>NW_027362762.1:744380443-745874609 GCF_046119375.1 Phyllobates terribilis
AGAGGTCTCTTGTCAGGCATGCTCAGACCTTACCATCAGACCTGTCTAAATCTGAGCTTCTTTTGTCTCCTGTCCAGGCCCCTTTTAAGACTGACACGATGGTGTAGTCCACTGTGCTATTGTGGTCGCCTTAAGACGGACACCACTAGAAAAGAGGCCAAAGTTGCCTACTTTGTATCCTGTTTGCTACATTATAGTCGGAGGCCCTGTTGGGGTTTTTGTCCAAATCCTGTTCTTCAGGGATATGACAGTCTTAAAAGTGGAGGCTATGCACATTATGAAATAAGATTCAATGGGGATGTCCAGTGAAAACACGTTATCACCCATCCATGGAATGGGGAACAACTTGCTGATCTGTGGCTGTCCCAAATGGGACTTACTCCAAACAGCAGATCAGGAATTTTCCATCCATGTTACAAAATGGTGTCTCAGGTCAGATGCCCAATCGCAGCTCCATTCATCCTCTATGGAGCTGCCGGGAAAGAGCTGAACGCAGGGCTCAACAGCCCCATAGAGAACGAATGGGGCAGAGGTTCGAGCATATGCACACTATTGCACCATGGGGATAGAAGTTATCAATTCTGCCAATGTCTGATGGACTATGAAATGATACATTAAAGAGTTGTCCACCCTACAGTGATATGTTTACACTCTTCCTAATACAATTAAATACAAGTAACTGATTAACCCTTTTTTTTAGCAAAGCTTTACAGAGATTCTGGCTTGTGCTCAACACAGGAGAGTTTCTGCACGTCATCTATGCTGTGTGTGAGCTGGATAAGTGCTCCTGTCAGTAGCTATACCAGCCCCCTTTTCTCACATAGTCAATGCATATACACGGTTTTCTTAAAGGGAATGTGTCACCCCCTGGGCGATATCAGACCTCTACTATGGGCATACAGAGTATAGATTACTTACCTGTATGGCCCATAGCAGAGGTATGATTGCAGAGAAATCTGGTTTTATAAAGTCTGTTTTCGAGACGCTTGGCATCCGGGGGACCCCAAGCAAACCCCTCCTATCTACTTACTATTCCCCTAAATCGCCGACTCTGTGCTAAATTACCATATTACCCTCCTCCTCTGCCTCCCCTTCCACGCATGCGCAAAGCTCCGTTCCCATGGAGTGCGCTTTGCTACCCTCCGGCCCCGTTTGGCTGCGTACTGCGCCACAGCCTTGTATTGTGTAAGCGACGGTGAGTCACAGACTTCGGCTGCGTACTGCCAGCAGAGCGGAAGTCTCAGTTACTCACCGTCGCTTGCGCAATACAAGGCTGTGGCGCAGTACGCAGCCAAATGGGGCCGGAGGGAAACAAAGCGCGCTCCATGGGAGCGGTGCTTTGCGCATGTGCGGAGGCAGGGCAAGTTACAGGGCCTGTCACAGGGCACTGTGATGTGAACGGGATTATAGTAAGTTAGCACAAAGATGGTGATTTAGGGGAATAGTAATCAGATAGAAGGGGTTTGCTTGGCGTCCCCCAGATGCCAAGCTTCTGTTAAACACTTTATAAAACCAGATTTCTGTGCAATCAGACCTCTGCTATGGGCCATACAGGCAAGTATAGATTTACTTTTCTATACCCTGTATGGTCATAGTAGAGGTCTGATATCACTCAGGGGGGTGACACATTCCCTTTAAACTGAATCCTTTTCCTAAAGAGAAATAAAGTGGAGCTTCCTCCCTGACAAACCTGAACACTATTGCCACTCATCTCTGGCATGAATGTGCAATTTAACTCATCAAAAATACAGGAACATATAAAAGTTCCATTAAAACTCACCTAAAGGTGAATGACCCATTACGAAACCATCGTTTAAACTATGAAAGTTATGACTTTATGCTCCTATAACCTTCTTTCCTCTCTCAGAGACAGAATCAAGGGAAGAGCAAAGCCTCTTTTATCATGTAAAAGTTACAAAAGCATTAACATACAGGAGCAAATAAGACACTGCATGTAGCAGCCTGTGCATACATTATCAAAAATGTGTTCCACATTATTCAAAACATGCAACCCAAAATGGCATAGTGCAATTATATCATATGGAACACAAATTTAGGGTGGATAGAGTAAGAAAAAAAGGATTCCGTTACCTGAGTGGAGTTAGACAGTTGGTTTTTCCACGGCTCCTCTGCGTTGCTGGTCAGGTTTGTGCGGTTATGAGGTAGAGCGAGTGCGTTTCGCTGTGGGTAAGGCACATTTCCATTACTTCCACTTCCCGTTATGTGATTATTGCCTAACATAGTGTCTGTACTACCCATCGTCCCTGTGGTATTGCAGGAAACGGGTCCTGCTGGAAAGGGTCCATTAGCCACAGGCTGCACAGGGCAGGCTGGGCGGATTCCAGGCTGAGTGACGTTGAGCGTTCTGGTTACCGCAACTTGATGCTGCTGACCAGAGACGGAGTTTGTAGGCAGTGATGAGTCAGCTGTTGGCCCATTAGCAATTCCAGTAGGTCGTACCTGTGCAACTCCTGTTTGTCTTATTTGCTTTAATAAAAGAAAAAACAGTAATCACAAATGTGCAGAAGCTTATAGGTTATGTATATTGTTTTTATATTCAGTAAAGTGTAACACGCAAGCTCCATACCTGCTGGTGCGGCTGCATTAAGACAAACTGAGCCTCCAACTGCTCCAACACCACTTTCTGTGCAGGACTTAGGTTATTCCTGTTTGCTCGTAGCTGTTCCAATTGCTAGAACAACAAGTAAATCATATACAAATAGAACTGCGAACATTTATTGCATCAAATATGCTTGTTATCTATCTCGCTTTCCATTCAGTAAAGAAATAGGAGACTAGACCAGAACCCTAACATGTACTTGTATAGTGCCAATACATAAGCTGTATACTGAAAAATACGAGCTTACTATGTACTTAAGTGTGAGTGCAATGCAGTGGTCACTAGCCTGGGGGTGAGCAGTACATCCTTTTCCTGCAAAACTATGTATGCAAAGATATTACTAAATTCCTATTTATGTGTAAGTAATATGAGAACTGGCACTACTGTTTACATGGGCCATATTGTGACCTTACCCATCATTAAAAGTGGTTGTGTGAACAACTCACGACACCTCTGTAGGATAGATCATCAATATGAGTTGGTGGGGGTCCGACTACAAGCATCCCCACCAATCAGCTGAAAACTGCTAAGTCAGTGGCCAGTAAGCGATGTGCAAGATGGAACACAGCAGATCTGTTCAGTGCAGAGTACTGTGCATCATCTTCCATTCACTTGAATGGACTAGTGTACTTTTCACTTGAATAAAGTGCAGGACTCAGTCATCAATATCAGCTATCAAAAAGACTGACGAGCACCTCCAAACAGAACAAAAAAGTGTGAACAGGTGCAAGCTGAGGCGACCAAGTCAATGAAGTTAATAAAAAATTGTAGGCTTTTAGCCCGGGAGAGGCCTCATGTTAGGCTAGGCTCACAACAAAGCGGTAGACCTCGTCGCTGGCTATTGGGCTCTCGCTAATTGTGCGCTAAGTACTATACCTTCATTTTTAACATTATCTATAGCAGTAATGCAGTTCCAATTTCATAAATTCAATGTTTGGATATTATAGCATTTCAGAGTGCAACTGTTTTTTAACTTTATTCACTTTGTCGTCTCAGCTTGCACCTGTTCACACTTGTCTTGTTCGGTTTGGAGGTGCTGTTCAGTCTTTTAATATTTATAGTACACTCCTGACTGAGCACTCCTCCCATGAGCCTAAGGCATTTTAAATTAGAGCTGGATCCTACATGCCCTTAAAATTGAAGGCTTTTAGCACTAGAAAAAC
Source organism: Phyllobates terribilis (assembly GCF_046119375.1). NCBI lineage: Eukaryota > Metazoa > Chordata > Amphibia > Anura > Dendrobatidae > Phyllobates > Phyllobates terribilis. The sequence continues at coordinate 744,384,227 of NW_027362762.1, forward strand.
ATCAAAGTAGGTTAGGGTCCCAACAAAGGGGTATGCCTTGTCGCTGTTTGTTGGGATCTCACAAATTGGCCAATTTGTGTGTTTAGTACCTTCATTTTTAAAATTTTCTATAGCAGTAATGAGGTTCCAATTTCAAATATTCAATGTTTCAGAGTGCAGCTGTTTTTTCTTAGCTCAGTCATCATTAGTTCAGTAGTGGGCAACCCCTTTAACTAGAAGAAATATGTAGGAACTATGGGGCCAATTCACCAAAAGCGATCTAACATACACTTGCAATACGCCAGTGGTGCTGGAGTAGGAGGTACTGAATTCATTGAGAGGCTCATGCCACTCAAGGAATTTGGTGATTCTTGAGTGATGTGAGCCTTCATGCGCAGTGCCAGAAATGCTACTCCAGTCAGACTGGCATATTTCATAAATTTGATGGGCAGGCATAGCCATACTTTGTCCCGATGCCACCCATTTCAGTGGAGCAGATTCAGAATGGTGTGAAAACGCCTGAACTTTAAAAAAAAATAAATAAAAAATTATGCAACTCTATTACACAAAAATGTGGTGACTTTTCAAAGCTTTAGTACTGCTTTTTCCTGACATAAAATTTTTGATGAATTGGCCCCAATGTTTCTGTAAAGCCTCACAGATTCTCCTGATATTACCAACATGTGGAAGAGTATTTTTTGATTCTGAATTTTTTTTTGTAAATTTTCAGCAGCATGAAAATATTCTGCTAATCCATTATCATTTAAGTCTCAAGCAGGCTGGAAGACTAGTGCATCAGAAACTTCAAAGCAGACAAACGGATTACAGCAGATTATTTTCCCTTCTGTTAGTGCACTGTTTATTAAGAGATTATTGTATTATAACATCACGCCATATTAAAGGACATTCGTTTTTAACACTCAAAAGAAAAAAAAAGATCTTTAAAAACTAATAACTTAAATAAATGAAAATGTAGACAAGCAAAACTAAATGTTTAAATGTAGCAGTCATTTCTGGTGAACTTGTCTGCATCTAGCTCGTCACTCTCCCATCTCCATAGACTTCTATGAGCAGCAACTATCACTAATACCTCACTGAAGGAATTTTATATGTGAACGTGGTGGAGTGAATGATCAAAAGGATCAGATTTCTTTGTTGATTACAAAGTTTCTTATCTTCACTTGTACTATTGATTTATGAAAAGAAAACTATGATTAGTTTTTCACTACAACATATCTAGCAGAGAAGCTACTTACATTGAGTACATTTTTATAGCACTAATCGGTTAAAAGAAATTCTGCTAATAAAAGAACACTACTATGTAGAGCCCATTAACCCATTTCTTAGGCTATTTCAAGGGGTCCATCCATTCAGACATCCCCTATTTATCTCAAAAAAAGGTCACCCTAAAAAAAAGTTCTGATCGCAACATTTAAGAGAAACTTGTCCTTCATTTAAGGGTTGCCTTGAATAGACAAAAAAGCAGAAAACCCATTAAAAGATGGCGACCAGGTTATTTTTTTTTTTTTGCAGATGAGCAATTAGAACAGTGCTGTTCTAACTGCTCATCTGCAAAAATAAAAATGGCTGAATAACACGGCAATAACACAAATGGCTGCATGAAAACTAGAGAGCAGAAATATGATGTAACTGTATGCAATATTTCGATAAGGGGTTAAATAACAGACTTTAAATGTATGAAATAACCTTCACATAACTTGCACCATAAATTATAATTTGGATAAGGATTTGATACCTGTAACTTCTGTGGGGGCAAAGACCACGAATGTAGTTGTTGCTGAGCTGGGGTATGTGACACTACATGGCCACCACTCCAAGTTTCAGAAGAATTCTATACAGGAAGGAATAGACGAGATAAAAAACATTATTAAAAACACGTACATTAAAGGGGTACTCCGGGGAGATAAAAAAATGTTTGTAATGTCTCTGCCCTCAAACTAGAAGGAGGCTATGCCCAGTGCACTTCTATATCTTTAGAACACTTGTAATTCAGTGTGACAGCAGCTGCTCCTCACTGCTCCCCCTTCCCATCTGGGACAATAAGTCACACTGCAGTGTGCAGCTCCCCACTGTGAGGTACAGCCAGTCCTAGAAAAGGGATCACACCACGCCCCCTCATCTCATGCTGTAGTGAAGGAGACATCAGGGGCCTGGCTGCTGCTACTAAAAGCCAGGAGCAGGCCACACTCACTCTTCTCAGACTGGCTGTCTCTCACAGCAGGGAGCTGCACACTGGTTTGTGACGTATTGTCCGAAACAGGAGGGGGGAAACAGTGAGGAGCAGCTCCTGTCACCCAGAATTACAAGTGTTCTAAAGATAATAGAAGTGCACTGAGCATTTCATATTTATAGTTTATGAGGGCAAGGATAGTACAACATTTCTTTTTATCTCCCGGAGTACCCCTTTAAGTTAAGAAGACAACAAGGAAAATTGCATAAACCGCTAAAATGCATTACAAAAAAAAATTATAAAATAAAAAAAAAAGCAGAAAAATAAGTGGACCTGCCGATCACTCCCTACTGATATGGTAGTTAAAAATGTAGGACTATGTAAAGGCATGGAAAGTACTTAAGGCAAACATCCTATATGTTGTATGTGAATGCGATGGTTGGGGAAAAATAAAAAAAAAATAAAAAAACACAGCATGAGCCACATACATAGTTTTGCCATGTAAAATACCTTTGCAGGACTAGAAGTTCTTTTCCTCTTGGCAGGACTTGACAGTTCATCTACCTGGCTAGAAGGAATCATATGTAGTGGCAAGGACTGCTGTGAAATTGGTGTTTGACTGAGGCCTAGTACAGATTCAGCATTCTGATGATGAGGTTTACAGGCCTAAGAATTATAAGAGAAAATATAGTTCTGTACAGTATGTATTCGTTTCCCCATTGGGAATCGGGGTTTGTTTTTTACCTTTTAAACCACCTTTGGAGAAAAGAAAACACAAAAATGTGGCTTCACATACAGGATGCAGGTTCTGCTTAGTGAATACCAGCATTGACGAAAAAATGACGATGTGATAAAAAAAAAAAAAATCTAATGTAACGGGTGTGAATGGGTTCAAAGATGATCCACAAAGGTTCTTAATGGTACCCAAAATACAGGCACAGCTCACCTAACCTCTCTCTGTTTGCCTTTGCCTAAGTTAACACATACACAAACCAGTTCATGTGTTCAAGTAAAAAGAAACTTGCTAAGTAGCAAAAGTAACTTTTTAAGCTGGGCGTTTGAAGCAAATTACCCAACCTCTCACCTGCTGTGCTGAGTTCATGGCACCCTGCCTGGAGGTAAGCTCTGCGGGGATTGGTAGGCTCCATGCCTCCTCAATACTAGGAAGCAATTTAGTTTTACTCTGTAGACTACCTTGTGGAAGGTTACACAACTGAGCCTAGGAAAAATTATGTAAAAAGGAAATTTAACACAGGCCTAATTTATTACGAGCATGTCCACTACAACTTGCTGACAAGTGCCGAGTGTTTCCAGACAGTAAACTTTAGATTTTGACTTTGCACAATTTAGAAATAAATTCGGGTAACCAGAACATAACCTTTGTGAGTATAAATTAAAATATATGGGACGTAAACTCATGTGAATTAAGAATACGGCACAAGAGTCAGGGAGCCTGCCTTGTGGTCTTCAAGTGGGCAACTACATATACACAGAACAAGACAATGCAGATTAATATACTGAGGAGAATAGATGGAGTGACTTCGGGAAGGCTTATTCCACACTCTGACAGTGCAAGCCATGGAACGGAGTATGCAATGAAATCTTACAAATGAAGACATGGCACATAACTCAGGAGGTTACATTCTGAATTACAGTCTTATGGTGTATGGACATGCTTCAGGGTCTCAAAAATGAAACAGCTGGTGGGAATGAGGGTAATAAAAACTATACCTGTAAATACTTAATCCGTGCTGCAAGAGCAGAGGTGTTACTACAGTTTTTGCTCCGTGTGGCATTTAGGTAGCATTTGATAGCATCCTGAGGCTGGTTGCATGATTCATACAATGTGCCTAGGTCCATCCAAGCTGCAGCATGGCCATGATCCAATTGGACTGCACAAATGTAGGCCTGCAGTGCATCCATAGGCTGGTTCTGCTGCTGATACAGCACACTGGAAAGCAAGGCAGTCAACAACTTTACCAATAAGTCTATAAAAGTACCCATAGCATTTCAAGAGCAGGTCCATAAAGGTATCTAATTTATTCACAGGGCAGTTTTCGCTGGAGGTCTGACCACTGGGACCAGGGCTGCGTGATTTTAGAGAGAAAAAAAATAATTAAATCTTACCTTTTTTCAAAGTTAAAAGGATAATTTTCAATTTTAATATTTATTTTAAATTTTTTGCCAAAAATACCAATATATATTTTTTTAAAATAAGGGAATTGCTTACACAGAATTTCTTCTTAATACAAACTGGCATGCTTAGGCGAACGATGTGGAGTGCAGTGAATTGTTCTTCATCTGCACACAGCATATGTGCTGGTTGCTACCAAATCACCTTGTGATGACGTATCCAGGACAGCGAGTGGCAGGCCGAGCAATTTATTTTATTTAAAATAATGCAGCAACACAACATTGAATAGGAATAGGTTTAGAATCCACAACTCTGTTGTACTGGTGATTATTACCGCAATTTGTATAACAAGGAAATAACCTCAAATGAAAGTTATCTAATATTGGAAAGCACAACCAGAAAGGAATGACACAAGATGTATATGGATATACAGGGTAATAAGAAAGAAGATCAAGTAAGCTATGACAAAGCAAACAAGGTTATAATGTAAACGGGTCATAGTCCCACAAGATCCTGCATATACCAGTCAATGTCTGTGCACATACAGTAGTATACACCACACAGGATAATTTCATTGGTAAGTGATATACTGTGATAACATCAGATCTTATACACAGAATAATAATAATTCATTATCGTATCGTAAGCCTACAACCTGCAGTAACCCTCGCTCCACCATACCGCTGCACGACCAGCTCTACCCTCACCCATCCCTTGCAGACTGTGAGCCCTCGAGAGCAGGGTCCTCGCTCCTCCTGTACCAGTCGTTGTCACGTTTTGTTAAAGATCTTTGTAATAGTTCATGTATGTATACCCCTTTTTCACATGTAAAGCGCCATGGAATAAATGGCGCTATAATAATAAATAATAATAATCATATATGTGATACTACTGACTACAGAACTTCAGACATATCTGGTATATAACGTGATGTAGCCAGGAAAAGGATTCAGTATTGCTGAGGTTCAGCTGGAGCTACTGCAGCAGCTTGAGCTTTCAAAGACATTGATTAATGCTGAAACCGATGAACTCACAATGACAGGGTTGACTCAATCTATATGAAAGACTAAGCTGCTACTATAATGCACAGCGAGCTTCAGAGAGCGACTATGACCACTAGAATGCAGAATCCTGAACTGGATTGCTTTGGAGATGAACGGTGTTTTATCACTCCACCTCTTCACAAACAGTAGAAGCTTTCTCCTCCCTGCACGGTCATAAGCTGACAAGCCTGCAACATCATTTTCTTCTAGCAGCAGCACACAGTATTAAAACTACCTCCCTTCCTCTCCAGCCCCGTGTCCCACTCCTTGGCCACTGCCACTTTTTGCTGCTAATTCCCCTGGGTGCAGATCCTATTCCAGCCTGAAGGGGCAGAGCTAATTCCAAATGCATGACTGTGGCCAAAAACAGAATAGTGTTAAAGATGGGACGAATTAATCAAGTTTATTTAATTACGTAACTGGGAACTTTCCCCATTAAAGAGGTTATTATTTTGAATTGCTTATATAGCGCTATCATATTCTGCAGCGCTTTACATTCATTATCACCGTGGTCCCCATTTAGGCTCACAATATAAATTCTTTATCAGTATGTCTTTGGAGTGTGGGAGGAAACTGGAGTAAACATACACACTCTTCGCAGATGTTATGTCCTTGGTGGGATTTGAACCCAGGACCTCAGCACTGCAAAGCAACAGTGCTAATCACTGAGCCACCGTACTGCCTGTCCCACGAACAAAGTACAATTTAATTAACAGATCTTGGAATAAAGATAAAAGTTCCAGAACTGGATGTATTAAAAAAAAAAAGTTTTCCTGTGCTGAGATGTTATAAATGTGCCCCTGCTGTGTACAGTGTAATGGCTGTGTCTGACCGTGCAGGAACATAGTCTGATCATACCACATCTCCTGGGCAGGGGGGGAAGAGTACACAGACAATACAGAATGGGGTGGCAGATGCTGTGTGTGGTAAAATATTTCCACAGGAGCATTTTTTTTTTAGACACATCCAATCGTTCAATTTATTTTTATTCCAAGATCTACACATTAAAACGTACTTTGTTCGTGGGGAAACCCCATAAGGAATTCAATTGTAAAGGAAGCCGTGTAATCAAGCACGTGCACTACTGCTGCATCCACACAGGGCACTCCAGGTCTTCAGTGTTCACACACTAAACCATCCTGTGCATAGGTAACATAGGTAACAATTTATTCTTTGTCGCTTCTTTAAAATGTTTCCATAATCATAAATTTATTATGGAAACATCTTAAAGAAGCGACAAAGAATATTTTACTTCCCAATACAAGCCTGTTTATTATTATTATTATTAAGTCAAGGTACACTTAAGGAGGCCAATATATATTAGATAAAGAACTGCAGAACTGGTGTACAGATGTGCCCCTGACCGCAAATGTATGGGTAAGAAGAAACAAGCATGTAGGATAGCCACAAACCTTGCCCTCCCGTACTAGGGGAAAAATAGCTGCCACCAAATGCATCTGGCAGCAGATTATTCCATTACCTCTGCCAAGTACAACCGCTCAAAAAAAGGGGCAACACTGAGAATGTAAGAGCAAATAGAATTGGATGAACGCAGTTGTGATGCAGCATAAAAACTGCTGCATTTTCATCTATACTTGGCTCTCCATTGACATAAACTTACCATGAATAAACTAAACAGTAACGAAAATCCTCAGCACAAACTGAAGCTTCTCATGGCAATCACTTATCACATTTCAAAGAAAATAATGAATACTTATTTCAACACCTCATGGATAGAGCAGGAAGATGCTGATCACACTCCTGCCCATGCTATCTGTCTGATCTGATACAGGAGAAACATGGGAGTGCTGAGGTAAGAGGTGGCTGCTCACACTCCTGTTTCTCCTGTCTGACCTAATACTGGAGATACCTGAAGTGCTGAGGTAAGAAGAAGCAGCTCACACTGCTGTCCCTCATCTTTCTGATCTACTGATCTAACGCTGGAGATACCAGGGGCGCTGAGGTAAGAAGAGGCTGCTCACACTCCTGCTTCTCCTGTCTGATCTAATACTGGAGATACCTGAAGTGCTGAGGTAAGAAGAGGCAGCTCACACTGCTGTCCCTCATCTTTCTGATCTAATGCTGGAGATACTGTACCAGGGGCGCTGAGGTAAGAAGAGGCGGCTCACACTTACATCCAGTCTGTCTTACTGAATGCTGAGTGGCTACTTTGCCCAGGAGATGGATATATGGTGTAGGTTTTCTCCAGGAAACAACAGCAATTTCTTACTGTATTTATAATGACATTTTGTATTGTTTTTTTTCTATTTCCCGGAACACATATTTAAAGAGAAAAGAAGCTCTAGAGCAAAAATAGACTTTAAAATTCATATTGTGTATATTCCAAATAAGCAAGAGACTAACAAAAGTCTAACATACCCTATTGAACACCATGTGTCCGCACTTGCCTCCGACTTATCGATAGATTGCCTGTACGATATAAAGGCATCCTGAACCTTGCCAATACTGGAGTAGCACCTTTCAAAGGAAGAAATAGATATTATAAGGCATGGAAGCAAAACCCTGATATTACATTGCCTAAAAACAGATTTAGGGTATGTGCACACGATGCAGAAATGCTCAGGATTTTTTCCTGAGCGTTTCTGCATCTCTCTGGCAGGAAAAAACGCATGCGGATTGTACATGCGGTTTCCTGCCAGGGACATGCGGAAATGAAGCGGTCTTCACTTTCATTTCCGCATGCGGGTTGACAAGCGCTTCCCAAGCGATTTTAGCATCACTTGGAAAGTGCTTGTCAACTTCACACTATATAAATCCATGCAACCGGCATGGATTTATATAGTGTGTGAATGTCAAAAAATAAAAAATAAATCTATACTTTACCCTCTGATGGCCCCCGGTGTCCTGCTTCATCGGTCCCGGCTGCCGGCAGTGAAGACTTTAGGACCTTCCGACGTCAGCGTCACGTGACCAGTCACATGACTCTGACGTCAGCGAAGGTCCTTCATTCAACCGCGAAGTGCCCGGGAAGCCGGCAGGACGCAGCGCGGGCCGTCAGAAGGTGAGAATATATATATTTTTTATTTTATTCTTTTTTTTTTTAATGGTACCTGGGTCTGGATGAGAGTCCTCTCCTCCACACCCGGGTACCATCCGCACATTAGACCGCATGAAAAGCGCATCAACATATACAGTGATGCGGATTCCATGCGGTCTAATGCAAGTCAATGGCGGCAAAAGAGCAGCGTTTCCGCAAAATTAATTGACATGCTGCGGATTTTTGACCGCAGCGTTTACGCTGCGGAAAAATCCGCATCATGGGCACAGCACATGCGGATTTCCATGGGGAACATTGCTGCCCTTCTACCATGCGTTTTTCATGCGTTTCCGCGGCGTTTACGCAACTGCAAAAACGCCGCAGAAACGCATGAAAAACGCATCGTGTGAACTCAGCCTTAGGGTATGTGCACACGATGCAGAAATGAAGCAGAAAATTTCTGCATCATTTCTGCATCTCCCTGGCAGAAAAAACACATGCGGATTGTACATGCGTTTTTCCTGCGGAATACATGCGGATTCACATGCGTTTCCGCATGTGGACTGACAAGCACTTTCCAGGCGATTTTAGCATCACTTGGAAAGTGCTTGACAACTAGGTCACACTATATAAATCCATGCAACCGGCATGGATTTATATAGTGTGACCCGAGAGAGTGGTAAAAATAAAAAATAAATGTATACTTTACCCTCTGATGGCCTGCGCTGTCCTGCTCACTCCGTTCTCCAAGCAACTTTGAATTGAAAGACCTGCCGACGTCAGCGTCACGTGACCCGTCACATGACTCTGACGTCAGCGCAGGTCCTTCAACTTACTGCAAAGTGTCGGGAACCAAGCAGGAGCGGTGCGCGGGCCGACAGAAGGTAAGTATACATTTATTTTTTATTTTATTCTTTTTTTACAGCTTTTTTAATGGTACCTGGGTGTGGATGAGACTCTCCTCTCCTCCACACTCGAGTACCATCCACACATTAGAACGCGCCAATTACACAAGTACAGATGCAGTCTTGCGGAATTGGCGCGTTCTAATGCAAGTCAATGGCGGCGAAAACGCAGCGCTTCCGCAAAATTAATGGACAAGCTGCGGATTTTTGAGCGCAGCGTTTACGCTGCGGAAAAATCCGCATCATGGGCACAGCACATGCGGATTTCAATTGGGGAACATTGCTGCCCTTCTACCATGCGTTTTTAATGCGTTTCCGCAGCTGCAAAAACGCTGCGGAAACGCATTAAAAAACGCATCTTAGTGCTGTGTTAAACAGCAAAACCAAAAGTAGATAATTCAAAGGGGCCTATAAGCAATTAAACTAAAAGAACAGTAAACCCCCCTCTAAAATACTCTATTAAAAACTATTAAAAAGATACCAATGATCATACAACACAAATAGACAAAAAAATAATAAATGTCATAACAGCGGGGTGCTAAACAACATGCAAGGTCCCTACTAGGACACTATCTTTGCCCTTGCTTGTCTGCGGGGGTTGGCCCCCTATATGAAAGTCGAGATTGGCGCCCCCGCTCAGCGTAGGCTGACCCGGTTGATCCGTACTACGCCCTGTACCCTTATCTCTATATATATCAAATAGTTCGCTGTGGTGTCACTGGTTTCACTGGTTCTGGTGCTCTTATTGGTTATAGCACTCAAGAGTACATCAACATTAAGACAGGGAAATTGATAGATTTAGAATGCAATTGATCATTATTTGTCTTGGGGCCTAGGATCTGGCCCTACATAATCCCTGCCTGTCAGTGGATGTTGCACCCTAATGTTTCTGGGTACCCCCACTCCTTGCCGGCTAGTCCTATTAAACTATTAAACCATGCAGAACCCTACAGTGCTCAGGAGGGATGACAACTAGGAGGAAGAAGAAAAATAGATATAAAAAATAAAAGGAACTTATCCCCAACTAGAAGTGACACCACATCACAACTCCCATCATATAGGAAGGTGTAGGGATAAATTATTTACATTTACCAATTGAAGTTGACAGATTCGGTATCAGGGTACAGTTTGGCCCCAATCAATATGAAAAAATATTTAAATAGTCATTACAGTATGCTTATCAAATCTGTAATAAGATCATCAATAAAGGTAGCTACTTATCTGATCATGTCTCATCAGAAAAATACCTGACGCGGTCAACACCCTTTTTTTTTTTTTTTTTTTTTTGTCATTTAGGGGTTCATCAGGAGTTGATAGTCAAGGCAGAGGCACTTTAATGTGCACCTCAATGCACATACAAGACTCAGTGGAACGCTGTCTTAATGTTGATGTACTCTGAGTGCTATAACCAATAAGAGCACCAGAGCCAGTGACACCACAGCTATTTGACATATATTATTTTTTTTGTTTGTGTAGTATGATCATTTAAATCTTAATATTTTAAAAAAAATAGTATTTTAGAGGAGGAAGGGGGGGGGGGGGGGTGGACTGATCTTTTGGTTTAATTAGTGCGGTGTTAAATCAGGGAAACACTCCAAATCTCAAAATTTTTTCCTATCAAATCATTATAAAAGCATTACTTAAGGCCCCGTCACACTAAGCGACGCTACAGCAATCCCGACAACGATGCGACCTGTCACGGATCGTTGCTGCGTCGCTATGTGGTCGCTGGTGAGATGTCAAACAGTCAGATCTTCCCAACGACGCAGCAACGATGCGGCGACCCGTAACGATCTGTATAACGATGCACGTCTATGTGTTTCTGTGTCGTTAACAAGGTCGTTGGTAAGGTGTCAAACACACTGATGCATGCTACGCAGCGGGGCCTCAACGATCAAAGAAATGTCCAGACAATTCCGACACGACCAGCGATCTCACAGCAGGGGCCTGGTCGCCGCTAAGTGTCACACGTAACGAGATCGCTACTGAGGTCGCTGTTGGGTCACAAAACTTGTGACTCAGCAGTCATCTCGCTTAGTGTGACGGGGGCTTTATATTTGTTAAAAGGCACATTCACAATTTCTTATTGTATGGTACACACTTAAGATAAAATAGGTATTGGACTAACTGCTAGGCCCCAGTGAATTCTGAGAACAAAAGGTTGAGTCACATGCTCCAGCATTTTCTCACATATGGCTACTCTCAGCCACCTACTGTGCATGAGAACTGCAACACAACTCCTTGCACAGAAGATAGCAAGAAGCACCGCTGTCTAGGCAAGTGGTGAAGGACAGCTTTGGCTCCTTGACTATATGGATTGTGGGGTCTTTGCAGATAGAATTTTACCAGCGAATCCTAGAGATATGCAATAAAGTACTATAGTGAGTAAAGTTCTGTAAAGATTTGGAAGTGGTTTTTGGATGCTTAAACAGCACTACTCACCAGTCAGAATTTGAGAACTTTACACAAATAGTGCCAATAAAATACAAAAAGAATTATATTAATAAAATTGAACATGATTACCTTCCAAGGAAATACCAGGATTGACCAGAGTTGGGATCTGCCTCTAATGATCGCTGCAGATACTGAATAGCATAGCTGGCCTTTGTGGCTTTATCTCCCAACTGATCAATAGTGTGATGCATCCATCCTAGTCAAATATAAAAGATAATCAGTTAACAAAAAAATTAAAAAATATGATATGGAAAAATGGCAGAACGTTTCCATCACTGCAATTACGGTATATCCATATTATATAGCTGTCCAAGAACTTGACTGTCGTCTTGTAGAACAAAAATCTCAAGTCTTTTCTGCTTTTACCATATTCTTTATGATGGGTCAGGATCCTCCACCCATTACTGGATTTTATAATATCTAGCGGAACTACATTTATACAGATTTCAAGAAGACATAACACCATTCTATGCTGACCCACTGCTTCTCATGATCCATCGGAATGAAGCTGGTTATAAGCTATGGGTGATAAGAAATTAAGTAGACCTCTAATAAGTAAAAAGAGGACTAGTACAGAATAGTTTGCCATTACAGATGTACGTAGAGAACGTTTTCAACACATCCCCATGTAACAAAGCAGACAACTCACAAGCAGTACAATGAATTTGCAGGGAAGACAGCACAGCTTTCATACCTAACTGCTGTAAAACAGTTGCTTTTACTTGAATAGGAAGGTTTTCAGTCTGCAGAAGTTGCTCATATGCTTCTTTTGCAGAGTGGTACTTTCTCTGTTAATAGAAACAAAAATTATATACCACAAAAGTGAAATAATAAACTGTGCACAATGCAGTAGCTAAAAAGAAACATTGGAACTTTTCTTGAAATATTCCCAACCTCAATACAAGTCTTTAATTTCTAAAACAGAACTCCTTTTTCAGAAATCTTTTGATTCATAAAATCAGCACCTTTTTTGGGACAGCTACTTTGCGCTTTCACTGTACTAATTTTTCCTAGTGATGAACGCAAGTGCTCGTTACTCAAGTTTGCATCGGATGCTCGGGTATGCACAGAGTAGCGCGGGTGCTCGAGTGACATGTTCAAGTCCCCGCGGCCGCATGTTTCGAGGCTGTTGGACAGCCACAAAACACGAGGGGATTGCACGTGTATGTCAGGCAATCCCCACATGTTTTGTGGCCGTCTAAAAGCCGCAAAACATGCGGCCATGGAGACAAACATGTCACTCGAGCACCCGCAATACTCAGAGCCTACTTGAGAACCCTCCACAAACTCCAGTAACAAGCACTTGAGCTCATCACTAGTTTTTACGAATGTCGATTTATTCTGGAAATTTATAGGTGGTTTGTCTTGTTTTTTTGCAGGAGCTCCAGACTCTTTAGCTTTTGGGGGAGTAGTGCTCTCCTGCCTGATTGACCGGTGGGACTAGTAGCATCTTTAAAACACTGGCCCAAACAGATCTCTGATGCTGTAAGTAGGGGCCACTTGGTAGCCTTTTTTTATTTAGTCAGAAAATCAAACACAATACACAAAGCCCCAATAGCTGTGGACACATCAGACTTCAACAGTTCAAATAGTACAATATTTTCCATAGAAAACTATACATTTAATATAAAGACTTCTTACCTGCGTTTCGTACAGGTGAGCAATGTGAAACTGAACTGTATGAAGAAAAAAAATAAATAAATTAGAACAGAGGATTGAATCTACTGGATTAACACCAGAGTAATAATAGAAAATGTAAGGGATTAGATCACTAAAGTGGTTTTAAAAAGGCGAAATGATGGATGACTTGTTGTCGTTTTGACATGCACTCCATAAACTGTCAGTCATACAAAGTAGATCTCTATATTTTCATCAACTGACAACCAACGACCTTAAGAAAAGCAGATTTCAGAGATGTAGAAAGTAACATTCTCTCCACAAAAAATGGCCGACTTATGAATGTCCATTCACTAAATTAGTAGTTTGGCTGATTGTTGATCCTTTTTATGCTTCGAGGTCCAGTACGAGTTACTACTTAGTGATATCTGTGTGCAGAATCATACAAGGAAGGCTGTCAATCGCTAATTAGGACCACCCACCGGACTCCTAAGCGTCGAAAGAACAGGGATTTAAAGCAGCAAAGTTATACTAAATATTTTGCCTAAAAACCATTAAAATGGCTCTGCTCAGCAGCTCCCACAATATATGGTAATGCTGGTAGGTCAGACATTACAGGCTTTATAACTGCATACCCAGCACCAACAGACCCTGGATCCAGTCCCCAGTGTCTAAAGCAGAGGTTCTCCACTCCAGTCCTCAAGACCCGCCAGCAGATCATGTTTTCAGAATTTCATTAGTATTACACCGGTAAGAATTCCATCACCTGAGCAATACTAAGGAAATCCTGAAAACATGATCTGTTGGTGGGCCTTGAGGACTGGAGTTGAGTCTAAAGACTATAGATGAGACCGTATTGAGCAATGAGAGTCACCTTAAAGTGGCTGCCGGGTACATGAATTGGCTAATTTATGCGCTAAGAATTCTCAATTATTTCTATTTTCTAGAGCAGTAATGCTATTCAAATTTCATATATTTCATATTTGCGTACTATAGCACTACAGAGTGCTACTTTGTTAGTTATATATGGAGTAAGGGTCTGTGTAAATCACTGATAGCATCAACAGTATAATGGGTAGGAGAAGCTTTGCAGTTTATTTTATATTTCCATCAGTAAAAAAAAAAAATCACTGATAAAATACTGATGGTAAAAACTGACCAAACTAATGAAAATCAGATCCAAATTACTGATGAACAAAGGACATTTTTAGTGTTTGAGAAAAACGCTGATGTCTGAATGAGGCCTAAATGGAACCGGTAATCATGATTTTATTCCCCAAACTGCCTTCATAGCATTATACACAATGGTAAAAGCTTTCTACATGTCATTGTGTGAAAGGTCTGATCTTCTGAGGGGTCTTGCAATCAACAGAACATAAAAATAAGAAACTTTGAACTATATCTTATCAGAGCAATTTGATGCTTCTTCCTTCTGGATTTAAATTTCACAGGTAAATTCTGTATTCAATGGAGACCGATTTTAACATTCCTGAGATAAGTGGTGACAGTTTGTGGGTTTATAATTTTATGACAAATGAGACAGACATTCTGCTGCAAGCACTAGTGAGATGACCGTTACAGCGCTCCACAGAACTTTATAAGCACCAACCGCCATCTTCTAGATCAGTAATAAGGAAATTGCTCTTCCCTGTAAAACCGAATTTTCATGATGAATCATCAGTCCAGGAGGAGAAAGAAGAGGATTTCTCCATTAACATATATAAGTTTCTTATTTTCACGTGTATTGATTAAAAAAAAAACACTATTACTCTTTAATTTGACCCCAATCAAACAGTGAGGAGTTGAGTTCAAATCCAGTACATTTTGGCGCATGTGTAATAAAGTGGGGAGAACGACTGGAAAGGGAAAATAGCGGATTTCTCTATCAAAGGCATCAATTTATTCTGTCAGAGTGCCATTACTGCCATGTCTTTACTTTACAAAATCGTGCTGACAGGTTCTCTTTAAAGAAGCACTCCTCCCATCAAAGTTTTTATCCTCCTCATATATTGCAATCATATTATAGAGCACTGTGTACTTACAATTGCTCATTTTGCCCTCCTCTCCAGCTAATTTTTCTCTTTTCTGCGCTCTATGTAGAAACAGGAAGTCTCTTGTCCCTGCATTTAACATTCTTGTCTTCAACTCCTGACCCAGCTGCTCCACCCGCCCCCCCTGCCATTGACTTTTGTAGTGACTGAGTCGTCACACAGGGAAAATTGACCTCCTGTTTCTACATAAAGCTTAGACAGATTCAGCTAGTCAGTTTTTAATCACATGAAGTCATAGATCTAATGGAAAACAGAAAAAATTGCTGGGTAGAAAGACAAAATGAGCAATTGTAAGTGCACAGTGCTGTATAACATGATTATAATATATTAAGATAAAACATTTTCATGAGAATGCTTCTTTAAAAGGATTTGTACCAGTTAATCTCTGATATTATAGAGGATAACTTTTTGATCGCTGCGGGTCCGACAGTTGGGAAACACCATTCTGGAGAACAGAGCTCTTCGGCACTTTCGCTGTATTCATTCTATGGGACTGCCGGAGACAGCCGAACATATCAATGACACCATAACATAAGGTTTGCACAAAGGACACAAAACAGAAAGGTACTTACTTTCAGCTTTGGACAAAGTGCAGGGATTGCAGTCAATCAAAGCCAACTGAAAATGCTGTTGGAAATAAAGACATCTATATGAAGAGGAACAATCAAACAATGCTACACAGATTACCTGAAAGAGTTAACACTTCTGCACAAGTAATAGTGGTAGCATTTCTAAATGCACCCAAACAATATAGAAAGGAGGAATGAAAGAGACATGCACTGAAATCTAGATAATATCCCCACGTAATGGAAGGCGGCTGCATTATTCTAATGATTTCATAATGTAGAGATAGAAACCTAAGATTCAGGGAGGAATAGCCAGTTCCCTCATGTTTAATAACTTGACAGCTGTCAGGTCTTAGTCATCGGAGGAACATTTCATTCATTTTTCCTTTTGCAATAATTACTACAAAATAACGATAATTTACAGATTCAACACACCTGTAAAAATTCACGTACCCTTGTTGCATACATGTACATGACTAGACGGGCCTGCTATGGGGCCGTTACCATGGAAATGTTACTTGGGGAATTTAGAAAATGACTAAATATGAAGAAAATAGCACTGATAATGAAAGCACATTATGGTTAAGGATCCTCGGCACCAAACAGCACAATCTAATGGGGGCATGACCGCCGCAAGAATCCTGCGCTCATATTAATTCATTTCCAAATAAGGGCCCTAAATACACAATTACAGTAAAAATAAAAGATTATGCTAAAAACCCACCCAGCTCCTATACACTACATAAGTAATAAACTAATAATCTGATGCTAGGAAAAGACATTCATACATTTTGCATGTTCCAAAGACAGATTGATACTCATGGCTGGCGATAGAAATAGCATTAAAATGCACAAGAGAAAAAAGCAGCAATCCTGTCTCAGCTCCGTTACAGGGAATACGCTCAGTATCTTCCTGCTACACAGACATCGAAGTGATAGGTAAATGTAATGAAAAACTGCAACACAATGAAAGAACGAGGAAGACACTCACCAATGGCGAAAAACACAAGAAAAGCCTGGCTAATCTGAGATCGGTGCCTGCAACAAGCAGCGGCGGCGAGGAAACATCTGCACCTCATACAAATATTGCGGTACTGAAGCTGGCTACTGCTGTGTGAGATGGTTATTATGCAGGAGAGGCCACTGCAGTTCACAGACGACACACAATACCTCAAGGCAGACAGCAGTCTATAGAAATTCAGATTCACAGTAAGAGGATTTACCTAGAAAGCGCAGCCCGGAATCTTAAAGAGCAAGAGTCTGCAGGAATGATACATATTTCTATTATACTTAGGACATGGTTAATCTGAGGTCACCAGGATACCAGCTGGTTTTAATTTACATTTTTTATTTCTAATTTTAGCACCTAAAGGGGTTGGGGATTAAATATGGAAGCATTCTTGTAAATACACCAATATGTCCCATGTCAGAGCTTCGCCCTCGTCTGTAGCTTGGTGTCAAATGTCTTTGTGAACTGTTGCCAATGGTTCCGCTGTGCATTGTCTGTTCATCCTGCTCATGCTAGGCCCGCCAGGAAATTAGGTGCACGCCTGTCAGAGCATCTAAGCGCTACAGAATAGGCTGGCTTCCACCATGCACACTAACCCAGGAGCCAGGCTACACACTTCTAGGAAAGGCCTCCATACACACTAAAATCAGCCAAACCAACTAAGGCTAAGTTCACACTCTCCATGCTCTCCTCTGAGCATTGCAACAGGATTTCCATCAGAATCTCCAGAAAACATGATTCCAATGGAAAACCCGACAAGACTCCAAAGATCAATTCACCATCACGAGGCAATTACCATTCCCCTGGTCAAAGTAATAACAGGCGTGTTAAAGACGGTAAGAGGTCGTAGGTATTCCGACTAGTTCATTTATGCCATTTGCTCCCAAAGGATTTCAATGGGAACCTCATTTGTCAATTTGTTGTATAAGACTATATGCCCTACACTCGCTTACGCGCTTTATTAGCTTATACATATTGGTACTTGAAAGTTTGTGAGCCCTTTAGAATATCCAATAATTCTGTATATATCTGACCTAAAACTACATCAGATTACCACACAAGTAATGAGTAGATAAAGAGAACAAAATTAAACAATTGAGTCAAATATTAGACCGTCTTTTTTACATGAAGAAAATTATTCAACATAACACGTCTGAGTAGCAAAAGTATGTGAACCTTTGCATTTAGCATATGCTGTGACACCCTTATAGAGCAATAACTGCATCCAAACGTTTCCGGTTATTGTAGATTAGTCCTGCACATCAAAACCACTTCAACTCTCATGCTGGAAGCTTTTCTCCCCTGACCTGCTCCCTTCAAGTCTTTCACAGCATTCATATAGAACTGAGATCAGGACTGAGACATGACCATTTAAAACTTTAAAATGTATCCTTCTTTAACCCCTCTTCTGCAGAATGACTTGGGTGTTTTGGGTCATTGTTTTGCTGCTTGACTCCTGTTCTCTTGAGATTCAGCTCAAGGACAGATGTTCTGACATTTTCATTATGATTTGTTGATAAAATTCAGAATTCCTTGTTCCATTAAAGGGGTATTTCCATCTCCAAGATGCAATCCCCCAATAAGTAGTAGGTATAAGAATATTAGCAAATACCTCCAATTAGAAATGTAGTGTAGTTCTTCACAAAATATGTCACTTACCCCATGTGCAGGGCATTGCATTAGCTTAGGTATCCATGGTTACGACCACTAACAGCTAACTCACTATATGAAAGTGGCCGGGAGGATTCTTGTCAGTAACATGACCGCCTGCTGAAGACGCTGGAGAATCCGGCGTGTGATATGAGGATTCACAAGTCTGCAGTCACAGAGTGACTTTAGACTGTAGTTTCAGACCAGACAAACCCTTTAAGTCGCACATTAAAGTGGAGGAGATACTTTCACCACTAGACTTGTATAATATTTAACATTGGGAGGGCTGTTAAATCCTTCTGGAAACCGCAAAAAGCTGTATAGTTGTATTTCTGTCTTGTCAAGTCATCTTTTCAACACAACCAAAAATCAGTGACCAGCCAACACACTATTTAGTGACTGACAGAAAGGTAAGTAGGTACAGGAAGCAGCCGGTTCCATGAATAATGACAGTTTCTTAGACCGTGCACCACAAGAAACTAGGAGGCCGATGTTGTCACACAAATGTGTATGGTGCATACACTGCAGAACAAGAGATGACATTTATGGCACCATCCTCTCAGCTGTTTAAGTGCCTCTAGTGGAGATGGGGGCTTGACACTGAAAATTCCATGTCACTGTGATTTCTCCTCATTTTGTTACATTGTAATAATTCTTCATTATTTGATCACTGTGTGGGAGCCATATGAAACACTCACAGGCAGGACAGCTTATTTCACAATCTGTAATAGGTTCCTATGGGCTATAAAGATAATTTTCATAAATATGTCCCTTAGTTTCTGCATGTAACTGTGTATAGTGACATAATACAATGATCTGTATACAAGGACAAGTGCAGAAGACAGCCCCCTCCTGCAGGCCTTCTAGCCATCTCTGCTGCAAGGTATAGCATGGCATCATTACTGGGTTCCGAAGTTTCCATGACAACCCCCAGAATTCAGTAGCAGAATGCTTCAGCTCTCAGGACATAGCACTTAATATGAGGATTTACATGTTTTTGTGTACAGGAAAAGACTGGGCCTGACAGGAATAAGAAAAATACTGTTTTAAGGTAGTCACAACAAATAAAATGACCATTGGTCACTAGGCATCTGTGAGTGTACAAGGCCAGCTCATGCCACTTCTATCATCTGGTAGAGGTCGCTTTAGAAAGCACAATAAATTGCCCTCAGCGAGCTAAGATATTGGAAGTCGACTGACGCTTGTTTGTTTCATTTCCACATAATGATCAGGAGGAGGGGAGTTTCATAGGAACAATAATTCATATGACTGTTGCCCCTTATTTCATACACTTCCCATTTGTCAATAAATAAATCTAGAAGTGAAAAAACAGAGCGCACAATATGGTGATACCCTATGGAGAGTGCTGGTTACGCTCTCCTGGAGGAGTTGTGACAGGCCCATCTCCTATATAGGCATAAAGAAAAAACAGCTGCTGCCCCGGGGCTGGTGGAGAGGTCCTCCAGGAGATACTGGATCCAGGAGGATGAACATAGGTGGGCTGCGCTGCTGGAGACATCCAATTCTTCAGAAACAATTATCAGAATAAGTTTTTTTTACTCAACACGTTTCAATGCCATACCAACGTCTTTATCGACTGAAAAAATCAAATCAAATGTTTTTTGGTTTTTTTTATCCATTGGTACGACATTGAATAAAAAACCTAATTCTCAATCATTTCTGAAGAATTTATTTACTCCAGAAGCACAGCCCACCTAGGTGTTCATCCTACTGGATCCATTACATTTGTCAATAGCACATTGCCGATTTATAGAAGAGAACGTGCAGTAAAGCAACAATTATTTTTATGTCCGTATAAAACCAGCGTCTTCATGCCTGCTGATTACCAGGCAGGCTTAGGGTGCTTTCACATAGCATTATGTGTCCCAGTCAGGGCATATGTCCTAAAATTCCCCGCAGCATGCAGCATCCTACATCTGAGTGTCCACCTCCTGTGGGCGTACACTCCTGAAAAAAATGCACGGCAGAGCGCATGTTCGCTATGCCGTCACCATTGCGGTCTGTGGTCCCCGTCACAGCATACGTCAGGACCCCGTTTTGCAGGGAATTCTAGGGCGTAAGCCCAGACGGGGACACAGAACGCAATGTGAAAGCACACTTACATGGGTAAACCCAGCTCCACTCTTTCTAGATCTACAAATCATCATAAAGCGAATCTTCTATGACGGGGGCTGGTCAGCTCTAGATAGAAGTCTTATGAAAAGCAGATGGAACTGTGTTTTCACACTTATTAACCCCTTCTTCACTATATCACATAAATATATCATACGACATCAGGAGCTGAGCATGCTCCATATACATGTATCAACGTGGATATAATATAGCTGCCATCTGCTGACAGGAGACGGCAGGTGTGGGGATAGGAGGAAGTGCGATTACCCACCCATCCGGTTACCATGCCGATTGGTTAACATGGCAGAGGACGTGCCATACTGGTATCCCTAAACCCACAGGCTTGTTCCATAAGAGATTAGAAAATATACAGTATACCACAGTACTAAAGTAATGTAGGATATTGCACAAAAGATCAGAAGTCCAGGTATACTAAGGGGCTAAAATAATGTAAGGAAAAAAGTTTAAAAAGTAAAAACTCAAAAAACAAAGCCTTTTCTCAACCTGAAAAAAAATAATTAAGTATACTTGGTATCAACAGGTCATGTTTTTTTTAGCCGCCACACTTTACAGAAAAAAGGAATTAAAACAAAAAATTACTTCTCATTGTACCAAAAATAAAAATATCAATCCTTATACGAAAAGTTATGGGTTTTTCTTTAACAAAATTCAGATTTCTTTTAAATATATTTTAATGGTTTAAAAAGCTGCCTAGTCTGGTAGATCCAGATGTTAAACTGGGTGCAGATAATTAAATGAAATTCAGGAGGAACTAAAGGTAGAAACAAAAAACAATGTTTAGGGGTGTTTTATAAAACAATACAGAACAGATTAACTTGAAAAAATAAATTTGGATTTCAGGGTGGGATAAAGTTTAGCCAAATGGACGGTGTCACTGAACAAAACCTTCGTTTATATATATCCAGTGTGAGCAAAGTAAGAAAGCCAAGTGCATCCATCTAAAGTTGAAAGGGGTAATCTGTCCCCCCTCGCTTCAGCATTGGAGGTCAGTGCGCCGGTGAGGACACATCTACAGATATCTGCCGAGCCACGTAACTAGTCCCATTCATTAGAATAGAACAGGTTTACAAAATCTGCCTCTCGCGTACACAATCTGGCAGATATCCAGACAAATATCTTTTGGTCACAATGTTGCCTCCTGTCTGACCTCTGATGCTGATGTTAGCGACACCATCACCCCTTTAAAATAGTAAAGGAAGGGGAGCAGGGTCAGCTGTGACATCACCTATTGTGATTGGGGGATATAGTGTTATCAGCTGTGTATAGAGGTGTTACCCATCATTGTTATTATACCATCTACTTATGAGAAAACTCAATTCTTCATGACAGGAAGAATTAGTTTAAAAAGCCCCAGTGGCCAGTGTGAAAAATGCAAGATTACCAATTTTTGTTTTTATGTCACGACATCTATAAAAAAACAAAACATATGGCTAACTTTGTTTTAAGAAATACCTGTAAGAAAACCTGACTTAAACAGTAGGTCATTTTCTAATGATAGCTTCCCTAGGGGTCATCTTAAACAGAATGATGGTATATCACAGGGATGTCAAACACAAACACACAGAGGGCAAAAATGAAAAACTTAGACAAAGTCACGGCCAATGAGTATACAATATAATGGGCCCCACATAGTCATCTCCATACAGTATAATGGGCCCCACATAGTACTCTCCATACAGAATAATGGGCCCCACATAGTACTCTCCATACAGAATAATGGGCCCCACATAGTCCTCTCCATACAGAATAATGGGCCCCACATAGTCCTCTCCATACAGAATAATGGGCCCCACATAGTCCTCTCCATACAGAATAATGGGCCCCATAGTCCTCTCCATACAGAATAATGGGCCCCACATAGTCCTCTCCATACAGAATAATGGGCCCCACATAGTCCTCTCCATACAGAATAATGGGCCCCACATAGTCCTCTCCATACACAATAATGGGCCCCACACAGTCCTCCATACACAATAATGGGCCCCACACAGTCCTCCATACACAATAATGGGCCCCACACAGTCCTCCATACACAATAATGGGCCCCACACAGTCCTCCATACACAATAATGGGCCCCACACAGTCCTCCATACACAATAATGGGCCCCACACAGTCCTCCATACACAATAATGGGCCCCACACAGTCCTCCATACACAATAATGGGCCCCACACAGTCCTCCATACACAATAATGGGCCCCACACAGTCCTCCACACAGAATAATGGGCCCCACACAGTCCTCCACACAGAATAATGGGCCCCACACAGTCCTCCACACAGAATAATGGGCCCCACACAGTCCTCCACACAGAATAATGGGCCCCACACAGTCCTCCACACAGAATAATGGGCCCCACACAGTCCTCCACACAGAATAATGGGCCCCACACAGTCCTCCACACAGAATAATGGGCCCCACACAGTCCTCCACACAGAATAATGGGCCCCACAGTCCTCCACACAGAATAATGGGCCCCACACAGTCCTCCACACAGAATAATGGGCCCCACACAGTCCTCCATACAGAATAATGGGCCCCACACAGTCCTCCATACAGAATAATGGGCCCCACACAGTCCTCCATACAGAATAATGGGCCCCACACAGTCCTCCATACAGAATAATGGGCCCCACACAGTCCTCCATACAGAATAATGGGCCCCACACAGTCCTCCATACAGAATAATGGGCCCCACACAGTCCTCCATACAGAATAATGGGCCCCACACAGTCCTCCATACAGAATAAAGGGCCCCACACAGTCCTCCATACAGAATAAAGGGCCCCACACAGTCCTCCATACAGAATAATGGGCCCCACACAGTCCTCCATACAGAATAATGGGCCCCACACAGTCCTCCATACAGAATAATGGGCCCCACACAGTCCTCCATACAGAATAATGGGCCCCACACAGTCCTCCATACAGAATAATGGGCCCCACACAGTCCTCCATACAGAATAATGGGCCCCACACAGTCCTCCATACAGAATAATGGGCCCCACACAGTCCTCCATACAGAATAATGGGCCCCACACAGTCCTCCATACAGAATAATGGGCCCCACACAGTCCTCCATACAGAATAAAGGGCCCCACACAGTCCTCCATACAGAATAAAGGGCCCCACACAGTCCTCCATACAGAATAATGGGCCCCACACAGTCCTCCATACAGAATAATGGGCCCCACACAGTCCTCCATACAGAATAATGGGCCCCACACAGTCCTCCATACAGAATAATGGGCCCCACACAGTCCTCCATACAGAATAATGGGCCCCACACAGTCCTCCATACAGAATAATGGGCCCCACACAGTCCTCCATACAGAATAATGGGCCCCACACAGTCCTCCATACAGAATAATGGGCCCCACACAGTCCTCCATACAGAATAATGGGCCCCACACAGTCCTCCATACAGAATAATGGGCCCCACACAGTCCTCCATACAGAATGGGCCCCACACAGTCCTCCATACAGAATAATGGGCCCCACACAGTCCTCCATACAGAATAATGGGCCCCACACAGTCTTCCATACAGAATAATGGGCCCCACACAGTCCTCCATACAGAATAATGGGCCCCAAACAGTATAATGAGCCCCACATAGGGGTGGTGGTTCTGGTGTCGCGGGCCAAGTATAACCACTCTGCGGGCCAGATTTGGCCCATGGGCAGGAGCTTGACATGTAGGTTATATCACTTGAAAAAAAAATGTGCAAGGAGGAGGGGAGGGGGAAGGTTAACTTCTGTAACCAGATCCAATTAGAACAACAAAAGTGACTGTACCAAGACATCACTGTGCCACCTTAAAGGACTTGCCAGGCTTGGGTTGGATGTAAACCGCATACTGAGCCGTAAAAGGATGGTTCGGTTAGCTGCCGCTCTTGGAGACTGCACCTGATCTCCTCCTATTCAAATGAAGCGGCCTCTAAATGTACAGAACAGCGTTGTTCGGGCTCCATACATTGTCTCCATTTGGCTGCTACTGGAGCAGATAAGACTTGATCGAATATTGATGATTTACCCTATGTGTAGGCCATCAACGTTCGTTCCGATTATCCCATTGAATCTGAGAATGGCATTTGCTACATCCTAGAGACATGCCAAAGTCTTCCTACCACTTTAGATGTCTTTTATTGTGAGTTGTTAATGTCAAGTCTATTGGTTCATATTATTTGACTTACTTGTATAACGCCATCATATTCCTTAGTGCTTTATAGACATCATCACTGTCTCCATTGGAGCTATCTAAATTCCCTACCAGTATGTCTTTAGACTGTGGGAGGAAACTGGAAAAACCAACGCAAACACATAGAACATAGAAACTACTTGGAGATGTAGTCTTTGCACCAGCATCTTTGGTGGGATTTGCACCCAGGACTTCAGAGCTGCAAAGCTACAGTGCTAACCACTGAGCCACAGTGCAAACTATACTAGAAAGAGGTCATCAATCATATATGCCTAGCAGAACACTTGAGTACACAAAAGTCAGGGGGGGTATATTCTTCCAATAACATTGCCATCTTAGAAATATATTGAGGAGCTCATTTTTGGTACTATATATTTACAAGTAATAGCATCCTATACAAGCTTGTGGTAGCTTACTACAAGGCGTTTCTTGTAACGTGGACAAAAAGTCAACTAAAAACATTCCTTCTATTTTCTCCATTCTTCATTAATAAGAACACAAGGAATATCAGTACGCTGATCAGCAACCTCAATCAATTCTAATCATCTAACCCAGTAGTAGGACATTGTAGACAATGATAGAAAAATAAACATTTCCTTAGAAGTTCATAGCAACACCTTTAGTATTTGCTATAGTCAAATTGGATGCACATTTTCGAAGGATGTGGCAGTCGATCCACACGAGCCTGAGTAATTCCCTTGGGCTTTCCCATGCAGAATGTGTTACAGTAATCTTTAATTTACAGTAAAACTTTACTTATTGGTACATTTTAAAACACGCAACCAATTTTGGCCTTAGAAGAGAACTAATCACCAGGAAACAAGTCTTAATCTAGGAGCATCTATCTAATGCTCTCAGGGCTCATTTCACACAGAGCAGATTTGGTCAGTATTTTCATCAGTCTTCGTAAGCCAAAACTACGTGTGAATTCTACACAAAGGGGAAAAACAATGAAAAATTTTTACTTCTGTTTTTTTGGCATCCAATCTTGACTTTAGCTTTAAAGGGAACATGTAATGTCTCCAAATGCTATTAATCTGCAGACATTGGGTTAACCGCAGGTAGATAGCATTCCAGAGCGGCTACAGAGAGAAAATTAACTTCATTCCTGTCCGAGAGACAGCGGAATGGTGTCATAGGCGTGCTCGAAGAAGCTGCAGTCACTGCTCAGTGTACACACTGAGCAGCGGCTGTAAGCACGCCACAGCACTTTGACAGCTCGCTCTGTAATGCATCTGTGCAAAGCAACCTGTCAAAGTGCCTTAGCAAGCCTACAGCCGCCGCTGACAATGCTGAGAGCGACGGGTGTAGCTGTTCCATGCACACTTCTGTGACTGAAAGGCAGTCATCCTAGATGGAATAAAGTTAATTTTCTACCAGTATCTGCACTTTAAGTAAAATATTGTAATGCTAACAATATGCAGATTAACCCTATATGTACAGGTTAACCCCTTTGCGACCTTGGGATTTTCCGTTTTTGCATTTTCGTTTTTTGCTCTCCTTGTTCCCAGAGCCATAGCGTTTTTATTTTTTGGTCAATATGGCCATGTGAGGACTTATTTTTTGCAGGACGAGTGGTACTTTTAAACGTCATTACTAGTTTTACCATATCATGTACTGGAAAACGGGAAAAAAATTCCAAGTGCGGTGAAAATGCAAAAAAGTGCAATACCACAGATGGTTTTTTTTTGGGTTTTTTTTACCACGTTCACTGAATGCTAAAACTGACCTGCCATTATTATTTTCCAGGTCGTTACGAGTTTGTAGACACCAAACATGTATAGGTTATTTTTTATTTAAGTGGTGAAAAAAAAATCCAAAGTTTGATAAAAAATAAAATAAATAAAAATAATAAAAAAAAAGGCGACATTTTCCGAGACCTGTAGCGTCTCCATTTTTCGGGATCTGGGGCCAGGTGAGGGCTTGTTTTTTGCACGCCGAGCTGACGTTTTTATTAATACCATTTTGGGGTAGATCCGATGTTTTGATCGCCCGTTATTGCATTTTATTGCGATGTTGCGGCGACCAAAAAAACGTAATTCTGGCGTGTAGAATTTTTTTTTTCTATTACGCCGTTTACCAATCGGATTAATTCTTTTTTTTATATTGATAGATCGGGAGATTCTGAATGCGGCGATACCAAATATGTGTATGTGGGGTTTATTTTTTATCATTTTATTTTGAATGGGGCATAAGGGGGGTGATTTAAACTTTTATATTTTAAATTTTTTTTAAAAAAAAAAATATTTTTTTTACTTTTTGCCTGCTTTTATTGTCTCCACAGGAGACTAGAAGCAGCAACTGTCCGATCGCCTGTATGTAGCAGAAATGCTCCTGTACTATGAGCGCCGACCACTAGGTGGTGCGCATAGTAATCTTTACATGACAACCACTGGCGTCTGCTGCAGACCCAGGGTTGTCATGACCACCCATCGGTGACCCGCGATCACGTGACCGGGTCACCGATGGGCGGGGCTAATGCCGCGCTTCTGGCGCAGCTATGTTAAATGCCGCTGTCAGAGATTGACAGCGGCATTTAACATGTTAACAGCCGCGGGTGGATCGTGATTCCACCCGCGGCTGTTGCGGGCACATATCAGCTGTAAGAATCAGCTGACATGTGCCCGGTTCAGTGCGGGCTCAGCGCCGGAGCACTCACTAAACCGGGGGTGATGGCCTGGGGCGTATTAATACGCCCTGGGCCAGTGAGGAGTTAATAACATTTGGGAACATGACGGGTTCCTTTAAAATACTGACCAAACCTGCAATGTGTGCATGAATGTATGGCATAAGCACTAATACAAGCAACAGCTAAACATACAGAATTAAAACTGTTGGAGGTTCATGAACAGTGAATAGCTCCTCAAAATAACGTAATTACCTTTAAACTTGACTCATAGTCCGTATTCACTTTGAACATAAGTCCAAGTCGTAAATGGATTTCCTTGGCCCGACAAAAGCCGGGATCGACATAAAGCACTTCCTGAAATGCTCTAATTGCCCTAAAATAACACAAAGAAACATTGACAATATGGTGATTGACAGTGATAAATTTAAATTATCAGAAAATTACACAAAGGTGAAGAAAAATACATATATTTTATAGTGTTTTCAAGTAGACAAAAAAAAAAAATTAGGCTGAGTGTCCACGATGCGTTTTTCAAGCGTTTATGCTGCGGAATTTCCGCAGCATAAACGCTTCAAAAACGCATGGTAATCCGCCCCCCATGGTCCCCAATGACAAGCCGCACTGTCGATGCCCATGCTGCGGATTTTTCCGCAGCATTTATGCTGCGCTCAAAACTCCGCAGCATGTCCATTAATTTTGCGGAAGCGCGGCGTAATCGCCGCCATTGACTTGCATTGAGACGCACATAATCCGTGTCAGTACATTTGTACTCACGGATTATATGCATTTCAATGTGCGGATGGTACCCAAGTCTGGAAGAGAGGAGACTCTCATCCAGACCTGGGTACCATTGTACCTTTAAAAAAAAGAATAAAATAAAAAATAAAGATAATATTCACCTTCTGACGGCCCCCGGTCTCCTTCCCTGTGCTTGCGGGCAGGACTGAAGGACCTGCGGTGACGTCAGTCATGTGACCGCAGGCCCTTCAGTGCAGTGTCCCGCGATCAGCTGGCAGCCAGGAAGGAGCGCAGCTACACAAGCCGGGCCATCGGAAGGCAAGTATAGGTTTATTTTTTTATTTTTAAACATTCTTACGGTCACACTATATAAATCCATGCCGTTTGCATGGATTTATATAGTGTGACCTAGTTGTCAAGCACTTTCCAAGTGATGCTAAAATCGCCTGGAAAGAACTTGTCAATCCGCATACAGAAACGCATGTGAATAACGCTTCAAATCCACATGTATTTGGCAGGAAAATGCATGTACAATCTGCATGCGTTTTTTTCTGCCAGGGAGATGCAGAAATGCTGCAGAAATTTTCTGCTTCATTTCTGCATCGTGGGCACATAGCCTTAGGGTCTTGAGCAGCCAGTGACTAAGTGGAAAACTAAAAAGGTGATTTTAAGGGTACAAGTCTGTTGATTGCTTTAAATTAAAAATAATGTTTCTAGGTGGCTGAAAATTGCTAGGATATTAAAATCTTAGTCAAAATTAGCCAATAAGGAATTCCAGAATATCAAGACAAGTCAGGTATCACCAGCATAGGACTGGAAAATTTGGGGAACTGGACAACCCCTGTAAAGTCTTGTAAGATCAAGTTCTAACTAAAGAGAAAAAAAAAGTTGGCTCTTCCAACCTGTCCCAGACTGCTATAAATTACAGCTGGATCCTACCTGCCTATTAAATATGTATGTAGGTCTGACAGTCTAGGTTCCCATTTAGAAATTGTCACACACAATTTGCAGTAATGCAGTCCAAAATTCATATGTTTAGTTTATTAGTAGCTTTGCATAGTGTATCAAACGCAAAGAATAGTTGTATTTGTTTGTTTTCTATAGCAATGCAGTCACTGCAACCTACACGGGTACATTTGTTTAATTTTTCTAGACAGTGCCTGCCAAAGTTGCAGAGTTCTTGTCCTTCATCTGCTTCTTTCCTAAAGGACACAGAAGTCTCGTGGAGTGTGTCATGAAAAGTCTGAGAAATGCCCCCATTTAACCAGTCTAGCATAATCTGTGCCGTTCCTTATAAAGGGCATTGTAGGCATGTGTCAGACTTAATAGAATACCCTACTAGACTGTGGCAGATGGGCACAAAACTCTGCACCGCTCTTATAGTCAAAAATGTTGATTTGGACAGGAGAGTCCCTTCAAAGGGTGCAGTTTACCTAGGTATCTGCCATTCAGGGTCAAGTTCAGAGAGACTATAATAAACTATTACTAGATACACCCAAATAGTTTAGTTCCAACAACATCTGTAGATTATAAAACATTATACAATAAAGTTAGAGTACCTACCAGTGAAATGCATTGTAATGGAAGTAGACCAATCCAAGGCCATAAAGAAAGGCAGCATTCTGAAAAACAAGAACATTTATTTTAAGTGGAAAGCACTCCAGACATTTTTTATATTTTTTTCTGTAATTAAAGTCCAAATATATGAAATAGATCCAGTTCTTTTATAGCTGAAAATTCATGTTTTTTTCCCTTTTCATTTGTTCTCATGGTGACCACCTGGGAATTACATGCCCTTATACTCCCTTAACGGGTCACCATAAGTTCCAGTGTGGTGAAATAGCATGGATTATGCCACACAAGTTCTCCACATAGAGAAGTAGAAGCTCCTTTCACATTTCCCACTGATAGGTCAGTTCCAGGACAGTTACCATACAGATATCCTACTGGCGCTAGCTGCATCATGGGATTAATAGAGCACCGAAGAAAGCTTAAATTCTAGATGGTGTCTGATCAGAAAATACAGGAGGCTAATCTGCTGGACACCAAATATACAAATACATAAAAAGTTCAGAGTGAGAATCCGGTGGAAGGAGCAGTGATGAAAAAAGAAAACTAAAGAGCTTCTTTAACCCATTAACGACCTGTGACATTTTGACCAGCATAAGGCCACGGCCCCACTATCAGTATTTGGTCAGTATTTCTCAGGAGTGGGAGCCAAAACCAGGTGAGGAACAATCAGAGAAAAGGTATAATAGAAACAAGTCACCAGTTCTACATTTACCACCCACTTCTGGTTTTGGATCCCACTCCTGAGGAAAAATACTGACCGAATACTGATAGTGGGGCTGTGGCCTTAGAATGAGGGTTGTATGAATGGCGTTCAGGAGCAGAGCCCACTCCAAAGCAGATGCAGTGTTAAATAGCCGGCATCTTCCTGTAACAGCGGCGACCCGACCTGCTGTTTATTCATATGCAGGTGCCAATCACTGACAACAGCATTTAAATGGAGCAATCAACGATCATGGGAAGCCGATGAGTTATCATGGGGGTCTGCTGAATGCCTCCATTGCTGCCATCTTGGTACAATTGTAGCATACAGTATAATAAATCACATGTTTAAGTCTTTTAGTGAAACAAAAAAATGTAAAGATTAAAATAGTTATAAAATCTTTAAAAAACAAACAAACATAATTTAAATATAAATTTATATAGTAACAGTTTAAAAATAAAGAATATAAAAAGTCTAGTATATCAAAATATAAAATAATTTAAGCTGTATGTTAAGGCAGAATCACATATTTATCAATTTGAAACAGATCCAGAAGAAGAAAAAATATTACAAAAATACAGATACCCTCTTTAAAACTGATCTGTTGACATTAACTTCAGTGGTTTAGCCAGCTGCATTTAGTTTTTTCAGTCGAAAAAGAAAAAAGTTGTGAGGATGATTTTGTTCTGGCTAAACAAACTGACTCCAGCTCTATGAGTTTGTTAAATCATTGAAGTTAATGTGAAAAAATTAGTTTTAGGGCTCATTCAGATGAGCGCATTATATGGACATATGCGGAGTAAAAATCAGACAGCACACTGACCAATCTAATTCAATAGAGCTGTTCAGATGACAGTTTACTTACATGGACCAAATGTCCAAATGGAAAAAATTGCAGTATGTA
The DNA here is from genome assembly GCF_046119375.1 of Phyllobates terribilis. Lineage (NCBI taxonomy): Eukaryota > Metazoa > Chordata > Amphibia > Anura > Dendrobatidae > Phyllobates > Phyllobates terribilis. The sequence continues at coordinate 744,415,719 of NW_027362762.1, forward strand.
CTGTTCTTCTCAAATAAAACTCGCCTATGTAAGTCTATGAAAGCACAAAAAAGAAAAAAAAAAGCCTTCCATATAGAGCACTTTGAAGTCTTGATGTATAAATGACAAATAGATGTCACAATGATGTAAAATAAATGGCATAAATGACAAAAGTATTTTCTGGATGAAAATCTGAATTTTTCATACGCTTGTCTGACCTCAACCTTACAGGGTATCCGTTTTTTATCAGTTTGAAAGAAAAAAGTGGGTCAGCACTATGTTTTCCGTAGCGGTGCTTGTGAATAAATAGCAGTAAGATGAAACGGAATCCCGGCACTCGCATGCATTGAAGTTCATTTAATGCACAGATGGAAATGCAAATCAGACGTTTCAGGCCATCCCAGGCTTTCATCAATAATTGTTGATTAGGGGCTGAAACATCTGTTTTGATTTCCCTATGTGCATTTTATCAGTTTGAAACTGATGCAGTTTTTCTGATTACCGGATCCATTTTAAATGGATGATTACCGGATATGTGAAGTGAAATCAGCTTAAACACTGAAAAAAAATGAAATGCCAGAAATTAATATTTTTCAGTTGCCAGATTTCTCCAAATAAATACAAGAAAAAAAAATCAAAATAGTGTATGTACCTCAAAATGTAACAATAAAAACAGCAGCTCAGCTCAAGTTAACAAGAATTGTATTTTTAATAAGTGTGGCATTTTCATAATTCATTTTATTATTAAATATTCAAAAATATGTTTTTTTTGGCTTTGTCCCAATTAATTTGCACAGCACTGTATGTCAAAGAAAAAAAATAGGTATGGCTCTTGGAAGAAGGAGAGAAGGCAAAAGAAGAAAAAAAAATCACTCAGAAGTCTATGCATGTCTTCACACTACAGATTCCAGACTTCTGTCATCCAGGAGGCTCATAAGCCAGCTTGAAAACCGATAGGGCATGCTACACTTTTTTTGTTTTATTTAACTTATGATGGAGCATGAAATACGGTCGATGGTGGTCGCAGGACCCTCACCCCCTCCAATCACTCAAAACACTTGTCACATGTGCGTAGCTCAGGAAACAGGTGTGATCTATGCACAAAAATGGTTTATCAGCTCCCAGAAATAACCCTTGAAATACACCAGAATTATTTTTTATAACAGTATTCACAAAATAAAAATACAAATTGAAGAAAAAAAATATCATGTAAAAACTTGACTTAACAATAGTTCATTTTCTGCGGACAATCCAACTACCTTACGTAAAGTAGTCATCCGCTTAATAACTTGCAGGAAACCTATTTTGCTCTGTACAGCTCCGAGCTCATACTCCCACTGAAAGGACGGGGCAGACACATTGCTGGTAGGAAAGCTAAAGACACACATGCACAATTGTTGCCCAAGTCCTAGGAACTGGCTGTTGTGGTAAAATATTGTAGCAGCAGTGACATTGTTTTTGTGGAAAGTTGAAACAATGCTGACAAAAAGCAGAGATCTTACAACGGAAACCATAGAGATTGCAACCTTTATTTTCCCTGTATAGGTTAAAAAAAAATTAAAGCAGTGATCAAATTCCTGACATTCAAATCACCTGCACCCGTTCTCAGTCCGGAAGCTATTAAACTTTGGATTCTAACACTCAAAAAGATTTGTCCAAAAAGGGGATAGAAGTGAGACATGTATATATACACACATCACATTATGTTTTCGTGGCCAAATGTTGAAAATCTTTAGATGTAATGTTGCCATGTAGCCCTGGCCTGAAGGTAGACTGGGGAAAAAAAGAAGCTATTTGGGAACAATACTGACATTTTTTTATAAAAATAAAAAGCAAGTAAAAAGTGAACCCTCCAGTTTATCCATAGAGTGCCATCTGCTAGCAAGGTGACAGTAGAAGCGTGCGAGTTAAGTAATTGGTACGTGATTCACTGTAAATAAGAGATGATTGCCTTTTCAGTAGACACGCTCGAGTGACATTCACTGTTCTGCTATTTTACAGATGGAGAAATCTGATTTTCTAGTATTATGTTTTCAAGTGCATGCACTCCAGTTAACAATGGTAAATCAGACTGAATTCATCTCTAATCAGTAAATTCCTGGGATATTAGGTACATTTACAAACACTGCACTGTTCAACTCATTAAAGCATATAATTAAAATGATTGCTTTAACCCATTAGAGGCCAGCAATGCAAACCAATGTGTTTCCCATAAATACAATACAGAAAAAACATTTTAGAGCCCAAAACACTGCAGATTTAATTGAATACTACTAATAAACGTATAAAAATACCCAGTTTTTAAAAAGGTCACAAATCATGGCTGTGAAGTAGATAATTTATTTATTAGAGAACCTATCTTTATGACAACTGTTAAGTTTCTAAAACAAGGCGTTTATTCCTCATTCTAGAAATAAATTCAGTCTCAGGAGAGAATTTTAGTGATTTCCATCTCATACATTTCAGAAATATCATTTGTTAGTTGCCCTGAAATTCTAAAGCAGACCATAAACCCAGCCAACAGCTATGTCTCCCGGCTTGCCCATACACTCATGGTTTTGCTGAGTGTTCATACAAACAAGGACAATTGTTGGTACCATTTTGTTAAAGCACTGAGTAATTTTCAATTAAAATGTACTAAATCCTATTAAACATATGTGGAAGGAGCTGAAACATACAGTCTGGAGAAGGCACCGTCACACCCGAGACAGCGGGAGCAGTTGGCTCACAAGTAGGCCGCCAAAATACCCATGGACAGGTGCAGAAGTCTCAGTGACAACTTTAGAAATCCTTTTTGTGCAACAAAATATTAAGTTAAGCGTGCCATCATTTTTGTTTAGGCCATTTTAATTTTTTTTCTGTTGAACCACATTTCAAAAGCAAAGTCTGATTTTTATTAGTTGATATTCAGTAAATTTAAATTGAAAATTACTTTTGTCAGCTTCAAATTATTTCAGTGACCATTGTGTGTTTACCAGAAGGGAACCAACAATCTTGAAAGTAAAAAGCATCTGGCAGCAGCTTATCTCCCCTAAAAAGTAAAGGATCAAGAGGTAAAAATTTCAACTGCTCAATCCTTGTTCCTCAAGATCATTTGTGAGGGTCTCAATGCATTTGGAGGCCTTTACTCCAGACTGAGTCCGTACTTAAAGGAAATTTATCTCCGGGTTTTTACTAACTGATCTGAGAGCAGCATTATGTAGAAAGAGACCCTGATCCAGTGATGTGTCACTTACTGGGCTGCTTGCGGTAGTTTTTATAAAATTTTATACAATTTTAAATCTTATATAATTTTCTCTTCAGCAGATCTAGCTGTTCTCTGTATGCTGAGCTCTGTATAACTCCGCCACCACCACTGATCAAATCACTGCTGCTGATCAAATCACTGTTCTATCAAAACTACACTAAGCAGCCCAGTAAGTGACACAGCTGTAATCAGTGACTTTCTCTACATTATGCCGCTCTCAGATTAGGTAGCAAAAACCTGGTGACCGATTTCCTCAAAGAATATATATGCTAAAAGCTAGCACAGTAGTTACAAGTCTCAGTTCACACCTCCTTTATGGCCTTTTGCTAATGTATAGTCATATGTTCAAAAAAAGCCTCTGACTGCTACCACACAGCCGCAGCTGTATCCGACACCCATTGGGTCCTATTAGATACTGTTGTATTTATTTTACTCACTTATATAGCACCATTAAATCACAGGGTTTTACAGACACTATCGCACTGTCCCCATTGGGACTCTCAATCTAAATTCACTACCAGTATGTCTTCAGAGTGTGGGAGGAAACCGGAGAACCTGGAGGAAACCCAAGCAAACACTGGGAGAACATAAAAATGCTCGCAGATGTGGTCCTTGTGTGACTCGAGTCAAAGACCCCGATGCTTGCTTACTACTGAGCCATCATGCTGCCCGTTGAATGGGCTATAGTGCTCTACTATGCTATTCCATACTTATGTTTTTCTGCAGTACACTGACATATACCTGCCACACGCAGGCCAAAATGACTGTTGGCCCTACACAAAAAGTAATATTATAGACATTTTAGAGTATATGTCAAAGACAGAATGTAAAACATAAATGTAAAGTAAATGAAGTCTAAGCTGCTTATTTGTTAAACTAGCAGTCCTAGTGTATAATTGGTTGAAGATAAAATATAAAGATTAGTAGAGGTCCATCTACTCAGCCACAGTAAGGAGCCTTTAGTCTTCCATTTCTGATAGAAATTATGTAGAAACCATGTAGAATTTAAACACTAATGGCAAAAAAGACCCATATGGGTCATCTAATCTGTTTTATTAGGATAGATATATTTACCTTGGGCATCTTTACGTTCACTTATTGTTCATGTAAAACAGAAATGTAGAAATAAATTACGTTTGCTGGACACTTTTCCAAGCTTCCACTAACCTTTCATTAAGGCTATGTGCCCACGATGCAGAAGTGCTCCGGATTTTTTCCTGAGCGTTTCTGCATCTCCCCTGGCAGAAAAAAACGCATGCGGATTGTACATACGGAAGTGAAGCGTTCTTCACATGCATTTCCGCATGCGGGTTGACAAGCGCTTTCCAAGCGATTTTAGCATCAGTTGGAAAGTACTTGACAACTTGGTCACACTATATAAATCCATGCAAACGGCATGGATTTATATAGTGTGACCGAGAGAATGTCAAAAAAATAAAAAATAAATCTATACTTACCTTCTGATGGCCCCTACAGTCTTGCTTCGCTCGGTCCCGGCAGATCGCGGTACACTGAAGGACCCGTCACATGACCATGACGTCAGCGCGGGTCCTCCAGTCCATCGCGATATACTGGCATGATAGGAGGAGCACACCGCGGGCCGCGAGAAGGTAAGTATATATTTATTTTTTATTCTTTTTTTTTTTTTTTTTACAGTTTTCTATGGTACCCGGGTCCGGAGGGGAGTCTCCTCTTCTCTAGACCTGGGTACCATCCGCACATTGAACGCATGGATTCCGCATGTGCTTATCTAGTGAAGCGGAATACATGCGTTCTAATGCAAGTCCATGGCAGCGAAAACGCAGCACTTCCGCAAAATAATTGGTAGTGCTGCGTTTTTTTCCGCAATGATAATCCGCAGCGGAAATTTCCGCAGCATGTGCACAGCACATGCGGATTATCATTGGGGACATGGCAGGCCTTCTACCATGCGTTTTTTAAGCGTTTCTGCAGCGTTTTTGCCACTGCAGAAAAGCTTAAAAAAACGTATCGTGGGCACACAGCCTAAAAATACTTTTCCACATTGCTTCTGATCTCCTTCCACATTGCTTCTGATCTCCCCTATCAACTTCAGACAGAGTGCCTTTGGTCCTGTGAGAAACACAAGTCATAAAGAGAATTAATCGGGTACCAAACTGGGAAAGAAAGGAAAGTATGTGGACATATGGGATAAAATAATTCAAGGATTTTCCTGCTTATTATTCTATTATATCAATATGTCTGCACTAGAGACTGAATCTTTCGGAATTATAGTTCAGCAGCTTCAACAAATTTTTCCAAAATATTTAATTTGCAGCAATTGATTTGCTGAAAATCACAAGCCTTTAGTTGCGAAGAAAAGATGTTTACAGTCTCAGATCTCCACGGACCGCATTGAACGCCTTTCAAGTTCTTTCTCCTCTGACCTCCTCAGCCATTTTCTGTTTTTTCCTCCCTGTCTTCCTAGAGCCATAACTTATTTTTCCGTACACATAGCCATGTGTTGGCTTGGTTTTTTAGGTGGCATAATAAGACACTGAAATTTGTAAGGGCAGAAAAAAAATAGAAGGGGGTGGGGTTTGTGTTGATCTTTTCCGAGATCTAGAGACCAATAACATTTTTGTTTCTCCATCAATTGAGCTGGGTGAGGGCTTCCTTTTGTGTGACAAGCTGATATTTAATATTTCTGGATATACAAGATGTTTTGAACTGTTTTTATATTTTAAAGTAAAGAGTGGTGACCAAAAAACGGAAGTTTTTTCTTCCTCTTGTACCAGTATTTACCAATCCGGTTAATTTTATATTTTGAGACTTTAGTAAATGCGGTGATACCAAAGACATTTTTTCCATTTCTTTATTTGGAATGGTGTAATAGAGAGGTGATTTCAACATTTATATATTTTTTACATTTTATTTTTGCATTGATTTTAATTTTTTTTTTAGTCTTTTTAGGGAATTTGTATCTGCATTCACCCGATGGCTTATACTATATACTGCAATACAACAGTATTGCAATATATTATGTAAATTTGTCTCCTTTGAAGTTCAGTATATCGTTGAGCTTCAAGCCCCCGTCTCACATAGCGAGATCGCTGCTGTGTCACGGTTTTGGTGACGCAACAGCGACCTCACCAGCGATGTCGCTATGTGTGACACTTTGCAGCGATCAGGCCCCTGCTGTGAGGTTGCTGATCGCTGCAGAATGTCCTGGACCTTTTTTTGGTCGTTGCCCTCCCGCTGGTCAGCACACATCGCTGTGTGTGACCAGCGGGAGCAGCGATCAGGCTGGTAACCATGATAAACATCGGGTTACTAGGGGCACACGCGCACTTAGTAACCCGCTGTTTATCATGGTTACGAGCCTGCTAAAGTGAGCGGTAACTTCCAGCTCACCGTAGCAGTGGTAACCATGATAAACAGCGGGTTACTAGGTGTGCGTGTGCCCCTAGTAACCCGCTGTTTATCATGGTTACCAGCCTGCTCCTGCTTCAGCAGGCTGGTAACCAGGAGCAGGACATCGTGGAAAGATTCTTTCCACGATGTCGCTGCTCCCCTGATCGTTGGTGAGTCTGCCTGTTAGACCACTCACCAGCGACTACATAGCGACGCAGCAAAGATCCCTGACAGGTCGTATCTTTTGTCGGGATCGTTGCAGCATCGCTAACTGTAACGGGGCCTTCAGAGGGGTGCTAAGATGGTTGCGACGGAGGCCTTCAGCAGGCCCCCGCCTGCCATAATAACACATTGGTGCCCCATGAGCAAGAGCACGCGTTCCATTTAAATACAGCTGTCAGAAATGGACAGTTGAAATGGTTAACCGCTACGACTGGAGTTCATCTTTGTCCGTATTGGTTAGAGACAGATGTTGGCTATTTAACATAGCTGGTATCTGCTGTTGTGTGGAGAGCGCAGCTCCAGAGATACCTGAGCTTCTCAAAATGACAAGAAAAATCATCTTTTGTGGGAGCATCCCTCAGTAGTTTCCAGTGGTGTAAAAATACAACTCATCACCACTTTATGTTGCTCATACAGACGCTCAAACAGTTTATGACATTGCAAATCAGGCAGACCAATCGTACAGTCTAATGTGCCCTTACAGGCTTTGCAAAAATAGAACTGTTGAAATGATTAGACAATTTCCTAGCAATAAACACAACCTTCCTCAAGAGTGTATATTTCTTCCATTTTGCTCTATTAAATACGGACATACGCCATGCAGGGAACACAAGTTACTTTGCCAAAACATAAGGAACCCAGAATGTCCTGGGCAGTGTTGACCACGAGAACGCCCTGCTGCAGTTTACAGTCAAACCATTCAGATTTGCTGCTTGATGCACAGCAGAGTGTGTGGATTTTGTCACCCTACTATGTGTTAGGACTAAGATGCAGAACAGTAATAGGTGTCATTGACGGAACTGAAATTCTGCTTTGTACAACATTAAGTGTTACAGCGTTGTAGGAGGAGTTGGAGTATGCAGAACTTTAACTTAGGCTATGGTCACACTATCAGTATTTAATCAGTATTTTACATCAGTATTTGTAAACCAAAACCAGGTGAGGAACAATTAGAGGAAAATTATAATAGAAACACGTCACCACTTCTATATTTCTCACCCACTCCTGGTTTTGGCTTACAAATACCGATATAAAATACTGACCAGATACTGATAGTGCGACCCTAGCCTCAAACTGACAGTGCTGCTGTCAGGGGAAACCTCATCCTGCTGTGACTGAGAAGAGTGATGTGCCATAAATTTCATTATGCGCTTTGTGTCCTCCACACTAATATACCAAGATGTTTGAGGTCATAATTGCCCTCCTTTGCCTCTGTGTTTGTAGTATTACTACCTGGATGGCTGGTGCCAGTGAGGTCTAATCAGTCTGGTAGCTGCTCCCACAACCTTAGCCATCCTGTAGGGATTTTTCTTTTTTCACACTACTCTGTGTTTTGTTCACAAGTATAACGTTTCTAAAAAATGTTTAACACTACTTAAGTCTTGAAAAGGATGAACAAGAAATGGCAAGTAGGGTATGGTACACACATGATGGCAAAAAAGCCTAATTCATCAACTATGAACCCGCATTATTATTGGTGTGGCGTGTAAGTAACTCAAATTTGACTACTTTAACAAATAAGCCAAAACTGACCTGCACAGTTTTATGTGTAGATTTAGTTTAAAAGGTGTTGATAACTGCAAGGACAACCCCTTTATAAATCAAGCAGTGCCCCCTTGAAAAATAAAAACAGAAACTCACCTGCATCAGTGGTGTCCAACAATGGAAGCGTCGCGTCTCTCTGGGTTCCTGTGACATTGCTATGCCACAAATGGACTGCAGCCAATCAGCTGGCATCATTGGGCTGCTGTTTTTTGGCTGCAAGGCTCACATGGCAGGTTACATGAGCCATGGGGCAGCTGGCACTGACCACATAGTAACAGTGTTTTTTTTGGGAGGTGGGTATATGTAATTTTTTATTTTTTTCAATGTGGACTACTTATTTAAAAAAAAATTGTCCAGATAGTGAATAGCCTCATTTTTTTTTCTATTTTTTGATAACCCAATTAAATCTCCATGGCCAAAAATAAAGTAATGAAGAATGCCAGAAAGGTACAGGCCCAGGTGTCACGCAGTGTCAAGTGACTGTGGGCACCTAGCCGATCCCTCAAACTAGGGGCGCCCTAGTCTATCCCTGTCCCCCTTATTACTCCTGAAGGTGGAGACGCCGGGTTCTCGTTCCTATCTATGCTCCTAATGTAACCCTTATCTGATCCCTCCCCCACCCAGGAAGGTGAGGGGCTGAAGTGTACAGGAAAACAATAACCAGACAGGTAGAGTTAACTGACAGGGATAAAAGAAAACTACAATCATACAAATACACTCAAACAGGGAAACAGGGGAGGTATAGGAAGGGGAAACCAAATGTGAGAGGATAAGAATAAACACACAAACCAACTCCATGCAGCAATCTTCAGAAAAACTCTAACGACCTACTCCAGACACTGAACTTCTCTTCTTCACCACCAAACCAAGAGGTAGAACTATCACGGGCAACTCCCAGTGGCAGGCATATATACCAGAGGAGAGTGGCCAACACTGAACAGCTGAGACAATCCAGGATGGAGAGCTCCGGGAGATCAACTGAACTGATTAGCCCTTGCCAGGACAGCAAGGAAACCTGCACAATTAATAGGATGGTGAAGCAGTTTTAATAAGTGCAGGAGTTCGTGTAACCAGACCCCCGCAATCCTCTGAATCCACTCTGTGACGGTATCCCTGTGACACCAGGAAGAGAAAAGAAGCAAGGCAATAGCCCACAGTTTTGTGTGTCGCATATGCTTTCCAAATTGAACTAGTAAAACAGTTAGGTAAAAAGTAAAGCAAGTAAATTATTTCTTTAATTTTTAAAAACACTATTCTAGCATACTTTCTGATTTCAGTTGTTTCCCTCAGTAGAAAAATAGGAATTAGGCCTTAAACTGTATTCTGGTTTATAGTTCAAGAATGCAAAAAAAAAAGTATGTAATTTACGTCACAAGAACCTGTAAGTGTTTGATCTGAATACATCAATGTCTGATCAATTCACATAGTCTAATTGAATTAATACATTAGACTACTAGGACTTCCATTTTTTATCTTCACAGTGCTGCAATAGTTGGTTTATTGTTTTTTTAGGTATTTCTCTCCTTATATGTAAAGCAGAACAGTGCACTCTGAGCTTCTCTCTAGGCTGTAAAGTCCAAAATGGCCACTGCTTTCCCTTGACTCAGCTTTTATACAGGCTATGAGTCCCTCTTGAGTGGCTGCACTATGCCAAGTGTTGTGATAGCTGTAAGGCATTGTGGGGAAGCCAGCGTGGCTGCACCTGCACTATGTAAACTGGAGCTGGGCAACTTGTTTGAATTTTGCAAAGAATTTTATGAAATTTGCAGGTCCTAGCCAATTCAGTCATCGCTAATATGCACCTAAGAGTCTAATGTAATGGCGAAGAACCAAAAAATCCTAGAAAAAGCTAAATTCTCAGAACTGTACTTCACAAAGCTTATGACATGTCAGAAGTTTTGATCAATGGGGAATCTGGTTAAAATGAAGGGAAAAAGTGTCCTCAGCCAAGCGCTGCTTACCTCTGAAAAGAAGGTCTCAATAGAAAGTGTGTTTCCAGCTTCGGAGGAAAGAAAAGTTTGCAGTTTCATGGGCCTGACACTGACCCATTTCTAAGACTCTACCTCCCAAAGTTGTTTTCCCGCCTAGCCTTTCTAGCTTGATTGATAGTTCACTATCTGAATTACTTGCCAGGTGCCAGAGATTACACTAAGTCAGATATGAATCAAGCTAGAGGCTGGTACTGTGTGGGGGAACAACTTCAGGAGACAGATGCACTGGAAGTGCTCGGTCATGCCCACAACACTTAAAAGTATCATTTGCATATAAATTAAAACCTCAATTTCTCTGGACCACAGAATAATAGACCATGTGTGTGTCATGGATTTAGCTTTCATATATCTGCATGCCCATATTATCAGGTTGGTGGGTGTGGGGATTGATCTTATTGACCGATTACTTTTAATTGTTGAAAATCACAGGATCCAAATCTCCAGAGATCAAAACGGATTACATTTCTTTACAACATTAAAAGTGCAGATACACTTTAAAAACACATACCGTATATTCCGGCGTATAAGACGACCTGGTGTATAAGACGACCCCCCTACTTTCCTGTTAAAATATAGAGTTTAGGATATATTCACCGTATAAGACTACCCCTTTTCCAACGCATACCAAACACCGGTAAAAATTAAAAAAAAACAGATTTGAATTTAACATGGTCCTTTTTTAATTTAAATTCTTATGACATGCAGGTATATAGCAGGAAAACTGTCACTCATAAACATATTAAAATAGGGGGGACCCCACGTCATTTTTTGGGGGGGTCCCCCATTCTAATAGCTAGTAAAGGCTAGGTATTCAGCTGGGGGCTGATATTAGTAGCCTGGGAAGCTCCGTGGGTATTACCCCCTTCCCAGACTTCAAACATCTGCCCCAGCCATCTGCTTAACCTCCGCTAGAGACTATAATGATGGTGGATCCCACGCCAATTTTCTTTTTAAAAAATCCTTTATTTTAACACTAAATGACAATTGAGGGGTTAATAAAGATGCAGTCCCTAAATTATTAATTTTGTAATTAATTTTTCCCAAAAATGTTGACGTGGGGCTTCGCCATATTTTTGTGTCCAGCCAGATACAGCAGGCAGGAACGGGCTGCCCCCAACCACCAGCTGCCTATTTGTACCTGGCCGGACACAACAATATAGGGAAGCCCTTTTTTTTTTAATTATTTCATGAAATAATAAAAAAAAAAAATACGTGGGGCTTCGCCCTATTTTTGTGTCCAGCCAGGTACAACTAGGCAGCTGGGGGCTGGAATCTGCAGCGCAGGGAGGCCCAAGCTTTCTGGGCCCCCCCTGCTGCAAATTGCAGTCCGCAGCCACCCCGGAAAATGGCGCGTTCATAGAAGCGCCATCTTCTGGCGCTGTACCCAACTCATCCAGGGCCCTGGTGCGGTGGCTCACTGGGTAATAAAGGGGTTAGGGCCAGCTTGGCATTATCAGCTGGCCCTAAGCCCGAAATTCATGGGGTCACGCCAATATTAGACATGACCGCCATGAATTTCTAGTAAAGTAATTAAAAAAAACACAACACCCAGAATAAAGTCCTTTAATTGAAATAAAGACACAATTTTTTAATGTTCTAAATTAAACCTTACTCACCATCACACCCATTCCAGCTGAAGCCAACGATCTCCTGCAATAAAAGTAAAATAATAAACCAACATCATCCTTACCTCTCCATGGTTCCCAGGACCGGTCCAGCTCTGCTACATTCACATGACAGGCTGGACCGCAGCAGAACGCTGCCGTTCAGCTTGCCATGCGGCAGACACTGAGAAGCGCAGGCATACTTGTGCTCCTCAGTGTCTGACTGTGACGGCATCCAGATGAGCCGAGATCATGTCCAATGAACTCGGCTCACCTCATGCACGTCACTGACAGCGTGGGAAAATTCTCCTGCTCCCCGCATGCGCAGTAGAAGTTTCCCACGCTGTCAGTGACGGACGTCCAGGAGGTGAGCTGAGTTCATTGTCGGCTCATCTGGATGCCGTCACAGCGAGACACTGAGGAGCGCAAGCATGCCTGCGCTTCTCAGTGTCTGCGGGATGACAGGCTGGATGGCAGCGTTCTGCTGCGGTCCAGCCTGTCATCTCGATGTAGCAGAGCTGGAGCCGTCCTGGGAACCATGGAGAGGTAAGGATGAGGTTGCTTTATTATTTTTCTTTTATTGCAGGAGATCGTTGGCTTCAGCTGGAATGGGCGTGATGGTAAGTATGGTTTAATTTAGAACAATAAAGAATTGTGTCTTTATTTCAATTAAAGGACTTTATTCTGGGTGTTTGTGTTTTTTTTAACTTTGACTATGGGGTTAGTAATGGGGGTGTCTTATAGACGCCTCTCCATTACTAACCTGGGCTTGATGTCAGCTGGCATTATAAGCTGACATCAACCCCAACCCTATTACCCCCTGCCACCGCACCAGGGCAGCGTGGAAGAGCGAGGCTAAGTGCCAGAATTGGCGCATCCTATGGATGCGCCATTTCTGGGGCGGCTGACGGCTGGTGTTTCTAGCCTGGGAGGGGGCCAATATTCATGGCTCCCTTCCTGGGCTATTAATATCAGCCCCCAGCTGTCTGCCTAGCCTTTGCTAGCTATTAAATTAGGGGGGACCCCACGTCATTTTTTTGGGGGGGTTCCCCATTTTAATAGCTAGTAAAGGCTAGGTATTCAGCTGGGGGCTGATATTAGTAGCCTGGGAAGCTCTGTGGGTATTACCCCCTTCCCAGGCTTCAAACATCTGCCCCAGCTGTCTGCTTAACCTCCGCTAGAGCCTAAAATTAAGGGGAACCCCACGCCAATTTTTTTAATAATAAATCCTTTATTTTAATACTAAATGACAAGTACAGTAATCAACACTGTCACTGTACTTCATATATATGTGACTGACATGTTTCTATCTATCTAATCTATGTGTGAAGCTCTATTCTGTCTGTTATAAATTGTCGGGTACCGCTGCTGAATTGCCGGCCGGCTTTTTTAAAGAGACGGTGCATGAAAACACTATTATTTGTTTTAATAAATCCTTTACACTAAATGACAAGTACAGTAAGCAACACTGTCACTGTACTTCATATATATGTGACTGACATGTTTCTATCTATCTAATCTATGTGTGATGCTCTATTCTTTCTATTCTAAATTGTCGGGTGCCGGCTTATGCCGCTGCTGAATTGCCGGCTTTTTATATATTGTCACAGAAGCGATGCGAACTTCCCTGCTCCGGACACAGCGCAGCGCTTCTGTGACAAGTGAAAGCTGTCGGCACAGAAGCCCTGCGCTGTGTCCGGAGCTGGGAATACGCAGCGATGTGTCAGTTTCAGCACAGAAGCGCTGACTGTCTGGACCTACCGCCGCCGTATTTTAACTCCCTCCACCTTATATTAACTCCGACATGGCAGGGATACGGCCACGGCAGCTTATTAACACCCCCAGAGTATCCCCGCATGTCAATTTCTGAAAGTTCAAAAGCATTACCGGCGTATAAGACGACCCCAGACTAGACAGAAGATTTTTCAGTCTTCAAAAGTCGTCTTATACGCCGGAATATACGGTACATAAAACCTACAAATAACACTATGGCAGAAGCTAAATATTGCACCATGTTTCTACTTAAAACCAAGGACAACAGTTGCAGAGCAATGCATCCAGATGGAGTAATCCAGCAACATCAACCCGAGGGCTAATAAAACTGCTCTTTTGGAATGCTGACATAATTCAATGCATTTTCTGATGCCTGCAAACATTTGGAAGCAATGCTTGATAAAGTCCTACTCACCTTCCAGTAGTCTGATTGTAAACTGTAGTACCTCTGGTATGCAGATAATGCTGGAAAGAGAAAACAAGTGTAAGTGACAAGCATGACTTACAAGAAAACAACTTCACCTTACTAACATAAAAGGCCTGTGACACCTTTTGGGATAGAAAAAAATATATATACATTTTTACACATTAGTGCAAAGTTATCTCAATGTAGGCTGAATTCACATGTGTGTGTCACAGACAAAGTAGGGACTGCGATGGACTGGAAGGGTCTTATATGCATATGAGGCTGCTGAGTTTGAGAAAGGAGACCTACCGCCGATCAGTGAATCATGGACTGAGACGGGTGTGTGAATGTGGCCTTTAACTCTAGGCTATAATCTTAATTTCTTTATTCATTTTCAGATCCCCTTATATGCAGTGTGCAGACTATTTCCAGACTTTTGTTATGTGAACGTGCCCCTCCCAGTAATACATCATGGATATGAGCTCCATGAATTCAGGATTATTCCTGTACTACTTCTGCTTCTACAGCCCATGACGGACCAATTCTCTCTTGGAAAGACGGACGTTGAGGCTCTTTTCCCTGTAGAGTCTGCCCATTGCTGCTCCAGTTCTCTTTAAGAGAATATCCACCAGAATAGAACATGTTAATATTGTATAGACTACCTCATTCACTTGTATTACGAATTACAAGCAGGATTATATTGATTTCCTGAAGTTATAGAAGCAGAATTTGTGCCTGTACCTACATTAATTCCTTAAAGAGAATCTGTCAGCAGGTTTTGCTATATAAACTGAGGACAGCATGAGGTAGGTTAAAACACTGAGCTCATCCATGTGTCACATGTCTGACTGTGTGGTGTTGTTTACTTAGGACAGGGCCCCACTATCAGTATTTGGTCAGTATTCAGTCAGTATTTTTTCTCAGGAGTGAGAGACAAACCCAGGTGATGAACAGAGAAAATGTATAATAAAAACAAGTCACCAATTCTGCATTTATCACCCACTCCTAAGAAAAAATACTGACCGAATACTGACCAAATACTGATAGGGGAGCTGTGGCCTTAGACTGAAGCTTTAACCCTAGAACGCATGACCATAAAAGTCGACTTTTTCACATACCTGGGGCCTTTTAGGCCCGTGTGCAAATAACATGGAATAACTCAAACAAAAATGACAAACAACTATATACCTGAGGAATACCTAGAGTTTCAAAATTCTAACTAAAGTAATCTTGGAGAAAATAGAAAACAATTAACAGGGCGGGACTGCGAGGCCCCAGGTATGCGTTCTAGGGTTAATCTCCTTTTTGTTACCTCATCTGAGAACAGCATGATGTTGGCAAAGAGACCCTGAATCCAATGATGTATCACTTAGATTACTGGGTGCAGCCATTCTCACACAATCAAAGTTTTTAGATTTAGCAATGGAGCAAAGCTGAGAAAGCTGCCCCTGCCCACACCAGGCTCTCTGTGTACACAGTCTATAGCGCAAGACCAGCTAGTCACAGCAATGTTAATCACAAGGTGATTAAGGCTATGTGTCCACGTAGCAGATTTGATGCAGAGCGTTTTTGCCTCTCTGGCAGAAAAAAAAAGCATGCAGATTTACATGCGTTTTTTCTGCCAGAGAGAAGCGTATTTACATGCATTTTCGCATGCATTTTTTCAAGCACTTTTCCAAGCGATTTTGAGCATCACTTGGAAAAGTGCTTGACAAGTTGGTCACACAATATAAATCCATGCAACTGGCATGGATTTATATTGTGTGACCAACTTAGATGCTTTAAATGCTGCATCTATATTATATAAAAAAAAAAAAAAAAAGAATTAAAAAAACCTGTATATTCACCTCTCCGGCAGCCCCCAGTCTGCTCCCGGCGGAGTCCTCTCTCTTCTGCGTCCCGCGGTGTACTGGCAGGACCTGCGGTGACGTCATTAAGTCAGTTGATGGTCACGCGACCATCACCTGACCGCCGACGTCAGCGGTCACGTGACCATCAGCTGACTAAATGACGTCACCGCAGGTCCTGGCAGTACACCGCGGGACGCCGAAGAGAGAGGACTCCGCCGGGAGCAGACTGGGGGCCGCCGGAGAGGTGAATATACAGGGTTTTTTTATTTTTAACTTTTTAATTTCTTTTTTTCACCGCGTGGTAGCCGGGATGAAGAGGAGTTGTAGTCTCCTCTTCATCCTGGGTACCACAAGCACCGCGATTACACTGCAAATTCGCGGCCATTGAATTTAATTGAGACGCAGCAAATCCACATATACCTGGGGGTTTGCTGCGTTTCAATGTTACTCAATGGCCGCGAATCTGTAGCGTAATCGCGGTTGAAATGGTCATGCTGCGTCTTGCAACGCAATGCGAATTTGGTGCACTAATTAGCGCATCATGTGCACAGCACATCCGAATTCACATTGCTTTGCATGGCAGACTGTTTTACAAGCGTTTTCGTGGCCGTAAAAACGCTACGTGGGCACATGGCCTAAAGCTTCAGTCTCAGGCCACAGCCACACTATCAGTATTTGGTCAATATTTTCTCTCAGGAGTGGGAGCCAAAATCAGGAGTGGGTGATAAATGCAGAATTGGTGACTTGTTTCTATTATACCTTTTCTCAGAGAGCCAAAACCAGGTGAGGAACAATCAGAAAAAGGTATAATAGAAACAAGTCACCAATTCTGCATTTATCACCCACTCCTGATTTTGGCTCCCACTCCTGAGAAAAAATACTGACCAAATACTGATAGTGGGGCCGTGGTTTAAGACTGCCTTGTGTGTGCTGCCCTCCCTAAACAGTACAGGCTGCCCCCATTCCTTATACACACAGCGATGTGCTTTATTCGATGGGCGGGACTTAAGGGATATTCCCATCTTCAAGATCCTTTTTCAATGTGTAGTAGGTGTACTAATATATTATTTATTAATAATAGCAAATACCTAAAATTAGAAATGTAGTATTCTTCCGATTTGCTATGTCGCTTACCCAACATGCAGGGCATTGTAGTAGCTTAAATATCCATGATTACGAACAGGGTTGTGGAGTCGGTAAGCCAAACCTTCGACACAGACTCCGACTCCCTCATACATGGATCATGTTTAAGTGGTAAATTTACGGTAGGACACATTTTTCTCAGCTAAAAGTCTAGACCCTTAGATCAGCAATAGGACAGACAATTATAGAATATTTCATAACTTCCCCAAATTCTTCTGAAAAAATAATCCCCACAAACTGCATTGAACTACTGTACCTAATTTAATATATATTTTAGGAGTCAGTGTTGGTCCATTTTATAACGGCACCAACTCCGACTTCACAGCCCTCATTACGAAACACTAACAATTAACTAGCCAGCCCACTAGCTCACTATGACTGGTCGTAACCATGGATACCTAAGCTACTGCAATGCTGTGCACATGGGGTAAGCAACGTAGCGAATCAGAAGAACTATACATTCTTAATTTGAAGAATTTGCTATTATTATTACTACACCTACTACATGTTGAGATAGGATCTTGGAGATGAGAATACCCCTTTTATCCCCTTCACAACCGATGACGTATATGTTTACGTGTCCCTTCTTTTGATGAGGGCTGTGACCCTAAGCCTGCATCTTTCCGCGCACTTGATGCCTAATTTAAATCAGCCAAGTGTCTCTGAGTTCCACCCACAGATGTTAACAAGTTAAATGCCACTGTCAATCACTGAAAGCGGCATTTAACACACGCTGGCAGGAAGCACGTCACAAATCATGCCCATTTGCGCCCTTGTCACTTGACCGCAGGACGCCGATGGGTTGTCATGACAGCCAGGGATCTGCAGAAGACCCCAGTGGAGGACATTGTGAACCTCCTGTGAACGTCTGCTTGTGGCCGGCATTCATAGGAGATCATGATTTTTCCTATACATAGCAGGGCTGAAGCTCTGCTATGTATAGTACAGGCGATTGGACAATCGCTGCTTCAAGTCGCCACAACATTGTAACAACAGGCAAGCAAAACATTGTATCTACTCCAAAATAGTATCAATAAAACAGCGCAAAAAGTAAGCCCTAAGCCAGCCCCAGATTACAAAAAATGAGAACGCTATGGTCTTGGAAAATGGAGACAAACTTTTTTTCATACAAAATTCTCAATTTTTTGCACCACTTATATAAAAAATAAACTATACGTTTGGTATCTGCATACTCGTACTGACCTGGGGAACCATATTGCCAGGTCAGTTTTAGCATTTAGTGATCAAGGTAAATAAAACTCTCAAAAAACAATAATTGCACTTTGTTTTGTAATTTCACCGCACTTGGAATTTTCTTTCCGTTTTCCAGTACACTATATGGTAAAATAAGTGGTGTCAATGAAAATTACAACTGCTCCCGCAAAAAAACAAAGCCCTCATAAGGCTATATGGTTGGAAAGATAAAAAAGTTTATGGCTCTTGGAAAGATTGGAAGAAAAACTAAAACAAAACATAGAAAATTGCCCAAGGGTGAAGGGGTTAATGACCGCTAATCAGCAACTTGTTCGATTTTAATTGACTGTTCCTAGGTACGCTTGTTCATAATAATCATACATTATAAAAGGAGGGAGTGATTAACCCCTTTACTCCCGAGGGTGGTTTGCACGTTAATGACCGGGCCAATTTTTGCAATTCTGACCACTGTCACTTTATAAGGTAATTACTCTGGAAAGCTTCAATGGATCCCCCTGATTCTGAGATTATTCTTTCATGACATATTGTACTTCAAGATAGTGGTATAATTTCTTTGGTAACTTGCGTTTATTTGTGAAAAAACGGAAATTTGGCTAAAATTTGGGAAATTTTGCAGTTTTCAAAATTTGAATTTTTATGCCCTTAAATCAGAGAGATATGTCACACAAAAGAGTTAATAAATATTTCCCACATGTCTACGTTACATCAGCACAATTTTGGAACCAATTTTTTATTTTTTTTTTAATAGGGAGCTATAAGGGTTAAAAGTTGACCAGCGATTTCTCATTTTTCCAACAAAATTTACCAAACCATTTTTTTAGGGACCACATCACATTTGAAGTGACTGAGGGGTCTTTATGACAGAAAATACCCAAAAGTGACACCATTCTAAAAACTGCACCCCTCAAGGTGCTCAAACCCACATTCAAGAAGTTTATTAACCCTTCATTTTTTTCTTCTACATTCGAAAAATTCCTGAACATTTAACTTTTTTCACAAAAATGTTACTTTAGACCCCAATTTTTTTATTTTTGCAAGGGTAACAGGAAAAAATGGACCCCAAAATTTGTTCTGCAATTTCCCCTGAGCACGTCAATACCCCACATGTGGGGGCAAACCACTGTTTGGGCGCACGGCAGGGCTCGGAAGGGAAGGAGCGCCATTTGACTTTTTGAATGTAAAATTTGCTTGAATAATTAGCGGACGCCATGTTGCGTTTGGAGAGCCCCTGATGTGCCTAAACATTGGAACCCCCCACAAGTGACACTATTTTGGAAACTAGACCCCACAGGTAACTTATCTAGATGTGTGGTGAGCACCTTGAACCCCCCAGGTGCTTCACAGAAGTTTAGAACACTGAGCCGTAAAAATAAAATGTTCACATTTTTCCAACAAAAATATTTTTCAGCCTCCAATTTTGCATTTTCATAAGGGTAACAGGAGAAATTGCACCATGCAATTTGTTGTGCAATTCCTCCTGAGCACGCAGATACCCCATATGTGGGGGAAAACCACTGTTTGGGAGCACGACAGGGCTCGGAAGGGAAGGCGCTCCATTTGACTTTTTGAATGTAAAAATTGCTTGAATAATTTGCAGACGCCATGTTGCTTTTGGAGAGCCCCTGATGTGCCTTAACAGTGGAAACCCCCCACAAGTGACCCCATTTTGGAAACTAGCCCCCTCAAGGATTTTATCAAGGGGTATAGTGAATATTATGAACCCAGAGGTACGATACAGAATTTGATAACATTAGGTCATCATATTGAATAAGTTGTCATTAGTCTTTAGAGTAAGTGCTCGCCACTTGAGTTTGCATCAGGTACTCGGGTATGCACCATGTATCACAGGTGCTCAAGTGACATGCTCGAGTCCCCGCCCCGCATGTTTCACGGTTATTAGACACCCCAAAAAAAAACACAATATGCAGGGATCGCTCATGCATGGCAGGCGATCCCCGCGAGTTTTTTTTTGGCTGTATAACAGCTGCAAAACATATGGGGCGGAGACTCGAGCATGTCACTCGAGCACCCGATGCAAACTCAAGTAGCGAGCACTTGCGCTCAACATTAGTCGCCATATTGTCGTCATTTTTTTTCTTTACTTTTGAAAAAATCCCAATCCTACCCCTAGAGTTTATTTTTAATGCCGTTCCTCGTGCGGTATAAGTGAGTAGACCGCTTTATTGTTCGGGTCGGTGCGATTACAGAGATGCCAGATTCATATGGGGTTTTTATGATTGACAGCTGTCACACACTAAAAGACAATTTTGTTTGCAAAGACTAGTTTTTGCATCGCCACATTTTGAGAGCTATAATTTTTCCATATTTCGTCCGACAGTCATGTGACGGCTTGTTTTTTGCGGGACAAGGTGACGTTTTTATTGGTACCATTTTTGGGAACGTGACTTTTTGATCGCTTTCTATTCCGATTTTTGGGAGGGAGAATAAACAAAAACCAACAATTCCAGTTTTTTTTTTTTATGCCGTTCCGCGTGTGGTAAAATTGATAAGGCAGCTGTAATCTTCAGGTCAGTACGTTAACAGCGGTACCAACTGTATATAGTTTTTTTTATGTTTTGCCACTTTTACACAAAAACTATTTTATAGAAAAAAATATTTGTTTTGTAACGCTTTATTCTGAGAACTATAACTTTATTTTTCGGCCGTTGGAGCTGAATGGCGGCTTGTTTTTTCGTGACAAGATGACGTTTTCAGTGGTACCATTTTTATTTGCATTCGTCTTTTTGATCGCATTTTTTGTTCCGCGGTATGATAAAGAATGGTTTTTTGCTTTTTTTTTTTACCGTGTTCACTAAAGGGTTTTAACTAGTGGGACAGTTTTATAGGACAGGTCGTTCCGGACGGGGAGATACCAAATGTGTGTACTTTTATTGTTTTTTTTTTTTTTTTTTTTTTTTTTTTACACAATAATATTTATGGGTACAATATATTTTCAATTTTTTGGATTATTTTTTTCATTTTTTTTTTATATTGTTAAAAAAAAAAAAAAATTTTCACATTCTGATTCTCTTTTTACTTTTACACATTGTCCCACTATGGAACTTTCACATTTTATTTTCAGATCGCAGCATCCCTGTGCTATACAGGCTGTCACTGCTGCAGAGGGAGAAGATACTCATTACCAAAGTATCTTCCTGCTGTCTGGTGACCTGGATGTTGTCATCCGGGAAGCCACGGCAGGCAGCGTTGGACGCCGGCAGGAGAGGCGAGTATCGGCGATCACCTCCCCTTGCCCCCGCAATGCTGAAATCGACTTCGATCGCAGCATTGAGGGGGTTAATGTGCAGGGAGCGGTGCAGGACCGCTCCCTGCACATAGTTACAGCTGAAGCCCGAAACTACCAGCTGACACCCGGCAGCGATCGCCCCGCACCGCTTGTGTGCGGGCGTGATCGCCATATGACCTAATAGTACGTCATTGGTCCAATCGGCCCAGGTCACCATGACGTACTATTAGGTCACACGTCAGAAAGGGGTTAAGCATAGTACAAGCAGCAAGGAGCTATATGCTGTCTGATGTCTCAGAAGCA
Organism: Phyllobates terribilis; assembly: GCF_046119375.1. Lineage (NCBI taxonomy): Eukaryota > Metazoa > Chordata > Amphibia > Anura > Dendrobatidae > Phyllobates > Phyllobates terribilis. The sequence goes on from NW_027362762.1 coordinate 744,437,616, forward strand.
GCAGCAAGTTGGCGAAGGAGTTACACATGCAGCAGATTCCGGCACATTTCAGGAGCCATAACATTGTGTTTTTTTTATCAGTGTACTGCATATGACTAAAAGAATGTACACCATTACTAGGTTCAAGTGTTTTATCCGTCCATTGCAAACAGGTAAATAAGCTGAAGCAAGCTCAGCAACTGTCCCAGTCAACAATGTCAATTCGACAGTGATACCTAGAATAATAATCTTTATTTTTATATAGTGCCATCATGTTCCGCAGCACTTTACATTCATTATCATCACTGTCCCCATTGGGGCTCACAAACTAGATTCCCTATCAGTATGTCTTTGGAGTGTGGGAGGAAACCCATGCAAACATGGGGAGAACATACAAACTCCTTAAAGAATTAAAGGAGTTGTCCAGTAATTGATAACCTATTCTTAACAGCTCCACAGCATAGAACAAAATAAAAAAAAATTAAAGTGAATGTGTAATCAGAAAATTACCTATAGTTAAACCCATTGATGACGTGGGAATTTTTCATTTTTTGCACTTTTCTTTTTTTTCTATATTTTAAGAGTCATAACTTTTACTTTTCTGTCTGCACAGCTTGTGGGCTGTTTTATGGGATGACTTGTAGTTTTGAATGACACTATTCATTTTGCCAAATGTACTGAAAAATGTGGAAAAAAAAATCCAAGTGCCGTGAAATTGAAGAAAAACCACAACATGTCACCATTGTTTTTAAAGCTATGTTCGCCATATGGCAAAAATAATTTAGCAGCATGATTCTCCAAGGTCAGTACGATTACTCTGATACCAAACTTAATTGTTTAAATTTTAGTAGTGAAAAAATAAATAAAATTTGAAAAAGGTTTCGTCAGAGGGAAATGTGAGAACTGCAGCCCAATAGCGGTCACTGATTTGCTGCAGCGCTCACGTGGCATAATATCATGCAAGTGTGGGGAGAGCCGGCGCAGACATCACTGAAACGGCACTGGTGGCAAAAGTGGAGATTGGGGGGTGGTGTATGTGATATTTTTATTTTCACTGGGGAACAGTATGCAAGAAGGGATTGTCTAAGTAGTGGACAACCCCTTTAACTCTGAAGATAGAATGATGCTGCTGAAATTACCTCACCAAGGAATTCCTACTTCGAATAAAACGAAAAGGAAACCGATGTTCTCTATGGGATTTTAGCCTCTGATTATGGGCATTCATATTTCATTTTTATAGGCACAAAAGATACAGCTACAATAATTATATAACTATAAATGATATATGCAGCATTAAAAAATATGAAATATCTTAATACTAGGATATAAAATTCCAAAGGTGATAGTGCTCACAATAAACACACAACTACAAAGATATTGAGACAAGTCAACTGAAGTAAAAAATGAAATCACACAAACCTTACTTTAAAACTAACAGGGTTAAAACTAAGTCTGAAAAGACATCATTGTCGGGGTGAGAGGCGGCGAAAGATTAAAGAATACAACTAGCATAACGATAACGTAACGAAAAAGTGCCCATATTCCACCAGAATTTTATTTTGTAAAACTTGGCAGACAAAAGCAATGTTCTAGTGTAATGACACCGACTGTCAGAAAATGCAAAGGGCCATAACACAAGTAAAGCTACAGTCCTGCTACATACTGAACCCATACTTCCTCACACACAAGGATGGCACATGCCACGAAATCCATGTTGGCAGAGCCATCGCCAGACCAAGTTGCTTATCGTAATGCACTCTGCCTTTTATTGTTAGTTTGTGGTCGACTGTACTGTACTGACTATTTATTCCATTTCTCTCACCGCAACAATATTTCCAACATGTGAATTATATTTTTATCATTAGTGGTGTAGTACAAAATAAAGTTACTTTTATCTCACTTCATCCTTTATACTCATTTTTGAAAGTAGCCTTAGCCAAAAGTTTTGAGACTGAAAAATTTTGTTTTTCACAAAGGGTGCTCCTTCAGTGTTTTTAGATCAGGTCAGGTCAGAGAAGATAGTCAAGAGAAAAATAACTGCCGTAAACATCTCCATTCTCTGTACTTCCTTCTGTTACTTTCTCTGATGAAGCCACTTCAGTCAGTTTGGGACATCTGGAAGAATGACTGTCCGGAGAAAAATCTGTGAGCACTACCATAAGTACTGTGTCATGCGAACAGCAAAAGCATCCTGAGACCATTCATGTGAGGGGTTGCTTTTAATCCAAGGAAGTGGGCTCACTCACAATTTTGCCTGAGAACACTGCCATCCTCTAATATTCTCCCAACGATCCAAAAACAATTTGGTGAGGAGCAATACTTTTTCCAGCATGATGGAAACAAGTGATAACCAAGTGGGCTCAGTGAAGAAAACATTGAAATTCTGGGTCCATGGCCAGGAAACTCCCCAGATTGCAATCCCATTGAGAATTAACCACAGGTGCTTGAAAAGTGGACAAAAACATAAATTGTGATCATCTCCAGGCACTGAAAAGAATGTGATGTCATCGGTTACAATTTTGCCCAGGAGATGATATCTAACAGGCCAGGGCAAATTGCAAAAATCTTAAACATGAGCCATGTATGAGGGAGTCGGAGTTATGGAAATAGGGGAGTTGGAGGTTTGGCTTACCGACTCCACAGCCCTGGTTTAAACGCAAGAACTCTGAAGTAAAACGTTTGACGAATCAGACCCACAGGGTTGATTCCTCAGACTTTACCTATCTGAGTGCTTTCTTGGCAGGAAGAGTTGTAGTTTTGAATGACATCCATTTTATCAAACAGTGTACTGAATAAAGGGAAAAAATTCCAAGTACTGTGAAGTTATGGAAAAAACTTTGCCAATTCTTTTTTTTGTTATGTTTTTATGGTGTTCTTTGAACAGTAAAAATGACATGGCAACACAATTTTCAAGGTCAGTATGATTATGGTGATACCAAACATGTGTTTTTCATTTTTATTAAAACTTCAGTAACAGAAATTTGTCAACCTGTATATAAAAAAAATAATTTGTGTTGCCATTTTCTGAGACCCGCACCTAATTTTTTCATCGCTGGATCGGTGTTAGTGCTTGGCAATTGTTTGGATGCAAGTGGATATTTTTTTTTATTGATATTGCATTTTCCTTTATTTTCTTTCTTTACAGCGTTTACGGTACGGGTTAATTTAATATTTTGATAGCTCATAGTATAGTAATATCAAATAAGCTCTTTTTTATTATTAAACATGAACAAAATGAGAGGACTTGAATTTTTATACTTACATTTTTTTTTACTTTACTTTTAGATGAACCAGTGATCAAACTAGAGTACGAGTATTGCAGTGCATCGATAAAATGATGCTCTGCTATGAAACCCAGCCACATGTTGAGATTGACAGAAGGACTAAGATGGCAGCCACGAGGGCTGTGCACTCACTGGAGCAGGTGCAGCACACACCATCAACTGCACTATTTATGTTGTTATATAGCAGTGGTCGAGTAAGCTCTGGCCACTGCAATTAAAGACACTGGCTGAACCGGGATTTCCCAGGTATGATGGGGGCTCAGCTTTGAGTCTGCTCCATACACCAGCACCCTACTACGCCACATGTTGGGAAGGTGTTAAAGGGGTTTCACTACAACTACAATGCTAATCGCTTATTAGTATGGCCTCCTGCCAGCGATTGGCGGGGTCACTCTTCTCTGAGACCTACTCTTCCAACCATTCTGGGGACAGTTCATGAGCAATCATTTTTTGATGATGTTGTGAGAGACAGAACATCCTTTGGGCATGCGCTGCCCCTGGGAATGAATTCACCTGCACGAGATGTCGGCCGGGTAGCAGGTCACAGAGACCGACATCAAGTGTAGATGCCATCATTCCCGGAGGGCAGTGCACATGCAGATAGATATTCTGGCTCTCGCAACTTCATCAGGATGTTAGGGCGCATATGTTGCACTCCGAAATGATGGCACCTGTGCGAGATGTCAGATGCAGGTCAGAGAAGAGTGACCTATCAACCACTGGCAGGAGGCCGAAGCCAGGAGGAGAAAGAGGTAGGGGAATCCGAAGCGCTGTAAGTGTAGTGAAGCACCTGCAAGTTCATTTGCATAAAAATTTCCTGACAGGTTCCATTTAACAGCCTCGTATACACTTGTGTGACTGGAGTTTGCGTCCATAATCGGAACACAACACAGATGTGTGAATACGGCCTTACAGTCAGTCTACTTAGGCTGTACAAGCATTGTACACTACAAGCATTGGAGATTTCAAGGGGATTCATATCTATAATGTGCACATGTTGAGTAAATGGATGCAGAAATTTCTGCACCGTTTCTGCATCTCTTGGCAGGAAAAATGCATGTACAAACACATTTTGCCATGTTTTTGCCTGATTTGAGTGAAGTCAATGGTGAAAAACGCACAGAGAATTGACATGTTGCAGATTATTACAAGTCACTAGCAAATAAATCTGCATGGCAAAAACACAGCAAATCTGCAACATGTGCACACAGTCTAAAGGAGACTAACCGCAGTATTCAATTTGGTACAAGCCTTCAAAGAAAAGCAGAAATGTGTTCAATTCAGCCGACAATATAGTTATGTACCCATCACATATAAAAGGAATATGGAAAAATTAAAAAAATATTTCTTTATAGTCTTACCTTTTGGATAGTCTTCCAACAATAGGTTGAAATGGCCTAACTGACAGAAGAAATCAGACTCTACTTTACCCTCAGATTTTAGGATTAGCGCTTCATAGCATCGGACAGCCTAAAATAGAAGAAAGAAAAAAAAGTGTTTTTAAATAACCTTTCATACACAATACTGCATCTCTGCAGTTTCAGGTTAGCAGTGCAACTGAGGTTATAAATAATAATGCATGTGGCCAACAAATGAAAGCAATCAGTAATACTGGTCATTTGTAAAATCGTCATCTCCTAACTTCCCCATAAACATGTGGCAATTCAGATTATTCAGCCGTGCACATTTATTCCTATATAGAGGCTTATAAGCAGCTTTCAGCGTAAGTCTGCATTCACACATCCGTGCTATACTTGTGCGTTTTTTTTCTCAGACATTATCAGCACACCTATATACAATATAAACTTAATTTAAAAGAAACAATATTCCCATAATACCAATTAAAACCATAATGTACACAACACAGACATCCAATAAATCAAGGAATTATAACTATATATACAATATACGCCAATATAAATCCAAAAATCATATGCAGAAAAGCATATAGTAGTGTATATAAAGCCACAAAAAAATGCAATAACCTAATAAAGTGCAAGTGATATAGATACTAATAGGTAATGTGCAAAAATATTGATCAATAAAGTGTAATAACATGTATTACATATGAATAGAAAGTGACCACAAGTAAATAAGTGATAATTAATGGCAGGATATATAACATTAAGGCAGTAAATATACACATATATGCAGCTAACCAATAAGAAAACTAAAATTCGCATAGAATAAAGCAAACATTTAATATGGCATCTGAGTAACCTTGAACGTAATATGCAGTAAGGATGCAAGTGGGAAAAGAAACCCCACACATGTCGCTGCTCGAGGCAGCTTCATTTTTGGTTCAGACTTAAAGGGAACCTGTCATATCACTTCTATAAGCTAAATTGTCCCCAGGTTCTTGTTAGTGATGCAGTGTGCATCACTAACATGCTTTTCCCATGCAAATCACTGCTATAGTCACTTGCTAAAATTACTTTATGTACTTATAACTTACTTGCTCGTTCAGTCATAGGGGTGTCCTTTCCTTTATTCAGTCATCCTGGTCGCCGCCCACTCAATTTGAATGTTAATCCTGCGTTCGTGCACTTTTAAGGTCTTATCCAGCTTTGAGGGTGCTTGTCACGGTGATTCGCGCTTGGGGGCGTTGTGCCTGGGGTCCCGCCCCTGTGCAAGCGCCGTGACGCGCGGCTCCCCTGCGCATGCGCTGTGAAGCTGTGTTGAATTCACAGCTTCACAAATGGGGAGTTGCGCGTCAAGGCACGTGTGCGACCCGCACGTCACGGTGCATGCGCAGGACATCAGGTCACCATGACAACCACCGGGACCTCACACAATGAGAGACGCCAGAGAAGAGGTAAGTATGCAGCGATTACCTCCCCTTGCCACCGGAATGCTGCGATCGACTTTGATTGCAGCATTTCGGGGGTTAATGTTCTGGGAGTGGTGCAGGACTGCTCTTAGCACATAGCACCGGGTGTGTGCGGGCGTGATCCCATTATACGTATTAGTACAACCCTGGTCCAATAGGCCCAGGGCACAAGGATGTACTATTACCACAAATGTCAGAAAGGGGTTAATGTTACTGATGTAGCCCCCTACTATATATTTTTGACTGTGCATATTTAGTTTTTAACATGTTTCTAAAAATAAGCTACAGTCAGGACCAGTTTTAGGGAGGGAGGGTTGGGAGTCAAACTGGGCAATTGCCCTCACTGTGTTAGGGGCCCCCAGCATATCTATTCCGAGGTTAAGATTGCTTAAGAACCTTTGCTGACAACATGGTCACATGACTACGAAGTCACCAAAGGTCTCTTAAAGGGAACCTGTTGCCAGATTTGCCCCATATAAGATTCGGCCACCACCTTTCTAATTCTAATATTCTGTGCATATGTCCCCGTTCTGAGTTCGAGGGGGGTGGCTGGTCTTGGTCCAGTGCCTCCTTTCTTCTTTCTTTGCCGACCCTCCCTCTTGCTTCGTGTGGATGACGCATCCCTACGTCATCCAAGCAGTATTCCCTGGCATCACGCTCCTGCGCAGGTGCACTTCTCTGTCTTCACTAGGGCAGAGTAAAGTACTGCAAGGGGCATACGCTGGGGCTCTTTGACCTCTCCCGGCGAATGCGCTTTGCAGTACATTGCTCTGCCCTCAACAGGGAAGAGAAGTATGTCTGCGTAGGAGCACGATGCCGGAGACCCTGTGTGGATGACGTAGGGATGCATCATACAAACGAAGCAAGAAGGAGGACGGCATCGAAAGAAGGGAGGCGCTGGACCAGTTCCAGCGACGTTCCTCAGACCTGACCGCCCCGCAGGTGAGTATAATAAAAAAATGTTTTTCTGGTCTTGCAGGCCGGTTTGGGGGCATATAAACAGCATATTAATATGCTGCATCTGAGGTCTGAAAGGTGGTGACCATATCTCATATGGGGCAAACCTGGAGACGGGTTCCCTTTAACTGCAGGAATCTAGAGGAAGTGAACAGGAGACAGGCTAGTTTGCAGGACTGGCGTTAGGGGCAAGGGAGAGCAAACTGGTCAATTTCTCAGGGCCACTACTCTCAGAAAAAATTAAAAAATTCAAGTAAACCGCATAAAAAATGCTCATAATACTAATTCAAAAATGGATTTTATGAAGCATTTTTCCTGCCTAAAAGAGTATCTGTGGCAGATTTTTCTGCACCAAAAACCAAACGTGCACATATACTCTTAAAGTGAAGAGGAAAAAACAAACAAGGCTCCTATAGAATCTTACTCTAGATAGACCTTCTCTAATTTCATAATATGTTGTGTTAAAAGCAAACTATTTTATGGATGAATCCGTTAGATACATAAATATGGCAGATTTTACTACTGGCCTTAGTCATGCCTTTTTTCTCTTTCATTTACCATGCAAAAACAAAATGACAGTCAATCACATTGTGCCCCCCATTTACTGCTTTTAAAGAAGAAAAAAAAAAAAAAAAAAGACTGCCTCCAACTCCAGGACCTGATTACAATGTAAGCACCAGACAGCGGCTAACTGAAATTGCAATAAGATTTAGTTTATTTAGTATCCTGCTGAAGATTCAGCTTGAAATCCAGATATGAACAGAATGGTTTCATTAGCCCTACTGTACTGTTCGGGTCTATGTGATCCGAATAAAGTTTGTGAAGCTGCAGATTAAGGGTGTGTGCGCACATTCAGGATTTGATTGCATAAATTTGGTTTAGTAATCATGGTGCCTGATTGACACCTCTTCATCACTAAACAAAGGTCTTGGTGTCAGCTAATCCCATAAACCTTAATTCCTTTAGCATTCCCATTCATGTAATTTCTGGGGCAGCTATATTTAGCCTAGGTAGGTGCCATTAGGCAAACATGTTCCCTGGCTATTAATAACAGCTCACTGCTGTTTGGTTAGCTGCTACATCCCCACGATCAGCAACTAGCAGTCCTTTGAACGCAGAATATTCTAGCTGCGTCTAATTGTTCTAATTAATTCTAATTGCTGGACTTTTGTTGTCAGTACATGCAGATCGACAGCATGTAATGACATTTCAGTCAAAATCTGAAGCGGAGACTAGCGTATTTATGCAGCGTTAAACCTGCAGCGGCCAGATGTTACAGCATAGTGGATAGTATTTCTAGAAATTCCATGTCAACAATGCGTGCATTTCAGGTTGTGGATCACCCGCGGACACTGACATGCGGTGCTTCTTTCAGGACCGCAGCATGTCAAATTTTCTTGCGGAATCGCTAGTCTCCGCAACATAAATTTGACCACTTTAATGTACTGAATGCGGTAAATCTGCATGGCTCAGTGAACACATGAGTATTTACCTGCGCTCAATAGAACCGAGCGTTTTTGGACACAGCAAAAATATGCTGCGTTCAAAGCGCTGCTATGTCCGGATCGTGGGTACACGCATCATTTTCACAACCAGCAGAGGGGAAAGTCGACCGCTGGGGGTTGATATTAGTGGCCGAGGAAGGGGCCATTAGCCAAAAATTTGCTTAGCCTTTGCTGGCTAGATTAGAGAGGGACCCCAGAAAAAAAAAAATAGACGTAGGGTCCCCCTATAAAATCTAACCAGAAAAGGCTAAACAGACAGATGAGGGCTGATATTAATATCCAGAGAAGGGGCCATGGATACTAGCCCCCTGTGTTTATACCTGCGGATTTGACTGACTCAAAGTCAACGAGTGAAAATCGCTGCATAAACGCATAAAGAATTAACATGCAGCAGATTTAAACGCAATGACAATCCTGACAGGAAAATTCCTGATCATGTGCACAGCACTTCAGGATTGTCACTGCATTAGCTGGCACATGGATTACCTAGCATTATTAGCCCATTTCCGCACAGAAAAAAATGCACCAAAAAAGCACAGTGTGCACAAAGCCTAATTATTATAAGGATCTGCAATCATGGAGTGCTTTTTTTTTGTTTTGTTTCTTAATTCTTTTTGTATGAAATAATGATTGTTACATATGTACTGTTAGGGTCAATATGACCCGAGAGTGTTTTATACAGATCACCCACCATATTTTCTGTCACAAACTATTTATAATATCATTGTGGATTATTTATTGCATCTACTATTGTTTAATCGATTTGTCCAGTCCATGCACTCAATACATTTAAAAGTTACTGCAGAAGGATGGGTATTGAGTGCAGGTGTGTGTTTCGCTGTAGTATATAAGCTCTTATTGTTGCTAAACTGGCTATTGTTTGTTACAATTTTATTATGGTTTATTCATACAGTGCTATTTTTTTCTACAATGCCGATTTTACCCCATGAAAGTCGTGAGTGTCCATTATTTGGAATGTTGGATAAAAATGTGAAGACGTTCATTGAGTGAAGCTGAATTGGAAAAGCTTGCCAACGCCTCAGATTCTGAAGAAGATATCCAACTGGAGAAAGTGCCCGAAGATGAGGACCACATAAATGGCGGGGAAAGTGATTACGAGAATTTTAAATCTGAAGTTAAATCTGATAAGGCATGATTCCCAGACAACTGGTCCGATGCAAGCAATTCAGTCCAAACACAAAAATGTAATTTGGAACTGCCAGCATTCTGTCCAGGCAGGAAAATTGTCCTTTGCTAACATCAGATAATTCTCTAATAACTAGCCGCTATTAGAGAAGTTTGGAATAAATGGAGATTCTTCCAAAATTATACAATACTGGTGAAAATGCTACTGTGGATGAACAACTTGTGGAATTACAAGGTAGGTTCCCGTTCAAACAATATACACTGCTCAAAAAAATTAAGGGAACACTTAAACAACAGGATATACAGTGCCTACAAGTAGTATTCAACCCCCGGCAGATTTAGCTGGTTTGATAAGATGCAAATAAGTTAGAGCCTTCAAACTGCAAACGAGAGTAGGATTTATGAACAGAAGCATAAATCTTACAAACCAAAAAGTTATGTTGCTCAGTTGAATTTTATTAAATTTTAAACATAAAAGTGTGGATCAATTATTATTCAACCGCAATGTTTAATATTTTGTGGAATAACCCTTGTTTGCAATTACAGCTAATAATCGTCTTTTATAAGACCTGATCAGGCCGGCACAGGTCTGTGGAGTTATCTTGGCCCACTCCTCCATGCAGATCTTCTCCAAGTTATCTAGGTTCTTTGGGTGTCTCATGTGGACTTTATTCTTGAGCTCCTTCCACAAGTTTTCAATTGGGTTAAGGTCAGGAGACTGACTAGGCCACTCCAACACCTTGACTTTATCCCTCTTGAACCAGGCCTTGGTTTTCTTGGCTGTGTGCTTTGGGTCGTTGTCTTGTTGGAAGATGAAATTACGACCCATCTTAAGATCCTTGATGGAGGAGCGGAGGTTCTTGGCCAAAATCTCCAGGTAGGCCGTGCTATCCATCTTCCCATGGATGCGGACCAGATGGCCAGGCCCCTTGGCAGAGAAACAGCCCCACAGCATGATGCTGCCACCACCATGCTTGACTGTAGGGATGGTATTCTTGGGGTCGTATGCAGTGCCATCCAGTCTCCAAACGTCACGTGTGTGGTTGGCACCAAAGATCTCGATCTTGGTCTCATCAGACCATAGAGCCTTGAACCAGTCTGTCTCAGAGTCCTCCAAGTGATCATGAGCAAACTGTAGAAGAGCCTTGACATGACGCTTTGAAAGTAAAGGTACCATACAGGCTCGTCTGGAACGGAGACCATTGCGGTGGAGTACGTTACTTATGGTATTGACTGAAACCAATGTCCCCACTGCCATGAGATCTTCCCGGAGCTCCTTCCTTGTTGTCCTTGGGTTAGCCTTGACTCTTCGGACAAGCCTGGCCTCGGCACGGGAGGACACTTTCAAAGGCTGTCCAGGCCGTGGAAGGCTAACAGTAGTTCCATAAGCCTTCTACTTACGGATGATGCTCCCAACAGTGGAGACAGGTAGGCCCAACTCCTTGGAAAGGGTTTTGTACCCCTTGCCAGCCTTGTGACCCTCCACGATCTGGTCTCTGATGGCCTTGGAATGCTTCTTTGTCTTTCCCATGTTGACCATGTCGGAGTGCTGTTCACAAGTTTGGGGTGGGTCTTAAATAGTCAGAAAAGGCTGGCAAAAGAGATCTTTAATCCACACATGTGAAGCTCATTATTCTTGGTGCCTGAACTACTTCTTAATATTTTAGGGGGACCAAACAGAATTCTTGTGGTTTGAGGGGTTGAATAATAAATGACACTCTGAATTAACTTTTAACGTTTTTTAAAAAAAAAAAATAAATAAAACAAAAACAAAATTTGCTGCAGTGCATTTCCCACTTCCAGGCTGATCTACAGTACAAATGTCACAATGCCAAGTTAATTCCGCATGTGTCAACCAGCTAAATCTGCAGGGGGGTTGAATACTACTTGTAGGCACTGTAACTCCAAGTAGATGAAACTTCTGTGAAATCAAACTGTCCACTCAGGAAGCAACACTGATTGACAATCAATTTCACATGCTGTTGTGCAAATGGAATAGGCGATAGATGGAAATTATTGGCAATTTTCAAGACACTCTCAATAAAGGAGTGGTTCTGCAGGTGGGGACCACAGACCACATCTCAGTACCAATGCTTTCTGGCTGATGTTTTGGTCACTTTTGAATGCTGGTTGTGCTTTCACACTCGTGGTAGCATGAGACGGACTCAACAACCCACAGAAGTTGCTCAGGTAGCGCAGCTCATCCAGGATGGCACATCAATGCGAGCTGTGGCAAGAAGGTTTGCGGTGTCTGTCAGCGTAGTGTCCAGAGGCTGGAGGCGCTACCAGGAAACAGGCCAGTACACAAGCAGACGTGGAGGGGGCCGTAGGAGGGCAACAACCCAGCAGCAGGACCGCTACCTCCGCCTTTGTGCAAGGAGGAACAGGAGGAGCACTGCCAGAGCCCTGCAAAATGACCTCCAGCAGGCCACAAATGTGCATGTGTAGAAACCGACTCCATGAGGGTGGTATGAGGACCCGACATCCACAGATGGGGGTTCTGCTCACAGCACAACACAGTGCAGGAAGCTTGGCATTTGCCACAGAACACCAGGATTGGCAAAGTCACCACTGGCACCCTGTGCTCTTCACAGATGAAAGCAGGTTCACACTGAGCACATGTGACAGACGTGAGAGTCTGGAGACGCCGTGGAGAGCGATCTGCGGCCTACAACAGCCTTCAGCATGGCCGGTTTGGCAGTGGGTCAGTAATAGTGTGGGGTGGCATTTCTTTGGAGGGCCGCACAGCCCTCCATGTGCTCGCCAGAGGTAGGCTGACTGCCATTAGGTACCGAGATGAGATCCTCAGACCCCTTGTGAGACCATATGCTGGTGAGGTTGGCCCTGGGTTCCTCCTAATGCAGGACAATGCCAGACCTCATGCGGCTGAAGTGTGTCAGCAGTTCCAGCAAGATGAAGGCATTGAAGCTATGGACTGGCCCGTCCGTTCCCCACACCTGAATCAGATTGAGCACATCTGGGACATCATGTCTCCTTTCCATCCACCAATGTCACGTTGCACCACAGACTGTCCAGGAGTTGGCGGATGCTTTAGTCCAGGTCTGGGAGGAGATGCCACAGGAGACCATCTGCAACCTCATCAGGAGCATGCCCAGGCGTTGTAGGGAGGTCATACAGGCACGTGGAGGCCACACACAATACTGAGCCTCATTTTGACTTGTTTTAAGGACAATACATCAAAGTTGGATCAGCCTGTAGTGTGTTTTTCCACTTGAATTTTGGGGGTGACTCCAAATCCAGGCCTCCATTGGTTAATAAATTTGATTTCCATTGATGATTTTTGTGTGATTGTGTTGTCAGCACTATCAACTTTGTACAGAACAAAGTATTCAAAGAGAATATTTCATTCATTCAGATCTAGGATGTGTTATTTGAGTGTTCCCTTTATTTTTTTGAGCAGTGTATACAGAGTAAGCCTGCAAAGTACGGCATCAAGATATGGACACTTTGTGACAGCAGCAGTTCATACGCTCTAAACCAGGGGTCTCAAACACGCGGCCCGCGGGCCGCATGCGGCCCCTGAGGCTGCTTTATGCGGCCCGCAGGCACAGACCCCTTGATGATCCTGACCAGGTCCAGGAGGAGCCGCCGACAGCTGCGCTGCATTGCCACACAGAGACTGTTTCTCAGCACTGCATTTCCAATGCCAGCCGCTGGCCAATCAGAGGCCAGCAGCTGATATCTGCGTGTCGGCGCAGCGAGTATGACGTCATTGCCATATGCAGATGTCAGCTGCTGGCCTCTGATTGGCCGGCGGCTGACATTGAAAATGCTGTGCTGGGAAACAGTCTCTGTGCGGCAATGCAGCGCTGCTGTCGGCGGCTCCTCCTGGACCAGGTCGGGATCGTCAAGGGGTCGGACTCTGTGGTGCCTGCGGGCCACATCTGCAGGAAGGCCGCCGAGGGAACGGAGGACAGGTGAGAATCATCTTTTTTTTTTTTCTATTTTATGTGTGTGAAGAACAGCACAGGGGGCACAGAGCCACAACATGGGGACCGGGATGGGGCACAGAGCCACAAGAGGGGACCTGGATGGGGCACATAGCCACAAGAGGGGACCTGGATGGGGCACATAGCCACAGGATGGGGACCTGGATGGGGCACAGAGCCTCAAGATGTGGACCTGGATGGGGCACAGAGCCTCAAGATGGGGACCTGGATGGGGCACATAGCCACAAGATGGGGACCTGGATGGGGCACAGAGCCACAAGATGGGGACCAGAGCCACAACATGGGGACCTGGATGGGGCACATAGCCACAAGATGGGCGCCAGGATGGGGAACGTTGCCACAGGATGGGGACCTGGATGGGGCACAGAGCCACAAGATGGGAACCTGGATGGGGCACAGAGCCACAAGATGGGAACCTGGATGGGGCACAGAGCCACAAGATGGGAACCTGGATGGGGCACAGAGCCACAAGATGGGAACCTGGATGGGGCACAGAGCCACAAGATGGGAACCTGGATGGGGCACAGAGCCACAAGATGGGGACCTGGATGGGGCACAGAGCCACAAGATGGGGACCTGGATGGGGCACAGAGCCACAAGATGGGGCACAGAGCCACAAGATGGGGACCAGAGCCACAAGATGGGGACCAGAGCCACAAGATGGGGACCAGAGCCACAAGATGGGGACCAGAGCCACAAGATGGGGACCAGAGCCACAAGATGGGGACCAGAGCCACAAGATGGGGACCTGGATGGGGAACATTGCCACAGGATGGGGACCTGGATGGGGCACATAGCCCCAAGATGGGGACCTGGATGAGGCACATTAGTACAAGATGGGCGCCAGGATGGGGAACGTTGCCACAGGATGGGGACCTGGATGGGGCACATTAGTACAAGATGGGGAACATTACTACAAGATGTTTTCCATTATTACTATATGATGCCAATTGTAAGACAATATTACTGTATGTGGCCAATTGGGGGAAATAAAATTGTAAAAAAAATAAAAAATAAAATAAAGCATGAAAAAATATTGGGCACTAAAAATGCTGTTTTATATGTAAACTAAAGTAAACACAAAAAAGTGCACGTTTATTATCACCACATCCATAACGACCCAAGCCATAAAAAAATAAACACGGCAAAAATGTTCAAAAGGTGTATACAAAAAAAATGGTATCACTAAAAATGTCACATTGAACAAAGAATGCGGCCCCCCAAATTCAAATTTTTTTCCATGTGCGGCCCATATACCCAGCCGAGTTTGAGACCCCTGCTCTCAACGCTCAGGTATATACACAAAAAAAGCCTGGAGAAAAACCTGAAAAATAATCAGAGTATGAAAGTCGTTTCAGATTTGACATATGGACTAAGAGGACAAAATGTGACGTGACAACTTTTTTACATCGCACCAACTGGGGCAGTTGTTGCCAAAACGTAAACTTACAATGCTGGGCACTATAAGAAAAAGCAAGCCTGAACTGCTGCAATGTATCCTTGTTGTAAAAGAGATGTTCATAGTTTAACGTTTGCCTTTACTGGAGATAGACAGTGGTTTCTTACATTCCCCCAAAAAAACAAACATGTCATTCTGATGAGCTCGATGCACCATGACAATGCGGTAAGTAGTTGAGATGCCAAATAGCGGCAAATCATATTAGAAAATTCCACCAAAGGGGCAGTTGATGCACGAAATCAACTAATAGCTACGTACACAAGCAGACGCAAAACCAATCAATGGCCAATGGTTTTATTTCATAACATTCTTGATGTATCTTCCTACAATGCAATTTGTTTCATGGTGTGAAATAAACCCCGATTGGAACGCCAATAAACTGCATAAACGAAGACTTTCTGGAAGAATTAGGAAAGTCACTTGTTATGCCATCTATTATGAAAAAAAGTAAAACCCCGAAGTGAAGGAGCAGCAGCCTTAGTAAACCGTATCCAGCAGCATGCTCAACAAAGCAAATCCACGGCCTCTATCAGCACTGGAAAAAGCCTAAAAAGAAAAAAAGGCAGCAATTGTCCATCTTTGTGAGATAAAACAAATATTACATGTTCTAACTGTAGTAAATATTTCTGTAAAGCACATGAGATATTTCTGTGCAGAATGTAAGAATGCCCGAATATAGCAATAAGTCAACCTGTACAACCCTTTTCTTTATTTTCTTTAGAAAGCTTAAGTTTTGATTTTGATTTTTCATTTGTTTTTGATCAACCATATCCACATACAGTTAAATAATGCAACTGGTATTCAAATAATTTTGACATATAGCTACGTAAGCGTATTAACAGACTTAAATTGTCGGGTCATATTGACCCGAACAGTACAAGTGTAGAGCAAATAAGAACAGAACAGCAGTGTTAAAGGGGCTGTCTATTACTAAAATATTGATGATCTACTTGAAGAATAAATAATCTATATCATATATCAGATTTTTACAGTGCCGGGAACAGCTGACATTGGTCACAAAATATACGGAGTTTTAGCTATGGTTACACAGTGTTTGCGCCATGTTAGCTTACTATTTTTTTTTTTTTATTTTTTTTTTACTTTTAGCTTTGTTAACACACGCACAAATTTTGCAACCAAAATTGTGTGTAAACTTGACCATCACAACTATATGGCACAATGGACATTAATATGGAATTTGGCCCCACTAGCAGCTGTAGTAGCCTACACTCCTGGAAAAATGTGATCAGAATTTGACACACTGCAGACTAAAGAGCATTTGTGAGGTCAGATATCGAATGGCTCTCAATGGGTGTTCCAATTCATCACAGTAGCTTCCTTGGATTAACTTGCCAAATAGATGGTCGTTTTTGGGCGGCATTTCAAAAGACAGTCCTTAGTAATCACCTCACACTGATCAGAGGTCTAATAGGTGAATTTACATACAGTGGAGAAAATAAGTATTTGATACACTGCCGATTTTGCAAATTTTCCCACCTACAAAGAATGGAGAGGTCTGTAATTTTTATCGTAGATACAATTCAACTGTGACAGACAGTATCTTGAAAAACAATCCAGAAAATCACATTGTATGATTTTTAAATCATTAAATTGCACGAAATAAGCATTTGATACAATAAAAAAACAGAACTTAATATTTGAAACAGAAACTTTTGTTTGCAATTACAGAGGTCAGGCGTTCCCTGTAGTTCTTGAGCAAGTTTGCACACACTGCAGCAGGGATTTTGGCCCACTCCTCCATACAGATCTTCTCCAGATCTTTCAGGTTTCGGGGCTGTCGCTGGGCACCTTTTCAGGTGAACTTAATGTGACCGTCTAAACTTGTGATTGCACCTGTCCAACTGTTCAATGTTTTAGTACTTTTTGTACAATTTGCTGTTCTCTAACAAGGATATCAATGGCAAAATTCACAACAGGTGTTTGATCCATGAATCAGACAATACATTTTGTAGTTCTATTAGAATTGGTATTTAAGCAGTTCTCCACATCATGCTGTTAACATTTTGACATCATGAGACCAAGACAACGCCTAACAACTGATCAACAGTACCTTGTCATTGCGAGGCTTCAAGCAGGATGTTCTCAGACAAAAGTGGCCACTGAGCTTAGTGTCACCGAGTGCCATCAGCAGGTTGCAAAGATACAGAGAGGCTGGAACAGTCACAGAAAGGCAGAGAAGTGGACGTCCTATGGCCACATCCCAAACTGATGACCGCTTCATTGTGAACAATGCCCTTTGGAACAGGATGATGAATGCCACACAAGTCCAGGCACATTTAAGGGAGGTGAGAGGCACCCAAGTGTCAGGTCAGACCATTCAAAACAATTTGCATCAGCATTTTCTGCATGCTAGATGACCGGCAAGGGAACCTGACCACACAAGCAGGCACAGACATCATCGCTGATGTCATCTACGCTGGATGATGGGCCAGTGGGCCTCAGTGCTGTTCATTGATGAAAGTCGATTCACGATGAGCAGAATTGATGGCCACCAACGATGTTGGAGATTTCAAGGAGAGTGCCATGCATCAGCCACTGTTGTCACCGGACAAGCGATGGATGTTAGTGTGGGCATGTGTGTCTACTCAATACAAAAAAAATGGAAGTCTGTGGTCTGTAACCGTGCTGCCAACTGATGAAGTGACGTCAAATGCCAGAGATAATGTAAAAAAAAGTAACCCACTTCTCCAGTTGGTAGCGCGGATACAGACCAAACTTCCATTTCTTTTTACATTTCTCTGGTGGAATCACCCGTGGATTTGCAGTAGTTGCACAACCTGGGAACAGGTCAGCATGTTTTATTGCTATCCTTGACAATCATTACCGAAGACTACCCTATTTTTTGAGCTATTTTTTCTCCTCAGCCTTTTATATCTAGTCAATACAGAACTACACTACACTGAGTGATACAGTGACCAGCCCCTACTAGAAGAACATCATTAGTCCAGTTATTGTGCCTCTGCAAGAACAACACAGGCCTAATTTCATCTTCATGGACAACAATGCTCCAACTCATCGAGGTCGCATCCAACGGCTGCTGGAGACTGAGGTACCTCAAATGGAGTCGCCTGCCCTTTCTCCAGACCTGAATCCTATAGAAAACCCATGGGGATCTGCCGAGTTGCCGTGTAGAGGCTCGTAAGTCTCTACCTCAGAACTTCAATGACCTGAGGGCTGCCGTTCAACAAGAGTGGGATGCCATGTCTCAGCAGACAATAACTCGACTTGTGAACAGCATGAGAAGTCATTGACAAGCTGTAGTTGATGCTCAAGGCCACATGACAAGTTATTGAGACATTGACATTTTTTGTTGGGGTATACCCACCACTGTTATTGGCTTTTGTGTCAATAAATGTTTTGAGAAGAGGAAATCATAATTACATGCTTCTACGTAAATGCCCTACTTTCATGATAAAATATCACTGTAGCGTGAGCTTTCTACTTTTCCTATAAAGCCAAATATCCTTAACTTTTTGTGAGTAGTGTATTTCGAGGCAACCAACACACGAGTGAACAGGATTCCCAGTTTGCAAGCAAGTCGGCAAAAAAACTAAGAACTTCGAAAAATATTGAGTTGCCTGTTTCTAGAGAATTTGGTTACTGCATTCTGACTTTTACAATGTTTTCGACAATTGCATCACTAGCAATATGCAAAACTTAAAGAATGCAATATTCTCTCAGACGCCACATCGAGGTGTAGAATTTAAAATGAACATCAAGTGCAGCTGTATCGATGTTTACATCGATTTCTCGCCAATTATAGACAAGGCATTTAAAATCAACCGCTGCATTGTATTGTGTTTGCTTTTCGACTTTTAGGACAAGGCGGCCTAAATTTATTTTGCGGCTTGATGGACATTTGCCATGGCTATAAACACATTACGCTTGCCTTGAAAAAATATATATAGCAGCATGTGCAGTATACAATTGCATTCTAACACAAGCAGTTGGCAGAAAAAAAATTAAGAATAAAGAAGCTGGAAATGTTGCAACACATTTAACAGTTTCCGGCGACGGAACATGAAAAAAAAAAAAAAAAAAAGAAGATTCTCATCTTTATTTGGTGTGTCTACTTTAATTGGAAAACATTTGAAAAAAGTAGTAGATGCTGGAAAGTTAAAAGACACATTTATTGGTGAACTCCCTTAAATATTATGGCTTGGCTATTCACAGACATGCAGGCTCCGTCGAAAAAATAAGGAAAAAATATGGGCCATGTACCATCATAAAAGTTTCACCGATGATAAACCGCAATATGACAACTGCCCACTGGGTAAAGAGAGCTGGTGCAAGAGTTGAAAAGCCGAAGCTACCCTCGCAAACTTCCATCACAATAAAACACCTCATACTGCTAAGGTAATAGTCAATTTATGAATAAATCATGGGATTATTTGCTGGAATGTTGTGTTGCTGCAGAAACGCAAAGAAACTAATCGCTCAACTTATTTAGACTTATGTCAATTCTTAATGTAATGGACGTGATGGGAATGACTATTAGACAGCAAGCGGAGATACACTCGCACACTCGGGATGAGGCTCGTTTAATCGCTCAGAGCGGCATTCGTCTGACTCCGTTTGAGACAACAGTTCTCATTGCAGGGGAAAAAAAAAAAGAGCAGCTCAGCAGGAATTATGAGCACGAGGAAGGATCACTCTATGGTCCTGGAATAGCGGATTGATCGTAAGTAAATGTGTCTCTATGTAATCCGTAGGAAAAAAGTAAATGTGTTTTTCTCTAAACCACTTTTTTTCATATCGTTGGCCACGATATCACCAGAACCAATTGGTCAATTGAGTTGGGCTTGTGCACACATTTCAAGTCCTCATCTCCAGTACCAGAATCAAATTTTTTTTTTTTTTTCAAATTTTGACAGGCCTCCAATTGTGCCAAAAATTGATACTCAATGTTCAGCATGACGCCATATATTTTTTATTTTTTATTTTTTTTAAATTCTGCCCTGGAGATGGCGACAATCATAGTAATTAAGAATCTTTGGTTTTCTTGTTTCAGACAAGTACAACAGCCGGGATAGTGGCCAACGTTAACCACAGTTTTGTTTTCCTTGCCCAATTCACTGCATTTTTACAGCACTTACTTATACCCTTTTCATTCTATAAAAATTTGTAAGCATACTTCAAACATGTGTAAATATATTGTAAAATAACCCTATTCTAAACATCATTGTACTTTTTCCACAAAAAAAAAAAATAAATAAATAGCATAAAAATCAGTAGCCTAGACTACAAGACCCCCCCCCCCCCCAAGCAGTTTTCCAAGAACAAAGTTAATTTTAATCAACATTTGAGTTAAAATAAATCTTTGAACGATAATAAGTTGCACAATTGGATGTGATTAAAAAAATAAAATCTTTCTGTGGTGAGATAATGTTAGAAATGTGCCCCCGCTGTGTACTGTGTAATGGCTGTGTCTGACAGTGCAGGAACACTGTCTGATCATACCACAGCTCCTGGGCAGGGGAGGAAGCAAAAGAAAATGTACAGACAATAATGCTGTATTGTTATTTCCTCCCAGTAGCGTAAGGCTAAGTGCAGGCAAGTTAATAACGCTATTAACCTCCAGATTAACCCCTTATCTGAAGGATAAAAGCATTTTTACTGGTCACAGGTTCCCTTTAAAGGGAATTGGTCAGCAGCATAATATAGAGGAAGAGAGCCTGATTCTAGGGATGTCAGTTATTAGGTCTCCTTCAGATGTCCATGTTTCCAGTATATGTATCTGTTCTTTGTATGGATACCACACATACCCATTAAAACCTACAGTGCTATGCACATGTCCCTGTTTTTACACAGACCGTGTGTCCATGCAAAACACAAGGAGACATGTCCATTTTTTTCCAGCAGCATGGATGACAAGTGCCAATACAAGTCTATTGGTCCATGTTTACCATTGCAAAGTATAGGCGAAGCTTTGAAAAACACTGATGACACACTGATGGAAAAGCCGAACACACTAATCCAAAACACTGATGACACCGGTCTGCCCCTACATCATGCTGCTCTCACATTACAAAACAAAAATCTGTTGAAAGCTTCCCTTTAGAATAAAAAAAAAGAACTTGGGGGAGGGGTTGAGACATGTCACAGATTGGCTTAACAGGTCCCTTGTTTTTTCCCCAGAGGAAGAGGAAAGAAGAGGCCAGAGAGGGGGTAGGGATGGATTTCCTGATATAACACTAATAAGCTCAGGTTTATAAAAAAAATTAAAATACACTGGATGCCTTTTGGTTGAAAAAAAGCTTCAGACTTTCAAACAAATATTCAAAACACCAAAAAATAAAATAAAGGTATAAAAAACATATAAAGGCCAGCAAAAGCGAAACTGACACTCTTGGCCTCCATTGGGTGAATGGACTATGGATACACTTGACATATATCCACCACAGGTTTTTCTAGTCTATACTGCACACCAAGTGCGAAAGCCGCTATTATCCTACTGAATGCTATTTCAAGCATACGCTATGGTCCTTATGTTTAACACTTTGACTCAAGGGTGATTTTTCATCTTTGACGCTTTCGATTTTTTCTACCCTTCTTCCAAAAGCTATAACATGTTTTTCAATATGCAGAGCCATATGAGGGCTTGTTTCATGCAAGACGAGATGTAGTTTGGAATTACGCCAATTGTTTTACCATTCAATGTACTGAGAAGCAGGAAAAAAAGTGTTAGATGTGATGAAATAGTGAAAAAAAAATGCACTGCCGATTTTTCATTTTTTTTTATGTCGTACATTGGATGGTAAAAGTGACCAAGATGTATGATTCTCCAAGGTCAGTATGACGACTACGGAAATACCAAAACATGCAGAGTTTGTTTTTTAAGGTTTTAAAATAAACTGATATGTTTGTAAAAAGAAAAAAAAAATTTGTAGCAGGAAAAAACAGTGAAAAAGTGTGCAAAAACACAACGTATGAACATAGCCCAACTCTCCTGAGTAATACAGATGGACGAGCTGCAGTCACAAGTGAACATAAGGCTATCGTCATTTAACTTAATAGAATATCTTTAAATACTAGTTATCCTTAAGCCATCTTCAGGCAGGGATGACATGTTGGAAATTCAGGTCATACAGTGATGCAATTGTATAATTCTACAGCTGCAATAAAATATCAGCTGCACACGCTTTTGAAAATACAAACCATATTTACAGAAAAACAGTATACAAAATTTCTAGGGGTGTATGTATGGGAAATAAGAAAGGATCTAAGCTACAAGCCAAGAGGTTACATATGCAGGTGAAAAAGTAGATAAAACAGTAATTTTTGTTTTCATTTGTTTTGTAATTCAACAAGGGCAGACCAGCTTGTCCCTCTTTTATATAGAAATATATTTTACATGTATTTACACAATACAATTAGAGCTGAAAGTATATTTCATACTTTACATATTCAGTCACACTTCTCAAAAGAAAAGCACCAAAAGTGGTGCAGCAGGCATAAAATGTACCTGTGCCATTTTTAGATCATCCTGGAATCACTACCAAAGCTTTAGTAAATGGTATAAAATGAGCCTGGCTTAGAGTAGGGCCAAAAAGAATTGTACACCTATTTTTTTCCACCACAAGCAAGTCAGTTATATGGTACATTAGGGAAGACCACTGCCAGATTAAACTACATCCCCCAATTTAATAAACATTTGGTTTAATTTAAGCCTTTTCTGCCACCTCATTCTACTCCTGTCCACAGAGGCTTCAGTAGCATTTACTGCAAGAAAGGACTTTTTACTAGACACTGGAAATAGGTGTAACTTGTGATCTGCTAATGAACGGTCACTAGAACCACAAATACCAGGAATAAAGATAGAATAGCACTCCCCCAAGTTTCTGTTAATCATCCTTTACTATGTCCACCTAGGAAAATGTGAAGAGGTGGACACACATACAACATTTGTTTGTCAGAGATGCTGAGCGATTGAAGGGGCAGACAATATTACCAAAACTGCACTTATACCTCTGACAAGTTGGCTCTCCACACCAGGGATCCCTCAGTACAACCAGAGGTAGAAGAAAATACTGAGCATGTGCGTTTATCTGAGCAGATTTATCACAGTGGACACAGACTAATCGTAACAGCATGGGTCGGTAAGCTAACATTATCACTTGAATAATTGGATATAAAACCTTTTTTAATTAATGGTTAACACAAAAACTTGAAAATATTTGTGGGACAGTTCCTTGCTTGGGTGCTTGGCAAGTATTTGCGGCATGTTCAACATCTATGTTAACCAGCTGAGACACATGCACGGATTGCCTGTTTGTTAGGCTATCCCTGCATGTGTCACAGCTCTCCAACAGTTGTGACCCATGCAGCCGCAGTGACACAAACAGATGCGGAGCACGCCGCAAATACTTGGCGAGAACCCGAGCGTGCTCACCGAAAGGGTTAACAATACACGGTCACTCATCACTACTTTGCCATTCCAAGTTAGATCAAATGACGGGGGAGGGGAGACACGCAATTCCACCATTTATTAGGTTTTTAAAACATTTTTTAGGTCATTCACTGAAGAGTAAAAAATCATCTGGCAGCGTGATTCTTCAAACTTGTATAGATCATCTTCAGTACTTTGTAAAAATAAATAAATTAAAAAAAGTACAGTATGTCACTCATAACTAAATTTTCCATCAACAGAAGGCTTGTTTGATTGGTGAGCTGCAGTTTTTATTGATACAGTTTTGGGGAAAATACAATGGTGTGATCACTTCAATTTTTTTGGTGTGTGGTGACCAAGAAAGGCAAATATGGCAATTTAAAGGTTTTGTTTTACTTTGGACAGTTTAGGTTAATTCATTTTATAATTTTATAGTATAAACTCGCCACAGACTGGGTTTTGCAAAAGAACCAAGATGGCAGCAATGTGGGCCTTCAATTGGCCGCTGAATTCAAAATCAATAGCCTGCAATTGTGTCCTATAGGGGGAACAATGGGCGCTGGTAGACGTGGTCACTGGCAAAAAAAATTAAATACTCCTCTTAATCACTGAGAGCAGTGAGTAAAGAGGACCTGTCACTAGGTCACAAGTGGCCAGATTTTCTTTTTCTTTTTATTTATTTCCACTGCTCCCAAGTCTTACATTTTTTCTTTTTTTTTTAAATAAACCATATGGTTCCAGATTATATATATATTTTTATTTATTGTTTTAATTTTTAGGTTTTTTTTTTTTTTTTTTTTAAAGAAAGAACAAATATATATATATAAATACAGTGGTGTGAAAATGTGTTCAACGTCTTCTTGATTTCTTACTTTTTGCATGTTTGTCACACTTAATGCTTTCGCGCCAGAGCTCGTTTTCTTCTTCGTGACCAGGCCAATTTTTTCAATTCTGACATTTTATGAGGTAAAAATTCTGGAACGCTTCAAAAGATCCCAATGATTCTGTTTTTTTATGACATATTGTACTTCATGATAGTGGTAAAATTTCTTCGACATGATGTGCGTTAATTCGTGAAAAAAAATCGGAAATTAGGCGAAAATTTCGCAATTTTCAAACTTTGAATTTTTATGCTGTTAAATCAGAGAGATGTCATACAAAATAGTTAATAAATAACATTTCCCACATGTCTACTTTACATCAGCACAATTTTGGAACCAACATTTTTTTTGTTAGGAAGTTAGAAGGGTTAAAGGTTGACCAGCGATTTCTCATTGTTACAACAAAATTTACAATTTTTTTTTTTATTTTTTATTTTTTTTTTTTTTTAGGTACCACATCATATTTAAAGTGTCTTTGAGGGGTCTTTATTACAGAAAATACCCAAAAGTGACACCATTCTAAAAACTGCACCCATCAAGGTGCAAGAAGTTTATTAACTTTTCAGGTGCTTCACAGGAATTTTTGGAATGTGGAAGAAAACAATGAACATTTAAAGAAGTTGTCCACTACTTTACATGAACCCCCCCCCCCTCCCAATGTATCCCCCCAGGGCCCAGAAGAGTTTTTGTAAAATACCTTGAGGTGCCTTTTCTGCCTCTGAGCGGCGCTATTGCTGGCCGCTCAGAGGCATCACTTGACCCGTCACTGATGTCACATCAAGTGAGGCGTGACATCAGTGACGTGCTCCCCGCGGTGCACGTCATCCCGTTTATTGGGAGGCAGAATGAACAAAAAACCAGCAATTCAGGATTTGTTTTTTAGGTTTTTTTTTTTTTAAAATGCCGTTCCGTGTGTGGTAGAAGTGATAAGGCAGCTTTATCCTTCGGGTCAGTACGATTACAGCGGTAGTACACTTGTATAGTTTTTTTATGTTTCAGCGCTTTTACACAAAAAAAATAATTGTTTTTGCATCGCTTTGTTCTGAGAGCTATAACTTTTTTTATTTTTCCACTCATGGAGCTGCAGGGCCGTTTTTTTTTTTTTTGCGGGACGTTTTTAACAGTACCATTTTTATTTCCATTCATTTTATTCCACTTTTTGTTTGGTGGTATGATGAAAAAACATAATTTTTGCTCCTTTTTTTAAGGTCTGCACAGAACAGGTTAATTAGTGTGACAGTTTTATAGATCTGGTTGTTCCGGACGCGGCAATACCAAATATGTGAACTTTTTTTTTGTTTTTGCATAAATATACGGATTTATTGGTTTAATTTTTTTTTAATTTATTTATTTTGTGATTTTTTTTTAATAGTTTGAAAACATTTTTTAGACTTTTTTTTATTTATTTTATTTGACTTAGTCCCTGTATGGGACTTCAATTTTTACTTTTCTGATCACTGCTCTCATGCAATGCAATAGACATGTATAGTGTATTTTTACACTGTCAGATCTCCTGTTAGACTCAGCTGCTGGCTGAACCTAGCAGGCCACCATACATAGCAGCCGGAGGTCACATAATGACCTCCAGCTGCCATGACAATGCCAGATCTCATCACAGGGGCAGTTGGAAAGGGGAGTGGATTACTCCTTCTCTCTCTACACAATGTACAAACAAGTACCAACATATCTTAAAGAAACAATGGTTGAAACCCCGGTAAATCCAGGGTCAGCCAGAATAGCCTACTCATATAGCATTTAGAACAGAAAAAAAAAGTACAAAATGGCATAAAAAGTTAAAGTTTTATTTAGTCAATCTGTAAATAACTTACACTAATATAGCCATAATATAAATATAATGCATGACAAGAAGGTGCAATGCGCTGGAAGAATAACGCAGTCCCACCTGCAAGGGCATATCATACCCAAGCTAAAAAGATAGAGTCCATATGCCGTATTTTTCGGACTATAAGACGCACTTTTTTCCTCCAAAATTTTGGAGGAAAGTGGGGTGTGCGTCTTATAGTCCGAATACTATATTATTGTATGGCCGCATGGTGGTGGGTGTGGGGGAGCGGCAGCGGGGGGGGGGGGGATCAGCGGGGCACAGGAGGTAGCAGCCGCCTGCTGCAGTACAGGGTGGGTCATTTACATGGATACAGCTAAATTAAATGGGAATGGTTGGTGATAACTTCCTGTTTGTGGCTTATTAGTATATGTGGTTGTGATCATGGTGGCCATTTTGAAGTCTCCTATTTTGGATGCAACTTGATTTTTTTCAATGGGAAGAGGGTCATGTGACATCAAACTTATTGAGAATTTCATAAGAAAAACAATGGTGTGCTTGGTTTTAACATAACTTTTTTCTTTCTCGAGTTTAGTACAAGTTTATGACCACTTATAAAATGTGTTCAAAGTGCTGCCCATTGTGTTGGATTGTCAATGCAACTCTCTTCCCCCACTCTTGACACACTGATAGCAACACCGCAGAAGAAATGCTAGCACGTTTCCAATATCCCTTGTTTCAGATGCTGCACATCTCATATCTTGATGGTATGGTGTGGTATATGGAGTACAAAGATGCTGGGGCCATTCTTCATCAATGGAAACCTCAATGCCACTGGATATCTGAAATTGCTACATGATGATGTGTTGCCCTCTTTATGCACTGAAGATGGCATATTCCCTGAGTTTTTCCAACAAGATGGTGCACCACCACATCATGGGTGTCAGGTCCGAGCATTCCTACATGAACAGTTTCCTGGAAAGTGGATTGGTCGCCGTGGGCCAGTTTAATGGCCACCAAGGTCTCTCGATCTGACCCCCTTAGACATTTATCTTTGGGGTCATCTGAAGGCAATTGTCTATGCTGTGAAGATATGAGATGTGCAGCATCTGAAGCAACGAATACTGGAAGCCTGTGCTAGCATTTCTTCTGCGGTGTTGTAACCAGCGAGTCAAGAGTGGGAGAAGAGGGTTGCATTGACAATCCAACACAATGGGCAGCACTTTGGACACATTTTATAAGTGGTCATAAACTTGTAAAAAACTCATGAAAGAATGAAGTATAAAGCACACAATTGTTTTTCTTATGAAATTCTCAATAAATTTGATGTGTCACGTGATCCGCTTCCCATTGAAAAAAATAAAGTTGGATCCAAAATGGCCAACTTCAAAATGGCCGCTATGGTCACTAACCATATGGAAAAGTTTTCCCCTCCCATATATTAATGTGCCACAAACAGGAAGTTGATATTACCAACCATTCCCATTTAATTTAGCTGTATCACATAAATGGCCCACCCTGTACATCTAAATTGTCAGAATAGCCCCACCTGAAGGAGCTAATTAATGAGTCACAGCTGAAGGGCAGACTTCACAGAGACAATGTGCTGTATTAACACCATGTGTCCTCCTATGGATGGAGTAGCTAGGCTGCAGCACTTGTTTATTCCAAAAAAATGAGAAAACAAGCTCAGCACAAGTCAAACTCTGAAGCCCAATCATGAGGCCCTGTGCAGCCATGACATGCACGAAACTGGAGTCAAATCATGAGATGTAGCCTAGACATGAGGTCTAATTTTAACCTAGGGGTCTGAGGCCTAGCTGCGTATCTGAAATCAAACCTCAGAATATGAGGCTCTAGGCCCAGCTTCGGCATAAGGCTAGCATCAGCCCAGAGGCCTAGCCCTTCCAAACGACATTATCCCGTGCACTTACCTGTGCTGGCTCCACACCAGTTAGAGGAACAGGGGGGAGCTGGTAATGCCAAGAGCTCACCATGGAGGGAAGCGGTGTCACATCAGGAATGCTGCATTACTGCACATGAAGCATAGGCTGGCTCAAATTTCACACCCTGCATAGCACACACTCCCCTGATGCCACCAGAAGTGCGCGCGCACTGGGCCGGAACCCCTGCAGGCAGGCACCGGAGCAGAGAGCCGGAGGGAAGCGTCTCCCAAGCCAGGAGCAGCGCTACACTGGCTGGGCTGAGGAACACTTGTTCAGGGGGTGTCAGCCAAGAACCTCTTGACCGGGAGAAGGAGCAGCTGAGCCGCCCAATCCCCTGAGCCTGCTAGCAGGTATAATCCCCTGCACTCCTCCTTCCTCTCTGTTCCTATCCTCACAGGCACAGGAAAAACACTGAAAGGTGGAGGAAGGGGAGGGTTTTTAACCTCTAGGTGTTTCCTGTCTCTGAAAGGATAAGAAGGACGTCCTCCATGGTGCTGTCAGGGGAACGTCCTGGAAAAAAAATTTTGCACATTGAGTTCTTTGGTTATTTTCACTTTAACTGATAAAAATAAAAACAACTCCGATGAGAAAACTTTACGTTTTTCATTAGTTGCATAATAGTTCTGCATACAGATATTCCCCTAAAACACACAAAACCTCACTTCTACTTTCTTAAATATTCATGTTCCTTAACCTTTTGGATTGACAGACGGCTTTGTAGCTGTTGAATAGTAAAATTAAGCATCAAAAACACGGTCTAATATTTGTGCACAGAGAGTACATTATGCTGCACAGGGTGGCAAAATCCCGGTGACTGATTCCCTCTATAAGGAATCAACAGGTTTTTGCTATCCAAGCTGAAAGCAGCATGATGTAGGATCAGAGAGCTTGATTTCAGCGATGTGTCACTTGCTGGTCTGCATGCAGTCATTTTCATACAATGATTGTTAACTCTGCTGCTTATCCCAGTATAACCCTGAACACAACAATTGGCAGCTTTCTGTGTACACTGTGCATTAACAGAAAGCTAATCAGTGATGTGGAGCATCGTTACACAGAGCAGTTGACTAGGAGGCACAAGTCACCTTGTCCTGTAGTGATTACCTCCTGCTGATCAAATTGTGATTTTATTGAAACAGCAACACAGCCCAGTAAATAACATCACTGGAATCGGGGTATCTGCATCTACATCATGCTGCTCTCAGATTCCATAAAGACATACTGACTGATCCACTTTCATTGCCTATATGGTCTCTTACCTGTAACTACTTATTATTGTGAAACAGTAACTGCAGTAAATGTTTTCTCTGTGCATATAAAAGGTCTCTGATATTTCTGTAGGTATCCGTCAGGGATATCAGTTTTTACTCACAACTGGAGCCTTCGTACAACCTATCACCCTCCCTACAATTTGTGGTCCTCTAAGCCACACTTGGTTGCAGCTTAATCAAATATAGCATTCACTACCATTTTCTTACAACAGCACATAATTATCCTGCAATACCAGAAGCCCATGACTGATTTCTGACTGAATTACGGATCAACAACATGCTGCAGATAGACAATTTTGTAGTTTACTCCCCACAACTGTTTTATTGTGTTGCATCTTCAAATTTTCCAAATTGGCTTTCATAGGACCTTACGGGCCAAGTAGGATTTGGCAGGGATATCTTGATTTTGGGTTCTGGTATCCTTGCTGTAATTCACATTCTATACTTCCACCCTACCCACCTTTTCCTTTTATTTTCTTCCGTGTGTTTCACATTTTGTTTTAGGCCTCATTATTTTGTTCACATACACTACCGTTCAAAAGTTTAGGGTCATTTAGAAATTTTATTATTTTTGAAAGAAAAGCACATTTTTTTTCAATGAAGCTAACATTAAATGAATCAGAAATACACTCTATACATTGTTAATGTGATAAATGACTATTTTAGCAGCAAACATCTTGTTTTTATTGCAATATCTACATAGGTGTATAGTGGCCCATTTCCAACAACCATCACTCCAGTGTTTTAATGGTACATTGTGTTTGCTAACTGTGTAAGAAGGCTAATTAATGTTTAGAAAACCCTTGCACAAGTATGTTAGCCCAGCTGATAACGGTTTGGCTGATTTGAGAAGCTATAAAATTGACCTTCCTTTGAGCTAGTTGAGAATCTGGAGCATTACATTTGTTTGTTCTATGAAACGCTCAAAATGGCCAGAAAAAGAACTTTCATGTAAAACTCGACAGTCTATTCTTGTTCTTAGACATGAAGGCTATTCCATGCGAGAAGTTACCAAGAAACAGAAGATTTCCTACAATGGTGTGTACTACTCCCTTCAGAGGAGAGCACAAACAGGCTCTAATCAGAGTAGAAAGAAGTAGGAGGCCACGCAGCACAACTGAGCAACAAGACAAGTACATTAGAGTCTTTAGTTTGAGAAATCGACGCCTCACAGCTCCTCAACTGGCAGCTTCATGAAATAGTACACGCAAAACGCCAGTGTCAACGTCTACAGTGAAGAGGCGACTCCGTGATGCTGGCCTTCAAGGCAAAGTGGCAAAGTAAAAGCCATATCTGAGACTGGTTAATAAAAGGAAAAGATTAATATGGGCAAAAGAACACAGACATTGGAAGATTGGAAAAAAAGTTTTATAGACAGACGAATCAAAGTTTGAGGTGTTTGGATCACACAGAAGAACATTTGTGAGATGCAGAACTACTGAAAAGATGCTGGAAGAGTGCCTGACGCCATCGGTCAAGCATGGTGGAGGTAATGTGATGGTCTGGGGTTGCTTTGGTGCTGGTAAAGTGGGAAATTTGTACAAGGTAAATGGGATTTTGAATAAGGAAGGCTATCACTCCATTTTGCAACGCCATGCCATACCCTGTGGACAGCTCTTGATTGGAGCCAATTTCATCCTACAACAGGACAATGACACAAACCACACCTCCAAATTATGCATGAACTATTTAGGGAAGAAGCAGGCAGCTGGTATTCTATCTGTAATGGAGTGGGCAGCGCAGTCACCAGATCTCAACCCCATTGAGCTGTTGTGGGAGCAGCTTGACCGTATGGTACGCAAAAAGTGCCCATCAAGCCAATCCAACTTGTGGGAGAGGCTTCAGGAAGTATGAGGTGAAATTTCTCAAGATTACCTCCGCAAATTAACAGCTAGAATGCCAAAGGTCTGCAATGCTGTAATTGCCGCAAAGGGAGCATTCTTTCACGAAAGCAAAGTTTGAAGGAGAAAATTTTTTTTCTAATAAAAATCATTATTTCTAACCTTAGCAATGTCTGGACTATATTTTCTAATCATTTTGCAACTCATTTCATAAATAAAAGTATGAGTTTTCATGGAAAACACAACATTGTCTGGGTGACCCCAAACTTTTGAACAGTAGTGTATGCAAAAAAAAGATGATATGCACTTCACTAGTATTTCACCGCTTGTCAGTTTTCACCTTAAGTATTCCATCAGTGTTTTTCACATATGAATAAATAAATAACCGAGCTTCGCCGATCCTTTGAAATGTTGATCATGGACATCACAAAGATGCCATCCGTGTGCTGTCTGTGATTTTTGCGCATTCATAGACTCGTGTTGATACTTTTCATCAGTGATGCTGCCGGTATAAACTAATAAAACTCTTACAAACTGTGATGGCAAAAAGGACACTGGCCAAACTCTGGCGAAACCCGGGCTGATTTTTGTGTATGAGAAATCACCAACGTCTGAATGAGCCTTAAGACTCCCAGGACACACTAAGGGAAGGCTGTTTGCATCTGTTGCTGTTTGTAGCCTCCTCCTGCTCCATAAGATGGAGGAATCCATCTTACATAACTAAATCCACCATTAAAGTGTTATTCCCAGAATTACATTATTACCACATACTTTTAGCCAGACAAAGGAAACATTTTGCCATTTCTCACAGGCCTAATGAGTCATCTATGCATTATTTGCTTTACTTCAATTTATTAAAACTGCTATAACTCATTTTACTTACACATCTTTTATAAAGCTCAAGCTAAGTGTCAGACATTGGCACAGCTAACAATGCAATGTTCTTACGTTCTGGTTGTACAGATAATTTATAAAGACTTTAGTTTATAATGCTTTGTTAACTTTTTTTTGTAACAAATAGACTTTGAAAAATAAATGAAAGGATGTTGTAAAAATCCAATCTGAGTTTGTTGAAAATGTTGCAGTATCTTACAATAAGGCATTCATTTCAGATTTTTCCTATGTAAGCACACAGTAAGCATACAATTGATACCCTGATAAAAAGTGCAGTAAATAAAAAAATATATACAGTGGTGTGAAAAAGTGTTTGCCCCTTCCCGATTTCTTATTCTTTTGCATTTTTGTCACACTTAAAAGGTATGTGCCCACGATGCAGATTTGAAGCAGAAATTTCCTGAGCGTTTTTCCTCTCCCTGGCAGAAAAAAAACGCATGCGGATTTTACATGAGTTTTTTAAGCATTATTACATGCGTTTATGCATGCCTTTTTTCAAGCGATTTTGAGCATCACTCAAATGCTTTTGGAAAAGGGCTTGACAATATAAGTTGGTCACACAATATAAATCCATGCAACTGGCATGGATTTATACTGTGTGACCAACTTATGAGGAGAGTTCTGATTTCAAATGGTGAATCTATAGTAAAAAAAATTAAAAAAAAAAGAATTAAAAAGTAAAGGAAAAAAAAAAAAAAAAACTTATACTCACCTCTCCGGCGGCCCCCGATCCTCTCTGATTGCTGACGTCACCGATCAGCTGAGCTGATGGTCGCATGTGACATCAGCTGATAAATGACATCACTGCAGGTCCTGGTAGTACAGGAGAGAGGATTGCCGCCGGGAGGAGACCGGGGGCCGCTGTAGAGGAGAGTATGAATAATTTTTTTTTATTTTATAATTCTTCAACTTGTGGGTACCCGGGTCGGATGAGAGGAGTCGCAGTCTCCTCTTCTCCCGACCAGAGTACCATCCGTGCATTGAACCGTAGCAATGCGGGTTTGCTGCGGTTTAATGCAAGTCTATGGGTGCGATTTCACACCCATATTGGTTGTGCTGCAGATTTTTCCGCAATGATAATCCGCAGCGGAAATTTCTGCAGCATGTGCACAGCACATGCGGATCATCATTAGGAAACATGGCAGACCTCTTAACAAGTGATTTTATTGCGTTTCTGCGGCGGAAATACCACCGCGGAAATGCATTAAATCCGCATAGTGGGCACACAGCCTAAATGTTTCAGATCACAAAATAAAATATCAAAGACAAGTAAACATGCCATTTTCAAATGAAGGTCTTTATTAAGGAACAAACAAATCCAAACCCATGGGGTCCTGTGTGAAAAAGTGATCACCCCACTTAAAACAAATTAACTTTTTTCACATCTTTGGGAAGCGGACTTCAATTTCCCTAGCCACACACAGGCCTGATTGAGAACAGGTGTTGCAGTAATCAAGAAATCAATTAAATAGGACCTGCCTGACAAAGTGAAGTAGACCAAAAGATCCTCAAAAGCTAGACATGCTGCGATCCAAAGAAATTCAGGAATAAATGACAAACAAAGTAATTGAGATCTATCAGTCTGAAAAAGGTTATAAAGCCATTTCTAAAGCTTTGGGACTCAAGCAAACCACAGTGAGAGCCATTATCCACAAATGGCAAAAACATGGAACAGTGGTGAACCTTCCCAGGAGTGGCCGGCCAACCAAAATTACCCCAAGGGCACAGCAAAGACTCATCCAAGAAGTTACAAAAGACCCCCACAACGACATCCAAAGAATTGCAGGCCTCACTTGCCTCAGTGAGGCTATGTGCCCACGATGCAGAAATGAAGCAGAAAATTTCTGCAGCATTTCTGCATCTCCCTGGCAGAAAAAACGCATGCAGATTGTGCATGCGTTTTTCCTGCAGAATACATGCGGATCCACATGCGTTTCCGCATGCAGCTTGACAAGCGCTTTCCAGGCAATAGCATCACTTGGAAAGTGCTTGACAACTAGGTCACACTGTATAAATCCATGCAAACAGCATGGATTTATATAGTGTGAACCGTAAAAATGAAAACAAATAAAGCTATACTCACCCCCGAGGCCCCGGCGTGGCTGCAGCGCTCGTTCCTGTCTGGTTCCTGGATGCCGGCATATCGCGAGACAGAGCAGTGAAGGGCCTGCGGTCACATGACTGACGTCACCGCAGGTCCTCAAGCGATGCCGGCATTCAGAGAGAAGCCGCCGGACAGGTGAATATAAACTTTGTTATTTTATTCTTTTTTTACAGGTACAATGGTACCCAGGTCTGGATGAGAGTCTTCTCTCCTCCAGAACTGGGTACCATCCGCACATAGAGACACATAGAAGCCGCTTGTAAAAATGTACAGTCGCGGTTTCTATGTGTCTCAATGCAAGTCAATGGCGGGAGTTAAGCTGCGCTTCCGCAAAATTAAATTACATGATGCGGATTTTTGTACGCAGCATAAACGCTGCGGAAAAATCCGCAGCATGTGCATAGAACATGCGGAATCCCCTTGGGGACCATGGGGGGCGGATTACCTAGCGTTTCACAAGCGTTTATGCTGCGGAAATTCCGCAGCATAAACGCTTGAAAAACGCTACGTGGGCACTCAGCCTGAAGGTCAGTGTTCATGACTCTACCATATGAAAGAGACTGGGCAAAAATGGCATACATGGCAGAGTTCCAAGACGAAAACCACTACTGATCAAAAAGAACATAAAAGCTTGTCTCAGTTTTGTCAGAAAACATCTTGATGATTGCCAAGACTTTTGGGAGAATACTCTGGACTGACAAGACAAGTTGAACTTTTTGGAAGGTATATGTCCCAATACATCTGGCGTAGAAGTAGCACAGTATTTCAGAAAAGGAACAACATACCAACAGTAAAATATGGTGGTGATGGTCTTGGGTTCTTTTGCTGCTTCAGGACCTGGAAGACTTGCTGTGGTAAGTGGAACCATAAATTCTGCTATCTACCAAAAACTCCTGAAGGAGAATGTCTGGCCAACTGTTCATATCCTCAAGCTGAAGTGCACTTGGGTTATGCAGGACAATGATCCAAAACACACCAGCAAGTCCATGTCTGAATGGCTTAAGAAACAAAATTAAGACTTTGGAGTGGCATAGTCAAAGCCCTGACCTTAAATCAGCTTGTGATGCTGCGGCATGACGTTAAAAAGGTGGTTCATGCTCAGAAACCCTCCAATGTGGCTGAATTACAACAATTTTGCAAAGATGAGTGGGCCAAAAATCCTCCACAGCGCTGTAAAAGATTCATTGCCAGTTATCGCAAAGGCTTGATTGCAGTTGTTGCTGCTAAGAGTGGCCCAACCAGTTATTACGTTTAGGGGGCAATCACTTTTTCACACAGGGTCCTGTAAGTTTGGATTTATTTTTCCCTTAATAAAAACCTTCATTTAAAAACTGCATTTTGTGGTTACTTGTGTGATCTTTGTCTAATATTTACATTTGTTTTGTCATCTGAAACATTTAAGTGTTACAAACATGCAAAAGAATAAGAAATCAGGAAGAGGGCAAACACTTTCACACCACTGTATATATTTGTATAATGAACATATTTTCAAAAACGGTTCATGGTTTTTAACCACTTTGCACCAGAGCCTGTTTTTGCCTTCGTGACCGGGCCAATTTTTTCAATTCTGACCACTGTCACTTTATGAAGTAATTACTCTGGAACGCATCAACGGATTCCCCTGATTCTGAGACTGTTTTTTCGTGACATATTGTACTTCATGATAGTGGTAAAATTTCTTTGATATCACTTGCGTTTATTTGTGAAAAAAATCAGAAATTTGGCGAAAATTTTGAAAATTTTCAAACTTTGAATTTTCATGCCCTTAAATCAGAGAGATATGTCACACAAAATAGTTAATAAATAACATTTTCCACATGTCTACTTTACATCAGCACAATTTTGGAACCCAATTTTTTTTTTGTTAGGGAGCTATAAGGGTTAAAAGTTGACCAGCGATTTCTCATTTTTCCAACAAAATTTACAAACATTTTTAACATTAACATTTTTTTAGGGACCATATCATATTTGAAGTCACTTTGAGGGGTCTCAAAATACCCAAAAAGTGACACCATTCTAAAAACTGCACCCCTCAAGGTGCTCAAAACCACATTCAAGAACTTTATTAACCCTTCAGGTGCTTCACAGGAATTTTTGGAATGTGGAAGAAAAAAATTAACATTTAACTTTTTTCACAAAAATGTTACTTTAGACCCAATTTTTTTTTTCACAGGGGTAACAGGAAAAAATGGACCCCAAAATTTTTTGTGCAATTTCTCTTGAGCGCGCTGATACCCCATATGTGAGGGAAAACCACTGTTTGGGCGCACGGCAGGGTTCGGAAGGGAAGGAGCGCCATTAGACTTTTTGAATGTAAAATTTGTCTGAATAATTAGCAGACGCCATGTTGCGTTTGGAGAGCCCCTAATGTTCCTAAACAGTGGAAACCCCCCACAAGTGACACCATTTTGGAAACTAGACCCCTTAGGGAACATATCTATAGATGTGTGGTGAGCACCTTGAACCCCAAGGTGCTTCACAGAAGTTTATAATATTGAGCTGTAAAAATAAAGTTTTCACATTTTTCCCACAAAAACGTTTTTCATCCCTTAATTTTGCATTATCATAAGGGTAATAGGATAAATTGCACCATGAAATTTGCTGTGCAGTTTCTCCTGAACACGCCGATACCCCATATGTGGAGGCAAACCACTGTTTGAGCGCACGGCAGGGTTTGGAAGGGAAGGAGCGCCATTTGACTTTTTGAATGTAAAATTTGTTTGAATAATTAGCGGACGCCAAGTTGCATTTGGAGAGCCCCTGATGTGCCTAAACAGTGGAAACCCCCCACAAGTGACACCATTTTGGAAACTAGACCCCTTAGAGAACTTATCTAGATGTGTGGTGAGCACCTTGAACCCCAAGGTGCTTCACAGAAGTTTATAATAATCAGCTGTAAAAATAAAATTTTCACATTTTTCCCACAAAAACGTATTTCATCCCTTAATTTTGCATTATCATAAGGGTAATAGGATAAATTGCACCATGAAATTTGTTGTACAATTTCTCCTGAGTACGTCGATACCCCATATGTGGGGGAAACCCACTGCTTTGGTGTACGGCAGGGTTCGGAAGAGAAAGGAGCGCTATGTTGGCTGGGATAGGCAGCAGACACCATGTCACATTTGAAGAGTCGCTGACATGCCGAAACAGCAGAAACCCCCACAAGTGACCCCATTTTGTAAACTACACCTCTCAAGGAATTCATCTAGGGAAGTAGTGAGTATTTTTTAATTTTTAAATTTATACCATTGGGCAGTGAAAAAAGCATAATTATATTTTTACCACAAAAAAATGTTTTACCCTCAGATTTTACATTTTCACACAGGGCAATGGGTAAAAATGGTGCCGAAATGTGTCACACAATTTCTTCTAAAAGTGTCAATACCCCATATGTGGCTGTATCGTACCGCTCAGCCTTACGGCGAGATCTCGGGGGCACGGAGCGCTATTTGACAATTGGAGAACAAATTATTGTAGAATAGGCATTTGGATTTGGGAGCACAAAATTTTCTGAATTTCTTTTGGGGGGCAAGGGCCATTTCGCTTTTCCAGAGCCTTTCTGCTACCAGTAACTTGGAAGTCCCTTATATTTTTAACAGATGACAGACCTGAGTGGGGACTAGCTTTTTTTGAGGACTGAGTTGAAGCTTTTATTGGGAACATTTTACGTAACATTTATCCGGCGCTCTAGGCTGAGCACTTACATCAGGGTTTCCATCTAAATTTCCAAGTGATGTAATTCAGATGAAACCCCATGCGGGATCCATTCACTGTAATGAGGCAGCAGAGTTACTCTGGACTCCGTCTGGCCTCTGTTTAGTGGTGTCCTTTTTTTCAGAAGTGCACAAAACTGTGGCCAACCGCACTTTTATGCACGCCTAAAACAAATGACACCGTGGGATCACAGGCCAGACGGCGTCCACAGTGGCCTATATCTGCCTCATTACAGGGAATCTTCCATCATGGGTTCCGGCTGAATCACATATTTCACAGATTTACACGGAAACTCTGGTGTAAGTGCTCAGTGCAGAGCGCAGGATAAATGTGGGCAGAGCCTTACTGCGATCTTTCGGAGACATAATAAACAAATCAGTAGCAGGTGAAGAATTGGTTTTATTTATTTTTTACGCAGCTCCTCGTGCGGTATAAGTGATGAGATTACTTTATTCTTCGGGTCGGTGCGATTACAGAGATACCAGATTTATATCGGGTTTTTATGACTGACAGCTGTCACACACTAAGACGCTTTTTTTTGCAAAATCTAGTTTTTGCATCGCCATAGTTTGAGAGCTATAATTTTTCCATATTTGGGCCGACAGTCATGTGACGGCTTGTTTTTTGCGGGACGAGTTGACATCTTTATTGGTACCATTTTTGGGTACGGGACATTTTTTGATCGCTTTCTATTCCGTTTTTTGGGAGGTAAAATTAACAAAAAACAACAATTCAGGAATTGTTTTTTGAGGCTTTTTTTATGCCATTTTGCGTGTGGTAAAAGTGATCAGGCAGCGTTATTCTTCGGGTCAGTACGTTTACAGTGATACTACACTTACTGTATATTTTTTTATGTTTTGGCGCTTTTACACAATTAAGCAATTTTATAGAAAAAATATTATTTTGCATTGCTTTATTCTGAGCGCTATAACTTTTTTTATTTTTCGGCTGATGGAGCTGTATGGCGGCTTTTTTTTGCGGAACAAGATGACGTTTTCAGCGGTACCATTTTTATTTCCATTTTGCTTTTTGATCGCTTTTTTTTCAACTTTTTGTTTGGCGATATGAGGAAAAAGCATAGTTTTTTGCTCCTTTTTTTAGTTATTTTTATTACGGTGTGCACAGAAGGAGTTAATTAGTGTGACAGTTTTATAGCTCGGGTTGTTTCGGATGCGGCAATACCAAATATGTGTACTTTTTTTATTTTTGCATAAATATACGGATTTATCGGTTTAATATTTTATTTATTTATTTTAATTTATTTTGTAATTTTTTTTTTTTTTAACAGTTTCAAAACATTTTTTTTTTACATTTTTACTTAGTCCCTGTATGGGACATTAATTTTTATTTTTCTGATCCCTGATCTCATGTAATGTAATAGACATATATTACATTAGATGAGATCTTCACTGACTGTTTCACAGTCAGTCTCCTGCCTGGCTTCAGCTGCAGGCTGAGCCAGGCAGGACGGCAGAGCTGGAGGCGGTCATGTGACCTCCATCTGCCATAGCAACCCAAGGTCCTGAAAGGTATCAGGAGTCGTCGGAGAGGTAAGTGGACGACCCCCTCTCCTCCTGCTGTCTTCTATATGTAGCGATCACTATAGATCGCGACATATAGAAGACAGCAAAGGGTTAACATCACTGGGACCTGATCCAATCAGGTCCCGATGATGTTCCCTGTCAGAGCTATCGCTCTGCACCGCTCCTGCAGCGCTTGCAGGACCCTGGGGGTCCTGAGCGCTGCGGGACCACCCACTGTTTTTAAACGTCCGCGCTGCACAGAGCCCAGGCAGCGCGGACGTTTATCTACAGTGGGCGGTCGGGAAGCGGTTAAGATCTCTGCTGTCATTCTGCATTAAGGTTTCCATTCAGTGGATAGAAATCCACCCTAGTCATGTGATAGACACAGGAGCAGGTATCTAATAATTTTACTTTAATAGACCCATGTGTTACATGACTAGGACAAATTTACATCCACTGAATGGAAACAACTGAATGACAGAAAGCAAATATTTAAAAAATAAATTAAATATGGAAATGTATATTGGAAAAATATATACATTTGTTAAATAAAAAAAATACATATATTTTTGGGGAGAAGAAAAAAAAAAAAAGAATATCACTTCAGTGTAGGAGGCCCTCTGACAGATGACCTTTATCAGCTCTTAATAGGAACCATGGAGAGGACCCTGTCATTACATGTAAAAAATAAATGGCAGCTCATCAGTACCCTTCCTATCACATAGAAATTGGAATATCTACTGTATTATCACAACCACAGGGATTCAATGTGTTTTAACTGAGAATGAACTACAATATGAGTGAATTTATTCATTGAAATACACAATACCCTAACTGGGCAATGAAGGTCCCAAGTCTGCAGCAACAGATGTAGCTTTTGACATAGCTGCATTAACGCTCCTGAAAACTTTATCAAAAGTAGGTTGGGCGTATGTCAGCTGGCCGGCAACCCCGGGGACCACACAGAAGCAGCTCAGCATGGTTTGTGGCTACTTAGCACTCAATGAGCGCTAGGTATTGAATAGATGCAGCAGCAATGCCACTACTTCTATATTGTTCCTAGTGATCGCATGATCGATGGCTGTATGCTGGGTACAACACAGTTGCCGTGTCTTACCAAATGCAGATCAATTCTGCAAGGGACTTATGACACATCAAGGGATGCTTTTTCAGTAATTGTGCCTCCTATAAACACCCCAGTTACACTGAATACTCAGCAATAAAAAAGTATGGTTCCAAGAGTTGCATTTTTGTTCACGTACTGGATGACATTATTTAATAAATACATTAAAATATGAAACCATAACAAAAAAATCATTATGTAGTACAAAATACATTTTATTGCACATATATCAAAAAAACTATACATATTAGAGATCCACACAACAGTAATAAACCTAAAGAATTCACCAGGTTATATAGATTGAAATGTAGTCAATGTGTAAAAAAAAAAAAAAAACAACAATGTTTTTTCTATATTTACACAATAGAATATGATAAAATTAATTGAGCCCTCAAACTTCTGAAAAATAATAATGTTCTAGTATAAAAGTATTATATCACCTTTTAAGGCCTGGTGCTACAGACTTCATACATAAAAGAAAAAAATGAACCCAAATGGAGCAAGTCTTTGTATTAACACCAATATCACTTTAACGTATTCTGTACAAAACGA
Organism: Phyllobates terribilis; assembly: GCF_046119375.1. Classification (NCBI taxonomy): domain Eukaryota; kingdom Metazoa; phylum Chordata; class Amphibia; order Anura; family Dendrobatidae; genus Phyllobates; species Phyllobates terribilis. The sequence goes on from NW_027362762.1 coordinate 744,478,792, forward strand.
TATTGCAGACCAAGCTTAAAGGGAACGTGTCATCAAAAATTTACATCAAGTATTTAGCGTTAACATGTCTAAGGTTTTTTATTTTTCCAAATCGCTATATATATTTAATCTTGCAATTTTCACTATGTTCAATAATATTCCTGTTTTATAAAAGTCAATCATGTTCAGAAACACATTCTATGGTGAGAAAACTACAGATTAGAAAATAATGTGTCACCATCGTGGTGTCACATTCACTTTAAAGAGACCTCAATTACAGTAGAGCAGTTGCACTTTATTAATGGCCAGGGAAATTTTCACAGTGATTAACATGGGTGAATTTTACTAGGGTGGCATCCGAAGACATCCCCAGAACCTGAGAGAAGCAGAAAATACAACCTCCTACACTATTCAGTCCAGTAGTCTGACAACAGAAGCACAGGTGCACAGTCCTCGGTCTCACCATCTGCACAGGTCCGCCTAACAGGTGAAGGATTGACATCTAGGTATGTCAATGAGGTTGTCTGTCACCAGATATCCCCTATACAAACTGTATACATAATTACACAGATCTCTTAGACCTGATGAGGCTATTGTTCATGTAATCATACCAGAATGGCTATACAAGCTTTAAATTAAAATGAGTATTTTATGAGTCCAATTACAGCTGTACTCATAAAATGCTCATTATTAGGCAAGGGAACTGACAAAAGGAATTATATAGCCACTCTTCGGTCTAATTCACACGACTGTATTTTCGGTCTGAGTGCTGTCTGTGAAAAAAAACGGACAGAACACGGACAAATATTCAATGTGCCAGTGCAGGAGTCATTTTTTTCACTAACCGAGGCTGCATGTGAAAAAGGAAAAAAAAAAAAAATAATTGCAGCATGCACTAGTTTCTTCCGTAAATCAGACTCACAACTCAATGAGTATGTAAAAACAAAACGGATGCTGTACTGAGCCACCGTATAGCATCCAATTTTGATGGATACATTGCCATTCTGTAATATAGGAAACTAAGTTAATAATAGCTGCTGTTGTAAGAAGTACAGATTACATATGGACGACAATTGAGAAAACAATTATCCCAATTTTCTCAATGAAATTTTTATACGCTCATGTTAACCTAACATGGTTTTTGAAGGTAGATACATTTCTCAGGATTGATGAGGCTGTATGTAATAACGTGTGTAGTGAAATCTGCTGAGATCCACTTTAGATGTAAGCAATAGAAAATGATACACCAAAGGAGAAAGTAAGTGGTCATCCTACTCAACCAACTACATATAGGGGCTATTGGTAACCCGCTTGGTTATGCTTACACCTTTGATCAAATAAATTTCTTAAGACAAGCAACCAGTCAGAAGACAATGTGGCTTCCATAAAAAAGCAGTGACAACTGGACCAACAGCTCTACTGGTACTACAATCTTACTTAAACATGTACCACACACACATGAGCCTGCCAAGCTATGTGGAAAGGTAATAAAACACGAACAGAGGTGCAATAAAAGCTGCAAATATTTGCCATTGTTGCTTGCGTATCGATTTTACAGGGCTCAATCTGAGGTACAAACTACATCAGGTTTAGTCTGGGGGTCTGTAATATTATGTAAATACCACATTTATATAATGGTCTTGCTGCTTTAACCCTTTCACAACTCGCTTTGTACATTTGCTGCAGAAGTGTGCACTCACAATATGGGCTGAACTCGCTCTATACAGTGAGGGTGCCAGCTGTAATATACTGCCAGCACCCAAGCGTACCTGCTGTAATCAGAGCTATTGACCACCACGACAGCTTAACCTCTTAGATGCTGTCAATAGGGAAAGCTGCATTTAAGAGATTAAGTGTTAGTCTCTAAAGCCACCTACTGTCACTCTGCGCAATGTGACTATGGATTGCCAATAGGGTGTTTGCCATGTTACATGATGTAGCTTCATAGGAGATCAAAAATGAATATATTTAGCATCGCTACATGCATAACTGCTCGAGCTAATAAAAATATTTATCCAATATGCTGATCAACACAGAAATAAAAATCATGTTTGACCACACGTGGTCCAGAGCGAGGACAATAGACTTATGATAGCAGCAGCTGACTAAAAACTTTGTTTGGATTTATGTGAGTGGCAGGGTTGCTACTCAGAGTACCGGCAATTTTTTTTTTCCTTGCTAACCACATCCATGTGTTTTGGGGTTTTTTGTGCCTATAGTCCACTCAGAACATCAATAAAGCCCTTTTTGTATCCCTTTAATAAATATTGTAAGGGCACAATAACTTTAGTCATTTCAAGCCCTCCACCCCTGCCTGAAAAATGAAATCAAAAGATTAGAAAATTGTATGTACTCCAAAACTGTACCATTAAAAATGGAAGTTCACCCTGTAAAAAAAGTCAAGAACATATATAACAGTTTCAACCCCAAAAAATAAAGTTATGGCTCTCAGAATATGGCAACTGAAGCAATTTCATTGTTATTCTTTCCTACAAAAAAAAATTATAACTTCTATAAATCAGTATGATTTTATTAGGCAATTTTTACCGCAAAGTGAATCCTGTAAAAACAGAGTCCAGAAGACAACAGTGAATTGCAGGTTTTTTTTTTACGGAAACCAGAACAATTTAATGCATTCTGTATATTCTAACCATGAATTAATTACACCTAAAAGTACCACATTTACTTAAACCACCAAACTAATGTAGTTTTTGCACCAGAAATATTTTATAGATCAGTCTCAGGTCTAGCAACTTTCCATTTATTGGTACCATTTATACTCTATGGATGCAGCCATAAAGACTATATGGACAATAGTATTGGGACACATACACACATTACACCACCAGGAGCTTTTATGACCTGCCGTTCTAAATTCAGCAATATGGAGCTGGTCCCCACTTTGAAGCTATAACAGCAGTCATTCTTAATGATTTTCTACAAGATTTTGGAGTGTGTGGGAATTTTTGTCCATCCAAAAGTGCACTTGCGAGGCCAGAGATTCATGTTAGATGAGAGGGCCTGGCTCATAACCTTTGTTCTAGCATTAATACTTTTGTCCATAGCACCTCTTTCTAATATTAAAGCCACAGTGATCGAAACTTCTCAGTTGTGAACTTTTGATAGCAGCCTTTACTAATGTAAACTGAAGGAGCTTGTAATGAAGGCCTATAGTGCAGTGTGACCGGCACATAAGGCAGCTGAGCGAGGCTGGGCTTTATGGCAGCAACATTTTTCTCTATGGTGGATAAAGTTCTATCACAATTGCATTCTTATAAGAATTCTGTGCAAAAACTTATGCCAAGGCGCACCCAGCCTGCAGAGCATTTCACGTACCCTATTGCATTTGGGTGATGCTGGAGGGGTTGTTAGGTGAAGCTCCTGTTACTACAGGATGTCAGAACAGAATCCATTACTGTAGATGTAAGAGATCAGATTGTCCTGCAAAATCCACTCAGACTGCACTCCCAGCGCTGCTAGCATAGTACTGAGGTCATTTATGGCTGCCTATATTATCGTGGAAAGATCCGATTGAATCCTGTAGGTTTATTAATAAACAGTTCTTGAAAGGGAGCGATTTGTAAATGTTGTGAAAGTTACACAAATTCTCGACAAAGACTTTTAGAGTATATTATTAGGCACCACACATTCAGATAAATGCCACAAGACTCACATTGTAAAGCCTCATACAGACGTCTGTGAAATACGATTCCAGGACAAATCATGATGTACGGACTGGCCACAGTGCTCCTGACCCAAACCTGACAGCCAAGATGACAACTTTCCAGTGTCCATTACTAGGCTAGCCGTAAGTCAGCTCTAGGTGGAAAACCCAGATTTGTAAAAATTCTATATCTGACCAAAATATACAGTTACACATAGATAAGTGGACACAAGATAACCGTAAGAAGTGTAAACATCCAAACTCTAATGTTGTGTAATTGATGCGGAATTCATGTGCGGATTCTGAAACTGAAGTCTGCGCAATTCATGAACATTTCCCACACGTATTCATGCATTATTTGTTGCCAAAGTGCATCAAAAAGCAACAACTTCAGGCCCGCGATTTAACCTGTAACTTTAGTGTCTTTATTGATCGATTGAGTAAAATCCTCTCCAGAAATGGACACTATGTGGATTTAAGTTAAAAAAACAAACAAAAAAAAAACGGCAATTTCTTCTCGATTTCACACACAAAAAAGAAAAAAAATCAACATGTAGGTTAGGTTTCATGAAAGCTCACTTTGCTGGTAACATTTAAAATGATCAAGGTATAAAATCCGCAATCCGAATACAACATGCGAACACAGCCAAGTAGTCGTCACAAAGCAATAAACTAGAAGTTAACAGTATCCCTGCCAGAAACTCAACCACCAGTGTGGAAGTCTGACTGCTCGGACCCCGGCATAACCAGCTGGGAGACCACAGCTATGAGTAAAGTGCAGTAGTGCATGCACGCTCCTGCCGCGCTCGAGGTGTAAGGCACTGACAGCCAAGCGGTGCTCTACCCCTTCATTACTACAGGACCAGCTACATTCTGGGTTCACTTATTGAATAAATAGTGCCATTATGTTCCCTTTCAGGATCAGATCTGTCTAGTACACATCATCTAGGGTCAGGACGGCACTCCACCACAGGGATCAAACACACTACACCCACAGCACGATCGCACAGCAGCAACGACTGCGGGACAGAGGCTGTGACAGGCCTCTTCTGTACTTTTGTTCTGCCCCAAACTATAGATCTCGGAGCTGTACAGTGGGCACTTGGTGCTCCGGCTGATTTAAACCTTAATGTGCATTTTGAAGATGTCCCTATGGAAAGCATTAAAACCTTAAAATAAACTCATCAAGGGTGTGTGCATATGGCCCCATAACTCTAGTCAGCACTGTCCTGACACTCAGTCCTGTGGCACTGGTTGTCAGCCTGCTCCCCACAATGGCACAGATATGCAGCCATGACAGCTGCACTGGTGGAGGAGAGGCCTCACATCTGCCCTGTGCAGCTCGGACATGTGTCAAACTCCTCACACAGGAGTTTCCAGCAGGAGCCCAGGCTTTGTTCCCTGGGCAGCTACAGGTTGATGGAGAGGATGGCAGATGTCGCCCCCCATTCTCCAGACATGACACAGCCCCCTATACACAGCGCTGTGCACGATCGTACAGCCAGTCACTAGATTGTTGGTGACTCCTTTCTCTCTTTTCTCTCCCCTCCCCTCTTCTCTCTTCCCTGTCCCGCCATCTTGGGCCGGGAGGAGCAGCCATTACTTAAAAACTAAATGACAGAGGGGGTGGGGGATGTACAACAGGGCGAAAAGCCGCAGACAACTTTGAGTGCAATAATAAGAATAGCGCCAGCGTCTGCCGGAGAGCCGCATCGCTGCTGCCCAGCCCCCACCCCGACCGTGTGCAGCGCTCCCCCGGCCGGCCAGGTGCCCCCTGTACCCCGAGTCCCCCACACTGAGCACACATGCAGCTGCAGGGACATTGTCTGCAGCGCTGAGCAGAGCCCACCGCCGGCACCACACAGCCGCCCGCCCGCCCTCTGACATCTTACCTTAGACAGCAAGGCCTTCGTTCTGGCGCCATCTTCATGAAGCCTGAGAAATCCATAGAGTCGGCTGAGGGAGGAAACAACAGAAATAACAATAAGCACCAAGAAACTTGTGCCAGGCGCCGGGGAGGCCGGGGGCAGGCGCCGGGAGCGGGTCACTCGGGTGTGGGGAGCGGGGGACAAGTACACAACAAGGCCGCCAACCTGTCGAGCCCGGCCAGGGCTTCTCGCTCGTCCGCTGTCAGGTTTGGGAAGTCCTCCTCGCTCTCGCTCGCTTTTCCCGCCGCCATTTTCTTTTCCTCATCACCGAGGGAGGCAGCAGCAGCAGCAGAGAGCACAGCTGCGGCGGAGAGCGACACTCCGCACGATTTCATGGAAACGCAGCGTCACTGGCAGTCACACGGCGACCAGCGGAGAGCACACACCGTGCGTGTCACCGCCGCGGGTGTGTAAACACACCGCCTTATTGTGGGGCGCGCTCCCCCCGACTACCGCCACATCCCCCAGTGCTAGCGGGGCGCCTCATGCTGGAGAGAGACCTCGTCAGTCATGTCTTGTTTACACTGTGCTTTCTGTGTAGTTTTACATGGTGCGTCCAGCCACACTGGCCGTACAGTCCCCGCAATTAATGGCACAAACTTGTGTCAGCCCGCAGCACACACGCACTTCTCTCGCTCAGCAGCGCGCACGCACACTCGCTACCCGCCGCCGCCGCCGCCGCTCTTCTCTTGCTCCGCCCACTTTCTCCTCTTGCCAAAGGCCACGCCTCGCCCCGCCTTACGCAACCACTAGCGTGCCGGCGCTAGGGACACGTGACCTTTGTTGACTTACGTCATCTCCCCCTCCTTCCCTCCCGCTGAGATCCCCGGGACTCAAGCAACTTCTTCGTTTTTTTTCCCTCTAATTAGGACCCTGCTGTTTTTTTTCTACTTAGAGGCGTGGTCATGACGTCATTCATCTCTATTGGCTTAGCCTGCTGTCCATCACCACAAACACGAATGAAAAGCAGCCGAAGACAGCATGTTAGGTTGTGGTGTGCACAGCATGTGGGAGGGTATCCCTGCTGTCAATGGACGGTGCGCCACTCATAGGCTTAGAGGACTGGCCTAAAGTACGACCCCTGTGAGGGGGAAGCGGCACGTCATGCCGTGCTGGTGAGCCTGGGTGCAGGATTAGGAAGTCGCCTAGAGTCCTAAAATGGGTACTGGCCTGACACCCAGGCTGCTGCTTCCCTGTATGAGCAGCACAGGCTCCATGTTATTCATGGGGGAAACAAAGGATCAGAGAGGACACAACATCCGGCTGTTCTTACATCTGGCTTCTGTGACCTGTGTTCTTCTGCCTGTTGTTATACATCCGGTTTTTACACCAAGACCACGTTCACACGTTCAGTATTTGGTCAGTTTTTTACCTCAGTATTTTTATCCAAAGCCAGGAGAGGAACAATCAGAGGGAAAGTATAATAGAAACACGTCACCACTTCTGTATTTATCACCCACTCCTGGTTTTATCTTACATATACTGATGTAAAATACTGACCAAATACTGAACGTGTGAACGTGGCCTAAAGCAGCTAAACTATTAGAGCATTTATATTCCCCGCTGACACTTCACAATGTATCAGTTACAAACTAGAGTAGAAACAATGTTTTCTGTCTTTCATCCATTCTTGAGAAATCCCAATAGGCTTAAATGAGCTACTGATCCGCCATAAAAATGCATAATAGGACATCTGTCAGTAGGATCACCCCTAATAAGCTGTCTATAGGGGCGTGTAGGTCATAGTAAAGTGATATCTTATTCCAGAGGAATCCACGTATTTCTTAATATGTAAATGAACTGTTAAGATCTTTGGGCGTGACAGAGATCTCCCCGGTAGTCTGCCTCCAGGGCTTATTTTAAATCTTAGTGACCCCGCTGTATGAAAATTGATCAACCTGCATGTGTGACGTCAGGCTCCATTCATGACGGCTCAGGTGTGCACACATCACCACTGTCCTCCCTTCTGAGCAGTGTTGTATGAGCACTGGCTTCAACTCCCTTCCACATGGCTGGGCGAGAGAATGACTTTGAAGTGTCTATAGACGTGCAGGACATCTGTGCACGCCCAAGATTTCATGACGGGAGATAAAAATTCATACAGAGGGGTCGCTAAACAGTAAAATAAGTTCTGGAGGTAGACTCTTTGTGAGATCTATGTCCAGCCTGTAGATCTTAATGGCTCATTAAAACAGATTTCTCAGCAAAAAGGCATCAGATCAGAGATCAAGGTATCATTTCATTCAGCTTCCTGTCACCTACATGCCCTTTTAGACGGCTTAGGAGGGTTGATCCTAATGACAGATTCCCTTTAATCCTATAAGACAATTTTCATTTTGGCACTTTAGTTTTTTCTTCCCTTTCCAAGAGCCAGAATTTTTTTATTTTTCCGTCGCCATAGCCTTATTTGGGATATTTTTTCTACTGGAAGAGTTGTAGTTTGGAATCACACCATACATTAACACACCATTACACACCATAAAAATAAGCTGAAAATATGATTCTCCACGTCAGTATGATTACAGCAACATCAAATTTATACAGTACAGGTGTATCTCACTAAATTAGAATATCATCAAAAAGTTAATTTATTTCAGTTCTTCAATACAAAAAGTGAAACTCTTATATAGAGTTATTACAAACAGAGTGATCTATTTCAAGTGTTTATTTTCTGTTAATGAGTATGGCTTACAGCCAATGAAAACACAAAAGTCATTATGCTAACTACAGACCGGTCTCTAATCTTCCCTTCATCTCTAAACTCCTGGAACTCTTGGTCCACTCTGGTCTAATCCGCTATCTCTCAGATAATTCTCTTCTCAACCCTTTACAATCTGGTGTCCGCTCCTCACACTGTACTGAAACTGTCCTCACTAAAGTCTCTAATGATCTACTAACAGATACATCTAATGGTCACTACTCCCTGCTGTTTCTTCTGGATCTCTCTGCCACTTTTGACACTGTGGATCACCAGCTCCTCCTCACTATGCTCCACTCTATAGGCCTCAGGGACACCGCTCTCTCCTGGTTCTCCCCCTATCTCTCTGACCGCTCCTTCACGGTATCTTTTGCTGGCTCTTCTTCCTCTAATCTTCCCCTTACTATTGGGGTTCCACAAGGATCAGTCCTAGGTCCCCTCCTCTTCTCCTTGTATACTGCCCCTATTGGGTAATCCATCAGCAGATCTGGTTTCTAGTATCATCTCTATGCTGATGACACCCAACTATACACCTCTTCACCTGACATTACCCCCACTCTAATACAAAATACCAGTGATTGTCTGTCCGCTGTCTCTAACATCATGTCCTCCCTCTATCTGAAACTGAATCTCTCCAAAACGGAATTCCTTATTTTTCCTCCATCTACTAAACTACCTATACCTGACTTTTAAATTTCCTTGGGTAGCGCCACCATAACTCCCAAGCAGCAAGCTCGCTGTCTTGGAGTCATATTTAACACTTTTCTTTTATTCCCCATATACAATCACTCACTCGCTCATGTCACCTGCACCTTAAAAACATCTCCAGAATCCGACCTTTTCTCTCCTTTGATACGGAAAAAACTCTTACTGTCGCTCTTATTTACTCTCATCTGGACTACTGCAACTCTCTTCTGATCGGTCTCCCTCTAAACAAACTCTCTCCTCTCCAATCTATTCTGAATGCAGCAGCCAGGGTCATATTTCTATCAGGCCGCTTCACCGATGCCTCTACCCTGTGCCAGTCATTGCACTGGTTACCCATTCACCACAGAATACAATAAAAACTCACCTCTCTCACCCACAAAGCTCTCCACAGTTCTGCACCGCCCTATATCTCATCCCTTTTTTCTGTCTATCACCCCTCCCGTACCCTCCGTTCTGCAACTGATATAAGACTAACATCCTCCTTAATCCGAACCTCACACCTCCGGCTCCAAGACTTCTCTCATGCCGCACCAGTTTTCTGGAATGCACTGCCCCAAGCAATCCGACTGATATCTAGCCCCCATGTCTTCAAACGTGCTTTAAAAACACATCTGTTTAGACAAGCCTATCACCTCAACTCACCAACCTGACTCTCCCCTGTTCCCTCCTAAATATTAATCTTAATCTGCCCCTGCGTATTCATCTGTCGCCACATCCTCCATGCTCCAAATAGCACATGGTAACTGCCCTTAAGGCCCCGTCACACATAACGAGATCGCTAGCGAGATCGCTGATGAGTCACGGTTTGGTGACGCAATAGCGATCTCGCTAGCGATCTCGTTATGTCTGACAGGTAGCAACGATCAGGCCCCTGCTGTGAGATCGCTGATCATTACAAAGCTTCCTGGACCATTCCTGGGTCGTTGCGCTCCCGCTGGGCAGTGTGCATCGCTGTATTTGACACCTTGTCAATGACCTCGCTAGCGATTCAGAACTGAGACACATTGAGGTGCATAAATTGGACTTTTCTGCGTTCATCGTCCCTGATTGGTGGTCGCTACTGCGTCCTTGTTTTTTCAGATCCTACCAGCGTTCTCCGGCTGTGACTCCACTTTGAACAAATCAGACATCTTTAGCGAAGTAGGTATTGTTTGGGGTCTCAAATGAGTTTCCATTTTTAATTCATTTATAGGACATCTACCAATTATCTGCTATCATTGCTCTTCAGGGAGGGAGGGCTTGGCTTCTATCTGTATATATATGCTTTTGCATGGGCAGATATTTTAGGGGTCTCGTGCACACACACCCACACAGCACGTTTTCTGACACGCTGTCGTGGCCAACCGCTTCAGAGTTTTTCATACGCCAATTAACATGAAGCTTAAATCAATAGACTGTTCTTTTGGCCTGTTGCACGCTTCAAAACTTTCTTCGTCGACGTGATGCAATTACGTACTGTCCGCCTGGCTTTGTGGACTCTGTGGACCGAGCCAATGGGGAAGTGGAGCTCGGTGAATAGCGTGCAAACGATCCTGCAATTGCAGGCCTTCAACCAGTGGGACATGGCAGAAACACCCATGATGCGAAGACCTGCCGCGACAACTGCTGCCAGTATTTTAACGGTCCTGGTGCCCCGTCACACATAACGAGATCGCTAACGAGATCGCTATTGAAGCCAAGCCCTCCCTCCCTGAAGAGCAATGATAGCAGATAATTGGTAGATGTCCTATAAATGAATTAAAAATGGAAACTCATTTGAGACCCCAAACAATACCTACTTCGCTAAAGATGTCTGATTTGTTCAAAGTGGAGTCACAGCCGGAGAACGCTGGTGTGATCTGAAAAAACAAGGACGCAGTAGCGACCACCAATCAGGGACGATGAACGCAGAAAAGTCCAATTTATGCACCTCAACGTGTCTCAGTTCTGAATCGCTAGCGAGGTCGTTGACAAGGTGTCAAATACAGCGATGCACACTGCCCAGCGGGAGCGCAACGACCCAGGAATGGTCCAGGAAGCTTTGTAACGATCAGCGATCTCACAGCAGGGGCCTGATCGTTGCTACCTGTCAGACATAACGAGATCGCTAGCGAGATCGCTATTGCGTCACCAAAACGTGACTCATCAGCGATCTCGCTAGCGATCTCGTTATGTGTGACGGGGCCTTTAGACGGATACTGGCTGATGACCATGTTCTTCCTATTGTGTCTCTCCATTTCCATATAGATTGTAAGCTTGCGAGCAGGGCTCTCACTTTTCATTGAACTGGTGAAATATGATACATTGTATTGTTTATATTGTCTGTATATGTCCCTACTTAATTGTAAAGTGCTGCAGAATATGTTGGCGCTATATAAATAAAAAATATTATCTCAGTAAATTAGAATACTTTATCACAACAGCTTGAAAAATGTTTTTAAAATCCAAAATGTTGGCCTACTGAAATGTATGTTCAGTAAATGCACTCAATACTTGGTCGGGCTCCTTTTGTATCAGTTACTGCATCAATGTGGCGTGGCATGGAGGCGATCAGCCTGTGGCACTGCTGAGGTGTTATGGAAGCCCAGGTTGCTTTGATAGCAGCCTTCAGCTCATCTGCATTGTTGGGTCTGGTGTCTCTCATCTTCCTCTTGACAATACCCCATATATTCTCTATGGGGTTAAGGTCAGGCGAGTTTGCTGGCCAATCAAGTACAGTGATTCTGTTGTTTTTAAACCAGGTATTGGTACTTTTGGCAGTGTGGACAGGTGCCAAGTCCTGCTGGAGAATGACATTTCCATCTCCAAAAAGCTTGTCGGCAGAGGGAAGCATGAAGTGCTCTAAAATTTCCTGGTAGACGGCTGTGCTGACTTTGGTCTTGATAAAACACAGTGGACATACACCAGCAGATGACATGGCTCCTCAAACCATCACTGATTGTGGAAACTTCACACTAGACCTCAAGCAGCTCTTACTCCAGACTCTGGGACCTTGATTTCCTTATGTAAATTGGAACTCTGGGACCTTGTGGAGTGTGTCAGTGACTGCCTTCTGGACATCTGTCAAGTCAGCAGAGTCAGCAGTCTTCCCCATGATTGTGTAGCCTACTGAAACAGACTAAGGGACCTTTTTAAACGCTTATGAAGCCTTTGCAGGTGTTTTTGTTAATTATTTTAATTTACTGAGATAATGAATTTTGTGTTTTCATTGGCTGTAAGCCATAATCATCAACATTAACAGAAATAAACACTTAAAATAGATCACTCTGTTTGTAATATGAGTTTCACTTTTTGTATTGAAGAACTGAAATAAATTAACTTTTTGATGATATTCTAATATAGTGAGATGCACTTGTATATATACATATATATATATAAATGCTTAAAAATCAGTTCCTTGTAAAAAAAAAAAAAACACATTTGTGTCAGCATTTTCTGAGACCCATAACTTTGTTATTTTTCCACCCATGGAGCTGGGTGAGGGCTTTATATCCTAAGTGTATTGCAGTATATTCTGTAATTGTGGTTTTCCTGTGAAGCCCAGTCTGTAGCTAAACTTCACAGGGGGACTAATGACAGCAATGGGGCCATTACTAGGACTGATGAGAACCATTGTGCAAATGTAAAAGCAATTGTTCGATTTAAATGCTGTCAGTGATTGACAATGGCATCTAGCTTGAAGCTCGTTGGTTGACCCGTGGGGTCATCGTTGATTATTATTATCATTTAGTATTATAGCGCCATTTATTCCATGGCGCTTTACATGTGAAAAGGGGGGTATACATAGCAAAAACAATTACAATAATCTTGAACAAAACAAGTTAACGACTGGTACTGGAGGAGAGAGGACCCTGCCCGCGAGGGCTCACAATCTACAAGGGATGGGTGAGGATACAGTAGGTGAGGGTAGAGCTGGTCATGGAGCGGTATGGTGGAGCGAGGGTTACTGCAGGTTGTACGCTTGTCGGAAGAGGTGGGTCTTCAGTTTCCTTTTGAAGGTTTCCACGGTAGGCGAGAGTCTAATATGTTGGGGTAGAAAGTTCCAGAGTAGGGGAGATACACATGAGAAATCTTGTATGCGATTGTGGGAAGAGGAGATAAGAGGGGCATAGAGAAAGAGATCTTGTGAGGATCGGAGATTGCATGTATGTAAGTAACGGGAGACTAGGTCACAGATGTATGGAAGACACAGGTTGTGGATGGCTTTGTATGCCATGGTTAGGGTTTTGAACTGGAGTCTCTGGGCGATGGGAAGCCAGTGAAGGGATTGACCAAGAGGATAGGCCGGGGAATAGGGGGTGGACAGGTAGATTAGACGGGCAGCAAAGTTTAGGATAGATTGGAGGAGTGCGAGAGTGGTAGAAGGGAGGCCGCAGAGTAGGAGGTTGCAGTAGACGAGGCGGGAGATGATGAGGGCGTGCACTAATGTTTTTTCAGATTCTTGGCTGAGGAATGTGCTGATCCGGGAGATATTTTTGAGTTGGAGTCGGCAGGAAGTGATAGTCATAGATTTAGACTGAAACTCCGATGTAAGTGGTCAGAATAGAACACAGGACATATGTGACCCTAATCATATTCTGATTTTTGGGAGGCGTAATTAACAAACAGCAGTCTAAGAACTGTTTTTATTTTTCCACACCATTCATTATACAGTATAAGTGATGAGACAAGTTAATTCTTCAGGTAAGTACGATTACAGTGATTCCAGACTTATATAGTTTTTTTTATGATTTTGATACTTTTACACACTAAAAAACACTTTTTTTGCAAAAAATTCTTTTGCATCACCATATTTTGAGAGTTGTAACCTTTTTAGTTTCTTTCCGACAGAGCTGTATGAGGGCTTGTAGGTTTTTCGGAATGAATTGAAGTTTTATAATTTTGGGGTACATACCATTATTTTATTGCTTTCTATTATAATTTTTGGGATGCAGAATGAGCAAAAAAGCATTTCACAATTTTTTTTTACACTGTTCACCATGCAGTAAAAGTGATAAGACAATTTAATTATTTGGTTCATTATGATGAATACAGCAATACCAAATTTATATAAAGCCATGGCCAAAAGTGTTGGCACCCTTGAAATTGTTCCAGAAAATTAAGTATTTCTGCCAGAAAATTGTTGCAATTACACATGTTTTGTTATGCACATGTTTATATCCTTTGTTTGTATTGGAGCAACACAAAAAAAAACAGAGAAAAAAAAGCAAATTGGACATAATTTCACACAAAACCCCAAAATGGGCTAGACAAAATTGTTGGCACCTTTCCAAAATTGTGGGTAAACAACTTTGTTTCAAGCATGTGATGCTCGTTCACACTCACCTGTGGCAAGTAAGGCTATGTGCCCACGATGCAGAAATGAAGCAGAAAATTTCTGCAGCATTTCTGCATCTCCCTGGCAGAAAAAAACGCATGCAGATTGTGCATGCGTTTTTCCTGCAGAATACATGCGGATCCACATGCGGGTTCACATGCGTTTCCGCATGCAGATTGACAAGCACTTTCCAGGCGATAGCATCACTTGGAAAGTGCTTGACAACTAGGTCACACTGTATAAATCCATGCAAACAGCATGGATTTATACAGTGTGAACCGTAAAAATTAAAACAAATAAAGCTATACTCACCCCCGAGGCCCCGGCGTGGCTGCAGCGCTGCTTCCTGGCTGGTTCCCGGCTGCCGGCATATCGCGAGACAGAGCGGTGAAGGGCCTGCGGTCACATGACTGTGACATCACCGAAGGTCCTTCAGCGCTGCTGGCATTCAGAGAGAAGACGCCGGACAGGTGAGTATAAACTTTATTTGTTATTTTATTCTTTTTTTACAGGTACAATGGTACCCAGGTCTGGATGAGAGTCTCCTCTCCTCCAGAACTGGGTACCATCCGCACATAGAAACGCATAGAAGCCGCTTGTAGAAATGTACAGTCGCGGTTTCTGTGCGTCTCAATGCAAGTCAATGGCGGGAGTTCCGCTGCACTTCCGCAAAATTAAATGACATGCTGCGGATTTTTGTACGCAGCATAAACGCTGCGGAAAAATCCGCAGCATGTGCATAGAACATGCGGAATCCCCTTGGGGACCATGGGGTGCGGATTACCTAGCGTTTTACAAGCGTTTCCGCTGCGGAAATTCCGCAGCATAAACGCTTGAAAAACGCTACGTGGGCACACAGCCTAACAGGTTTCGGCAATTCAGGTGTGACTATGAAATTCACACCTGAAACCAAATAAAAAGGGGAGAAGTTGACTCAATCTTTGCATTGTGTGTCTCTGTGTGCCACACTAAGCATGGAGAACAGAAAGAGGAGAAGAGAACTGTTTGAGGACTTGAGAACCAAAATTGTTGAACAATATCAAAAATCTCAAGGTTACAAGTCCATCTCCAGAGATCTTGATGTTCCTTTGTCCACGGTGCTCAACATAATCAAGAAGTTTACACCCCATGACACTGTAGCTAATCTCCCTGAACGCGGACTGCAGAGAAAAATTGCTGAAAGGTTGCAACACAGGATAGTCCAGATGGTGGATAAGCAGCCCCAATGAAATTCCAAAGAAATTCAAGCTGTCCTGCAGGCTCAGGGTGCATCAGTATCAGCACGTACTATTCATCAACATTTGAATGAAATTAAACTCTATGGCAGGAGACCCCAGAGGACCCCACTGCTGACACAGAGACATAAAAAAGCTAGACTGCAGTTTGCCAAAATGTACATGAGTAAGCCAAAATCCTTCTGGGAAAGTGTCTTATGGACAGATGAGACCAAGATAATTCTGTTTAGTAAAGCACATTCTGCTGTTTACCGAAAACGGAATGAGACCTACAAAGAAAAACACAGTATCTATAGTCAAATATGGTGGAGGTTCAATGATGTTTTCGGGTTGTTTTGCTGCCTCTGGCACTCGGTGTCTTGACTGTGCAAGGTGTAATGAAATCTAAAGATTAAGAAAGAATGAAACAAATCACTGGAGAGTTGTGAAGTGGCCAGCAATAATTGCAATAATTTTCTGGGAGAAATACTTCATTTTCTGGAACAATTTCAAGGGTGCCATCACTTTCGGACACGACTATAGCTCTCCTTTTATATTTTGCTACTTATCCTCAAGAACATAAAAAAAAAATATGTGCTTTTTTATCACCATATTCTGAGGGCTAAAACTTTTATTTTTCTACATGCAGAGTCATGTAAGGGCTTGATTGTTGACAAAATTACGTTTCAAGTGACACCATATTTCTTTACATACAACTTTATGACCATTTAACTACACTTTTTGTGCGGTGGTAAGAAAAAAAACAGAGTTTTTACTAAATCTGCAACAGAGATAAGGCATCATTCACACGTCAGTATCTTTGCATCAGTATTTGTATGCCAAAACAAGGAGTGTCTCCAAAACACAGAACAGGTGTCAATCTTTCAAATATAGTTTTTCTCTGTAAGTTTGACTACTGGCTTTGGTATACAAGCACTGATGCAGAAATACTGACATGCGAATGAGGCTTAATTGTGATTCTACTATAACTGCTGAACCCAGTAAACTAAGAGATACATCGCTGGAATAAGAGTCTCTGCCCCTACCTCATGGTGCTGTCAGATTACATAGCAAAAACCTGCTGACAGATTCCTTTTAATATTTTATGTTCCCATGTTGCCTAAAAAGAGCTACTCCAAATTTGTGCATCTGTCTACCTATCCAATCCTGCTAAATAGTACAGTTTGTAGTGTGGCGGTGTTCACACAGTGCGATTTAACAGGCAGTTACCCAAGAATGTCCAACTTAAAAGTTTTTATTGTCCAAAAACTCCCACAGTGAAGGCAGCTTTATCCTCCGGATCACAGCCGGGTTGTCCACAATAGTCCGTACAAACAAAACACCGCTGCAGTATGCGATTGCACCACCGTATCACTCCGAGGTTGGTTAGAAGCTTTGCCTTCCTGGCACTCTGTGTTCACTTCACACAGGCCTTTATAGCACAGAGCCTCCTGCTCTGCAGCTTGCAAACCAAAGACTGACACACCCAAACCTTTGCTGAAGGTTTTCAAAGGAAATCTGTGGCCATGAGCCTCTTGTAAGACCTGGCTGGAGGGAGTGACCCGCCCCACTGCCACCTGTAGATCACTCCCAAAATAAAAGCCCATGCCAGGTTTTCTTAAATCCGACTTGGTCAAATAGTTTGACCAAGTCCAAACTTTACTTTTATTTTGCACTGCAATCACAGGTGTTTCTGTGATTGCAATGCATTCCAGTGGGTTCAATATAACTCTATGCGCATCTCCTAGGGGATACATACCATCCCTCGCATATAATTCCCCTCACTGCCTCGCAATTAATATATCCTGCATGATATTCATGATATCATTGTGTAAGATATACTAAAATACATTCCATTCTTCACTGTGCTGTGCATACCTTCTCTGTGCTATTCTCATTTTTTACTATTTCCTCTTAATTTTCATAGTCAGTTGATGGAAGAAAATACTTCTGGCAGTGTCTTTGTAATGTTCGTACTAAAGAAAAGATAAACTCATGGCAAAAGAAACCAAAGGCAGATGCTGAATTCAAGGGTATTTTATGTGGATGACAAAATACCATAAACTGAAATAAAATATGAAAAGCATATTCAATTCAAAGCAAAACAATCCACTATCATCTTTCTGCTTAACAATGAGAGTGTGCCAGCATGTATTTATTTGTCAAGGTCACTTCTGCAAGTAAATCAGGAAAATAAAGCAGCAGTCTATAGTTCAATGAAACAAGCAATAAATATAGCCGAAAACAACGGCTGACCTTCATGTAAGCAAAAGAAACAATTTGAAACATGCAAAGCTTTTTACAAATAGTTTTATAGTGGTTTTAGTTCACATTTTACATTTTTTAGACTTTGTGTTGCTGTTGATAACTTTAATTGTATGATATTTTTTAACCCACCAACTTTTATTTCTTTATATTCCAAATTACCCAGTGAACTTCATCAAAGCATCTATAGCTGGCAAACTTGCAGTAAGAATCTGTCAACCCCAAACTATTTCTATGTTTGTGTAGCTCTAGAAGAGCTATTTGTAGCTCTGAAGCCTGTGTCGCTCCAGCTCTATTCCCAGTCCAGCGCCTCCATCTTCTGCTTGACTGAAGGCTTCTTTGCCTGAAGTCACACAGCATAGAGGCTGTCATTTAAGTAGGAGGAGGCTGTTCTGGGAATAGAACTGGAATGACACAGTCTTCAGATCTTCAGCCTTATTTGCATATCAATTCAAATGTTGATTTCTCAGTAATGGAAGAAAGGGCTGGTCATGTAAAGGTATTGCTCAACTTATTCTTGGAAGCGCTACATATGCAGTGGGGAAAATTAGTATTTGATACACTGTCGATTTTGCAAGTTTTCCCACCTACAAAGAATGGAGAGGTCTGTAATTTTTATCATAGGTACACTTCAACTGTGAAAGACAGAATCTAAAAATAAAAACCAGAAAATCACATTGTATGATTTTTACATAATTAATTTGCATTTTATTGCATGAAATAAGTATTTAATACAATAGAAAAACAGAACTTAATATTTGGCATTGAAACCTTTGTTTGCAATTACAGAGGTCAGACATTTACTGTAGTTTTTGACCAAGTTTGCACACACTGCAGCAGGGATTTTGGCCCACTCCTCCATACAGATCTTCTCCAGATCTTTCAAGTTTCGGGGCTGTCGTGGGGCAATATCGAGTTTCAGCTCCCTCCAAAGATTTTCTATTGGGTTCAGGTCTGCAGACTGGCTAGGCCACTCCAGGACCTTGAAATGCTTTTCACGATCTATAGTTGCCCTGGCTGTATGTTTTGGGAAATTGTCAAGCTGGAAGACCCAGCCATAACCCATCTTCAATGCTTTTACTGATGGAAGGAAGTTGTTGGCTAAAATCTCACGATACATGACTCTATCCATCCTCCCTTCAATATGGTGCAGTTGTCCTGTCCCCTTTGCAGAAAGGCACCCCAAAAGGATGATGTTTCCCCCACCATGCTTCACGGTTGGGACGGTATTCTTGGGGTTGTACTTATCCTTCTTTTTCCTCCAAACACGGCGAGTGGAGTTGATACCAAAAAGTTTTATTTTGGTCTCATCTGACCACATGACTTTCTCCCATACCCCCTCTGGATCATCCAGATGGTTATTGGCGAACTTCAAATGAACCTGTACATGTGCTGGAGTGAGCAGGGGGACCTTGCGTGCCCTGCAGGATTTTAATCCATGACGGTGTAGTGTGTTACTAACAGTAATGTTTGAGACAGTGGTCCAAGCTCTCTTCAGGTCATTGACCAGGTCCTCCCGTGTAGTTCTGGGCTAATTCCTGACCTTTCTCAGAATCATCCTTACCCCATGAGGCGACATCATGCATGGAGCCTCAGACCGAGGAAGATTGACAGTCATCTTGTGTTTCTTCCATTTTCTAATAATTGTGCCAACAGTTGTTGCCTTCTCACCAAGCTGCTTGACTATTGTCCGGTAGCCCATCCCAGCCTTGTGCATGTCTACAATTTTGTCCCTGGTGTCCTTAGACAGCAATTTGGTCTTGGCCATGGTGGAGAGGTTTCAGTGTGATTGATTGAGTGTGTGGACAGGTGTCTTAGACACAGGTAATGAATTCAAACAGGTGCAATTAATACAGGTAATGAGTGCAGACTAGGAGGGCTTCTTTAAGAAAAACTAAAAGGTCTGTGACAGCCAAAATTCTTGCTGGTTGGTAGATGATCAAATACTTATTTCATGCAATAAAATGCAATTTAATTATTTAATTATTTAAAAATCATACCATGTGATTTCCTAGTTTTATTTTTAGATTCTGTCTCACAATTGAAGTGTACCTACAATAAAAATTACAGACATCTCCATTCTTCGTAGATGGGAAAACCTGCAAAATCAGCATTGTACGAAATACTTATTTTCCCCACTGTAAAAAAATTTTTTGGGGGGGAGGGGGTTAAATTCTTACTGACAGATTCCCTTTAAAGGCATGTGAAGAACAGATAGTTGACCCTCCCTTCAATAACAGTAAATGGGTGTTCCCTGATAATTAGGCCATACAAAAGTTGATTGGAAAGATTTTTTCACGTAAACAAAACTAGACTAAATGAAACGGTCATTTTCTTAGTAAAAGTAAAGCAATGACAAAATGACAATTTACCAAGAAAGTGACAACTTAGTTGCCGCTACTTGGACAGCCCCTTCTTAAATGTCCAAGTCCCCCAAATAAAATAGGAAAAGTTCATATTCATCTCCCGAACTGGCGCCACTCCAGCGATGCCAGAGCCGGATATTCTGGCACTTGTGTGACATTGTTATGTCATGTGAGCGCTGCAACTAATCAGTGGCCACTGACCAGCTGCAGCCTTTACAATTTTTTCATCAGCAATAACAATGTACATAGATGATGGGAATCCCAGTACCAATATGGCTGGAAAGTTCGGGAGGTGAGCATAAGCTCCCAATGTAATTATGCAGAGCAGCCTAAAGACACTCTCACTGAAAATTAGCATGTTGGGCACAGTAAAAAAAGAAAGGCCCATTCCAGTGGACCGATGTGATAGATTTTAAAAAAATAATGACACAAAAAACAAATAGAATACTATCCCATTTCATTAGCAAATGAAATTGGGATATCTAAATAGTTTTAGACTCAAATAAAATTCCTAATTATAAGCAAAAAATAAAATAAAATCCCAGTATAACAATTAGTTCTTTTATTTTTCCTACCCGTTTTTCCCAGAGTTATAACTTTTTTAATTTTTTTCAGTGACAAAGCCATATGAGGGATTGTTTTCTGTGGAACAAGTTGTAATTTTGAATAGCAGCATTTTGTTTTTACCATAAAGGGTGCTGGAAAACAGTATATTCACAGATCATACACATAAAATCACTGTTTATTAGTATCCATTAAAAAATTGCAAAAAAATAAACAAAACACAATTCCCTTCAAAAATGTGGCCATAGCCAATATAAAGATAAAAACAAAAAATCAGGTAGTGCGAGAGTAGGGGCAAGTTACCCTAAAATGACCAGTGACCACCCTCTTGGATGCAAATGGCACCCCCTGTCTTTGATTGACAGTGGAATTTAAATTGTTAAATAGCAGTGATTGGAGCAAACTCTGGTTCCTGCGGTCACAGGAAGATGCTGGGTGTAACATACCTGACCGCATTCTTGCATAGGGCACCATCTCCCACTATGCAAGATCGCAAACTTGATCATCAGTCCAGTCTGCTAGCCTGGCTTCTTTCCATGCTGTCTGTTTGTCTCTGTTCTGACTGCTTAGGGCGGCGGCTGGTCACTTCCTGTTTCTTGTAGCTGCTGTGGGCACACCCCTAATGCGTCCTCAGCCTATTGCTGTCAGTTACTGGATATTTAAACCAGCTTCACCTGGAAGCTGATGCCTGAGCAACACTATCATTCAGTGTGCCCCTTGACTCTGAATGTGCCAGGTCCTGTTCTGTTCTTATCTATTTTCATCACTCTGCGGACTGTATTCCCAGACTGGCTCCTGTATCTCTTTCAGTAGCAGTTCCTGTCTGAACTGTACCCTAGCCTGTTCGTTCCGCCTTCTAGGGGCCGCATACCTAGATCTGTTATCTGTGTTTTCTTGCCTGTCTGTCCGCCTTCCTGGAGGCTGTATTTCCAGGCCAGTCTGAACACGCTCCTAGCCTGTTCGTCCTGCTTTCTAGGGGCCGCATACCTAGATCTGTTATCTGTGTTTTCTTGCCTGTCTGTCCGCCTTCCTGGAGGCTGTATTTCCAGGCCAGTCTGAACACGCTCCTAGCCAGTTCGTTCCGCCTTTTCTGGGGGCCGCATACCCAGATTCGCTCCTGTATCTTGCTGCAGTGTCAGTTCCTCTCTGAACAGTCAGTTCCTGTCTGAACACTCTCCTAGCCTTTCACCTGTCTTTCTCTATGTCCGTACCTTCCCTTTTTCTGCAGAGTCTGAACCTGCACCTAACTCCTACTCGCTGTCGCTGTACTTCCGTTTGTGAGTTTAGAGTCCACTCGCTACTTCATTGCAAGTATCTTGTGTGTACCTGGTTCTGCCTTTCCCTTCCAGTCTGTTCCGTGTGAACAGAGCCCTGTCCCCTCTGCTCTGCCTTTGATCACCGCTCCAGGCGGTCTCGCCCTGCTCCGCCTTGCTCACCGCTCCGGCGGTTCTTGCCTGCTCTGCCTTGCTCACCGCTCCGGCGGTTTCTCTCTGCTCCGCCTTGCTCACCGCTCCGGCGGTTCCTGCCTGCTCTACCGTGCTCACCGCTCCGGCGCTTCTCACTCTGCTCTGGCTTGCTCACCGCTCCGGCGGTTCTCGCTCTGCTCTGCCTTTGCTCGCCGCTCCAGGCGGTCTCGCTCTGCTCTGCCTTTGCTCGCCGCTCCAGGCGGCCTCGCTCTGCTCTGCCTTTGCTCACCGCTCCAGGCGGCCTCGCTCTGCTCTGCCTTTGCTCACCGCTCCAGGCGGTCTCGCTCTGCTCTGCCTTTGCTCACCGCTCCAGGCGGTCTTGCTCTGCTCTGCCTTTGCTCGCCGCTCCAGGCGGTCTCGCTCTGCTCTGCCTTTGCTCGCCGCTCCAGGCGGTCTCGCTCTGCTCTGCCTTTGCTCGCCACTCCAGGCGGTCTCGCTGTGCTCTGCCTTTTCTCACCGCTCCAGGCGGTCTCGCTCTGCTCTGCCTTTGCTCACCGCTCCGGCGGTTTCTCTCTGCTCCGCCTTGCTCACCGCTCCGGTGGTTCCTGCCTGCTCTACCGTGCTCACCGCTCCGGCGCTTCTCACTCTGCTCTGGCTTGCTCACCGCTCCGGCGGTTCTCGCTCTGCTCTGCCTTTGCTCGCCGCTCCAGGCGGTCTCGCTCTGCTCTGCCTTTGCTCGCCGCTCCAGGCGGTCTCGCTCTGCTCTGCCTTTGCTCACCGCTCCAGGCGGCCTCGCTCTGCTCTGCCTTTGCTCACCGCTCCAGGCGGTCTTGCTCTGCTCTGCCTTTGCTCGCCGCTCCAGGCGGTCTCGCTCTGCTCTGCCTTTGCTCGCCGCTCCAGGCGGTCTCGCTCTGCTCTGCCTTTGCTCGCCGCTCCAGGCGGTCTCGCTGTGCTCTGCCTTTTCTCACCGCTCCAGGCGGTCTCGCTCTGCTCTGCCTTTGCTCACGGCTCCAGGCGGTCTTGCACTGCTCTGCCTTTGCTCACCACTCCAGGCGGTCTCGCTCTGCTCTGCCTTTGCTCACCACTGCAGGCGGTCTCGCCCTGCTCTGCTCTTGCTCACCGCTCTGGCGGCCTCGCCCTGCTCTGCTCCTGTTCACCGCTCCGGCGGTCTCGCTCTGCTCTGCTTGTCTACCGCATCTGCGGTTCTGTTCCTGAGTCCCGGTCTGTACTGGACCTTATCCAGTCTGTGCTCCAACCTGCTAGTGCCTCCCTGTCGGCACTCCAGCCGTGCTTGCCAGTACCCCTTGCCTGCATACCAGTCGTGCTTACCAGTGCCAGCCTGTCTGCATACCAGCCGTGCCTGCCTATACCCACCAGTCAGTGTGCCAGCCTAACCTGCCTGTTCCTGTATTCTCCGGTGTGGGTCAACAGCCGTGTCCGGGGTCTGACCTGGAGTAGCACCTGGTCCCTCTGCTCGGTTCCTCCCTGGTGCACTGGTGTCGTTAGCCATCGTGCGACCTTGGTCGGATCGGGTAGATACTTAGTTACGCCCCTCCAGGCACTCTCCGGTTCATGGTCCAGTGGGATCACTAAACACGCACACGCCAGTCAGTCCGGGCGTGTGCATAACAGTTTGCTCAGGCCATGGTTCCCGTTGAGCCCCACGGCCCTTCGCTCTCAGAGACATTTTGAATCCGTGTCCAGCGAATACGTGCATTAAAAAAAAAAATAAATAAATGAAAAAAAAATTTTTCTCTAGCTATGGCCCAGGCGATGTACGCGCCAGTCCAAATGGAGCTTTCTGCACCCATTCCTGCGGATCCACCACGGTACTATGGGGATCCTAAACAAAGCCGTGCGTTTGTGGAGCAATGCATGCTGCAGTTCCAGTTCTATGCTCACTATTTTCCTACCGATCGGGTTAAAGTGGGATTTATGATGTCCTACCTAGCGGGTGATGCCTTGAAATGGATAACCCCCTATGGGAAGCAAGGGATCCTATCGTCTCTGACCTGCAGGCCTTCCTGGTGGCCTTTCTAATGGTCTTCGACGACCGTAATCCTGGGGACTCTGCTGAAGCTGCCCTTCCCAGTGTCCCGGAGCAGCCCCGATGGGTGATGTGTGTGGGTAGCTCACCAGTTCTCCTGCCTGAAGAGACTGCTGCCCACCCAGAAACCAGACTGAAGATGGTCCCAAAGCAGGGACTCTCCATCTTTAATGAATCTGGCGATACGTCCATCGAGGTGGAGGATACCCCCAAGTCTCTGCACCCCTCTAACCTGGCGGAGGACCTCCAGTTGCCTCCTGAATCCTCCGGGGTGCTACCTGTTAACGAATGGAGAGAGACTTTCCTACACCCTGTACCGGATACCTCGCCCACTTCATCCAGTGAGCTTGACCAAGTGTACTCCGAAACAGTGGTTACCCCCGAGTCTCTGCACCCCTCCAACCAGGCGGAGGACCTCCAGTTGCCTCCTGAATACTCCGGGGTGCTACCTGTTAACGAATGGAGAGAGACTTTCTTACACCCTGTATCGGATACCTCGCCCACTTCTTCCAGTGAGCTTGACCAAGTGTACTCCGAAGCAGTGGTTACCCCCGAGTCCCTGCACCCCTCCGGCCAGGCGGAGGACCTCCAGTTGTCTCCTGTACTCCCCGGGGTGCTACCTGGTAACAATTGCAGTGAGACTTTCTTACACCCTGTACCTGGTACTGCGCCTACTTCATCTAGTAAGCTTGGCTCTGCTCTGCCTTTGCTCGCCGCTCCAGGCAGTCTCGCTCTGCTCTGCCTTTGCTCGCCGTTCCAGGCGGTCTCGCTCTGCTCTGCCTTTGCTCGCCGCTCCAGGCAGTCTCGCTCTGCTCTGCCTTTGCTCACCGCTCCAGGCGGTCTTGCACTGCTCTGCTCTTGCTCACCGCTCCAGGCGGTCTCGCCCTGCTCTGCTCCTGTTCACCGCTCCGGCGGTCTCGCTCTGCTCTGCTTGTCTACCGCATCTGCGGTTCTGTTCCTGAGTCCCAGTCTGTACTGGACCTTATCCAGTCTGTGCTCCAACCTGCTAGTGCCTCCCTGTCGGCACTCCAGCCGTGCTTGCCAGTACCCCTTGCCTGCATACCAGTCGTGCTTACCAGTGCCCGCCTGTCTGCATACCAGCCATGCCTGCCTATACCCACCAGTCAGTGTGCCAGCCTAACCTGCCTGTTCCTGTATTCTCCGGTGTGGGTCAACAGCCGTGTCCGGGGTCTGACCTGGAGTAGCACCTGGTCCCTCTGCTCGGTTCCTCCCTGGTGCACTGGTGTCGTTAGCCGTCGTGCGACCTTGGTCGGATCGGGTAGATACTTAGTTACGCCCCTCCAGGCACTCTCCGGTTCATGGTCCAGTGGGATCACTAAACATGCACACGCCAGTCAGTCCGGGCGTGTGCATAACACTGGGTGTGTAACACAGTCAGCATTTCCAAAGTATGATGCAATCTCAGCTCCTTAGCCCACTCCTATAAAGTTTTGCTGATATTACATTACATGGTCTTGCACGGCTAATCAGGTGGGACTATCACAGCCATTATAAAAGATGAAGCAGGGAAAGCAGCTGCCATTTTAATTTTTTTACAGCTAAGAGCTAGGAGGTGAGAAGGCACAGTTTATGATTAGGCACAGGGATAGAAACGGCAGCACTGAACAACATAAAAAGTGGGAGTAGTAGTCTGTGAATAATAATGCTTAGATGGAAGTGATAGGGGATGATAAGAGATAGGAGAGATGTAGGAGCTGCAGAGTCTGTGTGGTTGGGAATTGATTGTTCTGTGACATATTGCAGTACAGCAACTTAATTACACCAATTTTTCATTCTTGATAATCTACAAACCACAATGGCAATTTTAATCCCCTCAGTCCTATTTTTCCTGCTGAATGAAAATACTAAAACCAAAACTGTCGCCCCAGTAAATAATAGTGTAAGGACTCCAAGGCCCACTTAATGGCCAAGCACTCCTTCTCCACTACACTATAAGTTTTCTCTGCCGGGGTAAGTTGCCTGCTCAAATAGATGACCGGATGTTCTTCTCCATTCACCTCTTTTGACAGAACCATTCCTAGCCCTACCTCAGAGGTGTCCATTTGCACGATAAACCCGTTCCTAAAGTTGGGATTGATAAAAATGGGCTGTTCGCACTGCGCCAAATTCATGGACCTTAAGGCTGAGGATTCCACCGGACCATGACTGACTTCCATGGCTTTTAAAGTACGGTCAGCGGTGCTGATCTCCCAGCAAAATTTGGTATAAACCGTCTATTATATCCCATGATACCGACGAAGGTTCTCACCTGTTTTGTAGTAAGAGGCCGTGGCCAGTTTTGAATTTCTTAGATTTTATTTATTTGGGGTTTGATAAACCCACGGCCAATCAAGTACCCCAAATATCGGGCTTTCTTAAGACCTATTGCACATTTTTTTGGAATCCACTACCGCTTGCACCTGGAACAAGTGGGAACACCAGTCGCTACTACAGTTGATTATATTCTAAGTGTTACAAAACTGCAACTCAGAACTAGGGCAGGAGAGGGAAAAGCTATCCCGGCATTAGGACTAGACTGAAGCCCTACGATGGAGTGGGCAACCTATTCCTAGCAAATAGACCCACCGACGTTTCCTAGACTAAACTCAAAAGAAGACCTAAAGGAAGAGGGAAAGGAGACCCTTGAAAGAACTAAGGACTGGGAAAAAACAAACAGGTGACCTCCTGGCAGGAAACTAGAGGAAGCTGCCGAAACGAAAAGGGAATACAGGAATCTCAGCAGGCAGAACTAGAGGATCCCAGAACTGCACAAAACTAAACACAGAAACCACTACTATCAAACCTCCTAGCCAGAACTCTCGCGGATTAACAATGTTGTCTGGCAAGGACTAGGAGGCAGGTGCTGGGTAATAAAGGGTGATACAATCACCTGACCTTAGTCACAACCAACACCAGGGGAAAAAGATCAACAGCCAGAAAACCACAACAAAATAGCGGATGGTCCCAAAGAAACAGATTCTAACACTAAGTATGCAGATGCCTACTTCTGATGGGGCTCTAACACTATGTCCATAAGTATCTGAAATGTGGCTGGGGCCTTATGTAACCCAAAAGGCAAGACAATATAGTGATAGAAACCATCTGAGGTAACAAAGGCTGTCTTTTCTTTGGCTGACTTTGTCACAGGCACCTGCTAGTAACCCTTGGTTAGATCGAGCATCGTGAAGCACTAGGCTTGTCCCAGTCTCCCAATCAGCTCATCCACCAACGGCATTGGATAAAGGTCAAATTTTGACACCTCTTTCAATTTCCGAAAATCGTTACAGAACCGTAATGATCCGTCCGTCTTTGGAATCAGTACAATGGGACTAGCCCATTCACTCCTGAATTCCTCAATGACTCCTTACTGGAGTATCTTCTTTACCTCTTCCAAGATGGTTTGCCTCTGGCACACAGTACAGCTTCATTGGCACCCTTACCTGAGATTCGGTGACAATGTCATGCCTGAGACTCCATGACAGTGTCATGACGGAGCACAGATGTCCGATCGGGCAGTTCTGAGAATACGTCCGTATTCCGCTGCACTAATTTCTGAGCTTCCCGTCGCTGCTGTTTTGAGAGATTTTCTCTAATCTTTACCTTGTTCACAGCCTCTTCCCGATCCAATGCCGGAGGGACCACAGGAGATGCGACCGGAGTCGCCTCTGTAACCAAACATTCCTGGCCTTTCCAAGCCTCTAATAGATTGACATGGTAAATCTGCTCGGGTTTCCTCTTCCCGGGCTAATACACCCTGTAGTTCACCTCCCCAATTTTTTCCCGGACTTTATATGGGTCTTACCACCTGGCCAAGAACTTACTTTCTGTGGTGGGTACCAAAACCAACACTCTATCCCCTTGTTTAAAGGACCTAACTGTGCCTTTCTATTGTAACCTCGGCTCCGAGCTGCCTGGGTATTCAAGATATGTTCCTTTACAATAGGCATTATGGATGTAATCCGGTCCTGCATGCCTGCAACTTGCTCTATAACGCTTTTATCAGGGGTTGGCTCCTGTTCCCATGTCTCCTTGACAATGTCCCGCAGGCGATAGATTCTCTGCTATAGTGACCTCTTCCACCTTGCCTTTGGGAGCGGCTCCCTGGCAAGGAGTTTTCACAGGTTCCCGGTCCTGCCACGGCTTGAGTAAGTTGACATGGTACACTTGGTGCAGCTTTCTTCGGTCAGGCTGGTGGACTTGATAATTAACTTTGCTGACTTTCTCCACCACCTCGTATGGACCTTGCCATTTGGCCAGGAACTTGCTCTCGACTGTGGGGACTAGCACCAACACACGGTCCCCAGGCTGGAACTGCCTCAGCCTCACCGATCGGTTATAGACCCTTGCCAGGGCTTCCTGCGTCGAAAGGAGATGCTCCTTCACGATCGGCATCACTTTCGCTATTTTTTTCTGCATCTGGGCGACATGTTCAATGATGCTCCGGTGTAACCTCGGCTTCCCAGGTTTCCTTAGAGATATCCAGGAGCCCTCGCAGATGTCGTCCATACAGTAGCTCAAATGGAGTAAAGCCAGTACAGGCTTGTGGAACCTCCCTTACCGAGAAGAGCAGGAATGGCAGCAGGTAGTCCCAGTCACGTCCATCCTTCTCTACGACTTTCTTGAGCATCGCTTTCAGGGTCTTAATAAAGCTCTCTACCAGGCCGTCTGTCTGCGGATGGTAAACAGAGGTTTGCAGCTAGGTAATCTGGAGGACCTTGCACAGCTCCTTCATTACCTTGCTCATGAACGGGGTCCCTTCAACCATTAGGATTTCCTTTGGCAGACCGGTCCTGGCAAATATATGGACAAGTTCCCTGGCTATGCATTTGCTCGAAGAGTTCCTTAGCAGTACCTCTTCTGGATACCGGGTGGCATAGTCCAAGATCACCAGAAAGTATTGGTGGCCTCGAACTGATTTGACTAAGGGCCCTACTAGGTCCATAGCAATTCACCGGTAGTGAAACTAATGGACTACGAAAGTAGGAAGAGTGAGCGGTTATTTGGCAGGTGGGGCAGGACCTACAATAGTCTAGAATTTCTCAGTAACACCCTGGTCAATTAAACCTTCTCAATATCCTCTCCTGAGTTTTCTCGACCCTTAGGTGTCCCCCCAGAACATGTGAATGGGCCATATCTAGTACCCTCCATCTGTATGGCCCTGGCACTAGCAGCTGTTCCACTATCTCACCGCCCCTTAGTTTGGCCACCCGATATAACAACTCCTCCTGAACTGCAAAGTGGGGGAACCTGGTGTTGGCCCCTGGCTTTTGAGCAACCCGATTACATACAGTAACCTTGTCAAACGTCCCCTATAAGTTCAGGTCCCAAACTTGAGCAGCCCCAAAGTTCTCTCTGGACACATCTAACTCAGGGAGGTCGGCTTCCTCGTTTACCGTCTCGCCCTCATCGTCGGCAAGGATGCACAGTGGGAACTCATCCACTTGAGACTGCGTCGGGGGTTCTTCCCCAGGGACCTGGCTTTTTTCCACGCTACTTAGTCTGGTTCCCTACGGGATGTATCAGGTCCTCAACCACCCTGACCTCGTGGGACAGGGTACCACAGTCTGTTCCCACTGTCACTGTGGCCACAGGGTAGTCCTTGGCACTCCCATGGATGCACCGAACGCCCACAGTTTTGGAAGGGACCAACTGGTCGGGAAGGGTAGCTCTGATTAAGGTCACCAGACTCCCAGAGTCCAACAGTCCAAGCACCTTTACTCCATTAATGGAGACGGAACACGCTTGCGGCCCCTCGCCGGATCGACAGTCCACACTGTAGGCTGGATAAGCTTAATAGGAACACCGTCTGCCTAGGCTGCAGTCCATGGGCTCAAGGGACACATGACTAGTGTTGAGCCACCCCCGTAGTGTTCGAGTTCGGTTCGGTTCGTCGAACACCCGTGTGTTCGCCGAACTGTTCGTCGAACTGTTCGTCGAACACCTTCGAACACCGTTAAAACCAATGGCAGGCAAACAAAAACACATAGAAACACATAGAAAACACCTTCAAAGGTGTCCAAAAGCTGACAAACTGCTCAGAAGACACAACTAACACATGGAAAAGTGACAAGTACATATAGTCATGCGAAAATAAAAGAGGTGGAGGAGTAAAAGGAGGGGGAGACACAGATATAGGCATGTCATGCCCTTCTAAAATCCAAAAAGTGAGAAGCCGACACGGCCAGTCCGCTCCTGCCCGTGCCACCTCCGTGTCGCCGGGTTTGTGCCAGAGCCGCGGTGAACCCTGATGGCCAGCCCCCCTCTCCCAATACTGGTGCCTGTCCGCTGGTGGGTCGAGTGAGCCCCCCTGTGGTGGAGGCAGCTCTAAGCTTTTTAATTTAAATTGTCTCTCTAATTTGAATGAATACACTTTAAATCCATTTACAAGGATCTTTGGAGGGCAAGTCTCATGCCAGCAGCCGCGTAATTCCAGCTCCAGTAGCGTCCACTAAAGCTGCTGCAGTTAAAAAGCTTTTATAAGGATCGAGCTCGGCTGTCCACCGCAAGGCATCCTACTGCCAGTCCCAGCTCCTATGCCTTGGGGTGCCTCCTGATGCTCTTCACTGAGTATCCCATGGTCCCGAAGCATTTCCTTTGAAAAAATTAAGTGTCTAAACTACAGGTGGTGTAGCTTGCTTAACAGCCGGGATAATCCGCTGACTAGCAGACACTGCTACTAGGCACAAAGTATTTCCTGGGCTAGATGCAGTTAAAAATTTGTAATTAGATACTCTCGTTGGATGCTGAGAAAGCATTCCATAGAGTCTCCTGGCACGCCATATATGATTCTCTTAAAAAGCTTGGGGTAGGGGTCTAGGGGACCCTTTTATAGCCAAAATCACGGCCCTGTATCGCAATACGTCACCTAGGCTGAAGATAAATGGAACTGTAGCACCCTGAGGGCTCGGTTGCTACAGACGTATTGCACCTCACCCAGAGGTGTGATATCTCACTCTCAGGTAAGGATGGAGTGTGGATCAGGACCCGACACCTGCATGCATTACACCACATTGCCGTGGGGCAGGGCGACCAATATGCCCCTGAGATGGGCACGACAGTCCCTGTCCCTGGCTGGAGTGGGGGGAGGGAACACTGAGGAAGGGGAACCCTGTAGTGCAGGAGCAGGGAGGAAGCAGTTCCTGGGTGCATTGAGAAGGGAGTATAAAAGGTGGGCACCATCTTAGTTCAGTGCAGAGAAGTCTGAGCAGAAGTGGCAGGGAGCAGGGGCTCTGCATGAGCTCTGCTCCGGAGGCGGGCCTAGTAACAGAGGCCCAGGCCTGGAAGAGGGAGAAGGAAGGAAGAGGAGTGGAGAAGGCTCCAGGAACGAGGAATGAAGGGATCCCAGGGGTGCGGACGGGCGAGTCGCCACCGCACGCCCGAATCCACCTGCGTGGAGGGGTCAGGCCAAAGGGGGAGACCGGTCCCCGAACTAGTGGAGGCAGGAAACGACCCTCAGCTAGAAACCGGAGGCTCTGACATTTTATGTGGCGCAGCCCCTCGCTACACCCGCTAGGAAGGCACCACATAGGGTCAGGGAAACTGGCGCCAAGTTTACCAAGAGGAGGCCCGAGGCAGCCGGACAGAAGTGTTGGTAAGAAAGGCCAGACAAAGGACACACAAAGGGGGTCCTGTGAAGTGCTCCAAAGTTATCTGGGAGTTGTCTGAGCCCCTCACCTGGTGAGCACAGTACGACGTGGGCAGCCGTTACCTGCAGACGTGGTCTGGATAATAAGAACTGTGAGTAAAGGCCCTGGACTGCATCACTGACTCCGTGTCGTTACTGCTGCTGCCCTGCACCATCACCCCCATCCTCCGCATACACTGCCCAGGAGGCTATACTCCTCCCGTGGGGAGTTATGCTACGCTCTGCTGCACCCACAACACCAGCCTCAGCGGTCTGCCCTGTAGCGGCGGTTCACTCTGACCGCAATCCACGGGTGGCGTAGTCGGACATTTAAACATCAAAACCACATAAATAGTTCCGCCACTGGTTTGACCGCCCTGAGCCACGGAACCGGGTCGCCGCCACGAAGACTACAACCACCAGCATCCACCAAAAAGGGTCCGGCTCCGGGTGTCCCAAGGCCCAGGGGGTGCGTCAGAACATTTTCATCACCTTTCACAATCACCAATGGGACAAGGCAGGGATGTCCTCTGTCCCCTCTCTTATACATCCTAGTGACGGAGCACCTGCTCTCATCAATTCGCCATAACCCCAATATTAGGTGGATTGAGGTGGGAGGCACCGAGTACAAGTGCTCTCTATTTGCTGATGATGTCCTAGTATATATCACTCAATCACATATATCCATCCATGCTGTTATGGCTGAAATAGATCACTTTGTTACATGGTAAAATTTTAAAATCAATGCAGCGAAGTCTGAGGCCCTCGATGTCTCCCTCCCCAAATCCATATAGGATTCCATCCAGTCCAACTTTCCCTTTGCCTGGCCCTCACAGGGTATCAAATACTTAGGAATTCCTATTCATAGAGACCTCTCCCATCTATGTTATCTTAATTTTGGGCCCTTTATTGAACAATTCCATACAGACCACGGTTGGCAAGTTAGAACTGTAAGATTCACTACGTGAACCGCTGGTGTTTTGTGGAAAAGCACATGTACACCGCGTTCCAAATTATTATGCAAAAAGTGTTTAGGAGTGATAAGGGAAGAATTTGTTTGTTTGTCAGTTAAACTCATTGATGGTGATGTGTGTCAGGGCTCTTTATATCACTGTAAGCAATTGCAGACACCTGTGCTAATTAGTTTGGCAGGTGTGTCCAATAAAAGGCAAGACTACTTAAGAAGGCTCTCTCACATTATTAAGCAGCCTACATTTTCTGCCAAAATGGGAAAGAAAAAGGATGTGTCGGCTGCTGAGAAGCAACAAATTGTGGAGTGTTTAGGTCAAGGCATGACTACAATCAACATTGTGCGATGATCAGGATGAAGTGTCTTGGCAATCAAGAAGTATGTAGCTGATTCACAGTACACACGTGTGCGTGCTGATAAGGGCAAATTGAGGACTCTTTCCTACAGGCAATTACGTCAGGTTGAAAGAGCAGCGGCAAAAAAGCCTTGTCATAGCAGCAGACAAGTTTTTGAAGCTGCTTGTGCCTCCAACGTCCCCCGAACAACAAGATGCAGGGTCCTTCAGAGGTTTGCAGCTGTGCATACGCCATCCTGTCGAACTCCTCTATCCACTTCACACAAGCAGAAACGGCTCCAGTGGGCCAAACATTACATGAAGACTGATTTCAAAACTGTTTTGTTCACGGATGAGTGCCGTGCAGCGCTCGATGGTCCAGATGGATGGAGTGGAGGATGGCTGGTTGATGGACACCCCACGCAAACACGGCTACAGCGCCAACAAGGAGGAGGTGGAGTAATGTTTTGGGCTGGAATCATGGGGAGAGAGATTGTCGGCCCCTTTAGGATCCCTGAAGGCGCTAAAGATGAACTCCATAATGTATGTGGATTTTCTCAAACAGCACTTCCTGCCATGGTTCAAGAAGAAGAACCGTGTATTTCACAGCAAGATCATTTTTCTGCATGATAATGCACCATCTCATGCTGCACATAAAACATCTGCATCTCTGGCTGATATGGGCATAAAAGGGGACAAACTTATGGTGTGACCCCCATGCTCCCCTGACCTCTACCCCATTCAGAACCTTTGAAGCATCATTAAAAGGAGTGTCTATGATGGCGGGAGGCAGTTCACATCTAAGCAACAGCTCTGGGAGGGTATTCTGTCCTCATGCAAAACAATTGAAGCAGAAACCATCCAAAACCTGACAAATTCAATGGACGAGAGAGTTCAGAAGCTCCTTTCGAACAAGGGGTCCTATGTGAAAATGTAACATCACCTAGAATAAAGTTTTGAGTTGAAAACTGTTTGATTTCAGTTTCTAACAACCTGCTAATGCTTATAATTTCAAAAATGACCATTTTTTTGGTCTTTATTAAAATGAAAAGGTTGATCGAAAAGTTTGGGGGATCTAAGAGTGTGGCAACCCAGTAGTCATGATTACTTCGAATTCTGACAATATGAGGGTCATGCTGCAGGTAGTGCAGCAAGAAGGCACTTATGTGTCTTGCGCATCTCGGAGCCCCAAAATTATTTTCCGGGCTAGATGCAGCTAAAAATTATTTTTAATTTTAAATCTGGTGGAGCTTATTATAGATGGCCTAATAGGATCAGTGCTGCACACTGCTACAAAGCCCAAATTATTTTCCAGTCAAGATACAGATAAACATGATTAGTAATTTGAAAGCTTAAAACGTTTGGTAGGGTGATTTTAACCAATCATCAAGCTTTTACTCTCCCCAGGATGACACAGGGGTAGAAAAGTTGTTTCGGATCCATGATTTGTTCATCTTTATGAACGTGAGTCTGTCTACATTATCAGTGGAGAGCCGCGTGCGCTTATCTGTCAGCACACCACCAGCAGCGCTGAACACACGTTCAGACAGAACGCTGGCTGCGGGGCATGACAAGATCTCCAAGGCGTAAGTGGCTAGCTCCGGCCATTTATCCAGAATGGAAGCCCAAAAAGAGCAAGGGTCCAGTGATACAGTCGTGGCTTCAATGTTTACTTGGAGATACTCCTGTACCATCGTCTCTAGG
The DNA here is from genome assembly GCF_046119375.1 of Phyllobates terribilis. Classification (NCBI taxonomy): domain Eukaryota; kingdom Metazoa; phylum Chordata; class Amphibia; order Anura; family Dendrobatidae; genus Phyllobates; species Phyllobates terribilis. Next base: position 744,513,559 of record NW_027362762.1, read on the forward strand.
CGTTGACTATGTGTCAGACTTCTTGTCTCCTGTGGCCTTGCAAAGGATGGGCTAAAAAAGTGGTGAAATGATTCCGCAAAATTGATGTTACCAGCAGATACTGTGGTTCTGTTACGGTTTGAGTGCTGAACACTTGACGGTCCCACGGTTGGCAAGTTGGAACTGTGAGATTCACTACGTGCACCACTGGTATTTTGTGGAAAAGCACATGTAAGATTCTGCAACAGTCTCTGCTGATACTCCTGCATGCGTGCATCCCTTTCTATGGCAGGAATAATTTCTGCAAATTTACTTTTGTACCGGGGATCTAACAGTGTGGCAACCCAGTAGTCAGGATTATTTCTAATTCTCACAATTCGAGGGTCATGTTGCAGGTAGTGCAGCAAGAAGGCACTCATGTGTGTTGCGCATCCAGGAGCACCAAGTCCCTGTTGTGTTGGTGGCGAGGTAACAATCATGCTTCCTTCCTCTGTCCTCTCCCCCCAACCTCGCACAACAGAAATGTGATCAAGGTCTCCCTCATCTGATGAGTCTTTCATCAGTTCGTCCTCCACTTCTTCCTGGGCTCCTGCACCTTCCTCACTAGTTTGGCTGCTACCATGCGCCCTGGTAAAACCATCTCCCCCACCCTCACATGCCTGCCGCCTTGGTGCTGCCGACCTTCTGGACCTTGCAGATGTTAGCCCTTCCGCATACAACTCCTCCTCCTCTACTTCCTCCACCTCCTCTTGTGCCACCACCTGACTCCGAATTCTGTTTAACATGTGCTCCAGCATGTAAATCACCGGAATAGTCATGCTGATAATGGCATCGTCAGCACTAAACATCTTCGTCGCCATTTCAAAACTGTGCAGAAGGGTGCATAGGTCCCTGATCTGAGACCACTCCTCCAGCGTGATTTGCCCCACCTCTGAATCTCGTTGGCCCAGGCTATACGTCAGAACGTATTGCACCAGGGCTTGTCGGTGCTGCCACAGTCGCTGCAACATGTGCAGAGTTGAATTCCACCGGGTAGGCACATCGCATTTTAGCCGGTGAAGTGGCAGGCCCAACGACTTCTGTAGAGATGTAAGTCGCTGAGCTGCGGGATGCGAACGGCGGAAGTGAGCACACAGCGACCGTGCCCTCTGCAGAAGGCCATCTAGTCTGGGATAGTGGGCTAAAAATTGCTGGACAACCAGGTTCAACACGTGAGCCATACAAGGCACGTGTGTGACATTGCCCCGGCGAAGGGCCGCACCCAGGTTTGCAGCATTGTCGCACACGGCCTTCCCTGGTTTCAGGTCCAGTGGAGACAACCATTCATGAAATTGGTTCTCCAGAGCTGACCACAACTCCTCAGCTGTGTGACTCACATTTCCCAGACATTTCAATGTAAAAACCGCCTGATGACGTTGAGCCCTACTGTCAGCATAGTAAGGAGGTGTGCAGGATCCCTTCTGCGCAGTTAGAAAGCTTGTGGCATGACCAGACAGGCTTTGGGTGCAGGTGGAAGACCGAGAGGAGGTTGAGGAGGCAGAAGCAGTGGAGGAACTTTGACATAAAGAGGATTGACGCACAACTCGTGGGGACGGCAAGACTTGGACAGCAGCCCCTTGTCCTGCTGTCACCATAGTTACCCAGTGCCCAGTCAGCGACATGTAACGCCCCTGTCCATGCCTACTCATCCAAGTGTCTGTGGTGAAATGCACCCTGTCACACACAGAGTTTCTCAAAGAAGCGGTGATGTTGTGTGCGACATGCTGGTGGAGCGCAGGCACACCTTTCTTTGAGAAGTAGTGCCGACTGGGCATCTGGTACTGGGGCACTGCGACGGACATAAGGTCTCGAAAATCCTCTGTGTCCACCAGGCGGAAAGGCAGCATTTCTGTAGCCAAGAGCTTGCAGATGGTGAAATTCAACCTCTTAGCTTTCTCATGGCTAGGAGGAAATGGTCTTTTACTTGTCCACATCTGAGGGACCGAGGGCTGGCTATTGTGCTTAGACGGGGTTGATAAGGGTGTCCCCGGCAAACTGCCGGTCTGTGAGGAAGATGCAGGCGGACATGTTAGGTTGCCTTCATCCAAAGGTGGTGCTATCGATGTCGGACAGCGCTCAACACCAGCTGGTGTTACCACCTCCAAAGAAAATGATGACCTGCCAATCACGCTGGCTGTTGCGGGTAAAGAGGTGGCAGGTCTGCGCCCCAAAACAGGTGTGACTGCTGTCCCCCCAGTCACAGAGGATGAAGAGGCCGCGGATGCACAAGATATGGCAGACGGTGGTTGGCCCGGCCGGCTAGGCCGCATTGTAGCACACTGAGCTTCCCACTGCAACTTATGCTTCATGTCCATGTGCCGGTTCATGCATGAAGTACTCAAACTATGTATTTTTTGGCCTCTACTTAGCTTTTGCTGACAAATGTTACAGATAACACGAGTTGGGTCATCTTTATCGATCTGAAAAAATGCCCAGGCTATGCAAGGCTTAGCACCCATGCGACCTGAAGAGCCACCACGACTTGTGGTGAGAGGCAGAGTTGTGTTTGAGGATGCAGTTGTTGACGTGCTTCCAGTACTACGTCTCTGTCCAGGAAGGCGCAACCTGACCTCGTCGTCACTAGCATCTTCCTCCACCTCCTCTGCTGACCTCATCTCTTGGCTGACTGTGGGTTGACAGTAAGTGGGATCTCCGACCTCATCATCATCACCCTGTGCGTTATCACACCCGTCGTCCTCAGAGCCAACCTGTTCCTGCCCTGACAAAAAACTAAAGTTGTCGCTCCAATCAGGTATTTGAGTCTTATCATCGTCTTCCTCATTGTCTCCACCAACAGGAGTTACAGTTTGGGAATGAGGGTCTACATTATGGTCAGAACCTTCTGCGTCTGGTCCTGGATCCGACTCATAAAGATTCTGGGCATCAGTGCAGATCATTTCCTCGTCTGGATTCACAGAAGCGCTGGAGTCGACCTCTGATTCGCAGGCTATAGTATGAGTAAACAGCTCTGCAGACTCAACCATCTGTTCTACCTCATACTCAGACGGGCAACTGGAGATTTGGGAGCTGTGAGGAAGCAAGTGCGATTTGGGTGACACCTTTGAGGACTGGAGTATTTGTGATGTTGAAGTTGATGTGGAGGAGAGCCCACTTAAAGGAGCACTTGATATCCATTGAAGCACCTGCTGTTTTTGTGCCTCATCTGGAATTTGTAGCGATTGGCGTGGCCGTAAGAAAGGGATCTTATCACATTGTCCGCTAAAAGAAGTAGACATTTTAGTTTGGCTGGAAGATGGTCTTTCTTCTGCAGATGTTACCGTTGCTTTAACACCTACCCCACGGACACAACCTTTTTTCCCCTTCCCAACACGCCTATTCCCCTTTCCACTCATTTTGGTGGTTAACTAATTCACAACTCTGGAGTTGTTTGCACAAAAAAACAATGGATGGTAACCGAGCAGAGCTGAGTGGCCAAACTGTGGTATTAGGCCAAAACTATTGGCTGGGTTAGATGCAGAAAAAAATTATTTTGAATTTGCAACCTGATGGAGGTCGGTATAGATGGACTAATAGAGAAAGTCCGACACACTACTAGAAGGCCAAATATTTTTTCAGAGGTAGATGCAGAAAAAAATATATTCAGTTTGCAACCTGATGGAGGTCAGTATAGATGGATTAATAGAACAAGACCCACACACAGCTAGAAGCCCAATATTTTTTCAGAGGTAGATGCAGAAAAAAATATATTCAGTTTGCAACCTGATGGAGGTCAGTATAGATGGACTAATAGAACAAGTCCCACACACTGCTAGAAGCCCAAATATTTTTTCAGAGGTACTGTAGATGCAGATAAAAATTAGTTTTAATTTGCAACCTGATGGAGGTCAGTATAGATGGACTAATAGAGAAAGTCCGACACACTACTAGAAGGCCAAATATTTTTTCAGAGGTAGATGCAGAAAAAAATATATTCAGTTTGCAACCTGATGGAGGTCAGTATAGATGGACTAATAGAGAAAGTCCGACACACTACTAGAAGGCCAAATATTTTTTCAGAGGTAGATGCAGAAAAAAATTATATTCAGTTTGCAACCTGATGGAGGTCAGTATAGATGGACTAATAGAGAAAGTCCGACACACTACTAGAAGGCCAAATATTTTTTCAGAGGTAGATGCAGAAAAAAATATATTCAGTTTGCAACCTGATGGAGGTCAGTATAGATGGATTAATAGAACAAGACCCACACACAGCTAGAAGCCCAATATTTTTTCAGAGGTAGATGCAGAAAAAACTATATTCAGTTTGCAACCTGATGAAGGTCAGTATAGATGGACTAATAGAACAAGTCCCACACACTGCTAGAAGCCCAAATATTTTTTCAGAGGTACTGTAGATGCAGATAAAAATTAGTTTTAATTTGCAACCTGATGGAGGTCAGTATAGATGGACTAATAGAGAAAGTCCGACACACTACTAGAAGGCCAAATATTTTTTCAGAGGTAGATGCAGAAAAAAATATATTCAGTTTGCAACCTGATGGAGGTCAGTATAGATGGATTAATAGAACAAGACCCACACACAGCTAGAAGCCCAATATTTTTTCAGAGGTAGATGCAGAAAAAAATATATTCAGTTTGCAACCTGATGGAGGTCAGTATAGATGGACTAATAGAACAAGTCCCACACACTGCTAGAAGCCCAAATATTTTTTCAGAGGTACTGTAGATGCAGATAAAAATTAGTTTTAATTTGCAACCTGATGGAGGTCAGTATAGATGGACTAATAGAGAAAGTCCGACACACTACTAGAAGGCCAAATATTTTTTCAGAGGTAGATGCAGAAAAAAATATATTCAGTTTGCAACCTGATGGAGGTCAGTATAGATGGATTAATAGAACAAGACCCACACACAGCTAGAAGCCCAATATTTTTTCAGACGTAGATGCAGAAAAAAATATATTCAGTTTGCAACCTGATGGAGGCCAGTATAGATGGACTAATAGAACAAGTCCCACACACTGCTAGAAGCCCAAATATTTTTTCAGAGGTACTGTAGATGCAGATAAAAATTAGTTTTAATTTGCAACCTGATGGAGGTCAGTATAGATGGACTAATAGAATGATGCTATGCCCAAAAGATTTTACTTCACTAGGTGCAGTAAAAAAATTGGTATTCTATACACAGGTGGTATATCTTGCAACACAGATAGGCTACTCCACTGACTAACACACTCTGCAATAGGCCAAAAAGGATTAGCTTTGCTAGATTCAGCCAAATGCTGTGAAAAAAACTTGCACAGCACTGGCACAGACCTGCCTGGCAAAAACTGATAGGAACTCATGTAACCTAGTCCTGAAAAGGACTGCTATTACAATTAGTCTTTACTCCCACAACCGATCTATTTAAGAGCACAGACCTCCCTGATAAAAGTCGTAGGAAATGCTGTAACCTAGTCCTTAAAAGGACTGCAATCACAACTATTCCCTACTCCCAAGCTATCTGTATATTTGTGCGAAAATTGGCTTGAAATTAACAAGGTATAGCGCACACAGCAACAGCGGTGCCGTCTAACACGCAGCTGCAGCAGTGAGAAAATGGTGGCGACGGGGAAAATGGCTTGGTCTTATAGGGCAAGGACATGTGACATACACTGCCAATGACACATGCCCTTGCTTGTGTGAAAAAAAGCACTTCGCTCAGTGTGTGCGCTGCTGATAGGCTGACAGATTGCACCTCCCCACTGTAAATGCGGGAAAGAGAAAAAAAAATGGAGATCTTCATTGTTCCTGCAGAGATCCATCCCCTGCCCCTCCCCCCACCCCGCTGTACACTCAAACTGCGTATTAACATTAATTTTCATCATTACTGAGAAAAAATCCAGTTATGATTTTGGTGCACGAACAGTTATCGAACATAACCTCGAACAGCCGAATTTTTCTCAAATTGTTCGTGTTCGCCGAACGGCTCGAACACCCCCCAAAACAGCTCGAATTTGAGATTGGCGAACAGTTCGAGTAGAACAACGCTCATCTCTACACATGACACCGGGCGGCTACATGTCCAGGGTTGTGAAACCGCCAACAGACAATATCCTTAACAACAGTCCTTGCGGTACCTTCAGTGGAAGTGGGACACCCCCCAGTTGTGGCTATAAACCCCTTCCATGGTGAACCCGCCCCCTTTTGGGTATCCCAGTACGGGAAAGTGACTATATCCGGTTTCCCGAGGGATTTCTCAACCACCTGGTACCTCTCTATCAGGCCGATGAAGTCTGTGTTTTGGGGATTGCCCTGGGCAACCCAAGTCTGTACTGACTTGGAAAGGGAGTGCATGAATCTATCAATCACCACTCGCTCGACCATCTGGGCCGGAGTGAAGGATTCTGGCTGCAATCACTTCTGAACGAGATGCAGTAGGTCAAACATCTGTGAGCGAGGGTGTTTGTCGCCGGCATACGCCCAGTGGTGGACTCGTTGGGCTCTCACCGCCATATTCACTCCCAGACATGCCAAGATCTCTGTCTTTAGTTTGGCATATTCCTTGGCATCCTGCAGTGCCAAGTCATAATATGCCTTTTGGGGTTCACCCGACAAATAGTCTCTCACGATCAGCCACTCTCTCAAAGACTGTCAGAAAGGCTTCTACATCATCCCCGGGGGTCATCTTCTGCATGGCCCGTCTTACCGCTTTCCTGATGTGTAAGTCATCAGTCGGCCCTGGGGGTGGGGCGGTTGCTCTGCCCTGGATGGCTTCCACCAGAAGCTGTATCTGCTGTTGCTGCTCCTGCTGGTGCTGCGCCTTTTGCTGGAACTGGATCTGTTGCAGCAACAGTTTAGTTGTCTCCTTTTGAGCTTGCTGCTGCAGTATCTGCTGCTGGTGCTGCTGATGTTGCTACTGCTGGCTCTGGAGTAAATGCTTGATAAGCTCTTCCATTCTGCCGGACATCTCTGGCTGGCTGACGGCCTTCACCCAGGACATCCACAGTTCTCTGTGGCAGGTACACGTGTTCCTGGAATATTGCCAGCACTCTCACACCAACTGTGGTAAAGCGACTTGCTCGGCTCTCCCAGACGCAGACACAGGACACTCGTCTAGGGTTAACTTCCTGCTGGTTTATTTAAATGGCATAAGTTCCAGCAGGGTTCCACAAAAATAAACAGGCCCTCTCCGGGGAAACGGAAAAACAAAAGATAAAGCATAACAGAGTCCATTAGCGAGCGAGGCTTTGCCCGCTCCAGGTAGCACAGTGAAGTCTCACCAAACACCAGTCCTTCGGTGTTGCTCTCTGGCTTCACCAAACACAGCCTGGAGGCTTCACTCTCCAGACTACACACTACAGAAAAAAAAACAGTGACTGAGCATTTAAACTTGCTCAGACACACCCTGAGGGGAGGTAGGGAGAATGGCTTCTCACCATCTTTGCCATTCACAAAAAAACACACCCTTTAAGTGAGTTAACCCCCAGCATATAACATGCTGGCAGAAAGTTTGTAGGTTATAGTTCACACAGGCTAGAAGCCGGAGTGACACATACCTCCCCTTGTATACCTCCCTGCGGCATGATTGGGGCACTACCATTATTATGTAGTCTCCGATTATTTTGTAAACCCAGTATAACCACTCCTGGTTGACCGCCATATGAGGAAAAACCGCCTCTGCACCAGGTTGCTGTGCCACCCCTGCGCCAGGTTGCGGTGCCACCCCATTTATCATCATCCATTCCCGTGCCTGGGCTAGTGTGGGATCCTAGATCTGAGCTGTTCCAAAAGTACCCCGTGATACTTCCAGCTCCGGAACTGATGTGGTCTCCTTGACTGCTCCTACAAAGACCTCTAGGGGAAACTTATCGGGTTACACTGTTCCTATTATGGTGACCCCTACAGCAAGTATCCCTGAATCAGGATCTTCGTGTTCTGCACCCAGATATACTTTTACTGTGGGAGGGTTAGTTTTGCTCCTCGTAGGGAAGGGCCAAGTCTCTTCCCAAAACAGTCCAGTATGGAAGGGTCTTTGCCACTCCCACTGTATGTTTAATCTCCCCACATAGAGTAGAAAAGGTAACCTCCACCGTCAGATACTCCCAGAGGTCCCCGTGTATACACATGACCTCGATTTTCTGACCATTGGGATTTTCCCTGGCAACCAATGACCTATGGACAAGTGTCACTAAGCTTCCTTAGTCCAAGAGATCCTCCGTACCCATTGACGCATATCTGGCACAATTGGGTTCACTTCGTGTGGTGTCTGTATATGCAGTACAGACAGTCTGGGCATACATAGATACCCATTGAGTAAACCCGCAGTCCATGGTCTCAGCAGCCATGTGGCCACATAACCCTTGATCAGGCTAACCGCCTGATCTAGGTTGGCCGGGTCCCCTTGTCCCACCCAGCACTGTATGGCTACTGGCAGACTTCGCACCAACTGGTCGACTACTACCCTCTCTATCATCTTTGTTTGGCTTCAAGGTCTCAGGCCAGAGCCATTTTTTGGCTAACTGCAACAAGTCACATGCCTGAGACCTAGTGGGTTGGGTCTCCACAAAGTACCACAGGTACAACCGTTGTGCCCGTACATACGTATTCACCCCCAATCGGGCACCTTTGAGTTTCTCATAGTCCTGGACATCTTCCAAGCTGATATCAAAGTAAGCCTTCTGGGCATCTCCCATCAGGAACAGGGCCACCACTTCAGCCCACTGAGAAATCGGCAAACTCTCCCGCTCCACTGTGTGTTTAACAACGGTGAGGAAGGCTTCCACGTCATCCTCCGGACTCATCCGCCTCAGTGATGACCTGATTTTTTCCCGGGCCTCGGGATGAACCGGGGTCGACAGTAGGGGCGTCTCTTGAATGGCTGCAATCTGTTGCAGAATCAGGTTGTTAGTCTGCTGCTGCTATTGGTTGAGGACCAACTGCTTTAATATTGCTTCCATCTTGTCCACGTGCCTGATTTGAAATTTTGCAGGCTTGATTACTAACATACAGTTTTCTTCAGGGTATGTTTCAATTTGCACTGACCGCATTCTCCACCACATGTAAGGCAGCGGAGTTTCTGCCAGTGAATTTAGCGACACAGTGACCGGGCAAGTTGAATAACACATCCTTTATTGTCCAAATACTGCATACAGTATATGAAAATTTCTCACCACCAGATCACAGCCGGGAACACGTGCACCCCTGTAAGGTTTTCGGGGGCTAAAGTGTTTGCTCACATTGCTGGTGCTAGTCTGTGTTAGCTTCACATAGCCAGTCATACGTCCACCACACCTTTAGCTCCGCTACATGTGAAATCCCAACCACAAACTGACACGCCCAAGCCTTAACAGCAGGTTTAAATGAAAACCGTGGCCATGAGCTTGTAGGACCTGGACTGGAGGGAGAGATCCGTCTCACTACCATCCTAGAGATCTCTCCAAAAATAAAAGCCCAGTACAAGTTTTCCTAAACTGACATGGTCAAATAACATGACCCAGTCCACACTTATTTTTATTTTGCATGGTAACCACAGCTGTGGCTGTGATTACAATGCACTCCAGGGGTTCAGTATGCTTCTAAGCACAGTCTGGGGGATATACAACGGCCCTCACATATGGTTTCCCTCACTGTCTCAAAATACTTATGTAAAAAATGTATAGCAAATGAAAAAAGTGATACTGGCAACGGACATGGTAATTTGAGTGAAAAAAAAAACATACCATGATTAAAAATGTGGGACCCGTGAGTTGCACCTCTGGCACCAGCTATCCCAGCAATTGTGGTACTAAACACAAGTTATAATTGGCCTCCTTTGCCTCTGACAAGTGTATTAGTAGAAAGGACATGAGGGCTTAATAAAATATATAGCATATCACTCTCATCAGAAACAGCAACATGTTACCTCTGAAAGTGACACCATCAGTTTGAATCAGTGTTCTGGACAGTCAGCCTCCTCTAACAGCAAGACATCTAATCTTTTGCACAGTGTACTTTTAGTTCTGGAAATTACAGCTGTATCTGTTCTGCCCCTTAGTCCTCCAATGCAAAGCACCTCTGGGGCTAAGAAAGATTTCACAAGAACACAACTTCTTCCTGGTGATTTATTGCATGAGATGGACAGCCACCGGTTACACTGGATGGACAGCCAGTGTCCGGGCTCTGCTCCCTCCACTCATGTTTTCTAAAATCTCTTGTGCGCCATGTCGGGCTTTGCAAGTAGCCCAACATGCTCCTATGTGATCATCTACCAAGGCCAGGGATGTCAAGCTCAAACACAGAGGGCCAAAATGAAAAACTTGGACAAAGTCTTGGGCCAACCAGTATACAGTATAATGTGCCCCACAAAGTCCTCCATACAGGATAATAGCCCCACATAGTCCTCCATACAGTATAGTGGGCCTCACATAGTCTTCTATACAGTATAATAGGCCTCACATAGTCCTTCATACTGTATAATGGGCCTCACATAGTCCTCCATACAGAATAATGGCCTCACATACTCCATCATACAGAATAATGGCCCCACTTAGTCCTCCATACAGAATAATGGCCCCACATAGTCCTACATATAGAACAATTGCCCACTTAGTCCTCCATACAGTGTTATGGGCACCACATAGTCCTCCATACAGAATAATGGCCCCACATAGCGCAGGCGGTTCTGGTGTCGTGGGTCAAATATAACCACCCTGCAAGCCAGATTTGGTCCACGGGCCAGAGATTGACATGTATGACTAGTGATGAGCGAGTATGTTCGGTTATCCCTTTCGGCGAGTATGCTCGGGCGAGTACCGAGTATCTTCAGCGTTTGTTTGCATTTGTTTGGAGTTGTCTAAAGCTAAGCAATTCCCCCGTTTGTCTACCCTTGTTGTCTATAGAGTTTAGTGGAGATCGACTAGTGCTCATCTTCTTCCTTCCCTTGCCTTAGCCATACGCCAGGGAAGGTCAGGGCGAGGCATGCATGCGGCGATTGGTGAAGAGCCAATATAGGGACGGTAGTTGAGACAGGATGACACTAGACCAGACTAGGAGGTCTCCACTCCCCCCTTTCCCTAGTGTCTGGGCTCCCTTTCCCTCTTCCCTCTGTGTTGCACTAAGTCTTTCCCACACCTTGCGTGACCATCATGCCGTGAGGTAACAGATAATATTATGCACCATAGAAACTGGAACATATTTTACCATGACATCTGCTATTGGTAGGTGGTGAGGGTCGCATGCTGCTTACTGAGGCCTTTGAAAAAGGGTACAAAATATGTTACTAGGGACAACAGCACACACTGCATCAAGGTATTGAAGAAGATCAACTTCCAAAATATTGCTGCCACCCTTGGTCTTTTAGTGCTCTATGGTGCTTTTCCACAGGCCAAACTGTATGGGCCTACCCCTCCTATTTCACATTCTCTTATTCATGTTCTTTATGCCTAAGTCCTTTGGGCCTTCTTTGGGATGTGGTAGTCAAGATAATTTAGGATTGTAATTACTGCACTGTCCAAAACTATGTGTTTTTTTCAGGTCTTAAAAAATAAACCATTGCTTTAATGATTAATTATACCGTTGTCCTCAGTTTTGGAGAATATGAGGTTATTTTCTGCCTTCAATTGGTTGAAATTTCCCCAGTTTGACCTGGTCGTGTTAGCATTCATATATACAAAAAAAACTACACTTTCTTCATGATTTATCACAAAACATGATTAAAAACATCCAATAGAAAGTGCAACACAGAAAGGTCTGTACCATCCAGGAATGACCCAAGCCGTATAACAAATCCCATGTGGTCAAGCTATGTGGCCAAGCAAACAAAATAAACAGTGTATAGCAAGTAAGTATACCCAAGAGATGACTCAAGTGGTGATAAAGAATAATGGATGGAAAAATCCTGAGTAGAAATAGACCAACCCTAACACTCATTTCACGTTAACTTCTTCCAAGGGACTTTCTTTGGAATATGGTGGTCAAGATAATTTACCATTCTAGGAATGTAATTGCAGTGCTGCCCAAAAAAAATGTGTTTTTTTTCAAGTCTTAAAAAATAAGCCATTGTTTTAATGATTAATACCATCATATGCAGTTTTGGAGAATAGAATGTTGTTTTCTGCCTTCAATAGTTCTGAATTCCCCCAGTTTGACCTGGTCAGAATCAGCATCATCATCTACTGACGTACATATAGTTCTCCTTCTCCTCCTTTATTTAAACAAAAGTTAATGTGGTCAATAGCTGCTATTTTCTACCTTCATCTGTGGTTGGGGTAAACATCACTAATTTATGTTCTGCAACAGTAGTGACATACGTACTGGGTATAAAAGTCAACATTTTTTCAAAACAAAGCTACTTCTCAGCGTCCTCATCATTTTTAGTGAAATTTATTTTTGGAGGGTTTCATCAGAGGTGAATTCCCATGTTTGGACCCTACTGTCACCGGTGTGTCGAATGTAACAGACAGTCACTCTGGATCTGGCTGCAGAAGGTCACAGCGTTTGGCATTGCTGACACCTTCTTAATCCTTCTGACTTTTGGACCCAGCGGCAAACTCCCTCCTGCTCTGATTGACACAGCCTGGTCTGGTCTCTCAGTCTGTTTCAGGGAATCGCCGGTGATATTCTCATTTTCCTTTGTGAAGGCTTGGAGCAATAGCAATCGGCTAGCTTCCTCTGTGGTGCCCTTGGAGGATGTGTGGTGTTATCTCTCTGGTGTCTGCTCAAGCTAAGTTCCCCCCCCCCCTTTGTTTGTCTCCCTTGTTGTCTTTAGTTTATAGTGGGAACTGACCAGTGCTCACTCCCCTCCCTATCTAGGGCCTAGCTCTAGGGATATCCCTTTGTGTTGCACTTAGTCTTTCCCACACTGTGCATGACATTATCACCGACCGTGCATATATATATATATAAAAAAAAAACTGACACGTGTTTTTTTTTTTTTTTTTCTGGGTGTGTTTTTATTTCTCTTGGTTCATAGATCCCATTGCTGAACTGTCAGAGCAACTGCACAGGCTGTCTATGGAGGTATATAAGGAAAAAAAGGGGAAATTTCAGCCTACCATGCACATGCCATAAGGGTCCACTGGTGCACGGAAATCCTTGGTAGCAAGTCCAGGGATAAGAAGCAATAGGAAGCAGTTTAGAAAAACTCCAGCACCTTCTCCTTATCCATCACAAGAAATGTAAAGTTAAAACGTCCATTTTATTAGTTCCATTAAAAAAGCGCCATATGTAAGGCAGACCTTACGCGTTTCGAACCAAACAAGGGTTCTTAATCATAGGTAACATTACTATAGATAAAAGACATATATATATACATATGGACTGAAAACAAAAGAGAAAATAGGGTGGAGACAACAAAGAACAGGAAGTTCATTAGTGAATGAAAATCCTCCTGAGGATAATTGCTCAGTAATATACATAAATTAAACTTATGTGCATGGTATGCTGGCAAATTAAGTACACCATTAGAAAAAAAGTATCAAAAAATGTACATTAAATCATTGCGAAAATTGAGACCATTGGGAATGCGAGAGTTAAGTTTAAGAATCCATGAGGCTTATCTGGCTAGGAGAAGCTTGCCTCTATCTCCTCCACGTATTTGTCTTTGCACCTTGTCTATACCAATAACCTTAAAGGCCCTGTCACACTAAGCGATGCAGCAACGATTCCGACAACGATACGACCTGTCAGGGATCGTTGCTGCGTCGCTAATACATCGCTGGTGAGTGGTCTAACAGGCAGGCTCACCAGCGATCAGGGGAGCAGCGACATCGTGGAAAGAATCGTTCCACGATGTCCTGCTCCCAGTTACCAGCCTGCTGCTGAAGCAGGAGCAGGCTTGTAACCATGATAAACATCGGGTTACTAAGCGCGCGTGTGCCCCTAGTAACCCGATGTTTACCATGGATACCACTCTGCTACGGTGCGCGGGAGGTTACCGCTCACGGTAGCAGAGTCATATCCATGATAAACATCGGGTTACTAGGGGCACGCGTGCACTTAGTAACCCGATGTTTATCATGGATACGACTCTGCTACCGTGAGTGGTAACCTCCCGCGCACCGTAGCAGAGTGGTATCCATGGTAAACAGCGGGTTACTAAGTGCGCGCGTGCCCCTAGTAATCCAATGTTTACCATGGATACCAGCCTGATTGTTGGTCCCGCTGGTCACACACAGCGATGTGTGCTGGCCAGCGGGAGGCCAACGACCAAAAAATGGTCCAGGACACTTTGCAGCGATCAGCGACCTCACAGCAGGGGCCTGATCGCTGCAAAGTGTCACACATAGCGACATCGCTGGTGAGGTCGCTGTTGCGTCACCAAAACCGTGACACAGCAGCGATCTCGCTAACGATATCGCTATGTGAGACGGGGCCTTTAGTGTGGAAAGATCACCACAGTGAAAATCTGCAAAATGTTTGCTGAGCCCTGACATGGAGCGACTCACTGCATTAGGATTCAGAGTCGCTCCAGTAATATGCTCTGCGATGCATCTTTTGAGCATGCGGCTAGTGCAACCCACATAAAAATTTTTGCAAGATGTGCACAGTGCTTGATAAATGACATATGTACAAGAGCAATTAATAAAGTGTTTAATATTATATATTTTGCCTGCACTGTCAGTAAATGTCTGGGTCTTAAACATAAATTTGCAAATATTACACTTGGTGCCTCCACATTTATAGGATCCATTAATATGAAGCCATGTGTCTGACCTTGGGCTTTTGGTGGACAGAAAACTTGGAGATAATAAATTTCCTATATTGGGGGATTTTTTAGCAACAAAATTAATTCCTTCCTTAAGGATGCTTTGAAGTGCTTTATCCTGATGTAATATACAAGCATATTTCCGAATTAAATCTGTAATAGCCTGGTAGTCTGTACTATAAACTGTGGAGAAAGTAACTTGTTGTTTATTTCTCTTACATACTGTGTTATTCTCCAGTAAAGATGTTTGTGTTTTGTGAAAGGCTATATTATGGGCTCTGCAAATATGTGTATTTGAATAACCTCTATGTTTAAACCTGCTCTTCAGTATGTCACATTCATGACTATAGCTCTCATCCGTAGAACATAGATGTCTGGCTCTAATGTGTTCACCTAGTGGTAGGTCTTTAATAGTATGTGCTGGATGACAGCTATTTGCCATCCTATTCGCATTGCCACTGGTTGGTTTTCTGTACAGACATGTGTGGATGCAGTTATTGCTGCTGTCTCCAGTTAAATATACATCCAAAAAGGCGGTCTCATTTTGACAGATGTTAATAGTAAATTGTAAATTAAATGTATTGTCATTTAAAAATTGTAGAAACGTGGATAGCATGTAAAGTGCCTCATCATCAGGGGTACGCCAGATCATGATGACATCATCTATGTATCTGGCGTACCACCTGATGTAAGGCAAAAAATCATCCAGCACATACTATTAAAAACCTACCACTAGGTGAACACATTAGAGCCAGACGTCTATGCTCTATGGATGAGAGCTATAGTCATGAATGTGACATACTGAAGCGCAGGTTTAAACATAGAGGTTATTCAAATGCACATATTTGCAGAGCCCATAATATAGCCTTTCACAAAACACAAACATCTTTACTGGAGAATAACACAGTATGTAAGGGTATGTGCCCACGTAGCGTTTACAAGCGTATTTGATGCGGAATTTCCGCAGTGGAAACGCTTGTAAAACGCTTGTTAATCCGCACCCCATGGTCCCCAATGAGAATCCGCAAGTTCTATGCCCATGCTGCGGATTTTTCCGCAGCGTTTTTGATGCGCACAAAAATCCACAGCATGTTAATTAATTTTGCGTTTCCGCATGCGGAATTGCCTTTCCAATGCAATAAAAAACGCAAGCCAATTCCGCATGTCGAAAACGCGCGATAAACGCTTGCGGAATTCCGCATGCGTTTTTCCGGGAAAGGATATGCAGAAATGAAGCACGTATTTGTCTTTGCACCTTGTCTATACCAATAACCTTAAAGGCCCCGTCACACTAAGCGACGCTACAACGATACGACCTGTCACGGATCGTTGCTGCGTCGCTATGTGGTCGCTGGTGAGATGTCAAACAGTCAGATCTTCCCAACGACGCAGCAGCGATGCAGCGACCCTTAACGATCTGTATAACGATGCACGCCTATGTGTTTCTGTGTCTGAGTCGTCAACAAGGTCGTTGGTAAGGTGTCAAACACACCGATACATGCTACCCAGCGGGGCTTCAACGATCAAAGAAATGTCCAGACCATTCCGACACGACCAGCGATCTCACAGCAGGGGCCTGGTCGCTGCTAAGTGTCAAACGTAGCGAGATCGCTACTGAGGTCGCTGTTGCGTCACAAAACTTGTGACTCAGCAGCGATCTCGCTAGCAATCTCGCTTAGTGTGACGGGGGCTTTAGAACCCTTGTTTGGTTCGAAACGCGTAAGGTCTGCCTTACATATGGCGCTTTTTTAATGGAACTAATAAAATGGACGTTTTAACTTTACATTTCTTGTGGTGGATACGGAGAAGGTGCTGGAGTTTTTCTAAACTACTTCCTATTGTCTATGGGAGGTGACTGACCTCCCCTATGAGGATCAGCAGCAGCAACAGCGGCTGCAGGTTGCTAATGTTGGGGTCTCTGCAGGTAGGCATGTTCAGCTTGAACCCAAGGTTTTCCTCCCGGACAGGTTTTCAGGAAGTAGGGACGATTTTTTTGTGTTCAAGGAAGCTTGCAAACTGTATTTTAAACTTCATCCCTACTCCTCCGGAGATGAGGAGCAACAAGTGGGAATTGTGATCTCACTGTTGCAAGGAGAGCCTCAATTCTGGTCTTTCTTTCTTTGCCGCAGGGTTTGGTTTGTCTCCAGTCTGTGGAGGGGTTTTTCGGGGCTCTATCCCTCATTTATGATGACCCTGACCAAATCTCCTTGGCTGGGTCCAGGTTGTGTCACCTTACACCGTACAGCTCCGAATTCTGCAGATGGGCAACTGATAAAAAATGGACTAACCCAACTCTTAGAAGCTAATTTTGTCAGGGCCTTACTGAAAAGTTGAAAGAAGCTTTGGCAGTGTATGAAACCCCTGAGCCCCTGAGTCCTTGGAGACTGCCATGTCACTGGCTATACGTGTTGATAGACTCCTTCAGGATAGGTGGTTGAGACCACCTTCTCTGGAGCCTTCTTTTCAGGGTAATGTTTCTTTACTGGGGGGCGGTCTGGTGGTGAGCCAGTACGGGGGGAGGTGAAAGAACCAATGCACTTAGGGGGTGCCTCTGCATTGTACATTTCCCCGAAGATCCGCAAAAAGAAGGGCATGTGTTGTCCCAGGGTCCGTCCCCTGGTAAATGCCATCCATGTGCTTTCTTTTCTAAGAAATTATCTTCGGCAGGGAGAAATTATGACGTGGGTAAAAGGGAGCTTATGGCAATTAAATTGGCATTCGAAAAATGGCGACATTGGTTGGAGGGGGCTGTCCATCCTATTACCATTATCACTGACCATAAGAACGTGTCATATCTTCAATCGGCTAAATGTCTCAACCCTAAGCAAGCTAGGTGGTCCCTGTTTTCTACTAGGTTCAATTTTGTTGTCACTTTCCGTCCAGGGGTCAAAAATGTCAAGGCTGATGCTTTGTCCCAGAGCTTCCCCTGGTGGTGGTGACCATGAGAACCCTGCCCCGATTTTTACAGAAGGGGGTAGTCATTTCGGCATTGTACCTTGAACTTGAGGGCTCGGGGACGACCCTGCCTCCTGTCCTTCAGGAAGGTTATTTGTACCATCTAATCTGCATCGCAAAGTAATTAGGGAACATCACAACTCTATGCTTGCTGGTCATCCAGGTGGTAAGGCAACTGCGGACCTCCTTTCTCGTCGTTTTTGGTGGCCGCGGTTGCATCGGGATGTGGTTGAACACGTATCTGCTTATAGTATTTGGAGCATTCTAAAGTATCGCATACCCCTCCGTCTGGTACTCTTCTTCCGCTACCTATTCCTAGCTGGCCATGGACTCACTTGTTCTTTATTACTGACCTTCCTGTATCTGCAGGCAAAACTGTGGTTTTGGTGGTTGTAGATAGGTTCAATAAAATGGTTCACTTTGTCACATTACCGGCACTTCTAAATGCCAGGACTCAGGTGTTTATAAATGAGATTGTGAAGCTTCACAGGGTTCCCTCCAATGTGGGGTCAGATCAGGGGACCCAGTTTATTTCCAAGCTCTGGAAAGTGTTGTGTTCCCGACTTGGGGTGCAGCTATCCTTTTCCTCTACCTTCCATCCTCAGTTGAATGGACAGACCGAGAGCATTAATCAGAATTTTGGAGACTTACCTCAGGTGTTTTGTCTCCAAAAACCAGGAGGATTGGGCATCCTACTTATCGCTGGCAGAATTTGTTATTGTCAAGAATCTACCGGCAGGTCACCATTCTTTGGTGCATACGCTTACCATCCACAGTTTGGTACTTTTAGTGGGGGAGGAGCTGAGGAGGAACGTTTTGCCTCATCGCTCTCCTCGGCGTGGCGGGGGGTTCTGAGTAATTTGAAGATTATGGGAGACAGGTACAAACGTATGACTGACAGGAAACATTTGCCAGGTCCGGACCTGAATGTGAATGACTTTGTGCGGTTGTCTACCAGGAACATCAAGTTGAAGGTTCCTTCTTGGAAGCTGGGACCTAGATTTATTGGTCCCTATAAAATAACTGCCTTCATAAACCCAGTAGCGTTTCATCTTGAGCTGCCTCAGACCCTTAAGATCCACAATATCTTTCACAGGTCTCTGCTCAAGAAATATGTGGAACCTCTTGAGTCCTCACCCTTCCGCCGCCCCCAATAATGGTTGATGGTTATCTGGAGTTTCAGATTTCGAGGATTGTAGATTCTCATCTCCAACGTCGTTCCCTACAATACTTGGTGCACTGGAAAGGTTATGGTCCAGATTAAAAGATGTGGGTTTCAGCATCAGAGGTGAATGCCCCCAGGCTGGTTCGTTCATTCCACTCCTCTTATCCTGAGAAACCTGGTCCTGAGTGTCCGGAGGCCACTCATAGAAGGGGGGTACTGTCACGGGTGTGTCAGATGTAACAGACAGTCACTCTGGATCTGGCTGCAGAAGGTCATTGCGTTTGGCATTGCAAATGCCTTCTTAATCCTTCTGACTTTTGGACCCAGCGGCAACCTCCCTCCTGCTCTGATTGACACACCCTGGTCTGGGTTTTTATAAATGCTCAGTCCGCTTCAGGGAGTTGCCGGTGTTATTCTCATTTTCCCTTGTGAAGGCTTGGAGCAATAGCAGTCGGCTAGCTTCCTCTCTGGTGCCCTTGGATGACGTTTGGTGTTATCTCTCTGGTGTCCGCTTAAGCTAAGTTTTCCCCCCTTTGTCTCCCTTGTTGTCTTTAGTTTATAGTGGGGACTGACCAATGCTCACCCCACTTCTCCCTATCTAGGGCCTATCTCAAGTGATATACAGGGATTAGGTTTCCTGTTCGGCAATAGGTGCGGAACCTATATAGGGATGGTAGGAGAGGTAGGGTGATATTAGATCTGCCTAGGGGTCTCCACTTCTCCTTTCTCTAGCGTTTGGGCTACCCTCCCCTTATCCCTTTGTGTTGCACTTAGTCTTTCCCACACTGTGCATGACTACTTAGGATTGAGCCTCTCCCAGGTCTGGGCACAAAAAGCAAACATTAATTGCAAACAAAATTCTTCAGCTTCCATTACTCACAATTTTTTGATATGTCTCAGCTTCATCCTCATTTTTTGTGAAATTAAGTAGTGGAGGGAAGCATCGGGGGTGAATTCGTAAGATAGGACTCTACAGAGGTTTGGACACAAAATAACAATTTTTTTCATAACAAAATTCATCAGTTTCCGAGACTCAGCTTCTTGAAAAATTAAATTGAAATTTAATTTTTAGGGGCAACATCTGGGATGAATTCTCCCATAGGACCCTGCTCTGGATTGGGTTCCTTACATAAGATGCACACAGAGGGCAAAATTTGTAATAAAAAATTCTTGGGCTTTTATCTGTCCAAATTTCTTTGCCATATCATTGCAATTAGAATGGATGGCCGTTATCAAGTCAAGACTTATATCCATACTTTATAAATGTATTTCAAGTTTGGCGTTGACAACAGGACTAGACAGTTAAATTTTGCGTTGGTTACAGTGCAAGAAATTTCAGTCATTCTCATGGACTTGCAGGCAACAGCAGAATGGTATGCCTGATAAAAGACTGAGAGGAAAATTTTGGGCAGTTTTTTACCTTTAAAATGTATGAAAGGGCTATTGGTTTCCATGGGTAACTGTCCATTTACCTATTTCAAAAGATTTAATCATCACATTGATAATGCCAGTTTGTTATTACTGGAAATGAGCACTGGTGTTGTTTTTTTAAGGGAATTAGTGGTGATTGGGATATGCTTTCTTGTGGTTTGTGTGTTTTAAAGGGCCTTGAGTTGGATTTCCGTGTTGTTGTTCCATTTTCAATTTGGAGCTTATAATATATACTATAGAACAGTAATTCTGAACTATAATCCTCAAATACCCCAACTTTAGAAATAATAATCAAAGAAAAATGTCTTTGTTTTTTTAACAGTGACAGCTATTGCTCCCATGGAAGCTACGATCCCCATTAGGCTGAATTCACATGTCTGTATTATATGGTATTTATGGTCCTTGCTTTGAACACAATATCTGGTCAATCATGGGTCTCCTGACCTGAATTATTAGCCTCTTAGGCATAAAATTTGGGTCACTATACACACGGTTGGGACAGGTACAGCAGTACGAGCATGGTCCTTTTAACACGGATATATGAAATCAGTCCTAAATTAATTAATTTTTGACTATTAAACCCCAATTCTGAATTCTTGCTAAATGTCAATTACAAACATTTGACTTTCACAAATTGCTGCAATTTGAACAACATATTTGTCCCTTTAACACATCATTTGGTTTTGTGGAGTCTCCTTTAGCAACGCATATTCAAGATTTTGAAGGTTCTTCATTACTTTATTTAGATTTGTGATAATGTAAAATTGTTTGATCAACAAAAAGTCAAAATTTATTGAACTTTTTCCTAGACTACACAATCACCAAGCTGAACAATGACAATGGAATGGGCAAGAATGCTACAATCACTAGTTACTGTATATAGGGGTAATGTACTAATAGTGAAAAGTGAATATGTCCTTTACATGATACTAGATGCTTTTTAGGCACTGGTTCAACCTCTAATCTGAATATACTAATCTAGTGTTATTGCAAAATATATACAGGACAATTAGATTGACTAGAAATGTTCGAAATATGCAGAACTACATTGAGATGGACAAATTAATCTAACCATGCTTTGAATGCTTGCAAATTAAAAATCAAAGGAAACACAATTATGCTGCAACAGTTTTATTCAAGCCAAACATTTTCTTTTTACTCCTTTCACATGAATATAATCTCTAAATGTGCGAAACACACAGACGATTTTGATTAGCTATTGATTCTCTTGCCAAGTACTAACTTCCCTTGGGCAAACTTCCAGTGGTCCTTTAACTTTGATTTTCAATAGGACATCTTTCTTTATACAAGTCCACAAAGCCCCGCTTTAGAGGGGTGGAAGAAAAACACTACAAATAATAGAGCATCAGAAGATTAAAAGAAGCAGCTTTGTATATTTATATGTGGTTTTGCAAACATCAGCAAATTAAAGTGCATAAACAAATTGACAATAAAGTAAAAAGCAAAAGGGGCTGTGTGTGCTGAGAAGAAATAAATGATTGTCCAAGAAAGGTCAACACTAAGTGTATTGGTTAAGGTTAAACACAGTTGACTCCAGGAGCTTAACAGAGGGAAGGGATAATGCACACATCATTGTTTAGCACATTCACATAACACGTTCTTCAAAGCAAATAATATTTCACAAATTAATAAAAATCAGTCAGAATAGATTCGAAATAATGTGATTTGGACAGTATTTTAGGCTTTGATTACAAGGTTATTTAACCCATGAATGCACCATGACCATAACTAAACATGACGGTGATTGCACAGACTCAAAGTTGTGCCCATGTAATTGCTGCAGTAGCCGGCAGAGATTGACAGCTGGGCTCACAATGTAACATCAGGATTTAGAGAGACCTGATTTGGGCCATTTATCTCCTTAGATGCCACGGTAAATAGTGACTTTGGAATCTAAGTAGTTAGACAGAAGAAGGGAGCTCTGTCACTCCTTCCCACATCTTGTACTACGCAATCACAGGGTACTGATGTGTTACTATAACAACCACAGAAATGATAATGCCTTTCAGGTCAGGTGAAGATGAAAACCTACAGTATTAGACATTGCCATAGGAAGAATCTTATAAGTTGCCTATTAATTCTACTAGGCAAGTGTAGTATAGAACACTACTGTAGTTGTATTACATAAGTGTTAAAAAATGCATGTTCATGTCCACTTGTGGGACTAATAGATTATGTAAAAACATCAAATATTTTTTTTTAACTTTTTTAAGTATAAAAAAGTAAAAAAAAATGTTAACAGTAAAACGTTATTATTAAAAAAAACTAAAAAAAATCTAAATCGCCGCATCTGTAACAACTAAAACAATTTTACAATTTTTATACTGACAGTGACACTTTCTCTCCTCTCTTGCCCATTAAGCATTTAAGTCATCAGCTGTTATTGTTATTAACTGCAGACATGTTGTGTTTGGCTTGCTATGGGTGAGAAAAGGAGGTTCTCTCACAGATCCTCATGTCATTGGGGAGCCATTGTCAGTTCATTACTTCAAAGTTTGTTTATTGCACTGCCGCCAGATTTTCTACCAACAGCTAATTGCCACCTCAAATGCCAGGGGAGTGGCTTTGTCTTGCAACTTTTTTTAGGAAATAGGTCCTTAAAGGGGTTCTCCAAGAATATAATGGAAATGGTCCCCATCACGTAATTCAAACTGCAGCCTGTCCTAGTCACAGTTTACAGTCTAAAGAAACTTGTGTCTCAAATGTCAGAGGTGCAGGATCATAAACACACCTACTTCGGTGAGCTGCTGAAGCACGGCTGTGACATGGGAAGAAATAAATCTTGCTGACTAACTCCGCACGAAGCTCGAGAAAAATATCCTTTGTGATCAGTCAGACAGAACATTTATTTCTTATCATTTCACAAGATGTGTTTATGATGCTACTCCTCTGACAACTGAGACACAGGTTTCAGGAGCAGTATTTTCTTTAGACTGAAACCTGTCCTGACACATATCTAGGTTGGGTTGAAGTTTGAATTATGTGTGGGGGTCATTTTATCATATTCGTGAAGAACCCATTTAAGGTGCTAACTGTATACATCTAGGTAACTCCTACAGACAGGGCGCATGTTGGATCTCTCTTATTTATTATGGAAAGATCCTGCCTGCTTTAATCCATCTCTCTTGAGATGGGTTGACCTAACTATGCGCATGGGAAGTAATGTAGGGATACTGGAGGGAAACAGTTAAAAGATAGAGGGGGTACTGCCTTTGTCTGGGCAAGAGCTATTTTGAGGTGATAAGGGCCAGACTAACATCTAGGGTTAGCTTGGAATTACCTTGGACCACTCCCCATGGGACTCCTGTGAATATCCCTAGTGGACCCCACTTCATATGAGAAAGTGAACTAATAGATTTATCCGAGCACTGTATTTACCCTGCACTTGTATACTGTGTTTAATGAGAGGTGGTGCTTTGAATTGCACCAGCCCTTTAACTCATTGGGTATCAAATAGAAATTAATTCCACCAACCATAGGTGGATTACAATGAGGGCAATCTGGGCTACTGCCAGGGACCCGAGGCTCCGGGGCGGCCCATGGCCAGATTGCCCTCATGATAATGTTTTGTGCGCCGCCTGCATGACAATATAGCAGACGCGAACACGCAACACGCTCTACATGGCCACAGCCACATCTGCTTTACTCACATCACGCAGAGACCCTGAGATTCCAGGCTGTCTACTCCTGCAGCTCTGAAACTGTGTGGTGCTCTGTGCTGCCTTTCAATGCTTCCCTCCTGCTGGCAGCTCCTGGTGCCTGTTGATGGTAAGATGCAAACAGCATATGATAGATCGTGTGCTGTGAGAGAGAAACGTGGGTATGATACGATGGGGGCTGCAGGGCATGTTACCCTGGGGGCTGCAGAGCATGTTACCCGGGGGCCTGTAGGGCATGTTACCCTGGGGGCTGCAGGGTATGTTACCATGAGGGGCTGCAGGGTATGTTACCATGGGGGGCTGCAGGGTATGTTACCATGGGGGGCTGCAGAGTATGTTACCATGGAGGCTGCTAGTGGCTGCATAGTATATTATCCTGGGGGCTACAGATTAATGTTACCCTGTTGATTGGGGGCTGCAGATGGCTATGTGTGGGCTCATACTTTATATAGGGAGCTATGTGCAGGCTCATATTGTATATAAGTGGCTATATGGGAGTTTATAAATAGGGAACTATGTGCAGGCTCATACTGTATATAGGAGGTTATATGGGGGTTCATACTGTATCTAGGGAGCTATGTGCGGGCTCATACTTTATATAGGGAGCTATGTGCGGGCTCATACTTTATATAAGGAGCTATGTGCGGGTTCATACTGTATATAGGAGGCTATATGGGGGTTCATACTGTATATAGAGAGCTAGATGGGGGTTCATGCTGTATATAGGGAGCTATGTGCGGGTTCATACTTTATATAGGAAACTATGTGTGGGCTCATACTGTATATAGGAGGCTATGTGGGATCTCATACTGTATATTGGGGACTGAGTGTGGACTCATACTGTATGTATGGGGCTGTGTGGGGGCTCATACTGTATATAGGGGGCTGTTTGGGGGCTCATATTGTATATAGGGGGATGTCTGCATACTTAATTCTGATCAATATTAATTCATACAATTAATATTAAAAAATTATAATTAATATGTTAATATTGAGCAGAATTACTTTCAGCCTATTGGTGCGGCCTCCGTAGCAGTCACGGTCTGTCATGTGGCCCCTCGGGAAAATTAATCTCCCACCCCTGCTCTATTATGTATAGCGTTATGTTATTTATAATGCTGTACACAAGGGAAAAATTTGTGCGGCACGCTCAGCCAGCGGAGGGGGGACCCACACCTTCTAAACTGCACGGGGCCCTGGCTACTCTTAATCCGCCCCTGCCACCAACAGAGTGGGTCATTTGATGCCCCCACATTTTTTTTTAGATAACATTATTGTTTGTTCTTTCTGATACATCGACTACTGCAGTTTTAGGTTAATTGCTATTAAAGGTTATATTTTCATAATATTTTTCATCTATTTATGATGATTTCCTTTGAATAGATTGTGGAAAAGATTGTGCTCAATCATCTTGCTGATTATTTTTCCCCCAAAAAACGTTAATAATATTTAATTCATAAGTTGTTTATAGCGCAAAATGATGCCATTAAAAAATACAGTTTGCCTAAAAAAATAAGCCCTCATATGGCTACATTGATGGAAAAATAAAAATAAATAAGGCTATGTGCCCACAATGCAGAAATGCTCCGGATTTTTCCTGAGCGTTTCTGCATCTCCCCTGGCAGAAAAAATGCATGCGGATTGTACATGCAGATTGTACATGCGTTTTTCCTGCCAGGGACATGCGGATGTGAAGCGTTCTTCACATGCATTTCCGCATGCGGGTTGACAAGCGCTTTCCAAACGATTTTAGCATCACTTGGAAAGTGCTTGTCAACTTGGTCACACTATATAAATCCATGCAAAAGGCATGGATTTATATAGTGTGACCGAAAGAATGTTAAAAAATAAAAAATAAATCTATACTTACCTTCTGATGGCCCCCGCAGTCTTGCTTCGCTCGGTCCTGGCTTCCGGCAGATCGCGGTACACTGAAGGACCTGCCGACATCAGCGTCGCGTGACCCGTCACAAGACTATGACGTCAGCGCAGGTCCTTCAGTCCATCGTGATCTGCCGGCAAGCAGAGACAAGGACATCGGGGGCTGCCAGAAGGTAAATATAACATTTATTTTTTATTTTATTCTTTTTTTTACAGTTTCTATGGTACCTGGGTCCGGAGGAGAGTCTCCTCTCCTCTAGACCTGGGTACCATCTGCACATTGGAATGCATGGAATGCGCATCTACATATACAGTGATGCGTAATCCATGCGTTCCAATACAAGTCAATGCCGGCGAAAATGCAGCGCTTCCACAAAATAATTGGTAGTGCTGCGTTTTTTTCCGCAATGATAATCCGCAGCGGAAATTTCCGCAGCATGTGCACAGCACATGCGGATTATCATTGGGGAACATGGCAGGCCTTCTACCATGTGTTTTTGAAGCGTTTCTGCAGCGTTTTTTGTCGCTGCGGAAACGCTTAAAAAACGCATCGTGGGCACACAGCCTAAGTTGTAGTTTTTGGAAAATAATAATTAAAAAAGCTTGCTTTGCTCATGAATACTTTCCTCTGCCCTCCTCACAGTGATTGATGGGCTGCTGTGTATGTAGTTGTGCAGCATCCAGACATTAAAGGGAGGGCTCTCCCCTCATGAACTCACTGGACTGAACTATCAACCAAACAGCATAATAATTTTTGTCTGCTGTTTTGGCTGACAGATAATGAGACCTGTCCCCGTACTATAGCAGCATAGTAAGGGGACAGATCTGCAAAACCCACTTTTGACTTTTTTGAAGTTAACCCATTAGGTTCCAAATATTTTGATTGCTAATATCTACGTAACGGTGAAGCAATATAAAAGAAAAAAAACAAAAATGTTTTATTCCACTCTGCAGTCACTATTACACCCTGTGCCCAGTTCAACATGAAAAATTTGGTGAAAGGTCCTCTTTAATTCACTAAGAGAATCTATGTTCATTGAAAACATATTTTTAGTTTACTGAGGGAGCAGATAAGAGTTGCTGCTCGTAAAAGTTTATGGAAAGCGGAGGGGCCGAAGGGAGGCAGAGGCAGACATAGAAACTGTCATGCACAGTGTAGGAAAGACAAAGTGCAACACAAAGGGATGAGGGGAAGGGAGCCCAGACACTAGGGAAAGGGGGAGTGGAGACCCCTAGGCTGATCTTGTATCACGCTGTCTCCCCTACCGTCCCTATATTGGTTCCTCACCAATCGCCCAACAGGAAACCTAAGCCCTGTATATCCCTAGAGCTAGGCCCTGGATAAGGAAGGGGATAGATGAGCACTGGTCAGTCCCCACTATAAACTAAAGACAACAAGGGAGACAAACACAGGGGGGAGAAACTTAGCTTGAGCAGACTTCAGAGAGATTACACTAAACGTCCTCCAAAGCACCAGAGAGGAAGTAAGTCGACTGCAATAGCTCCAAGCCTTCACAAGGGAACATGTGAATATCACCGGCACCTCCTTGCAGCAAACAAAGTATTTAAACGCCCAGGCAAGGGTGTCAATCTGAGCAGAGGGAGTTAGGCGCTGGGTCCTAATAAGACAGATTTAAGAAGGCATCTGTAATGCCAAACAAAGTGACCTTCTGCAACCAGCTGCAGAGCAACTGTCTGCTACATCTGACACACCCGTGACAGAAACGCTTCTACAAGTTCACCTGAAACAACATTTTAACTTTTAATCTTAACAATGATGGAAAGTACATCACAGTCAGGCAGTAGTTCCCACAACTGAGCATACATCGTGTTCATTTCCACTTGCATAAAAATATTGGCCAAGTATTACATTGTTCTTATTGCAATCAATTAATGACCTGTGTGAATGCAGCTTCTTGAATCCACAGGTTTGAGAAACTTCTAATAGTGTATTCCTAAAGCAGAAAGCCACTTTAACCCCTTCCTAGTATTGAACGTAACTCTACTTCCTTATGTGATGTTACGTACCACATCAGAGCACACAGTTAGCTGCGCCCATGCCATCCACAAAAGGAGCTGAAATATAAAGCTGAGCTTCTTCTGTATATTCTGGGATTAGAGCTAAGCACAATCGCAAAATTATAACCTCTTAGATGCCACTATAAATAGTGACAGCGACATTTGATAAATTTGACAGACGTAGAGCGTTCCCTCTGTCAGATTATTGGTGCCTCTGCAATGCGACTGTGAGGATGCCAATCGGTTCCTATGCCAATCGGAAACCCAACCATGGCCTGCGGGTCTGTATTGTACTACAGCCTATCAGATACCTCTGGAGGGATTTTCTTGCAAAACTAGTTATATGTAGCAGTGGTGAGAATGCCAAGCTGTGTATAGCCCCACCAACAGCCCTGATTGGCAGCTTCCTGTGGACAGCAAGCTGCCAATAAGTAACGGGGGTGGGTTACACAGATTAGCCTGACTGGCCTGCGTGTGAGACCTAGTCCTCTAGTGATAATCTCCTGCTGATAAAACACAGATTGTATTGAAACTACAGCACATAGCTCAATAAGTGACACATCCCTGGAATTTTGCTTTATTGCTCTATATTATGCTGCTCTCAGATTAAATAGCAAAAAACTGCTGACAGATTCCCTTTAACTTTTTTAAATCCAATAAGTCAAAGGTCTGGTGCAGTTCAAGGTTTCCGTTCTCATTAAACAATATACGTATACAAGTGCAGAGTAAATCCAGTGCACAAATAAAAGGGTTCACTCTCTCATTTGAAGTGGGGTCTTTCAGGAATATACAGGGAAATACACTGCTCAAAAAAATAAAGGGGACACTCAAATAACACATCCTAGATCTGAATGAATGAAATATTCTCATTGAATACTTTGTTCTGTACAAAAATCATCAATGGAAATCAAATTTATTAACCAATGGAGGCCTGGATTTGGAGTCACCCCCAAAATTAAAGTGGAAAAACACACTACAGGCTGATCCAACTTTGATGTAATGTCCTTAAAACAAGTCAAAATGAGGCTCAGTATTGTGTGTGGCCTCCACGTGCCTGTATGACCTCCCAACAAGGCCTGGGCATGCTCCTGATGAGGTTGTGGGATCTCCTCCCAGACCTGGACTAAAGTATCCACAAACTCCTGGACAGTCTGTGGTGCAATGTGTCGTTGGTGGATGGAGCGAGACATGATGTCCCAGATGTGCTCAGTCGGATTCAGGTCTGGGGAACGGGCGGGCCAGTCCATAGCTTCAATGCCTTCATCTTGCAGGAACTGCTGACACACTCCAGCCACACGAGGTCTGGCATTGTCCTGCATTAGGAGGAACCCAGGGCCAACCACACTAGCATAAGGTCTCACAAGGGGTCTGAGGATCTCATCTCGGTACCTAAAGGCAGTCAGGCTACCTCTGGCGAGCACATGGAGGGCTGTGCGGCCCGCCAAAGAAATGCCACCCCACACCATTACTGACCCACTGCCAAACGGGTCATACTGAAGGATGTTGCAGGCAGCAGATCGCTCTCAACGGCGTCTCCAAACTCTGTCACGTCTGTCACATGTGCTCAGTGTGAACCTGCTTTCACCTGTGAAGAGCACAGGGCAGGGCGCTAGTGGTGACTTTGCCAATCCTGGTGTTCTGAGACAAATGCCAAGGGTCCTGCACAGTGTTGGGCTGTGAGCAGAACCCCCATCTGTGGACGTCAGGCCCTCATACCACCCTCATGGAGTCGGTTTCTAACCGTTTGTGCAGACACATGCACATTTGTGGCCTGCTGGAGGTCATTTTGCAGGGCTCTGGCAGTGCTCCTCCTGATCCTCCTTGCACAAAGACGGAGGTAGCGGTCCTGGTGCTGGGTGGTTGCCCTCCTACGGCCCCCTCCACGTCTCCTGGTGTACTGGCCTGTCTCCTGGTAGCGCCTCCAGCCTCTGGACACTACGCTGACAGACACCGCAAACCTTCTTGCCACAGCTCGCATTGATGTGCCCATCATGGATGAGCTGCACTACCTGAGCAACTTCTGTGGGTTGTTGAGTCCGTCTCATGCTACCACGACAGCCAACATTCAAAAGTGGCCAAAACATCAGCCAGAAAGCATTGGTACTGAGATGTGGTCTGTGGTCCCCACCTGCAGAAACACTCCTTTATTGAGTGTGTCTTGATAATTGCCAATAATGTCCATCTATTGTCTATTCCATTTGCACAACAGCATGTGAAATTGATTGACAATCAGTGTTGCTTCCTAAGTGAACAGTTTGATTTCACAGAAGTTTGATTTAGGCTGTGTGCCCACGATGTGCTTTTTAAGCGTTTCCGCAGCGGCAAAAACGCTGCAGAAACGCTTAAAAAACGCATGGTAGAAGGCCTGCCATGTCCCCCAATGATAATCCGCATGTGCTGTGCACATGCTGCGGAAATTTCCGCTTCGGATTATCATTGGGGAAAAAAGCGCAGCAGTACCAATTATTTTGCGGAAGTGCTGCGTTTTTGCCGCCATTGACTTGCATTAGAACGTGCCAATTCCGCAAAACTGCATCTGTACTTGCGTAATTGGCGCGTTCTAATGTGCGGATGGTACCCGGGTGTGGAGGACAGGAGACTCTCCTCCACACCCAGGTACCATTAAAAGCTGTAAAAAAAGAATAACATAAAAAATAAAGATTATATTCACCTTTCTACGGCCACCGGACTCCTTCCCTGTGCTTGCCGATAGATCGCGGGCAGATCTGTAGGACCTGCGCTGACGTCACAGTCATGTGACGGCAGGTCCTTCGGTACAGCGTACCGCGATCTGCCGGCAGCCAGCACAGGAGCGCAGCAAGTCTCGGGGGCCATCTGAGGGTAAGTATACATTTATTTTTTTATTTTTTGACATTCTCTCGGGTCACACTATATACCGTATTTTTCGGACCATAAGACGCACTTTTTTCCTCCAAAATTTTGGAGGAAAATGGGGGGTGCGTCTTATGGTCCGAATGTTGGGGGGGTGTATATTTATGTGGGGTGTGAGGGGAGCGGTATCGGTGGAGGAGCAGGGCACAGGAGGTAGCAGCCGCCTACTGCAGCCTACACTGTCCCCACTGCTAAAGAAAATGACTATTCACTGCTCCCCACGCCCATGAGGCGTGGGGAGCACTGAATATTCATGCTCCTTAATAGCGGTATACAGTGTAGCCACGCTGCGGCTGCTGCCGGCTATCTCCTGTGCCTGCCGTTAAAGGACATGAATATTCAACCTCTCTCCACGACCATGGGCATATGGGGAGGGGGTGAATATTCATGCCCTTTAATGAGCGGGCACAGGAGATAGCCGGCAGCAGCTGCAGCGCAGCTCCGCTGTGTGCCGGCTATGAAGGAGAGTGAAGTAACTGCTCCCCGCGCACACAGACCCGGCGTGGGGAGCAGTGACTTCTGGCAGCTGATCTCTCCATGTGAGCCGCGCATGGCAGTGACGTCATGCGCGGCTCACATGGAGAGATCAGTGCAGGCAGACTGGACGCAGCGCTGGAGGAGAGAAGAAAGGTGAGTAGGAGTGTTTATTTTTTTTTAATGTGCAGCCTGAAGGGGATTAGGGGGACCATGCATACTAGGACAGGGATTAGGGGTGCCATGCATACCAGGACAGGGATTAGGGGTGCCATGCATACCAGGACAGGGATTAGGGGTGCCATGCATACCAGGACAGGTATTAGGGGTGCCATGCATACCAGGACAGGTATTAGGGGTGCCATGCATACCAGGACAGGGATTAGGGGTGCCAAGCATACCAGGACAGGGATGAGGGGTGCCATGCATACTAGGACAGGGATTAGGGGCGCCATGCATACCAGGACAGGGATTTGGGGCGCCATACATACCAGGACAGGGATAAGGGGTGCCATGCATACCAGGATAGGGATGAGGGGTGCCATGCATACCAGGACAGGGATGAGGGGTGCCATGCATACCAGGACAGGGATGAGGGGTGCCATGCATACCAGGAGAGGGATGAGGGGTGCCATGCATACCAGGATAGGGATTAGGGGTGCCATGCATACCAGGACAGGGATGAGGGGTGCCATGCATACCAGGATAGGGATGATGGGTGCCATGCATACCAGGACAGGGATGAGGGGTGCCATGCATACCAGAACAGGGATGAGGGGTGCCATGCATACCAGAACAGGGATGAGGGGTGCCATGCATACCATGACAGGGATGAGGGGTGCCATGAATACCAGGACAGGGATGAGGGGTGCCATGCATACCAAGACAGGGATGAGGGGTGCCATGCCTACCAGGACAGGGATGAGGGGTGTCATGCATACCAGGACAGGGATGAGGGGTGCCATGCATACCAGGACAGGAATGAGGGGTGCCATGCATACCAGGACAGGGATGAGGGGTGCCATGCATACCAGGAGAGGGATTAGGGGTGCCATGCATACCAGGATAGGGATTAGGGGTGCCTGCATACCAGGTGAGGGATGAGGGGTGCCATGCATACCAGGACAGGGATGAGGGGTGCCATGCATACCAGGACAGGGATGAGGGGTGCCATGCATACCAGGATAGGGATGAGGGGTGCCATGCATACCAGGATAGGGATGAGGGGTGCCATGCATACCAGGATAGGGATTAGGGGTGCCTGCATACCAGGACAGGGATGAGGGGTGCCATGCATACCAGGACAGGGATGAGGGGTGCCATGCATACCAGGACAGGGATGAGGGGTGCCATGCATACTAGGACAGGGATGAGGGGTGCCATGCATACCAGGATAGGGATTAGGGGTGCCATGCATACCAGGACAGGGATGAGGGGTGCCATGCATACCAGGATAGGGATGATGGGTGCCATGCATACCAGGACAGGGATGAGGGGTGCCATGCATACCAGGACAGGGATGAGGGGTGCCATGCATACCAGGACAGGGATGAGGGGTGCCATGCATACCAGGACAGGAATGAGGGGTGCCATGCATACCAGGACAGGGATGAGGGGTGCCATGCATACCAAGACAGGGATGAGGGGTGCCATGCCTACCAGGACAGGGATGAGGGGTGTCATGCATACCAGGACAGGGATGAGGGGTGCCATGCATACCAGGACAGGGATGAGGGGTGCCATGCATACCAGGATAGGGATGAGGGGTGCCATGCATACCAGGATAGGGATTAGGGGTGCCATGCAAACCAGGATAGGGATTAGGGGTGCCTGCATACCAGGATAGGGATGAGGGGTGCCATGCATACCAGGACAGGGATGAGGGGTGCCATGCATACCAGGACAGGGATGAGGGGTGCCATGCATACCAGGATAGGGATGAGGGGTGCCATGCATACCAGGATAGGGATGAGGGGTGCCATGCATACCAGGATAGGGATGAGGGGTGCCATGCATACCAGGATAGGGATGAGGGGTGCCATGCATACCAGGATAGGGATTAGGGGTGCCTGCATACCAGGACAGGGATGAGGGGTGCCATGCATACCAGGACAGGGATGAGGGGTGCCATGCATACCAGGACAGGGATGAGGGGTGCCATGCATACCAGAACAGGGATGAGGGGTGCCATGCATACCAGGACAGGGATGATGGGTGCCATGCATATCAGGATAGGTATGAGGGGTGCCATGCATACCAGGATAAGGATGAGGGGTGTCATGCATACCAGGATAGGGATGATGGGTGCCATGCATACCAGGATAGGGATTAGGGGTGCCATGCATACCAGGAGAGGGATGCCAGGCATACCAGGATGGGGACCATATATAAAAGAAAGGGGGGCGGCATATATACCAGGATGGGGATCTTGTCAGAATTGGGGGACATTACCCTATACCAGTGTCAGCAGAAGACCCCCTCCCCCTTAAAAGTGCATCATGACCACATTTTTGCTTAAATTTTTATTTTTTTAAGGAATCACGGAGGACGCTGGTACGGTCGGCAAGGTACTCCCTCACCATCTTTTGAAACTTTCCACTCCTTGTGAGAGTACCCCGCGCCTCAGGGCCTGTAAGCTGGGCGGGTGTCAGAAAACGGTCCCAGAACGTTGACAGTGTTCCCCTGCCTCTGCTGGTTTGGAGTTGCATCTCTCTCGCCTGTACGCCTTGGTTGGGCAACGAACTGTGACCTCTGCCGCTAGCGTGTTCAGATGGGAATTTTTTTAAGAGTTCTGCAGCAAGGGCCTTCTGGTACTGCCCCATTTTTGTAGACCTCTCCACCTCAGGAATAAGAGAGTGAAAGTTCTCCTTGTAGCGGGGGTCTACAAGTGTCACCAATCAGTAATGACTGTCACCCAACATTTTGACAACGCGAGGGTCACGGTTAAGGCAGCGTAACATAAAGTCAGCCATGCGTGCCAGACTGGTAACGGGCAAGATTTCCGTGTCCTCACCAAGATGACGACTGACCATGCTCTCCTCCTCCTCCTCCTCCTCTTCCTCCTCCCCCCTGTCCTCAGGCCACCCACGCTGAACCGACGGTATGACACTTGTACAGGTACTACCGTCTACAATGCATGATAGCAGCTCCTGTTCTTCCTCCTCCTCCTCCTCTCCCTCATTGTCCCCCAATGCACGTTGGGATGAGATGAGGCTGGGCTGTGTGTAATCGCCCGCTACGGCTTCTTGATCCATCTCATCATACTCTGGCTGCAATGCCTCCTCTTTAATTCTCTGCAGAGAGCGTTGCAAAAGACAGACAAGTGGGATGCTGACACTAATGATGGCGTCATCGCCACTCATCATCTTGGTGGCCTCCTCAAAGTTTGTCAGGATGGTACATATGTCAGACATCCAGGTCCACTCCTGAGGTCTTATGTGTGGAGTCTGACCTGAATATCGACGGCCTTGTTGCAGCTGGTACTCCACAACTGCTCTCTTCTGCTCACAAATCCTTTGCAACATGTGAAGGGTAGAGTTCCAACGTGTGGGGACATCACACACCAGTCGGTGTGCCGGAAGCTGCAAACGCTGCTGCAACACAGCAAGGGCGGCGGAAGCTGTAGCCGACTTGCAAAAATGAGCTGACAGGTGGCGTACTTTCACGAGCAGATCTGGCAACTCGGGGTACGATATAAGAAACCGCAGAACCACGAGGTTAAGCACATAAGCCAGGCATGGTACGTGTGTGATCTCACCTCGCCTTAGAGCCGCCACCAGGTTACGGCCATTGTCACACACGACCATGCCGGGATGTAGGTTCAGCGGTCTCAGCCACAGATTTGCCTGCTCTTTCACAGCTGTCCACAACACACAAGCAGTGTGAGGTTTATCACCTAAGCTTATGAGTTTCAGCACAGCCTGTTGCCGCTTGGCGGAGGCAGTACTGCAATGCTTCCAGCTTGTAACTGATGTGGTGATATCTGAGATGGAGGCTGAACATGAGGAGGAGGAGGATGATGCGCAGGAGCTGTACACTGTGGGGGCAACTCTGACTGACATAGGGCCCGCAATCCTCGCTGTGGGGAGGATGTGTTCCGTCCCAAGGTCCGACTGGGTCCTGGCTTCCACTATGTTTACCCAGTGTGCCGTCAGAGAGATGTACCGTCCCTGGCCACAAGCACTTGTCCACGTGTCCGTTGTCAGGTGGACTCTCCCAGTAACTGCGTTGTTGAGGGCACGGCAGATGCTTTGGGATATGTGCTTGTGTAGTGCGGGGATGGCACACCGGGCAAAATAGGTACGGCTGGGGACCGAGTACCGAGGGACGGCCACCGCCATAAGATTGCGGAAGGATTCCGTCTCCACCAGCCTAAAAGGCAGCATTTCCAACGCAAGCAGTCCTGAAATGTGCGAATTTAGGACTGTGGCCTGTGGGGCGTTAGCTGCGAATTTCAGCTTTCGTTCAAAGGTCTGGGATATGGACAATTGAACGCTGCGGTGGGACGTGGACGTGGACGTTGATGCTGTTTCTTGAGAAACTGCCATAACAAGTGAAGACTGAGAGGAGGGGGCATCTTTACATGCAGTATGGACAGGGGATTGCCTTGTACACACAACAGGGGGTTCTATTGCATGCACAACAGTGGAAGAAGCAGTGGTGACACCCTCTGACATTGGTCGTGGACCCTGGGTTTCGCCCCACAAAGTCGGGTGCTTTGCTGCAATGTGCCTGATCATGCTGGTGGTGGTCAGGCTGGTAGTTTTGTCACCCCTGCTGATGCTGGCATGGCAGGTGGAACATATGGCCTTTTTGGGGTTATCAGCAGAGTCTTTAAAAAAATTCCATTCTCTGGAAGACCTACCGCTTGTACTGGCAACGTCCCTCGTGTTGGTGTTACGGGGAACGGTTGCCTGCCTTCTGTCTGCGGCCACCACACTGCTTCTCCTGCCTGTTGGGGCTCTCTGCCTCCCTCCCCCTGTGTGCTGCTGGCCTCACTCTGCATGTCCTCCTTCCACGTTGGGTCAGTTACTAGATCATCCACCACCTCCTCCTCTTCCACTTGCGCACCACGATCCTCCTCCTCACTTCCTGGCAATTGTGTCTCGTCATCGTCCACCTCTTGTGACAGATTGCCAACGTCGACTTCCTGTGGCCGTGGCTGTTCAAATATTTGGGCATCGCAACATGGGATCTCCTCTTCCACCACTTCAAGCGTATCAGGCGAGGGGCCCAAATATGGAAATGGACCAGTGAACAGCTCTTCAGAGTGTCCAAGTGTGGGATCACTTGCTGTCTGACGACACTCGGCATGGTGGGAGGAAGGAGCATCAGGGTGAGGAGGAGTATGCGGTCGAGACTCACGGCTACTAAGAGTTGACCGTGTGGAAGACAGACCGGAGGTGGTGGTGCCCAGGTAACTGGAAGTATTATCTGCTATCCAATTAATAACCTGTTCACACTGATCAGTTCTCAATACTGGTGTTGTTCTGTGCTTCCCTAGTAATTCGGTCAAGAACTGGGAGCGAGAAGATGTGGCTGTTGGTTGTGGCACATTTTCACCTTGGCCAC
Organism: Phyllobates terribilis; assembly: GCF_046119375.1. NCBI lineage: Eukaryota > Metazoa > Chordata > Amphibia > Anura > Dendrobatidae > Phyllobates > Phyllobates terribilis. The sequence continues at coordinate 744,550,270 of NW_027362762.1, forward strand.
GGCCCCGTCCTCTGCACGAACCATCACCAGAACGTCCACTTCCACGTCCCTTGCAACGCGCCTTGCCCATTGTAAATGAAGTAAAATAGCTTACACTTGCACTATCAATGGAAAAAGGGTAATAAAGAGTAGATTAGAACCGTGGAAGAGGAAAACCACAGTTATTGTTTACTGGGGTATACCACACTTTTTTAAATAGAGATATTTGTGGCTGAACAGTAGTGTTGAGCCACCCCCGTAGTGTTCGGGTTCGGTTCGGTTCGTCGAACACCTTAGAACACCGTCGAACACCGTTAAAACCAATGGCAGGCAAACAAAAACACATAGAAACACATAGAAAACACCTGCAAAGGTGTCCAAAAGCTGACAAACTGCTCAGAAGACACTCTCTTTAAAAAAGCCAGCCGGCAAATTCAGCAGCGGCATACACCGGTACCCGACAATTTAGACAAGAAGGAATAGAGCATCACACATAGATTAGATAGATAGAAACATGTCAGTCACACATATAAGAAGCACAGTGACAGTGTTGGTTACTGCACTTGTCATTTAGTGTAAAGGATTTATTAAAAAAAATATTAGTGTTTTCATGCACCGTCTCTTTAAAAAAGCCGGCCGGCAATTCAGCATCTGTACCCGACAATTTAGAACAGAAAGAATAGAGCTTCACACATAGATTAGATAGATAGAAACATGTCAGTCACATATATATGAAGTACAGTGACAGTGTTGCTTACTGTACTTGTCATTTAGTGTAAAGGATTTATTTAAAAAAATAATAGTGTTTTCATGCACTGTCTCTTTAAAAAAGCCGGCCGGCAATTCAGCAGCGGTACCCGACAATTTAGAACAGAAAGATAGAGCATCACACATAGATTAGATAGATAGAAACATGTCAGTCACATATATATGAAGTACAGTGATAGTGTTGGTTACTGTACTTGTCATTTAGTATTAAAATAAAGGATTTATTATTAAAAAAATTGGCGTGGGGTTCCCCTTAATTTTAGGCTCTAGCGGAGGTTAAGCAGACGGCTGGGGCAGATGTTTGAAGCCTGGGAAGGGGGTAATACCCACGGAGCTTCCCAGGCTACTAATATCAGCCCCCAGCTGAATACATAGCCTTTACTAGCTATTAAAATGGGGGACCCCCCAAAAAAAATGACGTGGGGTCCCCCCTAATTTAATAGCTAGCAAAGGCTAGGCAGACAGCTGGGGGCTGATATTAATAGCCCAGGAAGGGAGCCATGAATATTGGCCCCCTCCCAGGCTAGAAACACCAGCCGTCAGCCGCCCCAGAAATGGCGCATTCATAGGATGCGCCAATTCTGGCACTTAGCCTCGCTCTTCCACGCTGCCCTGGTGCGGTGGCAGGGGGTAATAGGGTTGGGGTTGATGTCAGCTTATAATGCCAGCTGACATCAAGCCCAGGTTAGTAATGGAGAGGCGTCTATAAGACACCCCCATTACTAACCCCATAGTCAAAGTTAAAAAAAACACAAACACCCAGAATAAAGTCCTTTAATTGAAATAAAGACACAATCCTTTATTGTTCTAAATTAAACCATACTTACCATCACGCCCATTCCAGCTGAAGCCAACGATCTCCTGCAATAAAAGAAAAATAATAAAGCAACCTCATCCTTACCTTTCCATGGTTCCCACGACAGCTTCAGCTCTGCTACATCGAGATGACAGGCTGGACCGCAGCAGAACGCTGCCATCCAGCTTGTCATCCCGCAGACACTGAGAAGCGCAGGCTTGCTTGCGCTGCTCAGCGTCTCTCTGTGACGACATCCAGATGAGCCGAGTTCATGTCCAATGAACTCGGCTCACCTCATGCACGTCACTGACAGCGTGGGAAAATTCTCACGCTGAAGCGCTGATTGCAGGAGAATTTTCCCACGCTGTCAGTGACGTGCAGGAGGTGAGCTGAGTTCATTGGACATGAGCTCACCTCATGCACATCACTGACAGCGTGGGAGAATTCTCCTGCACTCAGCACTTCAGCGTGAGAATTTTCCCACGCTGTCAGTGACGTGCATGAGGTGAGCCGAGTTCATTGGACATGACCTCGGCTCATCTGGATGCCGTCACAGCGAGACAGTGAGGAGCGCAAGCATGCCTGCGCTTCTCAGTGTCTGCGGGATGACAGACTGGATGGCAGCATTCTGCTGCGGTCCAGCCAGTCATCTCGATGTAGCAGAGCTGAAGCTGTCGTGGGAACCATGGAAATGTAAGGATGAGGTTGGTTTATTATTTTTCTTTTATTGCAGGAGATCGTTGGCTTCAGCTGGAATGGGTGTGATGGTAAGTATGGTTTAATTTAGAACAATAAAGAATTGTGTCTTTATTTCAATTAAAGGACTTTATTCTGGGTGTTGTGTTTTTTTTAAATACTTTACTAGAAATTCATGGCGGTCATGTCTAATACTGGCGTGACCCCATGAATTTTGGGCTTGGGGCCAGCTGATAATACCAAGCTGGCCCTAACCCCTTTATTACCCAGTGAGCCACCGCACCAGGGCCCTGGATGAGTTGGGTACAGCGCCAGAAGATGGCGCTTCTATGAACGCGCCATTTTCCGGGGTGGCTGCGGACTGCAATTTGTAGCGGGGGGGGCCCAGAAAGCTTGGGCCTCCCTGCGCTGCAGATTCCAGCCCCCAGCTGCCTAGTTGTACCTGGCTGGACACAAAAATAGGGCGAAGCCCCACATACTTTTTTTTTAATTATTTCATGAAATTCATGAAATAATTAAGAAAAAAAGGGCTTCCCTATATTGTTGTGTCCGGCCAGGTACAAATAGGCAGCTGGTGGATGGGGGCAGCCCGTTCCTGCCTGCTGTACCTGGCTGGACACAAATATAGTGCGAAGCCCCACTTCAATTTTTTTAAATTATTTCAGGAAATTCATGAAATAATTTAAAAAAAATTGACGTGGGGCTTCGCACTATATTTGTGTCCAGCCAGGTACAGCAGGCAGGAACGGGCTGCCCCCAACCACCAGCTGCCTATTTGTACCTGGCCGGACACAACAATATAGGGAAGCCCTTTTTTTCTTAATTATTTCATGAAATAATTTAAAGAAAATTGACGTGGGGCTTCGCCCTGTTTTTGTGTCCAGCCAGGTACAACTAGGCAGCTGGGGGCTGGAATCCGCAGCGCAGGGAGGCCCAAGCTTTCTGGGCCACCCCCGCTGCAAATTGCAGTCCGCAGCCACCCCGGAAAATGGCGCGTTCATAGAAGCGCCATCTTCTGGCGCTGTACCCAACTCATCCAGGGCCCTGATGCGGTGGCTCACTGGGTAATAAAGGGGTTAGGGCCAGCTTGGCATTATCAGCTGGCCCTAAGCCCGAAATTCATGGGGTCACGCCAATATTAGACATGACCACCATGAATTTCTAGTAAAGTATTTAAAAAAAACACAACACCCAGAAAAAAGTCCTTTAATTGAAATAAACACACAATTCTTTATTGTTCTAAATTAAACCATACTTACCATCACGCCCATTCCAGCTGAAGCCAACGATCTCCTGAAATAAAAGAAAAATAATAAAGCAACATCATCCTTACCTTTCCATGGTTCCCATGACAGCTTCAGCTCTGCTACATCGAGATGACAGGCTGGACCGCAGCAGAACGCTGCCATCCAGCCTGTCATCCCGCAGACACTGAGAAGCGCAGGCTTGCTTGCGCTCCACAGTGTCTCTCTGTGAGGGCATCCAGATGAGCCGAGTTAATGTCCAATGAACTCGGCTCACCTCATGCACGTCACTGACAGCGTGGGAAAATTCTCCTGCACTCAGCGCTTCAGCGTGGGAGAATTCTCACGCTGAAGCGCTGAGTGCAGGAGAATTCTCCCACGCTGTCAGTGACGTGCAGGAGGTGAGCTGAGTTCATTGGACATGAGCTCACCTTATGCACGTCACTGACAGCGTGGGAGAATTCTCCTGCACTCACCGCTTCAGCGTGAGAATTTTCCCACGCTGTCAGTGACGTGCATGAGGTGAGCTGAGTTCATTGGACATGAACTCGGCTCATCTGGATGTCGTCACAGAGAGACGCTGAGCAGCGCAAGCAAGCCTGCGCTTCTCAGTGTCTGCGGGATGAGAGGCTGGATGGCAGCGTTCTGCTGCGGTCCAGCCTGTCATCTCGATGTAGCAGAGCTGAAGCTGTCGTGGGAACCATGGAAAGGTAAGGATGAGGTTGCTTTATTATTTTTCTTTTATTGCAGGAGATCGTTGGCTTCAGCTGGAATGGGCGTGACGGTAAGTATGGTTTAATTTAGAACAATAAAGAATTGTGTCTTTATTTCAATTAAAGGACTTTATTCTGGGTGTTGTGTTTTTTTTAAATACTTTACTAGAAATTCATGGCGGTCATGTCTAATACTGGCGTGACCCCATGAATTTTGGGCTTGGGGCCAGCTGATAATACCAAGCTGGCCCTAACCCCTTTATTACCCAGTGAGCCACCGCACCAGGGCCCTGGATGAGTTGGGTACAGCGCCAGAAGATGGCGCTTCTATGAACGCGCCATTTTCCGGGGTGGCTGCGGACTGCAATTTGTAGCGGGGGGGGCCCAGAAAGCTTGGGCCTCCCTGCGCTGCAGATTCCAGCCCCCAGCTGCCTAGTTGTACCTGGCTGGACACAAAAATAGGGCGAAGCCCCACATACTTTTTTTTTAATTATTTCATGAAATTCATGAAATAATTAAGAAAAAAAGGGCTTCCCTATATTGTTGTGTCCGGCCAGGTACAAATAGGCAGCTGGTGGATGGGGGCAGCCCGTTCCTGCCTGCTGTACCTGGCTGGACACAAATATAGTGCGAAGCCCCACTTCAATTTTTTTAAATTATTTCAGGAAATTCATGAAATAATTTAAAAAAAATTGACGTGGGGCTTCGCACTATATTTGTGTCCAGCCAGGTACAGCAGGCAGGAACGGGCTGCCCCCAACCACCAGCTGCCTATTTGTACCTGGCCGGACACAACAATATAGGGAAGCCCTTTTTTTCTTAATTATTTCATGAAATAATTTAAAGAAAATTGACGTGGGGCTTCGCCCTGTTTTTGTGTCCAGCCAGGTACAACTAGGCAGCTGGGGGCTGGAATCCGCAGCGCAGGGAGGCCCAAGCTTTCTGGGCCACCCCCGCTGCAAATTGCAGTCCGCAGCCACCCCGGAAAATGGCGCGTTCATAGAAGCGCCATCTTCTGGCGCTGTACCCAACTCATCCAGGGCCCTGATGCGGTGGCTCACTGGGTAATAAAGGGGTTAGGGCCAGCTTGGCATTATCAGCTGGCCCTAAGCCCGAAATTCATGGGGTCACGCCAATATTAGACATGACCACCATGAATTTCTAGTAAAGTATTTAAAAAAAACACAACACCCAGAAAAAAGTCCTTTAATTGAAATAAACACACAATTCTTTATTGTTCTAAATTAAACCATACTTACCATCACGCCCATTCCAGCTGAAGCCAACGATCTCCTGAAATAAAAGAAAAATAATAAAGCAACATCATCCTTACCTTTCCATGGTTCCCATGACAGCTTCAGCTCTGCTACATCGAGATGACAGGCTGGACCGCAGCAGAACGCTGCCATCCAGCCTGTCATCCCGCAGACACTGAGAAGCGCAGGCTTGCTTGCGCTCCACAGTGTCTCTCTGTGAGGGCATCCAGATGAGCCGAGTTAATGTCCAATGAACTCGGCTCACCTCATGCACGTCACTGACAGCGTGGGAAAATTCTCCTGCACTCAGCGCTTCAGCGTGGGAGAATTCTCACGCTGAAGCGCTGAGTGCAGGAGAATTCTCCCACGCTGTCAGTGACGTGCAGGAGGTGAGCTGAGTTCATTGGACATGAGCTCACCTTATGCACGTCACTGACAGCGTGGGAGAATTCTCCTGCACTCACCGCTTCAGCGTGAGAATTTTCCCACGCTGTCAGTGACGTGCATGAGGTGAGCCGAGTTCATTGGACATGAACTCGGCTCATCTGGATGTCGTCACAGAGAGACGCTGAGCAGCGCAAGCAAGCCTGCGCTTCTCAGTGTCTGCGGGATGAGAGGCTGGATGGCAGCGTTCTGCTGCGGTCCAGCCTGTCATCTCGATGTAGCAGAGCTGAAGCTGTCGTGGGAACCATGGAAAGGTAAGGATGAGGTTGCTTTATTATTTTTCTTTTATTGCAGGAGATCGTTGGCTTCAGCTGGAATGGGCGTGACGGTAAGTATGGTTTAATTTAGAACAATAAAGGATTGTGTCTTTATTTCAATTAAAGGACTTTATTCTGGGTGTTTGTGTTTTTTTTAACTTTGACTATGGGGTTAGTAATGGGGGTGTCTTATAGACGCCTCTCCATTACTAACCTGGGCTTGATGTCAGCTGGCATTATAAGCTGACATCAACCCCAACCCTATTACCCCCTGCCACCGCACCAGGGCAGCGTGGAAGAGCGAGGCTAAGTGCCAGAATTGGCGCATCCTATGAATGCGCCATTTCTGGGGCGGCTGACGGCTGGTGTTTCTAGCCTGGGAGGGGGCCAATATTCATGGCTCCCTTCCTGGGCTATTAATATCAGCCCCCAGCTGTCTGCCTAGCCTTTGCTAGCTATTAAATTAGGGGGGACCCCACGTCATTTTTTTTGGGGGGTCCCCCATTTTAATAGCTAGTAAAGGCTATGTATTCAGCTGGGGGCTGATATTAGTAGCCTGGGAAGCTCCGTGGGTATTACCCCCTTCCCAGGCTTCAAACATCTGCCCCAGCCGTCTGCTTAACCTCCGCTAGAGCCTAAAATTAAGGGGAACCCCACGCCAATTTTTTTAATAATAAATCCTTTATTTTAATACTAAATGACAAGTACAGTAACCAACACTATCACTGTACTTCATATATATGTGACTGACATGTTTCTATCTATCTAATCTATGTGTGAAGCTCTATTCTGTCTGTTATAAATTGTCGGGTACCGCTGCTGAATTGCCGGCCGGCTTTTTTAAAGAGACGGTGCATGAAAACACTATTATTTTTTTTGATAAATCCTTTACGCTAAATGACAAGTACAGTAAGCAGCACTGTCACTGTACTTCATATATATGTGACTGACATGTTTCTATCTATCTAATCTATGTGTGATTCTCTATTCCTTCTATTCTAAATTGTCGGGTACAGATGCTGAATTGCCGGCCGGCTTTTTTAAAGAGACGGTGCATGAAAACACTATTATTTTTTTTGATAAATCCTTTACGCTAAATGACAAGTACAGTAAGCAGCACTTTCACTGTACTTCGTATATATGTGGCTGACATGTTTATATCTATCTAATCTATGTGTGAAGCTCTATTCTTTCGGTTCTAAATTGTCGGGTACAGGTGTATGCCGCTGCTGAATTGCCGGCTTTTCATGTTTCACTGTTGGCACTGTTCCCATCGATTTGGGCAATCACTGTAATGCCACAACCACCATGGCTGTGGCATTACAGTGAGTGGCAGACAATCCCTGCATGATTGGTGCTCTAAATAGCGCCAGACATGCAGGACACGCTTTTGGTGCACGAACAGTTATCGAACATAACCTCGAACAGCCGAATTTTTTGCAAATCGTTCGGGTTCGTCGAACAACTCGAACACCGCCCAGAACAGCTCGAATTTGAGATTGGCGAACAGTTCTAGACGAACACCGCTCATCTCTACTGAACAGTGAGCGACACACTCAAACTTCTTTTTTTTAAGATACCAAAGGCCCAAAACTGGATAGTACAGCGATTTGACCCGTGGAACTGCGAAACCACACTGGGATGTCGGGCCTACACAAGACTATTTTCAACAGATATATTTTTGTGTCACAACGGTCAGGAGACACTACTATTTTTCTTTACGGAAAAAACTACCAAAAGCTGAATAATAGAGATTTTTTACCGTGGGATGGCAAAACCACAGTTATTGTTTACTGGGGTATACCACACTTTTTTAAATAGAGATATTTGCGGCTGAACAGTGAGCGACACACTCAAACTGCTTTTTTTTAAGATACCAAAGGCCCAAAACTGGATAGTACAGCGATTTGACCCGTGGAACTGCGAAACCACACTGGGATGTCGGGCCTACACAAGACTATTTTCAACAGATATATTTTTGTGTCACAACAGTCAGGAGACACTACTGTTTTTCTTTACGGAAAAAACTACCAAAAGCTGAATAATAGAGATTTTTTACCGTGGGATGGCAAAACCACAGTTATTGTTTACTGGAGTATACCACACTTTTTTAAATAGAGATATTTGCGGCAGAACAGTGAGCGACACACTCAAACTGCTTTTTTTTTAGATACCAAAGGCCCAAAACTGGATAGTACAGCTATTTGACCCGTGGAACTGCGAAACCACACTGGGATGTCGGACCTACACAAGACTATTTTCAACAGATATATTTTTGTGTCACAACAGTCAGGAGACACTACTGTTTTTCTTTACTAAAAAAACTACCAAAAGCTGAATAATAGAGATTTTTTACCGTGGGATGGCAAAACCACAGTTATTGTTTACTGGGGTATACCACACTTTTTTAAATAGAGATATTTGCGGCTGAACAGTGAGCGACACACTCAAACTGCTTTTTTTTTAGATACCAAAGGCCCAAAACTGGATAGTACAGCGATTTGACCCATGGAACTGCGAAACCACACTGGGATGTCGGGCCTACACAAGACTATTTTCAACAGATGTATTTTTGTGTCACAACAGTCAGGAGACATTACTGTTTTTCTTTACGGAAAAAACTACCAAAAGCTGAATAATAGAGATTTTTTACCGTGGGATGGCAAAACCACAGTTATTGTTTACTGGGGTATACCACACTTTTTTAAATAGAGATATTTGCGGCTGAACAGTGAGCGACACACTCAAACTGCTTTTTTTTTAGATACCAAAGGCCCAAAACTGGATAGTACAGCTGTTTGACCCGTGGAACTGCGAAACCACACTGGGATGTCGGGTGTACACAAGACTACTTTCAACAGATATATTTTTGTGTCACAACAGTCAGGAGACACTACTGTTTGTCTTTACGGAAAATATACCAAAATCTGAATAATAGAGATTTTTTACCGTGGGATGGCAAAACCACAGTTATTGTTTACTGGGGTATACCACACTTTTTTAAATAGAGATATTTGCGGCTGAACAGTGAGCAACACACTCAAACTGCTTTTTTTTTTAGATACCAAAGGCCCAAAACTGGATAGTACAGCGATTTGACCCATGGAACTGTGAAACCACACTGGGATATCGGGCCTACACAAGACTATTTTCAACAGATATATTTTTGTGTCACAACAGTCAGGAGAAACTACTGCTTTTCTTTACGGAAAAAACTACCAAAAGCTGAATAATAGAGATTTTTTACCGTGGGATGGCAAAACCACAGATATTGTTTACTGGGGTATACCACACTTTTTTAAATAGAGATATTTGCGGCTGAACAGTGAGCGACACACTCAAACTTCTTTTTTTTTAGATACCAAAGGCCCAAAACTGGATAGTACAGCGATTTGACCCGTGGAACTGCGAAACCACACTGGGATGTCGGGCCTACACAAGACTATTTTCAACAGATATATTTTTGTGTCACAACAGTCAGGAGACACTACTGTTTTTCTTTACGGAAAAAAATACCAAAAGCTGAATAATAGAGATTTTTTACCGTGGGATGGCAAAACCACAGTTATTGTTTACTGGGGTATACAACACTTTTTTAAATAGAGATATTTTTGGCTGAACAGTGAGCGACACACTCAAACTGCTTTTTTTTTTTAGATACCAAAGGCCCAAAACTGGATAGTACAGCGATTTGACCCGTGGAACTGCGAAACCACACTGGGATGTCGGGCCTACACAAGACTAATTTCAACAGATATATTTTTGTGTCACAACAGTCAGGAGACACTACTGTTTTTCTTTACGGAAAAAACTACCAATAGCTGAATAATAGAGATTTTTTACCGTGGGATGGCAAAACCACAGTTATTGTTTACTGCGGTATACCACACTTTTTTAAATAGAGATATTTGTGGCTGAACAGTGAGCGACACACTTAAACTGCTTTTTTTTTAGATACCAAAGGCCCAAAACTGGATAGTACAGCGATTTGACCCATGGAACTGCGAAACCACACTGGGATGTCGGACCTACACAAGACTATTTTCAACAGATATATTTTTGTGTCACAACAGTCAGGAGACACTACTGTTTTTCTTTACGGAAAAAACTACCAAAAGCTGAATAATAGAGATTTTTTACCATGGGATGGCAAAACCACAGTTATTGTTTACTGGGGTATACCACACTTTTTTAAAAAGAGATATTTGCGGCTGAACAGTGAGCGACACACTCAAACTGCTTTTTTTTTAGATACCAAAGGCTCAAAACTGGATAGTACAGCGATTTGACCCGTGAAACTGCGAAACCACACTGGGATGTCGGGCCTACACAAGACTATTTTTAACAGATATATTTTTGTGTGACAACAGTCAGGAGACACTACTGTTTTTCTTTACGGAAAATATACCAAAACCTGAATAATATAGATTTTTTACCGTGGGATGTTAAAACCACAGTTATTGTTTACTGGGGTATACCACACTTTTTTAAATAGAGATATTTGCGGCTGAACAGTGAGCGACACTCTCAAACTGCTTTTTTTTTAGATACCAAAGGCCCAAAACTGGATAGTACAGCGATTTGACCCATGGAACTGCGAAACCACACTGGGATGTCGGGCCTACACAAGACTATTTTCAACAGATATATTTTTGTGTCACAACAGTCAGGAGACACTACTGTTTTTCTTTACGGAAAATATACCAAAACCTGAATAATAGAGATTTTTTACCGTGGGATTACAAAACCACAGTTATTGTTTACTGGGGTAACATAGTAACATAGTTTGTAAAGCCGAATAAAGACTTGCGTCCATCAAGTTCGACCTGTTAGTTCTGTAATTGCTATAGTTGATCCAGAGGAGGGCAAAAACCCCAAATGATTTGGCCAATCTTCACCTGAGGAAAAATTCCCTCCCGACTCTGAAACCAGCAGTCAGAATAAATCCCTGTATCAACCTACTATTTTATTTTATTTTTAAGTATACGCTGAAATCTGCCTGGTATCTAGAAATGCATCCAGTCCCCGCTTGAACTGGTGTAGTGAATCCGACATTACCTTCTCCTCACTCAGTGAATTCCATATGCTCACTGCTTGTAACGGGTCTGGGAGGCGGAACCTCTGAGCTACTATACAAGGGGGCGGTCCTTGTAAGGGAGCGGGTGGCGACCAGGGAAGACGGGCAGGCAGTCACAGCAGGTGACCGAGACAGTCTCTGAGTGAACGGGCTGGAGGTCACGGCAAGTGACCGGGGCAGTCTCTGGATGAACGGGCAGGAGGTCACGGCAAGTGACCGGGGCAGTCTCTGGATGAACGGGCAGGAGGTCACGGCAAGTGACCGGGGCAGTCTCTGGATGAACGGGCAGGAGGTCACGGCAAGTGACCGGGGCAGTCTCTGGGTAAAGGGTAGGTACGACCTGTGATGGCAAAGCCTCCAGGTAGGCTAGCAGGCAGATGGTAGATGTGTGCTCCCAGGTGAGCAAGCGAGAGTCTCTGGAATGGCAAGTGGTCACAGCACGTGACGGCGGAGCCTCCAGGTAGGCTAGCAGGCAGGTAACAGGTGTGCGCTCCCAGGTGAGCGGGCAGGAGTCTCTGGAATGGCAGGTGGTCACAGCACGTGACGGCAGAGCCTCCAGGTAGGCTAGCAGGCAGGTAGCAGGTGTGCGCTCCCAGGTGAGCGGGCAAGCTGGTCCATAGACAGACTGACAGGAGTTGGAGGGCAGACCGTCGGACCTCAGGCTAGCAGGCAGGTAGCAGAAGAGCGCTCCCAGGTGAGCGGGCAAGCTGGTCCTTAGACAGACTGACAGGAGTCGGTAGGCAGACCGTCGGACCTCAGGCTAGCAGGCAGGTAAGCGGAATATCAGGCAGGAATCAGACAGCAACTGGCAGGAATCTGGCAGGTAACTGGCAACGGGACCTGAGGGCTGAAGCAGAGTAGTGAACAGTGCAACAACATTGCTCGGGCACCTCCATTTTGGAGGAGGTGCCTTATATATGGTGAAGTCCTCCGGCCATTGGCCGGGGACTCCTTAGGACGGCGCGCGCAGCCCCTTTAAGAGGGAGGGAGCGCGCGCGCGCCCTAAGCACAGTGGCCGGGAAGGAGGACGCCGGGCTCGGAGCAGAGGGGTGAGGGGAACAGCGTCCCTGCCTAGCAGAGGGCAGGGATGCCGGCGCTACAGTACCCCCCCCTTTAGGCCCCCCCTTTTTTAGGCCAGAGAGAAATTTAGCTAGGATGAGAGGGGCATGGATGTTCTCCCGGGGCTCCCACGTTCTCTCTTCAGGACCAAACCCCTTCCAATCTACTAGAAAAAAGGTCTTCCCTCTTACCCTTTTGGTGGCCAGAATGTTCTCTACCTCAAATTCGTTTTCAGCGGAAACCGGAGCAGGAGGCGTACCTGTAGACTTGGAAAAAGAGTTAAGTACCACAGGTTTGAGGAGAGATACATGGAAGGAGTTAGGGATCCGCAAGTTGGCCGGGAGTTTCAATTTATAGGCCACCGGGTTGATCTGACTGATGACCTCCAGAGGACCGATGAACCGAAGCCCTAACTTATAGGAAGGAATCTTGAGCCGGACATACTTGGACGAGAGCCAGACCTTATCCCCTGGACGGAATTGAGGAGGATCCAGACGTTTTTTGTCAGCATGTCTTTTCATACGCTCGGATGACAGAAGGAGTGCGGATCGGGTACTCTCCCGTATGGAGGAAAATTTGTTAACAAGAGATTCCGCAGCCGGATTGTCCACCGAGGTGGAGACGGGAAATGGGATCCGAGGATGCTGACCGAAGACAACAAAAAACGGGGATTTGGAGGAAGATTCGCTCTCGTGATTGTTGTAAGAAAATTCGGCCCATGGCAGGAGATCCACCCAGTCTGAATGGTGGGCATTAACGAAGTGCCGGAGGTAACTGGTCAGGTTCTGATTGATCCGCTCCACTTGACCATTACACTGTGGGTGGTAAGCGGAGGAGAAGTCCAGGGTGACGTCTAGCAGTTTACAAGTGGCTCTCCAGAAGCGTGAGGTGAACTGTACCCCACGATCCGACACGATGTGGAGGGGCAGGCCATGAAGACGGAAGATGTGGCGGATAAAGTCTTTAGCCAGCTCGGGTGCAGACGGGAGGCCTGGCAGGGGAACGAAATGAGCCATCTTGGAAAAGCGGTCAGCGACCACCCAAATGACCGTACAACCGGCAGAGACGGGGAGATCAGTTATAAAGTCCATTGCTATATGCTGCCAGGGGGCAGCAGGTACTGGGAGCGGAAGGAGGCGACCGGCTGGCAGATGTCTCGGAACCTTGTTGCGGGCGCAGGACACACAGGCAGAAACAAAGTCTATTACGTCCTTGTGCAGGGTAGGCCACCAGTAGTGCCGGGTAATAAGCTGGAGGGTCTTTTTCTGACCGGCGTGGCCAGCTAGTTTAGACGAATGACCCCAGTGTAGGATCTTCTCCCGATCAGGTACTGATACGAACGTCTTACCGGGAGGGAGACGATTTAGACTCACGGGAGCCACCTGCATTACTCTGGCGGGATCGATGATGTGTTTCGGTTCTTCCTCGAGATCAGACACCAGAAAGGATCGGGACAAGGCGTCCGCCTTGATGTTTTTGTCAGCCGGGCGAAAATGAAGAATAAAATCAAAGCGAGCAAAAAACAAGGACCACCGAGCTTGGCGCGGGTTAAGTCTCTGGGCATGCTGGAGGTAAGCCAAGTTCTTGTGGTCAGTGTAAATTATTACCGGGTGAAGAGCCCCTTCGAGCAGGTAACGCCACTCCTCCAATGCCAGCTTGATGGCCAATAACTCTCGATCTCCAATGGAATAGTTGCGCTCAGAAGAGGAGAAGAGTTTGGAGAAGAAGCCACAAGTTACCATTCTCCCGGAAGATGATTTTTGGGTAAGTACCGCTCCGGCTCCAGAGGAGGAGGCGTCAACCTCCAGGAAGAACTGCTTGTTGCCATCTGGGCGATGCAGCACCGGGGCGGAAGAGAAGGCCTGTTTTAAGGAAAGAAAGGCCTCCTCTGCTTCGGGCGGCCACTCTCTGGGATTAGTGCCCTTACGGGTGAGCGCGGAAATTGGGGCAGTCCGGGAAGAGAAGTGCGGTATGAAGAGGCGGTAGTAGTTGGCGAAGCCCAGGAACCGCTGAATGGCCTTCAACCCCTCCGGTCGGGGCGATTTCTCGATGGCAGACAGTTTCTCTGGATCCATTCGTAGGCCGTTCTGAGAAATAATGTAGCCCAAAAACGGAAGCGAGGTCTGCTCAAAGAGGCACTTCTCATATTTAGCAAAGAGGTGATTCTGCCTGAGCCTGAGCAGGACCTGACGAACGTCTCTCCGGTGAGTCTGGAGATCCGGAGAGAAGACCAAGATGTCGTCCAGGTACACCACTACGCAGGAGTAGAGAAGGTCCCGGAAGATGTCATTGACCAACTCTTGAAAGACGGCAGGAGCGTTACAGAGACCAAAGGGCATTACCAGATATTCATAGTGGCCGTCCCGGGTGTTGAATGCAGTCTTCCATTCATCCCCTTGACGGATATGGACCAGGTTGTACGCCCCACGGAGGTCCAGTTTGGTGAAGATTCTAGCCCCCCTCAGACGATCAAATAATTCTGGAATGAGCGGAAGGGGGTACTTATTCTTCACCGTGATCTGGTTAAGGCCTCTATAGTCTATACAGGGACGGAGAGAGCCGTCCCTCTTTTTTACGAAAAAGAAGCCTGCTCCCGCCGGGGAGGTAGATTTCCAGATGAATCCCCTGGCCAAATTCTCCTCAATATATTCGGACATCGACCGGGTCTCAGCAGCGGACAATGGGTAAATACGCCCACGGGGAGGCGTAGCACCGGGTAACAGGTCGATAGGACAGTCGTATGGTCTATGAGGGGGTAATGTCTCTGCCTCCTTTTTATTAAAGACATCAGCAAATGACCAATAGGGAATCGGAAGTCCAGGTAGATTAGTTGGGGTAGGAGAAGGACGGGCGGGATGAACAGGAACCAAACAAGTCTTATGACAGTCCTGTACCCAGCGAAGGACTTCTCCGGTCTGCCAGTCAAGCACGGGTGCATGTCTCTGGAGCCAAGGTAGACCTAGTAAGAGGGCGTGAGAGAGTCCAGGCAGAACATGAAAAGAGATGCTCTCAGAATGCAGCATTCCCACCTGCAGAGTTACGGATTCGGTGATGAGTTGGATGGGACGTGGTAAGAGGCCCCAATCCACAACAGCGACAGATAATGGTATAGCCAGAGGTTTGGTGGGAATGCGGTATTTTTCTACCAGGGCCTGTGAAATAAGATTCCCGGCCGCTCCAGAGTCAAGTTGGGCTAGTTCGAAAAAACGATTCTCCCCGCAGATAATTGAGACTGACAGCAGCAGAGATGGAGAGGATTTATTCTTGTCTAGGTCGACCTCTCTGAGCGAACCTAGACACAGGCGTTTCCCGACCTCTCCGGGCAGGTATGGATCCGGTGCTCCTTACTGCCACAGTAGAAACAGCTCCCCTCGGCACGGCGTAAGTCCTGACGGGTTTTGACCATCTTGGTCTGGTCGACCTGCATAGGCTCAGGAGAGTGTACCTGGGGAGAAACGGAGGGAGTGACGGATTTCTGAAAAGTAGGAGCTAGACGTGGAAACCTCCTCTCACGGGTGACTTCTTTGGCACGCTCCTGGAACCGTAGGTCAATCCGGGTGGCAAGAGTTATTAGGTCATCGAGAGTGGTAGGAATGTCTCGACCGGCAAGTTCATCTTTAATACGGCCGGACAGACCCTCCCAGAAGACAGATACCAGAGCGTCGTTATCCCAGGCCAGCTCCGAGACAAGGGTACGGAACCGTATGGCATATTGGCCCACGGTGAGACTTCCTTGACGGAGGCGTAGCAGAGATGATGCGGATGAGGTCTTCCGTTCAGGTTCGTCGAAGACTTTCCGGAAAGCCGTGAGAAAGGCAGGCAAGTCGGACACCAGGGGGTCTCCTCTCTCCCATAGAGGATTTAGCCAGGCCAGGGCCTCCCCGGTGAGATGGGACATGATGAAGGCAATTTTGGCCCGGTCGGAGTTAAACTGGTGGGACAGGAGTTCAAAGTGCAGGGTGCACTGATTTATAAAGCCCCGAGCCTGAGCGGAGTCGCCTCCGAAGCGAGGAGGTGCAGAAAGCCGGGGTCCGGGGTAGGATACCAAAGTATTGGTGGGCAGCGGAGCTGCCGGATTGCGAGTCATGGCACTGGCGGTGGTTGCTGGTGGAGCAGTCAGAGTGTCCAGGCGAGAATTGACATTCCGCAGGTGACCCAGGATGGACTCCTGTTGGGACCTCTGACGGGACAGTTCATGACACAGGTCCGAGAGTGAGGGAGCTTGGGTGCCACCGGGTTCCATGGCCCGAGCAAACTGTAACGGGTCTGGGAGGCGGAACCTCTGAGCTACTATACAAGGGGGCGGTCCTTGTAAGGGAGCGGGTGGCGACCAGGGAAGACGGGCTGGAAGTCTCAGCAGGTGACCGGGACAGTCTCTGAGTGAACGGGCTGGAGGTCACGGCAAGTGACCGGGGCAGTCTCTGGATGAACGGGCAGGAGGTCACGGCAAGTGACCGGGGCAGTCTCTGGATGAACGGGCAGGAGGTCACGGCAAGTGACCGGGGCAGTCTCTGGATGAACGGGCAGGAGGTCACGGCAAGTGACCGGGGCAGTCTCTGGGTAAAGGGTAGGTACGACCTGTGATGGCAGAGCCTCCAGGTAGGCTAGCAGGCAGATGGTAGATGTGTGCTCCCAGGTGAGCAAGCGAGAGTCTCTGGAATGGCAGGTGGTCACAGCACGTGACGGCGGAGCCTCCATGTAGGCTAGCAGGCAGGTAACAGGTGTGCGCTCCCAGGTGAGCGGGCAGGAGTCTCTGGAATGGCAGGTGGTCACAGCACGTGACGGCGGAGCCTCCAGGTAGGCTAGCAGGCAGGTAGCAGGTGTGCGCTCCCAGGTGAGCGGGCAAGCTGGTCCATAGACAGAATGACAGGAGTTGGAGGGCAGACCGTCGGACCTCAGGCTAGCAGGCAGGTAGCAGAAGAGCGCTCCCAGGTGAGCGGGCAAGCTGGTCCTTAGACAGACTGACAGGAGTCGGTAGGCAGACCGTCGGACCTCAGGCTAGCAGGCAGGTAAGCGGAATATCAGGCAGGAATCAGACAGCAACTGGCAGGAATCTGGCAGGTAACTGGCAACGGGACCTGAGGGCTGAAGCAGAGTAGTGAACAGTGCAACAACATTGCTCGGGCACCTCCATTTTGGAGGAGGTGCCTTATATATGGTGAAGTCCTCCGGCCATTGGCCGGGGACTCCTTAGGACGGCGCGCGCGGCCCCTTTAAGAGGGAGGGAGCGCGCGCGCGCCCTAAGCACAGTGGCCGGGAAGGAGCGCGCGCTGCCAGCAGAGCGGGAGGAGGACGCCGGGCTCGGAGCAGAGGGGTGAGGGAAACAGCATCCCTGCCTAGCAGAGGGCAGGGACGCCGGCGCTACACTGCTCTTACCGTAAAGAACCCCTTCCTATGCTGGTGCTGAAACCTTTTCTCTTCCAGTCTTAGTGAATGCCCTCTTGTTACCGTAATATCCCTCCTTTTGAACAAATCCCGGGCAAGATCTCTATACTGTCCCCTAACATATTTGTACACATTTATTATGTCCCCCCTCAACCTTCTCTTTTCCAGGCTGAATAGTCCTAGTTTTGCCAACCTCTCTGGGTATTGCAGTCCCTCCATTCCCTTTATTAATTTTGTTGCCCTCCTTTGTACCTTTTCAAGTTCATTTATATCCTTTCTATATATTGGGGCCCATAACTGAGCACAGTATTCCAAGTGTGGTCTGACCAGTGCTTTGTACAGTGGAAGAATAATGTTCTCATCCTTTGCAGCTATACCTCTTCTGATACATCCCGTTACCCTGTTTGCCCTTACAGCAGCGGCCTGACTTTGGGCACTCCAATTTAGTTTGCTATCAATCAAGATGCCCAAGTCCTTCTCCATCTCTGAATTCCCCAATGATTTCCCATTCAGTGAGTACTGGTGACTTCCATTTTTCCTTCCCATATGTATGACCTTACATTTCTCCTCGTTAAACCTCATTTGCCATTTAATGCTCCACATACCCAGCTTATCCAAATCCCTCTGTAGGTCTGCACTGTCCTCTTTTGTATTAATTGTTTTACATAACTTTGTGTCATCTGCAAATATTGATATTTTACTATTTATCCCGTTGACTATGTCGTTAATAAAGATATTAAATAACATTGGGCCTAGTACAGACCCCTGTTGTACCCCACTAGTGACGCTTACCCAATCTGAGAATATTCCATTTATAACCACCCTCTGCCTTCTATCCTTTAGCCAGTTTTCTACCCACTTGCAGACATTTTCCCCCAGCCCCATCATTCTCATTTTGTATACCAACCTATTATGTGGCACGCTATCGAACGCTTTTGAGAAGTCGAGATACACGACATCCACTGGTTCCCCCTGATCTACTCGAGAGCTAACCTCCTCGTAGAAGTCAATCAGGTTAGTTTGGCAGGAGCGATTCCTCATGAATCCATGTTGGTTCGGGATTAATAGATTATTAGCATCAAGATGCTCCGTAATTGCCTCTTTAATGAAGCTTTCAAAAATTTTGCCCACAACAGACGTCAGACTCACCGGCCGATAGTTTCCGGCGTCACTTTTTGCTCCCTTTTTGAATATTGGCACTACATTCGCCTGTCGCCAATCAAGTGGTACAGACCCAGTCTCAACAGAATCCTTAAATATAAGATATAACGGTCTGTCTATCACATTACTTAGTTCCCTTAGTACCCGTGGGTGTATGCCATCAGGTCCTGGTGATTTGTTTATTTTAATGTTACTGAGGCGTTTCTGTACCTCAACTTGGGTTAGATTAGTCATACTTAGTGGAGGATTAAGCTTGTCACTTCTCATTTCTCCTGTTAGTTCTATTTCCTTTGTGAAAGTTGTCGAAAAAAAATTATTTAATAGATTAGCTTTATCCTCATCTTTCTCTATGATTTTGCCTTCCTCACTTTTTATCGGTCCAATATTATCCGATTTAATCCTTTTACTATTTATATACGTAAAGAACAGTTTGGGATTTGATCTACTTTCCCTAGCAATACGTCTCTCTGTTTCCTCCTTCGCTATTTTTATTTGTTTTTTACAGGTTCTCGTTTTTTCCTTGTAACACTTTAGTGCCTCCTTACTGTTTTCCTGTTTTAATCTCTTGAATGCCGCTTTTTTGCTATTTAACGCCCCTTTTACGTTCTTGTTCAACCATATTGGTTTCCTCTTATTTCGGGCCCTTTTATTCCCATACGGTATATACCTCTCGCACTGAGTATTCAGAATTCTTTTGAAGGTTTCCCATTTACTATTCGTATTCCTTTGATTAAGTACTTTGTCCCAGTCAATAAGTTGAAGGTTTTCTATCAGCTGATCAAACTTCGCCCTCCTAAAGTTTAATGTTTTAGTTGTTCCCTTATTGATAACCCTACTGAAGGGCATTTTTAAGTCGATAATATTATGATCGCTATTACCCAGGTGCCCCCCTATCTGTACCTCAGTTATTCTATCAGGCCTATTAGTCAATATTAAGTCCAACACGGCCGTCCCTCTCGTTGGTTCCTGCACTAGTTGGGAGAGATAATTATCCTTAATATTTGTCAAGAACCTTTTTCCTTTCTGAGATCTACAGGTTTCTGTTTCCCAGTCAATATCCGGGTAGTTGAAATCCCCCATTACAATCACTTCATTATGTTTTGCTACTTTGTCTATTTGTCCTAATAGCAGATTCTCATTCTCCTCTGTTATATTTGGTGGCTTATAGCAGACCCCCAGTAATATTTTATTATTATTTTTTGCCCCCTCTATCTCTACCCACATGGACTCGACCCCCTCTTCTCCCTCTCCTATATCTTCCCTTAGTCTGGGTTTTAGACATGACTTTACATATAAGCAGACTCCTCCGCCTTTCCCCTGTTTCCGGTCCCTTCTAAATAAACTATAATCTAATAAATTTACCGCCCAGACGTAGCTATCGTCTAGCCAAGTCTCTGTTATACCTACAATGTCATACCTCTCCTCCGATATAAGCGCCCGCAGCTCATCCGCCTTATTGGTCAGGCTTCTTGCGTTGGTCAGCATGCAAGATAAAACTTTGGGGTTATTTAGCATCCTATTCTTCTCTAACGATCTAACTGTACTATCCCCACCCCCCTCTCCACCCTCATTATATTAACTTCTCCCCTTCCCCCTTGCTTGCCTCACATCCCACCTATTTCCTTGGTTCCCCCCCCCGTCTCTATACCACACTTTTTTAAATAGAGATATTTGTGGCTGAACAGTGAGCGACACACTCAAACTGCTTTTTTTTTAGATACCAAAGGCCCAAAACTGGATAGTACAGCGATTTGACCCATGGAACTGTGAAACCACACTGGGATGTCGGGCCTACACAAGACTATTTTCAACAGATATATTTTTGTGTCACAACAGTCAGGAGACACTACTGTTTTTCTTTACGGAAAAAACTACCAAAAGCTGAATAATAGAGATTTTTTACCATGGGATGGCAAAACCACAGTTATTGTTTACTGGGGTATACCACACTTTTTTAAAAAGAGATATTTGCGGCTGAACAGTGAGCGACACACTCAAACTGCTTTTTTTTTAGATACCAAAGGCCCAAAACTGGATAGTACAGCGATTTGACCCATGGAACTGTGAAACCACACTGGGATGTCGGGCCTACACAAGACTATTTTCAACAGATATATTTTTGTGTCACAACAGTCAGGAGACACTACTGTTTTTCTTTACGGAAAAAACTACCAAAAGCTGAATAATAGAGATTTTTACCATGGGATGGCAAAACCACAGTTATTGTTTACTGGGGTATACCACACTTTTTTAAAAAGAGATATTTGCGGCTGAACAGTGAGCAACACACTCAAACTGCTTTTTTTTTTTAGATACCAAAGGCCCAAAACTGGATAGTACAGCGATTTGACCCATGGAACTGCGAAACCACACTGGGATGTCGGGCCTACACAAGACTATTTTCAACAGATATATTTTTGTGTCACAACAGTCAGGAGACACTACTGTTTTTCTATTCGGAAAATATACCAAAACCTGAATAATATAGATTTTTTACTGTGGGATGGCAAAACCACAGTTATTGTTTACTGGGGTATACCACACATTTTTAAATAGAGATATTTGCGGCTGAACAGTGAGCGACACACTCAAACTGCTTTTTTTTTAGATACCAAAGGCCCAAAACTAGATAGTACAGCGATTTGACCCATGGAACTGCGAAACCACACTGGGATGTCAGGCCTACACAAGACTATTTTCAACAGATATATTTTTGTGTCACAACAGTCAGGAGACACTACCATTTTTCTTTACGGAAAAAACTACCAAAAGCTGAATAATAGAGATTTTTTACCGTGGGATGGCAAAACCACAGTTATTGTTTACTGGGGTATACCACACTTTTTTAAATAGAGATATTTGCGGCTGAACAGTGAGCGACACACTCAAACTGCTTTTTTTTTTAGATACCAAAGGCCCAAAACTGGATAGTACAGCGATTTGACCCATGGAAATGTGAAACCACACTGGGATGTCGGGCCTACACAAGACTATTTTCAACAGATATATTTTTGTGTCACAACAGTCAGGAGAAACTACTGT
Organism: Phyllobates terribilis; assembly: GCF_046119375.1. NCBI lineage: Eukaryota > Metazoa > Chordata > Amphibia > Anura > Dendrobatidae > Phyllobates > Phyllobates terribilis. Next base: position 744,572,147 of record NW_027362762.1, read on the forward strand.
TTTTCTTTACGGAAAAAACTACCAAAAGCTGAATAATAGAGATTTTTTACCGTGGGATGGCAAAACCACAGTTATTGTTTACTGGGGTATACCACACTTTTTTAAATAGAGATATTTGTGGCTGAACAGTGAGCGACACTCTCAAACGGCTATTTTTTTAGATACCAAAGGCCCAAAACTGGATAGTACAGCGATTTGACCCATAGAACTGCGAAACCACACTGGGATGTCGGGCCTACACAAGACTATTTTCAACAGATATATTTTTGTGTCACAACAGTCAGGAGACACTACTGTTTTTCTTTACGGAAAAAACTACCAAAAGCTGAATAATAGAGATTTTTTTACCGTGGGATGGCAAAACCACAGTTATTGTTTACTGGGGTATACCACACTTTTTTAAATAAAGATATTTGCGGCTGAACAGTGAGCGACACACTCAAACTGCTTTTTTTTTAGATACCAAAGGCCCAAAACTGGATAGTACAGCTATTTGACCCGTGGAACTGCGAAACCACACTGGGATGTCGGGCCTACACAAGACTATTTTCAACAGATATATTTTTGTGTCACAACAGTCAGGAGACACTACTGTTTTTCTTTACGGAAAATATACCAAAACCTGAATAATATAGATTATTTACCGTGGGATGGCAAAACCACAGTTATTGTTTACTGGGGTATACCACACTTTTTTAAATAGAGATATTTGCGGCTGAACAGTGAGAGACATTCTCAAACTGCTTTTTTTTTAGATACCAAAGGCCCAAAACTGGATAGGACAGCGATTTGACCCATTAAACTGCGACACCACACTGGGATGTCGGGCCTACACAAGACTATTTTCAACAGATATATTTTTGTGTCACAACAGTCAGGAGACACTACTGTTTTTCTTTACGGAAAAAACTACCAAAAGCTGAATAATAGAGATTTTTTACCGTGGGATGGCAAAACCACAGTTATTGTTTACTGGGGTATACCACACTTTTTTAAATAGAGATATTTGCGACTGAACAGTGAGCGACACACTCAAACTGCTTTTTTTTTAGATACCAAAGGCCCAAAACTGGATAGTACAGCTATTTGACCTGTGGAACTGCGAAACCACACTGGGATGTCGGGCCTACGCAAGACTATTTTCAACAGATATATTTTTGTGTCCCAACAGTCAGGAGACACTACTGTTTTTCTTTACGGAAAATATACCAAAACCTGTATAATAGAGATTTTTTACCGTGGGATGACAAAACCACAGTTATTATTTACTGGGGTATACCACACTTTTTAAATAGAGATATTTGCGTCTGAACAGTGAGCGACACACTCAAACTGCTTTTTTTTAGATACCAAAGGCCCAAAACTGGATAGTACAGCGATTTGACCCATGGAACTGCGAAACCACACTGGGATGTCAGGCCTACACAAGACTATTTTCAACAGATATATTTTTGTGTCACAACAGTCAGCAGACACTACTGTTTTTCTTTACGGAAAAAACTACCAAAAGCTGAATAATAGAGATTTTTTACCGTGGGATGGCAAAACCACAGTTATTGTTTACTGGGGTATACCACACTTTTTTAAATAGAGATATTTGTGGCTGAACAGTGAGCGACACTCTCAAACGGCTTTTTTTTTAGATACCAAAGGCCCAAAACTGGATAGTACAGCGATTTGACCCATAGAACTGCGAAACCACACTGGGATGTCGGGCCTATACAAGACTATTTTCAACAGATATATTTTTGTGTCACAACAGTCAGGAGACACTACTGTTTTTCTTTACGGAAAAAACTACCAAAAGCTGAATAATAGAGATTTTTTACCGTGGGATGACAAAACCACAGTTATTGTTTACTGGGGTATACCACACTTTTTAAATAGAGATATTTGTGGCTGAACAGTGAGCGACACACTCAAACTGCTTTTTTTTTAGATACCAAAGGCCCAAAACTGAATAGTACAGCGATTTGACCCATAGAACTGCGAAACCACACTGGGATGTCGGGCCTATACAAGACTATTTTCAACAGATATATTTTTGTGTCACAACAGTGAGGAGACACTACTGTTTTTCTTTACGGAAAAAACTACCAAAAGCTGAATAATAGAGATTTTTTACCGTGGGACGGCAAAACCACAGTTATTGTTTACTGGGGTATACCACACTTTTTAAATAGAGATATTTGTGGCTGAACAGTGAGCGACACTCTCAAACGGCTTTTTTTTTAGATACCAAAGGCCCAAAACTGAATAGTACAGCGATTTGACCCATAGAACTGCGAAACCACACTGGGATGTCGGGCCTACACAAGACTATTTTCAACAGATATATTTTTGTGTCACAACAGTCAGGAGACACTACTGTTTTTCTTTACGGAAAAAACTACCAAAAGCTGAATAATAGAGATTTTTTACCGTGGGATGACAAAACCATAGTTATTGTTTACTGGGGTATACCACACTTTTTAAATAGAGATATTTGCGGCTGAACAGTGAGCGACACACTCAAACTGCTTTTTTTTTAGATACCAAAGGCCCAAAACTGGATAGTACAGCGATTTGACCCGTGGAACTGCGAAACCACACTGGGATGTCGGGCCTACACAAGACTATTTTCAACAGATATATTTTTGTGTCACAACAGTCAGGAGACATTACTGTTTTTCTTTACGGAAAAAACTACCAAAAGCTGAATAATAGAGATTTTTTACCGTGGGATGGCAAAACCACAGTTATTGTTTACTGGGGTATACCACACTTTTTTAAATAGAGATATTTGCGGCTGAACAGTGAGCGACACACTCAAACTGCTTTTTTTTTAGATACCAAAGGCCCAAAACTGGATAGTACAGCGATTTGACCCGTGGAACTGCGAAACCACACTGGGATGTCGGGCCTACACAAGACTATTTTCAACAGATATATTTTTGTGTCACAACAGTCAGGAGACACTACTGTTTTTCTTTACGGAAAAAACTACCAAAAGCTGAATAATAGAGATTTTTTACCGTGGGATGGCAAAACCACAGTTATTGTTTACTGTGGTATACCACACTTTTTTAAATAGAGATATTTGTGGCTGAACAGTGAGCGACACACTCAAACTGCTTTTTTTTTAGATACCAAAGGCCCAAAACTGGATGGCACAGCGATTTGACCCATGGAACTGCGAAACTACACTGGGATGTCGGGCCTACACCAGACTATTTTCAACAGATATATTTTTGTGTCACAACAGTCAGGAGACACTACTGTTTTTCTTTACGGAAAAAACTACCAAAAGCTGAATAATAGAGATTTTTTACCGTGGGATGGCAAAACCACAGTTATTGTTTACTGGGGTATACCACACTTTTTTAAATAGAGATATTTGCGGCTGAACAGTGAGCGACACACTCAAACTGCTTTTTTTTTAGATACCAAAGGCCCAAAACTGGATAGTACAGCGACTTGACCCGTGGAACTGCGAAACCACACTGGGATGTCGGGCCTACACAAGACTATTTTCAACAGATATATTTTTGTGTCACAACAGTCAGGAGACACTACTGTTTTTCTTTACGGAAAAAACTACCAAAAGCTGAATAATAGAGATTTTTTACCGTGGGATGGCAAAACCACAGTTATTGTTTACTGGGGTATACCACACTTTTTTAAAAAGAGATATTTGCGGCTGAACAGTGAGCAACACACTCAAACTGCTTTTTTTTTTTAGATACCAAAGGCCCAAAACTGGATAGTACAGCGATTTGACCCATGGAACTGCGAAACCACACTGGGATGTCGGGCCTACACAAGACTATTTTCAACAGATATATTTTTGTGTCACAACAGTCAGGAGACACTACTGTTTTTCTATACGGAAAATATACCAAAACCTGAATAATATAGATTTTTTACTGTGGGATGGCAAAACCACAGTTATTGTTTACTGGGGTATACCACACTTTTTTAAATAGAGATATTTGCGGCTGAACAGTGAGCGACACACTCAAACTGCTTTTTTTTTAGATACCAAAGGCCCAAAACTAGATAGTACAGCGATTTGACCCATGGAACTGCGAAACCACACTGGGATGTCAGGCCTACACAAGACTATTTTCAACAGATATATTTTTGTGTCACAACAGTCAGGAGACACTACCGTTTTTCTTTACGGAAAAAACTACCAAAAGCTGAATAATAGAGATTTTTTACCGTGGGATGGCAAAACCACAGTTATTGTTTACTGGGGTATACCACACTTTTTTAAATAGAGATATTTGCGGCTGAACAGTGAGCGACACACTCAAACTGCTTTTTTTTTAGATACCAAAGGCCCAAAACTGGATAGTACAGCGATTTGACCCATAGAACTGCGAAACCACACTGGGATGTCGGGCCTACACAAGACTATTTTCAACAGATATATTTTTGTGTCACAACAGTCAGGAGACACTACTGTTTTTCTTTACGGAAAAAACTACCAAAAGCTGAATAATAGAGATTTTTTTACCGTGGGATGGCAAAACCACAGTTATTGTTTACTGGGGTATACCACACTTTTTTAAATAAAGATATTTGCGGCTGAACAGTGAGCGACACACTCAAACTGCTTTTTTTTTAGATACCAAAGGCCCAAAACTGGATAGTACAGCGATTTGACCCGTGGAACTGCGAAACCACACTGGGATGTCAGGCCTACACAAGACTATTTTCAACAGATATATTTTTGTGTCACAACAGTGAGGAGACACTACTGTTTTTCTTTACGGAAAAAACTACCAAAAGCTGAATAATAGAGATTTTTTACCGTGGGACGGCAAAACCACAGTTATTGTTTACTGGGGTATACCACACTTTTTTAAATAGAGATATTTGTGGCTGAACAGTGAGCGACACTCTCAAACGGCTTTTTTTTTAGATACCAAAGGCCCAAAACTGGATAGTACAGCGATTTGACCCATAGAACTGCGAAACCACACTGGGATGTCGGGCCTACACAAGACTATTTTCAACAGATATATTTTTGTGTCACAACAGTCAGGAGACACTACTGTTTTTCTTTACGGAAAAAACTACCAAAAGCTGAATAATAGAGATTTCTTACCATGGGATGACAAAACCACAGTTATTGTTTACTGGGGTATACCACACTTTTTAAATAGAGATATTTGCGGCTGAACAGTGAGCGACACACTCAAACTGCTTTTTTTTTAGATACCAAAGGCCCAAAACTGGATAGTACAGCGATTTGACCCATGGAATTGCAAAACCACACTGGGATGTCGGGCCTACACAAGACTATTTTCAACAGATATATTTTTGTGTCACAACAGTCAGGAGACACTACTGTTTTTCTTTACGGAAAAAACTACCAAAAGCTGAATAATAGAGATTTTTTACAGTGGGATGGCAAAACCACAGTTATTGTTTACTGGGGTATACCACACTTTTTTAAATAGAGATATTTGCGGCTGAACAGTGAGCGACACACTCAAACTGCTTTTTTTTTAGATACCAAAGGCCCAAAACTAGATAGTACAGCGATTTGACCCATGGAACTGCGAAACCACACTGGGATGTCAGGCCTACACAAGACTATTTTCAACAGATATATTTTTGTGTCACAACAGTCAGGAGACACTACCGTTTTTCTTTACGGAAAAAACTACCAAAAGCTGAATAATAGAGATTTTTTACCGTGGGATGGCAAAACCACAGTTATTGTTTACTGGGGTATACCACACTTTTTTAAATAGAGATATTTGCGGCTGAACAGTGAGCGACACACTCAAACTGCTTTTTTTTTAGATACCAAAGGCCCAAAACTGGATAGTACAGCGATTTGACCCATAGAACTGCGAAACCACACTGGGATGTCGGGCCTACACAAGACTATTTTCAACAGATATATTTTTGTGTCACAACAGTCAGGAGACACTACTGTTTTTCTTTACGGAAAAAACTACCAAAAGCTGAATAATAGAGATTTTTTTACCGTGGGATGGCAAAACCACAGTTATTGTTTACTGGGGTATACCACACTTTTTTAAATAAAGATATTTGCGGCTGAACAGTGAGCGACACACTCAAACTGCTTTTTTTTTAGATACCAAAGGCCCAAAACTGGATAGTACAGCTATTTGACCCGTGGAACTGCGAAACCACACTGGGATGTCGGGCCTACACAAGACTATTTTCAACAGATATATTTTTGTGTCACAACAGTCAGGAGACACTACTGTTTTCCTTTACGGAAAATATACCAAAACCTGAATAATATAGATTTTTTACTGTGGGATGGCAAAACCACAGTTATTGTTTACTGGGGTATACCACACTTTTTTAAATAGAGATATTTGCGGCTGAACAGTGAGCGACACACTCAAACTGCTTTTTTTTTAGATACCAAAGGCCCAAAACTAGATAGTACAGCGATTTGACCCATGGAACTGCGAAACCACACTGGGATGTCAGGCCTACACAAGACTATTTTCAACAGATATATTTTTGTGTCACAACAGTCAGGAGACACTACTGTTTTTCTTTACGGAAAAAACTACCAAAAGCTGAATAATAGAGATTTTTTACCGTGGGATGGCAAAACCACAGTTATTGTTTACTGGGGTATACCACACTTTTTTAAATAGAGATATTTGTGGCTGAACAGTGAGCGACACTCTCAAACGGCTTTCTTTTTAGATACCAAAGGCCCAAAACTGGATAGTACAGCGATTTCACCCATAGAACTGCGAAACCACACTGGGATGTCGGGCCTACACAAGACTATTTTCAACAGATATATTTTTGTGTCACAACAGTCAGGAGACACTACTGTTTTTCTTTACGGAAAAAACTACCAAAAGCTGAATAATAGAGATTTTTTACCGTGGGATGACAAAACCACAGTTATTGTTTACTGGGGCATACCACACTTTTTAAATAGAGATATTTGCGGCTGAACAGTGAGCGACACACTCAAACTGCTTTTTTTTTAGATACCAAAGGCCCAAAACTGGATAGTACAGCGACTTGACCCGTGGAACTGCGAAACCACACTGGGATGTCGGGCCTACACAAGACTATTTTCAACAGATATATTTTTGTGTCACAACAGTCAGGAGACACTACTGTTTTTCTTTACGGAAAAAACTACCAAAAGCTGAATAATAGAGATTTTTTACCGTGGGATGGCAAAACCACAGTTATTGTTTACTGGGGTATACCACACTTTTTTAAAAAGAGATATTTGCGGCTGAACAGTGAGCAACACACTCAAACTGCTTTTTTTTTTTAGATACCAAAGGCCCAAAACTGGATAGTACAGCGATTTGACCCATGGAACTGCGAAACCACACTGGGATGTCGGGCCTACACAAGACTATTTTCAACAGATATATTTTTGTGTCACAACAGTCAGGAGACACTACTGTTTTTCTATACGGAAAATATACCAAAACCTGAATAATATAGATTTTTTACTGTGGGATGGCAAAACCACAGTTATTGTTTACTGGGGTATACCACACTTTTTTAAATAGAGATATTTGCGGCTGAACAGTGAGCGACACACTCAAACTGCTTTTTTTTTAGATACCAAAGGCCCAAAACTAGATAGTACAGCGATTTGACCCATGGAACTGCGAAACCACACTGGGATGTCAGGCCTACACAAGACTATTTTCAACAGATATATTTTTGTGTCACAACAGTCAGGAGACACTACCGTTTTTCTTTACGGAAAAAACTACCAAAAGCTGAATAATAGAGATTTTTTACCGTGGGATGGCAAAACCACAGTTATTGTTTACTGGGGTATACCACACTTTTTTAAATAGAGATATTTGCGGCTGAACAGTGAGCGACACACTCAAACTGCTTTTTTTTTAGATACCAAAGGCCCAAAACTGGATAGTACAGCGATTTGACCCATAGAACTGCGAAACCACACTGGGATGTCGGGCCTACACAAGACTATTTTCAACAGATATATTTTTGTGTCACAACAGTCAGGAGACACTACTGTTTTTCTTTACGGAAAAAACTACCAAAAGCTGAATAATAGAGATTTTTTTACCGTGGGATGGCAAAACCACAGTTATTGTTTACTGGGGTATACCACACTTTTTTAAATAAAGATATTTGCGGCTGAACAGTGAGCGACACACTCAAACTGCTTTTTTTTTAGATACCAAAGGCCCAAAACTGGATAGTACAGCGATTTGACCCGTGGAACTGCGAAACCACACTGGGATGTCAGGCCTACACAAGACTATTTTCAACAGATATATTTTTGTGTCACAACAGTGAGGAGACACTACTGTTTTTCTTTACGGAAAAAACTACCAAAAGCTGAATAATAGAGATTTTTTACCGTGGGACGGCAAAACCACAGTTATTGTTTACTGGGGTATACCACACTTTTTTAAATAGAGATATTTGTGGCTGAACAGTGAGCGACACTCTCAAACGGCTTTTTTTTTAGATACCAAAGGCCCAAAACTGGATAGTACAGCGATTTGACCCATAGAACTGCGAAACCACACTGGGATGTCGGGCCTACACAAGACTATTTTCAACAGATATATTTTTGTGTCACAACAGTCAGGAGACACTACTGTTTTTCTTTACGGAAAAAACTACCAAAAGCTGAATAATAGAGATTTCTTACCATGGGATGACAAAACCACAGTTATTGTTTACTGGGGTATACCACACTTTTTAAATAGAGATATTTGCGGCTGAACAGTGAGCGACACACTCAAACTGCTTTTTTTTTAGATACCAAAGGCCCAAAACTGGATAGTACAGCGATTTGACCCATGGAATTGCAAAACCACACTGGGATGTCGGGCCTACACAAGACTATTTTCAACAGATATATTTTTGTGTCACAACAGTCAGGAGACACTACTGTTTTTCTTTACGGAAAAAACTACCAAAAGCTGAATAATAGAGATTTTTTACAGTGGGATGGCAAAACCACAGTTATTGTTTACTGGGGTATACCACACTTTTTTAAATAGAGATATTTGCGGCTGAACAGTGAGCGACACACTCAAACTGCTTTTTTTTTAGATACCAAAGGCCCAAAACTAGATAGTACAGCGATTTGACCCATGGAACTGCGAAACCACACTGGGATGTCAGGCCTACACAAGACTATTTTCAACAGATATATTTTTGTGTCACAACAGTCAGGAGACACTACCGTTTTTCTTTACGGAAAAAACTACCAAAAGCTGAATAATAGAGATTTTTTACCGTGGGATGGCAAAACCACAGTTATTGTTTACTGGGGTATACCACACTTTTTTAAATAGAGATATTTGCGGCTGAACAGTGAGCGACACACTCAAACTGCTTTTTTTTTAGATACCAAAGGCCCAAAACTGGATAGTACAGCGATTTGACCCATAGAACTGCGAAACCACACTGGGATGTCGGGCCTACACAAGACTATTTTCAACAGATATATTTTTGTGTCACAACAGTCAGGAGACACTACTGTTTTTCTTTACGGAAAAAACTACCAAAAGCTGAATAATAGAGATTTTTTTACCGTGGGATGGCAAAACCACAGTTATTGTTTACTGGGGTATACCACACTTTTTTAAATAAAGATATTTGCGGCTGAACAGTGAGCGACACACTCAAACTGCTTTTTTTTTAGATACCAAAGGCCCAAAACTGGATAGTACAGCTATTTGACCCGTGGAACTGCGAAACCACACTGGGATGTCGGGCCTACACAAGACTATTTTCAACAGATATATTTTTGTGTCACAACAGTCAGGAGACACTACTGTTTTCCTTTACGGAAAATATACCAAAACCTGAATAATATAGATTTTTTACTGTGGGATGGCAAAACCACAGTTATTGTTTACTGGGGTATACCACACTTTTTTAAATAGAGATATTTGCGGCTGAACAGTGAGCGACACACTCAAACTGCTTTTTTTTTAGATACCAAAGGCCCAAAACTAGATAGTACAGCGATTTGACCCATGGAACTGCGAAACCACACTGGGATGTCAGGCCTACACAAGACTATTTTCAACAGATATATTTTTGTGTCACAACAGTCAGGAGACACTACTGTTTTTCTTTACGGAAAAAACTACCAAAAGCTGAATAATAGAGATTTTTTACCGTGGGATGGCAAAACCACAGTTATTGTTTACTGGGGTATACCACACTTTTTTAAATAGAGATATTTGTGGCTGAACAGTGAGCGACACTCTCAAACGGCTTTCTTTTTAGATACCAAAGGCCCAAAACTGGATAGTACAGCGATTTCACCCATAGAACTGCGAAACCACACTGGGATGTCGGGCCTACACAAGACTATTTTCAACAGATATATTTTTGTGTCACAACAGTCAGGAGACACTACTGTTTTTCTTTACGGAAAAAACTACCAAAAGCTGAATAATAGAGATTTTTTACCGTGGGATGACAAAACCACAGTTATTGTTTACTGGGGCATACCACACTTTTTAAATAGAGATATTTGCGGCTGAACAGTGAGCGACACACTCAAACTGCTTTTTTTTTAGATACCAAAGGCCCAAAACTGGATAGTACAGCGATTTGACCCGTGGAACTGCGAAACCACACTGGGATGTCGGGCCTACACAAGACTATTTTCAACAGATATATTTTTGTGTCACAACAGTGAGGAGACACTACTGTTTTTCTTTACGGAAAAAACTACCAAAAGCTGAATAATAGAGATTTTTTACCGTGGGACGGCAAAACCACAGTTATTGTTTACTTGGGTATACCACACTTTTTTAAATAGAGATATTTGTGGCTGAACAGTGAGCGACACTCTCAAACGGCTTTTTTTTTAGATACCAAAGGCCCAAAACTGGATAGTACAGCGATTTGACCCATAGAACTGCGAAACCACACTGGGATGTCGGGCCTACACAAGACTATTTTCAACAGATATATTTTTGTGTCACAACAGTCAGGAGACACTACTGTTTTTCTTTACGGAAAAAACTACCAAAAGCTGAATAATAGAGATTTCTTACCATGGGATGACAAAACCACAGTTATTGTTTACTGGGGTATACCACACTTTTTAAATAGAGATATTTGCGGCTGAACAGTGAGCGACACACTCAAACTGCTTTTTTTTTAGATACCAAAGGCCCAAAACTGGATAGTACAGCGATTTGACCCATGGAATTGCAAAACCACACTGGGATGTCGGGCCTACACAAGACTATTTTCAACAGATATATTTTTGTGTCACAACAGTCAGGAGACACTACTGTTTTTCTTTACGGAAAAAACTACCAAAAGCTGAATAATAGAGATTTTTTACTGTGGGATGGCAAAACCACAGTTATTGTTTACTGGGGTATACCACACTTTTTTAAATAGAGATATTTGCGGCTGAACAATGAGCGACACACTCAAACTGCTTTTTTTTTAGATACCAAAGGCCCAAAACTAGATAGTACAGCGATTTGACCCATGGAACTGCGAAACCACACTGGGATGTCAGGCCTACACAAGACTATTTTCAACAGATATATTTTTGTGTCACAACAGTCAGGAGACACTACCGTTTTTCTTTACGGAAAAAACTACCAAAAGCTGAATAATAGAGATTTTTTACCGTGGGATGGCAAAACCACAGTTATTGTTTACTGGGGTATACCACACTTTTTTAAATAGAGATATTTGCGGCTGAACAGTTAGCGACACACTCAAACTGCTTTTTTTTTAGATACCAAAGGCCCAAAACTGGATAGTACAGCGATTTGACCCGTGGAACTGCGAAACCACACTGGGATGTCGGGCCTACACAAGACTATTTTCAACAGATATATTTTTATGTCACAACAGTCAGGAGACACTACTGTTTTTCTTTACGGAAAATATACCAAAACCTGAATAATATAGATTTTTTACCGTGGGATGGCAAAACCACAGTTATTGTTTACTGGGGTATACCACTCTTTTTTAAATAGAGATATTTGCGGCTGAACAGTGAGCGACACTCTCAAACTGCTTTTTTTTTAGATACCAAAGGCCCAAAACTGGATAGTACAGCGATTTGACCCATGGAAGTGAGAAACCACACTGGGATGTCGGGCCTACACAAGACTATTTTCAACAGATATATTTTTGTGTCACAACAGTCAGGAGACACTACTGTTTTTCTTTATGGAAAAAACTACCAAAAGCTGAATAATAGAGATTTTTTACCGTGGGATGGCAAAATCACAGTTATTGTTTACTGGGGTATACCACACATTTTTAAATAGAGATATTTGCGGCTGAACAGTGAGCGACACACTCAAACTGCTTTTTTTTAAGATACCAAAGGCCCAAAACTGGATAGTACAGCTATTTGACCCGTGGAACTGCGAAACCACACTGGGATGTCGGGCCTACACAAGACTATTTTCAACAGATATATTTTTGTGTCACAACAATCAGGAGACACTACTGTTTTTCTTTACGGAAAATATACCAAAACCTGAATAATAGAGATTTTTTAGCGTGGGATGGCAAAACCACAGTTATTGTTTACTGGGGTATACCACACTTTTTTAAATAGAGATATTTGCGGCTGAACAGTGAGCGACACACTCAAACTGTTTTTTTTTAGATACCAAAGGCCCAAAACTAGATAGTACAGCGATTTGACCCATGGAACTGCAAAACCACACTGGGATGTCAGGCCTACACAAGACTATTTTCAACAGATATATTTTTGTGTCACAACAGTCAGGAGACACCACTGTTTTTCTTTACGAAAAATATACCAAAACCTGAATAATAGAGATTTTTTACTGTGGGATGGCAAAACCACAGTTATTGTTTACTGGGGTATACCACACTTTTTTAAATAGAGATATTTGCGGCTGAACAGTGAGCGACACACTCAAACTGCTTTTTTTTTAGATACCAAAGGCCCAAAACTGGATAGTACAGCGATTTGACCCATGGAACTGCGAAACCACACTGGGTTGTCGGGCCTACACAAGACTATTTTCAACAAATATATTTTTGTGTCACAACAGTCAGGAGACACTACTGTTTTTCTTTATGGAAAAAACTACCAAAAGCTGAATAATAGAGATTTTTTACCGTGGGATGGCAAAACCACAGTTATTGTTTACTGGGGTATACCACACTTTTTTAAATAGAGATATTTGCGGCTGAACAGTGAGCGACACACTCAAACTGCTTTTTTTTTTAGATACCAAAGGCCCAAAACTGGATAGTACAGCGATTTGACCCATGGAACTGCGAAACCACACTGGGATGTCGGGCCTATTTTCAACAGATATATTTTTGTGTCACAACAGTCAGGAGACACTACTGTTTTTCTTTACGGAAAATATACCAAAACCTGAATAATAGAGATTTTTTTACTGTGGGATGGCAAAACCACAGTTATTGTTTACTGGGGTATACCAGACTTTTTTAAATATATAGATTTGCGGCTGAACAGTGAGCGACACACTCAAACTGTTTTTTTTTTAGATACAAATGGCCCAAAATGGATAATACAGAGGTTTGAACCGTGGAAGTGCAAAACAACACTTCTTTTTCTCTAGCCTACACCAGACTATTTTCAACAGTTATATTTGTGTCTGAAAAATCAGAGACACGCTTTTTTTTGGGGAAGGGAGGGACACACCAAAAGGTTAATAAGACGGGTATTTGTACAGTGTGAAGGAGGAAAAAAAAAGGAGGATTTAGATGAAAAAAAAGGATTTTTTCTGGCCCCCGACACCTGGTGCTAAGTCCAGCAATTTCAGCAACAGGAGCACACAGGACTGTAATGCAGCGTTTGCTGGTATAACCACTGTGTCTCCTATACAGCCTGCCCGCCTGGAATCTGGGATGGATATTAGTCCTGAAAAGGACTGTTTGTTTGTTCTGGCTGCCTTTACAGACCCTACACTAACTATTTCGCAGTTTATATCTCTCCCTAAATCAGCAGCGCTGTCCCTACACTGTCTAATCCGAGCGACTGTGTCCAAGATGGCGGCACCCAGTTTTAAATACTCGAGGTGACGCTGTGCGGCCAGCCACTCACTGTAATGCCCACAACCAACATGGCTGCAGCATTACAGTGACTGGCTGGCAATCCCTGCATGTTCATTGGCTCTGTAAAGAGCGCCAAACATGCAGGGCGGAGACCCGAGCTCCCACCCGAGTAACCCGGAAATGCTCGGTGCTCGCCGAACATCCCGAGTAGCGTGATGCTTGGGCGAGTACCGAGCAGTGTCGAGCATGTTCGCTCAACACTAATAATGATCCTAAACACAAATCAAAATCCACAGTATACTACCTCAAAAGGTACAAGCTGAAAGTTTTACAATGGCCCTCACAGGCCCCTGATCTGAACATCATTGAAAATCTATGTCTAGACCTCAAATTAGCAGAGCATGCAAGACAACCAAGGAATCTCACAGAACTGGAAGTATTTTCCAATGAAGAATGGATGAAAATGAAAATCCCTCATACAAGAATTGAAAGACTCTTGGCTGGTTACAAAAAGTGTTTACATGCTGTGATACTTGCAAAAGTGGGTGCTACTAGGTGCTAACCATGCAGGGTGCCCAAAGCCCACTTTCCTTTTTGTAATTTTTAAAATGTAAAAAATGACTATACATTATATATATATATATATATATATATATATATATATATATATATATATATATATATACACAGTACAGACCAAAAGTTTGGATACACCTTCTCATTTAAAGATTTTTCTGTATTTTCAGGACTTTGAAAATTGTACATTCACACTGAAGGCATCAAAACTATGAATTAACAAATGTGGAATTATATACTTAACAAAAAAGTGTGAAACAACTGAAAATATGTCTTATATTCTAGGTTCTTCAAAGCAGCCACCTTTTGCTTTGATGACTGCTTTGCAAACTCTTGGCATTCTCTTGATGATCTTCAAGAGGTAGTCACCGGAAATGGTTTTCACTTCACAGGTGTGCCCTGTCAGGTTTAATAAGTGGGATTTCTTGCCTTATAAATGGGGTTGGGACCATCAGTTGTGTTGTGCAGAAGTCTGGTGGATACACAGCTGATAGTCCTACTGAATAGACTGTTAGAATTTGTATTATGGCAAGAAAAAAGCAGCTAAGTAAAGAAAAACGAGTGGCCATCATTACTTTAAGAAATGAAGGTCAGTCAGTCCGAAAAATTGGGAAAACTTTGAAAGTGTCCCCAAGTGCAGTTGCAAAAACCATCAAGCGCTACAAAGAAACTGGCTCACATGAGGACCGCCCCAGGAAAGGAAGACCAAGAGTCACCTCTGCTTCTGAGGATAAGTTCATCCGAGTCACCAGCCTCAGAAATCGCAGGTTAACAGCAGCTCAGATTAGAGATCAGGTCAATGCCACACAGAGTTCTAGCAGCAGACACATCTCTACAGCAACTGTTAAGAGGAGACTTTGTGCAGCAGGCCTTCATGGTAAAATAGCTGCTAGGAAACCACTGCTAAGGACAGGCAACAAGCAGAAGAGACTTGTATGGGCTAAATAACACAAGGAATGGACATTAGACCAGTGGAAATCTGTGCTTTGGTCTGATGAGTCCAAATTTGAGATCTTTGGTTCCAACCACCGTGTCTTTGTGCGACGCAGAAAAGGTGAACGGATGGACTCTACATACCTGGTTCCCACCGTGAAGCATGGAGGAGGAGGTGTGATGGTGTGGGGGTGCTTTGCTGGTGACACTGTTGGGGATTTATTCAAAATTGAAGGCATACTGAACCAGCATGGCTACCACAGCATCTTGCAGCGGCATGCTATTCCATCCGGTTTGCGTTTAGTTGGACCATCATTTATTTTTCAACAGGACAATGACCCCAAACACACCTTCAGGCTGTGTAAGGGCTATTTGACCAAGAGTGAGAGTGATGGGGTGCTACGCCAGATGACCTGGCCTCCACAGTCACCAGACCTGAACCCAATCGAGATGGTTTGGGGTGAGCTGGATCGCAGAGTGAAGGCAAAAGGGCCAACAAGTGCTAAGCATCTCTGGGAACTCCTTCAAGATTGTTGGAAGACCATTTCCGGTGACTACCTCTTGAAGCTCATCAAGAGAATGCCAAGAGTGTGCAAAGCAGTCATCAAAGCAAAAGGTGGCTACTTTGAAGAACCTAGAATATAAGACATATTTTCAGTTGTTTCACACTTATTTGTTAAGTATATAATTCCACATGTGTTAATTCATAGTTTTGATGCATTCAGTGTGAATGTACAATTTTCATAGTCATGAAAATACAGAAAAATCTTTAAATGAGAAGGTGTGTCCAAACTTTTGGTCTGTACTGTACATATATATATTTATATATATATATATATATATGTGTATATATATATATATATATATATATATATATATATATATATATACATACGCTGCTCAAAAAAATAAAGGGAACACTTAAACAATAGAATATAACTCCAAGTTAATCAAACTTCTGTGAAATCAAACTGTCCCCTTAAGAAGCAACACTGACTGACAATCAATTTCACATGCTGTTGTGCAAATGGAATAGACAATAGATGGAAATTATTGGCAATTATCAAGACACACTCAATAAAGGATTGTTTCTGCAGGTGGAGACCACAGACCACATCTCAGTACCAATGCTTTCTGGCTGATGTTTTGGTCACTTTTAAATGTTGGTTGTGCTTTCACACTCGTGGTAGCATGAGACGGACTCGACAACCCAGAGAAGTTGCTCAGGTAGTGCAGCTCATCCAGGATGGCACATCAATGCGAGCTGTGGCAAGAAGGTTTGCTGCGTCTGTCAGCGTAGTGTCCAGAGGCTGGAGGCACTACCAGGAGACAGGCCAGGACACCAGGAGAATTGGAGGGGGCCGTAGGAGGGCAACAACCCAGCAGCAGGACCGCTACCTCCGCCATTGTGCAAAGAGGAACAGGAGGAGCACTGCCAGAGCCCTGCAAAATGACCTCCAGCAAACCACAAATGTGCATGTGTCTGCACAAACGGTTAGAAACTGACTCCATGAGGGTGGTATGAGGGCCCGACGTCCACAGATGGGGGTTCTGCTCACAGCCCAACACCGTGCAGGAAGCTTGGCATTTGCCACAGAACACCAGGATTGGCAAAGTCGCCACTGGCGCCCTGAGCTCTTCACAGATGAAAGCAGGTTCACACTGAGCACATGTAACAGACGTGACAGAGTCTGGAGACACAGTGGAGAGCGATCTGCTGCCTGCAACATCCTTCAGCATGACCGGTTTGGCAGTGGGTCAGTAATGGTGTGGGATGGCATTTCTTTGGAGGGCCGCACAGCCCTCCATGTGTTCGCCAAAGGTAGCCTGACTGCCATTGGTTACCGAGATGAGATCCTCAGACCCCTTGTGAGATCATATGCTGGTGCGGTTGGACCTCATGTGGCTGGAGTGTGTCAGCAGTTCCTGCCAGATGAAGGCATTGAAGATATGGACAGGCCCGCCCATTCCCCAGACCTGAATCCGATTGAGCACATCTGGGACATCATGTCTCGCTCCATCTACCAACGTCACGCTGCACTACAGACTGTCCAGGAGTTGGCTGATGCTTTAGTCCAGGTCTTGGAGGAGATCCCACAGGAGACCATCCGCAACCTCATCAGGAGCATGCGCAGGCGTTGTATGGAGGTCATACAGGCTCGTGGAGGCCACACACAATACTGAGCCTCATTTTGACTTGTTTTAAGGACATTACATCAAAGTTGGATCAGCCTATAGTGTGTTTTTCCACATTAATTTTGGGGGTGACTCCAAATCCAGGCCTCCATTGGTTAATAAATTTGATTTCCATTAATGAGTTTTGTGTGATTTTGTTGTCAGGACATTCAACTTTTTACAGAACAAAGTATTCAATGAGAATATTTCATTCATTCAGATCTAGGATGTGTTATTTTTAGTGTTCCCTTTATTTTTTTGAGCAGTGTATATATTTGCCTAAAATACAAAAGAAATGTGTCATCTTTAATTTTAACCCTTTCAGAGATCATTTCATCTTAAACATGCTTAACTGTTCACAATAACAGTAATTTTGACAAGGGGTGCCCAAACTTTTACATGCCACTGTAGGTGAGCTTTGTACTAGAAGTAAAAACTACTGCAGAACTATGTTTTTTATGGATGTTACCCCCCCAAAAAAATATTCCTAGCTTATAATATTAGCATGAGACTATGCAATCACATTATCATTGTTGGGATCAAAACCTCACTGAATCTGAAAATGAACAAGTTCTTATGGCTAACTGTTCTGTACAGCAGCATTACTATTGTGCAGGGAACTGCAAAAAAGGCCATCCAAGTAAATAGAGACATATTGCCATTTCTTGCAAACGTACTGAGGTAGAGGGAAAAACTGTATAAAAAAATAAAGTTGATACATACAGGTGCATCTCACTAAATTAGAATATCATCTAAAAAGTTGATTTATTTCAGTTCTTCAATACAAAAAGTGAAACTCATTATATAGAGTCATTACAAACAGAGTGATCTATTTCAAGTGTTTATTTCTGGTAATGTTGATGATTATGGCTTACAGCCAATGAAAACACAAAAGTCATTATCTCAGGAAATTAGAATACTTTATAACAATAGCTTGAAAAATGTTTTTAAAATCCGAAATGTTGGACTACTGAAATGTATGTTCAGTAAATGCACTCAATACTTGGTCGGGGCTCCTTTTGCATCAATTACTGCATCAATGCGGCAATGTGGCATGGAGGCGATCAGCCTTTGGCACTGCTGAGGTGTTATGGAAGCCCAGGTTGCTTTGATAGCAGCCTTCAGCTCGTCTGCATTGTTGGGTCTGGTGTCTCTCATCTTCCCCTTGACAATACCCCATATATTCTCTATGGGGTTAAGGTCAGGCGAGTTTGCTGCCCAATCAAGCACAGTGATACTGTTGTTTTTAAACCAGGTATTTGTACTTTTGGCAGTGTGGACAGGAGCCAAGTCCTGCTGGAGAATGAAATTTCCATCTCCAAAAAGCTTGTCGGCAGAGGGAAGCATGAAGTGCTCTAAAATTTCCTGGTAGATGGCTGCGCTGACTTTGGTCTTGATAAAACACAGTGGACCTACACCAGCAGCTGACATGGCTCCCCAAACCATCACTGATTGTGGAAACTTCACACTAGACCTCAAGCAGCTTGGATTGTGTGCCTCTCCACTCTTCCTCCAGACTCTGGGACCTTGATTTCCAAATGAAAATTGGAACTCTGGGACCTTGTGGAGTGTGTCAATGGCTGCCTTCTGGACATCTGTCAAGTCAGCAGTCTTCCCAATGATTGTTGAGCCTACTGAAACAGACTAAGAGAACTTTTTAAACGCTTAGGAAGCATTTGCAGGTGTTTTTTGTTAATTATTTTAATTTACTGAGATAATGACTTTTGTGTTTTCATTGGTTCTAAGCCATAATCATCAACATTAACAGAAATAAACACTTGAGATAGATCACTCTGTAATGACTCTATATCATATATGAGTTTCACTTTTTGTATTGAAGAACTGAAATACATTTACTTTTTGATGATATTCTAATTTTGTGAGATACACCTGTAGTATCACTTCTAAGACAGGAAAAATATTTAAAGTTTTGAAATAAACTTAACCTCATAAAAGGTCATTAAAAAAATAAATTTCGCCAATTAAAGTGCTTGATATATATAGAAATAATTTAGTTTTAAGATGGTAAAAGGTGGTGTTCGGCGATGTGGGGGCTCAGCCGATATTTTGTGAAAGCCCGGAGTCCCTGCACTTTCTATGATTTTTAATGCGGTGGTCTTTGGGAAAATGGTCACCGGAGGCGGTGCATGTGCAGAATGAGATCTCGGGAGCCGAGATTTCGGTGTCGAGATCTCAATCTATGCAAGCGCCGCCTGCGGCAGCCATTTTCCAGAAGTCCACTGCATTGAAAGTCATGGAAGTGCAGGGGCTCTGGGCTTTCAAAAAATGTCGACAGAGCCCCCGCACTGCTGCAAAAACCCTACTACCTGCCCGGGACCAGCAACATTGCCCTGCAGCGTTGCACCACCAAACACCGCCCGCAACACCGTCCTACTCCTGCCTCGGCCGCAAGCTTCCTGCAGCAACCCTTCCTTCTGGGACCCCGCTCCACCGCAGCTGCCACCCACGCTAAGCTACCCATAAGACTCACCACCATTTTATTAAAAAAATGTTTTTCCTATCTTCTTTCCCAAAATTTGGGATGCATCTTATAATTCGGTGTTTTATAATCCTCAAAATACGGTGCATTAAAGTTGGTTGTACTTGCAGATGTTGACAGGTGAGCCAACAACCTTACATGAATGAGGGCAGTACCAGCTAGATGGATGAATGATTTCAGCTGTGTAAAGCCATGCATTCCACTAGTCTTTCATGTATTTATGCTTATGTAAGGTTAGTTGTAAATCAAAACTGAAGAAAAAATAGCCATTCTGAAACTCGACTCAGGTCAATATCAGCAAGGAGAGTCGATATCGGTTACCAGTATACAATAAATACAAAGACTAACATTTAAAGTTATACACTGCTGCAAAATTGCACCCCAAATCTGTGGCATGCATTATGGTAGGCATGACAAGAATTTAAAAATCTGGAGCATTCCCCAAAATTTGTACAGAATATTTCCACTATATAAAGAGAATTTGAAAACTCCTTTCAAATGTATTGTACTGTTTGCAACAAATTTCCCATTTCTAAAAGGTCCAAGGAGAAGGAAAGAGCCAATGCATAAGGATAAGCACTCCTGATATCCAAAAGATATATATAACCATATAATTTTATTGAAACAAAAAATAAACCCACAGAGTCACTATAATCACTTAACCCCTTAAGGACGGAGATAATTATGTACTTAATGACCAGGCCAAATTTTACAATTCTGACCAACGTCACTTTATGAGGTAATAACTCTGGAACGCTTCAACGGATCCCACTGATTCTGAGACTGTTTTTTCGTGACATATTGTACTTCATGATAGTGGTAAAATTTCTTCGATATCACTTGCGTTTATTTGTGAAAAAAATAGAAATTTGGCGAAAATGTTGAACATTTAGCAATTTTCAAAATTTTAATTCTTATGCCCTTAAATCAGAGAGATACAGTATGTCACACAAAATAGTTAATAAATAACATTTCCCACATGTCTACTTTACATCAGCACAATTTTGGAACCAAGATTTTTTTTGGTTTGGAAGTTATAAGGGTTAAAATTTGACAAGCGATTTCTCATTTTTCCAACAAAATTTACTAAACCATTTTTTTAGGGACCACATCACATTTGAAGTGACTTTGAGGGGCCTTTATGACAGAAAATACCCAAAAGTGACACCATTCTAAAAACTGCATCCCTCAAGGTGCTCAAAACCACATTCAAACAGTCTATTAACCCTTCAGGTGCTTCACAGGAATTTTTGGAATGTGGAAGAAAAAATGAACACTTAACTTTTTTCACAAAAAAGTTATTTTAGACCCAATTTTTTATTTTTTCAAGGGTAACAGGAGAAAATGGACCCCAAAATTTGTTGTGCAATTTCTCCTGAGCACGCCGATACCCCATATGTGGGGGAAAACCAATGTTTGGGCTCACGGCAGACCTCGGAAGGGAAGGGGAGCCATTTGAATTTTTGAATGCAAAATTTCACTGAATAATTAGTGGACGCCATGTCGCATTTGGGGAGCCCCTAATGTGCCTAAACAGTGGAAACCCCCCACAAGTGACACCATTTTGTAAACTAGACTCCTCAGGTAACTTAACTAGATGTGTGGTGAGCACCTTGAACTCCCAGGTGCTTCGCAAAAGTTTATAACATTGAGCCGTAAAAATAACATTTTCACATTTTTCCCACAGAAATGTTTTTCAGCCCCCAATTTTGCATTTTCATAAGAGTAACAGGAGAAATTGCACCATACCATTTGTTGTGCAATTTCTCCTGAGTACGCCGATATTCCATATGTGGGGAAAAAACACTTTGTGGTCGCATGGCAGAGTGCAGAAGGGAAGGAGCACTGTGTAACTTTTTGAACGCAAAATTGGCTGGAATTGAGAGCGGATGCCATGTTGCGTTTGGAGAGCCCCTGATGCTACGAAATAGTGGAAACCTCCCACAAGTGACCCCATTTTGAAAACTAGACCCCTCAAGGATTTTATCAAGGGGTATAATGAAAATTTTGAACCCAGAGGTATGACACAGAATTTGATAACATTAGATCATCATATTTAATATGTTGTCATTAGTCTTGAACGCAACCCTAACCCTAACACAACCCTAACCCTAACACAACCCTATCCCTAACACAACCCTAATCCCAACCCTAACACAGCCCTAAGCCTTACCCTAATCCTAACCCTAACGCAACCCTAATCCTAACACAACCCTAATAAAACGCTAACCCTAAGGGTATGTGCACACTATCTGGAGCCGCCTGCCGCGTCCACTCAATATGCAAATGAGCGGCGCCATTTATTTATTTTTTCACCTGCGGACTTTCCTCATAGCGGTTAGGTCTATGGGTAAAGCCCCCATGCGGACCCGCAAGAGAGATTGACATGCTGCGGTCTGGAAAGACGCACCGCATGTCAGTTTCCGCGGGTGATCCGCAGGTGCACAGACATGTATAGTGGACATGGGATTTCTACAAATCTCATCCACTATGCTGTAACAGCTGGCCGCTGCGAGTTTGACGCTGCATAAGCACGAAGCGTCAAACCCGCAGCGGCTCCTGATCGTGTGCACATATTCTAACCTTAACCCTAACAAAACCCTAACCATAACACAACCCTAACCCTAACTGCAAAGAATGGGGAAATTTTTTTATTTTTTTTATTTGTATAATTTTTATCTAACTAAGGGGCGGACAAAGGAGGTTTTGATTTATTATTTTTTTTCTTTTGATCACTGTGATAGGGTTTATCACAGTGATCAAAAGAAACCAATAGAGAAAATTCTGTATTGTTGCCGGGTACTGGCCGGCAGATCTTGGCGGGCACTGCGCATGCGTCAGACATTTTTTTTTCCCGGAAGATGCCGGGGAGCCGGGGGGCGATCAGGGGGAGATCTGGGGACCGTACAGGTACCGGGTGGGCTCGGGAGGCTTCATTTCTCTCTCCTGCGACATGTATATCATGTTAGAGGAGAGAGAAATCATTGCAACCACCGGCACACTTTTTTTTCATGATCGCCGTTATTCACTGAATAATGGTGATCACGTGATAGGGGACCGGAAAAACCGGTTCTGATCATATTCTCCAGGGTCTCAGCTACCCCTGGCACTACAGTCTTATTCCTCAGCGATGCATTTTCACGGCGCTGAGGAATAAGTACCCTTAACTGCCGCCGTGAAAATGCATTACGGCGATCATTAAGGGGTTAAAAACACCAAACCCTATCCTTATATATAGGTATATATATTAATCAAATGCAACAGCAGTAAACAATATGACTGTCAGAACCAGGCAAATACAGGCTACCCTCATATTGTGTAACATTCACTGGAAAAAACTATAATATAAATATACGTTACCAATATAGATTGATAGTGCGTCCCTCCCAAACCCTATGTCAGGACAAACTTAAATACCAGTTGGTAACCAGGTATGCATGATAGCTTGTGAACACCAGCTCCAGGTGTCCCTGGAGAAGGGTAGGGGGAAGGTAGTTTGTCCAAGGAGAGCTGAGATCAGCAGAGTCGGAGAGACAGACTCATCCAAGATGATGTGACTCATCAGTTAGGTAACATACCCAAGTGGTTGGGGGAATAAAGAAAGTGAAGCCCATTTGAATGGGTATTGTAACAAGGAGGTAGAGGTACCATGAGGGGGTGAGGGCGTAAGGACAGGAGAGTGAGCAAGAGCTCACGTGTATCGCCGCAGCGCGGTTTCGTCAGGGCGATGTATGTCCTTAGGGGACAATGCGTGTTTATATATCCTATGAGAAATTGGATTAAGGTGTGTAGACAGCATTCTTCCGGTCGTGAGAAGGTGGGACTCATCATTGGTCATATGATTTATGTCACGTGATGCAATCACATGGAGTTGTCATGTGATACAGTCATGTGACAGCTAGTGTTGAGAATTCCAATACTGAAATATTGGGTATCGACCGATATTCGCGGTATCGGAGTTCCGATACTGAGTTCCGATACTTTTAGGATATCGGATACCGGAATCGGAAGTTCCCATAATGCCTGTGCTCTGCAATGTCTCTGAAAGATGACAAGCTGGATGGCAGCGCTCAGCTGCCATCCAGCCTGTCATCAGAATGCCATCCCAGTGTGAGAGAATTCTCCTGATTGTTTAAAAGCCGGCGGGCGGTAAAAAGCCGCCGGCTTTTAAACAATCACACAGCCCCATACTGCTTCCCCGCCACCTCCCATCCCGATCCTAAGTTAGGACCGGGCGGGGAGCGCAGCACCAAGGAGTGGGGAGCGAAGGACCCGGGCGGGGAAGCCGGCAATGAAAAGACTTCACCACCGGCTTTTCCGTTCTGTGCTGCGCTCCCCGCTCCCTGATGTATGTGGTATGATGTATGATTGGTGTGTGCGCGGTGTCTGCCGGTGTCTGCAGGTGTCTGCGGGTGTTTGCAGGTGTCTGCCGGTGTCTGCGGGTGTCTGCCGATGTCTGCCGGTGTCTGCGGGTGTCTGCGCGATGTCTGCGTGCAGGCAGACATAGGCCGATGTGACACTACTACTCCCATCGGCCTATGTCTGTCCCCCGTCCACTCGTGCCAGCAGGATCAGCTCGATGGGAGCAGTAGTTCCCATCAGCCTGATCCTGCTATTTAAATTGCCCTACTGTGTCCTTTAAACTGCCCCATATGTTATTTTGGCCCCCATAGGTTTATATTTTTGCCCCTATACATGTTTTATTTTTTTAGGCCCCCTTATTTTTTTTTTTTGTTTTTGGTCCCCAATAAATTTTAAATACATTTCATTGGTGGCCAGTGGTTACCTAAAATAAATTAGTTTATACATTACCTGTCCCCGCCGATCGCCACCTAAAATAAAGTAAAAAATAAAAAAATACACCTATACTCACCTAGACACCTAATTCCCCGAAGCCATCGATCTCCTGTAATAAAATATAAAATAATAAACCACAATTTTATCCTTACCCCTCCGTAGTAGTCCAAATCGAGTGTCCCACGATGATCTCCAGTTTAGAGCAGCCACATAAAATATGACCGCTCTAAACCGCTGCCGCCGCCACAATGATGGGACCGTAAAGCAGCCCCGTCATTGCATAAGCGGGTTCGCCGGAGTTCAGGCAGCGCTGCTCCGGTGACCTCCTTTACGGCCCCGCTGACCGTGAGAAATTCCCACGGTACAGCAGGGCCGTAAAGGAGGTCACCGCAGCTGCGCTGACTGAATGCACTCCGGTGACCTCAGTCAGGGGCTCACGCTGCCGGGAGCGGACGCTCTGCAGTGTCTATGAAGAATGGCATGCTGGATGGCAGTGCTCAGTTGCGATCCAGCCTGTCATCTCAATGCCATCCCAGCGTGGGAGAATTCTCCTGCTGAAGCGCTGAGCGCAGGAGAATTTTCCCACGCTGTCAGTGACGTGCATGAGGTGAGCTGAGTTCATTGGACATGACCTCGGCTCATCTTTATGCCGTCACAGCCAGACACTGAGGAGCACAAGCATGCCTGCGCTTCTCAGTGTCTGCGGCATGGCAAGCTGGATGGCAGCTTTCGGCTGCGATCCAGCCTGTCATGTCAATGTAGCAGAGCTGGAGCCGTCGTGGGAACCATGGAAAGGTAAGGATGAGGTTGGTTTATTATTTTATTTTTATTGCAGGAGATCGTTGGCTTCAGCTGAAATGGGCGTGATTGTAAGTATGGTTTAATTTAGAACAATAAAGAATTGTGTGTTTATTTCAATTAAAGGACTTTGTTCTGGGTGTTTGTGTTTTTTTTTAACTTTGACTATGGGGTTAGTAATGGGGGTGTTTTATAGACGCCTTTCCATTACTAACCTGGGCTTGATGTCAGCTGGCATTATAAGCTGACATCAACCCCAGCCCTATTACCCCACTGCCACCGCTACAGGGCAGTGGGAAGAGCGATGCTAAGTGCCAGAATTGGCGCATCCTATGGATGTGCCATTTCTGGGGCGGCTGACGGCTGGTGTTTCTAGCCTGGGAGGGGGCCAATATTCATGGCACCCTTCCTGGGCTATTAATATCAGCCCCCAGCTGTCTGCCTAGCCTTTGCTAGCTATTAAAATAGGGGGGACCCCACGTCATTTTTTTTGGGGTCCCCCATTTTAATAGCTAGTAAAGGCGAGGTATTCAGCTGGGGGCTGATATTAGTAGCCTGGGAAGCTCCATGGGTATTACCCCCTTCCCAGGCTTCAAACATCTGCCCCAGCCGTCTGCTTAACCTCCGCTAGAGACTAAAATTACGGGGAACCCCACGCCAATTTTTATTTTAATAAATCCTTTATTTTAACACTAAATGACAAGTACAGTAATCAACACTATCACTGTACTTCTTATATATGTGACTGACATGTTTCTATCTATCTAATCTATGTGTGATGCTCTATTCTTTCTATTCTAAATTGTCCGGTACCGATGCTGAATTGCCGGGCCGGCTTTTTTAAAGAGACGGTGCATGAAAACACTATTATTTTTTTTAATAAATCCTTTAACACTAAATGACAAGTAGAGTAATCAGCACTATCACTCTACTTATTATATATGTGACTGACATGTTTCTATCTATCTAATCTATGTGTGATGCTCTATTCTTTCTGTTCTAAATTGTCGGGTACCGGTGTATGCCGCTGCTGAATTGCCGGCTTTTCATGTAATACATTCTACATTATTCTTAGTTGTTTTCCTTCATGTAGAATTAACCTACAAGGAAAGAAAGGATTTATTTTCATTACAATATTTGTGTCCCATTGACTTGCATTGGTTTCCGGTATCGGAATCGGCGATATCCGATATTTTTGGGGTATCGGTCCGATCCAATCCGATCCGATATTTCCCGATATCGGAAGGTATCGCTCAACACTAGTGACAGCACAAAAAAAACTTATAAAAAATCCAAAAAGGGTATAATTGGCCATATATTGGTGGAAAGTAGCAGTCAGCTCATGGTCATGAAGGACACCATTAAGGGAATCAGTTGCATATCCCAGAGACAGGCATATGTGTCCAGGTGCACATGGGCACATATGCCTGATATATTTTGGGTAAGATAATGCGCTCAGCAACGTTATTATGGGCAAAGGTACTGATAGAGCAATGCAAGGTGGCAGGGATACCTGTCGGGACTACCACTACTGTATGCATACACCACACAACCCAGCACCCTACGTGTGTGCTTAGAATACAGGCAATGGAAATGCTGCCTAGGGGGCTTTTGTAAAAAGGCTTAGCTGGGGCCCAAAATTAAATGGGTTCCATCCCGGATCAACAAGCCCATATAATAGAGATGGCAAGATTTGTAACTTTAATGTGTAAACCCAATTTTACCCGAAAAGAGTAAGGCAAGTATAAAAAACAGTGAGTCCCGTAATTGCCAAAGGGTCTTAATCCAAAATGCAAGAATATACCAGGGTGGTGACATAGCAGGTATGCATAGAGCTGATGGATAAAGAATGTCGTCCATGCCAGGAACTGCAGAGGTGACCATGAAGAGGCCATAGGAAAGAGGGTAAGAAGTCCAATCCTGAAGTGGTACGTATGTTCCAATTGTGTCAGGTGTAAGGAGCCCCAACAGTCAGGTCATCCCAGAAATCCAGTATATAATAATTCCTCATTAAGTCCTGTAAGGGGGGGGGGGCAACCGTATGTAAGTTGAAAATCCATTTGGATTCCATGTGCAGCAATTGCTTGTGGCAGTGGCCTCCTCTGCCATTGCTGACTATCCTCTGCAAACCAAAAATAGAGACACCATGAAATTTCCCATTAGGTGTGAACAAAAAATGTGCAGCAACAGGAGTAAGAGCTTTACCCTTCTTATGATCAGAATCTGCCAGATGTATTGTGTCACACGCTTCCTTAACTCCTGAGTGGTTTGACCCACATACACTTTGTGGCAGGAGCAAGTGATAGCATAAACAACATTTTTAGTCTTACAATTGATGAAAGACATAAGTGGAAAATGTTGATGGTCAGAGGGATTCATGAAATGATCCCTAGTTAGGTGCATAGAGGGACATATGTTGCAGTCACCACACGGAAAGGAAGCTTTGAGTACAATACCCCAACTAAGTTCAACAGTGGGCTGGGAAAAATGGCTCAATGAAAGCATGTCTCGCAGGTTGGGAGCTCTTCTGGCCGTCATAAGAGGCAGTGGGCTAACAATATGGGAGGTTTGCGTATCTAGAGTGAACATGGGTCAGTGCGGTTGTAGAATATTTCTCATCTGGTTCCATCCGGTACTGTAATCAGTGATAAATTTTGGTAGCGCATATCGTGTGCGATCACGGGGCACCAATAGCGAGTTCTGGGTATGTGCCTTCGCTCTTTGAAAAGCCACAAAAATGATCCTCTTAGGGTAACCCCTCTGCGCAAGTCTGTTGGTGAGTGATCTGGCTTGTATGTGTAAGTCACTGTATTGGGTGCAATTGTGATGGATGGAAACTGTGGAACTGGAGTAGGCTGTTCGTAGATGTGAGCTTACGGTAAAGATCCGTACTGAGTCAATCGCCAGAGATGGAAACCCTAAGGTCTAAGAATGTTGCAGAAATGGATGAGAGAGAATGCGTCAAAAAGATATTAAATGAATTGCAGTTTAAACCATCCATAAACTGTAAACACTCTGTCTCAGTACCTGTCCAGATGAAAAGAAATGTCGTCGATGTAACGGTGCCAATGTGACACCCATTCTTGAAAGACGCTGGACTGGATTTCTAAAAGCTCCCACTAGTAAATCATATGATGGAGACCTCAGTTCAGTGGCAAATCAAATTTTCTATAATGTGTATAATGCACAATACATTCTGGTTAATCAATTGTAACACAAACCGTGTATTTTTGCAGCATTTGACAACCTGTTTTTCAATTCTGTAACAATTAAACATAACACCTGACAGGAGGAGGATAGGAGTCTTTTAACTTCAATAGAAATGGCTTTCTGATATATGGAAAAACATTTTTTGGTACTACTGATATTTGCTTCTATTGACTGACCCATTTATAAGCCACACAGGAAACAGTCTAGTGACCTATAAACATAACCTTACTCATTCTGAAAAATAAAAGTCTGAGCAACCCAGTTCCATATGTCCTAATGTCACAGAAAGTGGTTCTCCATTTATGATCCAAGGTTATTGTCAAAGGAAACTTTTAAAGGGAATCTGTCACCCCTTGGGACGTGTATAACATATTAATATGGGCATACAGGTGATAGAAATGTATATCTATTCATACCTGTATGCATCATATTAATGGTTTTGAAATCTTATATTATACCTTTATGGTAATTATTGCTCCAGGCCCCTGGCCCATAAGGAATCCCCACCTTCTCTCTTTATTATCATATTACTGTCACGCTAGGTGAGGGAAGGACCAAGTGTATGACGATGAAAAAAGGGGGGGAAGCCCAACAACTAGGGAAAGGGAGAGTGGAGACCCCCTAGGCAGATCTTACAACACCCTGACTCCCCTACTGTCCCTAAATAGGTTCAACACCTATCGCCGAGCAGGATATTTTATCCATAACTGTCCCTAGAGATAGGTCCTAGGTAGGGAGGGGAAGGGGTGAGCACTAGTCAGTCCTCACTGCACCTAAAGACAAATAAGGAAAACAAACAAGGGTATACACTTAGCTTGAGAAGACGACAATAATCCACCAAGAAACTCCAAGAAGAGTTTTTATATATCAATCAAGGGTGTGTCAATTAGTGGCAGAAGGTGGAGATCACTGCTGGGTCCTAGCGAAAGAAGGATACCACAACACACCAGAGATCAAGGATCAAGAAGGTGTCTGCAAAGCCAAGTGCAGAGACCTTCTACAGCCGGATCCAGAACGACTGTCTGTGAAACCTGATACACCCATGACAGTTCCCTCCCTTCTACGAGTGGCTTCCGCACACTCAGGACCAGGTTTCTCTGGATGAGAGGCATGGAAACAACGAACCAGTCTAGGAGCATTCATTCACCTCCGATGCTGAAACCCACATCCTTTCCTCTGGACCATAACCCCTCCAGTGCACCAAGTACTGAAGGGAATGACGCTAAAGACGAGAATCCACAATCGTTGAAATTTGGAACTCCAATTTGCCATCAACCATGATTGGGGGTGGCAGCAGGGGGAATGTCACGGGTGTGTCAGTTGTGACAGACAGTCGTTCTGGATCTAACTGTAAAAGGTCATTGTGCTTGGCTCTGCTGGCACCTTCTTGATCTTTTCATCTGTGTATTGTAGTGATATCCTTCTTCCCCTAGGACCTAGCAGTGACCTCCACCTTCTGCTACTAATTGAAACACCCTTGCTGGATGTTTAAATACCTTCAGTCTTTCCAGAGTCGCCAGTGATAGCTCTATTTTCCTCTGTCCAGGTTTAAAGTACTAGTAGTCGGCTAGTGTCTTCTTGGAGTTTCCTGGGAGGATAGTTGGTGTGATCTCGCTGGTGTCTTCTCAAGCTAAGTGTTTCCCTTGTCTGTTTACTTGTTTATCTTTAGCTGCAGTGGGGGCTCACTAGTGCTCACCCTCTCCCCACCCTATCTAGGGCCTATCACTAGGGGCAGTCAGGGATTAGGTTTCCTGCTCGGCGATAGATGCGGAACCTATTTAGGGACATTAGGGGAGTGAGGGTGTTGTCAGATCTGCCTAGGGGTCTCCAGTCCCAGTGTTTGCGCTTCCTTACCCTCTTTTCGTTGTTGTGTACTTAGTCTTTCCCTTATCTTGCGTGACATTATCACCGGCCGTACACATTTATAAAAAAAAAAAACTGACACTTTTTTTGTCTGTGTGTTTTATTTTTTTGGTGTGTGTGTTTTTTCCCCCCTCTTCCCTGGTTCATGGATCCCGTTTCTATGCTGGCTGAGCAGCTGCGGAGGTTGTCACTAGAGGTGACTGACCTTGGATCTGAGGTTCAGCAGCAACAGCAGCGGCTTCAGACTCCTATTGTTGGGGACTCTGCGGGTAGCCCAGTCCAGCTTGAACTCAAATGTCAGGGGTGTCAGAAGTGACAGTCAGTCGCCCTGCAGTTAATTGCAGGCGATCTCTACATTTGGCATTACAGACACCTTCTTAGAGGCTGTCTCTCTAGGACCCAGCGGCTACCTTCCTCTGACTAATTAACACCCTTGCCTGGGGTGTTATACTAGCTGTCTGCCAGAGAGAGGTGTCAGCGATACTCACATTACCCTTTGTGAAGGCACGGAGCGAGTGCATTACTTCATCCTCTCTGGACGTATGAGGACGGGTGTTCATCTCTCTGAAGTCGACTAAAAGCTAAGCTCTTCCCTTGTTTGCTCCCCCTTGTTGTCTTTAGTTGTCAATGCAGATCGACTAGCGCCCATCCCCCTCCCTTCCCTAGCCAGGACCAAATGCCAGGGGAAGACAGGGCGAGGTTCGCGTGTGGTGAAGAGCCAATATAGGGATGTTAGTGGAGACAGGGTGATTGTAGATCAGCCTAGGAGGTCTCCACTCCCCCCTTTCACTAGAGTCTGGGCTGCTGTAACATACCTGGTGGCGGGCTTGCATGGTGCACCATCTCTCACTATGCAAGATCGCAAACTTGATCTTCAGTCCAGTCTGCTAGCCTGGCTTCTATTCATGCTGTCTGTTTGTCTCTGTTCTGACTGCTTAGGGCGTCGGCCCGGTTACTTCCTGTTTCTTGTAGCTGCTGTGGGCACACTCCTAATGCATCCTCAGCCTATTGCTGTCTGTCACTGGATATTTAAACCAGCTCCACCTGGAAGCTGATGCCTGAGCAACTCTAACATTCAGTGTGCTCCTTAACTCTGAATGTGCCAGGTCCTGTTCTGTTCTTGCCTGTCTGCCAACCTGGGGGCTGTATTCCCAGGCCTATCTGAACTATCCCAGTCTGTACTGGACCCTATCCAGCCTGTGCTCCAACCTGCTAGTACCTCTCCGTCTGCACGCCAGCTGTACTTGTCAGTACCCTCCTGTCTGCATACCAGCCGTGCCTGCCAGTATCCTCTTGTCTGCACTCCAGCCGTGCCTGCCAGTGCCCACCTGTCTGCATGCCAGCCGTGCCTGCCAATACCCACTTGTCTGTGTGCCAGCCTAACCTGCCTGTTCCTGTATTCCCCGGTGTGGATCAACAGCTGTGTCCGGGGTCTGGCCTGGAGTAGCACCTGGTCCCTCTGCTCGGTTCATCCCTGGTGCACGGCGTCGTTAGCCGTTGTGCGACCTTGGTTGGATCGGGTAGATACTTAGTTACGCCCCTCCAGGCACTCTCCGGTTCATGGCACAGTGGAATCACTAAATCACGCACATGCCAGTCAGCCCGGGCGTGTGCATAACAGTTTGCTCAGGCCATGGTTCCCGTTGAGCCCCACGGCCCTTCGCTCTCAGAGACATTTTGAATCCATGTCCAGCGAATACGTGCATTAAAAAAAAAAAAAAAAAAAGATAAAATGTTTTTTCTCTAGCTATGGCCCAGGCGATTTATGCACCAGCCCAAATGGATCTATCAGCACTTGTTCCTGCAGATCCGCCACGGTACTATGGGGATCCTAAACAAAGCCGTGCATTTGTGGAGCAATGCATGCTGCATTTCAAGTTCTACCCTCTCTATTTTCCTACCGATTGGGCTAAAGTGGCATTTATGATATCCTACTTAGTGGGTGATGCCTTGAAATGGATCACCCCCCTATGGGAAGCATGGGATCCTATCGTCCTTGACCTGCAGGCCTTACTGGTGGCCTTTCTAATGGTCTTCGATGACCCCAATCCTGAAGCCTCTGCTAAAGCTTCCCTTCCCAATATCCCGGAGCAGCCCCGATGGGTAATGTGTGTGGGTAACTCACCAGTTCTCCAGCCTGAAGAGACTGCTGCCCACCCAGAATCCACACAGGATGACTACGCTCCACAGAATACTTCTCTTCCCAACCTCAAGAGGCAGTCCAGACGTGCTAGGCGTAGAGGCAAGCCATCACGCCAGGTTCTGTCCACCCAAAGACCTCCTGTTCCCCAGCCTGTAGAAGCAGCTACCCGCACGGAATCCATGAAAGCTGACCATGTTTGGCAGTCAAAGCAGAGGCCGGAACTCAGTCACGAAATCGGATTGCAGTCCCGCTGCGGTTGTTTGGGACCCCCTGACGGTCTTTGTCCAGTGAAGGTTGGAGAATCCCAAGACATTAGGCCTGTAGGAGAGGCTGCCCTGGGCATTAGTGTTTCCTCTCCACAGATGACCATGACTGTCTCCGTGGCAAGTAAAAGCCTCGGATTAATCGGAAGTTTCGGGCTTAAAGCCTTGAAGAGTCGGTGTCTGATTCCCATCCGAAAACTCCAGAAGCCGGTTTGGGCATTGTCTGCAGAAGGACGAGCCCTACACAGAAACAGTCAAAAGATGTCTGTACAAATTAAGCTCCAGATCGGAGCATTACACTTGAAGAAGCTTTCCTTTCAGGTGCTGACTGGTTTACCTACAAGTCGTCCAGAGCCGAGAGATCTAGTGCCCGCTCAGGTCTGCAGACCTTGCATGGTGTATCTTGGGGGACTGTTAAGGTACAAGGGGTGTCCAGTCCCCATATCTTCAGGACAGTCAGCAATGTCTTCTTCTTTTTCACCAGATCTGCTAGTCGCTGACTCGCTGTGCGCTGAAGTCTCCGAAGGAAGAGAAGCGGAGGCAATGTCCCCACACAGTCTCGACGATTGTACCAATGATCTGGCTTCAGGTACCGTCCCGCCTCACAGACATGTCATCTCTGAAACCAGTTTGAGGATGGTCCCAAAGCATGGACCCTCCATCTTTAATAAATCTGGCCTTGCGTCCATCGAGGCGGTGGATACCCCCAAGTCTCAGCACCCCTCCAACCAGGCGGAGGACCTCCAGTTGCCTCCTGAATCCTCCGGGGTGCTACCTGATAACAAATGGAGAGAGACTTTCCTACACCATGTACCTGATACCTCGCTCACTTCATCCAGTGAGCTTGACCAAGTGTACCCCGAAGCAGTGGTTACCCCCGAGTCTCTGCACCCCTCCAACCAGGCGGAGGACCTCCAGTTGTCTCCTGAACCCTCCGGGGTGCTACCTGATAACAAATGGACAGAGACTTTCTTACACCCTGTACCTGGTACTTCACCCACTTCATCCGTTGCTGAGGATGGCTTGATGGCAGGAAGCATCCTAGTTGCCAAGATGATGAGACCAGTTTCGTTTCCTCTAGTGGACAGAAGAGGTAATCCTCTTGAAGAGAAGGACTGGCCTCCCAATTCTCTGCGGAACACTCTTGCAGGCTTGAAGAAGAGGGGGCGCATGGGGGGGGTACTGTAACATACCTGGTGGCGGGCTTGCATGGTGCATCATCTCTCACTATGCAAGATCGCAAACTTGATCTTCAGTCCAGTCTGCTAGCCTGGCTTCTATTCATGCTGTCTGTTTGTCTCTGTTCTGACTGCTTAGGGCGGTGGCCCGGTTACTTCCTGTTTCTTGTAGCTGCTGTGGGCACACCCCTAATGCATCCTCAGCCTATTGCTGTCTGTCACTGAATATTTAAACCAGCTCCACCTGGAAGCTGATGCCTGAGCAACTCTAACATTCAGTGTGCTCCTTAACTCTGAATGTGCCAGGTCCTGTTCTGTTCTTGCCTGTCCGCCAACCTGGGGGCTGTATTCCCAGGCCTGTCGGAACTATCTCCTAGCCTGTTGTCTGTCCGCCTTCCTGGAGGCTGTATTTCCAGGCCAGTCTGAACACGCTCCTAGCCTGTTCGTCCTGCCTTCTGGGGGCCGCATACCCAGACCGGCTCCTGTATCTCGCTGCAGTGTCAGTTCCTGTCTGAACACTCAGTTCCTGTCTGAACACTCAGTTCCTGTCTGTTACCTGTTTTTTTCTATGTCTGTACCTTCCCTTTTTCTGCAGAGTTTGAACCTGCACCTAACTCCTACTCGTTGTCGCTGTACTTCCGTTTGTGAGTTTAGAGTCCACTTGCAACTTCATTGAAAGTATCTTGTGTGTATCTGGTTCTGCCCGCTCTGCCTTGCTCACCGCTCCGGCGGTTTCTGCCCGCTCTGCCTTGCTCACCGTTCCAGCGGTTCCTGCCCGCTCTGCCTTGCTCACCACTCCGGCGGTTCCTGCCTGCTCTGCCTTGCTCACCGCTCCAGCAGTTCCTGCCTGCTCTGCCTTGCTCACCGCTCCGGCAGTTCCTGCCTGCTCTGCCTTGCTCACCACTCCAGCGGTTCCTGCCTGCTCTGCCTTGCTCACCGCTCCGGCGGTTCCTGCCTGCTCTGCCTTGCTCACCGCTCCGGCGGTTCCTGCCTGCTCTGCCTTGCTCACCGCTCCGGCGGTTTCTCCCTGCTCTGCTTGCTCACCGCTCCGGTGGTACCTCTCTGCTCCGCCTTGCCTACCGCTCCGGCGGTTCCTCTCTGCTCTGCTTGTCTACCGCATCTGCGGTTCTGTTCCTGAATCCCAGTCTGTACTGGACCCTATCCAGCCTGTGCTCCAACCTGCTAGTACCTCTCCGTCTGCACGCCAGCCGTACTTGTCAGTACCCTCCTGTCTGCATACCAGCCGTGCCTGCCAGTATCCTCCTGTCTGCACTCGAGCCGTGCCTGCCAGTGCCCACCTGTCTGCATGCCAGCCGTGCCTGCCAATACCCACCTGTCTGTGTGCCAGGATTTTATTGCTGAGAGTCTGGAGAAGGGACATATCAGACCCTCATCTTCGCCAGTGGTGGCAGAGTTCTTCTTCATGAAGAAGATGGCGGTCTCCTTCCTTGTTTAGATTTCAGGGAATTTTATCAAATTACCATCCGAGATCCATACCTTCTTCCTCTGATTCCAGATTTATTCAACCAGGTTGTGAGAGCTAAGGTGTTCTCCAAGTTGTATTTAAGGGGGGCCTACAACCTGGTTAGAATCAGAGAAGGGGATGAATGGAAAACAGCATTCAATAGCCCTGAGGGACATTTTGAGAGTCTGGTTATGCCTTTCGGTCTGATCAATGCACTTGCTGTGTTCCAGCATTTCGTAAATTATATTTTTCAACATTTGGTGGGCAGGTTTGTGGTGGTCTACCTGGATGATATTTTGGTTTACTCATCTGATTTTGAGACACATCGGGGGAATGTTAAACAGGTGCTTCAGATATTAAGGGATAACAAACTATATGCCAAACTAGAGAAATATGTTTTCACAATTCAGGAGGTGCAGTTTTTATGGGACCTGAGGTCATCTTTTGGTTTTCGGATGGATACCGAGAAGGTACTTGATTGGGACCATCCCGAGAACCTGAAGGCATTACAGCGCTTTCTGGGCTTTACTAATTTTTACCGGAAATGTATTCAAAATTATTCGGTAATTATGAAATCCCTTACTGACATGACAAGGAAGGGGTCTGATTTCTCTAAATGATCGAATGCTGCCCAGCACGCTTTTTCCTCCATTAAGAGTTGTTTTTCCACAGAACCTATACTCAGTCAATCCGATATTTCTCAATTTTTTTATCATAGAAGTTGATGGGTTGGAGGTGGGGGTTGGGGCTGTGTTGTCCCAGGGTCCGTCCCCTGATTAATGGCGTCCATGCGTTTTCTTTTCCAAAAAATTATCTTTGGCTGCAAGAAATTATGACGTGGGTAATACAGAGCTTTTGGCAATTAAATTGGCGTTCATCATAACTCGGTGCTTGAGTGTCATCCAGGTGGCAAGGCAACCGCAGACCTCCTTTCTTGTTGTTTTTGGTGGCCAGGGTTGCATTAGGATGTGGTTGAACAGGTGTCTGCTTGCAGTATTTGCGCGCGTTCTAAAGTATCGTATACCCGTCCGTCTGGTACTCTTCTTCTGCTACCTATCCCTAGCAGGCCATGGACACACATATCCATGGATTTTATTACTGACCTACCGATATCTGCAGGCTAGACTGTGGTTCTGCTGGTTATAAATAGGTTCAGTAAAATGGTTCATTTCATCGCATTACCGGCACTTCCGAATGCCAAGACTCAGGTTTTTATTAATGAGATTGTGAAGCTTCATGAGGTTCCCTCTAATGTGGTGTCAGATGGGGGGACCCAGTTTGTTTCTAAGTTCTGGAAAGCGTTCTGTACTCGACAGGGGGGTGCAGCTGTCCTTTTCTTCTGTCTTCCATCCTCAGTCGAATGGACAGACCGAGCGCATTAATCAGAATATAGAGACTTACCTCAGGTGTTTTGTCTCCGAAAACCAGGAGGATTGGGCATCCTACTTACCGTTGGCTGAGTTTGCTATTAACTATCATCGCTAACAATCTACCGGCAGGTTACCGTTCTTTGGTGCATACGGTTTCCATTCACAGTTTGGTACTTTTAGTGGGGGAGGGGTTCGCGAGTTCCTGAGGAGGAAAGTTTTGCTTAGTCGCTCTCTTCTGTGTGGCGGGGAGTTCAGAGTAATTTGAAGATCATGGGAGACAGGTACAAATGTATGGCTGACAGGAAACACTCGCCAGGTCCGGACCTAAGTGTAAATGACTTTGTGTGGTTGTCTACCAGGAATATCAAGTTGAAAACTCCTTCCTGGAGGTTGTGACCTCGGATTATTGGCCCCTATAAAATAACCGCCATCATTAACTCTGCAGCATTTCGTCTTGAGCTACCTCAGGCTCCTAAAATCCACAATCTGTTCCACACGTCTCTACTCAAGAAATATGAGCTCTCAACCCCCCCGCAACACAGAAGAGAGGGAAGAAGCAAAACATTCCTCCTCAGGAACTCCCGAAGCCCCTCCCCCACTAAAGGTACCAAGCTGTGGATGAAAACCGTATGCACCAAAGAAAGGCCACCAAAAACAACGAGAAAGGAGGTCCGCAGTTGCCTTACCACCTGGATGACCAGCAAGCACAGAGTTGTGATGTTCCCTAATTACTTTACACCGCAGATTAGATGGTACAAATAACCTCCCCGAAGGGCATGAGGCAGGGGCGTCACCCTGAACCTCCAACACCTCTCCCTCCAGGTCAGGGTACAAAGCTGAAATGACTACCCCTTTCTGCAAAATAGGGGCAGGGTTCTTATGGTCACCACCACCAGAGAAGCTCCGGGACAAAGCATTGGCCTTGATGTTTTTAACCCCTGGATGGAAAGTGACAACAAAATTGAACCTAGTAAAAAAACAGGGACCATCTAGCCTGCCTAGGGTTGAGACGCTTAGCAGATTGGAGATATGACAGGTTCTTATGGTCCGTGATACCAGTAATAGGATGGACTGCTTCCTCCAACCAAAGTCGCCATTCTTCGAACGAACACTATTTAATCGTCAAAAGCTCCCTATTAACCACGTCATAATTTCTCTCAGCCGAAGATAATTTTTTGGAAAAGAAAGCGCATGGAAGCCATTTACCAGGGGACAAACCCTGAGATAACACAGCCCCAACTCCCACCTCCGACGCATCAACTTCTACGATAAAAGATTGAGAAACATAGAGTTGACTGAGTATAGGTGATGTGGCAAAACATCTCTTTAAGGAGGAAAAAGCCTGCTGGGCGGCATTCGACCATTTAGAAAAATCAGACCCCTTTTTTTGTCATGTCAGTAAGGGGTTTCACAATTACCGAATAATTTTGGATACATTTCCGGTAAAAGTTAGTAAAGGCCAGAAAGCGCTGTAATGCCTTCAGGTTCTCAGGATAGTCCCAATCAAGTATAGCACGGATCTTCTCCGGATCCATCCGAAAACCCGATGATGACAACAGTTACCCCCACTTGAACCCGGGGAAAGAAAAAACACACTCCAAAAAAAAACACGTGTCAGGGTTTTTTTTAATATACGGCCAATGATAATGTCACGCTAGATGAGGGAAGGACCAAGTGTATGACGATGGGAAAAGGGGTGGAAGCCCAACAACTAGGGAAAGGGAGAGTGGACACCCCTAGGCAGATCTTACAACACGCTGACTCCACTACCATCCCTAAGTAGGTTCCGTACCTATCGCTGAGCAGGATACCTAATCCCTAACTGTCCCTAGAGCTAGGCCCTAGGTAGGGAGGGGAATAGGTGAGCACTGGTCATCTCCCACTGCACCTAAAGACAAACAAGGAAAACAGACAAGGGTATACACTTAGCTTGAGAAGATACCAGAGAGAAGACGACAATAATCCACCAAGAAATTCAAAGAAGAAACTAGCCGACTGCTAGTACTCCAGGCCTGAGCAGGGGAAATAGTTCTATCACCGGCAACTCTCTGGAGACACTGAGAGTTTTTATATATCAAGCAAGGGTGTATCAATTAGCAACAGAATGTGGAGATCACTGCTGAATCCTAGCGAAAGAAGAATACCACTACACTCCAAAGATGAAAGGACCAAGAAGGTGTCTGCAAAGCCAAGCACAGAGACCTTCTATAGCCGGATCCAGAACGACTGTCTGTCAAACCTGGTACACCCGTGACAATTACTCCCCTCCCCTGCACGTCACAGTCTCCTGTGACGTACAGTCACTGCGCTGTAATTTCGTGCCTGCAAATTGAACTCTCTCCACGATCCTCCCTCCCACGAGTCTCCGTGACTCACCGGCACCAGCGCAGAAGGTCACAGACTAGGGTATTCTGTGATCTTCTGCACAGGCGTGTCACTGCCGGCGACGACCCCTGTGCTCTGCAACAGACTGTGAGAAGAGCTGGACTAACCCACCCGCCATCTTTCCAGAGTTTTACCCTATGGACGGCCTAGTGTCAGTGTGTCACTGCCGGCGCCTGCGCAGAAGATCACGGAATACACTAGTCTGTGATCTTCTATGCAGGTGCTGGTGAGTCACGGAGACTTGTGGGAGGGAGGATTGTGGAGGTAGTCCAACGCACAGGCGCGAGATTACAGTGCCACAAAGATTCAAATATGTGGTAACAAAACAAAAAACATGACAAGTACATTGTATGGTTTCACTCTCTCAGGTAGGCAGTAGGTAGCGTTCACACAAGCACTGGATTGTTTTCTCAAAACAATGTGAAGTTTATTTACACAGGTTGCACAGTACCAAAACAAATCAGAAACATAAATCCCTAGCCTTCTCCAGGAGGTAACTAAACAACAAAGACACTGACTGCTCATACACGGCTGAGCTAGTCACAATCTGGTCAAACACTTCAGTTATCGTCCATAGCAACCACAGCCTGTTCAGTTTCTTCTCAGAGAGATTCTGGCTCGTCCCTCTCTTCAGTTCCAACACAAATCCACTCTGGTCAGCTTCCCCCGGCTGACTGACTTAAATGAACACCTAGCCTGTTTATATACAGACCTAGGATTTAACCCTAGCCTACTTGGCATTGCTACAACAGGCTAAGATAAGGGCAGGAGAAATTTTCAGACAGCTGCA
This sequence comes from Phyllobates terribilis, assembly GCF_046119375.1. Classification (NCBI taxonomy): domain Eukaryota; kingdom Metazoa; phylum Chordata; class Amphibia; order Anura; family Dendrobatidae; genus Phyllobates; species Phyllobates terribilis. The sequence continues at coordinate 744,612,609 of NW_027362762.1, forward strand.
CAAGGTCAGGAAACAAGCCAGTCAGTAACAGAGTAGACAAAAGAAAAGAACAACTTATCACAAACAGGAACCGAAAGGAGCTTATTGGTCAGGCAGTGAGCAATGGGGAATAGTCCCTTAAGAATCCTGGGTCAGTTCTGCATGGCTAGAGAGGAACTTTGTTGCTCTCTGGCCCTTTAAAAGATCAGGAATCAGCATGTACATACTGGTGGCTATACCAGAGGTTCCAGCAGGAATACAGCAGTGACATGCAGAAATTTTAATCCAAACACCAGGGGATGAGTGGGAAGATCATGATAATTTTTGGCAAGAAAGACTATAGACTATTCCTATGGAAAAAGAAGACAAATCTTTGCTGAGATCAGAGACCAAGCCTTTGGAGATAATAACGAAACCTAATTACTCTAAGGTTTAATTTTTCAAATTAACTTATTTCCACATTTTCCATTTATTTTGAGAATGAGATGGCTGAGGCTAAGAATCTCCAAACTAACTGGGGAGACCAAAGAAACATCATCCCAGTGGATTTCCACTCCCCACTGACTTTACCAAAAATTACACATTAAAAAAGTTGAAAAGGATCTTGAACCATCTTCTAAATTACCACCTGTATATGAAGAATTTGCTTATGTATGTGACAAGAAGAATGCTGTTAAACTTCATTCACAATGAAAGCTCTAAATGTCCTATTGAACTGTTGCTTAGAGTAGCTACACCTTTTAAAGCAAATGCCCATTGGCAAAGCTAGACCTGAAAATATTTAACCTCTTCCCAATGTAGGGCATACCAATACATCTTACATTGGGTGTGGGTATATATTGCATTATTGCAATATATCATATAAGTGATCAAATAATAACAGAAATTTAATAAAAAATAAGTTTGTACAAATGTTAAAGCAATAGAAAAGTGAAAAGATTTATTTACCACCCCTTCCCAATTCAAAAGTAAAGAAATAAAAAAAAATGAAACAAATTACATATCTCAATGTGTGTAAAAATCCAATATATGAAAATATACAATTAATTAACAGTGTAAAAGATAAAAAAAATCAAAATGCCAGAACTGCTATGCTAAAATGCAATAAAAAGAGATTAAAACATTGTATGTACCAAAAATGATATCAATGAAAGTGATTGCTCACCAGACACACAAAAAAAGTCCTTACACAGGTTCATAGACGGAAAAATAAAAATTACAGGTCTCAAAAAATGGTGACTTAAACCAAAGGTCTGATTTTTTTAACCGCTAATTATAAACAAAACATTTACCAATTGGTATTGCCGTAATCGCACTGGCCTAAGAATCTTGCCAGGCCATTTTTTATATATCTTGAATGCTATAAAAATTAAACCCAACAAAAAATGGGGAATTTTTTTTTTTTTTCAGTTTTCCAAGACAGTAAGGCTGACCACTTGCAGCTGAAACTCTACCCAAAGCAATGGCCAATCTGATTTTGTTTCACAATCGTGGTACCGGGGTGGAGGGAATTTGGGCTATTCTCTCACCCCACAGTGGATACATCATCTGGACCATGAAGGGAACCTGTCATATGAAAAAAAACGCTATTAAACTTCAGATATGGGGTTAATCTGCAGGCTAATAGCATTCTGAACCTGTCCGGCGCCCGCACTTACAGTCTCGCTGCCAGGAGGAAATTAACTTTATTCCTCCCGCTCTGTTTATAGAGTGCCTCTGGCACTGACTGTCAGCAGCTCAGCATTAAAGCTGGCTGTCAGTCAGTGCTGGGGGCGCGGTTACAGACACCACTCTCTATACTCAGAGCGGTGATTGAAACCCAAACGCTGCTGGAAGGAATAAAGTTAAATTCCTCCCGGCAGCGGGGCTCTAAATCCGGGCAGGTTCAGAACACTTTTAACCTGCAGATTAACCCCAGATCTGCAGGTTAATAGTGTTTTTTCACATGACAGGTTCCCATTCTCACCAAAAGCAGGCGAATCTATATTTTTTTGTTAAGAAAACAGAGTTCTTTGAGACCTTGTGTTGACGAAACAAAAATATACAAATCACCATAAGAAAACATTACCCTCAGCCATTGATTCCCGAGTTGCTGGCTAGAGCTTTTCAAGCAAAGATTTTCACTAAATTACCTTGTCAATCTGTATATAATTTAGTTTGCATTAGACTAGTCAATTATTGGAAAAAATAGTGTTTAGATCACAACATTGACATTTTGAATATCTAATCATGTCTTTTGTACTTTGTGATACTTCTAAAACTTTCTAGCATTATTACATTGATATAATTAAAAACGTGCTTGAGCTGTTTGTGGCCATTTATTTGGATGATATATTACAGAATTTGTCCGTCTGTTAAACATTTATTATTAATGGTTTAGAGCAGGTTAAACAAAAGATAGGGGTTATACAGGACTTTGCTTATTTTTCCCTATGGTGCTAAGAACATACAGGCAGGTAGTTGCTAACTACCCTCCTGTTCTGCCCAGAGCCGATCTTTGCGGGCTCAGAAGAGTCACGGACCCCTTCTGCCAGTGATTTTACTGCTTCATTTGACTTCACATCAACAGACTAGCTATTCCTCTTCTGGTCTGCTCTGTTGACAAGACATTACTGCTAAAGTCATGCTGACTTGACATCCAGCTCCTCACAGTTAGGCAGTGGGGAGCTGGTCTTCAATCAGCATAACATCAGGAGTGACACTTCATTGACAGAGCATAGCGAAAGATAAGCGGCTCTGTTGACGTCATGTCACAGGAAGTAGGAAGTCGGTAAGAACGGTACGTGGCCACTCTAAACCAACAGAGATCAGCGCTGGGCAGAACAGGCAGGAAAGTCAGCAACTACCTGCTTGAAAGTTCTTAGCCCCATAGGGCTCATTTTCATTGATGCTCCTATTCTTATGCTGCCTGGCTCTCCTGCCAGTGTCTTTCTTCTGTCCCTATCATGACAGAGAGGAAATGCCAGCTTTTTCTTGTCTGAAAGTGAAGTTCAGGCCCTATATTTTGTGATCCTAACCCTGAACTAGCCCTCATTGTTGATGTTGATGGTTTGGACTATAAACTAAGAGAAATTCTAACACAACGAACAGGTGATAAAGATTATCTTTTGTTATCTTTCTCAACGTTTGACCTTTTCAGTGAAGAATTATGACTTAGGAAACAAGGTGCTTTTACCCATTATTTCTCTTTTCAAGGTATTTTAGATATCATTTAAAGAAGTGGTCCCCAACCTTTCTTACCATGAGAGCCACATTCAGCTGTGAGAGATGGTCACAAGATGCATCCAGAACCCCACGATAGTGACACCCAGAGCCACCCATAAACAGTATAATGACAGCCTAAACTTTCCTACAGAAAGAAACCTTGAACCCCCCTTCTTATAAGCAGTATACTTACATTGAGAGGTTCCCGCTTAACCCTCATTCGGTATTCTCGCATCAAGGACACTCACTACATTATTGCATCTAGCTTCAAGCACCTCTCTAAATGGAAGTATTATACTGCCTCCAACTTACCATATTTATAACCCTATTGTTCCATGCACTCCCCACTAGTATATGCCCATACAGTCCTGCTCTTTTGTGCAGGGCTACTCACAAAAGTCACCATCTGAAGACCATCTCTTTATAGCGGTTGCTAGATTTGGTGCCAATGCACCAAGCATGGAGACAGTCGCAAACCACACATATTGCGCCCGTGAGCCACATGTCAGGGAACTCAGATTTAGAGGATATGTTCAGCAAATAGTTGTTCTAACTGACAACTAACTTGACAACCTGCTGTTAGTGGAGTTGCTTCCTTGATCAACTCAAAAATGGGATCTCTTTTATTCCTGGTTCCCAAAATGATAAGGCTAATGGGTAATGTAGGCTGCTCAATTACTTATCCATCGCATTACTACCAACATCTATTTCTTCTTCAGAACAATTTCCTTCGGGTGATCTATAACAGGGACTTTCTTGAAAATATGAGTGAAGAATGTGAGACAGACCCAATTATTTTATATCCACCAGATGATGTATCCCAGACTATCCAAAAATAAAGCATGGATTCAGTAAAGGAACTACTGTAGATAAACTCCTATTTTGTTGAATAGGAGCCATTCTGCAATACTCAGAAGGCCACTATACATTCAACAAAGCTGTGCAGTCCAGCTTCATTTACTGGTTACATCCAGCCACATGTATGTATATGAAGCTAATAACAGCTTATCGATGGGTGATCTGAGTGTCAGACCACCTCTGATCTGATATTGGTGACCTATCCCAGACAAGCTCTTATACAGCTCCATTTATAAAAAACAATATAAAAAGTCAAAAGTTTCAGAAAATGGAGACACCAACAATTTTTTTTTTTTTTTTTTACAAAGTTCAGATTTTTTTTTAACTAAAATATAAAACAACACAATTTCTTTTCGGTTTTGCCGTATTGACCTGGAGAATCATATTTAACGTGATTTGTAAAGCACACCGAAAGCCATAAAAAAATCCAAAAAGCAATAGCTTTTTTTCCACCAAATCATCTCACTTGGAATTTTTTTCTCATTTTTCAATTTAATGCTTCATCTTGCCCAGTAGAAAAACAAGCTCTTATATGGCTATGTCAATGAAAAAAATCAAAAAGTTATGACTCTTAAAAGAAGAAGAGGAAAAAATCAAAGGTGCAAAAACAAAATATCGCCAGCTCTTGAAAGGGTTATGTACTTTTTGACCAGCATTGTAACACACTCTATATTCTGAATATTCTGAACTTGTACTAGGGAAAACGATCCTTACAGTTATCTTGTTAGAAGGCCTGAGACTTCCTCAAACAACATTCAATGACCTGCTTGAAATGTCCAGTCTGCTTTTTTTCAGATGATATACAAGGAATTCGAGCTGGATGTCTATGAGTGTCACAAGTGTGTCAGGTGTGACAATCGCTCTGGATCTGGCTGTAGAAGGTCATGGCGCTTGGCATTGCAGATGCCTTATTGATCTTCTCTATAGTTATATTCTTCTTCCTTTAGGACCTAGCAGCGACCTCCACCTTCTGCTGCTGATTGACACACCCTTGCTTGGTAGTTAAAAACTCTTAGTTTCTCCAGAGAGTCGCCGGTGATAGTTCTATGTACCTTTGTGCAGGCTTGGAGCACTAGCAGTCGGGTAGTTTCTTCTTTGGTGCCCTTGGAGGACATTTGGCGTTATCTCTCTGGTGTCTGCTCAAGCTAAGTGTATCCCCTTTCTTTGTTTACGTTGTTGTCTTTAGTTTAAAGTGGGACCTAACTAGTGATCACGCCATCCCCTCCCTATCTAGGGCCCAGCTCTAGGGACATTCAGGGATTAGGTTCCTGCTGGGCGATAGGACAGACAGGGTGATATTAGATCTGCCTAGGGGTCTCCACTACCCCTTTCCCTAGTTGTTTGGGCTCCCTTCCCCCCGCTGTACCCTTGTGCCTTCCCTCACCTTGCGTGTCAATGAATTTACAAAAATATTAGAACATTCAGAAAAGCCGTACACTTCCGGTGGACTTGATAAGGTCAGACATAATCAAGAATTTCTTGTACATAAAATGTTGTATGGAGTGGTCTGAAATGTGAAAAGTTCATCAAAAAAGTCCATGGGCTCAAGGAAAATCAGGCACTGAAATAAAAAAGATTATGTCACGTCTCTCCTGGAAAGTTATATTTTGCGCACAGTCAGTGCCGGCCACAACAAGGTATTTCATATAGTCCAACAATAGGCGCCAGTAAATCCAAAGATAACTCTGAGGCTAGAGAATGCTGGAGTGGCCAGTTAGTGACCGACCAAAGGCAACAAACAACCACCACTGGGAAAACCTTTAAAGATCGGCGTTCATTTAATAACCTGTTTACACAGGTAGACTGCAGTAAACGATGCACAGTGAGAGTACTGTAGTGGATTGCTCAGTGCACATAGGCTGCCATGGTTCTTGGCAGTGTGAGTCCTGCTTACACCAAGAGAGACCTTTCACTCTAGGGCAGCGGGCAGGGGGAAGCCGCCAGGTACCAGTCTGTTCGATTAGTATCCCATTCGGCTTGCCACCCAAATGGCTGTAAAAGCATGTTTTTCCCTGAAATGCTGCAGCATTACAGAGTCAAACATATATGGCTAAAATCACACAGCCAGTGTTTGATACATGCTGCCTGTGGATCGCGCAGCATGTATCAGCTGCAGGTTCCCTCTAAGGGGTGTAACATCCCTGGCGGTGTGCTTGCATGGCTTGCCACCTTCCACCATGCAAGACTGCCATCTTACCTATCAATCCAGGCTGCACACTTTGCTCCAGTACCTGCTGTGTCTCTTGTCTGATTGCTTAGGGTGGCGGCGCGGCTACTGCCTGATTCTTATAGTTACTGTGTGCGCACTCCTAATGCCTCCCCAGCCTATTGCTGCGAGTCACTGGATACTTAAACCCCCTTCACCCAGTAGAGGGTGCCTGAGCAACACTTTCATTCAGTGTGTTCTGTGCAACTGAGTTGCCAGGTCCTGTCCTGTATCTTGTCTGTTTCCGCCCCTGGGGGCTGTATACCCAGGTCTGTTACCTGTATTTGTGACTTCTAGTCTGTCTCCGCCACCCTGGGGGCTGAGTTCCCAGGCTCGTTCCTGTATCTTATTCCTGGTTCAGTTCCTGTCTGAACTGTGTCCTAGCCCATTACCTGTTTCTCTCTATGTCCGAAACTTCCCTTTTCCTGCAGTGTCTGAACCTACACCTAACTCCAATTCATTGTCTCTGAACTTCTGTTTCTGAGTTTTGTGCACACTCGCTACTTCATTGTAAGCACCTTGTGTGTATCTAGTTCTGCTTGTTCACCGCACCTGCGGTTTTGCTCTGCCCTGCTTGTTCACCGCACCTGCAGTTTCGCTCTGCTCTGCTTGTTCGCCGTACCTGCGGTTTTGCTCTGCTCTGCTTGTCTACAGCACCTGCGGTTTCGCTCCACTCTACTTGTCCACCGCACTGGCGGTTTCACTCTGCTCCGTTCTGCTTGTTCACCGCACCGGCGGTTTCGCTCTGCTCTGCTTGTTCACCGCACCTGCGGGTTTTGCTCTGCTCTGCTTGTCTTCTGCACCTGCGGGTTTTGCTCTGCTCTGCTTGTCTACCGCACCTGTGGGTTTAGCTCTGCTCGCCTACCGCACCTGCGGGTTATGCTCTGCTCTGTTTGTCTACCGCACCTGCGGGTTTTGCTCTGCTCTGCTTGTCTACCGCATCTGCGGGTTTTGCTCTGCTCTGCTTGTCTACCGCATCTGCGGGTTTTGCTCTGCTCTGTTTGTCTATCGCACCTGCGGCTCCGTTCTTGTGTCCTAGTCTGTACTGGTCCCTATCCTGCCTGCGTTCCTACCTGCCAGTACCCGCCTGTCTGCATGCCAGCCGTGCCTGCCAGTGCCCACCTGTCTGCATGCCAGCCGTGCTTGCCAATACCCACCTGTCTGCATACCAGCCGTGCCTGCCAGTACTCACCTGTCTGTATACCAGCCTAACCTGTCTGTTCCTGCATTCCCCGGTGTGGGTCTACAGCTGTGACCGGGGTATGACCTGGAGTAGCACCTGGTCCCTCTGCTCGGTTCCTCCCTGGTTCACGGAGTCGACTGAGCCGCCGTGTGACCTTGGTCGGACCGAGTTGATACTTAGTTACACCCCTCCAGGCACTCTTCGGTTCATGGTCCAGTAGGATCACTAATCATGCTCACGCCAGTCAGTCCGGGAATGTACGTAACAGTTTGCTCAGGCCATGGTCCCCGTTGAGCCCTACGGCCCTTCGCTCTCAGAGACATTTGAATTCTTGTCTGGCGAATACCTGCACCAAGTAAAAAATTTTTCTCAAGCTGAGGAAAATGGAGCTATCAGCACTCGTTTCTGTGGATCCACCACGGTACTATGGGGATCCAAAACAAAGCCATGCGTTTGTGGAGCAATGTATGCCGCATTTCAAATTCTATGCTCACTATTTTCCCACTGATCGGGTTAAAGTAGCATTCATGATGTCCTATTTAGCAGGTGATGCCTTGAATTGGATCACCGCCCTATGGGAAGCATGGGATCCTATCGTCTCTGACCTGCAGGCCTTCCTGGTGGCCTTTCTAATGGTCTTCGATGACCCTAACCCTGAGGCTTCTGCTAAAGCTTCCCTTCCAATATCCTGGAGCAGTCCTGATGGGTGATGCGTGTAGGTAGCCCACCAGCTCTCCAGCCTGAAGAGACTGCCGCCCACACAGAATTCACACAGGAAGACAATGCTCCACAGAATACGTCTCTTCCCAACCTCAAGAGGCAGTCCAGACGTGCGAGGCGTAGAGGTAAAAGGTCACTGTAACGGGTCTGGGAAGCGGAACCTCTGAGCTACTATACAAGGGGGCAGTCCTTGTAAGGGAGCGGGTGGCGACCAGGGAAGACGGGCTGGAGGTCACGGCAAGTGACCGGGGCAGTCTCTGGATGAACGGGCTGATGGTCACGGCAAGTGACCGGGGCAGTCTCTGAATGAACGGGCAGATGGTCACGGCAAGTGACCGGGGCAGTCTCTGGATGAACGGGCAGATGGTCACGGCAAGTGACCGGGGCAGTCTCTAGGTAAAGGGTTGGTACGACCTGTGGCGGCTGATGATAGACGTGAGCTCCCAGGTGAGCAGGCGAGAGTCTCTGGATGAACGGGTGGTCACAGCATGTGACGGCGGAGCCTCCAGGAAGACCAACAGACAGGCGGCAGATGAGCGCTCCCAGGTGAGCGGGCAGAAGTCTCTGGACAGGCGGGTGGTCACAGCACGTGACGGCAGAGCCTCCAGGTAGGCTAGCAGACAGGCAGCAGATGAGCGCTCCCAGGTGAGCGAGCAGGAGTCACTGGACAGGCAGGTGGTCACAGCACGTGACGGCGGAGCCTCCAGGTAGACTAGCAGGCAGGTAGCAGGTGTGTGCTCCCAGGTGAGCGGGCAAGCTGGTCCATAGACAGACTGACAGGAGTTGGAAGGCAGACCGTCGGACCTCGGGCAAGCAGGCAGGTGGCTGATGTGCGCTCCCAGGTGAGCGAGCAGACTGGTCCTTAGACAGACTGACAGGAGTAGTAAGGCAGACCGTCGGACCTCAGACTAGCAGGCAGGTAGCGGATAATCAGGCAGGAATCTGGCAGGTAACTGGAAGGTAACTGGCAGGTAACTGGCAACGGGACCTGAGGGCTGAAGCAGAGTAGTAAACAGTGCAACAACATTGCTCGGGCACCTCCATTTTGGAGGAGGAGCCTTATATATGGTGAAGTCCTCCGGCCATTGGCCGGGGACTCCTTAGGACGGCGCGCGCGGCCCCTTTAAGAGGGAGGGAGAGCGCGCGCGCCCTAAGCACAGTGGACGGGAAGGAGCGCGCGCTGCCAGCAGAGCGGGAGGAGGACGCCGGGCACGGAGCAGGGAGGTGAGGGGAACAGCGTCCCTGCCTAGCAGAGGGCAGGGACGCCGGCGCTACAGTCACACAAGGTTCTGTCCACCTAAAGACCTCCTGTTCCCCAGCCTGTTGAAGCAGCTACCCTCACAGAATCCATGAAGGATGACCATGTTCGTCAGGCAAAGCAGAGGCCGGAACTCAGTCACAAAATCGGATTGCGGTCCCGCTGCGGTTGTTTGGGACACCCTGATGGTCTCTGTCCAGCGAAGGTTGGAGAATCCCAAGACATTAGGCCTGTAGGCAGGCTGCCCTTGGCGTTAGTGTTTCCTCTCCACAGATGACCGTGACTGTCTCCGTGGCAATTGAAGGCCTCGGATTAACCGGAAGTTTCGGGCGTAAAGCCTTGAAGAGTCAGTGTCTGATTCCCGTCCAACAACTCCAGAATCCGGTTTGGGCATTGTCAGCGGAAGGACGAGCCCTACTTATAAACAGTCAAACTATGTCTGTACAAATTAAGCTCCAGATTGGAGCATTACACATGAAGAAGTTCACATTCCAGGTGCTGTCTGGTTTACCCACCGGTCGTCCAGAGCCGAGAGATCTAGTGCCCGCTCAGGTCTGGAGATCCTGCATGGTGTTTCCTGGGGGACTGCTGAGGTACAAGGGGTGTCCAGTCCCCATATCTTCAGGACAGTCAGTGTCTTCTTCTTCTTCACCAGTTCTGCTAGTCGCTGACTCGCTGTGCGCTGAAGTCTCCGAAGGAAGGGAAGCGGAGGCATTGTCCCCACACAGTCTCGACGATTGTACCAATGATCTGGCTTTAGCCACCGCACCACCTCGCAGACGTGTCATCTCAGAAACCAGACTGAAGTTGGTCCCTAAGCAAAGATCCTCCATCTCTAACAAATCTGGCAATAAGTCCATCAAGGCGGTGGCTACCTCCAAGTCTCTGCACCCCTCCAACCAGGCGGAGGACCTCCAGTTTCCTCCTGAATCCTCCGGGGTGCTATCTGATAACAAATCCAGTAAGCTTGGCAAAGTGTACGTCAAGGCGGTGGTTACCCCCGAGTCTCTGCACCCCTCCAACCCGATGGAGGATCTTCAGTTGTCCCGTGAATCTTTTGGGGTGCTGTCCGATATTAGCAAATGGAGAAAGACTTGCCTGTGTCATGTTCCTTGCTAGTGCCCACCTGTCTGCATACCAGCCGTGCCTGCCAGTACCCACCTGTCTGCATACCAGCCTAACCTTTCCTGTTCCTGCATTCATGTTCCTGCATTCCCCGGTGTGGGTCAACAGCTGTGACCGGCGTGTGACCTGGAGTAGCACCTGGTCCCTCTGCTCGGTTCCTCCCTGGTTCACGGAGTCGACTGAGCCGCCGTGTGACCTTGGTCGGACCGAGTTGATACTTAGTTACGCCCCTCCAGGCACTCCTCGGTTCATGGTCCAGTGGGATCACTAATCATGCTCACGCCAGTCAGTCCGGGCGTGTGTGTAACAAGGGGTTGTCCATTATTATAAAAAATTGAGCCAAGGCTGCTCACTAGAGTTGACCAAAAAGATTTGCAAGAACCTTGTCCAGCGGCCATATCCATATTCCATGGCTTTCGGACCAGAACTCTGCAAACTCCCTCCTACTTGCCAGCATCACTCATTAGTAGGCCCGATGTGTTGTCATGCTTGTATCACACAGCAATGATGATGTTGCATCAGACCTACTAATCAGATAAGGCTCCAGAGGGGGGGTGGTCTGGTGACTGCCTGAGAGGACACATCCGTCTGCTCTCGTGATCAGCAGACAATACAGATTTTAACATTTCTAAAGTCCTATCTCACTCTGTCCTGAGTTTATTTTACATACACCATAATTTTCTGTACCTTGTTCTCTGTTTAAATCCTGTGCAACACTGACACCTGCATGTATTTAACAGCAGCACAGCTTATATGACTTCATCTACTCACTGTGAACAAAGACTGTGTTTCCTGATTCACATATTCCAGCTGTTAGTATATTGCTGAAGATGGTCTCTGCTTTTATCAGTTGAATCTGGGAGACAGCTGACATTACTATGGCTAGTACAAAGAAGAAAACTAAGATGTCCTCCCAATCTGACCAGCCGTGTTCATCAGATATTGATCTTAGTCCTGGGGATCCCCCTGAACAAGTGACTATTGCTTTGGATAACTTCTCCACTACAACTAGTGCAATATTGGAGCAATTCTCCAGGATCCCGGATGCATTGCAAGGCTCCACACCGGACCTCTCTCGGACTGCGGAAGATGAATTCTTAATTTCTTCCCCATCGCATTCTCCTCAAAGATCCTCTTGCTCTTCTGCAAACATAGATCATAAATTTGCCCACATTCAATAACTGTCAAGCCATGTTGGTAACTAAAGTGGACCTATTGCGCTCATTGTCTTTCCAGCTCTTTTTGTGTATCTACCTTAGTATATCTGGCGGACATTGGTCCTTCCCTTAATTACCTCCTAAGGTTGGTGGATGACTTTAGGTCATTTTCTTGTTTAAAAGTTAATTGGCAGTAATCAGTTCTTTTCCCTGTCGCCTTCGTATAGTCTGAGCCAGACTCATGATGTTTGTGTACCAGTGTCTGATAATTTTAAGTATTTGGTGGTTATTGTTTCTCAAAAGGTAAAATAATTTGTTGCATTAAACACTGATCCTCTAATAGGAGAGACAGGTAGACAATAGTGATGAGCGAGCACTAAATAGTGATGAGCGCCCCTGGAGGTTTGCAAGGGGCCTAAAAATTGCCCAAATCGATGAGAACAGTGCTCAAATGACATGGGCACAGCATGAGGAAGAACCCTGGAAGAATTTCTGACTCCCAGGTCACTGCTGTCAACAATGTTGTCAGAGGTATTATGCCACTTTTACGAACTCACAATAAAACATACAAAAATGAAACCAAAATGGATTGTCCTGGGAAAAATGTTAAGGAACATCCTTTCCAGGGTAATGACTTGTATATAAAGCAAAATAAATATATAAAAACAAAAATGCTCCTCCACACCTTGGGCTATGTTCACACGTAGTGTTTTTGAGGCATTTTTGCACTTTTGCATTGCATTCAACGGTGAAGAATACATTCACCGGTAAATATCATGTTAACATTTTACTACCCTATCTGGCCATGTGGTGTGTGAGACATGATCAGACACATCCTGTTTCATTTATGAAGGAGGGACTGTGAAAGCCACAAACACTTTTTTTATAGGGCCATCAGGCGGCCCTAACTATTCTTAAAGGGCCAGCAGTCGGCTATGCTTTGTTGTTCCCATTATTAAAGAGTGGGTCTCCTATACTGTTATTGGGTATGCAGTGACTGCAAGGGCTGCCAAAAATTTGGACACACCCCAATACCCCTTTGAAGAGACACAGAGGAGGGCCTCAGTAAAAACAGTATAAAGGAGTGGGTCTCCTATAGTGGTAATGCCCATGCAGTGACTGCAAGGACTGCCAAAATTTGGGAAAAACACCAATAACAATTTAAAGACACGTAGAGCTGGGCCATAGTTACGACATGTTCTCATTAGAAAGGAGCGAGTCTGCTAAACAGTTATAGGGTATGCAGTGAGTCCAACGACTGCCAAAATTTAGGAAAAACCCCAATACCAATTTAAAGATACATAGAGCTGGGCCACAGTAACATGTTTCCATTAGAAAGGAGCGGGTCTGCTAAACAGTTATAGGGTACGCAGTGAGTCCAACGGCTGCCAACATTTAGGAAAAACCCCAATACCAATTTAAAGACACATAGAGCTGGGCCACAGTAATGACATGTTCCCATTAGAAAGGAGCGGGTCTGCTATACACTTATAGGGTATGCAGTAAGTCCAACGGCTGCCAAAATTTAGGAAAAACCCCAATACCAATTTAAAGACAATGTTCCTTGCAAGAGAAGTAGAGGTCGGAGGGCCTCCTGAAAATAATATTCCCATTATTAGGAAGTGGGTCTCCCATAATGTTTGCCTATGCAGTGAATGCAACAGCTGCCAAAAATTTGGAGGAACTCCAATGTCCCTTGCAAGAGACGTAGAGGTCAGAGGGCCTCCTGAAAACAATGTTCCCATTCATAAAAAGTGGATCTCCCATTATGTTTGCCTATGCAGTGAATGCAACAGCTGCCAAAAATTTGTAGGAACTCCAATGTCCTTTGCAAGAGACGTAGAGGTCAGAGGGCCTCCTGAAAACAATGTTCCCATTCTTAGGAAGTGGGTCTCCCATACTGTTTGACTATGAATTGAATGCAACGGCTCCAATGCCCCTTGCAAGAGACGTAGATATGGTGATATGGTAGATATTGTGGTGATTTGGTGGTGGAGGATGAGGATGAGGAGAAGGAGGAGGACAAGAGCAACTAGACAAAATCAGGAAGTGTAAACCCATGTCTGGGTGTGAAGACAGAGGTGCATGCAAATTGAATTAGACCTCCCAAAAAAAAGACACTGTATTTGAGTTTATGTTACGCTGCTATCATTTGGCGGTGTTGAGAAGTCTGGCCCAATCCCGACCTTGTTCATTTTCTTAGGCCTGTCCGGAAAGGGAATAAGAGACAGAAAGCTATCCTCGTAGCGTGGGTCTAGAAGTGTCACCAACCAGTAATGACTGTCACCCAAAATTTGGACGTGAGGGTCATGGGAAAGGCAGCGTAACCTAAACTAAGCCATGTGTGCCAGACTGCAAAGAGGCAAGACTTCTGTGTCCTCACCAAGAGGATGACTGACCATGCTCTCCTCCTCATTCTCCGCCTCCTCCTCTGTCCTCAGGCCATTCACGCTGAACATACGGTAAGATAGTTGTGCAGGTAGAACCGTCTATAGCACAGGAAACTAGCTCCTGTTCTTCCTCCTCCTCCTCTTCCTCATTGTCACCCAATCCACATTGGGATAAGATGAGGCTGGGCTGTGTGGAATCACCTTGTATGGTTCATTGCTTCATCTCATCGTGCTCAGCCTGCAATGCATCCTCTTTAATTGAGAGCAGAGAGTGTTTCAGAAGACAGAGAAGCGGGATGGTGACGCTAATTATGTCATCATCGCCGCTCACCATCTTGATGGACTCCTCAAAGTTCTGTTGTATGGTACAGATGTCTGACATCCATGTCCACTCCTGAGGTCTTATGTGTGGAGTCTGACCTGAATACCAACAGCCGTGTTGATGCTGGTAGTCAACAACTGCCCTCTTCTGCTCACAAATCCTTCCCAACATCTGCAATGTAGAGTTCCAACGCGTGGGGACATCGCACACCAGTTGGTGAGCTGGAAGCTGCAAATGCTGCTGAAGCACGGCAAGGGCGGCAGAAGCTGTAGCTGACTTTCTAAAATGGACACACAAGCGGCGTGCTTTGATAAGCAGATGCGACAGATCTGGGTAGGCTTTGAGAAACCGCTGAACCACGAAGTTAAGCACATGGGCCAGACATAATACGTGTGTGAGCTCGCCTTGCTTCAGAGCCGCCACCAGGTTCCGGCCATTGTCACACACGACCATGCCTGGCTGTAGGTTCAGCGGTGTCAGACACAGATCTGACTGCTTTTTCAGAGCTGTACACAACTCTTCAGCGGTGTGCGGTTTGTCACATAAGCATATTAGCTTCAGCACAGCCTGTTGCCGCTTGGCCGAGGCAGTGCTGCAGTGCTTCCAGCTTCTGACTGATTTGGTCATTTTGGAGCTGGAGGCTTAAGAGGAGGAGGAGGTGCAGGAGCTGTAGAATGTGGGGGCAACCCTGATTGACCCAGGTCCCGCAATTCTCAGAGTCGGGAGGACATGTTCTGTCCCAAGGTCTGACTGGGTCACGGCTACCACTATATTAACTCAATGTGCCGTCAGCAAGATGTACCATCCCTGCCCACAAGCACTTGTCCACGTGTCTGTGGTTAGGTGGACTTTCCCAGTAACTTCGTTGTTGAGGGCTTGGCTAATGTTGTGGGACACATGCTCGTGTAATGCGGGGACGGCACACTGGGAGAAATAGTGACGGCTGGGGACCGAGTACCGAGGGACGGCTACCGCCATCAGGTCGCGGAAAGCTTCTGTCTCCACGAGCCTAAAAGGCAACATTTCGAGCGCAAGCAGTCGCGAAATGTGTGAATTTAGTAGTGTGGTCTGTGGGGCGTTGGCTGCGTATTTGCGCTTGCGTTCCAAGGACTGGGGTAGGGACAACTGAACGCTGTGCTGGGACAAGGACATGGAAATGCTTGCTGATGGTGCTAGTTGAGAGTGTGCAACGACATGTGCTGGGCGGGAGGCATCTTCACAGGCGCCATGGACAGGGGATTGGCGTGCACGCACAACAGCGAAAGAAGCAGTGGTGTCACCCGCAGACACTATTTCTCGCCCCTCGGGTTCAGCCCACTTAGTAGGGTGCTTTGCTGCCATGTGCTTAATCATGCTGGTGGTGGTCAGGCTGCTAGTTTTGCTACTCCAGCTGATGCTGGCCTGGCAGGTGGTGCAAATGGCCTTATTGGGATTATCTGCAGAGTTTTTAACCCCTTCGCGATCATGGGATTTTCCATTTCTGCATTTTCGTTTTTTGCTCCCCTTGTTCCCAGAGCCATAGCGTTTTTATTTTTTGGGCAATATGGCCATGTGAGGGCTTATTTTTTGCGGGACGAGGTATAGGTTCTTTTTTATTTAAGTGGTGAAAAAAAAATCCAAAATTTGCTAAAAAAAAAAAATAAAAAAATGGTGCCATTTTCCGAGACCCGTAGCGTCTCCATTTTTCGGAATCTGGGGCCGGGTGAGGGCTTATTTTTTGCACGCCCGGCTGATGATTTTATTGATACTATTTTGGGGTAGATGCAATGTTTTGATCGCATTTTATTGCAATGTTGCGGCGATCAAAAAAACGTAATTATGGCGTTTGGAATTATTTTTTTATATTGATAGATCGGGCGATTCTGAACACGGCGGTACCAAATATGTGTATGTGGGGTTTATTTTTTATTATTTTATTTTGAATGGGGCAAAAGGGGGGTGATTTAAACTTTTTTAAATAGTTTTAAAAACATTTTTTTTTAACTTTTTGCATGCTTCTATAGTCTCCATAGGAGACTAGAAGCAGCAACTGTCTGATCGCCTCTGCTAAACAGAGGTGATGAGCAGATCACCTGATTGTTACAGCTGACATGTGCCCGGTTCAGAGCGAGCTCATCGCCGGAGCCCACACTGAACCGGGGGTGATGACCCCTGGGCCATTAAGGGGTTAAAAAAAGAACCAGACTCGGGAAGACCTAACAGTTGTAGCTGGAACATCCGTCATGTTGGTGTTACGGGGAATGCTTTCCCGTCTTGTGTCTGCGGCCACGACACTGCTTCTTCCTGCCTGTTGTGATGCTATGCCTCCCTCCCCCTGTGTGCTTCTGTCCTCGCTCTGTATGTCCCCCTGCCAGGTTGGGTCAGTTACTATATCATCCACCACCTCGTCTTCCACTTCCACTCCCTGGTCCTCCTCCTGACTTTCTGGCAATTATGTCTCATCATCATCATCATCATGCACCTCTTGCAACAGTAATTGCATTTTCCCACCATTGCTTTCGTGTGACCGTAGCTGTTCAAATATTTGGGCATCGCTACACGCGTTCTCCTCTTGACTCGATTGAAGCTGGCCAGGCGAGAGGCCCGAATCTACAAATGGAAAAGTAAACAGCTCTTCTGAGTGTTCAAGTGTGGGATCAGTTGTCTCTGGGCACTCGGCATGGTGGGAGGAAGGAGGATCTGGGTGAGGAATATGCGGTCCACACTCACGGCTACTGAGACTTGACCGTGTGGAAGACAGGGTGGTAGTGGTGGTGGCAAAGTTATGATATTTTAGTTTTTCTTTTTTAATAAATTTGCAAAAATTTCTACATTTCTGTTTTTTTTCAGTCAAGATGGGGTGCAGAGTGTACTTTAATGAGAAAAAAAATGAACTTTTTAGAATTTACCAAATGGCTGCAATGAAACTAAGAGTGAAAAATGTAAAGGGGTCTGAATACTTTCCGTACCCACTGTGTATGTATATATATATATATACACATACACAGTGCCTACAAGTAGTATTCAACCCCCTGCAGATTTAGCTGGTTTGATAAGATGCAAATAAGTTAGAGCCTTCAAACTGCAAACGAGAGTAGGTTTTATGAACAGAAGCATAAATCTTACAAACCAAAAAGTTATGTTGCTCAGTTGAATTTTATTAAATTTTAAACATAAAAGTGTGGATCAATTATTATTCAACCCCTATGTTTAATATTTTGTGGAATAACCCTTGTTTGCAAGTACAGCTAATAATCGTCTTTTATAAGACCTGATCAGGCCGGCACAGGTCTGTGGAGTTATCTTGGCCCACTCCTCCATGCAGATCTTCTCCAAGTTATCTAGGTTCTTTGGGTGTCTCATGTGGACTTTATTCTTGAGCTCCTTCCACAAGTTTTCAATTGGGTTAAGGTCAGGAGACTGACTAGGCCACTCCAACACCTTGACTTTTTCCCTCTTGAACCAGGCCTTGGTTTTCTTGGCTGTGTGCTTTGGGTCGTTGTCTTGTTGGAAGATGAAATTACGACCCATCTTAAGATCCTTGATGGAGGAGCGGAGGTTCTTGGCCAAAATCTTCAGGTAGGCCGTGCTATCCATCTTCCCATGGATGCGGACCAGATGGCCAGGCCCCTTGGCAGAGAAACAGCCCCACAGCATGATGCTGCCACCACCATGCTTGACTGTAGGGATGGTATTCTTGGGGTCGTATGCAGTGCCATCCAGTCTCCAAACGTCACGTGTGTGGTTGGCACCAAAGATCTCGATCTTGGTCTCATCAGACCATAGAACCTTGAACCAGTCTGTCTCAGAGTCCTCCAAGTGATCATGAGCAAACTGTAGACGAGCCTTGACATGACGCTTTGAAAGTAAAGGTACCTTACGGGCTCGTCTGGAACGGAGACCATTGCGGTGGAGTATGTTACTTATGGTATTGACTGAAACCAATGTCCCCACTGCCATGAGATCTTCCCGGAGCTCCTTCCTTGTTGTCCTTGGGTTAGCCTTGACTCTTCGGACAAGCCTGGCCTCGGCACGGGAGGACACTTTCAAAGGCTGTCCTGGCCGTGGAAGGCTAACAGTAGTTCCATAAGCCTTCCACTTACGGATGATGCTCCCAACAGTGGAGACAGGTAGGCCCAACTCCTTGGAAAGGGTTTTGTACCCCTTGCCAGCCTTGTGACCCTCCACGATCTTGTCTCTGATGGCCTTGGAATGCTCCTTTGTCTTTCCCATGTTGACCATGTCTGAGTGCTGTTCACAAGTTTGGGGAGGGTCTTAAATAGTCAGAAAAGGCTGGCAAAAGAGATCTTTAATCCACACATGTGAAGCTCATTATTCTTGGTTTCTGAACTACTTCTTAATACTTTAGGGGGACCAAACAGAATTCTTGTGGTTTGAGGGGTTGAATAATAAATGACACTCTGAATTAACTTTTTACGTTTTAAAAAAACAAACAAAAAAAAACAAAAACAAAATTTGCTGCAGTGCATTTCCCACTTCCAGGCTGATCTACAGTACAAATGTCACAATGCCAAGTTAATTCCGCATGTGTCAAGCAGCTAAATCTGCAGGGGGTGGAATACTACTTGTAGGCACTGTATATATATATATATATATACACACACACTGTGTGCAGAATTATTAGACAAGTTGTATTTTAGAGGATTATTTTTATTATTGATCAACAACTATGTTCTCAAGCAACCCAAAAGACTCATAAATATCCAAGCTTAATATTTTTGGAAGTTGGAGTGTTTTTTTTTTAGATTTGGCTATCTTAGGAGGATATCTGTTTGTGCAGGTAACTATTACTGTGCAGAATTATTAGGCAACTTAATAAAAACCAAATATAATCCGATCTCACTTGTTTATTTTCACCAGGTAAACCAATATCAGTGCACAAAATTTAGAAATAAACATTTCTGACATGCAAAAACAAAACCCCCAAAAATTAGTGATCAATATAGCCATCTTTCTTTATGATGACACTCAGCAGCCTTCCATCTGTAGATTCTGTCAGTTGCTTGATCTGTTTTCGATCAACATTGCGTGCAGCAGCCACCACAGCCTCCCAGACACTGTTCCGAGAGGTGTACTGTTTTCCTTCCCTGTAGATCTCACATTTTATGATGGACCACAGGTTCTCTATGGGGTTCAGATCAGGTGAACAAGAGGGCCATGTCATTATTTTTTCTTCTTTTAGACCGTTACTGGCCAGCCACGCTGTGGAGTAGTGGGATGCATGTGATGAAGCATTGTTCTGCATGAAAATCATGTTTTTCTTGAACGATACCGACTTCTTCCTGTACCACTGCTTGAAGAAGTTGTCTTCCAGAAACTGGCAGTAGGTCTGGGAGTTGAGCTTCACTCCATCCTCAACCCGAAAAAGTCCCACAAGTTCATCTTTGATGATACCAGCCCATACCAGTACCCCACCTCCACCTTGCTGGCGTCTGAGTCGGAGTGAAGCTCTCTGCCCTTTACTGTTCCAGCCTCTGGCCCATCCATCTGGCCCATCAAGAGTCACTCTCATTTCATCAGTCCATAAAACCTTTGAAAAATCAGTCTTAAGATATTTCTTGGCCCATTCTTGACGTTTTATCTTATGCTTCTTGTTCAAAGGTGGTCGTTTTTCAGCCTTCCTTACCTTGGCCATGTCCCTGAGTATCGCACATCTTGTGCTTTTTGATACTTCAGTAACGTTGCAGCTCAGAAATATGGCAAAACTGGTGGCAAATGGCATCTTGGCAGCTTCACGCTTGATTTTCCTCAATTCATGGGCAGTTATTTTGCGCCTTTTTTGGCCAACACGCTTCTTGCGACCCTGTTGGCTATTTGCCATGAAACGCTTGATTGTTCGGTGATCACGCTTCAAAAGTTTGGAAATTTCAAGACTGCTGCATTCCTCTGCAAGACATCTCACAATTTTGGACTTTTCAGAGCCCGTCAAATCTCTCTTTTGACCCATTTTGCCAAAGGAAAGGAAGTTGCCTAATAATTAAGCACACCTTATATCAGGTGTTGATGTCATTAGTCAACACCCCTCCTCATTACAGAGATGCACATCACCAGATTTACTTAATTGGTAGGTGGCTCTCAAGCCTATGCAGCTTGGAGTAGGACAACATGTATAAAAAGTATAATGTGATCAAAATACTCATTTGCCTAATAAGAATAAGAAATATCTTAAGACTGATTTTTCAAAGGTTTTATGGACTGATGAAATGAGAGTGACTCTTGATGGGCCAGATGGATGGGCCAGAGGCTGGATCAGTAAAGGGCAGAGAGCTCCACTCCGACTCAGACGCCAGCAAGGTGGAGGTGGGGTACTGGTATGGGCTGGAATCATCAAAGATGAACTTGTGGGACCTTTTCGGGTTGAGGATGGAGTGAAGCTCAACTCCCAGACCTACTGCCAGTTTCTGGAAGACAACTTCTTCAAGCAGTGGTACAGGAAGAAGTCGGTATCGTTCAAGAAAAACATGATTTTCATGCAGGACAATGCTTCATCACATGCATCCAACTACTCCACAGCGTGGCTGGCCAGTAACGGTCTAAAAAGAATAAAAAATAATGACATGGCCCTCTTGTTCACCTAATCTGAACCCCATAGAGAACCTGTGGTCCATCATAAAATGTGAGATCTACAGGGAGGGAAAACAGTACACCTCTCGGAACAGTGTCTGGGAGGCTGTGGTGGCTGCTGCACGCAATGTTGATCGAAAACAGATCAAGCAACTGACAGAATCTATGGATGGAAGGCTGCTGGTTTTTATTAAGTTGCCTAAAAATTCTGCACAGTAATAGTTACCTGCACAAACAGATATCCCCCTAAGATAGCCAAATCTAAAAAAAAACCACTCCAACTTCCAAAATTATTAAAATTGGATATTTATGAGTCTTTTGGGTTGATGGGTTGATTGAGAACATAGTTGTTGATCAATAATAAAAATAATCCTCTAAAATACAATCCTCTAAAATACAACTTGCCTAATAATTCTGCACACAGTGTGTATATATATATATATATATATATATGTATATATGTATATACACTGCTCAAAAAAATAAAGGGAACACTTAAACAACAGAATATAACTCCAAGTAAGTCAAACTTCTGTGAAATCAAACTGTCCACTTAGGAAGCAACACTGATTGACAATCAATTTCACATGCTGTTGTGCAAATGGAATAGACAATAGATGGAAATTATTGGCAATTTTCAAGACACTCTCAATAAAGGAGTGGTTCTGCAGGTGGGGACCACAGACCACATCTCAGTACCAATGCTTTCTGGCTGATGTTTTGGTCACTTTTGAATGTTGGTTGTGCTTTCACACTCATGGTAGCATGAGACGGACTCTACAACCCACAGAAGTTGCTCAGGTAGTACAGCTCACCCAGGATAGGACATCAATGCGAGCTGTATAAAGAAGGTTTGCTGTGTCTGTCAGCGTAGTGTCCAGAGGCTGGAGGCGCTACCAGGATACAAGTCAGTAGACCAGGAGATGTGGGGGGACCGTAGAAGGGCAACAACCCAGCAGCAGGACCGCTACCTCCGCCTTTGTGCAAGGAGGAACAGGAGGAACACTGCCAGAGCCCTGCAACATGACCTCCAGCAGGCCACAAATGTGCATGTGTCTGCACAAACGGTTAGAAACTGACTCCATGAGGGTGGTATGAGGGCCCGACGTCCACAGAGGGGGGTTCTGCTCACAGTCCAACACCATGCAGGACGCTTGGCATTTGCCACAGAACACCAGGATTGGCAAAGTCGCCACTGGCGCCCTGTGCTCTTCACAAATGAAAGCAGGTTCACACTGAGCACATGTGACAGACGTGAAAAGTCTGGAGACGCCGTGGAGAGCGATCTGCTGCCTGCAACATCCTTCAGCATGACCGGTTGGTTTGGCAGTGGGTCAGTAATGGTGTGGTGTGGTATTTCTTTGAAGGGAAGCACAGCCCTCCATGTGCTCGCCAGAGGTAGCCTGACTGACATTAGGTACCGAGATGAGATCCTCAGACCCCTTGTGAGACCATATGGTGGTGCGGTTGTCCCTGGGTTCCTCCTAATGCAGGACAATGCCAGACCTCATGTGGCTGGAGTGTGTCAGCAGTTCCTGCAAGATGAAGGCATGGAAGCTATGGACTGGCCCGCCAGTTTCCCAGACCTGAATCCGATTGAGCACATCTGGGACATCATGTCTCGCTTCAACCACCAATGTCATGTTGCACCACAGACTATCCAGGAGTTGGCGGATGCTTTAGTCCAGGTCTGGGAGGAGATCCCACAGGAGACCATCCGCAACCTCATCAAGAGCATGCCCAGGTGTTGTAGGGAGGTCATACAGACACATGGAGGCCACACACAATACTGAGCCTCATTTTGACTTGTTTTAAGGACATTACATCAAAGTTGGATCAGTCTGTAGTGTGTTTTTCCACTTTAATTTTGGGGGTGACTCCAAATCCAGGCCTCCATTGGTTAATAAATTTGATTTCCATTGATAATTTTTGTGTTATTTTGTTGTCAGCACATTCAACTTTGTACAGAAAAAAGTATTCAATGAGAATATTTCATTCATTCAGATCTAGGATGTGTTATTTGAGTGTTCCCTTTTATTTTTTTGAGCAATATATATATATATATATATATATATATATATATATATATATATATATATATATATATATATATATATATATATATATATATATACATACATACATACATATATAATCAGGGTCAGACTGGGGTGTCTGGGGCCCACAGGGAGAACTGACTCTAGGGGCCCACCTACAGCCATATGCAAATACTTGTTATCCGCTATCCCTGTTATAGTGGAGCATTGACTGGCGGCTCCTGCACATCTACTGTACGACACTAACTGGGATGTACAATTACGGTAGTTTGCATTAAAGGGCTTCTTTGGTTAAAACAAGTTATCACCGATCCATGGGCTCTACAGGATAGGTGATAACTTATTGATCGTTTGGGTCCGAACATTGGAAAACGCACCTATCGGAAGAATGGGGAAGTTTTATCCCTGACAGGACACTTATCCCCATTTTAAAATGCAGCGACAGCTGGGACGTCTGACCGCAGTTCCATTCATTCTCTTGGGGGCTTCCAAAAAAGAGCAGCGCTCAGAGCCACTGAAGGAATGAATGGATCAGTGGTCACATCTCACATGCCGCTCCAGTTTAATGGGGAGAAAAGCTCCACATTCTGCCAATTGTGTCCCAGCAGTCAGACCCCCACCAATCAATATTATCACTGATCCTGTAGAGAGGTGATTACTTGTTTTCATCGGAGAACCCCTGTAAGTGCATCTCTGCTGCTCTGGTCCAAGTATTTAATCTCTAAAGCCACGGCCCCACTATCAGTATTTGGTCAGTATCCGGTCAGTATTTTTTTTTCAGGAGTGGGAGCCAAAACCAGGTGAGGAACAATCAGAGTAAAGGTAGAATAGAAACAAGTCACCAATTCTGCATTTATCTCCCACTCCTTGTTTTGGCAGCGACTCCTGAGAAAAAATACTAACCAAATACTAATGGTGGGGCTGTGGCCTAATGGAAAAAAATCTTTTCCTAGTTAATATCAGCAAGAACAAAATGACCGCCATACACAACACAGTTCACTATATCGACACCAATAATACCACATACAAAAGGGACAAATATCGCCACACCATGACTAGATCACATATTACCACCACATAGTGACCGAATAATACCACATACAAGGAAAAAATACGGCCACACCATGACCAGACCACATATTACCACCCCAAAGTGACCAAATACTATAATACTGATCATGAATACAAACCACAATACTAACAACACTGTTATTACCACCAGCGACATTATACACAGGAGCTCTGTATATAGTGTCAGTGTACAGGTAACACAGTGATCACCAGTGACATTATACACAGGAGCTCTGTATATAGTGTCATTGTACAGGTAATACAGTGATCACCAGTGACATTATACACAGGAGCTCTGTATATAGTGTCAGTGTACAGGTAACACAGTGATCACCAGTGACATTATACACAGAAGCTCTGTATATAGTGTATACGTAATACAGTTATCACCAGTGACATACACAGGAGTTCTGTATATACTATATACACACGTGGTCAGAATTGTTGGTGCCCCTCGTTTAATGAAAGAAAGACCCACAATTGTCACAGAAATAACTTGAATCTGACAAAAGTAATAATAAATTAAAAATCTATGAAAATGAAGAAATGAAAGTCAGACATTGCTTTTCTGCTTCCACAGAATTTTAAAAAAGATTAAACTCATGAAATAGGCCTGGAAAGAAATTATGGTACCCCTGAAAATAATGTGACAAAAGGGACATGTTAAATCAAGTTGTGTCCACTAATTAGCATCACAGGTGTCTACAATCTTGTAATCAGTCAGTGGGCCTGTATATAGGGCTACAGATACTCACTGTGCTGTTTGGCGACATGGTGTGTACCACACTTAACATGGACCAGAGGAAGCAAAGGAAAGAGTTGTCTCAGGAGATTAGAAATAAAATTACAAAAAAGCATGTTAAAGGTAAAGGTTATAAGACCATCTCCAAGCAGCTTTATGTTCCTTTGACTACAGTGTCACATATTATTGAGAAACTTAAGATCCATGGGACTGTAGCCAACCTCCCTGGACGTGGCCGCAGGAGGAAAATTGATGACAAATCAAAGAGATGGATAATATGAATGGTAACAGAAGAGTCCAGGAAAATTTCTAAAGAAATTAAAGGTGAACTTCAAGCTCGGGGAACATCAGTGTCAGATCGTACTATTCATCGTTGTTTGATCCAAAGTGGACTTCATGGGAGATGACCAAGGAGAATACCATTGTTGAAAAAAAAAATAATAAAAAAGCCAGACTGGAATTTGCCAAACTACATGTTGACAAGCCACAAAGCTTCTGGGAGAATGTACTATGGACAGATGAGACAAAAATGGAAGTTTTTGGCAAGGCACATCAGCTCTATGTTCACAGACGGAAAAATGAAGCATATCAAGAAAAGAACACTGTCCCTACTGTGAAACATGGGGGAGGCTGTTATGTTCTGGGGCTGCTCTGCTGCATCTGGCACAAGGTGTCTTGAATCTGTGCAGGGTACAATGAAATCTCAAGACTATCAAGGGATTCTAGTGAGAAATGTGCTGCCCAGAGTCAGAAAGCTTGGTCTCAGTCGCAGGTCATGGGTCTTGCAACAGGATAATGACCCAAGAATGGCTAAGAGGAAAACATTGGACTATTCTGAAGTGGCCTTCTATGAGCCCTGACCTAAATCCTATTGAGCATCTTTGGAAAGAGCTGAAACATGACATCTGGAAAAGGCAACCTTCAAACACGAGACAACTGGAGCAGTTTGCTCATGAGGAGTGGGCCAAAATACCTGTTGAGAGCTGCAGAAGTCTCACTGACAGTTACAGGAATCGTTTGAATGCAGTGATCGCCTCAAAAGATTGTTCAACAAAATATTAAGTTAAGAAGAACCATCATTTCTGTCCAGGCCTATTTCATGAGGTTAATTTTTTTTTAAATTCTGTGGAAGCAGAAAAGCAATGTCTGACTTTCATTTGTTCATTTTCAAAATTTTTTATCAGATTCAAGTTATTTGTGTGACCATTGTGGGTTTTTCTTTCATGAAACAAGGGGTACCAACAATTTTGACCACGTGTGTAGTGTAAGTGTACATGTAATACACTGACTCACCAGTGACGTCTCTAGGTGAAGTCCTTCATCTTCGCTTTTCTTCTTCATCTGGCACAGACGGCCATCACTTCTTCCAGCCAGGAATCGTCTCTGCAGAAAATAACACACAGTTACCAATAACTGATCTCTTCCAGAGAATATTACCCCCCCCCCCCCGACTTCTACACTATACCAGTTGAAGAAAAAAAGCAACATAGTGCCATCCTGCACAGTAACAGGACTCCTCTTTTGTCCCATCCCATGGAAAACAGTTTCCTAAAAAGTAAATTATATTACAGAAGTAATAATGTAATAATAATAATTTGAATCTAAAGTAAGAATGTTCCCCACTGGCCACCATAAACTAATAAAGTATGTTCCTCAATCTGGCCCCCAAACAGTAATTAAGTCCCTTGTCCAGCCAGGCACCCCCATATGTCCCTTCAGGCCCCCATATGTCCAGGGTGGCCTCTCCATATATTTATCCTAGCCCACATGTATCGAGCCTGCCCTCCCCCCCATATATCCATCCTAGCCCCCCATGTGGCCAGCCTGCCCCCCCCCACATATCCATTCTTGCCTCCATGTTTCCAGCCTGCCCCCCCATATATCCATCCTGGACTCCATGTGTCCAGCCTCCCCCCCATATATGTATCCTGCCCTTCCCCCCTGCATATATCCATCCTGCCACCCCCCAATATATCCATCCTGCCCCCCCATATATCCATCCTGGACTCCATGTGTCCAGCCTGCCCCCCCCCCATATATCCATCCTGGACTCCATGTGTCCAGCCTCCCCTCCATATATCCATCCTGCCCTTCCCCCCTGCATATATCCATCCTGACACCCCCCCATATATCCATCCTGCCCCCCCATATATCCATCCTGGACTCCATGTGTCCAGCCTGCCCCACCCATATATCCATCCTGGGCTCCATGTGTCCAGCCTGCTCCCCCTACATATCCATCCTGGCCTCCATGTGTCCAGCCTGCTCCCCCTACATATCCATCCTGGCCTACATGTGTCCAGCCTGCCTCCTCATATATCCATCCTGCCCTTACCCCCTGCATATATCCATCCTGACACCCCCCCATATATCCAGCGTGCCCCTCCATATATTTATGTTAGCCCACGTGTATCGAGCCTGCCCCTCCACATATCCATCCTAGCCCCCCATGTGTCCAGCCTGCCCCCCCCATATATCCATCCTGGCCTCCTTGTGTTCAGCCTGCCCCCCCCATATATCCATCCTGGCCTCCATGTGTTCAGCCTGCCCCCCCATAGATCCATCCTGGCCTCCATGTGTCCAGCCTGCCCCGCCCATATATCCATCCTGGCCTCAATGAGTCCAGCCTGCTTCCCCTACATATCCATCCTGGCCTCCATGTGTCCAGCCTGCTCCCCCTACATATCCATCCTGGCCTACATGTGTCCAGCCTGCCTCCTCATATATCCATCCTGCCCTTACCCCCTGCATATATCCATCCTGACACACCCCCATATATCCAGCGTGCCCCTCCATATATTTATGTTAGCCCACGTGTATCGAGCCTGCCCCTCCACATATCCATCCTAGCCCCCCATGTGTCCAGCCTGCCCCCCCATATATCCATCCTGGCCTCCTTGTGTTTAGCCTGCCCCCCCCATATATCCATCCTGGCCTCCACGTGTTCAGCCTGCCCCCCCATAGATCCATCCTGGCCTCCATGTGTCCAGCCTGCCCCCTCCCATATATCCATCCTGGCCTCCATGTGTCCAGCCTGCCCCACCCATATATCCATCCTGGCCTCAATGTGTTCAGCCTGCTTCCCCTACATATCCATCCTGGCCTCCATGTGTCCAGCCTGCCCCCCCATATATTCATCCTGGCCTCCATGTGTCCAGCATGCCCCTCCATATATCCATCCTGACCTCCATGTGTCCAGCCTGCCCCCCATATATCCATCCTGGCCTCCATGTGTCCAGCCTGCCCCCCATATATCCATACTGGCCTCCATGTGTCCAGCCTGCCCCCCATATACCCATCCTGCTCACCCCCCTTTGCCAGGGTCCAGCCAGGGTCCCCCCTTGTGTGTCCATCCAGGGCCCCCCCTTGTGTGTCCAGCCAGGGCCCCCCTTGTGTGTCCAGCCAGGGCTCCCCCTTGTGTGTCCAGCCAGGGCTCCCCCTTGTGTTGTCCAGCCAGTGCCCCCCTTGTGTGTCCAGCCAAGGCCCCCCCTTGTGTATCCAGCCACGGCTCCCGCCTCGTGTATCCAGCCAGGGCTCCCCCCTCGTGTGTCCAGCCCGGGTTCCCCCTCGTGTGTCCAGCCAGGGTTCCCCCCTTGTGTGTCCAGCCAGGGTTCTCCCCTTGTGTCCAGCCAGGTTTCCCCCCTTTGTGTGTCCAGACAGGACCCCCCTTTTGTGTCCAGTTGGCTCCACCTTGTGTGTCCAGCCAGGCTACCCCCTTGTGTGTCCAGCCAGGGTTCCCCCTTGTGTGTCCAGCCAGGGTTCCCCCCCTGTGTGTCCAGCCAGGGTTCCCCCCCTGTGTGTCCAGCCAGGACCCCCCCCTTTTGTGTATAGTCGGCTAACCCCTTGTGTGTCCAGCCAGGCTACCCCCTTGTGTGTCTGTCCAGCTGGGCCCTCCCTTTGCGTGTCCAGCTGGGCTTCCCCTTGTGTGTCCAGCTGGGCCCCCCCTTATGTGTCCAGCTGGGCCCCCCCTTGTGTGTCCAGCCAGGGGCCCAGACCATTACATACACATACACACACACACACACCTCTTACCTTCCTGCGCTCCCGTGCGGTGTCCTCCTTCATTTGAGTTGCGCGCCCGTGCCCCTTAAAACCACAGGATTTTTTTTTTTGCTCTCTTCTCCCCCCTCTCCTCTGCAGCAGGGGGCGGGGCTCACCGGGAAAATTCCCGGTATCAAGCCAGCCCAGACCGACCCTGTATATAATATACATAGTACAGGAACTTGCAATATAATCTCTTTTCTAGTTCATTGTATTTGGGTATTTTGCTTCCCCACCGCAGAATGGAAAGGCTGCATTCCATACAGCACTTATAGTAGTAGACAGTGTCCTGCTTTGCATCCCTATACAGTACATGAGCCAATGCTGTACAATCCTATGGTATTAGCTCCTACAATGAAGACGATAGCCTAAGACGAAAATTACGAAGCTCCCTAGTTAGGTGAACCTCATTGGTCAGTCTGTACTGTGGCTGAAAAAAAAATACAGAATCCTAATACAACAATTTGTAAATATGATTTTATTGCAAACTCATGCACTATAATCATTTTTCGTTTACTACTAAAAGCAAGCTTCAGCCTGCAAGGACCTAGTTTCAAAGGTAAAAAGCAGTGAGGAATTCAACAAAATATTGCATTTTTACAGTGGAGTGGCCCAAAATTGTCCTGCTTATCGTTATTGGCACCCATGAAGTTTAAGAACATAATGTGGAATATCTCCTAAAAAAATGAATCAAGTGAAACAGTTTTTTTGTATAGAGCATTTGTGTTAAATACAAAAGAGCAAATGATAAACAATAATTTAAAACCAAAAACAATGGGAGGGAAAAATAGAAACACCTAAAGCTTGCTGTGACACTGGTATTGGCACCCTTTACATTAATTTACTATGGAAACACATTTTGACTCACCTGTGGTAAATCACAAAAGAGATTCACCTGTGATTAATAGTCGGTGCCCATGTGACGTGAATTAGCCAATGAATGATGACTTCAGTGTTTTAAAAAGCCACATGGTAGGCACTGTTACTTTGCCACAATGGTGAAGACAAAGGAACTGTCTGAGGACATCAGAACTGCTATTATTAGCAAACACAAGACTTCCAAAGGGTATAAGGCCATCTCCAAAGACGTTGGTATCCCAGTTTCAACAGTGCACAGTGTTAAGAAGTTTGCCAAGCATGGAACCGTCAAGAACCTCCCTGGACGTGGGGGAAAGAGGAAAATTGACAGATGTCTTTGAAGGTTGGTGCGAATGGTGGAAAAACACCATGTCAAACATTCATAGAACTGAAGGTCAACTTGGAACAGTCTGGGGTCATGATTTCAACAAGTACCATATGTCACACACTAAACCAAGCAGAGCTTTATGGGCGAAGGCTAAGGAAGAAACCATTGCTGAAGAAAAGACATAAAAAGGAACGACTAATCTGCACCAAAGAGTACCTTGACGAACCAAAATCCTTCTGGGAAAATGTTCTGTGGACAGATGAAACAAAAATAGAGCTTTTTGACAATGCAAAGCAACAATTTGTTTACAGACGGCGGAATGAAGCTTATAAGCAAAAGAACATCTTACCAACAGTTAAGCATGGTGGAGGATCCATAATGCTGTGGGGCTGCTTTGCTGTATCCGGTACTGGAGGCCTTGACCGTATCACAGGAATCATGAAATCAGAGAATTATTAAGAGATTTTAGAGCGACATTTCCTACCCAGTGTAAGAAAACTTGGTTTGAGTCGAAGGTAATGGGTCCTCCAGCAAGACAATGACCTGAAGCACACATCCAAAAGTACACAAGAATGGTTGAAAAAACCCCAAAATGGACTGTTTTAAAATGGCCAGCAATGAGTGAGCTGAAATCTGCCATTGGGAAAAAGAACCCTGCAAACATTGAAGAGCTTGAACAAACTGCAAAGGAAGAGTGGGAGAAAATTCTAGCTGAGAAGTTCCAAAAGGTTATAGATGGTAACAAGAAACGTTTGGAGGTTGTCATTCATGCCAAAGGGCATGCAAGCAAGTATTAATTAGGGGTGCCTTTATTGCTAAACATGCTATTTATTCTGTTTCTTCTTTGAAATTGCAACATGGAAGTTGAAAAACAATGTTTTATTGTTGTATTACTTTGGACCACTAATTAAAAAATCCTGAGGATATAACTTTGGTACATTTCCAATTTACTTCTGAAGATATTGTACAGTCTATGAAAAAAATGAAGGAGTGCCAATAATAGTGAGCAGCACTGTATTGTTATGATCTGCAACATGAACTAAGGAAAGATAAGGGAAAACTGTCCCTACAGTAAAACTAAGCTGAATCCCTACCATGTAGCGGGCTGCCTGTTCCTAGCGAACGGACCCATCTTAGTCCTCGGCTAGTCTGAACGAAG
The DNA here is from genome assembly GCF_046119375.1 of Phyllobates terribilis. Lineage (NCBI taxonomy): Eukaryota > Metazoa > Chordata > Amphibia > Anura > Dendrobatidae > Phyllobates > Phyllobates terribilis. The sequence continues at coordinate 744,643,831 of NW_027362762.1, forward strand.
ACCTATAACATAAGGGGAGGGGTCCCTAAAAGAACTAAGGACTGGGACAAAAATGGGACACCTCCTAAACAGAGAAGTTGTTGCAGAACACAAAAAGACAAACAGACAAAAAGTACTAGAGGTCCCAGAAGGACAAAACGTACTGACAGAGAAAGGCACAGAAGCACCTGGCTAGAGAAACAGTCAAACACTGAAGACCAGCACAGTCAAAAGGGCGGAGCTGGAATATAAAGGCAGTTGGTCACGTGACCGCAAAACACAAGATGGAAAAGACAAACAGGAGGGTTCTAACAGTACCCCCTCTTTTATGAGGATCCTCCGGATCCTCCAGGCCCAGCGACATTATACACAGGAGCTCTGTATATAGTGTCAGTGTACAGGTAACACAGTGATCACCAGTGACATTATACACAGAAGCTCTGTATATAGTGTATACGTAATACAGTTATCACCAGTGACATACACAAGAGTTCTGTATATACTATATACACACGTGGTCAGAATTGTTGGTACCCCTCGTTTAATGAAAGAAAAACCCACAATTGTCACAGAAATAACTTGAATCTGACAAAAGTAATAATAAATTAAAAATCTATGAAAATGAAGAAATGAAAGTCAGACATTGCTTTTCTGCTTCCACAGAATTTTAAAAAAGATTAAACTCATGAAATAGGCCTGGAAAGAAATTATGGTACCCCTGAAAATAATGTGACAAAAGGGTCATGTTAAATCAAGTTGTGTCCACTAATTAGCATCACAGGTGTCTACAATCTTGTAATCAGTCAGTGGGCCTGTATATAGGGCTACAGATACTCACTGTGCTGTTTGGTGACATGGTGTGTACCACACTTAACATGGACCAGAGGAAGCAAAGGAAAGAGTTGTCTCAGGAGATTAGAAATAAAATTATAAAAAAGCATGTTAAAGGTAAAGGTTATAAGACCATCTCCAAGCAGCTTTATGTTCCTTTGACTACAGTGTCACATATTATTGAGAAACTTAAGATCCATGGGACTGTAGCCAACCTCCCTGGACGTGGCCGCAGGAGGAAAATTGATGACAAATCAAAGAGATGGATAATATGAATGGTAACAGAAGAGTCCAGGAAAATTTCTAAAGAGATTAAAGGTGAACTTCAAGCTCAAGGAACATCAGTGTCAGATCGTACTATTCATCGTTGTTTGATCCAAAGTGGACTTCATGGGAGATGACCAAGGAGAATACCATTGTTGAAAAAAAAAATAATAAAAAAGCCAGACTGGAATTTGCCAAACTACATGTTGACAAGCCACAAAGCTTCTGGGAGAATGTACTATGGACAGATGAGACAAAAATGGAAGTTTTTGGCAAGGCACATCAGCTCTATGTTCACAGACGGAAAAATGAAGCATATCAAGAAAAGAACACTGCCCCTACTGTGAAACATGGGGGAGGCTGCTATGTTCTGGGGCTGCTCTGCTGCATCTGGCACAAGGTGTCTTGAATCTGTGCAGGGTACAATGAAATCTCAAGACTATCAAGGGATTCTAGTGAGAAATGTGCTGCCCAGAGTCAGAAAGCTTGGTCTCAGTCGCAGGTCATGGGTCTTGCAACAGGATAATGACCCAAGAATGGCTAAGAGGAAAACATTGGACTATTCTGAAGTGGCCTTCTATGAGCCCTGACCTAAATCCTATTGAGCATCTTTGGAAAGAGCTGAAACATGACATCTGGAAAAGGCAACCTTCAAACACGAGACAACTGGAGCAGTTTGCTCATGAGGAGTGGGCCAAAATACCTGTTGAGAGGTGCAGAAGTCTCACTGACAGTTACAGGAATCGTTTGATTGCAGTGATCGCCTCAAAAGATTGTTCAACAAAATATTAAGTTAAGAAGAACCATCATTTCTGTCCAGGCCTATTTCATGAGTTTAATTTTTTTTTTTAATTCTGTGGAAGCAGAAAAGCAATGTCTGACTTTCATTTGTTCATTTTCAAAAATGTTTATCAGATTCAAGTTATTTGTGTGACCATTGTGGGTTTTTCTTTCATGAAACAAGGGGTACCAACAATTTTGACCACGTGTGTAGTGTAAGTGTACATGTAATACACTGACTCACCAGTGACGTCTCTAGGTGAAGTCCTTCATCTTCGCTTTTCTTCCTCATCTGGCACAGACGGCCATCACTTCTTCCAGCCAGGAATCGTCTCTGCAGAAAATAACACACAGTTACCAATAACTGATCTCTTCCAGAGAATATTCCCACTCCCCCCCCCCCCGACTTCTACACTATACCAGTTGAAGAAAAAAAGCAACATAGTGCCATCCTGCACAGTAACAGGACTCCTCTTTTGTCCCATCCCATGGAAAACAGTTTCCTAAAAAGTAAATTATATTACAGAAGTAATAATGTAATAATAATAATTGGAATCTAAAGTAAGAATGTTCCCCACTGGCCACCATAAACTAATAAAGTATGTTCCTCAATCTGGCCCCCAAACAGTAATTAAGTCCCTTGTCCAGCCAGGCACCCCCATATGTCCCTTCTGGCCCCCATATGTCCAGGGTGGCCTCTCCATATTTTTATCCTAGCCCACATGTATCGAGCCTGCCCTCCCCCCCATATATCCATCCTAGCCCCCCATGTGGCCAGCCTGCCCCCCCCACATATCCATTCTTGCCTCCATGTTTCCAGCCTGCCCCCCCATATATCCATCCTGCCCTTCCCCCCTGCATATATCCATCCTGCCCCCCCCCCATATATCTATCCTGCCCCCCCATATATCCATCCTGGCCTCCATGTGTCCATCCTGCTCCCCCTACATATCCATCCTGGCCTCCATGTGTCCAGCCTGCTCCCCCTACATATCCATCCTGGCCTACATGTGTCCAGCCTGCCTCCTCATATATCCATCCTGCCCTTACCCCCTGCATATATCCATCCTGACACCCCCCATATATCCAGCGTGCCCCTCCATATATTTATGTTAGCCCACTTGTATCGAGCCTGCCCCTCCACATATCCATCCTAGCCCCCATGTGTCCAGCCTGCCCCCCCATATATCCATCCTGGCCTCCTTGTGTTCAGCCTGCCCCCCCCCATATATCCATCCTGGCCTCCATGTGTTCAGCCTGCCCCCCCATAGATCCATCCTGGCCTCCATGTGTCCAGCCTGCCCCCTCCCATATATCCATCCTGGCCTCCATGTGTCCAGCCTGCCCCACCCATATATCAATCCTGGCCTCAATGTGTCCAGCCTGCTTCCCCTACATATCCATCCTGGCCTCCATGTGTCCAGCCTGCTCCCCCTACATATCCATCCTGGCCTACATGTGTCCAGCCTGCCTCCTCATATATCCATCCTGCCCTTACCCCCTGCATATATCCATCCTGACACCCCCCCATATATCCAGCGTGCCCCTCCATATATTTATGTTAGCCTACGTGTATCGAGCCTGCCCCTCCACATATCCATCCTAGCCCCCCATGTGTCCAGCCTGCCCCCCCATATATCCATCCTGGCCTCCTTGTGTTCAGCCTGCCCCCCCATATATCCATCCTGGCCTCCATGTGTTCAGCCTGCCCCCCCATAGATCCATCCTGGCCTCCATGTGTCCAGCCTGCCCCCTCCCATATATCCATCCTGGCCTCCATGTGTCCAGCCTGCCCCACCCATATATCCATCCTGGCCTCAATGTGTCCAGCCTGCCCCACCCATATATCCATCCTGGCCTCAATGTGTCCAGTCTGCTTCCCCTACATATCCATCCTGGCCTCCATGTGTCCAGCCTGCCTCCCCCATATATCCATCCTGGCCTCCATGTGTCCAGCATGCCCCTCCATATATCCATCCTGACCTCCATGTGTCCAGCCTGTCCCACCATATACCATCCTGGCCTCCATGTGTCCAGCCTGCCCCCCATATATCCATACTGGCCTCCATGTGTCCAGCCTGCCCCCCATATACCCATCCTGCTCACCCCCCTTTGCCAGGGTCCAGCCAGGGTCCCCCCTTGTGTGTCCAGCCAGGGCCCCCCCTTGTGTGTCCAGCCAGGGCCTCCCTTGTGTGTCCAGCCAGGGCCCCCCCTTGTGTGTCCAGCCAGGGCCCCCCCTTGTGTGTCCAGCCAGGGCCCCCCCTTGTGTGTCCAGCCAGGGCCCCCCCTTGTGTGTCCAGCCACGGCTCCCCCTTGTGTGTCCATCCACGGCTCCCCCTTGTGTGTCCAGCCAGGGCCCCCCCTTGTGTGTCCAGCCAAGGCCCCCCCTTGTGTGTCCAGCCAAGGCCCCCCTTGATATATCCAGCCACGGCTCCCGCCTCGTGTATCCAGCCAGGGCTCCCCCCTCATGTGTCCAGCCCGGGTTCCCCCTCGTGTGTCCAGCCAGGGTTCCCCCTCGTGTGTCCACCCAGGGTTCCCCCCTTGTGTGTCCAGCCAGGGTTCTCCACTTGTGTGTCCAGCCAGGGTTCCCCCATTTGTGTGTCCAGACAGGACCCCCCTTTTGTGTCCAGTTGGCTCCACCTTGTGTGTCCAGCCAGGCTACCGCCTTGTGTGTCCAGCCAGGGTTCCCCCCCTGTGTGTCCAGCCAGGACCCCCCCTTTTGTGTCCAGTCGGCTAACCTCTTGTGTGTCCAACCAGGCTACCCCCTTGTGTGTCTGTCCAGCTGGGCCCTCCCTTTGCGTGTCCAGCTGGGCTTCCCCTTGTGTGTCCAGCTGGGCTTCCCCTTGTGTGTCCAGCTGGGCTTCCCCTTGTGTGTCCAGCTGGGCCCCCCCTTGTGTGTCCAGCTGGGCCCCCCCTTATGTGTCCAGCTGGGCCCCCCCTTGTGTGTCCAGCCAGGGGCCCAGACCATTACATACACATACACACACACACACACACCTCTTACCTTCCTGCGCTCCCGTGCGGTGTCCTCCTTCACCTGAGTTGCGCGCCCGTGCCCCTTAAAACCGCAGGATTTTTTTTTTGCTCTCTTCTCCCCTCTCTCCTCTGCAGCAGGGGGCGGGGCCCACCGGGAAAATTCCCGGTATCCCGCCAGCCCAGACCGACCCTGTATATAATATACATAGTACAGGAGCTTGCAATATAATCTCTTTTCTAGTTCATTGTATTTGGGTATTTTGCTTCCCCACCGCAGCATGGAAAGGCTGCATACCATACAGCACTTATAGTAGTAGACAGTGTCCTGCTTTGCATCCCTATACAGTACATGAGCCAATGCTGTACAATCCTATGGTATTAGCTCCTACAATGAAGACGATAGCCTAAGACGAAAATTACGAAGCTCCCTAGTTAGGTGAACCTCATTGGTCAGTCTGTACTGTGGCTGAAAAGAAAAATACAGAATCCTAATACAACAATTTGTAAATATGATTTTATTGCAAACTCATGCACTATAATCATTTTTCGTTTACTACTAAAAGCAAGCTTCAGCCTGCAAGGACCTAGTTTCAAAGGTAAAAAGCAGTGAGGAATTCAACAAAATATTGCATTTTTACAGTGGAGTGGCCCAAAATTGTCCTGCTTATCGTTATTGGCACCCATGAAGTTTAAGAACATAATGTGGAATATCTCCTAAAAAAATGAATCAAGTGAAACAGTTTTTTTGTATAGAGCATTTGTGTTAAATACAAAAGAGCAAATGATAAACAATAATTTAAAACCAAAAACAATGGGAGGGAAAAATAGAAACACCTAAAGCTTGCTGTGACACTGGTATTGGAACCCTTTACATTAATTTACTATGGAAACACATTTTGACTCACCTGTGGTAAATCACAAAAGAGATTCACCTGTGATTAATAGTCGGTGCCCATGTGACATGAATTAGCCAATGAATGATGACTTCAGTGTTTTAAAAAGCCACATGGTAGGCACTGTTACTTTGCCACAATGGTGAAGACAAAGGAACTGTCTGAGGACATCAGAACTGCTATTATTAGCAAACACAAGACTTCCAAAGGGTATAAGGCCATCTCCAAAGACGTTGGTATCCCAGTTTCAACAGTGCGCAGTGTTAAGAAGTTTGCCAAGCATGGAACCATCAAGAACCTCCCTGGACGTGGGGGAAAGAGGAAAATTGACAGATGTCTTTGAAGGTTGGTGCGAATGGTGGAAAAACACCATGTCAAACATTCATAGAACTGAAGGTCAACTTGGAACAGTCTGGGGTCATGATTTCAACAAGTACCATATGTCACACACCAAACCAAGCAGAGCTTTATGGGCGAAGGCTAAGGAAGAAACCATTGCTGTAGAAAAGACATAAAAAGGAACGACTAATCTGCACCAAAGAGTACCTTGACGAACCAAAATCCTTCTGGGAAAATGTTCTGTGGACAGATGAAACAAAAATAGAGCTTTTTGACAATGCAAAGCAACAATTTGTTTACAGACGGCGGAATGAAGCTTAGAAGCAAAAGAACATCTTACCAACAGTTAAGCATGGTGGAGGATCCATAATGCTGTGGGGTTGCTTTGCTGTATCCGGTACTGGAGGCCTTGACCGTATCACAGGAATCATGAAATCAGAGAATTATCAAGAGATTTTAGAGCGACATTTCCTACCCAGTGTAAGAAAACTTGGTTTGAGTCGAAGGTAATGGGTCCTCCAGCAAGACAATGACCTGAAGCACACATCCAAAAGTACACAAGAATGGTTGAAAAAACCCCAAAATGGACTGTTTTAAAATGGCCAGCAATGAGTGAGCTGAAATCTGCCATTGGGAAAAAGAACCCTGCAAACATTGAAGAGCTTGAACAAACTGCAAAGGAAGAGTGGGAGAAAATTCTAGCTGAGAAGTTCCAAAAGGTTATAGATGGTAACAAGAAACGTTTGGAGGTTGTCATTCATGCCAAAGGGCATGCAAGCAAGTATTAATTAGGGGTGCCTTTATTGCTAAACATACTATTTATTCTGTTTATTCTTTGAAATTGCAACATGGAAGTTGAAAAACAATGTTTTATTGTTGTATTACTTTGGACCACTAATTAAAAAATCCTGAGGATATAACTTTGGTACATTTCCAATTTACTTCTGAAGATATTGTACAGTCTATGAAAAAAATGAAGGGGTGCCAATAATAGTGAGCAGCACTGTATTGTTATGATCTGCAACATGAACTAAGGAAAGATAAGGGAAAACTGTCCCTACAGTAAAACTAAGCTGAATCCCTACCATGTAGCGGGCTGCCTGTTCCTAGCGAACGGACCCATCTTAGTCCTCGGCTAGTCTGAACGAAGACCTATAACATAAGGGGAGGGGTCCCTAAAAGAACTAAGGACTGGGACAAAAATGGGACACCTCCTAAACAGAGAAATTGTTGCAGAACACAAAAAGACAAACAGACAAAAAGTACTAGAGGTCCCAGAAGGACAAAACGAACTGACAGAGAAAGGCACAGAAGCACCTGGCTAGAGAAACAGTCAAACACTGAAGTCCAGCACAGTCAAAAGGGCGGAGCTGGAATATAAAGGCAGTTGGTCACGTGACCGCAAAACACAAGATGGAAAAGACAAACAGGAGGGTTCTAACAGTACCCCCTCTTTTATGAGGATCCTCCGGATCATCCAGGCCCAGGCCTGTCCGGAAACCTCTTGTGGAAAGTTTTAACAAGCCTAGGTGCAGAGACATCATCCGTCCTTACCCAGGAGTTGTCTTCGAGACCGAAACCCTTCCAGGAGACAAGATACTGTAATCTCCCTCTATGCCATCTAGAATTCAAGATACGAGAAATTTCATATTCACCGTCTTCCAACACAGGAGGAACTGAGACAGTGGCATCCCTATCTGATACATCAGCCTTTTTCAACAAGGAAACATGAAACACAGAATTAATCTTCCAGGAAGTAGAGACATCCAACCTAACAGCAAATGGGTTAACAACCTGAAGCACTTTAAATGGACCCACAATCTTAGGACCCAGTTTTTTAGAGGGAATCCTCAGCCGCAGGTTCTTTGAGGACAACCAAACCATGTCACCCACAATAAACAAAACTTCCTTACGTTTCCTGTCAAAATACTTCTTGGACTTCTTGTTAGCCTCTTGCAGGTTGCAACGTACATTAGTCCAAACTCTCTCCAAATCACCGGAAAAATTCTCCTCCTCCAGCACCGCCGAACCCAATTTGGAGAACGAACCAAAAGACGGATGTCTCCCAGTACAACAAAAAAAAGAACACCCAGCAGAGGAGGATGTATGATTGTTAAGAGCAAATTCTGCGAGAGGCAGAAACTCAGACCACACCTCTTGATTGTCCGCCACAAAACAACGCAAAAACTGTTCAACATCCTGGTTCTTTCTTTCAGTCTGTCCATTAGACTCAGGAGGATATCCAGACAAAAATGACAAATGGACTCCCAACCTGTCACAAAAAGCGCGCCAAAAGCGAGCCACAAACTGAGGTCCTCTATCAGAAGCAATATCCGTGGGAACGCCATGGAGCTTGACAATCTCCTTAACAAAAGCCTTAGCGAGTGTCTTGGCGCAGGGCAACTTAATGAATGGAACCAAATGACACATCTTACTAAAACGGTCTACCTCAACCCATATGACAGTAAAACCCTCGGACACAGGAAGATCAGTAAAAAAATCCATTGTGAGATGCGTCCAAGGCGCACTAGGAACCTCCAGAGGGCAAAGCAACCCCGCAGCAGGAGTATGTGAAGCCTTTGACCTAGCACACACAGTACATTGACGCACCCACTTGATGACCTCCTTCTGCCATCCAGGCCACCAAAAACTGCGACTGATAAGTCTCTTAGTCTCCGAAATTCCTGGATGACCTGCCAACCAAGACTCATGACACTCCACAAACAAATCTCTCCTAAAGGCTCTAGGCGCGAACAACCTCCCATGGGGAGTGTTAGATGGTGTAATGGGTCTGGGAGGTGGAACCTCTGAGCAACTATACAAAGGGGCAGTCCTTGAAAACCCAGAGAAAAAAAAATTGACGACATAGGAGCCTCTAAGTATGAAAAAATACAGTAAATTTATTTTATTATAAATACATGATCAGGTACACAGCAGGGGTAAGTGCAGAAAATCTGTGAGGCTAAAAGAAGAAAAATCCACCCCACATAGCGACCTCCAAAATAGATCCTACATACACATATATGAATAATATATTACAAAGGTATATATAGGGACTAGTGTTGAGCCACCCCCGTAGTGTTCGAGTTCGGTTCGGTTCGTCGAACACCCGTGTGTTCGCCGAACTGTTCGTCGAACTGTTCGTCGAACACCTTCGAACACCGTTAAAACCAATGGCAGGCAAACAAAAACACATAGAAACACATAGAAAACACCTTCAAAGGTGTCCAAAAGCTGACAAACTGCTCAGAAGACATAACTAACACATGGAAAAGTGACAAGTACATATAGTCATGCGAAAATAAAAGAGGTGGAGGAGTAAAAGGAGGGGGAGACACAGATATAGGCATGTCATGCCCTTCTAAAATCCAAAAAGTGAGAAGCCGACACGGCCAGTCCGCTCCTGCCCGTGCCACCTCCGTGTCGCCGGGTTTGTGCCAGAGCCGCGGTGAACCCTGACGGCCAGCCCCCCTCTCCCAATACTGGTGCCTGTCCGCTGGTGGGTCGAGCGAGCCCCCCTGTGGTGGAGGCAGCTCTAAGCTTTTTAATTTAAATGGTCTCTCTAATTTGAATGAATACACTTTAAATCCATTTACAAGGATCTATTGGAGGGCAAGTCTCATGCCAGCAGCCGCGGTAATTCCAGCTCCAGTAGCGTCCACTAAAGCTGCTGCAGTTAAAAAGCTTTTATAAGGATCGAGCTCGGCTGTCCACCGCAAGGCATCCTACTGCCAGTCCCAGCCCCTATGCCTTGGGGTGCCTCCTGATGCTCTTCACTAAGTATCCCATGGTCCCGAAGCATTTCCTTTGAAAAAATTAAGTGTCTAAACTACAGGTGGTGCAGCTTGCTTAACAGCCGGGATAATCCGCTGACTAGCAGACACTGCTACTAGGCACAAAGTATTTCCTGGGCTAGATGCAGTTAAAAATTTGTAATTAGATACTCTCGTTGGATGCTGAGAAAGCATTCCATAGAGTCTCCTGGCACGCCATATATGATTCTCTTAAAAAGCTTGGGGTAGGGGTCTAGGGGACCCTTTTATAGCCAAAATCACGGCCCTGTATCGCAATACGTCACCTAGGCTGAAGATAAATGGAACTGTAGCACCCTGAGGGCTCGGTTGCTACAGACGTATTGCACCTCACCCAGAGGTGTGATATCTCACTCTCAGGTAAGGATGGAGTGTGGATCAGGACCCGACACCTGCATGCATTACACCACATTGCCGTGGGGCAGGGCGACCAATATGCCCCTGAGATGGGCACGACAGTCCCTGTCCCTGGCTGGAGTGGGGGGAGGGAACACTGAGGAAGGGGAACCCTGTAGTGCAGGAGCAGGGAGGAAGCAGTTCCTGGGTGCATTGAGAAGGGAGTATAAAAGGTGGGCACCATCTTAGTTCAGTGCAGAGAAGTCTGAGCAGAAGTGGCAGGGAGCAGGGGCTCTGCATGAGCTCTGCTGCGGAGGCGGGCCTAGTAACAGAGGCCCAGGCCTGGAAGAGGGAGAAGGAAGGAAGAGGAGCGGAGAAGGCTCCAGGAACGAGGAATGAAGGGATCCCAGGGGTGCGGACGGGCGAGTCGCCACCGCACGCCCGAATCCACCTGCGTGGAGGGGTCAGGCCAAAGGGGGAGACCGGTCCCCGAACTAGTGGAGGCAGGAAACGACCCTCAGCTAGAAACCGGAGGCTCTGACATTTTATGTGGCGCAGCCCCTCGCTACACCCGCTAGGAAGGCACCACATAGGGTCAGGGAAACTGGCGCCAAGTTTACCAAGAGGAGGCCCGAGGCAGCCGGACAGAAGTGTTGGTAAGAAAGGCCAGACAAAGGACACACAAAGGGGGTCCTGTGAAGTGCTCCAAAGTTATCTGGGAGTTGTCTGAGCCCCTCACCTGGTGAGCACAGTACGACGTGGGCAGCCGTTACCTGCAGACGTGGTCTGGATAATAAGAACTGTGAGTAAAGGCCCTGAACTGCATCACTGACTCCGTGTCGTTACTGCTGCTGCCCTGCACCATCACCCCCATCCTCCGCATACACTGCCCTGAGGCTATACTCCTCCCGTGGGGAGTTATGCTACGCTCTGCTGCACCCACAACACCAGCCTCAGCGGTCTGCCCTGTAGCGGCGGTTCACTCTGACCGCAATCCACGGGTGGCGTAGTCGGACATTTAAACATCAAAACCACATAAATAGTTCCGCCACTGGTTTGACCGCCCTGAGCCACGGAACCGGGTCGCCGCCACGAAGACTACAACCACCAGCATCCACCAAAAAGGGTCCGGCTCCGGGTGTCCCAAGGCCCAGGGGGTGCGTCAGAACATTTTCATCACCTTTCACAATCACCAATGGGACAAGGCAGTGATGTCCTCTGTCCCCTCTCTTATACATCCTAGTGACGGAGCACCTGCTCTCATCAATTCGCCATAACCCCAATATTAGGTGGATTGAGGTGGGAGGCACCGAGTACAAGTGCTCTCTATTTGCTGATGATGTCCTAGTATATATCACTCAATCACATATATCCATCCATGCTGTTATGGCTGAAATAGATCACTTTGTTACATGGTAAAATTTTAAAATCAATGCAGCGAAGTCTGAGGCCCTCGATGTCTCCCTCCCCAAATCCATATAGGATTCCATCCAGTCCAACTTTCCCTTTGCCTGGCCCTCACAGGGTATCAAATACTTAGGAATTCCTATTCATAGAGACCTCTCCCATCTATGTTATCTTAATTTTGGGCCCTTTATTGAACAACTCCATACAGACCACGGTTGGCAAGTTAGAACTGTAAGATTCACTACGTGAACCACTGGTGTTTTGTGGAAAAGCACATGTACACTGCGTTCCAAATTATTATGCAAAAAGTGTTTAGGAGTGATAAGGGAAGAATTTGTTTGTTTGTCAGTTAAACTCATTGATGATGATGTGTGTCAGGGCTCTTTATATCACTGTAAGCAATTGCAGACACCTGTGCTAATTAGTTTGGCAGGTGTGTCCAATGAAAGGCAAGACTACTTAAGAAGGCTCTCTCACATTATTAAGCAGCCTACATTTTCTGCCAAAATGGGAAAGAAAAAGGATGTGTCGGCTGCTGAGAAGCAACAAATTGTGGAGTGTTTAGGTCAAGGCATGACTACAATCAACATTGTGCGATGATCAGGATGAAGTGTCTTGGCAATCAAGAAGTATGTAGCTGATTCACAGTACACACGTGTGCGTGCTGATAAGGGCAAATTGAGGACTCTTTCCTACAGGCAATTACGTCAGGCTGAAAGAGCAGCGGCAAAAAAGCCTTGTCATAGCAGCAGACAAGTTTTTGAAGCTGCTTGTGCCTCCAACGTCCCCCGAACAACAAGATGCAGGGTCCTTCAGAGGTTTGCAGCTGTGCATGCGCCATCCTGTCGACCTCCTCTATCCACTTCACACAAGCAGAAACGGCTCCAGTGGGCCAAACATTACATGAAGACTGATTTCAAAACTGTTTTGTTCACGGATGAGTGCCGTGCAGCGCTCGATGGTCCAGATGGATGGAGTGGAGGATGGCTGGTTGATGGACACCCCACGCAAACACGGCTACAGCGCCAACAAGGAGGAGGTGGAGTAATGTTTTGGGCTGGAATCATGGGGAGAGAGATTGTCGGCCCCTTTAGGATCCCTGAAGGCGCTAAAGATGAACTCCATAATGTATGTGGATTTTCTCAAACAGCACTTCCTGCCATGGTTCAAGAAGAAGAACCGTGTATTTCACAGCAAGATCATTTTTCTGCATGATAATGCACCATCTCATGCTGCACATAAAACATCTGCATCTCTGGCTGATATGGGCATAAAAGGGGACAAACTTATGGTGTGACCCCCATGCTCCCCTGACCTCTACCCCATTCAGAACCTTTGGAGCATCATTAAAAGGAGTGTCTATGATAGCGGGAGGCAGTTCACATCTAAGCAACAGCTCTGGGAGGGTATTCTGTCCTCATGCAAAACAATTGAAGCAGAAACCATCCAAAACCTGACAAATTCAATGGACGAGAGAGTTCAGAAGCTCCTTTCGAACAAGGGGTCCTATGTGAAAATGTAACATCACCTAGAATAAAGTTTTGAGTTGAAAACTGTTTGATTTCAGTTTCTAACAACCTGCTAATGCTTATAATTTCAAAAATGACCATTTTTTTGGTCTTTATTAAAATGAAAAGGTTGATCGAAAAGTTTGGGGGATCTAAGAGAGTGTGGCAACCCAGTAGTCATGATTACTTCGAATTCTGACAATATGAGGGTCATGCTGCAGGTAGTGCAGCAAGAAGGCACTTATGTGCCTTGCGCATCTCGGAGCCCCAAAATTATTTTCCGGGCTAGATGCAGCTAAAAATTATTTTTAATTTTAAATCTGGTGAAGCTTTAGTATAGATGGCCTAATAGGATCAGTGCTGCACACTGCTACAAAGCCCAAATTATTTTCCAGTCAAGATACAGATAAACATGATTAGTAATTTGAAAGCTTAAAACGGTTGGTAGGGTGATTTTAACCAATCATCAAGCTTTTACTCTCCCCAGGATGACACAGGGGTAGAAAAGTCGTTTCGGATCCATGATTTGTTCATCTTTATGAACGTGAGTCTGTCTACATTATCAGTGGAGAGCCGCGTGCGCTTATCTGTCAGCACACCACCAGCAGCGCTGAACACACGTTCAGACAGAACGCTGGCTGCGGGGCATGACAAGATCTCCAAGGCGTAAGTGGCTAGCTCCGGCCATTTATCCAGATTGGAAGCCCAAAAAGAGCAAGGGTCCAGTGACACAGTCGTGGCTTCAATGTTTACTTGGAGATACTCCTGTACCATCGTCTCTAGGCGTTGACTATGTGTCAGACTTCTTGTCTCCTGTGGCCTTGCAAAGGATGGGCTAAAAAAGTGGTGAAATGATTCCGCAAAATTGATGTTACCAGCAGATACTGTGGTTCTGTTACGGTTTGAGTGCTGAACACTTGACGGTCCCACGGTTGGCAAGTTGGAACTGTGAGATTCACTACGTGCACCACTGGTATTTTGTGGAAAAGCACATGTAAGATTCTGCAACAGTCTCTGCTGATACTCCTGCATGCGTGCATCCCTTTCTATGGCAGGAATAATTTCTGCAAATTTACTTTTGTACCGGGGATCTAACAGTGTGGCAACCCAGTAGTCAGGATTATTTCTAATTCTCACAATTCGAGGGTCATGTTGCAGGTAGTGCAGCAAGAAGGCACTCATGTGTGTTGCGCATCCAGGAGCACCAAGTCCCTGTTGTGTTGGTGGCGAGGTAACAATCATGCTTCCTTCCTCTGTCCTCTCCCCCCAACCTCGCACAACAGAAATGTGATCAAGGTCTCCCTCATCTGATGAGTCTTCCATCAGTTCGTCCTCCACTTCTTCCTGGGCTCCTGCACCTTCCTCACTAGTTTGGCTGCTACCATGCACCCTGGTAAAACCATCTCCCCCACCCTCACATGCCTGCCGCCTTGGTGCTGCCGACCGTCTGGACCTTGCAGATGTTAGCCCTTCCGCATACAACTCCTCCTCCTCTACTTCCTCCACCTCCTCTTGTGCCACCACCTGACTCCGAATTCTGTTTAACATGTGCTCCAGCATGTAAATCACCGGAATAGTCATGCTGATAATGGCATCGTCAGCACTAAACATCTTCGTCGCCATTTCAAAACTGTGCAGAAGGGTGCATAGGTTCCTGATCTGAGACCACTCCTCCAGCGTGATTTGCCCCACCTCTGAATCTCGTTGGCCCAGGCTATACGTCAGAACATATTGCACCAGGGCTTGTCGGTGATGCCACAGTCGCTGCAACATGTGCAGAGTTGAATTCCACCGGGTAGGCACATCGCATTTTAGCCGGTGAAGTGGCAGGCCCAACGACTTCTGTAGAGATGTAAGTCGCTGAGCTGCGGGATGCGAACGGCGGAAGTGAGCACACAGCGACCGTGCCCTCTGCAGAAGGCCATCTAGTCTGGGATAGTGGGCTAAAAATTGCTGGACAACCAGGTTCAACACGTGAGCCATACAAGTCACGTGTGTGACATTGCCCCGGCGAAGGGCCGCACCCAGGTTTGCAGCATTGTCGCACACGGCCTTCCCTGGTTTCAGGTCCAGTGGAGACAACCATTCATGAAATTGGTTCTCCAGAGCTGACCACAACTCCTCAGCTGTGTGACTCACATTTCCCAGACATTTCAATGTAAAAACCGCCTGATGACGTTGAGCCCTACTGCCAGCATAGTAAGGAGGTGTGCAGGATCCCTTCTGCGCAGTTAGAAAGCTTGTGGCATGACCAGACAGGCTTTGGGTGCAGGTGGAAGACCGAGAGGAGGTTGAGGAGGCAGAAGCAGTGGAGGAACTTTGACATAAAGAGGATTGACGCACAACTCGTGGGGACGGCAAGACTTGGACAGCAGCCCCTTGTCCTGCTGTCACCATAGTTACCCAGTGCCCAGTCAGCGACATTTAACGCCCCTGTCCATGCCTACTCGTCCAAGTGTCTGTGGTGAAATGCACCCTGTCACACACAGAGTTTCTCAAAGAAGCGGTGATGTTGTGTGCGACATGCTGGTGGAGCGCAGGCACACCTTTCTTTGAGAAGTAGTGCCGACTGGGCATCTGGTACTGGGGCACTGCGACGGACATAAGGTCTCGAAAATCCTCTGTGTCCACCAGGCGGAAAGGCAGCATTTCTGTAGCCAAGAGCTTGCAGATGGTGAAATTCAACCTCTTAGCTTTCTCATGGCTAGGAGGAAATGGTCTTTTACTTGTCCACATCTGAGGGACCGAGGGCTGGCTATTGTGCTTAGACGGGGTTGATAAGGGTGTCCCCGGCAAACTGCCGGTCTGTGAGGAAGATGCAGGCGGACATGTTAGGTTGCCTTGATCCAAAGGTGGTGCTATCGATGTCGGACAGCGCTCAACACCAGCTGGTGTTACCACCTCCAAAGAAAATGATGACCTGCCAATCACGCTGGCTGTTGCGGGTAAAGAGGTGGCAGGTCTGCGCCCCAAAACAGGTGTGACTGCTGTCCCCCCAGTCACAGAGGATGAAGAGGCCGCGGATGCACAAGATATGGCAGACGGTGATTGGCTCGGCCGGCTAGGCCGCATTGTAGCACACTGAGCTTCCCACTGCAACTTATGCTTCATGTCCATGTGCCGGTTCATGCATGAAGTACTCAAACTATGTATTTTTTGGCCTCTACTTAGCTTTTGCTGACAAATGTTACAGATAACACGAGTTGGGTCATCTTTATCGATCTGAAAAAATGCCCAGGCTATGCAAGGCTTAGCACCCATGCGACCTGAAGAGCCACCACGACTTGTGGTGAGAGGCAGAGTTGTGTTTGAGGATGCAGTTGTTGACGTGCTTCCAGTACTAC
This sequence comes from Phyllobates terribilis, assembly GCF_046119375.1. Taxonomy (NCBI): domain Eukaryota; kingdom Metazoa; phylum Chordata; class Amphibia; order Anura; family Dendrobatidae; genus Phyllobates; species Phyllobates terribilis. The sequence goes on from NW_027362762.1 coordinate 744,660,300, forward strand.
GTCTCTGTCCAGGAAGGCGCAACCTGACCTCGTCGTCACTAGCATCTTCCTCCACCTCCTCTGCTGACCTCATCTCTTGGCTGACTGTGGGTTGACAGTAAGTGGGATCTCCGACCTCATCATCATCACCCTGTGCGTTATCACACCCGTCGTCCTCAGAGCCAACCTGTTCCTGCCCTGACAAAAAACTAAAGTTGTCGCTCCAATCAGGTATTTGAGTCTTATCATCGTCTTCCTCATTGTCTCCACCAACAGGAGTTACAGTTTGGGAATGAGGGTCTACATTATGGTCAGAACCTTCTGCGTCTGGTCCTGGATCCGACTCATAAAGATTCTGGGCATCAGTGCAGATCATTTCCTCGTCTGGATTCACAGAAGCGCTGGAGTCGACCTCTGATTCCCAGGCTATAGTATGAGTAAACAGCTCTGCAGACTCAACCATCTGTTCTACCTCATACTCAGACGGGCAGCTGGAGATTTGGGAGCTGTGAGGAAGCAAGTGCGATTTGGGTGACACCTTTGAGGACTGGAGTATTTGTGATGTTGAAGTTGATGTGGAGGAGAGCCCACTTAAAGGAGCACTTGATATCCGTTGAAGCACCTGCTGTTTTTGTGCCTCATCTGGAATTTGTAGCGATTGGCGTGGCCGTAAGAAAGGGATCTTATCACATTGTCCGCTAAAAGAAGTAGACATTTTAGTTTGGCTGGAAGATGGTCTTTCTTCTGCACCTACCCCACGGACACAACCTTTTTTCCCCTTCCCAACACGCCTATTCCCCTTTCCACCAGCAGCAGGCCTTTTTCCACTCATTTTGGTGGTTAACTAATTCACAACTCTGGAGTTGTTTGCACAAAAAAACAATGGATGGTAACCGAGCAGAGCTGAGTGGCCAAACTGTGGTATTAGGCCAAAACTATTGGCTGGGCTAGATGCAGAAAAAAATTATTTTTAATTTGCAACCTGATGGAGGTCAGTATAGATGGACTAATAGACCAAGTCCCACACACTGCTAGAAGCCCAAATATTTTTTCAGAGCTAGATGCAGAAAAAAATTATTTTTAATTTGCAACCTGATGGAGGTCAGTATAGATGGACTAATAGACCAAGTCCCACACACTGCTAGAAGCCCAAATATTTTTTCAGAGCTAGATGCAGAAAAAAATTATTTTTAATTTGCAACCTGATGGAGGTCAGTATAGATGGACTAATAGAACAAGTCCCACACACTGCTAGAAGCCCAAATATTTTTTCAGAGCTAGATGCAGAAAAAAATTATTTTTAATTTGCAACCTGATGGAGGTCAGTATAGATGGACTAATAGACCAAGTCCCACACACTGCTAGAAGCCCAAATATTTTTTCAGAGCTAGATGCAGAAAAAAATTATTTTTAATTTGCAACCGGATGGAGGTCAGTATAGATGGACTAATAGAACAAGTCCCACACGCTGCTAGAAGCCCAAATATTTTTTCAGAGATAAATGAAGAAAAAAATTATTTTTAATTTGCAACCTGATGGAGGTCAGTATAGATGGACTAATAGACCAAGTCCCACACACTGCTAGAAGCCCAAATATTTTTTCAGAGCTAGATGCAGAAAAAAATTATTTTTAATTTGCAACCTGATGGAGGTCAGTATAGATGGACTAATAGACCAAGTCCCACACACTGCTAGAAGCCCAAATATTTTTTCAGAGCTAGATGCAGAAAAAAATTATTTTTAATTTGCAACCTGATGGAGGTCAGTATAGATGGACTAATAGACCAAGTCCCACACACCGCTAGAAGCCCAAATATTTTTTCAGAGCTAGATGCAGAAAATTTTTTTATTCAATTTGCAACCTGATGGAGGTCAGTATAGATGGACTAATAGACCAAGTCCCACACACTGCTAGAAGCCCAAATATTTTTTCAGAGCTAGATGCAGAAATTTTTTTTATTCAATTTGCAACCTGATGGAGGTCAGTATAGATGGACTAATAGACCAAGTCCCACACACTGCTAGAAGCCCAAATATTTTTTCAGAGCTAGATGCAGAAAAAAATTATTTTTAATTTGCAACCTGATGGAGGTCAGTATAGATGGACTAATAGACCAAGTCCCACACACTGCTAGAAGCCCAAATATTTTTTCAGAGCTAGATGCAGAAAAAAAATATTTTTAATTTGCAACCTGATGGAGGTCAGTATAGATGGACTAATAGAACAAGTCCCACACGCTGCTAGAAGCCCAAATATTTTTTCAGAGATAAATGAAGAAAAAAAATATTTTTAATTTGCAACCTGATGGAGGTCAGTATAGATGGACTAATAGACCAAGTCCCACACACTGCTAGAAGCCCAAATATTTTTTCAGAGCTAGATGCAGAAAAAAATTATTTTTCATTTGCAACCTGATGGAGGTCAGTATAGATGGACTAATAGACCAAGTCCCACACACTGCTAGAAGCCCAAATATTTTTTCAGAGCTAGATGCAGAAAAAAATTATTTTTAATTTGCTACCTGATGGAGGTCAGTATAGATGGACTAATAGACCAAGTCCCACACACTGCTAGAAGCCCAAATATTTTTTCAGAGCTAGATGCAGAAAAAAATTATATTCAGTTTGCAACCTGATGGAGGTCAGTATAGATGGACTAATAGAATGATGCTATGCCCAAAAGATTTTACTTTACTAGGTGCAGTAAAAAAATTGGTATTCTATACACAGGTGGTATATCTTGCAACACAGATAGGCTACTCCACTGACTAACACACTCTGCAATAGGCCAAAAAGGATTAGCTTTGCTAGATTCAGCCAAATGCTGTGAAAAAAACTTGCACAGCACTGGCACAGACCTGCCTGGCAAAAACTGATAGGAACTGATGTAACCTAGTCCTGAAAAGGACTCCAATTACAATTAGTCTTTACTCCCACAATCTATCTATTTAAGAGCATAGACCTGCCTGATAAAAGTCGTAGGAAATGCTGTAACCTAGTCCTTAAAAGGACTGCAATCACAACTATTCCCTACTCCCAAGCTATCTGTATATTTGTGCGAAAATTGGCTTGAAATTAACAAGGTATAGCGCACACAGCAACAGCGGTGCCGTCTAACACGCAGCTGCAGCAGTGAGAAAATGGTGGCGACGGGGAAAATGGCTTGGTCTTATAGGGCAAGGACATGTGACATACACTGCCAATCACACATGCCCTTGCTTGTGTGAAAAAAAGCACTTCGCTCCGTGTGTGCGCTGCTGATAGGCTGACAGATTGCACCTCCCCACTGCAAATGCGGGAAAGAGAAAAAAAAATGGAGATCTTCATTGTTCCTGCAGAGATCCATCCCCTGCCCCCCCCCCCCGCCCCGCTGTACACTCAAACTGCGTATTAACATTAATTTTCATCATTACTGAGAAAAAATCCAGTTATGATTTTGGTGCACGAACAGTTATCGAACATAACCTCGAACAGCCGAATTTTTCTCAAATTGTTCGTGTTCGCCGACCGGCTCGAACACCGCCCAAAACAGCTCGAATTTGAGATTGGCGAACAGTTCGAGTAGAACAACGCTCATCTCTACTCCAGAGCTGACCACAACTCCTCAGCTGTGTGACTCACATTTCCCAGACATTTCAATGTAAAAACCGCCTGATGACGTTGAGCCCTACTGCCAGCATAGTAAGGAGGTGTGCAGGATCCCTTCTGCGCAGTTAGAAAGCTTGTGGCATGACCAGACAGGCTTTGGGTGCAGGTGGAAGACCGAGAGGAGGTTGAGGAGGCAGAAGCAGTGGAGGAACTTTGACATAAAGAGGATTGACGCACAACTCGTGGGGACGGCAAGACTTGGACAGCAGCCCCTTGTCCTGCTGTCACCATAGTTACCCAGTGCCCAGTCAGCGACATGTAACGCCCCTGTCCATGCCTACTCGTCCAAGTGTCTGTGGTGAAATGCACCCTGTCACACACAGAGTTTCTCAAAGAAGCGGTGATGTTATGTGCGACATGCTGGTGGAGCGCAGGCACACCTTTCTTTGAGAAGTAGTGCCGACTGGGCATCTGGTACTGGGGCACTGCGACGGACATAAGGTCTCGAAAATCCTCTGTGTCCACCAAGCGGAAAGGCAGCATTTCTGTAGCCAAGAGCTTGCAGATGGTGAAATTCAACCTCTTAGCTTTCTCATGGCTAGGAGGAAATGGTCTTTTACTTGTCCACATCTGAGGGACCGAGGGCTGGCTATTGTGCTTAGACGGGGTTGATAAGGGTGTTCCCGGCAAACTGCCGGTCTGTGAGGAAGATGCAGGCGGACATGTTAGGTTGCCTTGATCCAAAGGTGGTGCTATCGATGTCGGACAGCGCTCAACACCAGCTGGTGTTACCACCTCCAAAGAAAATGATGACCTGCCAATCACGCTGGCTGTTGCGGGTAAAGAGGTGGCAGGTCTGCGCCCCAAAACAGGTTTGACTGCTGTCCCCCCAGTCACAGAGGATGAAGAGGCCGCGGATGCACAAGATATGGCAGACGGTGGTTGGCCCGGCCGGCTAGGCCGCATTGTAGCACACTGAGCTTCCCACTGCAACTTATGCTTCATGTCCATGTGCCGGTTCATGCATGAAGTACTCAAACTATGTATTTTTTGGCCTCTACTTAGCTTTTGCTGACAAATGTTACAGATAACACGAGTTGGGTCATCTTTATCGATCTGAAAAAATGCCCAGGCTATGCAAGGCTTAGCACCCATGCGACCTGAAGAGCCACCACGACTTGTGGTGAGAGGCAGAGTTGTGTTTGAGGATGCAGTTGTTGACGTGCTTCCAGTACTACGTCTCTGTCCAGGAAGGCGCAACCTGACCTCGTCGTCACTAGCATCTTCCTCCACCTCCTCTGCTGACCTCATCTCTTGGCTGACTGTGGGTTGACAGTAAGTGGGATCTCCGACCTCATCATCATCACCCTGTGCGTTATCACACCCGTCGTCCTCAGAGCCAACCTGTTCCTGCCCTGACAAAAAACTAAAGTTGTCGCTCCAATCAGGTATTTGAGTCTTATCATCGTCTTCCTCATTGTCTCCACCAACAGGAGTTACAGTTTGGGAATGAGGGTCTACATTATGGTCAGAACCTTCTGCGTCTGGTCCTGGATCCGACTCATAAAGATTCTGGGCATCAGTGCAGATCATTTCCTCGTCTGGATTCACAGAAGCGCTGGAGTCGACCTCTGATTCCCAGGCTATAGTATGAGTAAACAGCTCTGCAGACTCAACCATCTGTTCTACCTCATACTCAGACGGGCAGCTGGAGATTTGGGAGCTGTGAGGAAGCAAGTGCGATTTGGGTGACACCTTTGAGGACTGGAGTATTTGTGATGTTGAAGTTGATGTGGAGGAGAGCCCACTTAAAGGAGCACTTGATATCCGTTGAAGCACCTGCTGTTTTTGTGCCTCATCTGGAATTTGTAGCGATTGGCGTGGCCGTAAGAAAGGGATCTTATCACATTGTCCGCTAAAAGAAGTAGACATTTTAGTTTGGCTGGAAGATGGTCTTTCTTCTGCAGATGTTACTGTTGCTTTAACACCTACCCCACGGACACAACCTTTTTTCCCCTTCCCAACACGCCTATTCCCCTTTCCACCAGCAGCAGGCCTTTTTCCACTCATTTTGGTGGTTAACTAATTCACAACTCTGGAGTTGTTTGCACAAAAAAACAATGGATGGTAACCGAGCAGAGCTGAGTGGCCAAACTGTGGTATTAGGCCAAAACTATTGGCTGGGTTAGATGCAGAAAAAAATTATATTCAATTTGCAACCTGATGGAGGTCAGTATAGATGGATTAATAGAACAAGACCCACACACAGCTAGAAGCCCAATATTTTTTCAGAGGTAGATGCAGGAAAAAAATATATTCAGTTTGCAACCTGATGGAGGTCAGTATAGATGGACTAATACAACAAGTCCCACACACAGCTAGAAGCCCAATATTTTTTCAGAGGTAGATGCAGAAAAAAATATATTCAGTTTGCAACCTGATGGAGGTCAGTATAGATGGACTAATACAACAAGTCCCACACACAGCTAGAAGCCCAAATATTTTTTCAGAGGTACTGTAGATGCAGATAAAAATTTGTTTTAATTTGCAACCTGATGGAGGTCAGTATAGATGGACTAATAGAGAAAGTCCGACACACTACTAGAAGGCCAAATATTTTTTCAGAGCTAGATGCAGAAAAAAATTATATTCAGTTTGCAACCTGATGGAGGTCAGTATAGATGGATTAATAGAGAAAGTCCAACACACTACTAGAAGGCCAAATATTTTTTCAGAGCTAGATGCAGAAAAAAATTATATTCAGTTTGCAACCTGATGGAGGTCAGTATAGATGGATTAATAGAACAAGACCCACACACAGCTAGAAGCCCAATATTTTTTCAGAGGTAGATGCAGGAAAAAAATATATTCAGTTTGCAACCTGATGGAGGTCAGTATAGATGGACTAATACAACAAGTCCCACACACAGGTAGAAGCCCAAATATTTTTTCAGAGGTACTGTAGATGCAGATAAAAATTAGTTTTAATTTGCAACCTGATGGAGGTCAGTATAGATGGACTAATAGAATGATGCTATGCCCAAAAGATTTTACTTTACTAGGTGCAGTAAAAAAATTGGTATTCTATACACAGGTGGTATATCTTGCAACACAGATAGGCTACTCCACTGACTAACACACTCTGCAATAGGCCAAAAAGGATTAGCTTTGCTAGATTCAGCCAAATGCTGTGAAAAAAACTTGCACAGCACTGGCACAGACCTGCCTGGCAAAAACTGATAGGAACTGATGTAACCTAGTCCTGAAAAGGACTCCAATTACAATTAGTCTTTACTCCCACAATCTATCTATTTAAGAGCATAGACCTGCCTGATAAAAGTCGTAGGAAATGCTGTAACCTAGTCCTTAAAAGGACTGCAATCACAACTATTCCCTACTCCCAAGCTATCTGTATATTTGTGCGAAAATTGGCTTGAAATTAACAAGGTATAGCGCACACAGCAACAGCGGTGCCGTCTAACACGCAGCTGCAGCAGTGAGAAAATGGTGGCGACAGGGAAAATGGCTTGGTCTTATAGGGCAAGGACATGTGACATACACTGCCAATGACACATGCCCTTGCTTGTGTGAAAAAAAGCACTTCGCTCCGTGTGTGCGCTGCTGATAGGCTGACAGATTGCACCTCCCCACTGCAAATGTGGGAAAGAGAAAAAAAAATGGAGATCTTCATTGTTCCTGCAGAGATCCATCCCCTGCCCCTCCCCCCACCCCGCTGTACACTCAAACTGCGTATTAACATTAATTTTCATCATTACTGAGAAAAAATCCAGTTATGATTTTGGTGCACGAACAGTTATCGAACAAAACCTCGAACAGCCGAATTTTTCTCAAATTGTTCGTGTTCGCCGAACGGCTCGAACACCGCCCAAAACAGCTCGAATTTGAGATTGGCGAACAGTTCGAGTAGAACAACGCTCATCTCTAATAGGGACAACAGGAACATCATCATGGAAAAGAAGGTAATAGGTAACATCTCAATATATATCCATACAGCCAATATGGCAATATCAGTTAAATAGATTCAATACCATTATTGATTTCATTTAGAACATGGGATATCCACTACCGTGTCCTCATTACTTAGATGGTATAGCTGGGTAAGTACTCCAGCCACTTGTTACCTTAAGCCCATAGATAGTCCCCAGCATAGCCACTGTATACATACCAGGGATGTCGGGCAGACGTCACGTGACAGTCGCTGGGCAGTTAGAGATGCAGGAGTCTAAATGGATGGTACGCACGTGGAGCGGGGGTGCCCCGACGCACGTTTCGGTCTTCCCTTCGTCAGGGGGCGTGTGGGTAAGACTGGTGTATCGTATCTATAGGCGCCGTACGGCACCATGGACCGGAAGTGACGCATGCGTCGTCATGGGGACCAGGACGCCGGCCGGCGTCCGCGTCACTCGACATCCGGCGGCGGGGCAAATAGCTCTGACGCTGCATGTCAATCAAGACACAGAGAGCCGGCAGGCGCCGAGGAACACATAGCGCGCATGCGTGCCTGGTCACAGCCTTCCCAAAAAGATTGGTGTCAAAAAGGTATAGCGTCTCATATCATGGTTACCAAAGGATACCAGGAAAGATATATAGAAAGGAGGGGAGAAAAGAGGGGAGAATGGACTACACGGACACCAAAAACAACAGTGGCTGGTGGCAGCACATATCAGACACGGAATGATCGGTTATCTAACCATCTAATTGCACATGTTAAAGCATATACCCCCTCAAAAGCCATATGCTATACATTTATCAAAAGTTATATAAACCTTAGAAGGATATAAGTGCTGGCACCAACCATCAGAAGGGGTACAAACACCAAATTAACACACAGAGGGTCACACAGAGTTAGTCGGCCCAAAGAGTTCGTATAGATAAGAATAGTACAACACTACACTTGCATAGAGAGTATATAGCAAACATATTTCCTCTATAGATTCATATCTTCCGTTTTCATATTGATATATCATGCATTTATTTTTCATTAGACAACAAAATATGACAGACAATACATCCATGCAAATGTACACATATAGACACCAAAGGGCCAAGATATATATTTATCTCTAGTCCATATTTCTTTATGGTACGTGATCCCTCGTAGTCCCTTCTACACGGGTCGAAAAATACACATATAGCGAATCCAGAACCAAAGTCCCCAGTGGAATGCAAACAATGTGATACCAAAGAGAAATAGTAGGAATCCTAAATGACACAAAAAGGGATAAGTGAATAAAAGCAATAAAAAACAGAGGAATAAAAACAAAGCCTCAACCATATGGTCAATGCAGGTGGACGCATACAAGAACATATATGTATAGAAACATAAACAGATGACTATATATACATCTATATTAGAACATGGTGGATAACTAAAGGAAGGGAGCATAGCTTATACTCTCATTCAGTCCATTGGGGTGCAACGTATTGAGAGTCCAGATCCAACGGGACTCCATTTGTGCAAGTTTAAGCCCTATCTTTCCACCCCGTATGTTGGGTACGATACAATCAATACCCCTTATCTTCAGTGCCGAGGCATCACAATTATGATGGGTCTTAAAATGGCGCGGTATAGTTTTTAAGGTGGATGTGTCCGTGTGATCAGCCGCAGCTATAATTCCCAGAACATGTTCGCGAACACGCACCTTAAACTGACGGGTAGTCATGCCCACATATACCAGTCCACACGGACAGGTAGCAAAGTATATAACATTTTTCGTGGTACAGGTAATAGATCTATTTATCCTATAAGACTTAGACCCATCAGATTTAAAGAACGTGTCGCATCTTTCAATGTTCGGGCATGCGACACACCGACCACAAGGGACACATCCACCTTTCCTAGTCTGCCCATCCAAAAAGGTGGTGACCGCTGAACCCTCATAATGTGAACGCACCAGATGGTCCCACAGATTCTTGGAACGTCTAATAGCGATAGATGGCCTATCTGGAATAAATCTCGATATGATGTTGTCAGCTTTAAGGATATGCCATGAACGGGCCAAAATTTTCCTCATATGGGAGAATTGAGAGTGAAAGTTGGTCACGAATCTCACTTTTTCATTATCATCTCTTGTGTTTTTATTACCATATATAAGTTTGTATCGAGAGGAAAATTTCGCCCTGTTATAGGCCCTCTTAATCATGCGGCGACTATATCCCCTGGCATAGAATCTTTCTTTCAGTTCGGAGGCTTGTCTCTCAAATTCAGCATCAGTCGAGCAGATCCTCCGAATACGGAGGAACTGACCCACTGGTACCGATTGCAGCATATGCATGGGGTGCGCAGATGTAGCATGCAACAGCATGTTCGTAGAAGTGGGCTTACGGAACAGAGTAGTTTGCAAGCAATTAGTATCGTCCCTTTTCAATGAGACGTCCAAAAACTCCACCTGATGCACGTTAGATTGATAGGTAAGGTGAATATTACGATCATTGAGATTAAGTTGATCCATAAATATTTTCAGGGATGCTAAAGAGCCCTGCCAGATCATGAGAATGTCGTCGATGTACCGCGTCCAAAAGAGGACACGGCACATCGACTCATCACGATCCGGCAGGCAGAGGTCCCTTTCCCACAGGCCCAGGAACAGATTAGCATAGGCGGGCGCAAAGGCCGCGCCCATGGCTGTCCCCTGGAGCTGCAGGAAAAAGGACCCCTTAAACGTGAAGAAATTATGGCACAGGGTAAATTCAAGTAACTCGAGGATAAGGGCCCTCAATGGTATTGATCAGGCCTTTGGGGGTGATGTGACAGATGGCGTGGTGGTGGCTGATCATGGATTGGAGGAAAAATCGACATCCATCCAAAATCTATTGATCAAAAAAACAAAACTTTGTTGGAATAAGGCATTTTTGGGAAAATATATCACCCGTAAAACGATCCCGCGAGGACTACGGATACGGGTTACCCCTACATTCCCAGTAGCTGATGAACTATTTATTACTAAATGGGAGGAAACCTGTACTAACTGTTCGCTATCTCTGATGCAATTGTTGGTGGATTTAAACTCCCAATCTATTACGGAGTTGGATGCCCAAATAGATATTGCACAGGTTGATTTTAAGTCTAATTGTCCATTGGAGAAACTTCCTATTTTTGAATCACAAATAGATAAGGTTCTGGACTCTACTGTTAAAAGGATCCATGACGTACAGGTGTCCAAATTTAATAGAGACATGAGAGACTACCATCTTAAAAAGGTATACCTATGGCGTAAACTAGGAACACAAGTTCCCAATCCTCCTCGCAAATTATCCAACTCTTCTGCTACATCACTGAGTGATTATTCTGAAGCTTCCTCTTCATCTATGATGACAAGGTCCGGCACTTCCAATAAAAGAATGCGGGAAGTGAATCTCCATCAGTATAAACGTCAAGAATATAAATCACCAGACCACAAGAGGAATGATTTCAAGGTAATTAATCTCAGTAATCATGTTTTGACACAATTTGATGTGTCCCTTTTAAGTAAGGGACTATCATTTGCGCCAACTGCCCGTTTTGATGCCTTTACGGATATCAAAGATTTGCATATTTTTGCGAGGGCCTTGATTTTCAAGAGGTATTTTTTTGATGGTGGTCTCCATGATCTCTTCCCCACAGAGGAAGAACAGGCCGCGTTGAGAACACTGGAGGATTTGCCACTGAACACAACACTCCAATTGGAGGTAAGATCCCGGAATCTATACGTTCTCGTTCGAGGAAGTTTCCCCCTTTGACGACATGCTCCAATGTGGATCTTTTTGTCAGAATTGTCGCTGATGAATTTTTGGAGTTACCTCGCCATATCTCAAGCGACAATTTATCTAAAGACGAACGGGGTAGATTGGATGCGCTACAGAAATTACCTGACATCGTAATTAAGCCAGCAGATAAAGGGGGGAATATTGTCGTCTGGCCAAGGTCAATGTATGAGAGAGAGGCATATCGACAATTGAACAATAAGACCTGTTATAAAAAGCTAACATATAATCCCCTTTCCTCATACATGGCTGAGCTTAAATCTATTATTAATCGGGCCGCGACTGATTAGACCATCACCCAGGAATTGGCTTCTGCCTTTTTGGTAACTGAGCCAACTATCCCTACCCTGTATCTGTTACCAAAAATCCATAAGGATGTTAACATTCCTCCTGGCCGCCCAATTATTTCGGGTAAGGGAAACTACCTCGAGCATGTCATTAAGTGGATTGACTCGCATCTGCAGCCACTGGTTGAATGTCTACCCTCCTTTCTTAAGGACACTGGTGAACTATTAAGGAGGGTGGATGGATTATACATTGAGGGTGGCACTGTTCTGGTGACTGCAGATGTGGAGTCACTCTACACTAACATTAGACATGTTGATGGACTTTCAGCAGTTAAGTTCTTTTTGGATACTTCAGTTTTACCAATACCATTGAGGGCCCTTATCCTCGAGTTACTTGAATTTACCCTGTGCCATAATTTCTTCACGTTTAAGGGGTCCTTTTTCCTGCAGCTCCAGGGGACAGCCATGGGCGCGGCCTTTGCGCCCGCCTATGCTAATCTGTTCCTGGGCCTGTGGGAAAGGGACCTCTGCCTGCCGGATCGTGATGAGTCGATGTGCTGTGTCCGCTTTTGGACGCGGTACATCGACGACATTCTCATGATCTGGCAGGGCTCTTTAGCATCCCTGAAAATATTTATGGATCAACTTAATCTCAATGATCGTAATATTCACCTTACCTATCAATCTAACGTGCATCAGGTGGAGTTTTTGGACGTCTCATTGAAAAGGGACGATACTAATTGCTTGCAAACTACTCTGTTCCGTAAGCCCACTTCTACGAACATGCTGTTGCATGCTACATCTGCGCACCCCATGCATATGCTGCAATCGGTACCAGTGGGTCAGTTCCTCCGTATTCGGAGGATCTGCTCGACTGATGCTGAATTTGAGAGACAAGCCTCCGAACTGAAAGAAAGATTCTATGCCAGGGGATATAGTCGCCGCATGATTAAGAGGGCCTATAACAGGGCGAAATTTTCCTCTCGATACAAACTTATATATTGTAATAAAAACACAAGAGATGATAATGAAAAAGTGAGATTCGTGACCAACTTTCACTCTCACTTCTCCCATATGAGGAAAATTTTGGCCCGTTCATGGCATATCCTTAAAGCTGACAACATCATATCGAGATTTATTCCAGATAGGCCATCTATCGCTATTAGACGTTCCAAGAATCTGTGGGACCATCTGGTGCGTTCACATTATGAGGGTTCAGCGGTCACCACCTTTTTGGATGGGCAGACTAGGAAAGGTGGATGTGTCCCTTGTGGTCGGTGTGTCGCATGCCCGAACATTGAAAGATGCGACACGTTCTTTAAATCTGATGGGTCTAAGTCTTATAGGATAAATAGATCTATTACCTGTACCACGAAAAATGTTATATACTTTGCTACCTGTCCGTGTGGACTGGTATATGTGGGCATGACTACCCGTCAGTTTAAGGTGCGTGTTCGCGAACATGTTCTGGGAATTATAGCTGCGGCTGATCACACGGACACATCCACCTTAAAAACTATACCGCGCCATTTTAAGACCCATCATAATTGTGATGCCTCGGCACTGAAGATAATGGGTATTGATTGTATCGTACCCAACATACGGGGTGGAAAGATAGGGCTTAAACTTGCACAAATGGAGTCCCGTTGGATCTGGACTCTCAATACGTTGCACCCCAATGGACTGAACGAGCGTATAAGCTATGCTCCCTTCCTTTAGTTATCCACCATGTTCTAATATAGATGTATATATAGTCATCTATTTATGTATCTATACATATATGTTCTTGTATGCGTCCACCTGCATTGACCATATGGTTGAGGCTTTGTTTTTATTCCTCTATGTTTTTTATTGCTTTTATTCACTTATCCTTTTTTGTGTCATTTAGGATTCCTACTATTTCTCTTTGGTATCACATTGTTTGCATTCCACTGGGGACTTTGGTTCTGGATTCGCTATATGTGTATTTTTCGACCCGTGTAGAAGGGACTACGAGGGAACACGTACCATAAAGAAATATGGACTAGAGATAAATATATATCTTGGCCCTTTGGTGTCTATATGTGTACATTTGCATGGATGTATTGTCTGTCATATTTTGTTGTCTAATGAAAAATAAATGCATGATATATCAATATGAAAACGGAAGATATGAATCTATAGAGGAAATATGTTTGCTATATACTCTCTATGCAAGTGTAGTGTTGTACTATTCTTATCTATACGAACTCTTTGGGCCGACTAACTCTGTGTGACCCTCAGTGTGTTAATTTGGTGTTTGTACCCCTTCTGATGGTTGGTGCCAGCACTTATATCCTTCTAAGGTTTATATAACTTTTGATAAATGTATAGCATATGGCTTTTGAGGGGGTATATGCTTTAACATGTGCAATTAGATGGTTAGATAACCGATCATTCCGTGTCTGATATGTGCTGCCACCAGCCACTGTTGTTTTGGGTGTCCGTGTAGTCCATTCTCCCCTCTTTTCTCCCCTCCTTTCTATATATCTTTCCTGGTATCCTTTGGTAACCATGATATGAGACGCTATACCTTTTTGACACCGATCTTTTTGGGAAGGCTGTGACCAGGCACGCATGCACGCTATGTGTTCCTCGGCATCTGCCGGCTCTCTGTGTCTTGATTGACATGCGGCGTCGGAGCTATTTGCCCCGCCGCCGGATGTCGAGTGACGCGGACGCCGGCCGGCGTCCTGGTCCCCATGACGACGCATGCGTCACTTCCGGTCCATGGTGCCGTACGGCGCCTATAAATACGATACACCAGTCTTACCCACACGCCCCCTGACGAAGGGAAGACCGAAACGCGCGTCGGGGCACCCCCGCTCCACGTGCGTACCATCCATTTAGACTCCTGCATCTCTAACTGCCCAGCGACTGTCACGTGACGTCTGCTCGACATCCCTGGTATGTATACAGTGGCTGTGCTGGGGACTATTTATGGGCTTAAGGTAACAAGTGGCTGGAGTACTTACCCAGCTATACCATCTAAGTAATGAGGACACGGTAGTGGATATCCCATGTTCTAAATGAAATCAATAATGGTATTGAATCTATTTAACTGATATTGCCATATTGGCTGTATGAATATATATTGAGATGTTACCTATTACCTTCTTTTCCATGGTGATGTTCCTGTTGTCCCTATATATACCTTTGTAATATATTATTCATATATGTGTATGTAGGATCTATTTTGGAGGTCGCTATGTGGGGTGGCTTTTTCTTCTTTTAGCCTCACAGATTTTCTGCACTTACCCCTGCTGTGTACCTGATCATGTATTTATAATAAAATAAATTTACTGTATTTTTTCATACTTAGAGGCTCCTATGTCGTCAATTTTTTTTTCTCTGGGTTTTCTGTGTCTGTCTGACGATGGAGTATATTGAGTCCATAATATGGTAGTATTGAATATTCTATGATATGATCTAAAGATATACTCGATCTATGAGGTACATACTACGCGCTTCCATGAACTGTGTATATGGAAAAGGGGCAGTCCTTGTAAGGAAGCGGGTGGCTCCCAGGGAAGGCGGGCAGGTAGTCACGGCAAGTGACAGCAGGGTAAGAGTGTCTAGACGGGCAGGTAGTCACGGCAAGTGACAGCAGGGAAAGAGTCTCTAGACGGGCAGGTGGTCACGGCAAGTGACAGCAGGGAAGAGTCTCTAGATAGGCTAGCAGGCAGGTAGCAGGTGAGCGCTCCCAGGTGAGCAGGTAAGAGTCTCTGGACAGGCAGGTGGTCACGGCAAGTGACGGCAGGGCCTCCAGGTAGGCTAGCAGGCAGGTAGCAGGTGAGCGCTCCCAGGTGAGCGGGCAAGAGTCTCTGGACAGGCAGGTGGTCACGGCAAGTGACGGCAGAGCCTCCAGGTAGGCTAGCACGCAGGTAGCAGGTGAGCGCTCCCAGGTGAGTGGGCAAGAGTCTCTGGACAGGCAGGTGGTCACAGCGAGTGACGGCTAAGCCTCCAGGTAGGCTAGCAGGTAGGTAGCAGGTAAGCGCTCCTAGGTGAGCGAGTAAGAGTCTCTGGACAGGCAGGTGGTCACAGCAAGTGACGGCTAAGCCTCCAGGTAGGCTAGCAGGCAGGTAGCAGGTGAACGCTCCCAGGTGAGCGAGTAAGAGTCTCTAGACGGGCAGGTGGTCACGGCAAGTGACAGCAGGGAAGAGTCTCTAGATAGGCTAGCAGGCAGGTAGCAGGTGAGCGCTCCCAGGTGAGCAGGTAAGAGTCTCTGGACAGGCAGGTGGTCACGGCAAGTGACGGCAGGGCCTCCAGGTAGGCTAGCAGGCAGGTAGCAGGTGAGCGCTCCCAGGTGAGCGGGCAAGAGTCTCTGGACAGGCAGGTGGTCACGGCAAGTGACGGCAGAGCCTCCAGGTAGGCTAGCAGGCAGGTAGCAGGTGAGCGCTCCCAGGTGAGTGGGCAAGAGTCTCTGGACAGGCAGGTGGTCACAGCGAGTGACGGCTAAGCCTCCAGGTAGGCTAGCAGGTAGGTAGCAGGTAAGCGCTCCTAGGTGAGCGAGTAAGAGTCTCTGGACAGGCAGGTGGTCACAGCAAGTGACGGCTAAGCCTCCAGGTAGGCTAGCAGGCAGGTAGCAGGTGAACGCTCCCAGGTGAGCGAGTAAGAGTCTCTGGACAGGCAGGCAGGTATCAGGCAGGTATCTGGCAGGTACTTCCTGGTCCGCAGGCGGACTGATCCATAGACAGACTGGCAGGTGCTGGTAGGCAGACTGTCGGACCACAGGATAGCAAGCAGGTAAGCAGATATCAGGCAGGTATCAGGCAGGTATCAAGCAGGAATCTGGCAGGTGACTGGCAGGTAAATGGTAACGGGACCTGAGGGCTGAAGCAGAGTTGAAAGGCTTTGCAACAACATTGCTCGGGCACCTCCATTTTGGAGGAGGTGCCTTATATATGGTGAGGTCCTCCGGCCATTGGCCGGGGACTCCTTAGGACGGCGCGCGCGGCCCCTTTAAGAGAGGGGGAGCGCGCACGCGCGCCCTAAGCACAGAGGCCGGGAAGCAGCGCGCGCTGCCAGCAGAGCGGGAGGAAGATGCCGGGCACGGAGCGGAGAGGTGAGGGGAACGGCGTCCCTGCCTAGCAGGAGGCAAGGACGCCGATGCTACAGATGGAGCATCATCTTGAGCTTTCAGTATCCCATTCTCCAAAACGGAGCCCAATGCCGCCACCACAACTCCTTTCTGTAAAATGCTCTCCTCCTCCTCGGCACCGACCGTAGGAGAGAAGCTGCGAGATAAGGCATCTGCTTTAACATTCTTAGTACCAGGGATATAGGTAACAGAAAAATGAAACCGAGAAAAAAAAAGTGCCCACCTAGCTTGGCGGGCATTCAAGCGCTTGGCAGCATCCAGATAGATCAAATTCTTATGATCTGTGAAAACCTGAATAGGAAATCTAGCGCCTTCCAAAAAATGAAGCCAATGTTCAAACACAAGTTTAATAGCCAGCAACTCCCGATTTCCAACATCATAATTCAGTTCGGTTTCCGAATTTTTTTCGAAAAGAAGGCACAAGGATGTACTCCATCCTTGTTCTCCTGAGACAAAACTACTCCGACCCCCACCGATGAAGCATCGACCTCGACCAAAAAAGGCTTGGTCTCATCAGGCTGCATAAGGATAGGGGCAGAACTGAACCTCTCTTTGAGATACTCAAATGCTTCAATGGCCTCAGTAGTCCACTGGACCGTATTCGCACCTTTCCTGGTGAGATCGGTCAGAGGCTTAACAATTACAGAAAAATTCTTAATGAATTTCCTGTAATAATTGGCAAAACCCAAAAATCTCTGTGTAGATTTCAAACCAATAGGCCTAGGCCATTCCTGCACAGCCTGAACCTTCACCGGGTCCATCTCAAAGCCCTCGCTGGAGACAATGTAGCCCAAAAAACTAATTTTCTGCACAGCAAACTCACATTTCTCCAGCTTAGCAAAGAGTGAATTATCACTCAAAAACTGCAAAACTTCACATACACTCTGCCAATGGGACTCTAGATCTGGTGAATAAATCAAAATGTCATCCAAATACACAACCACATTCTTACTGTACTAATCAAAGGTCTCAGGATGTCATTAATAAGGTTCTGAAAAAATGCAGGTGCATTGGTAAGACCAAAAGGCATCACCAGATTCTCAAAATGACCTACCGGAGTGTTAAAGGCAGTTTTCCATTCATCTCCCTCCTTCACTCGTAACAAATTGTATGCCCCCCGGAGATCAATTTTAGAGAACCACTTGGCCCCCACCAACTGGTTAAACAAGTCAGGAATTAACGGCAATGGGTAGGAATTGCGCACGGTAATCTTATTAATTTCACGAAAATCCAGACATGAACGTAAACCCCCGTCCTTTTTAACAAAGAAAAATCCAACTGCCACAGGCGACTTAGAAGGTCTAATATGACCAGCAGCCAGGCTAGTCAGTATGTATTCCTCCAAGGCCTTTCTTTCAGGGATAGTCAGATTAAACAAGCGACTCTTGGGAAGAGTAGCTCCAGGAACAAACTCAATGACGCAATCATAGTCCCTATGAGGAGGTAAAAGTTGCGACTCCTCTGAAAAAACCCTCCAAAAATCTTGAATAGGTACAGGTAATTCCCCTTTTTCCACAGCCGCAATGCGACTATTACAACATTTATCATAGCACTTCGGACTACAAGACTTAATCACATTAGTAGACCAGTCCAGCAAAGGATTGTGCAGTTTTAACCAAGGCAATCCTAGAACGACCGGAGAGGGTAAATTATCTAATACAACCAAGTCCAAAATTTCTTGGTGAACTCCATTGATAGTGAGGGGAAATGCAATGTGAGTAATACATTTCAAGGGAGTGTTATCAATTGCAATCACAGAAATAGGTGATCATGAAGGTTTGGATTTCAATTTAAGGTTTTCCAAAAACCCTTTATCAATCACATTAAGTGTTGAACCACAATCCACAAATACCTGAAATTCAATCAAATTTTCCTGCAAAGTAGTACTCCCAGAAAGAAATACTCCTGCAGAGCGTAAACAAGCAATACGGGCGTAACTGACCTTTTTTTTTTTCTTTACTTAAACGAAGCTCACAAGACTTAATCAAATGGTCAGCTTTACCACAATAAAGACACAATCCCTCGGCGAACCTCCGGTCTCTTTCCTGAGAGGGGAGCGACTTCGCCCCAACATCCATCGGTTCTCCGCCGTCAGAGCAGATTCTCTGGGGACTAGGACCTGGCATTACAGGAGTCTTTACCTCATTCTGTCTAAATCTCAGTCTCCTATCCACACGAACAGCTAATTGCATGGCATCCAGCAGAGTCTCAGGTGCGGGGAATGCAATTAGCAAATCCTTAACCCTTTCACTCAGACCAGCAAAAATAGACATTTCAGAGCTATATCATTCCATTTAACTTCTGAGGCCCATCATCTGAAGTATGTACAATAATTTTCAACATCACCTGACCCCTGATTCAAACGCCTGAGTTCTGCCTCAGCAGATGAGATTCGATTGGAATCGTCATATAATAGCCCCATAGCAGAAAAAAATTCTTCTACAGACCTTAAACATGAATCATTAGGTTGGAGAGAAAAGGCCCACCCCTGTGGTTCTTTGCGCAAAAGTGACATAATAAAACCAATGCGCTGTGATTCATTCCCAAAGGACCTTGGTCTCAAACGAAAATATAACAAACAAGCATTTTTAATGGAAAAAAAATCTTGCTGTTTACCATAAAAAACATCAGGCAGTCCTACCTTGGGTTCCACAAAATGGGCTTCAGAACAGCTACTCACGTGTTGCTGGAACTTGGCTACCTCCAGAGACAATCCCTGCAGGTGTTGAGCCAAATCCTGGACGGAAACCATACTGATCCCCGAATTTCTTTCCTTTTAGTTTTTTTGGGCTGGACTAACTGTTATGATCTGCAACATGAACTAAGGAAAGATAAGGGAAAACTGTCTCTACAGTAAAACTAAGCTGAATCCCTACGATGTAGCGGGCTGCCTGTTCCTAGCGAACAGACCCGCCTTAGTCCTCGGCTAGTCTGAACAAAGACTTATAGCATAAGGGGAGGGGTCCCTAAAAGAACTAAGGACTGGGACAAAAATGGGACACCTCCTAAACAGAGAAGTTGTTGCAGAACACAAAAAGACAAAAAAGTACTAGAGGTCCCAGAAGGACAAATTGAACTGAGAAAGGCACAGAAGCACCTGGCTAGAGAAACAGTCAAACACTGATGTCCAGCACAGCCAAAAGGGCGGAGCAGGAATATAAAGGCAGATGGTCACTTGACCGCAAAACACAAGATGGAAAAAACAAACAGGAGGGTTCTAACATATATAATGCAATGCACAGCTTTTTTGTTCAATTTGTGCATCCTGTGTGTAAGCTTTAAAGGGAACCTGTCATATCCCCAAACACTATAATCCTGCAGAAACCATGGAAACCTTCAAAAGGATCCTGAAGACCCACCTCTTCCGACAAGCATACAACCTTAAGTAACCTCCACTCCACCATACCGTTGCACGACCAGCTCTACCCTCACCTACTGTATCCTCACTCACCCGTTGTAGATTGTAAGCCCTCGTGGGCAGGGTCCTCTCTCCTCCTGTACCAGTCACTGACTCGTTTTGTTCAAGATAATTATAAGTGTTTCTGCTATATTTCTTTTTTTTCACATGTAAATGGCACTATAATAATAAATAATAATAATATCAGGTCAGTCAGCAGGTTTATAGCATTCTGAAGTTTGAGGCCATTGAACTGAAAATCTAGCTACCAGGAGGAAATTAAATGAATTCCTACCGACAGCCTCGGGCTTTCAGTCATACAGGCATGGCCGGTCCTGCTTCAGTCACCGTTCAGTACATAGTGATCAGCAGCTCTAACCTCACCCCAGCACTGACTGACAGCTGGCTCTGCAGTGCATCAGTGCAGAGCAGACAATCAGTCAGCACCAGAAGCGTGGATACAGTCACCGCTCACTATGTACTTAACAGTGACAGAAATCCAAAGACTGCCGGAAGGAATAAAGGTAATTTTCTAATAGAGAGAAGATGATGAAAAGCTGTACTCACCGTTTATGTAAAAATAAGAGTCCTTTATTTCATATTCAGATAAAATTAATGGAAATAAAGGACTCTTATTTTTACATAAACGGTGAGTGCAGCTTTTCATCATCTTCTCTCTATTGGACTATTGTTTCTGCATTTTAAAGCTGGCACCGCAAGTTTATGTGATGTGTATTTGCCGTTAAGATTCAGGTGCGGTCATTATGCATTTAGAAGTTGGTGCAGGCTCATTCCCCATAAAGGTAATTTTCTGCCAGCATCCGGTCTGTCGTGCAGCAGCCACATGGCTATAGAACACTATTACCTGCAGATGAACTAAATATCTGCAAGTTAGTAGCGTTTTCTGACACGACAGGTTTACTTTAACCCCTTCATGACCTTTGACGTATGGGTACATCAATGGTCTTGTACTTGCCTTTGATGCGGGCTCCGATGCGGAGCCTTCATCTTTCCCCGTACATGACAGCTGATCTGATCAGCTGTTATGTGCCTCTAACAGCCGCAGGTGGATTTGAGATCCACCCACGGCTGTTAACCAATTAAATACTCTTGGTGACTGTGGTCCCAACTGCCCTGAAATCATTAACAAGTTCCCCCCTGTGTAGTTTTAGGCTGATCGCTCACCTTCCTCATGATCAAGGATACCCCACGAGGTGAGATTTTGCCTGGTGCCCCAGATCGATGTCGATTGACAGTCATTTTGTATTTCTTACATTTTCTTACTATTGCACCAACAATTGTCTCCTTCTCATCCAGCGTCTTACTTATGGTTTTGTAGCCCATTCCAGCTTTGTGCAGGTCTATGATCTTGTACCTGACATCCTTAGAAAGCTCTTTGGTTTTGCCCATGTTGTAGAGGTTAGAGTCTGACTGATTGAGTCTATGGACAGGAGTCTTTTATACAGGTGACTATGTAAGACAGCGGTCGTTAATGCAGGTAACGAGTTGATTAGGAGCGTCTAACTAGTCTGTAGGAGCCAGAACTCATAATGGTTTGTAGGGGATCAAATACATTTTTTTGGCATTTTGCAGTGAGAAATAAGTATCTAATTTATACAATGTGATTTTCTTGTTTTTTTTTTTTGGATATTCTAGCTCTCAATGTTAAAATTAACCTACCCTTAAAATTATAGACTGTTCATGTCTTTGTCAGTGGGCAAACTTACAAAAACAGCAAGGGATCAAATAATTATTTCCTTCACTGTATCTATGGATTCTCTGTATGCTGACCAGCAAACAACATATTAGGTCTCTGTTATTCAATACTACTGAGAAATATCTAGGTAAATTTTCGATTTCCATTTTTGTGTATTGCTACAGTGCTGGCCAAAAGTATTGGCACCTCTGCAATTCTGTCAGATAATACTCAGTTTCTTCCTGAAATGATTGCAATCACAATTTTTTTCGTATTATTATCTTCATTTAATTTGCTTGCAAGGAAAAAACACAAAAGAGAATGAAGCAAAAATCAAATCATTGATCATTTCACACAAAACTCAAAAAAAGGGCCGGACAAAAGTATTGGCACCCTCAGCTTAATACTTGGTTGCACAACCTTTAGCCAAAATAACTGCGAACAACCGCTTCCGGCAACCATCAATGAGTTTCTTACAATGCTCTGCTGGAATTGTAGACCATTCTTCTTTGGCAAACTGCTCCAGGTCCCTGATATTTGAAGGGTGCCTTCTCCAAACTGCCATTTTGAGATCTCTCCACAGGTGTTCTATGGGATTCAGGTCTGGACTCATTGATGGCCACCTTAGAAGTCTCCAGTGCTTTCACTCAAACCATTTTATAGTGCTTTTGGAAGTGTGTTTTGGGTCATTGTCCTGCTGGAAGACCCATGACCTCTGAGGGAGACCCAGCTTTCTCACACTGGGCCTTACATTATGCTGCAAAATTTGTTGGTAGTCTTCAGACTTCATAATGCCATGCACACGGTCAAGCAGTCCAGTGCCAGAGGCAGCAAAGCAACCCCAAAACATCAGGGAACCTCCGCCATGTTTGACTGTAGGGACCGTGTTCTTTTCTTTGAATGCCCCTTTTTTTTTCCTGTACACTCTATGTTGATGCTTTTTCCCAAAAAGCTCTACTTTTGTCTCATCTGACCAGAGAACATTCTTCCAAAACGTTTTAGGCTTTCTCAGGTAAGTTTTGGCAAACTCCAGCCTGGCTTTTTTATGTCTCGGGGTAAGAAGTGGGGTCTTCCTGGGTATCCTACCATACAGTCCCTTTTCATTCAGACGCCGACGGATAGTACGGGTTGACACTGTTGTACCCTCGGACTGCAGGGCTGCTTGAACTTGTTTGGATGTTAGTCGAGGTTCTTTATCCACCATCCGCACAATCTTACGTTGAAATCTCTCGTCAATATTTCTTTTCCATCCACATCTAGGGAGGTTAGCCACAGTGCCATGGGCTTTAAACTTCTTGATGACACTGCGCATGGAAGACACAGGAACATTCAGGTCTTTGGAGATGGACTTGTCGCCTTGAGATTGCTCATGGTTCCTCACAATTTGGTTTCTCAAGTCCTCAGACAGTTCTTTGGTCTTCTTTCTTTTCTCCATGCTCAATGTGGTACACACAAGGACACAGGACAGAGGTTGAGTCAACTTTAATCTATGTTAACTGGCTGCAAGTGTGATTTAGTTATTGCCAACACCTGTTAGGTGCCACAGGTAAGTTACATGTGCTGTTAATTACACGAATTAGAAAAGCATCACATGATTTTTCAAAGGGTGCCAATAATTTTGTCCACCCCCTTTTTTAGGTTTGGTGTGGAATTGTATCCAATTTGGCTTTAGGACAATTCATTTTGTGTTTTTTTCATTGAAGACAAATTAAATGAAGAGAATAATACCAAAGAATTTGTGATTGCAATCATTTTCAGGAAGAAACTGAGTATTATCTGACAGAATTGCAGGGGTGCCAATACTTTTGGCCAGCACTGTACATTGTAGTCAATAGATTGGTGCCATCCACCTGAACAGTTAGCATAGCTCCCAACCGTCCCGGATTCAGCAGGACTGTCCCGATTTGAGGGCTCAGTCCTGCATCCCGTCATGTCAGACCTTTTGTCCCGGCTTTTGTACTCACCTCTCTTTTCTCCCACGTATTCATCACTTCGTAGCTCCTCTTCCTCCTCAGGGGGTGGGGCTGCTCTCTGTTCAGTGCATAAATTAAATTATATTTTCACTGCTTCTTCTGTAATTGGGTCTCCCCAGGACTCGCATCTCCATGTTCGCAAGCTGCAGCTCTATCAATGACCCACAGCTTATACTGATACACAAAGGAGAATTTGGTAATCTTGACCTCTGTTACGGATCCGGGTGGTGGAACCTCTGTGCTGCGGTGCAAGGAGGGACCCAGAGGGGCGTAACTAGTTATCAACTCGGACCGACCAAGGTCGTACGGCGGCTCAATCGACTCCGTGACCAGGGAGGGACCGAGCAGATGGACCAGGTGCTACTCTGGGGACGACCTTGTAAGAGAGCAAGTGACTGCCACGGGTCAGATGGCAAGAACTGACCGGTACAGCAGATGAGCACGGCAAGCAGGCTGATGGGTGGTCCGAACAGACGGACAGGCAGACACGGCAGGAACAAGCAGGAGCCTCCAGGTAGGCTGACAGGTAGGCACGGCAAGTAACAGGCGGGAGCCTCTAGGTAGGCTGTCAGGCAGGCAAGGCAAATAACGAGCAGGAGCCTCTAGGTAGGCTGTCAGGCAGGCAAGACAAGTAACGAGCAGGAGCCTCTAGGTAGGCAGTCAGGTGGTCACGGCAAGTGACAGGCAGGAGCCTCTAGGTAGGCTGTCAGGTGGTCACGGCCAGTGACTTGCAGGAGCCTCTAGGTAGGCTGTCAGGCAGGCAAGACAAGTGACGGGCAGGGGCTTCCAGGTAAGCAGGCGGACAGAGCCCATAGACAGACTGGCGGACTGGACTGTAGACAGACTGGCGGGCTGGAGAGTAGACAAGCAGACGGACTGGACTTGTAGTCAGGCTGGCGGGCTGGACTAGTAGTCAGGGTAACAGCGGGACCTGAGGGCTGAAGCAGAGTATCAAACACAAAGCTACAACCTTACATGGGCACCTCCATATTGGAGGAGGTGCCATTTATAGGAGAAGTCCTCCGGCCATTGGCTGGGGACTTTTTATGACGGCGCGCAGCCCCTTTAAGAGGACGGGAGCGCGCGCGTGCCCTAAGCACAGGGCCAGAGAAGCTGCGTGCAACAGCAGCTGCAGGGAGTGAGCTATTTCAAGTGTTTATTTCTATTAATGTTAATGATTATGGCTTACAGCCAATGAAAACACAAAAGTCATTATCTCAGTAAATTAGAATAATCAACAAAAACACCTGCAAAGTGTTACGGATCCAGGGGGTAGAACCTCTGTGCTGTGATACAAAGAGGGACCAGAGGGGCGTAACTAAGTGCCTACCCGGACCGACCCTGGCCACACAGCGGCTTAGTCGACTCCGTGAACCAAGGAGGGACGGGGAAGGTGAACCAGGTGCCACTCTGGGACCGACCTTGTGTGAGAGCAGGCGACTCCCACTGGACTGATGGCCGAGGCCGACGGGCACAGCAGATGAGCACGGCTGGTAGACAGGCAGATGATGCGGGTAGACAAGCAGGCGGGCACGGCTGAAGACAGGCAGGGGGGCACGACTGATAGACAGGCAGGCAGGCACTGGAACCTGAGGACTGAGGAGAGTGTTAGCACAAACAACAATCTTGCACAGGTACCTCCATTTTGGAGGAGGTGCCTTATATAAGAGAAGTCCTCCAGAACGACGCGTGCGGCCCCTTTAAGAGGGAGGGAGCGCGCGCCCTAAGTACAGTGCCCGGGAAACTGCGCGCGGCGCGCGCACCCTGGGCAGACGCAGGAGGGTAGCCGGAGGACGCCGGACCGGGACCGCGGCGGTGAGGGGATCGACATCTCTGCCCGGCAGGAGGCAGAGATGCCAACGCTACACTACCCTTCCTCTAAGCCCCCTCTTAAGAAATCTTTCTAGAAGACGAGGAGCATGAATGTTCTCCCTGGGCTCCCAAGACCTCTCCTCAGGACCAAACCCCTTACAATCAACAAGAAAGCAAGAAAGAAAGTCTTTCCTCTTACCCTCTTGATGGCCAAAATATTCTCTACCTCAAAGAAGTCCTCAGCGGTGACTGGAGCTGGAGTGGTACCTGGATCATTAGGGAAAGGATTAAGGACAACAGGCTTGAGGAGAGACACATGAAAGTAATTTGGAATCCGTAAGGAGGCAGGGAGTTTCAGCTTGTACGCCACTGGATTTATTTGGTTCAAAATCTCGAAAGGACCGATGAACCGTGGGCCCAACTTGTATGATGGTATCTTGAGACGGACATATTTAGAGGAAAGCCAGACCTTGTCTCCTGGACTAAATAGAGACATCTCTTATCAGCATGATTCTTCATCTGCTCAGAGGACTGAAGAAGCGCAGATCTAGTGTCTTCCCAAATCACCAAAAAGTCACTGACGAGAGACTCCGCAGCAGGATTGTCCACTGAAGAAGAGACGGGAAATGGAATTCGGGGGTGTCGACCGTAAACAACAAAGAACAGGGACTTAGCAGAGGACTCACTCACATGGTTGTTATAAGAAAACTCGGCCCAAGGCAGAAGTTCTACCCAATCGCTATGGTGAGCGTTGACAAAGTGCCGAAGAAAACTGGTAAGGATCTGATTAATACGTTCCACCTGACCATGGGACTGAGAATGATACGCCAAAGAAAAGTCCAAAGTGACATCCAGCAACTTGAACGTGGCTCTCCAGAAGCGAGAAGTGAACTGAACTCCTCTGTCCGAGACAATGTGGAGGGGTAAGCCGTGGAGATGAAAGATGTGACGGATGAAGTCCTTAGCCAGCACAGGTGCGGACGGAAGACCAGGCAAAGGAATGAAGTGAGCCATCTTGGAGAAGCGGTCAGCGACCACACATATGATGGTAGAACCGGCAGATACCGGAAGATCAGTGATGAAGTCCATAGCAATGTGTTGCCAAGGAGCAGAAGGCACGGGGAGAGGAAGAAGACAACCAGCTGGAAGGTGCCTTGGTATCATGTTACGGGCACAGGAGGAACAAGCCACGCAAAATTCGCAACATCCTTGCGCAGGGTGGGCCACCAAAAATGTCGGGCAATGAGCAGAAGTGTCTTCCTCTGGCCAGCATGACCAGCCAGTTTTGACCTCAGAGTAAGACCCTCTTCCGATCCTGAGCTGCTACAAAGGTCTTACCAGGAGGTAGATGAGACAGGTCAAACGGAGCAACAGTCATTATTCTGGAGGGGTCAATGATGTGTAGAGGCTCCTCCTCTTGGTCGGTAGACAGGAAAGAGCGGGATAGAGCATCAGCTTTAATATTCTTGTCTGCCGGGTGGTAATGGAGAGTGAAACTGAAACGAGCAAAGAACAAAGACCACCTGGCCTGATGCAGATTTAGTCTTTGGGTGGTCTGCAAGTAAGCTAGGTTTTTATTGTCAGTGTAGATGACCACAGAGTGCAGAGCCCCCTCAAGCAAGTAGTGCCACTCCTCCAGCACTAATTTGATGGCCAGCAATTCTCGATCTCCTATGGAGTAATTGCGCTCGGACGGAGAAAAGAGTTTGGAAAAGAAGCCACAGGTCACCATTCGCCCTGACGAGGATTTCTGGGTGAGCACTGCTCCGGCCCCGGAGGAAGAGGCATCAACCTCCAGGAAGAACTGTTTATTGCAATCTGGACGATGTAGCACTGGAGCGGAAGAGAAGGCTTGTTTAAGAGAAACAAAGGCACTTTCCGCCTCGGAAGTCCATTCCCTGGGATTTTCTCCTTTACGGGTGAGAGCAGAGATGGGAGCAGTCCGGGAGGAGAAATGAGGAATGAAGAGGCGGTAATAGTTAGCGAATCCCAGAAACCGCTGAATAGCCTTCAACCCCTCAGGTCGGGGCCATTTTAAGACGGCAGACACCTTCTCGGGATCCATCCGCAGTCTGGTCTCAGAGATGATATACCCCAAAAATGGTAGGGAGGTCTGGTCAAAGAGGCATTTCTCGTACTTTGCATACAGGCGATTCTTCCGGAGCCTCAGCCGTACCTGACGAACATCCCTCCGGTGAGAGAACAGATCAGAGGAGAACACCAAGATATCGTCCAAGTACACCATCACGCAGGAATACAGGAGATCTCGGAAGATGTCGTTCACTAACTCCTGGAAGACGGTTGGAGCATTACAGAGACCGAAGGGCATCACGCGGTACTCGTAGTGACCATCCCGAGTGTTGAATGCTGTCTTCCACTCGTCTCCCTGGCGAATCCGGACCAGATTGTGCACCCCACGAAGATTGAGCATATTGAAAATTTTCGCGCCTTTTAGGTGGTCAAACAGCTCCGAGATGAGAGGCAGGGGGTATTTATTTTTGATGGTGATCTGGTTTAGGCCCCTATAGTCGATACATGGACGAAGTGAACCATCTTTCTTTTTGACAAAGAAGAATCCTGCTCTAGCCAGAGAGGTGGATTTCTGGATAAATCCCCTAGCAAGATTCTCTTCTATGTACTCAGACATAGCACGGGTCTCGGCCAGCGACAAGGGGTAGATTCGCCCTCGAGGAGGTGAAGCACCAGGTATTAGGTCGATGGGGCAATCATACAGCCTATGAGGTGGTAGTGTCTCAGCCTCCTTTTTATCGAAGATGTCCGCAAACGAACAGTAGGGTGCCGGCAGGCCAGGTAGGTTAGCTGGATTAGACAGAGGTCGAGCAGGACGAATCAGACAGAACTTATGACATTCCTGACCCCAACGGAGCACCTCACCCGAGCTCCAATTCAGGACGGGCTCATGTCTCCGTAACCAAGGCAGGCCAAGCAGAAGGGGGTGAGAGAGACCGGACAGCACGTAAAAGGAGATCCTCTCTGAATGTTGCATTCCCACCTGAAGAGTCACAGGCTCAGTGACAAACAAGATGGTCTCAGAGAGAAGCTTTCCATCCACAGAGGAAACCACTAAAGGATCAGCCAGACGTATGGTAGGAATCTGATATCGCACCACAACGGCCTGTTGAATGAGGTTCCCAGTGGCTCAAGAATCCAGATAGGCAGTCACGAAGAAGCGGGTCTCACCACTGGTAACCAAAATGGACAGAGTCAAGGGCGGAGAGGAAGAACTTTTGCCTAGGACGACCTCTCCGAGCGGTCCTAGACACTGGAGTTTCCCGGACTCACTGGACAGGAGCGGATAAGATGCTCTGTACTGCCACAGTAGAAGCAACTCCCCTCGGCGCGGCAGACCTCCTTGCGAGACTTGACCATCTTAACTTGGTCTATTTGCATTGACTCTGGAGAAGACACCGGAGGGGATGCTGGTTGTGAAAGGTTGGGGCGAAGCGCAGGGGTCTTCTCTCACAGGTTGCCTCCTTAGAACGCTCCTGAAAAAGGATGTCGATCCGTGTAGCTAATGACACCAGGTCGTCCAGAGAGGGAGTTATGTCATGACCGGCTAGCTCATCCTTGATCCACCCGGAATGGCCCTCCCAAAAGGTGGACACCAGAGCCTCATTGTTCCAGGCAAGTTCAGATGCGAGGGTGCGGAAGCGCATGGCTTACTGCCCCACAGAATATTTTCGTCCGGGCTCATCGAACACCTTCCGGAAAGCCGCGAGGGAGGTCCGGAGGTCGGACACCAGAGGATCCCCTCTCTTCCACAGAGGGTTAAGCCACGCCAACGCCTCTCCGGTGAGGTGAGCCATGATGAATGCCACCTTGCCCCGGTCGGAGGTGAACTGGTGTGCCAGGAGCTCAAAGTGCAGCGTGCACTGATTTATGAAGCCCCGACATAGGGCAGGGTTACCACCAAAACCAGGGCCAGCGAGGCGCAGAAAGCCGGGGTCCTAAGCCGGATGCCACAGCGCCACTGGGTTGAGGTGCGGCTGGAGCGCGTGCCGCTTGGTTAGAGGCGGACACAGTTGGGGTGGACAGCGCGTCCAGGCGGGAGTTGACTGTCCGCAGATAGGACAGGATAGTATCCTGTTGGGATCTCTGGTGAGAGACCTCTTGGTACAGGTCTGAGAGCGAAGGAGCCTGGGAGCCACCGGATTCCATGGCCTGTGCAAACTGTTACGGATCCAGGGGTGGAACCTCTGTGCTGTGATACAAAGAGGGACCAGAGGGGCATAACTAAGTGCCTACCCAGACCAACTCTGGCCACACGGCAGCTTAGTCGACTCTGTGAACCAAGGTGGGACCGGGAAGGTAAAGCAGGTGCAACTCTGGGACTGACCTTGTGTGAGAGCAGGCGACTCCCACGGGACTGATGGCCGAGGTGGCCGGGCACAGCAGATGAGCACGGCTGATAGACATGCAGGCAGGCATGGTTGATAGACAGGCTGGCGGGCACTGGAACCTGAGGACTGAGGAGAGTGTTAGCACACAAACAACAATCTTACACAGGCACCTCCATTTTGGAGGAGGTGCCTTATACAAGAGCAGTCCATCGGCCATTGGCCAGGGACTCTTTAGGACGGCGTGCGCGGCCCCTTTAAGAGGGAGGGAGCGCGCACGCGCGTGCACCCTACGTACAGTGCCCGGGGAACTGTGCGCGGTGCGCTCACCCCGGGCAGACGCTGGGGGGGGGAGCTGGAGGACACGGGACCGGGACCGCGGTGGGAGGCAGAGACGCCGACGCTACACAAAGGCTTCCTAAGCATCTAAAAAGGTCCCTTAGTCTGTTTCAGTAGGCTGCACAATCATGGGCAAGACTGATTTGACAGATGTCCAGAAAGCAGTCATTAACACGCTCCACAAGGTCCCACAGTTCCAATTTTCATTTGGAAATCAAGGTCCCAGAGTCTGGAGGAAGAGTGGAGAGGCACACAATCCAAGCTGCTTGAGGTCTAGTATGAAGTTTCCACAATCAGTGATGGTTTGGGGAGCCATGTTATCTGCTGGTGTAGGTCCACTGTGTTTTATCAAGTCCAAAGTCAGCGCAGCTGTCTATCAGGAAATTTTAGAGCACTTCATGCTTCCCTCTGCCGACAAACTTTTTGGAGATGGAAATGTCATTCTCCAGCAGGACTTGGCATCTGTCCACACTGCCAAAAGTACCAATACCTGGTTTAAAAACAACAGTATCACTGTGCTTGATTGGCCAGCAAACTCGCCTGACCTTAACCCCATAGAGAATCTATGGGGTATTGTCAAGAGGAAGATGAGAGACACCAGACCCAACAATGCAGACGAGCTGAAGGCTGCTATCAAAGCAACCTGGGCTTCCATAACACCTCAGCAATGTCACAGGTTGATCGCCTCCATGCCACGCCGCATTGATGCAGTAATTGATGCAAAAGGAGCCCCGACCAAGTATTGAGTGCATTTACTGAACATATGTTTCAGTAGGCCAACATTTCGGATTTTAAAAACATTTTTCAAGCTGTTGTTATAAACTATTCTAATTTACTGAGATAATGACTTTTGTGTTTTCATTGGCTGTAAGCCATAATCATCAACATTAACAGAAATAAACACTTGAAATAGATCACTCTGTTTCTAATGACTCTATATAATATATGAGTTTCATTTTTTGTATTGAAGAAATTAAATAAATTAACTTTTTGATTATATTCTAATTTAGTGAGATGCACCTGTATCTCTCTGATTTAAGGGCATGAAAATTCAAAGTTTGAAAATTGCGAAATTTTCGACAAATTTCCGATTTTTTCACAAATAAAAACAAGTCATATCAAATAAATTTCACTACTATCATGAAGTACAATATATCACGAAAAAACAATCTCAGAATCAGGGGAATCCGTTGAAGCATTCCAGAGTTATTACCTCATAAAGTGACACTGGTCAGAATTGTAAAAATTGGCCTGGTCATTAACGCGCAAACCACCTTCGCGGGTAAAGGAGTTAAAAACATATTAAAAACGCAGCTTCACATCTGCATTAGAAACGCATCAAATAAGGGGAAAAATATTGTAATTGTGGAATTTGGTGCGGACATCTGCAGAAAACAAAAAACACAGTATTTCTGCAACATGTGAACACGGCCTTACAGACATAAAAAAGCCAGATGTCGTATAGTGAAGCTGTATAAGGATGAGAAAGTTCTGGTGGTGAATAAACAAAAATTAAATCCATAAGTTCCAACTAAAGATGAGCAGGACGCACAGATGACGTTCCACCGGCCCTGACTAATCAAAAGCCGCGCTGGGGATGCCTGAAGGTAAAATATTCACAGCCACCTGTCCAGCCGCCGGAAGGTAAGAGATTCGTAGCCTCCTGTCCAGCCATCAAGTAACACTGACCTGGACGCTGGACCAGAGACCCGTGAATCGATCAACTCATCTCTAGTCCCAACTGCCCTATATACAACGGACAGTCCCGGATTTAGGTCTACGCCCTGCAGTCTCAGGCGTCTGCTGAATTTCCCTTACTACCACCACCCCTCTGACATCTCCTACTGACAGGGTAGAAAGAAATGGTAAATGGGCGAGGATTGGGGCGTGGCCACAAATTTGAGTGCACCGCATGATCTGTCCCTATTTCTGTTCTTCAAAATTTGGGAGGTGTGATGAACCCGTAGCCGCCATCTTGGTAATGATAAATCATATCCAGGGATGGCCACACTTCAGCAGCCCCCACCCTTGGGACCTTCTGTTAAAACGTCAACTAGATAGTTTCCCCCATCAGGCTCCTGTGAGATAAGAAGCCCCAGGGCCTACTTAACACTTGAATGCTAGGAGCTTCAAAGACTTCGAGAGGAAACACAGCCAGCAGGGGGGGGGTGCTTCGTCCATCTGTAACTGACCATTTGTCCCATAGGACTAGTTTCTTTGTCTGTCACAAGCATGGAGGCATAAGATATAGAAACATGAATAGTACAAGCATGTTGCGTGGGATGGGCCAATAAAAAAATATCACGGCGTCCCGGAGCCATTGCGCACACAAGCCTCCGCGGTAGACGTTGGTACGTGCTCTGGAAGCCAAGATATAGCGCTGAGCCATTCCTGAGGACCGTATGGTATCATAATTGATATCAAAAGGTCGGTTACGGCGGCCCGAATCCATGGGAACCCCTGGGGTATCCTGAGACCATCCCAGAAGAAGTTATTGGGTTCCTTAGAATTTGGGCTTCTGATCGAAGTTAGACCTGAGGGTGGAGACTGAGCCAGCTGACCTCACCAGCAGTGGGCGGGACGGGGCAGGTAAGATAGCAGGACAGACAAGAGATAAGTCAGTCTTGACCCAAGAGTGGTGTGCTGAACATCTGAGCACCAGCTGAGGCCACCAAGGGGAGGAGCAGTCTGACCATGCGGTGGTAGGCCTCAGCCTGTAACAAAGAACCGTGCCTGCGACCGCAGAATCCTCTCCCTGCGTCACAAGAAAATCAAGAAACCGGTAACTGATATGCTGTGGTGATTCTGTGTGTTGTATTCCATTGTTGTATAGTTTAGCCTGACCTTATACCTGTGTATATTTAGTTGTATATCGTGTATCTAGTGTATTATTATAATCAATTACCTCAAGTAATTGTGGGCCTGCCTTTTATTCTGCATAACGAACGCACGTCCATGTGAGCTCGGCTCAAGCCAAAAACGCTACCCAGGGTTGGTTCCTGACCCGATATAGGCCCATTCACGGACTGGGCGTATATCTAAAATAGGGACTGGTGGCAGCATACCAACTGGGGATTGGGGAAGGCTGGTAGTGACGGTCAGAGGTTCAGATATATATATTCCTGGCGCGGCCAAGGAAGATATATATACCGCCCTCACTACAGAGGGCCCCGATACCCAGTAGGTTACAGGACAGTCTCTCTGGCGACCGCTTATCCTAGGTGCAGTTCCTTGACTGACCTGAGGCTAAGAGGGCGCTAGCGAGTTGTGCTGTGTAGTGACGTTACGGTTTAGTGACGTTGAAGGGATAACACTCTACCGTGTTCCCTGCGCTGGTTGCAGCTACCTGGCACTACTTTCTCTAGGTGCAGTACCTTGACTGACCTGAGAGGTAAGGGGGCGCCAGAGAGCTGCACCCACCGGCCGGCTTTCATCACAGGAGGTATGAGTTGGGGTTAGACCCAAGTACTATAATAGACTAGTTCTGTGTTTTGTGCTTTGTATTATGGCCATTTATGGTCTTTTTAAATGTTTTTAATCATTGTTTGTGGCTTGTTGTATTGTATTGTATGAAGTTTTAATAAAATATGCTTAGGTAATCACCTTTGTATACATACTTCTTTTCCTCTCCCAAATTTATTATGGTTTTTGTATGTTTGGGTTGATCCCTACTTACGGGAGTTGTGCCCTCCAAAAACCTTGTTCTTTAACACAGCAGATGCTGTGGCCTTCAGTAGACCCCCAGCTGCTATGACAACTTAAAGAAGTTGTACACTACTTTATATTACCCCCCCCCCCCCAATGTATCCCCCCGGGGCCCCTAAGACTTTCTGTAAATACCTTATGTTGCTGATAATGCCTGTGAGCGGCGCTATCAGTGGCCGCTCACAGGCATCACGTGACCCCGCGCTGACGTCACGACAAGTGAGGTGTGACTCAGCGCTGGACTCCCCGCGGTGGCTGCTGGGTTGTGGGCGGGGTTACCCCTGCATCACACCCAGCATCCAACACGTGCTTTCCCAATGAATGGGGAGAAGCAGAGCGAGCGATGGATGCCGGGTGTGACGCGGGGGGTAACCACGCCCACAGCCTGGCATCCAACTGGAACACGGAAGACAAAGACCCCCGGCTGCTGCTAGTACTTGTCGTGACATCAGAGGATGTCAGAGCCGGTTGCAGCCGGGGGTCAAGTGATGCCTGTGAGCGGCCAGTGAGAGCGCAGCTCACAAGCATTATCTGCACCGTAAGGTATTTACAAAAAGTTTTAGGGGCCCTGGGGGGATACACTGGGGGGGGGGGGTAATCTAAAGTAGTGTACAACCCCTTTAATGTGATTGTCAGGGGGACTGGGTTGTCAATGGGTACTGAAAACAACTCCTCCCCCGTTCTTTAAGGGAATCTGTCACCAGATTTTTGCCCTCTAATCTGAGAGCAGCATAATGTAGACAGAGAATCTGATTCCAGTGATGTGTCACTTAGTGGCCTGTTTGCCGTAGTTTTAATATAATCACTGTTTTGTCAGCAGGAGACTATCACTATGGGTCTAGTAAACCTGCTGCCATGTAATCCAACCATGCCCCACTGATTGGCAACTTTGCCAGACATCTGTGTACACTGTGCATAGGCCAATCAGTGGTGTGGGTGGGGTTATACAGGGCTCAGCATTCAGAGAACTGGTAGATCTGCAGCAGATAAAACAGTGATTTTGTCAAAACTGCAGCAGTTGCTCAGTAAGTGATACTTAGCTGGAATCGGGCTCTGTGAAAAAAATGTGGCAAAACAGTCAAAAATAAAGTGAATTTTTGATTGCCACAAAATTTAAGAACCACACACTCCATTTTGATGAATTTGGTGCAAAAGACGCCAGCAAATACCACAAAACAAAAGAAGAAATGTGAATTTAAAAAAATCACAAATGATGAACAAGGCCCTAAATTACCTCCTCTCCCACAAGGGTCGTATTTTTTTTCTATTTTTCGGCAACTGGGAGAGGTTCTTGTCCTGAGATATGCCAGGCTTCAGATTTGTCAAATAAATGATAAATATGATGACTTCTCATTTCCTACCCTAATATATAATGATTTTGAATACAATCTGTATATCTCCTTGGAAATGTTTGTTCCTTTCTCACAGTTTATTGCTAAACCTTAATTTTGGAAAACATTCAATAAGAATCTACTTAGAAAACAAGAATTTCATTAGTAAAATTTAGGAATAATTTCTCCAAAAAATGTTTTCTTAACCATAAAGCTTAAAGAGGTTGTCAACTACTTTATCATTGCTGACCTATCCTCAGGATAAGTCATCAATGTCTGATCGGTCAGGGTCCGACACCCAGCACCCCTGTTGATCAGCTGTTACTGATGTTGGCGACGGCTGCCGCCAGCCGGGCATGCTCAATATCTTCTGATAGTGGCCGCAGCCAGGTACTGCATATCCGCCTCCTATTGATTTGAATACCCAAAAGTGACACCATTCTAAAAACTGCACCCCTCAAGGTGCTCAAAACCACATTCAAGAAGTTTATTAACCCTTTTGGTGCTTCACAGGAATTGATGGAATTTGGAAAAAAAATGAACATATAGCATTTCACAAAAATTTTAATTTAGATCCACATTTTTTTTTATTTTCACAAGAGTAACAGGAGAAAATGAACCTCAAAATTTCATGAGCAAATTCTCCTGAGTACACCGATACCCCATACGTGGGTGAAAACTGCTGTTTGGGCCGCATGGCAGGGCTCGGAAGGGTAGGAGCATCGTTTGACTTTTTGAACGCAAAAATGGCTGGAATAGAGAGTGGACGCCATGTCGCATTCGGAGAGCCTCTGATGTGCCTAAACACTGGTAGCCCCCACAAGTGACCCCATTTTGGAAACTAGACCCCTCAAGGAATGTATCTAAATGTGTGGTGAGCACCTTTAACCCCCAGATACTTCACAGAAGTTTATAACGTTGAGCCATGAAAACAAAAAAATCGAATTTTTCCCACAAAAATTTTCTTTTAACCCCAATTTTTTTATTTTCACAAGGGTAACAGGAGAAAATGGACCTCAATATTTGTTGTGCAATTTCTCCTGAGTATGCCGATACCCCATATGTGGTCGAAAACTACTTTTGAAGCACAATGCAAAGCTCAAAAGTGCCATATTGGAGTTCAGAGTTTGCTGGAATGGTTTGAGGGTGCCATTTCACATTGGCAGAGCCTTTGAGGTGCCAGAACAGCAGAAACTACCAGTAAGTGACCCCATTTTACAAACTACACCTCTCAATGAATTCCTCTAGGGGTGCAGTGAGCATGTTGACACCACATGTGCTTCACAAAAATATATATCATTGGGCGGTGAAGAAAAAATTACGTTTTACTAAAATATTGTTTTAGCCTAAAGTTTTTAATTTTTCTAAGAGCTAATAGTAAAAAAGGACCTCATAGTTTGTTGTGCAATTTCACCTGATTGCGCCAATGCCCTGCGTGTAATCGGGAACTACTTTTGAGGCACAGTGCAAAACTCAGAAGGGAAGGAGCACCATATTATAGTGCAAATTTTACTGTTATGGTTTGAGGGTGCCATGACCCCCATAAGTGACCTCATTTTACAAACTACACCTCTCAATGAATTCATCTAAGGGTGCAGTGATCATATTGACACCACAGGTGTGTCACAGAATTTTAAACCATTGGGTGGTGAAGAAAAAATAATTACATATTAACCACAAAAAATTTGTTTTACATTTTCACATGAGGAAATGAGTAGAAATGGCCCCAAAATGTGTCACACAGTTTCTGCGGAACGTGGAAATACCTCATATGTGGCTGTACAGTACGGCTTAGCCACACTGCGAGACTCGGGAGGGAATTAGCGCTATTTACCTCCTGGAGAGCAGATTTTCCTAGAATAGTTTGCGGACTCCATATACAGAACCCCTACGTGCTAGAAGAGCAGAATACCCCCTCAAGTGACCCCATTTTGAAAATTATACCCCTGCAAGACATGTGAACGCTAAATGTGGTTTAGGCACACTATGGAGCTCAGAAGGGAGGAGGGCATTTGGATTTGAGAGTTCAGAATTCGCTGGATTTCTTTTCAGGGTTGGGGGGGGGGTCATAGCGTTTTTCCAGAGCCTTTGTACTACAAGTAGCCTGGATGCCCCCTATATTTCCGTTAACAGATGACTGACCTGATTGGGAATTTGCTTTTTTGTGGATTGAGTTTGAGCTTTTATGGGGAACATTTTAGATAATGTTTGGGATCACATTTTTCCTGCGCTCTACTTTGAGCACTGACTTTGGGGTTTTCATCTAAATCTCCAAGTGATGTGATTCAGATGAAACCGAGGGATCCATTCACTATAATGAGGCAGCAGATTTACTCTGGACTTCATCTGGCCTCTGGTCAGCAGGGTCCTTCTTTTCAGAAGTGCACAAAACTATGGCTGACGGCACTTTTATGCACTCCTAAAAAGATGGACACCGCCGGATCATAGGCCAGGCAGCATCCACAGTGCCTCCATCTACTTCATTGTAGGCAATCTTCCACCGAGTGTTCGGTCTGAATCACGTATTTCTGAGATTTACATGGAAACCCAAATTTATGCGCTCAGCACAGAGCGCAGGATAAATTTGAGCGGGGCCTTACTGCGATCTTTTGGAGGCAGAATAAACAAATCAACAGCAGGTGAAGAATTGGTTTTATTTATTTTTTACGCTGCTCCTTGTGCGGTATAAGTGACTTTATTCTTTGGTCGGTGCAATTACAGGGATACCAGATTTATATTGTTTTTTTCTTGTTGGCTGCTATCACACACTAAGAGACCCTTTTTTTGCATTCCCATATTTTGATAGCAATAATTTTTCCTTATTTCTTCCGACAGTCATGTGACAGCTTGTTTTTAGCGGAACGAGTTGATGTTTTTATTGGTACCATTTTCAGGCACATGACATTTTTTGATCGCTTTCTATTCTAATTTTTGGGAGGCAGAATGAACAAAAAACAGCAAGTCAGAAATTATTTTTTTTTGTTTTTTTTTTATGCCGTTCCGTATGTGGTAAAATTGATAAGGCAGCTTTATTCTTCTGGTCAGTACGATTACAAAGATGTCACATTTATGTATTTTTTTTATGTTTTGGCGCTTTTACACAATAAAAACTTTTATAGAAAGAAAATTATTTTTGCATCGCTTTATCCTGAGAGCTATAACTTTTTTCATTTTTGCGCAGACGGAGCTGTGTGGTGGCTTGTTTTTTTGCAGGACAAAATAACGTTTTCAGTGACACCATTTTTTTACATTTGTCTTTTTTTCGAGTTTTCTTCCACTTTTTTCAGTGGCATGATGAAACTTTTTTTTTTTATGGCGATCACTAGTGTGACACTTTTACAGATTGGGTCGTTCCAGACGTGGTCATACGAAATGTGCACTTTTTTTATTTAATTTTTTTTACATAAAAATGTGCATTTATTAGTGTAATTTTTTTATTATTATTTTGTAAAAACATTTTTAATATTGTTACAATTTTTTTTTTACTTAGTGCCTTTATGGAACTTTCACTTTTTTTTTTTTCATGATGACCCCAGGTCACAATGACAACAATCGGGCCCCTGTGATGATGTCACAGAGTTACCGATCTGAGCTCCCTCCCTCTGCCTGCCTCCTAAATGTTGCGACCCCTCTCGATCATAGCATTTAGGGGCTTAACTCCTTTACGACCTTAGACTTATGCATACGTCCGGGTCGCCTGTTACTTACCGACCTTGGACGTATGGATATGTCTAGGCGATTTTGTGTGCACAGAGGCTGTGCGCGTGCGATTGCCACCGGGTGTCAGCTGATTCTGACAGCTGACACCCGGCTCTCAGTGCCAGGAGCGGTGCCCGCACTGCGCCCGGCACTTTAAACCCCTAAATGCTGTGATTGCAGCTTTTAGCGAACAGGCAGAGGGACAGAAGCTCCTCTGCTCTTGGATTGAAGACCCCGCGACATCATCACGGGGTCCTCATCATTGCTATGGCGACATCCGAGTCATCAGGCACTAGCAAGGTACTAAAATCATGCGCAGTGCATGATCTAACTAACTTGAGTCTGCAGGGCTGACAGCTATAAGGCATAGCAGTGATCCTGCATTGCTATGCCTTATAACAGTGATCAGACTGCAGAAAGTGAAAGTCCCATAGTGGGACAAAGTAAAAAAGTTTAAAAAAAAAAAAAAAAAAGTTGTCAAAATATTTTTTAATAAAATCACAAAATAATAAAAATATATATAGATATTGCACCCATAAATAAATATTATTCTGGAAAACAAACAAACAATAAAAGTACACATATTTGGTATCGCTGCATCCGGAACGACCTGACCTATAAAACTTTTCCAATAGTTAATCCCTTTAGTGAACATGGTAAGAAAGAAAAAAAAACAAGGCAAAATACAATGCTTTATCATTATACCGCCGAATAAAATAGTGGAATAAAACGCAAACAAAAAAACGAATGTAAATAAAAATGGTATCTCTGAAAACGTTATCTTGTCCAGCAAAAAAACAAGCCGCCATACAGCTCCCTCAGCTGAAAAATAAAAAAGTTATAGCTCTCAGAATAAACCGATGCAAAAATAATAATAATATTTTTTATTGTGTAAAAGCACCAAAACATAAAAAATACATAAACCCACAGTGTCCGTCTTTTTATTAGGTGTGCATAAAAGTGCCGTTGGCCACAGTTTTGTGCACCTCTGAAAAAAAAGGACACCTCTGAACAGAGGCCAGATGGAGTCCAGAGTAACTCTGCTGCTTTATTATAGTGAATGGATCCCTCGGGGGTTTCAACTTAATTACGTCACTCTGAGATTTAAATGGAAACCCCGATATCAGTGCTCAGCGTAGCGCACTGGATAAATGGGAACATTTTACATAACATTTTGGATCACAATAAAAGTTTTGACTCAATCCACACAAAAAAGCAAGTCCCCACTCAGGTCTGTCATCTGTTAATGGAAATATAGGGGGCTTCCACATTACTAGTAGCACAAAGGCTGTGGAAAAGCAAAATAGCCCTTGCCCCCCAAAAGGAATTCAGCCAATTCTGTGCTCCTAAATCCAAATGCCCTCCCCCCCTTCTGAGCCCCACAGTGTGCCTAAACCACAGTTATCGTTCACATGTTTGGCATTTCTGTAGCGATGAGAGTCCGCCTAATTTATGGGTGCATGTCTCCAAAAGCAAGAGCTAGGCAGAATGTACTGGTCACTACAACATACTGGTCACTACGGCAGTTTGCAATTTTCACTCAGAAACATCCACTGCAGCTTGATTCTGGACTACACCCATGTATTTAAAATCCTCACCACACCTGTAGATAAATTCACAAAGGCGTATGATTTCCAAAGTGGGGTCCTACTATTCTAGGAAAATCTGCGCTCCAGGAAGTCAAATAGCGCTCTGTCCCTCCTGAGTCTCACTATGTAGCTGGGGTATTTCTACATTCAGCAGAAATTGTGTGACAAATTTTGGTGCCATTTTTACCCATTTCCCAGTGTAAAAATGTAAAATCTGGGGCTAAAACAAAACTTTGGTGGTAAAAATGTAATTATTCTTTCTTCACCGCCCAATGGTGTAAAATTCTGTGAGGCACATGTGCCATCAACATGCTCACTGCACCCCTAGATGAATTCATGGAGAGGTGTAGTTTGTAAAATGGGAGTTCTGCTGTTCTGGCACCTCAGGGGCTCTACCAATGTGACATGGCACTGTCAAACCAGTCCAGCAAAATATGAACTCCAATATTGCGCTTCTTCCCTTCTGAGCTTTGCACTGTGCCTCTAAAGTAGTTTTCGACAAAATATGAGGTATCGGTGTACTCCGGAGAAATTGCACAACATTTTTGGGGTCCATTTTCTCCTGTTATCCTTGTGAAAATGAAAAAATTGGGGGCTAAAACAACATTTTTGTGGGAAAAATATTTTCTTTCATTTTCACAGATCAATGTTGTAAAATTCTGTGAAGCACCTGTGGGGTCAAGGTGCTCACCACACATCTAGAATTCCTTGAGGGGTGTAGTTTCCAAAATGGGGTCACTTGTGGGGGTTTCCACTGTTTAGGCACATTAGGTGCCCTCCAAATGCAACATGGCGTCCGCTAATTATTCCAGCAAATTTTGCATTCAAAAAGTCAAATGGCGCTCCTTCCCTTCCAAGCCCTGCTGTGCGCCCAAACAGTAGTTTTCCTCCACATATTGGGTATCAGCGTACTCAGGAGAAATTGCACAACAAATTGTACGGTGCAATTTTACCTTTATGAAAATGCAAAATTTGGGGCTAAAAAACATTTTTGTGGGAAATATGTGAAATTTTTATTTTCACGGCTCAATGTTATAAACTTCTGTGAAGCACTTGGGGGTTCAAGGTGCTCACCACACATCTAGATAAGTTACCTGAGGGGTCTAGATTCCAAAATGGTGTCAGTTGTGGGGGGGGTTCCACTGTTTAGGCACATCAGGGGTTCTCCAAACGCAGCATGGCAAACGCTAATTATTCCAGCAAATTTTGAGTTCAAAATTTCAAATGGCGCTCCTTCCCTTCTGAACCCCGCCTCCTGGTACCCTTGCGAAAATAAAAAAAATTGGGTCTAAAGTAACATTTTTGAGAAACAAAGTTAAATGTTCATTTTTTTTCTTCCACATTCCAAAAATTCCTGTGAAGCACCTGAAGGGTTAATAAACTTCTTGAACGTGGTTTTGAGCACCTTGAGGGGTTCAATTTTTAGAATGGTGTCACTTTGGGGTATTTTCTGTCGTATAGACCCCTCAAAGTGACTTCAAATGTGATGTGGTCCCTAAAAAAATGATTTTGTAAATTTTGTTGGAAAAATTAGAAATCGCTGGTCAACTTTTAACCCTTCTAACAAAAAAAATGTAGTTTCAAAAATGGTGCAGATGTAAAGTAGACATGTGGGAAATGTTATTTATTAATTATTTTGTGCAACATATCTCTCTGATTTAAGGGCAGAAGGATTCAAAGCTTGAAAATTGCAAAATTTTCTCCAAATTTCTGTTTTTTTTCCACAAATAAATGCAAGTCATATAGAAGAAATTGTATCACTATCATGAAGTACAATATGTCACGAAAAAAACAATCTCAAAATCAGTGGGATCCGTTGAAGCGTTCCAGAGTTATTTCCTCATAAAGTGACAGTGGCAAGAATTGTAAAATTTGGCCTGGTCATTAAAGGGAATCTGTCACCCCCTGGGAGATATGAGACCTCTAATATGGTCATACAGGTGATAGAAATGTAAATCTATTCCTACCTGTATACCTCATATTAGAGGTCTGGTTGCAGTGAAATGTCTTTTTATTCTTTCAAGTTTCTGACGCTTGCAGGCTGGGGAAAGGGAAGAAATCCCCGCCTCCTGTTTGAATTATCATTTCCCCCCCTCCCCTGCACGTTACAGTGCCCTGTGATGTGCAGTTCCATAGCCAAATGCCGCGCCTGCGCAATTTACCTTGTAAGCAAGGCGCACTTTATCCTCCCGTCTATGTTCAGGTATGTTGTGCGCAGGCGTCAGTGAGTCACTGTGACTTCCGCTCCAGTGACCTCTGACGTGCGCAACACTAAGGTGCTCTCCCCACTACCTCCCGGCATCGTCATTGCTAAGGAACCATATTGTATATATGTATACATATATATATGTATGGTCCTAACGATGACGATGTCGGGAGGAAGTGGGGTGCAAACCTTTGGTCACGGAACGGAAGTTTCTTCCGGTTCCTGTTCCCCTTCCTGCAAGCATCAAAAAGTTGAAAGAATAAAAAGACATTTCACTGCAACAAAACCTCTAATATGAGGCATACAGGTAAGTATAGATTCACATTTCTATCACCTGTATGCCCATATTAGAGGTCAGATAAGTGCCTGGGGGTGCCAGATTTCCTTTAACATACAAACAAAGTCCAAATAGTGTGCACTCCTTTCAAGGTGTGGTGCACTTAGGGAATCACTATGAATCGGAAAAAGAAAAGCATTTGAAAGAAGGGTTAATCAACACGTGAGTGCTGGGGCTTTTCTTTTTCTGATTAACGTGCAAACAGCCTTGCGGGGTAAAGGGGTTAAACAGCCAGGGGTGGTGCTGGCACCTTCTTTGGCTGTTAGTGCAGAAGCTTGGCCACTTTAAAGGGGTTGTCCAGTCTTACACTACAAGTCCGCAGTCATTCTCTGTGACTGCACAGAGCACATAGAGTGCTCGCTGTGAAGATTCTCTGGTGCAGGGAATGGCGGTTATGTGACCACAAGTATGTGCTCTACATACTCCGGGCACATTCAGACTAGATGGACGCAGCCTCGCTCAATACAAGTGTACTAAGCAAGACCGGAAAAAGTCTAGTGGGACTGTGGCCGGGAGTGCACATAGCGCCTACTTGTGGTCACATGAGCGCCACTCCCAGCACCAGTGAATCCTCACAGTGCTGGGCTCGCTGCCAGGTACTTCTGCTCTCATAGCTCTGTCACGTGGCACACAGTGGCCTCACTGAGATTCCTGGCCTTTTCATAACAATTCCATGCAGCATTGAAGGTAAAGGAAACCTGCACTGCCCCCATTAAAATTCACTAGGGTGCCACAGTGACGTGAGCTACGGTATTAGTGTGAACAACGCTTCACCAGACGCACTACATATCTGGCACTCGCTTTTCTATGTAACATGACGACAGTTCCTGAGTAACTCAGCGCCGGCCCCTTTATGGGCAAAACAGGAACCATGTGCACGTGACGGGGACTCCGCCCCGGACACCAGGAACCGAAACAAAGGCCCAGCGTCCTCCACGTCCCTACCACAAGCTGAATCCGAACTGCGTCACACAGGTCTCCAGGGCGCACGTCAACTCTGAAAGACAATGGGCGGAGTTTATTGCGGAAGTGTGACGTCCGGAACCCGGAAGCGTGCGTGACGTGATTACGTGAGCTACCAAAATATCAAGAGCAATCATGGCGGACAGGAGAGGTGGGAGACGAGCGGGTTATTCGGGTTGTGGTGTGA
The DNA here is from genome assembly GCF_046119375.1 of Phyllobates terribilis. NCBI lineage: Eukaryota > Metazoa > Chordata > Amphibia > Anura > Dendrobatidae > Phyllobates > Phyllobates terribilis. The sequence goes on from NW_027362762.1 coordinate 744,704,629, forward strand.
GATCGTTTACTGGTGACCGCATTCACGTCATGTTCAGTAGATGTCAGGTTATAACGCAGCTGTGTGAGCGGAGGCTCCAGTGCATAGGATGTGTACGGGGGGGGCAGTGGGCAGAGCTGCTGCTAATAGCTGTGTGCAGCACACATAGAGGTGGGGGTGAGGTGGTAGTAGGGGAACAGTCAGGGGGTGAGGAGCAGTTGGGAGGGGGTTGGTGTCAGGGGACCCCAGAAGACTTATCTCTTATTATAAATTGCTTTAGGAGGAGTACACATACAACAGGAAGATGCAAAATCTTAACTAAAAATGCAGGGATGATCTATAGAATATGATGCCACAGGGGGTCAAAAAACAGGGAGGGTGATTGTGACTGATTCGCCCTACCTCGATTCCCTTCCTGGCCGCGGAGGTCTGGTATAATGGGCAGCTGTCCCTATATGCCCCTTCCAGCCTAAGACACACATTCAACATATCAAATACTGTTGAAAAATTGTATAGGGGTGAAAAATTCCACTATCCACTCAAATAGGTGCAATATCAAGTTCTATCTAATATACCTAATTTGGACATCAGCAGCAGTATACAAGACAGACCCCCTATAGAGTATGACTAGAAAGATATTCTGTCATTATAACCTGCACCAATTATCCTTCATAGTGACTCTATGTATAGCCGACAATGTAGCTGTTTCAGTCATAAAGAGACCTATCAATAAGATGTTACTTGGCATTAGTAAATCTTCATCTTCCCTTTGTTTGCCCATCATCTTGACACGTGTGTGTCCCCCCCCCCCCCCCAGCTTATGGTCATACAGGGATTCATCAGAGGTCTCACTCAATGGGAATCACAGTATCCAGGCCAAGCCAGGATGATAGGCAAAGAAAGCCAAGATGAAGATGCTTTTTCCTAACTTATTTCTAATGGGGGAAAATATCACTGAGGTGTAGAGATAATGAGTAGTGTTCATTGAGCGTGTATTGTTAACCCTTTCGGTGAGCACGCTCTTGTGCACTGCAAAAATACTCGGCGAGCACCTGAGTGTACTCGCCGAAAGGGTTAACAATACACACTCTTTCAACCCTAATAATGGGATCTCACTTGTAAAACAAGCACCACGTCTCTTCCAACTCGGCTGTATAATAGGTGCATGTTTGGCCTGTCGCTGGCTGACCACACATCGCTGAAAATAAGCGCTGAGATAACTGGCATGTTGCTTTACTGTGCAGCTGCCACCTTGTTCTAGTCATCAGTTATTCATATAAGGCAGTGACCACTCATGTTTTGAGTTTTCCTCAGAGACATCTTTATTTTCCCACATAAGTAGCAACGCACATCAACATGACCGCTGCACCCAATTGCTGGTTAGCATGTATGGCATGTCGTTACTAATGGAAAAATCAAGAGGTTGTCAGAAATCAGTAGAGGATTAATTGGGTGTGTGTTGTGTGGGTTTTTATTTTCTCCTGGTACCCCTCTCACCTTCCAATGATCCCATTAAAATGAACACAATGTATGTTTTTGTTTGTTTGTTCCAAAGATCCCAGCAGTGATGATGATTCCTATGAAGTGTTGGACATTACAGAATACGCTAGACGTCACCATTGGTGGAGTCGAGTTTTTGGCCGAAATTCTGGACCCTTGACAGAAAAGTATTCTGTAGCAACACAGATTGTCATGGGTGGAGTGACCGGCTGGTAAGAAGTGTTCTGTGTGTAAATTGGTAATGAGTCAATGTTTTTACAGCCATAAAGGCTGGATCTAAAGATCGTTTGTGAGTGTGCACACAACACTAAGTATACTTCAGTATTAGTGATGAGTGCCAGTGCTCGTTACTCGGGTATGCACTGAGTAGCGCGGGTGCTCGAGTGACATGTTCAAGTCCCCGCGGCCGCATGTTTCACGGCTTTTGGCAACAAAGCATGCGGGGCATTGCCTGACAAACATGCGCCTACACTACTCAGTGCATACCCGAGCATCCTCAGGAAACTCGAGTAACAAGCACTTGCCCTCATCACTACTCGGCATATATTGATTTTTACAGTATTCAGATATTTTTATAGTTATGTACAGGATCCTCTGTGAATGTGCTCACCAATGGGGTTCATAGATAGAAAGGAAAAGCTTAAAGAGGTTGTGCAGTTCTTGGGGTGGGGGGCTGGTAGAAAATAACAGAAAAAAAAAACAAGTCACCTCTTCAGTCTCCCACCTAATCAAGTCCATTAGCTGAGCCACATCATAGCGAGGGCCATTGAACATAGTACAGCATGTCATAACGGGCAACTTGTTTCCAATGACTGGAGCATCTGTGGGGGATTGTCAGAAGGTGAAAGGTGGGGTGTAGTGTTTTCTTATCAAGAATATATTTTCTGCTGGGGCATATTTATACACAGCAGAATTGTTAGAGATTTGACTACTTAAAATAAGCTTCATTCACCTATACGAGATTTGGTGTTTGTTTCTGGTGCGAGCACATGACTTCTGCGATCAGATGAAAAGGACAATAACAGAACTTTAGCCAGTCTTTTCCATGTGAAGCTACTGTTACAGATTCTCCAGGTTTTTTATATTAGGATGATTTCTAGTTTCGCTGCTGCTTTTGTCCCCCTGATGCATGTAATTCACAATGTCTTTATGTTCATACTTCCAGATTCACCATGAGTGTTACTTTCTACCAGTAGCTTTTTATTGGTCCTTGTTTTTTTTTTACACTTGATAAAATGTACACTGATTTAAAGGGGTATTCCCATCTCCAAGATCCTATCCCATTATGTAGTAGGTGTAATAATAATAGTAATAGCAAATATCTCCAATTAGAAATGTAGTATAGTATTTTTGATTCGCTATGCCACTTACCTCATGTGTGCCTGCACATGACCTTGGGTATCCACGGTTACGACCACTAGCTGCTAGCTTTCACTTTATCAGTGGACGTAACCGTGGATACCTAATGTTCCTAAGGTCCTGTGATGCCTGCACATGAGGAAAGAGACATGGCGAATCAAAAATACTATACTGCATTTCTAATTGGAGGTATTTGCTAATATTATTATTTTTACACCTACCACACATTGGGAGAGGATTTTGGTGATGTCAATACTTCTTTAAGTTTTCTGTTGCTTTCTATGTTTATTAATATATATATTTTTTTTCTTTCTTGTATTCAGGTGTGCAGGGTTTTTGTTTCAGAAGGTTGGAAAGCTCGCAGCTACTGCAGTTGGTGGTGGCTTTCTTCTGCTTCAGGTAATACAGTAATTCTTTGGGTTTGGATGTCTAGAAAATCCTTCTAGTCCCTTCCGTCTACTCAAGTCTTTATTTACTATATATTAACTCGTATCAGAAGAAAATAACTTTATTTTTTGGAGAGGCGAGTCTACAGACAGCATATGCTTAGGAAACCTTTCTTCCTTTGGCACAACAAAGCTCATGATAATTGCATAAAATCATTTATAGGTCAATGAGAATATCATTGTATATAAGGTGGACAAGAAGGGGTTAATTAAACTTCCTTTTCACCAAGACGGTCTACATTAGCTGAGATCATTTAGATAAATTTGTCATGGAGTACTAAAGCATCAAAGAGTAGACAAGGTGGTAAAACACATGATCCTCTGTTGGAAGGAATGGTCATCTCCCAGCGCTTCAGGCCTTGAGGGGCCCTTATTTTATACCAATACAGTACAGACCAAAAGTTTGGACACACCTTCTTATTTAAAGATTTTTCTGTATTTTCATGACTATGAAAATTGTACATTCACACTGAAGGCATCAAAACTATGAATTAACACATGTGGAATTGTATACTTAACAAAAAAGTGTGAAACAACTGAAAATATGTCTCATATTCTAGGTTCTTCAAAGTAGTCACCTTTTGCTTTGATGACTGCTTTGCACACTTTTGGCATACTCTTGATGAGCTTCAAGAGGTAGTCACCGAAAATGGTCTTCCAACAATCTTGAAGGAGTTCCCAGAGATGCTTAGCACTTTTTGGCCCTTTTGCCTTCACTCTGCGGTCCATCTCACCCCAAACCATCTCTATTGGGTTCAGGTCTAGTAAGGTCTGTGGAGGCTAGGTCATCTGGCGTAGCACCCCATCACGCTCCTTCTTGGTCAAATAGCCCTTACACAGCCTGGAGGTGTGTTTGGGGTCATTGTCCTGTTGAAAAATAAATGATGGTCCAACTAAACGCAAACCGGATGGAATAGCATGCCGCTGCAAGATGCTGTGGTAGCTATGCTGGTTCAGTATGCCTGCAATTTTGAATAAATCCCCAACAGTGTCACCAGCAAAGCACCCCCACACCATCACACCTCCTCCTCCATGCTTCACGGTGGGAACCAGGCATGTAGAGTCCATCCGTTGACCTTTTCTGCGTCGCACACAGACACAGTGGTTGGAACGAAAGATCTCAAATTTGGACTCATCAGACCAAAGCACAGATTTCCACTGGTCTAATGTCCATTCCTTGTGTTCTTTAGCCCAAACAGGTCTCTTCTGCTTGTTGCCTGTCCTTAGCAGTCGTTTCCTAGCAGCTATTTTAAAATTAAGGCCTGCTGCACAAAGTCTCCTCTTAACAGTTGTTGTAGAGATGTGTCTGCTGCTAGAACTCTGTGTGGCATTGACCTGGTCTCTAATCTGAGCTGCTGTTAACCTGCGATTTTTGAGGCTGGTGACGCGGATAAACTTATCCTCAGAAGCAGAGGTGACTCTTGGTCTTCCTTTTCTAGGGCGGTCCTCATGTGAGACAGTTTCTTTGTAGCGCTTGATGGTTTTTGCAACTGCACTTGGGGACACTTTCAAAGTTTTCCCAGTTTTTCGGACTGACTGACCTTCATTTCTTAAAGTAATGATGGCCACTCTTTTTTCTTTACTTAGCTGCTTTTTTCTTGCCATAATACAAATTCTAACAGTCTATTCAGTAGGACTATCAGCTGTGTATCCACCTGACTTCTGCACAACACAACTGATGGTCCCAACCCCATTTATAAGGCAAGAAATCCCACTTATTAAACCTGACAGGGCACACATGTGAAGTGAAGACCATTTCCGGTGACTACCTCTTGAAGCTCATCAAGAGAATGCCAAGAGTGTGCAAAGCAGTCTTCAAAGCAAAAGGTGGCTACTTTGAAGAACCTAGAATATAAGACATATTTTCAGTTGTTTCACACTTATTTGTTAAGTATATAATTCCACATGTGTTAATTCATAGTTTTGATGCCTTCAGTGCGAATGTACAATTTTCATAGTTATGAAAATACAGAAAAAATCCTTTAAATGAGGTGTGTCCAAACTTTTGGTCTGTACTGTATGTGCTTGCTGTAGAATCACCTTAGAGGAACCTTTAGCACAAAACGTCTGTTCATACCAAGCACAGACAATTTGTGCTCTGCCATTACAGTAGATGGAGAAGGGTGGAAAAAGATCACTGCAATTGGTTTCAACAGGTTTTGAATTGTTTTTTTTTTGCTGGCAGATTCACAGAAAACAAACAACCAGCAGTAAAGATTTCTACATTGATATTCATTGGCCATATTTTGTGTTTTCTGCTTCTAGATTGCAAGTCATGGCGGGTACATACAAATAGATTGGAAAAGAGTTGAAAAGGATGTAAACAAGGCAAAGAGAAAGATAAAGAAGCAGGCTAATAAGTCTGTACCAGAAATTAACAATTTAATTGAGGAGGTAAGGAAATTTCTTTTAATCACTTGTTTTATGTATTTAATAACTAGTTGTGCATTTTTCCATCCACTGCTGCTGGTTTTGTCAAAAATAAAATTTTAATTGCCTTTTCGCATTTTCCCCTTTTTTTGGGGGGGCTGGGGAGTATAAGGCTACATGAATAGCAAAATGCTCTTTTTCATGCAGTTATTCTGTTTACAAATTTTTCAGTGATGGGCAGCTCAGAATGACCTCTTATTACCTCGCAGAATGTCTCAGCAGTGATTGCCGATTATGGTTATTTTCTATAAGGCTGGTTACAAAGCCTTAACAAGCTGCAGATTGCCACATGTGACAGCTAATCATTGAATGCATTTTTTTTTTCTCTTGCAGTCACAAGATTTTATCAAGCAGAACATTGTAGTGTCCGGGGGATTTGTTGGAGGGTTCTTGCTAGGCCTTGCCTCTTAGGAAGCTGCAAAGAAGAGTGCAATGAGAAGTGTGTTATAAAACTGAAAACTATGGAGGATGCCTGTCTGCTAACAGAGATGCCTAGTTCTGTTTGTTTTCTGTAGAGTGGTCTTCTTGTACATGCGCACCTATGGACTGCTTGCAAAAAAAGGCTCTGGCCTAGTCTGCACAAACATCTCCAGGCTGAACTTTGTATACGTTACACACGAACATTATTTCTGACATTACTACTCACTGACATTAGTTTGTTTCATGAGCAGTTTTTTTCTTTTGTGAATTTATAATGGATATCATTATGATAGGTTTTGAAAAGTTCATGTTAGCGTCTATAAATCTTTTTTTTTTATATATATATATTTATTTAACTGTATTTTTTTCTTTTCTTGACTAGTGCCAAAACTATGTACTGTAATGGCATTTGGAGCCCTATAGGTGAGTTAGTCTTGAAGGAAGAGGAAAAAAAAACTATACTGTGCAATAGATTACCAAGAATTAGACTAGAAGTCACCGAAATAAAGCTGAGTCTATCATTTAGTATTGTGTAGATTTTTCTCTAAAAAATTGATACTGTATACGGTTTATACAAGTAATAGAAAAAATAGATACCAGCTTCTTTAAAAGTCCAAGGTTTATTTATACAAAATTAAAAGCATGAATCCATGGTGTGATCACAGAGGAACGCATTTCAAACGCTCTCCGGCGTTCTGGCTCAGAGTTCCAGAAAGGACCTGTCATGCGTTTACCACAACATAGAGGGGCCAGAAGACCGCGGTGTCTGATTTCACATACTCCTGCACCGATTAGAAACACTTGACCATCACATTAAACAGTGCAGATTTCTGCTAGTAGTGCAGGGGTTCATCTGTTCAGTTGAGAGCTCCTGGAGCTTTTCTGCTTTGATGGTCTCAGCTGTTCAGTGTTGGCCACTCCCCTCTGCGCTATATATATATATATATATAATATCACATACACACACACACACACGCGCCTCTGGCAATCAGGAATTGCTAGTGTTAGGCCACGGCCCCACTATCAGTATTTTTTTTTTTACTCAGGAGTGGGAGCCAAAACCCGGTGAGGAACAATCAGAGAAATGGTATAATAGAAACAAGTCACCAATTCTGCATTTATCACCCAGTCCTGGTTTTGGCTCCCACTCCTGAGAAAAAATCCTGACCAAATACTGATAGTGGGGTTGTGGCCTCAGTTTCATACTACTAGGTTCTGGAGTTGGAGGTGTTGGTTGTTTGAAGGGGCTTTTGGAGTGTTGTTCTAAAGACTTATGCTTGGTGATTTGACTGTGTGCTTATCTTCATCTCTTATTTGGTTTTTCCTTTCCGGTGTTCCACTCTGTTGTTTATGAGTGCATATTTGTATGATTGGTATTTCCATTTATCCCTGTATGTCTTCCTTGTTTGTGTATTCTTATACACTACTACTGCCCACTTCCCTGGGTGGGGGAAGGGACAGATAAAGGCTGATTTAGGAGCTCAGCAAGGCAAAAAGCCACAGCGTCTTCACCATTAGAAGTAATCCATAGATAGCTAGGGTGCTCCTAACTTTAGGGATAGGGAAGGAGCCCCTAGGCCTGGGATATCTAACAGTGTCATGACACGACCCATGCCAATAATTTTAATTTGCTTGGAAGATGCTTAGGACAGAATGTGAAGGCTGCAGCCGATCAGTAGCTGCTGATTGGATGCAGCATTCATTTAATGCACCCACCAGCTGTTGATATCAGGATAAGGTGATTGTGGCAGACACTGCAACTGTGCCCATGAAATACTGGTGTGAAACTATAGTTATAATTAGTTTCACAGCTTTTGGCAATGAAGGGGTGGTCCTATAAACAACATAAATTACCGACCCACAGGATTGATGACACGTGTGAATGAGACTTTAGCCATCATGTAAACCCTTCTTCCCTGCTCCAATAGCTGTTAATAAAGCAGCAGTTGTACATGCTCACTCACACCGGAAGGACTTTGGTTCCCTCTTTCTCATTTTCAATGGAGGTCTCAGCAGTCCTTACCCTTAGCAATCAGACATTTCTAATGGATCCTGTGCAAAGGTGATTTGTGTTGTTTGAGAGAACTCCTTTCATGTAAAATGTTATTCATAAGTGTATACTGGCAACTTTACTAAGGCTACACACAATATGTACACTATGCTTACATTGTGCTTGCATCCTTCAGCAAAAAAGGTGTTTGCTCCATTAAACGGGTTTTATGGTGCTGCTCACTTCTGTATTGGGACGTGCAGAGACCGTGGTATCATGTCGTCAGGAACCTGCTGGAACGTGTGTTTGATTATTAGGGCTCATACTCGTCTGCGAGAAAAATGGACGAGTGCAATCCAATAAAAAAAATCGTATTGCACTCTGACTAATATTCTATGATTGCCTTCTGATCTGCGTTTTTTTTTTTTTTTCTCAGCTCAGATCAGACTAAGAAAAAAATTGCAGCATGCTGTGTTTTGCCGCTTATATCGGACGAGATGTGCCAATGCAAGTCAATGGGTGCAAGAAAAAAATCGCACGGCACACAGTCCATGCGTGTGCTCTCTGATTTTTATGCACCCATCTCCTACAAAACCCAACAATTCATCAGCCCATTGCATTAAAAAAATCTGTGTGACCCGTCAGAATAGAAAGAATAGATATGATATATACATACATAGAATAGATAGAAAGATGTCAATCACATAAAATGTGCAGTGCGTCTGTATACTTAACCAGTAAAAGCTATTAAAATGGGGGACCCCCCCAAAAAATGATGTGAGGTCCTCCTTATAATTAATAACCACAAAGGCTAGGCAGACAGCTGTGGGCTGATATTAATATGCTAGGAAGGTGCTATGGATATTGGCCCCTTCCCAGACCAAAAACATCAGCTTTCAGCCCCCCCCCAGAAATGACGCATCCATAAGATGCACCAAATATGGCGCTTAGCCTCTGCTCTTCCCACTTGCCTGTGGCGGTGGCAAGTGGGATAATAGTAATGGGGTTCATGTCAGTTTTGTATTGGCAGCTGTCATCAAGCCCAGGGGTTAGTAATGGAGAGGCGTCTATAAGATTCCCCCATTACTAACCCCATAGTCATATTGTAAAAAGAAAAACACATCCCGAATAAAGTCTGTTATTTAAAAGAAAGACAAATCCTCCACCCCATTTACTCATTTATTATGGAAAAAGGAAAAATAATAAACCTCCATATTCCTCACCTGTCCAACGAGAAGATAATCCATTTGTCACTTGACTAGTCTAGGTCTGCTACATCTAGATGTATTTCTGAATGGTGGCATGATGCAACCCGTTCACCCTGACATCCAGCAGAGACACTGAGTTACACGTGATAGCACAGCTTCAGTGACTCGCGGTGACATGAATAAGGTGAGCGGAGTTCATAGCCGATGAATGCCGTTCAGTTCACGGACATCAGCGCTAGTGTGGTTGAGTTGCTCACAATGCACAGTGTACACAGGAAACTGCAAGTCAGGGGAGTTGGCTGGGGTATACACAGTTTAACTCCTAGCTCTCCTACATCAGACAAAACAGGTATTCTATGGAAACTGCATCAGCAGCCCAGTAAGTGATACATCCCTGGAATCAGACTTTCTTGCTCTGTTACTCTGCTCTCAGATTATATAGAAAAAAACCTGCTGACAGATTCCCTTTGTTACATAGGTTGAAAAAAGACCTACGTCCATTAATTTCAACCTTTTTCACCAATTCTATATTTTTTTTGTTACTAATTTATCTGTCACGCTCGTGGACCCACTGTGCCATGGGGCTGGGCTTACCTAGGAGAGGCGTAGCTAAGTGGCTACCTGGTTTTCACTGGAGATTCTGATGGTGGAATCAGGTTTGAGCTGCAGGTAGCCGCCAGGTACCACTCCTAGGCAGTCCCCCGGTACTGCAGCTGCTGACCCCAAGGGTGAAGTTCACTGACACGAACTGGACTTGGAGTCACAGGCAGGACTGGCATCTGCCTGGCCTTTGCTGCACTCCTATTTCCCTCGTTCCTACAGTGGTCGGTCGTTTTCCTGGTTGTTAGGAGCAATGTCCTGCTGTAGTAATCCCAGTCCAGGGCTTGCAATCCTAATATCAGCCAAACTGGTATGTTTACTAGGTTGTGCCAGATCAGTACTGTGCTCCCTGAAACTTTTCCCCCTACCCCTTCTTCTGTTACCCAGCTACGTCCTTTTGCGTCCTGATCTTCCCCACCTCCACCCTCCTCCATATCACTGACCCCAGGCAGAGACCCTCAGTGAGCTCTAAACTCCTCTCCAGGTTTGTAGTGCTCCTGAATGTTACAATCTGCATATTTAGATCCGTGACCTGGGCTTCCAAACGTAACTCACTGACATCAAGTGCAGATATATTCACTCTCAAACGGCTGTTCAAAGCATGCATACATCTTTTCAGGTTACAAAGCTTTAGTTGATCAGTGTGTCTGTTGTCGCCATTTTTGCCAGCACTGATACGTATCAGTATGGGAATGTGCTGTTTTTTTAACCCCTTAACGACATGCGCCGTACACGTACGGCGCATGGCTTGTCTCCCGCTTTGATGTGGGCTCCAGTGCCATTTCTGGGGCCATGACAGCTGTTCTGATCATCTATCATGTGCCACTAACAGCTGCGGGTAGAATCGCCTGTTAACATGTTAAATGCCGCTGTCAATCTCTGACCGGCATTTAACATGGCCGCGGTGGAAGGACGCCACATGTCTCGCCCATCGGCGCAGGACCGCGGGTCGCCGATGGGTTGGCATGACAACCCGGTGTCTGCATGAGACCCCTGCGGTTGTCATTACCGGGAGGCTATGAGCAAGTGAGCAATTCTGCTACACACGGGCGATCAGAGCATCGCAGCTTCTAGTCTCCCATGGAGACTATTGAAGTATGTGAAAAGTAAAAATGTTTTTAAAAATATAAAAAAAATATAAAAGTTTAAATCACCTCCCTTTCGCCCCATTCAAAATAAAACAAAAAAAATCAAATGTATACATATTTGGTATCGCCAAGTTCAGAATCGCCTGATCAATATATTAAAAGACTTAATCCGATCGGTAAATGGCGTAATGTGAAAAAAAATCAAAACGTCAGAATTGCATTTTTTTGGTCGCCGCAACATTGCAATAAAATGCAATAACGGGCGATCAAAACATCGGCTCTACCCCAAATTGATATCAATAAAAACGTCAGCTTGGCGCGCAGAAAATAAGCCCTCACCCGGTCCCAGATCACGAAATATGGAGACGCTAGAGGTCTCGGAAAATGGTGACTTTTTTTTTTTTTTTACACCACTCACATAAAAAAAGAACCTATAAATGTTTGGTGTCTACGAACTTGTAATGACCTGGAGAATAATAATGGCAGGTAGTGGCAGTTTTACCATATAGTGAACGTGGTAAAAAAAAAAACCAAACAACTGGAATTGCACTTTTTTTGCAATTTTACCGCACTTGGATTTTTTTTCCTGTTTTCAAGTACACGATATGGTAAAACCAATGGTGTCGTTTAAAAGTACAACACATCCGGCAAAAAAAAAAGCCCTCACATGGCCATATTAACTAAAAAATAAAAAAGTTATAGCTCTGGGAAGAAGTGGAGCAAAAAACGTAAGTGCAAAAAACGGAAAATGGCCCGGGGTGAAGGGGTTAATAGGCAGTGTGACAATATGGAGGGAACTTATCAGGAAGGGAATTTTTGAAGTCCTTTTTGCTTGTTGCGGTGTTGCCTTTTGTAACGGTCTGGGAGGCGGAACGTCTGAGCAACTATACAAGGGGGCGGTCCTTGTAAGGAAGCGGGTGACTCCCAGGGAAGACGGGCAGGTAGTCACGGCAAGTGACAGGGACAGTCTCTGGGTAGAAGGGCAGGTAGTCACGGCAAGTGACGGGGACAGTCTCTGAGAAGAAGGACGGGTACTCACGGCAAGTGACAGGGACAGTCTCTGGGTAGAAGGACAGCAGGCAGGTGGCTGGTGAGCGCTCCCAGGTGAGCGGGCGAGAGTCTTTGGACCGGCAGGTGGTCACGGCAAGTGACGGCAGAGCCTCCAGGTAAGCTAGCAGGCAGGTAGCAGATGAGCGCTCCCAGGTGAGCGGGCAGGCTGGTCCATAGACCGACTGACAGGTGTCGGAAGGCAGACCGTCGGACCGCAGGCTTGCAAGCAGGTAAACGGATATCAGGCGGGTATCAAGCAGGAATCTGGCAGGAACAGGCAGGAATCTGGCAGGTAACTGGTAACGGGACCTGAGGGCTGAAGCAGAGTGAAGGCTTTGCAACAACATTGCTCGGGCACCTCCATTTTGGAGGAGGTGCCTTAAATATGGGAGGTCCTCCGGCAATTGGCCGGGGACTCCTTAGGACGGCGCGCGCGGTCCCCTTAAGAGAGGGGGAGCGCGCGCGCCCTAAGCACACTGCCGGGGAAGGAGCGCATGCCGGAAGCAGCGGGGAGAGAAGCGCTGGAGGACGCCGCGCCAGGAGCAGGGAGGTGAGAGGGACGGCGTCTCTGCCTAGTACCGGGCAGAGACGCCGATGCTACAGTACCCCCCCCTTTAGGCCCCCTCTTTTTTTTGGCCAGAAAGAAATATTTCAAGGAGAAGCGGGGCGTTGATGTTCTCCCTGGGTTCCCAAGTTCTCTCCTCAGGACCAAACCCCTTCCAATCTACCAGAAAAAAGGTCTTTCCTCTTACTCTCTGGGAGGCCAGAATACTCTCTACCTCAAAGACGTCGTCAGCGGAAACCGGAGCAGGAGGGGCACCTGGATTATTGAAAAAAGAGTTAAAGACAACGGGTCTGAGGAGAGATACGTGGAAGGAGTTGGGAATCCGTAGGGTGGCCGGGAGTTTTAATTTGTAGGCCACAGGGTTAATTTGCCTGAGGACTTCGAAGGGACTGATGAATCGAGGGCCCAACTTGAAGGAGGGTACTTTGAGCCGCACATGTTTGGACGAGAGCGAAACCTTGTCTCCCGGACGGAATTGAGGCGGATCCAGACGTCTCTTATCAGCCTATCTCTTCATCCGCTCAGAGGACAGAAGAAGAGCGGACCTGGTACTCTCCCAAATAGTAGAAAATTCGCTGACAAGAGACTCCGCAGCAGGGTTGTCCACAGAAACGGAGACAGGGAGCGGAATCCGGAGGTGCTGGCCATAGACAATAAAGAACGGGGACTTGGAAGAGGATTCGCTCTCGTGGTTATTATAAGAGAACTCGGCCCAAGGAAGGAGGCCCACCCAATCAGAATGGTGGGCATTAACAAAGTGCCGGAGATAGCTGGTAAGGATCTGATTGATCCGCTCCACTTGACCATTGGACTGAGGGTGGTAAGCGGAGGAGAAGTCCAGGGTGACGTCCAGCAGTTTACATGTGGCTCTCCAGAAGCGTGAGGTAAACTGAACCCCTCGATCCGACACGATGTGGAGGGGTAGGCCATGGAGACGGAAGATATGGCGAATAAAGTCCTTAGCCAGCTCAGGTGCAGACGGAAGACCAGGCAGGGGAATGAAGTGGGCCATTTTAGAGAAGCGGTCCGCGACCACCCAAATGACAGTACACCCGGCAGAGACAGGAAGATCGGTAATGAAGTCCATAGCGATGTGTTGCCACGGGGCAACAGGTATGGGAAGCGGCAGGAGATGACCAGCTGGTAAGTGTCTGGGAATTTTGTTGCGGCCACAAGATGAACAGGCAGAGACGAAGTCTACCACATCCTTACGCAGGGTAGACCACCAGTAATGCCGGGAAATGAGTAGGAAGGTCTTCTTTTGGCCGGCATGGCCAGCTAGTTTAGAAGAATGACCCCAGCGAAGAACCCTCTCACGGTCTGGAGGCGCCACGAACGTCTTGCCGAGTGGAAGACGAGTCAAATCCAAGGGGGCCACATTCATCACCTTGGAGGGGTCGATAATGTGCATAGGCTCCTCCTCTTGGTCGGAGGACAGGAAGGATCGGGACAAGGCATCAGCTTTGACATTTTTGTCCGCCGGGCGGAAATGAAGGATGAAATCGAAGCGGGCAAAGAACAAAGACCACAGGGCTTGACGTGGATTATGTCTCTGGGCATTTTGGAGATATGCCAGGTTCTTGTGATCCGTATAGATGATCACCGGGTATAGAGCCCCTTCAAGCAGGTAACGCCACTCCTCCAGCGCCAATTTAACGGCAAGCAGTTCTCGGTCTCCTATGGAGTAATTGCTCTCAGAGGAGGAGAAGATTTTAGAGAAAAAGCCGCAGGTTACCATTCTCCCGGAGGAAGACTTCTGGGTGAGCACCGCTCCGGCTCCAGAGGAGGAGGCATCAACCTCCAGGTAGAACTGTTTGTTGCAGTCCGGACGGTGCAGCACAGGGGCAGAGGAGAAGGCTTGTTTCAGGGAAAGGAAGGCCTCCTCAGCTTCGGATGATCATACCTTGGGATTTGCTCCCTTACTGGTGAGCGCAGATATGGGCGCAGTCCGTGACGAGAAGTGAGGAATGAAGAGACTATAGTAATTAGCGAAGCCCAGGAATCGCTGTATCGCCTTCAAGCCCTCCGGACGGGGCCACTTTAGGACAGCAGAGAGCTTCTCGGGATCCATTCGCAAGCCTGTCTGGTAGATAACATAGCCCAGGAAAGGAAGAGAGGTCTGCTCAAAAAGGCACTTCTCGTATTTAGCATAGAGGTGGTTCTGCCTGAGCCTAAGCAGGACCTGACGAACATCCCTCCTGTGTGTGGGAAGATCCGGAGAGAAGACCAAGATGTCGTCCAGGTATACCACCACGCAGGAGTAAAGAAGGTCACGGAAGATGTCGTTGACCAGTTCTTGGAAGACGGCGGGAGCATTGCAGAGACCGAAGGGCATCACACGGTACTCATAGTGTCCGTCCCAGGTATTAAATGCTGTTTTCCACTCGTCTCCCTGACGGATACGGACCAGGTTATACGCTCCACGTAGATCCAGCTTGGAGAAGATCCTGGCGCCTTTAAGATGATCAAATAACTCAGAGATGAGCGGAAGGGGGTATTTATTTTTAACCGTGATCTGATTGAGTCCTCTATAGTCAATACAGGGGCGTAGCGAGCCGTCTTTCTTTTTGACAAAGAAGAATCCGGCTCCAGCCGGGGAGGTAGATTTCCGGATAAATCCCCTAGCCAGATTCTCTTCAATGTACTCAGACATGGCCCTGGTCTCGGCTGCAGAAAACGGGTAGATACGCCCACGGGGAGGAGTGGTGCCAGGTACCAGGTCGATCGGGCAGTCATATGGCCTATGGGGTGGCAACATCTCTGCTTCCTTCTTACCGAAGACGTCCGCATAGGGCCAGTAAGGAGCCGGGAGACCTGGTAAATTAGCTGGAGTAGGCGGAGGGCGAGCTGGGCGGACCGGAACCAGGCAGGTCCTATGGCAGTCTGGACCCCATCGGAATACTTCACCGGATCGCCAGTTCAATACGGGTTCGTGTGTCTGGAGCCAAGGTAGACCTAGCAACAGGGAGTGAGAAAGTCCAGACAACACATGGAATGAGATTTCCTCAGAGTGCAGCATTCCCACCTGCAGGGTTATGGGTTCAGTGACGAGCAGGATGGTCTCCGAGAGAAGTCTTCCATCCACGGAGGCGACTGATAATGGTTCAGCCAGGGACTTGGTGGGAATACGGTATCTCTCTACCAGAGACTGGGAGATGAGGTTTCCAGCAGCTCCAGAATCCAGGTGGGCAAGTTCAAAGTGACGGTTTTCTCCCCAAGCAATAGAGACCGGTAAAGTCAGAGACGGAGAGGGCTTACTTTTGTCTAGGACGACCTCTCCGAGCGGTCCTAGACACTGGCGTTTCCCGGCTTCTCCGGGCAGGAACGGATGAAGTGCTCCATACTGCCACAATAGAAACAGCTTCCCTCGGCTCGGCAAGATTCTTGGCGAGATCTGACCATCTTGGTCTGGTCGATCTGCATAGGTTCAGGCGAGAGCGCCCGCGGAGTGACTGATAGGCAGGTCTCAGGGAAGTAGGAGCAGAGCAAGAAAAGTCTTTCTCCCAGGTAGTCTCTTTGGCACGTTCTTGGAACCGGATGCCAATCCGGGTAGCTAGTGACACCAGGTCATCCAGAGTGGTAGGAATGTCCCGACCAGCTAACTCGTCCTTAATCCGACCGGAAAGACCCTCCCAGAAGACGGACACCAGAGCCTCATTTTCCCAGGCAAGCTCAGAAGCGAGGGTGCGGAACCGTATGGCATATTGGCCCACGGTGAGACTCCCTTGGCGGAGACGTAGCAGAGAGGAGGCAGAAGAGGTTTTCCGTCCAGGTTCATCGAAGACTTTCCGGAAGGCAGCGAGGAAAGACGGCAGGTCGGACACCAGGGGATCCCCTCTCTCCCACTGGGGATTTAGCCATGCCAGTGCCTCCCCAGTAAGATGGGACATGATGAAGGCCACTTTGGCCCGGTCGGAGATGAACTGGTATGCCAATAGCTCAAAGTGCAGGGTGCACTGGTTTATGAAACCCCGAGCTAAAGTAGGTTCGCCGGCAAAGCGTGGAGGTGCCAGAAGCCGAGGTCCATAGTCGGGTACCATGAAGGGACTGGATTGCGGTACCGCAGGAATGGGCACGGCTGGACCAAAGGTAGACATAGACAAGTCACACAATGCGCCTAGACGAGAGTTAACGGACCGTAGATAGGACAGTACCACCTCCTGCTGAGTTTTCTGACGTAAGACTTCCTGGTGCAGATCGGAGATCTGGGGGCCACCGGGTTCCATGGCCCGAGCAAACTGTAACGGGTCTGGGAGGCGGAACCTCTGAGCAACTATACAAGGGGGCGGTCCTTGTAAGGAAGCGGGTGACTCCCAGGGAAGACGGGCAGGTAGTCACGGCAAGTCACAGGGACAGTCTCTGGGTAGAAGGGCAGGTAGTCACGGCAAGTGACAGGGACAGTCTCTGGGTAGAAGGGCAGGTAGTCACGGCAAGTGACAGGGACAGTCTCTGAGAAGAAGGACGGGTACTCACGGCAAGTGACAGGGACAGTCTCTGGGTAGAAGGACAGCAGGCAGGTGGCTGGTGAGCGCTCCCAGGTGAGCGGGCGAGAGTCTTTGGACAGGCAGGTGGTCACGGCAAGTGACGGCAGAGCCTCCAGGTAGGCTAGCAGGCAGGTAGCAGATGAGCGGGCAAGAGTCTCTGGACAGGCAGGTGGTCACAGCAAGTGACGGCAGGGCCTCCAGGTAGGCTAGCAGACAGGTAGCAGGTGAGCGCTCCCAGGTGAGCAGGCAAGAGTCTCTGGAAAGGCAGGTGGTCACGGCAAGTGACGGCGGAGCCTCCAGGTAGGCTAGCAGGCAGGTAGCAGATGAGCGCTCCCAGGTGAGCGGGCAGGCTGGTCCATAGACAGACTGACAGGTGTCGGAAGGCAGACCGTCGGACCGCAGGCTTGCAAGCAGGTAAATGGATATCAGGCGGGTATCAAGCAGGAATCTGGCAGGTGACTGGCAGGAAACAGGCAGGAATCTGGCAGGTAACTGGTAACGGGACCTGAGGGCTGAAGCAGAGTGAAGGCTTTGCAACAACATTGCTCGGGCACCTCCATTTTGGAGGAGGTGCCTTAAATATGGGAGGTCCTCCGGCAATTGGCCGGGGACTCCTTAGGACAGCGCGCGCGGTCCCTTTAAGAGAGGGGGAGCGCGCGCGCGCCCTAAGCACACTGCCGGGGAAGGAGCGCGTGCCGGAAGCAGCAGGGAGAGAAGCGCTGGAGGACGCCGCGCCAGGAGCGGGGAGGTGAGAGGGACGGCGTCTCTGCCTAGTACGGGGCAGAGACACCGATGCTACACCTTTTCTGTTCCATACTTGTCACCGTTACATAATGCTTAATAAATTTAGCACCCTTTACATATAAAGAAGCTAGAAAACAATCTCAAAATTCTTGATAAATTATCCTTTATGTATTTTTATTGACAAAGTTTTTAAAAAATGTTATAGATTGAACTAACAAAATCTGCTAACGTTACCCCTGATATTGGTATTTCTGTGCAGCTGAGCAGGACATTGTACACTGATCTTTCACAGGTGAATAAAGTTGCATAGCAAAAAAAAAAAAAACTAGAAAAAACTGAATAGATGGTCACTAGGTAACGAGCTAGGAAACAATGCCGTCTCCATGGTGGCAGCAGATCAGTGCCTTACACCGGAGGCTGATCAGTGTGACACCCAGCCTGCTGATAACCATGGCGCTGCCACTCTTACCAGGAAACTCCTTTAACCGGAATGTAAGTAAAAAGTGTTCTGATATGAAGCTGTCACATCACCAGGGAAGGAGATCACTGGTCATAAAGTGCAGGGAAAATATTCCTTGTTAGGTTGGGGTTCTATTTATCCGTGACATCAGGATCAGTTTATGTTTTGTCCCAGCTGATGGCATCAGTTGTCGTTTTTGCAGAAAAAAGCCCTTAAAAAAGAGGCTTCTTTAACATCTACACTATTTGCAAAAGGGTTAATCAACCAATATCCAACTTCTGTAGAGCAGGGCTGCGGGGACAAGCATTTACAAGAATACATTAGTTAGGCTTACAAATACTGATGGAAAATACTGATCGTGCAAACATGGCCAAAGACTGGGCGATTTTTAGTATCGTTGCTCTTTAGTTATTTTTGTCCCCTCCTTCCAAGAGCCATAACTTTTTTTTTTTTTTTGTTCTTCCGTAAACGTAGCCATATGAGGGCTTCTTGTTTTTTGTGGAACAAGCTGTAGTTTTGGATAACACCATTTTGCCATACAATACCACTACAGTTTTTTTTGTTTTTGTGTTTACCATTAATTTTGTGGTAAAAATGACTCTGAAACTTCTTTTTCCAGGTTAGTACTATCATAGGGATACAATTATAGTGATACTAAACTTCCATAGTGTTTGTTTCAAAAAATTGAGAAGTTTGCAAAAGAATTTCGCCATAGTATGTTTATTTTTCAGCGATTGAGCCTTTCGGAGGCTTCTTTTTTACCTAGTGACCTGACACATTTATAGATAACAAATTGAGGTACATACAATGATTTGATCACTTATATTGCATTTTTTTTAAAGAGGAATGGTGATAAAACAAAAAAAAAAAATCTTTTTTTATTTTATATTCTCCTCGAATACACTTTTACAGATGTGGTGATATCAAATGTTTATTTTTATTATTTCTTTATTGTTCTGGGGAAAAAGGCGGTGAGATGAATTTTAATTTTTTTAACACGTTACTGACATCCGGCATACATGTATGGCACAAGTTGGTAGCAGGTGTGGAGAGCTCTTGACGGGGTGAGCACAACCCATACCTGGCAGATAATGGCTGTGTGTCACAGCCAGGATCTGCCTCTGACATCATAGGGTGAAGCAGAGCTCTGCCCACAATAGCTAAGCTGTTAAATGCTGTTGTCACACTCTGTGCCGAGAAATGAGGGCGAATCCACCATCGGTGCCGATGGATTGCTATGACGGCCAGGGTTCTGTTCAAGACCCCATTGGCTGCCATCACGTAGCTCCTTTGGCTGGGCTTCAAAGTGGACCATGATTTTTACTATATGCAACAATACTGCAGTATTGCTGTATATACAAGCAATCAGATGATCGCAGCTTCAAGTCCCCTAAGGGGACTAATAAATAGAGTAAAAAAATATGAACCTTTTTTTTTTTTCATATTTTATATCAATCCCTTCCGATCTATCAAAAGATAAACAGAATTAACCCGATTGGTAAATAAACACGGTAAACAGATTTTTTATTTTGCTGCAATACTGCAAAAATGCTATAGGAAGTGATCAAAATGTCACATCTATCCCAAAACATTATCAATAAAAATGTCGTCTTACCCCTCAAAAAATAAGCCATCACACAGACCCATAGATCAAAAAATTAAAACGTTCGGGTCTCGGAAACCGGCGACACAATAAAAAAAATTTAAAAAAAAATAATTTCAAATTTTTTTTTACCACTAAAAAACCGAAAAGTTTGGAATCATTGTAATTGTATTGATGAGGAGAATCATATTGCCAAGTCATT
This sequence comes from Phyllobates terribilis, assembly GCF_046119375.1. Taxonomy (NCBI): domain Eukaryota; kingdom Metazoa; phylum Chordata; class Amphibia; order Anura; family Dendrobatidae; genus Phyllobates; species Phyllobates terribilis. The sequence continues at coordinate 744,724,757 of NW_027362762.1, forward strand.
TTTATGACGTATGCTGTGAAAACAATTCCCAAAAACAATGTTAGAATTGTGCTTTTTTCGCAATTTTATCACACTTTGGATTTTATTTTCCTGTTCTCCAGTCCACTATGTAATAAAATTAATTTAAAATTACATCTCGCCCTGGAAAAAACAAGCCCTCATACTTGTATGTGGACAGAAAAATAAAAATCTTATGGATCTTAGAAGAAGAGGAGGAAAAAACAAAAACGGAAATGTAAAACTTTTTTGTGTGCTTTTTTTTTTAGTCCCCTTAGGGACTTAACATGCGATCAGCCTATCACTTATACTATATACTGGAATGCCTCAGTATTGCAAAACATGCGATCAGCCGATCACTTATACTATATACTGGAATGCCTCAGTATTGCAAAACATGCGATCAGCCGATCACTTATACTATACTAGATGGTGGCCCTATTCTAACGCATCGGGTATTCTAGAATATGTATGCGTCCGACCGGGCGCGACTAATCAGCGAAGCAGTGTTTAAATGGGTTGTGCACTACTTTAAATTAACTGCCAAATGTATCCCTCCGGGGCCCCTAACGAATTTTGGAGGACCGGGGAGCGAGGCCGCCGGTTGGGGTACTTCTGCTGCGAGCAGCCGGGAGATGACCGGCTAGCACAGGGTGAGCGTGTGAGGGAGATGACCGGCTAGCACAGGGTGAGCGTGTGAGTGGGAGGGTGAGAATGTGAGGGTGAGCGTGGGAGCGTGAGAATGTGAGCGTGAGAAGGTGAGCGGGTGAGGGTGAGCGTCCGAGGGTGAGCATCCGAGGGTGAGCATCAAAGCATGAGCGTCAGAGCGTGAGCGTCTGAGCGTGAGTGTGAGTGTCAGAACGTGAGCGTCAGAGCGTGAGCATGAGCGTCTGAGCGTGAGATTCTGAGCGTGAGTTTCTGAGCGTGAGCGTCTGAGGGTGAGCGTCTGAGGGTGTGAGGGTGAGCGCCTGAGCTTGAGTGTCAGAGCATGAGCGTCAGCGTGAGCGTCAGAGCGTGAGCATGAGCGTCTGAGCGTGAGTTTCTGAGCGTGAGCGTCTGAGGGTGAGCGTCAGAGCGTAAGCGTGTGAGCGTCAGAGCGTCTGAGGGTGAGCGCCTGAGCGTGAGCGTCAGAGCGTGAGCGTGAGAGTCTGAGGGTGAGCGTGTGAGGGTGAGCCGCTAACGGCCGCCATCTTGTTCTGAAATCCCGCGTCGCTGATTGGCCGCGGCCTGACCAATCAGCGACGTGGGATTTCCTGGACAGACGGACGGGATAAGACAATTATATATATTAGATACTGGAATGCCTCAGTATATAAAAATCTTGGTCTCCTATGAAGCTCAGCCTGGAATTGGGAGCCGATAGATGTGAGCAAAAGTTACATTTAAACGCTATTTGAAATTGACAGCGGCATTTAACTTCTTAAAGAGAACCTGTCACCAATTTTTCCCAATATAAACTACAGCCGCCACCATTAATGCTGCCTCTTTTACAGCATTATAGTAACCTGTATATTAGTATAACCTACTGAGTTCAGAGCAAAGCACTGTAATGCCGGCTTTACTTCCGGTTCATTGGAGCTCTTTGGCGTCTCCCGGTGCATGTGCATTACAGTACTTTGCTCTGAATATCCCCTGTATTCCCCATATGTGTCATCAATCACATGACAACAGGTATACGATATAGATCTTTGCGGTCACTTGCCATCTAGACTCTCCTCCACTTACATACAGTTAGGTCCATATATATTTGGACAGAGACAACATTTTTCTAATTTTGGTTCTAGACATTACCACGATGAATTTTAACCAAAGCAATTCAGATGCAGTTGAAGTTCAGACTTTCAGCTTTCATTTGAGGGTATCCACATTAAAATTAGATGAAGGGTTTAGGAGTTTCAGTTCCTTAACATGTGCCACCCTGTTTGTAAAGGGACCAAAAGTAATTGGACAGATTAAATAATTGTAAATAAAATGTTCATTTCTAGTACTTGGTTGAAAACCCTTTGTTGGCAATGACTGCCTGAAGTCTTGAACTCATGGACATCACCAGACGCTGTGTTTGCTCCTTTTTGATGCTCTGCCAGGCCTTCACTGCGGTGGTTTTCAGTTGCTGTTTGTTTGTGGGCCTTTCTGTCTGAAGTTTAATCTTTAACAAGTGAAATGAATGCTCAATTGGGTTGAGATCAGGTGACAGACTTGGCCATTCAAGAATATTCCACTTCTTTGCTTTAATAAACTCCTGGGTTGCTTTGGCTTTATGTTTTGGGTGTTTGTCCATCTGTAGTATGAAACAACGACCAATCAGTTTGGCTGCATTTGGCTGGATCTGAGCACACAGTATGGCTCTGAATACATCAGAATTCATTCGGCTGCTTCTGTCCTGTGTCACATCATCAATAAACACTAGTGACCCAGTGCCACCGGCAGCCATGCATACCCAAGCCATCACACTGCCTCCGCCGTGTTTTACAGATGATGTGGTATGCTTTGGATCATGAGCTGTACCATTCCTTCGCCATACTTTTCTCTTTCCATCATTCTGGTAGAGGTTGATCTTGGTTTCATCTGTTCAAAGAATGTTCTTCCAGAACTGTGCTGGCTTTTTTAGATGTTTTTTTTAGCAAAGTCCAGTCTAGCCTTTTTCTTCTTGATGCTTATGAGTGGCTTGCACCGTGCAGTGAACCCTCTGTATTTACTTTCATGCAGTCTTCTCTTTATGGTAGATTTGGATATTGATACGCCTACCTCCTGGAGAGTGTTGTTCACTTGGTTGGCTGTTGTGAAGGGGTTTCTCTTCACCATGGAGATTATTCTGCGATCATCCACCGCTGTTGTCTTCTGTGGGCGCCCAGGTCTTTTTGCATTGATGAGTTCACCAGTGCTTTCTTTCTTTCTCAGGATGTACTAAACTAGATTTTGCCATCCTAATATTGTAGCTATTTCTCGGATGGTTTTTTTCTGTTTTTGCAGCTTAAGGATGGCTTGTTTCACCTGCATGGAGAGCTCCTTTGACCGCATGTTTACTTCACAGCAAAACCTTCCAAATGCAAGCACCACACCTCAAATCAACTCCAGGCCTTTTATCTGCTTAATTGAGAATGACATAATGAAGGGATTGCCCACACCTGTCCATGAAATAGCCTTGGAGTCAATTGTCCAATTACTTTTGGTCCCTTTAAAAACAGGGTGGCACATGTTAAGGAGCTGAAACTCCTAAACCCTTCATCCAATTTTAATGTGGATACCCTCAAATGAAAGCTGAAAGTCTGAACTTCAACTTCATCTGAATTGTTTTGTTTAAAATTCATTGTGGTAATGTCTAGAACCAAAATTAGAAAAATGTTGTCTCTGTCTGAATATATATGGACCTAACTGTAAGTTAATCAAACTGTTAAACCGCTTAGATTTCGATGTCAATTGTATACCATTTAAAAGGTTAGGAATGAGAGAGTGTAACATCCAAGGACCATCGCTTGGGGCCCACTGAAGGCTCTGTGGCCCCATTTAATCATTGCCTTTATGCCTGTTTTTCGTTTAGTTTTGTGTGTCTTGCACCTTTTTTTTTTTTTTTCACCCAATTCATTTTTCTATTTTTGCCTTTTTTATAGCTTATTTTATAGATACTCGCCTGTGTTTTATTTTCCGCTTTGTTGATGGAGTCAAGCAATTCTAAATGCTTAAGCCTGATTAATCAATTGATGCAAAATTTGGCACACCTCCACTCCAGTTTTTTTTTATTTTGTGTCAAACCCATGAATTGTGTGCTCCATTTTGATGAATTTGGTGCCAAAAATAGCAACAAGACAAAAAAGGAAAGAGACAAACATATACTCAAATGATGAATCGGGGCCTGTGTCAGTCAATGTTAGGCCATGTCTGGGTGTTGTAAGGAGACTGGTAATTGTACCAATAAACTGCAGTACATTATTATAGCAGTGTATTATTTAAGCGCTCAAGTGATCTGAAGTTCAGGTCTTTTAGGGGACTAATAAAAATGTAGAAAACTTTAAAATATATTTTGAAAAAATATTTAAAAGTTTAAATCTCCTTTTTTCCAAAATGCAAATAATGAAGTCTAAGAAATTAACACTTGCTATTGCTGTGTGCTTAATTGTCTGAAATAACAAAATGTCCCATCGAGTGAACGCAGAAATGGGAACAAAATGAACAAAATAGCAGGTTACCTCCTCCAAAAAAAATGGAATCAAAAGAGATTAAAAAGTAATTTAGACTCCAAAATGATAAAAATAAAAATGACTTCTTGTCACTCAAAAAAATAAGCACTTATACAACTCTGTCAACTGAAAAATAAAGAGCTACGGGAGCCTGAATATGGCCAAATAAGAAAAAAAAACTTCCCAGAAAGTGGCCTAAGTAGTAAAAACAAAAAAACAACTATAAATTGCTATTTTTCAATTGTACCCTACGTGGATTTTTTTTAACGTTTTAAAGGATAATATATGGTAAAATTAATGGTAACATTCAAAACTACAACTCATCCCTCAAAAAACAAGCCCCTTTTATGGGTATATTGGTGCAAAAATAAAAATGTTTTGGCTCTTGGCAAAGAGAAAAAAACAAAAGCACAATAAAAAAAACTAAAAATTGCTGCATCTCCAAGGGTAAAAGGAATTATCTGCTGGATATATCGGTCATCAGTTTGAGTTGGGTTGGGTTTTTGGGTATCAGACAACCACCAATCAGCTGGTGTCTGCTGCGACATTGGCTGGATGTAAGCAATCTTCTACTACTGATCTATTCCACCGATAGTTGATCAATAGGTGAGTCCCGGCTAACCCCTTTAATGAGCCTTGAAACATAACCTGGGATAAATGCCAAGCCACAAACACATCTGCAGAAAGCCTGTTTTAATGTTTTTTCTCCCCATCTAGAGACAGCCTTTTTCTGGATTCTTTCCCCTGAACAGTGTACAGCAGAGGCTGATAGGATAATGATGCCATACTTGAGGCAACGTAGGGGAAATGATCAGCTGAGTATGGAGTCTTACAGGCAATGATCCATGGGAGAATAATATGCAAATCGGCTATCTTATGACACCCCTTAAAGAGAACCTGTCAGCACAATTTAGCAAAGTAAAGGCAAAGCCGTGATGGCGCTTCTATACTGATTAAATCGATACCTTTGATGAAGAAATCCGCTCTGTGATTCTTGTTTAGTCAGCATTTGAAACTTTCTCCCATTGAGAATTCGGCGCACAAGGATGGGACTGTGGGTAGGATCTTCTCCGGCTCCGGCCCTGGCCCCACCGCCTGCCACTGGTGTTTTAATGACAGGTCACTGATTTTTCAGTGACCTGCCTCCTGTTTGAAATTTTGTGCACAGTTTGTTAAAAAAAAACATTTTTAACAAGGAAGTGACATATTAGCATATAGCTAAAAACAGAAAAATAGCAAGTGCATACAACTCATAGTAGATATGCAGATGTGAAAAATCCTCTTCTATAAGCTGGTTGTGGGGAATAGGTCTTATTTCATAATATGATCTATCTGTGTACAGTCATTTTGACATAACTCCAAAGATATTTACAGTCATGGCTGAAAGTGTTGGCACCTTTGAAATTGTTCCAGAAAATGAAGTATTTCTCCCAGAAAATTATTGCAATTACACATGTTTTGTTATACACATGTTGATTTCCTTTGTGTGTATTCTAACAACACAAAAAATAGAGAAAAAAAGGCAAATTAGAAATAATTTCACACGAAACCCCAAAAATGGGCCGGACAAAATTGTTGGCACTTTTCCAAAATTGTGGGTAAACGACTTTGTTTCAAGCACGTGATGCTCATTCAAATTCACTTGTGGAAAGAAACAGGTGTGGGCAATATGAAAATAACACCTGAAACTAAATAAAAAGGGGAGAAGTTGATTCAATCTTCGCATTTTGTGTCTGTGTGTGCCACACTAAGCATGGAGAACAGAAAGAGAAGAGAACTGTCTGAGGACTTGAGAAGCAAAATTGTTGAACAATATCAACACTCTCAAGGTTATAAGTCCATCTCCAGAGATTTTGATGTTCTTTTATCCACGGTGCGCCACATAATCAAGAAGTTTACAACCCATGGCACTGTAGCTAATCCTTGATGAAAGATTGCAACGCAGGATAGTCCGGATGGTGGATAAGCAGCCCCAATCAAGTCCCCAAAAAAATTAAAGCTGTCCTGCAAACTCAGAGTGCATCAGTATCAGCGCGAACTCTCAGTCAACATTTGACTGAAATGAACCACTATGGCAGGAGACCCAGGAGGACCCCACCGCTGATAGAGATTTAAAAAAAGCTAGACTGCAGTTTGCCAAAATGTACATGAGTAAGCCAAAATCATTTTGGGAAAGCGCCTTGTGGACAGATGAGACCAAGATAGAGCTTTCTGGTAAAGCACATCATTCTACTGTTTACCATAAAACGGAATGAGGCCTACAAAGAAAAAAACAAGAGTACCTACAGTCAAATATGGTGGAGGTTCAAAGATGTTTTGGGGTTGTTTTGCTGCCTCTGGCACTGGGTAACTTGACTGTGTGCAAGGCATCATGAAATCTGAAGATTACCAAAAGGATTTTGGTTTGCAATGTAGTGCCCAGTGTCAGAAAGCTGGGTTTGCGTCCTAGGTCATTCGTCTTCAAGCAGGACAATAACCCCAAACATACTTCAAGAAGCACACAGAATTGGATGGAAACAAAGCACTGGACAGTTCTAAAGGGGCCAGCAATGAGTCCGGATGTAAAACCCATTGAACACCTGTGGAGAGATCTTAAAATTGCTGGTAGGAGAAGGCACCCTTCAAATATCAGTGACCTGGAGCAGTTTGCAAAAGAAGAGTGGTCCAAAATTCCAGTTGAGAGGTGTAAGAAGCTTGTTGATAGTTCATAGGAATCGATTGATTGCAGTTATTTATTCCAAAAATATTAAGTTTGTCCGGCCCATTTTTTTTTGTGAAATTATGCCCAATTTGCCTTTTTTTCTCTGTTTTTTTGTGTTGTTCCAATACACACAAAGGAAATAAACGTGTAGAACAAAACATGTGTAATTGCAATAATTTTCTGGGAGAAATACTTCATTTTCTGGATCAATTTCAAGGGTGCCAACACTTTTGGCCATGACTGTATTCCTAAAAAATATGTAATGACACTGATCCCAGACAAAACTCAATGTCCTTGACGTCTGGTGTAATCTTTGGGGAAATGTATGCAGTGCGATTTATTTTACTGCAGCGGTTCTCTTTTTTTGTTACATTATAGTCCGTGTTGAATTTATTTTATTAGTTGTATAATAAATTTGATGGATTTGTGACTATTGGACATTTATTGTTTTTTTTGAGTAGTTTGATACTGTAGTAGGGTGCCCACAGTATTGGAAGAGGGGATTATTGTAGACCCTAGCTTTTGTCATTATACTCCTATACAGTACAGACCAAAAGTTTGGACACACCTTCTCATTTAAAGATTTTTCTGTATTTTCATGACTTTGAAAATTGTACATTCACATTGAAGGCATCAAAACTATGAATTAACACATGTGGAATTATATACTTAACAAAAAAGTGTTAAACAACTGAAAATATGTCTATTATTCTAGGTTCTTCAAAGTAGCCACCTTTTGCTTTGATGACTGCTTTGCACACTCTTGGCATTCTCTTGATGAGCTTCAAGAGGTAGTCACCGGAAATGGTTTTCACTTCACATGTGTGCCCTGTCAGGTTTAATAAGTGGGATTTCTTGCCTTATAAATGGGGTTGGGACCATCAGTTGTGTTGTGCAGAAGTCAGGTGGATACACAGCTGATAGTCCTACTGAATAGACTGTTAGAATTTGTATTATGGCAAGAAAAAAGCAGCTAAGTAAAGAAAAACGAGTGGCCATCATTACTTTAAGAAATGAAGGTCAGTCAGTCTGAAAAATTGGGCAAACTTTGAATGTGTCCCCAAGTGCAGTTGCAAAAACCATCAAGCGCTACAAAGAAACTGGCTCACATGAGGACCGTCCCAGGAAAGGAAGAGCAAGAGTCACCTCTGCTTCTGAGGATAAGTTTATCCGAGTCACCAGCCTCAGAAATCGCTGGTTAACAGCAGCTCAGATTAGAGACCAGGTCAATGCCACACAGAGTTCTAGCAGCAGACACATCTCTACAACAACTGTTAAGAGGAGACTTTGTGCAGCAGGCCTTCATGGTAAAATAGCTGTAGGAAACCACTGCTAAGGACAGGCAACAAGCAGAAGAGACTTGTTTGGGCTAAAGAACACAAGGAATGGACATTAGACCAGTGGAAATCTGTGCTTTGGTCTGATGAGTCCAAATTTGAGATCTTTGGTTCCAACCACCGTGTCTTTGTGTGATGCAGAAAAGGTGAACGGATGGACTCTACATGCCTGGTTCCCACCGTGAAGCATGGAGGAGGAGGTGTGATGGTGTGGGGGTGCTTTGCTGGTGACACTGATGGGGATTTATGCAAGATTGAAGGCATACTGAACCAGCATGGCTACCACAGCATCTTGCAGCGGCATGCTATTCCATCCGGTTTGCGTTTAGTTGGACCATCATTTATTTTTCAACAGGACAATGACCCCAAACACACCTCCAGGCTGTGTAAGGGCTATTTGACCAAGAAGGAGAGTGATGGGGTGCTATGCCAGATGACCTGGCCTCCACAGTCACCAGACCTGAACCTAATCGAGATGGTTTGGGGTGAACTGGACCGCAGAGTGAAGGCAAAAGGGCCAACAAGTGCTAAGCATCTCTGGGAACTCCTTCAAGATTGTTGGAAGACCATTTCCGGTGACTACCTCTTGAAGCTCATCAAGAGAATGCCAAGAGTGTGCAAAGCATTCATCAAAGCAAAAGGTGGCTACTTTGAAGAACCTAGAATATAAGACATATTTTCAGTTGTTTCACTTTTTTGTTAAGTATATAATTCCACATGTGTTAATTCATAGTTTTGATGCCTTCAGTGTGAATGTACAATTTTCAAAGTCATGAAAATACAGAAAAATCTTTAACCCCTTTCTGACCCCGGGCGTATTAGTACGTATCTGTGCCCTGGGCCTTATGGGCTTGATACGTATTAATACGCCCTGGCGATTTCGCCCGCACACAAGCGGTGCGGGCGAGATCACCGCCGGGTGTCAGCTGATTGTCACAGCTGACACCCTGTGCTATGTGCAGGGAACAGTCCCGCACTGTTCCTGGCACATTAACCCCCGAAATGCTGTGATCGAAATCGATCGCAGCATTCCGGTGGCAAGAGGAGGTAAGCTCGATACTTACCTTCTCTGCCGGCGTCCAGCTTCGTCTGAATTCGGTCCCGGATGTTGCCATGGTGACCCGATGTCATCATGACAACATCCGGGTCGCCGGAGGCAGGAAGTTGCTTTGGTCATGCGCAGTGCACGACCAAAGTAACTTCTCCCTTTGCAGCGCTGACAGGCTGCATGGCATAGGGAGCTGCTGCTCTCTATGCCATGCAGGCGATCAGGCTGCAAAAAGTGAAAGTCCCATAGTGGCACAATGTGAACAAGTAATAAAAATGTCAGAAAGAGAAAAAAAAAAAAAATTGTAAAAATATTTAAAAAATGAAAAAAAAATAATAAAAATATATATATATATTGTACCCATAAATAAATAATCTTATGAAAAAAAAAAAAAAAACAATAAAAGTACACATATTTGGTATCGCCGCTTCTGGAACGACCTGACCTATAAAACTGTCCCACTAGTTAACCCCTTTAGTGAACACGGAAAAAAAAAAACATAAAACGATGTTTTATCATCATACCGCCAAACAAAAAATGGAATAAAGCGCGATCAAAAAGACGAATGTAAATAAAAATGGTACCGCTGAAAGCGTCATCTTGTCCCGCAAAAAACAAGCCGCAATACAGCTCCAACAGCAGAAAAATAAAGTTATAGCTCTCAGAATAAAGCGATGCAAAAACAATTCTTTTTTCTATAAAATAGTTTTTGTGTAAAAGCGCCAAAATATATATATATATATAAAAAAAAAAAAATGTGGTACCCCTGTAAACGTACTGACCCGAAGAATAAAGCTACCTTATCAATTTTACCACACGCAGAACGGCATAAAAAAAAACCAAAAAAACAATTCCTGAATTGTTGACTTTTGTTTATTCTGCCTCCCAAAAATCGGAATAGAAAGCGATCAAAAAATGTAATTTGCCCGAAAATGATACCAATAAAAACGTCAACTTGTCCCGCAAAAAACAAGCCGCCACATGACTCTGTCTGCCGAAATATGGAAAAATTATAGCTCTCAAAATATGGCGATGCAAAAACTAGTCTTTGCAAAAAAATGCGTCTTTTAGTGTGTGACAGCTGTCAATCATAAAAACCCGATATGAATCTGGCATCGCTGTAATTGCACCGACCCGAAGATTGATGTCGTCTAATCACTTATACCACACGAGGAACGGCGTAAAAAATAAACTTTAGGGTTAGGGTTGTGCTAGGGTAAGGGTTGTGCTAGAGTTGTGCTAGGGTTTGGGTTAACGTTGGGCTAGGGTTAGGTTGGGGTTAGGGTTGGGGTTACGGTTGGGCTAGGGTTGGGGTTAGGGTTGGGCTAAGGTTAGGGTTGGGCTAGGGTTAGGGTTGGGCTACGGTTAGGGTTGGGCTAAGGTTAAGGTTGGGCTAGGGTTAGGGTTGGGCTAGGGTTAGGGTTGGGCTAGGGTTAGGGTTGGGCTAAGGTCCGGGTTGGGGTGGGGATTTTTTCAGAAGTAAAGAAAAAAAAATGACGACGATATGGTGACTAGTGAGCGCAAGTACTCGCTACTTGAGTTTGCATCGGGTGCTTGGGTATGCACCGAGTATGGCGGGTGCTCGAGTGACATGCTCGAGTCTCCTCCCCAAATGTTTTGCAGCTGTTATACAGCCAAAAAAACCTTGCGGGGATTGCCTGCCATGCACGAGCGATCCCCGCATGTTTTTTTTGGGTGTCAAATAAAAAAAACATGCGGGGCAGGGACTCGAGCATGTCACTTGAGCACCCGCGATACTTGGTGCATAACCTAGTACCTGATGCAAACTCAAATAGCGAGCACTTGCACTCAAGACTAATGACAACTTATTCAATATGATGACCTAATGTTATCAAATTCTGTGTCGTACCTCTGGGTTCAAAATGTTCACTATACCCCTTGATAAAATCCTTGAGTGGTGTAGCTTCCAAAATGGAGTCACTGGGGGGAGGGTGGGGTGGTTTCCACTATTTAGGCACATCAGGGACTCCTCAAACGCAACCTGTTACCCTTGTGAAAATGCAAAATTGGGTGCTGAAAAACATTTTTTTTGGAAAAATGTGAAAATGTTATTTTTACGGTTTAATGTTATAAACTTCTGTGAAGCACCTGGGGGTTCAGGGTGCTCACCACACATCTAGATAACTTCACTAAGGGGTCTAGTTTCCAAAATGGTGTCACTTGTAGGGGGTTTCCACTGTTTAGGCACATCAGGGGCACATCCGCTAATTATTCAAGCAAATTTTACATTCAAAAAGTCAATGGCGCTGCTTCCCTTCCGAACCCTGCCGTGCGCCCAAACAGTGGTTTTCCCCCACATATGGGGTAACGGCTTACTCAGGAGAAATTGCACAACAAATTACATGGTGCAATTTCTCCTGTTACCCTTATGAAAATGCAAAATTGGGGGCTGAAAAACATTTTTGTTGGAAAAATGTGAAAATTTTATTTTTACGGCTCAATGTTATAAACTTCTGTAAAGCACCTGGGGGTTCAAGGTGCTCACCATTCATCTAGATAAGTTCCCTAAGGGGTCTAGTTTCCTAAATGGGGTCACTTGTGGGGGGTTTCCACTGTTTAGGCACATTAGGGGCTCCCCAAAGGTAACATGGTGTCCCCTAATTATTCAAGCAAATTTACATTCAAAAAGTCAAATGGCGCTCCTTCCCTTCCAAACCCTGCCGTGCGCCAAACTGTTTTTTTCTCACATATGGGGTATCTGCGTGCTCAGGGGAAATTGCACAACAAATTTTGGGGTCCATTTTTTCCTGTTACCCCTGCGAAAATAAAAAAATTTGGGTCTAAAGTAACATTTTTTGTGAAAAAAGTTAAATGTTCATTTTTTTCTTCCACATTCCAAAAATTCCTGTGAAGCACCTGAAGGGTTAATAAACTTCTTGAATGTGGTTTTGAACACCTTGAGGGGTGCAGTTTTTAGAATGGTGTCACTTTTGGGTATTTCTGTCATAAAGGCCCCTCAAAGTGACTTCAAATGTGATGTGGTCCCTAAAAAATGGTTTTGTAAATTTTGTTGTTAAAATGAGAAATCGCTGGTCAACTTTTTACCCTTATAGCTCCCTACTAAAAAAAAATTTTGGTTCCAAAATTGTGCTGATGTAAAGTAGACATGTGGGAAATGTTATTTATTAACTATTTTGTGTGACATATTTCTTTGATTTAAGGGCATAAAAATTAAAATTTTGAAATTTGCAAAATTTGCAAAATTTTCACCAAATTTCCAATTTTTTCACAAATAAACGCAAGTGATATCGAAGAAATTTTACCACTATCATGAAGTACAATATGTCACGAAAAAACAGTCTCAGAATCAGGGGGATCCGTTGAAGCGTTCCAGAGTAATTACCTCATAAAGTGACAGTGGTCAAAATTGTAAAAATTGGCCTGGTCATTAACGTGCAAACCACCCTCTGGGGTAAAGCGGTTAAATGAGAAGGTGTGTCCAAACTTTTAGTCTGTACTGTATGTAGGAATTTACTCATTATTGGGTTTACACCTGCATTGTGAATCTCATTATTTAATTATTCTGTTGAAGAGTAGCAGATAATGTAAGTACAACAGAGATATGGGATGCCATTTAAAAGACGCACCCTATCTTACATAAAATAACAAAAATGTTGTTTGTGTGTCAAAAAACGTGGAAATCGAGGTTTCTCAATATGTGTTTCAAATAATTTTTTTTTTCATTACTCCCATTATGCCAAGACTTTATTTTTGACGCCCCTGTATTACTTGAGACCCTAATAGCCGTTGTCTGCTTATCCTGGGTTACTTAAAGTTTCATATGCACTTTTACAAATGCCTGGTTTATTCAAATTTACCCAGAGCTATTAAAAATAATAATTTTATGATTCTTTACTGATATGTATAGAAGTTGTATGTTGTCATTTTTAGTCTTTGTGACACTTTTAAATAAAGTTGTAGCGTTAAAAAAAGAGGAAGAGAGTAGACTTGCAGTTACCAGGTAACCAGAAAAGAAACCATGCCGTCTCCATGGTGGCAGCAGCTCAGTAACTTACACCCAGGACACTGCTGCTGATCAGTGTGACACCCAGCCTGCTGATAACCATGGCGCTGCCACTCTTACCAGGAAACTCCTTTAACCGGAATGTAAGTGTAAAGGGTTTCTCTTTAACATATAATACAGATTAACACATTTGCTTTTTTTCTATGTCTTTGTGAAAGGTCCTTTTATTGCATTGCTCCCCCTTTTTGGGCTGTGCATCTTGTCTATATAGCTTTCCATGGGCAGATGTGAAACAGGTCTGGCTCCTGCTCTGCCCCCGTCTATTTGAGGCTTGCTGGCACAAAGTGAGGTGGACTATATGAGTTATGGACCTTACTGATCAGGTGCGCCTTGTCGCGGTGGGATGACTTTTAGGCTCTGTTGATCAAAATATTGTCAACTAAGTACCCTATATTACGCACATGTACTATTGCTATTTATTTACTTACTGCAGGGTATTTGCTCATTTGTTTTATTGTAGGTTTTGTCTTTTAAATGGCCACAGTGTGAACATGCACCTACACATTACACTTATACCAACAGGTGTGCTGACACATTTCTTCGGTTTTGCAAAATCTATTAAAGAATTTGCCAGAAATGTTTTTCTTTTTAATTTAAATATGCTAATAAGGTGCTCAGTGCACCCTAGGTGTCGCCGAGCAGTTCACTGCATCTTCCCCACTACTTGTTTTCCTTCACCCTTGCTTCCTTGATTGACAGCTCTGGCATTATTAGGACATTTTGTTCTGACAGACTTCAGGTCAATGGGGTAGGTAGTCCACATGAGCCTTTTTAAACACGTACTGATTGTCCACATGTAAAAAATTACAGAATGCACTAATTTGATCCATTTTTTTAATCAGGCTCACCTATTAAACTCAATGGGTGTGTTAAGAAAACTGATGCTGTACAGACACCATCTGTATGGTATTCACATTTTATGGATCCTTTGCAATTAACTGGATTTGGTCACAGCACAAGGATGCAACTAGGAAGGTATGGGAGTACTGTGTTTTTCACGGACCCATAGGCTTCAGTTTTTCATCTTGCAGATTTTCTGTATAATTGCTGCACCTTTTAGGTAAATTGAGTTACTTGTGTTTTTTTCATTACATTTTTGAGTGTTATTTTGCATGCATTTTTATTGAGCTTTTGGCACCATGGTTTTTATCTTTTTCTTTTTCATGTTCTAAATAAAGCTGCTTTGTTTTTCATATTTGCCTTTGACAAAACTTTATTGATTGGATTACATGCATTTTTTGTGCCTTCCCGCAGTGGAAATGTAGTAAAAACACATATGTGTTTTTTTACCTGAAGATTTTCTGCCTTTAATGCAATTCTATGGGGAAAATCTGCACATAAAATTCAGCTCAACTTACCCACAAGAGAAATTGACATATTGAGGATATCCAACTCACGCACTGCAGGTCAGTTTATTCAGCGTAAAAAAAAGCACAGTTGGCATGAGATTTCTAGAAATCCCTTATATTTTGGTGGAACTATAAGATGCTGCATGTTTTTTGGCAGCAAAAGTACGCAGCATCAAACACTCGTCAAAAACTCGCTAGGCCTGTAGAAGATAGGGGGCCGACGACACCTGCACTGTTTTCAGTTCAATGTGCGTCGGAGTCACACGAGCTTTTAAAAACTCATCTCACTTTCGTTCAGAAAACTCTGATGACTTTTTTGTTACTTGTCATCCATATACAATCCGTTTTTATACAGCAGCATTCATTAAAAATTTACAATATTAAATACAGTTTCTTATGTCAAAGAATTGCAACATATACGTATGAATCAGATGCTATACGGATGATCCGTATGGGTTTTTTTTTGTGCACCTTGAATGACTTGAATGAGCGAGTCTAATCTCAACATATGCAAGAAACTAGTGCATGTTACAATTTCTTCTCACACAAGTTTGGTCCATGGAAAAAAAAAAGCTCATCAGTAGTGATGAGCGAGCATGCTCGCCACTGCTCAGTACTCGCCCGAGCATCTCAGTACTCGAGATGCTCGGAGCTCGCCGAGTACTTGCGCGATGCTCGGGTGGGAGCTCGGGTCCCCTGTCCTGCTTGTTTGGCGCTATTTAGAGCACCAATCATGCAGGGATTGTCTGCCACTCACTGTAATGTCACAGCCATGGTGGTTGTGGCATTACAGTGATTGCCCAAATCGATGGGAACAGTGCTCACAGTGAAACATGAAAAGCCGGCAATTCCTTAGCGGCATACACCGGTACCCGACAATTTAGAACAGAAAGAATAGAGCATCACACATAGATTAGATAGATAGAAACATGTCAATCACATATATAATAAGTACAGTGACAGTGTTGGTTACTGTACTTGTCATTTAGTGTTAAAATAAAGGATTTCTTAAAAAAAAATTGGCGTGGGGTTCCCTGTAATTTTAGTCTCTAGCGGAGGTTAAGCAGACGGCTGGGGCAGATGTTTGAAGCCTGGGAAGGGGGTAATACCCACGGAGCTTCCCAGGCTACTAATATCAGACCCCAGCTGAATACCTAGCCTTTACTAGCTATTAAAATGGGGGACCCAAACAAAAAATGACGTGGGGTCCCCCCTATTTTAATAGCTATCAAAGGCTAGGCAGACAGCTGGGGGCTGATATTAATAGCCCAGGAAGAGTGCCATGAATATTGGCAATATTGGCCCCCCAATTCTGGCACTTAGCCTCGCTCTTCTCACTCCCCTGTAGCGGTGGCAGTGGGGTAATAGGGCTGGGGTTGATGGTTTTTTTTGGGTCCCCCATTTTAATAGCTAGTAAAGGCTAGGTATTCAGCTGGGGGCTGATATTAGTAGATTGGGAAGCTCCATGGGTATTACCCCCTTCCCAGGCTTCAAACATCTGCCCCAGCCGTCTGCTTAACCTCCGCTAGAGACTAAAATTACAGGGAACCCCACGCCATTTTTTTTTTTTAATAAATCCTTTATTTTAACACTAAATGACAAGTACAGTAACCAACACTGTCGCTGTACTTATTATATATGTGACTGACATGTTTCTATCTATCTAATCTATGTGTGATGCTCTATTCTTTCTGTTCTAAATTGTCAGGTACCGATGTATGCCGCTGATGAATTGCCGGCAGGCTTTTTTAAAGAGACGGTTGCATGAAAATCGGAGGGCACTAGTGTGTTCCAAGTGCCCTGCTATGTTTTTCATGCACCCTCCTATATACCCTGTCTGCCTGTCTGCCTATATATTCTGCCTGCCTGACATTTAATTGAGCACTGTTCCCATCGATTTGGGCAATTTTTGACCTTCTGCAGACCGCCGGGGGGGGGACCGCCAGAAAAATGCTTGAGTTTCTCATAGACTTACTTTGGGCTCGTAGCTCGGGTCGAGCACCTGAGTATTCCAATGTGCTCGACCCGAGCTTCGAGCACCCGAGCATTTTAGTGCTCGCTCATCACTACTCATCAGCACTGGCCCATTGAATAACATTGATTTGACTGATGTCCGTGTGCTGTCTGTTCTTTAATGGACAGCACTTGGACCAAAAATATGGTTCTGTTAGCCTATCCTTAAGCAGAGAAAAAACCTAAGATAAAAACAAAATGAGCAAATACCTGCAGTAAATAAATACATAAATTGCAATAGTGCATGAACGTAAATAAGGTACTTAGTTAAGACAATTTAGAATAAAAAATGTAAAAGCCACCCCACTGCGTCAAGATGACCCTATTTGGGACGGTCATAACCTCTAGTATAAAAACCTTACCATATATCAAATTACGCAAATGTGAATAAGTGTCGAGCAGTGGAGAAAAAAGCAGACCTTTTTGAGCTGTGTTTGGTTTGAACATTCATGTTTTTGTGCTGATAGGTTTGCATTAATGGAGTCTATCACTAAAATTTTTATTATTTATTTTAAAAGCTGATGCAATATTATTAACAATGTCACAAAAACTCATAAGCAAAGCATACACCAAACCCGAGAAAAACTCATCTTTATGGCACAAGCCTCTCAGGCTGCGTGCCCACTATGCGTTTTGCCGCGGAATTTCCGCAGCGAAAACGCTTAAAAAACGCTTGGTAATACGTGCCCCATGGTCCCCAATGATAATCCGCATGTGCTGTGCACATGCTGCGGAAATTTCCGCTGCGGATTATCATTGCGGAAAAATATGCAGCATGTCCATTAATTTTGCGGACACGCAGCGTAATCGCCGCCTTTGGACCGCGTGACATCCGCATGACTACATCTGTACATGCGGATATCACACGGTTCAATGTGCGGATGGTACCCAGGTCTGGAGGAGAGGAGAGTCTCATCCAGACCTGGGTACCATAGAACCTGTTAAAAAAAGAATTTAAAATAAAAAAAAAAAGCTTATACTCACCTTCCGATGTCCTCCCGGTGTTTTCTCCCCTCCGTCTGGTCTGCTGTATGGGTTGCGGTGTTGTGAAGGACCTGCCATGACGTTATTGAGTCATGTGACCTGTCACATGACTCAATGACGTCACCGCAGGACCTTCACACCACCGCGAGCCGCCCAAAACACCGGACGCAGTGGAGAAAACACCGGGAGAACATCGGAAGGTGAGTATAATCTTTTTTTTTATTATTTTTTACCATTCTTACTCTTTTTTTTTTTAACTTGGTCACACTACTATAAATCCATGCCGATTGCATGGATTTATATAGTGTGACCAAGTTGTCAAGCACTTTTCCAAGTGATGCTAAAATCGCTTGGAAAAGCGCTTGATAACCCGCATGCAGAAATGCATGCAAATACGCTTCACAAACGCTTCTACCTGGGAGGAAAAACGCATGTAAAATCCGCATACGTTTTTCCTGCCAGGGAGATGGGGAAAAAATCTGCAGCATTTCTGCATTGTGGGCACTTAGAAGTCGCCTCCAGCCAGGGGAATTCCCACTGTGCCCTGCTCTGCTGATGCCTAGCATCAAGGAAACTGAGTTATGTGCTGAAATAGCTGCTTATCTCTACCCCAGTGCTGGCTGAGACTTTGAATCTCATCACCCAGTCCTGCTCTGTAAATGGAGAAAGAAGTGAAAATCAGCAGCCATCTGATTAGAAGTGTGGACACAAGTGGAACACAGGAGAGGTGATGACTTCTGCACAGGGCTGCTACATGCATTGTGTCTGTGTACAGCTGCCTCCCCCCCTCCTCCACTGAACTCATACAGCTACAGGGAGCAGGTATCTGGTGTAAGTGCAGAAGAGGGGATGTGTTGTATGGGTGCAGTATGTGTTATGTAGGAGCAGGACTTCTATGGAGGAGGGGCTGCAGTCCCTGCAAGATAGATGATGAATGAGTGGAGCAGAAGAACACAGAAGCTATCACCTCTGCTGTGAAAGCCCTACTGTGCTGCACTAGTTAGCAGCTGTGCACTTTCAGAATAGTATATACTGTACACAGACATGTATATAGATATTTATTGATTACATCTGCATTTGTTAATATATATAAACACATACAGTACAGACCAAAAGTTTGGACACACCTTCTCATTTAAAGATTTTTCTGTATTTTCATGACTATGAAAATTGTACATTCACACTGAAGGCATCAAAACTATGAATTAACACATGTGTGTTATGCACACGCCCGGGCTAAGCGGCGTGTGCGTGTGATTGGTAGTGATTCCACTGGACCGTGCCGGAGAGTGAATGCCTGGAGGGGCGTGACTAAGTATTCACCCGATCCGACCAGGGTCGCACGACGGCATACGACGCCAGTGCACCAAGGAGGAACCGAGCAGAGGGACCAGGTGCTACTCCAGGACAGACCCCAGACACGGCTGTTGACCCACACAGGGGAATACAGGAACAGGCTGGTAGGCTGGCACACAGACTGGTGGGTATAGGCAGGCACGACTGGTATGCAGGCAGGCGGGTATGCAGGCAGGGGGGTAAAGGCAAGCACAGCTAGAGTGCAGACAGGGAGGCACTAGCAGGTAGGAACACAGGCGGGATAGGACCCAGTACACACCGGGACTCAAGAACAATACAGGCAGAGGGTTACAGGCAAGCACAGCTAGAGTGCAGACAAGGCTGAGCAGGGAGGACAGGGCTCTGTTCACATGGAACAGACAGGAAGGGAAAGACAGAGCCAGATACTCACACAGTACTTGCAGAGACAACAAGCAGGAGTTAGGTACGAGTTCAGACTCTGCAGAAAAAGGAAGGGAACGGACATAGAGGCAAAACAGGTAAAGGACAGGAGAGAGTTCAGACTGGAACTGAGTGTACGGAGGAGACCGACACTGCAGAGGGATACAGGAGCGGGTCTGGGAATACGGCCCCCAGAGAGGCGGAACGAACAGGCAAGGAGCGTGTTCAGACAGGACAGACAAGAGAACACAGAAAGGACTCAGTTCAGACACGGGAACTAATACCGCAAAGCAGGAGACATACAGGACTTAGTTCAGACACGGGAACTAATACCGCAAAGCAGGAGACATACAGGACACAGTTCAGACACGGGAGCTGATACCGCAAAGCAGGAGACATACAGGACTCAGTTCAGACACGGGAACTGATACAAAAAGCAGGAGACATACAGGACTCAGTTCAGACACGGGAACTGATACAAAAAGCAGGAGACATACAGGACTCAGTTCAGACACGGGAACTGATACAAAAAGCAGGAGACATACAGGACTTAGTTCAGACACGGGAACTAATACCGCAAAGCAGGAGAAATACAGGACTCAGTTCAGACAGGCCTGGAAATACAGCCTCCAGGAAAGGCAGACAAGGAAACAAAGACGGGACCTGGCACCTTCAGAGTGCAAGCACACACTGAAGGAAACACTATGCTCAGGCAGGGATAGAAGGGAGCTGCTGAGCTATATACCAAGTGTCAGACAGCAATAGGCTGAGGGCGCACAAGGGGTGTGACCCACAGCAGGTACAAAAAGCAGGAAGTGATCGGGCGCCGCCCTTAAGCAGCAGAGACAGACACAAACAGACAGCATGGAGGGAAGCCAGAGAGACATTCTGGACAGGAGATCAAGTGCGCGCTCCTGCACAGTGGGAGATGGACCACTATGCAAGGACGCCGCCAGGTATGTTACAGTACCTCCCCCCTTACGCCCCCTCTTCTTCAGGCCTGCCAGAATCTTCCGCAGGGAATTCGAGGACCAGTCGTTCACTGGGTTGGAGGGGGACAGAGACTTGAGGGTAATCTCTGCTTCGAGGTACATCTTGTCAAGCTCACAGGAAAAAATAGACGGGTTATCAGGTACATAATGAGGAAAAGTCACTGTCTCTTTGTTATCTGGTGGTACCCCGGAGGATTCAGGAAACAACTGGAGGTCCTCCGCCGGGTCAGAAGAGTGCAGAGGCTCAGAGAAAACAACTGCTTCAGAGTACACTAGGTCGGACTCACTGGAGGAAGCAGGCGAGGTATCGGGTACCGAGTATAGGAAAGTCTCTGTCCATTCACCACCAGGTGGCACCCCGAAGGGTTCTGAACACAACTGGAGGTCCTCCGCCTGGTCGGAGGGGTGTAGAGACTCGGGAGTAACCTCTGCTTCGGAGTACACTAGGTTGGACTCACTGGACGAAGCGAGCGAGGTATCAGGTACAGGATATAGGAAAGTCTCTGTCCATTCACCACCAGGTGGCACCCCGAAGGATTCTGAACACAACTGGAGGTCCTCCGCCTGGTCGGAGGGGTGTAGAGACTCAGGAGTAACCTCTGCTTCGGAGTACACTAGGTTGGACTCACTGAACGAAGCGAGCGAGGTATCAGGTACAGAGTATAGGAGAGTCTCTGTCCTTTCGCTACCAGGTAGCACCCCGAAGGGTTCAGGAGACAACTGGAGATCCTCCGCCTGGTCGGAGGGGTGTAGAGACTCGGAGGTAACTACCACTTTGGGGTACCCATTGTCAGGCTCACAGGACGAAGCGGACAAAGTATTGAGTACCGGGTGTAGAGAAGTCT
The DNA here is from genome assembly GCF_046119375.1 of Phyllobates terribilis. NCBI lineage: Eukaryota > Metazoa > Chordata > Amphibia > Anura > Dendrobatidae > Phyllobates > Phyllobates terribilis. The sequence continues at coordinate 744,745,980 of NW_027362762.1, forward strand.
CTCTCCATTTGTCATCGAGTGGTATCCCGGAGGATTCAGGAGGCAACCGGGGATCCTCTGCCAGGTAGTAGAGGTGCACAGACTCAGAGGTAACCACAGCTTTGGAGCATCCTTGGACATGCACACCGGTTAAAGAGAGAGAAGCATCTGATGCCGGGTGCAGGAAGTTCTCCTGTGTGGAGTCTGGATGGGCAGAAGTCTCTTCGGGCAGGAGAACTGGTGCACTACCCACGCACATTACCCATTGGGGTTTCTCCGGGATACAGGGAGATGAAGCTTCAGTAGGGACTTCAAGGTTGGGGTCAGGAGGTCTCAGGGAGGACAGACCCTGGCGTGACGGCTTGCCTCTACGTCTAGCACGTCTGGACTGCCTCTTGAGGTTGAGAGAAGTATTCCGGAAAGCGTAGTCACCCTGTGAGGATTCTGGGTGGGCAGTAGTCTCATTGGGCTGGAGGACTATTGCGCTACCCACACACATTACCCATCGGGGCTGCTCCGGGATATTGGGAGGTGAAGCTTCAGCAGGAGCCTCCGGGTTAGGATCATCGAAGACCATTAGAAAGGCCACCAGGAAGGCCATTAGGTCCCGGAGGATCGGATCCTGTGTTTCATATAGGGGGTTGATCCATTCCAAGGCATCACCCGCCAGGTAAGACATCATAAAGGCCACTTTAGCCCAATCGGAAGGAAAGTAGAGAGGGTAGGCCTTAAAGTGTAGCATGCATTGCTCCACAAATGCACGACACTGTCTTGGATCCCCATAGTAACGTGGCGGATCCGCAGGAACGAGAGCTGATAGATCCATCTGGACGGTGCGTAATCTCGCCTGGAACTCAGCTAAGATAAAAAAAATTTATTTATTTATTTTAATGCATATATTCGCTGGAAAACTTCTCAGAGGGCGAAGGCCGTGGGGCTCAACGGGAACCATGGCCTGAGCATGCTGTTATGCACACGCCCGGGCTAAGCGGCGTGTGCGTGTGATTGGTAGTGATTCCACTGGACCGTGCCGGAGAGTGAATGCCTGGAGGGGCGTGACTAAGTATTCACCCGATCCGACCAGGGTCGCACGACGGCATACGACGCCAGTGCACCAAGGAGGAACCGAGCAGAGGGACCAGGTGCTACTCCAGGACAGACCCCGGACACGGCTGTTGACCCACACAGGGGAATACAGGAACAGGCTGGTAGGCTGGCACACAGACTGGTGGGTATAGGCAGGCACGACTGGTATGCAGGCAGGCGGGTATGCAGGCAGGGGGGTAAAGGCAAGCACAGCTAGAGTGCAGACAGGGAGGCACTAGCAGGTAGGAACACAGGCGGGATAGGACCCAGTACACACCGGGACTCAAGAACAATACAGGCAGAGGGTTACAGGCAAGCACAGCTAGAGTGCAGACAAGGCTGAGCAGGGAGGACAGGGCTCTGTTCACACGGAACAGACAGGAAGGGAAAGACAGAGCCAGATACTCACACAGTACTTGCAGAGACAACAAGCAGGAGTTAGGTACGAGTTCAGACTCTGCAGAAAAAGGAAGGGAACGGACATAGAGGCAAAACAGGTAAAGGACAGGAGAGAGTTCAGACTGGAACTGAGTGTACGGAGGAGACCGACACTGCAGAGGGATACAGGAGCGGGTCTGGGAATACGGCCCCCAGAGAGGCGGAACGAACAGGCAAGGAGCGTGTTCAGACAGGACAGACCAGACACAGGAGCGGGTCTAGGAAATCGGCCACTAGAAGGCGGAACGAACAGGCAAGGAGCGTGTTCAGACAGGACAGACCAGACACAGGAGCGGGTCTAGGAAATCGGCCACTAGAAGGCGGAACGAACAGGCAAGGAGCGTGTTCAGACAGGACAGACAAGAGAACACAGAAAGGACTCAGTTCAGACACGGGAACTAATACCGCAAAGCAGGAGACATACAGGACTTAGTTCAGACACGGGAACTAATACCGCAAAGCAGGAGACATACAGGACACAGTTCAGACACGGGAGCTGATACCGCAAAGCAGGAGACATACAGGACTCAGTTCAGACACGGGAACTGATACAAAAAGCAGGAGACATACAGGACTCAGTTCAGACACGGGAACTGATACAAAAAGCAGGAGACATACAGGACTCAGTTCAGACACGGGAACTGATACAAAAAGCAGGAGACATACAGGACTTAGTTCAGACACGGGAACTAATACCGCAAAGCAGGAGAAATACAGGACTCAGTTCAGACAGGCCTGGAAATACAGCCTCCAGGAAAGGCAGACAAGGAAACAAAGACGGGACCTGGCACCTTCAGAGTGCAAGCACACACTGAAGGAAACACTATGCTCAGGCAGGGATAGAAGGGAGCTGCTGAGCTATATACCAAGTGTCAGACAGCAATAGGCTGAGGACGCACAAGGGGTGTGACCCACAGCAGGTACAAAAAGCAGGAAGTGATCGGGCGCCGCCCTTAAGCAGCAGAGACAGACACAAACAGACAGCATGGAGGGAAGCCAGAGAGACATTCTGGACAGGAGATCAAGTGCGCGCTCCTGCACAGTGGGAGATGGACCACTATGCAAGGACGCCGCCAGGTATGTTACAATGTGGAATTATATGCTTAACAAAAAAGTGTGAAACAACTGAAAATATGTCTTATATTCTAGGTTCTTCAAAGTAGCCACCTTTTGCTTTGATGACTGCTTTGCACACTCTTGGCATTCTCTTGATGAGCTTCAAGAGGTAGTCACCTGAAATGGTTTTCACTTCACAGGTGTGCCCTGTCAGGTTTAATAAGTGGGATTTCTTGCCTTATAAATGGGGTTGGGACCATCAGTTGTGTTTTGCAGAAGTCTGGTGGATACACAGCTGATAGTCCTACTGAATAGACTGTTAGAATTTGCATTATGGCAAGAAAAAAGCAGCTAAGCAAAGAAAAACGAGTGGCCATCATTACTTTAAGAAATGAAGGTCAGTCAGTCCGAAAAATTGGGAAAACTTTGAAAGTGTCCCCAAGTGCAGTTGCAAAAACCATCAAGCGCTACAAAGAAACTGGCTCACATGAGGACTGCCCCAGGAAAGGAAGACCAAGAGTCACCTCTGCTTCTGAGGATAAGTTTATCCGAGTCACCAGCCTTAGAAATCGCAGGTTAACAGCAGCTCAGATTAGAGACCAGGTCAATGCCACACAGAATTCTCTTCAACAACTGTAAGGGTATGTGCACACGGTGCAGAAATGAAACAGAAAATTTCTGCATCATTTCTGCATCTCCCTGGCAGAAAAAACGCATGCAGATTGTGCATGCGTTTTTCCTGCGGAATACATGCGGATTCACATGCGTTTCCACATGCGTTTCCGCATGTGGATTGACAAGCGCTTTCCAGGCGATTTTAGCATCACCTGGAAAGTGCTTGACAACTAGGTCACAACCTAGCATGCAACCGGCATGGATTTATATAGTGTGACCCGAGAGAGTGGTAAAAATAAAAAATAAATGTATACTTTACCGTTCTCCCTTGCCGGCAACATTGAATTGAAAGACCTGCCGACGTCAGCGTCACGTGACCCGTCACATGACTCTGACGTCAGCGCAGGTCCTTCAACTCACTGCAAAGTGCCGGGACCCAAGCAGGAGCGGTGCGCGGGCCGACAGAAGGTAAGTATACATTTATTTTTTATTTTATTCTTTTTTTACAGCTTTTTTAATGGTACCTGGGTGTGGATGAGACTCTCCTCTCCTCCACACCCGCGTACCATCCGCACATTAGAACGCATGGATTACGCATCTACATATACAGTGATGCTTAATCCATGCTGTCTAATGAAAGTCATTGGCGCGTTTCCGCAAAATTAATGGACATGCTGCGGATTTTTGAGCGCAGCATAAACGCTGCGGAAAAATCCGCAGCATGGGCACAGCACATGTGGATTATCATTGGGGACCATTGCTACCCTTCTACCATGCGTTTTTAATGCGTTTTTAATGCGTTTTCGCAGCTGCAAAAACGCTGCATTAAAATCGCATCGTGTGCACACAGCCTTAAGAGGAGACTTTGAGCAGCAGGCCTTCATGGTAAAATAACTGCTAGAAAACCACTGCTAAGGACAGGCAACAAGCAGAAAACACTTGTTTGGGCTAAATAACACAAGGAATGGACATTAGACCAGTGGAAATCTGTGCTTTGGTCTGATAAGTCCAAATTTGAGATCTTTGGTTCCAACAACCGTGTCTTTGCGCAGCGCAGAAAAGGTGAATGGATGGACTCTACATGCCTGGTTCCCACCGTGAAGCATGGAGGAGGAGATGTGATGGTGTGGGGGTGCTTTGCTGGTGACACTGTTGGAGATTTATTCAAAATTGAAGGCATACTAAACCAGCATGGCTACAACAGCATCTTGCAGCGGCATGCTATTCCATCCGGTTTGCGTTTAGTTGGACCATCATTTATTTTTCAACAGGACAATGACCCCAAACACACCTCCAGGCAGTGTAAGGGCTATTTGACCAAAAAGGAGAGTGATGGGGTGCTACGCCAGATGACCTGGCCTCCACAGTCACCAGACCTGAACCCAATCGAGATGGTTTGGGGTGAGCTGGACCGCAGAGTGAAGGCAAAAGGGCCAACAAGTGCTAAGCATCTCCTTCAAGATTGTTGGAAGACCATTTCCGGTGACTACCTCTTGAAGCTCATCAAGAGAATGCCAAGAGTGTGCAAAGCAGTCATCAAAGCAAAGGGTGGCTACTTTGAAGAACCTAGAATATAAGACATATTTTCAGTTGTTTCACACTTTTTTGTTAAGTATATAATTCCACATGTGTTAATTCATAGTTTTGATGCCTTCAGTGTGAATGTACAATTTTCAAAGTCATGAAAATCTTTAAATGAGAAGGTGTGTCCAAACTTTTGGTCTGTACTGTATATACAGACATATATAATATGGATGTGCGTATTTCTCTCGATATGCAATCTCAATCTATAAATAAACATACACTTTACATTTATATCTATGTGTGCGTTGTTTGTGGTATTTATTAAAGAGGTTGCCCAGCATTTGTTAGCCCCCTTAGGGGACTTGAGGCTGCAATCATTCGATCACATGTACTATACATAGCAGTGCAAAATCACAGTCTCCTATAAATGCTGGCTTTCACAGGAGAATCGTCATGACAAACACGGAGGTCTTCAGCAGACCCCCAGCTGTCATGGCAATCCATCAGCACCCCGTGATCATGTCACGGACATGCCAATGGACGCGTGGAATGACGTGCTCCCCTGCCCGTGCATGTTAAATGCCGCTGTCAGAAATTGACAGCGGTATTTAACATGTTAACAGCCATGTTCAGAGCTCCACGCCACCCCTGGCTGGTAAAGGCAGATGATGGCAGATGATGCAAGCCTGCATCAAAGTCAAGAACCCGACCTATGAAGTAACTGTACATCATATGTTGGGAAGGCGTTAAAAACTAGTAGGAGGACAAGAAAAAATATAAAATAATTAAAAAAAAAAACCAATACTCACTTGGCAAATGCCTGCAATTTTTAGCATTGTTACTAGTTGTTATGAGTAGCGCTCAGCACTGGACTTGTAGACTGATTTCCATGGAGAAATCCCATTAAAAGCCCAGTGCCGAACGCTCATCATCAATGCAGCTGTCAGTCAGTCTGCACTCCGGCCGGCACTGTGATATTGATAATACTGTATATGCTGAGTGCTTCTGACGTTCAGGTAGGGATACATGATGTTTACTACATGGGGTAAGCTGTGCCACTCTCTAGGGCAGGGGTCTCAAACACGCGGCCCGCGGGCCGCATGCGGCCCCTGAGGCTGCTTTATGCGGCCCGCAGGCACAGACCCCTTGATGATCTTGACCAGGTCCAGGAGGAACCGTCTCCCAGCACAGCATTTCCAATGCCAGCCGCCGGCCAATCAGAGGCCAGCAGCTGATATCTGCGTGTCGGCGCAGCGAGTATGACGTCATTGCCATACGCAGATGTTAGCTGCTGGCCTCTGATTGGCGGGTGGCTGGCATTGGAAATGCTGTGCTGGGAGACAATCTCTGTGCGGCAATGCAGCGCTGCTGTCAGCGGCTCCTCCTGGACCAGGTCGGGATCGTCAAGGGGTCTGACTTTGTGGTGCCTGCGGGCCACATCTGCAGGAAGGCCGCCGAGGGAACGGAGGACAGGTGAGAATCATCTTTTTTTTTCTATTTTATGTGTGTGAAGAACAGCACAGGGGGCACATAGCCACAAGATGGGGACCTGGATGGGGCACATAGTCACAAGATGGGGACCTGGATGGGGCACATAGCCACAAGATGGGTACCTGGATGGGGCACAGAGCCACAAGATGGGCACCTGGATGGGGCACAGAGCCACAAGATGGGGACCTGGATGGGGCACAGAGCCACAAGATGGGGACCTGGATGGGGCACAGAGCTACAAGATGGGGACCTGGATGGGGCACATAGCCACAAGATGGGGACCTGGATGGGGCACAAAGCCACAAGATGGGGACCTGGATGGGGCAAATAGCCACAGGATGGGGACCTGGATGGGGTACATAGCCACAAGATGGGGACCTGAATGGGTCACATAGCCACAGGATGGGGACCTGGATGGGGCACATAGCCACAGGATGGGGAGCTGGATGGGGTACATAGGCACAAGATGGAGACCTGGATGGGGCACATAGCCACAAGATGGGGACCTGGATGGGGCACATAGCCACAGGATGGGGACCTGGATGGGGCACATTAGTACAAGATGGGGACTTGGATGGGGAACATTACTACAAGATGTTTGCCATTATTACTATATGACAATATTACTGTATGTGGCCAATTGGGGGAAACAAAATTGTAAAAATAAAAAAAATAAAAATAAAGCATGAAAAAATATTGGGCACTAAAAATGCTGTTTTATATGTAAACTAAAGTAAACACAAAAAAGTGCACGTTTATTATCGCCACATCCATAACGACCCAAGCTATAAAAAAATAAACACGGCAAAAATGTTCAAAAGGTGTATACAAAAAAAAATGGTATCACTAAAAATGTCACATTGAACAAAGAATGCGGCCCCCCAAATTCAAATTTTTTCCATGTGCGGCCCATATACCCAGCCGAGTTTGAGACCCCTGCTCTAGGGCAAGGGACATACTGACTAATGTATTGACTGCTGAGCACTAGTCAGAAGAATAAGCAATGCAGCTGTCAGTTCCTTGCACCAGGAGGCAGCGCCGCTTATAATTTGAAGATACCACTTATTCCTGTCAGAAGCACTTGGCATATACAGTTTTAGTGCTCTCACAGTGTCGACCAGGGTGCAGGCTGACTGCTGTGTCGATAAGCACTCAGCAGTGGACTGGTAGAGAGATTCGCTCAGGGAATCCCTCCACAAGCCCAGCACTGAGAAGTCTTTATTATTGCAGCAGTCAGTCAGTTTGCACCCTGACTAGCACTGTGTACCTATACTGCATATGCTGAGCAATGCTCAGTCCTTGTTACACTGGTCAAAGCTGGGCTGGTAGATGGATTCCACCTTTCAGTCCAGCACCGAGTGCTCATCAGAATTGCAGTAGTCAGTGCATAAGGCTGGAATCACACAAGAGTGCGAGCTTGAGCTGAGTGTCAGTGCTCTGTGCTCCAATTTTCTCGTATGAGCGAATCACAGCACAGGTGAGTAGGAGACGGAGAAAGTAATTTCTCCTCCTCCATGGCCTGTCTCAGTGTATATCGGGCTGCACTGGGATGACATGCGAGTGCAGTCTGATGGTTCACAGGCACCCATAGACTTGTATTGGTGCGTGTGGACCGAGTCACACTGCCAATCGCAGCAAGCTGCAATTGTTCATTTATGCCGAATCGGAATGAGAAAATCGCAGATGTGCACTGCCTCATAGTGTAACACTGGTCCGAGTGCTATGTGATGTTTTATCGCGCAGCACTCGGCTGTGTTATATGCTCGTGTGACCCCAGCCGTAGTCAGTCTCTAGCCCCATGGAATGGTACTGCTTATTCCATGCAGTAGACACCATTTATTCCTGTCAGCAGAGCTCCGCATATACAGTATTAGCACAGTTCTAGCCAGGGTGCAGACTAACCAAATCCCTATACAAGCCCAGCGCTGAGCAGTCAGTGTGCGTCCTGATCAACACTGTGATTGTGACTATACTCTATATGCTGAGAAATACTGACAATACTAACAATGGCACAATAAATTCTAGGGATATTAATATATATCTTTCCCTACAAATAACTGCTCAGTGTAAAGTATATGTGTGTAGAAGAATAAAAACAGAAAAATAGCAAAGCAGCACTAATCCACAAAATGCGGGTGACGATTGGATGTCAAAGTACAAAAATAAAAAAAGGCAGCACTTGTTTCACAGAAAAGTTGTTTATTCCAAGCCAAAGTATTAAATATATATATATGGGTAATACATGCTGTGCTGAGCTGCCAATCCCAAGATGGCCGCGTCGATGAACTGTGATTCTCTGAACATAATTTTTCTATTCACAGATATTATGCTTTCAAATGTGGTTTATTTATACATACAGTCTCCTTACTATGATATATGCTAATATGTGTGAAGGTGATAGGTCCTCTTTAAATGATGCATCCAGCAAAATAATAGTGTATGAAAATCTCAATAATCACCCAAATGAAGTAGGGCAAATGGTGGTTCTGTCACAGTACCTGTGCTTTTATCTGATTTACCTGTTTTCTGATTATGTACTCTAAGTTTCTGGGCCCTTGCAATCCAATAAGTAAGAACAATGCTTGCTGCTCATATCTCCTGCCCCAGGAGCCAGATCATGTTACAGCTCTTGGGAAAAGCCATCATTAAAATGTAATGTTATATGCGGTTGCATTATACCGAACAGAAACAAAAATGCCGAACTGTAGTCAAAATAACACATTAAATTGATATCAAATGTTGGTATATTGTTTATAAGAAATATTTAGAATCCAAAGTTGGAATGTAAGAAAAGACAAGCTTATAACTGTGTTTTTATAGTCACATAGAGAATAGGTAATAGTCTGTTGATTTTAATATATAATTTATGTTTTCAGCTTGGAAAAGAGAGGTTTCATAAATCACAACATTTTGGTTACTCCAATGATGTCTCCTTGTTGCTGGATGAAGACAAGCCAGGGATCGGAGGAGAACGGCTTCTTGGACAGAAGTTAAAGCCTAAGTTTAGTGTTTTCCCCAGAGGAATGGGCAGCGATGCTCCATCTTGGGTTGCTTTTGACAAACAGGTTTGTATAGGTTGTTCCCTTCTATGTATGATGAGAGCAACCTAAGAGTCAAATTTGCTTGTTTTGTGGTGTCCGACATTGCTTTTCTAGACTCACTGAAAAGGGGATTAATATTGTAAAACGTAACTTATTATAAACCATATTCATAGACAACAAAAATGACATGCTTCATACAGTGCACTCAAGTCATTTATAACCCGATAAACAAAGTATCTACATCAGGAAATGACTAGCAAAAAGGAAATAATTGAGAAGTCAAAATGAAACTCCAGTCTAAATAGATAAACTAAGGATAATATGACCCGCAAAAAAACCCAGATCACAACCCACCTTTACGTCCTAATGTCTGTACACGTATCATCATCCCTAGTATGTAACTCTTCAGGAAACAATATACTCTGATCAAGATTCCTAAAATCATACCTAAGAGACCCCTAATAAAAGACACATAACCATTGGTGTATATGTGTATTCTTATTTACAAAGGGTGATTGATACTGAACTTATATTGTACAAATTCTGGGTAACCACAAGAGCCTTCTATATGAACTCTTTCTGACTTTTTACTCCGTACTAAATGAATCGCGATGTTTAAAAAAAAATGTGTTTCCAGTTTTTCATCATTTGCATATCATTACCATGTCTATCAATTTTATGATTTCCATAATGCCATGAATTTTCCTTCTTGATATTGCAATTTCAATGTTGAGGTGTGTAGTCTTGATATCTTTATATTATGGTACTGAAAAGTGGAAAACCTCCTTAATAACTTATACATATTGTTAAGATTTGCTAACATGCTACATTCTACTAAACTTAATCATTAAATTCCTTTTTTAAATAATGTCATATTATTTTATTATTTCATTTTATTATTTTACTTTATTTCAGGTGTTATCATTTGAGTCATATTTTGAAGAGGACGTTCATCAGAGGAGAGAAGAAGTTTCCCGTGTCCGGAAGTGTAAAATATATTTCTACTTAGAGGATGACACAATTCAAGTAGTAGAACCTGAAATGAAAAACAGTGGAATTCCTCAGGGTTTGTACTGTTGTGCTTTTTTATTTTTTTGTAACTACTGGCATTTGAATTATTAGGTTCACATCTGCAGAGCAAAATTGTGAGCTACAAAATTGTACGGCTACACACTTATACCTTGTTTGCTATTGAGCAGTGTTTTATTCTCTAGATCAGGGGTCCCCTACCTGTGGCTTGGGAGCCACATGTGGCTCGTGAGTCCATCATGTGTGGCTCGTGGCTGCCTGCCAGCTTGGGCCATTAGCACCAGGTCTAGCAAACAACTACAAGAACAAACAACTGAAGAGCAGGTCTCCATATGGTGAATATTGTGAGTAGCCATACACAAAAGAGCAGATCTGAATGTGCAGATTCTGACCTGGGGGTTTGGAGATAATTTAAGTATGGTAAGCTGGAGACCTACCTGATGTTACCTGTCAGAGAAGGTGTTTGAATCTGGATGCATCAGTGTGGTGGGATTGATTAATGGAAAAATACTGAATGGAGATATTGTAGGAAGCTCTGGATCTTGGTGTAGTGCCTCAGTGTGATTTCTGTGGAACAGCTTTGGCTGTCATTATACCAGTAGTGGGGGCTCTGTCGCTACTGTGAGGGGGTGGGAGCTGTATGTAGTTCTATGAGTCTCTCTTAGACCGAAATGTGGCTCGCGACCCTCTCTCAAATGAATGTGGCTGTCAAGGTCAAAAAGGTTGGGGACCACTGTTCTAGATCAAGGGTGGGCAATTAATTTTGTTAAGGGGCCACATGAAAGACTATGACTGTTGTGGAGGGCCAAACCAATACGTTAATTAATAAAATTAATTCTTTTAAATATAAACATGACCATATTATTTTATATCACTATTAATTTTATTGCTTATTATTGAAAAGATAAAAATCATATAAATTGCTAATTTTTGTAAAGTTTAGAAAATGCAGTAAATAATACAGCTCCTGTTATTCAGCCTTTGTACTATGATCAACTGCTACACCAAAAACTGTGTGATGTCCCCACAGCCTCCACATCCAGTATGATGGTCCCACAGCTCCCCACACGGTATACTGGACCAAACTCCCCCCAACACAGTATGATGACCCCACGGCCTTGCATACTGTAATAGTTTCCATAGGCCCACCAAAGTATGTTTGTCCACATAGTTCCTCACACAGTATGATCCCCCACCAGTCTGATCCCTAACAGCCACCAACTGTCATGACTCTGTTGTCGGGTATTCCGGGACCAGGGGCTCCTTCTCTGTCCCTAACGCTCTGTCCCTAACGCTTCTGAAGGTGAAGACTCCGTGGCCACATACCTTGTCTTAGCTCCTCAATTCACCCTCAGTCTGTTTCCTCCCCCCCACTCAGGGAAGATGGGAGTAGTAGTGTATCGCAATACGCCAACCAGACTAACAAGGTAATACAAACAGGGATAAAGGAAAATAAAGATCATACAAATATTTGCACACAAACAACAGAGGATAACACCGGGCAGTGGAGGATGGGGAAAACCAAAGTAGTAGAAGGAGAGGATTAACACACAACAAAAACCACACAACAGTCTTAGCCAAATCCACCAAACGCCTTATCAAACAACAACAAACCACCAAACTCCTAACTATGCAGCAATGAAGCTAGCTCTGGCAATGACTATGTGCCAGAGCCCAGAATATATAGGAGAGGGGAGTGGCTAGCAGTGAACAGCTGCCTGCCTTAAGGCAGGTAAGTTTTCAGGAGCTCTCAGCTGAGCAGATTAACCTCTGCACTGCCAAAAGAAACCTGCACTGCTTAATATGAAGGTGAAGTGCTTCTAGTCAGTGCAGAAATAGGAGGAATCAGACGCTGTGGTCTTCTGGCTCCTCTCTGTCGCGGTAAACCTGTGACACCAGCAAAGTATGATCCCACACACAGAATGACATTTGTTTTTTTCACTTGAAAAAGATGCCGGTACGGCGTTGAAATGCGTTGTGAATAAAAAGCCTTTTCTTCATCATCATCTCTGAAGAATTGTTTTTTTCCAGCAGCACAGCCCACTTACGTGTTAATCCAACTGGATCTACACACGGAATGATGACATCCACGCAGTATGATGCCCTACAGCTCCCTACAGAATGATGACTCTCACAGTATCATCCCCCATAGCTTCTAACACCTTATGATGGGCACCACAACCACCAAATGGTATCATGGCCCCACAGCCCCTTAACACAGTATGATGGTCCCTAATGTTTCCTATGCAGTATGATCCTCCACAACACTCAAACACGGAATTATGACCCCCACAGTATGATCCCCCACAACCCACCATCACAATATGATTGCCCCACAGCACCCCCAACACAGTAAGACCTCCCACAGCCATCACGCGGAATGATGATCCCACAATATTGTCTCCCACAGACACCAAAAACAGAATGATGTCCCCCCGACAGCCCTCAAACATCAAATGATGATCCCCACACTGTCCCTCCACAGAGTATCATCACCCACAGCCCCGCAATACAGAATGATGACCCCCCACAGTATGATTCCCTCCAGCCCCCCCAACAAAAATGATAATCCCACAGTACCCCAACATGTTGATGACCCCCATAGTATGATTCCCCACAACCCACCATCACATTATTATGTTCCCCACAGTATGGTCACCCACAGTCCCCAAACACAGAATGATGGCCCCACATATTTCCCTCTCAAATGAATGACAAAAAAACAAACACTACTCACCTCACCCCCATACTTCCGGCGCGCTGCTGTTGTCTTTGTTCTGCACGCTGTTCCGGCCCTTTTGCTGTCCTAGTCCGTGGGCTTTTTAGGAACAGCCATGGAGCTGGATGTGGCCCGTGGGCTGTAGTTTGCCCAGGTCTGCTTTATAGAACCATCACTCCATAATATGGCATGCGATTGTTCTTAATTCATTGGGCTTAAAGTGAACTTATAAGCCTTATTTACCCCTATAATGTGTTACCAGTGCTATATCATGCTCTTAGTAACGTTTGCCATCATCAGCTTATGGTTGCTGCAATTAGCAAAATAATAAAATTAAATATTGCTGAACTCCATTTTTAAATAGTCTAGTCACAGATGCAACCGGTCGTTTAGGGCCGGCCAATCCAAATCGACTGTTAGAAGCGTGACTGGAGCGTAAGTGCGAATGGAAGTAAGTTTGTGATTTGTGATTCAGTGACTATGGATTCACGGAGTTTGGAAGGGAGGAATTTGGACTGAATTGCTGTCTGTATTTTATTAATTCTTTACATTTCTTTTTACTTAACATTTCTGTCTAGTGCAATCCCCATTAGGAAATGAGCTCCATTATTGACAATGCTATCCAGTGTACATCTTGCCACATATATGCAATCCTTGAACAGCCGGTCGTGGGTGCATACTGCTGTGCGAGATGTGTGCACGTTGTGCGTTTGGAAGCCCAGGTACTGGATCTAAATGAGCAGCTGGCAACACTGAGATCCATAGACAATATGGAAAGGAGTCTGCTGCTCACTGAGGTAGATGTGGGGGAGGGTGGTAGTGTGGAGCTGCAGGACAGTCATGCAGCTAGCTGGGTGACAGTTAGAAGGGGGGTAGAAGGAAGAGTGCCAGGGAGGCTAGTCCTGATCTGGCACACCCCAATAAGTAAGCAAAGTTGGCAGATGAGGGGGGTGTCAGTACATGGGTAGCACTGCTGCAGCAAGGCATGTCCTCTGAAAGCCGGAGGAGTGTCAGCTCCAGTAAGGGGGGTAATAGGAGAGCAGGGCAGGCCAGGCATGTGCTGGTAGTGGGGGACTTAATTATTAGGGGAACAGATAGGGCCATCTGTCACAAAGACAGGGATCGTCGAACAGTGTGCTTCCTACCTGGCGCTCGAGTCCGGCACATTGCTGATCGGGTTGACAGATTACTGGGAGGGGCTGGTGAGGACCCAGCGGTCATGGTGCACATTGGCACAAATGACAAAGTTAGAGGTAGGTGGAAGGTCCTTAAAGATGATTTCAGGGAATTAGGCTGCAAGCTTAAAGCAAGGACCTCCAAGGTGGTATTCTCTGAAATACTGCCTGTACCACGTGCCACGCCAGAGAGGCGACGGGAGATTAGGGAGATAAATAAGTGGCTCAGGAATTGGTGTAGGAAGGAGGGGTTTGGGTTCCTGGAGAACTGGGCTGACTTCTCAGTTGGCTACAGGTTCTACCCTAGGGACGGGCTGCACCTCAATGAGGAGGGTGCAGCTGTGCTGGGGGAGAAAATGGCTAGAAGGTTGTAGGAGTGTTTAAACTAGGGATTGGGGGGGGGTATTCATTTTATAGGTGGGGATGATAGTGACCTGGGCACAAATAAAGAAATTGGGGGTGGGGTTAGAACAGACAATATAGTAAGAAGGAATAGAGGTACAGAGAGATACATAAAATGCATGTACACTAATGCCAGAAGCCTCACCAACAAAATGGAGGAATTAGAATTAATTTTGTTGGAAAATAATTATGACATGGTGTGGATATCTGAGACATGGCTGGACGAGAGCCATGACTGGGCAGTTAATTTACAGGGCTATAGTCTGTTCAGAAATGACCGTACAAACAAGCGAGGGGGTGGTGTGTGTTTATATGTAAAATCATCCTTAACCCCTTTACAGCCTGTGACGTATTAGAACGCACAGGCTGTAATCCCCCAGTTCAGTGACGGCTCCGGCGGTGAGCCCGCACTGAACCGAGCACATGTCAGCTGATTATTACAGCTGACTTGTGCCCGCAACAGCCGCGGGTGGAATCGTGATCCACCCGCGGCTGTTAACATGTTAAATGCCGCTGTCAATCTCCGACAGCGGCATTCAATGCGCGCTTCCGGGAAGCGCGTCCTAAGCCCCGCCCATCGGCGACCCCCGTCACGTGATCGCGGGTCACCGATGGGCAGGCATGACTACCCAGGGTCTGCAGCAGACGCCTGCTGTTGTCATGAGCTGGTCGCTATGAGCGCCACCTAGTGGTCGGCGCTCATAGCACAGGACCATTTCTGCTGCATACAGGGGATCTGCTGATCCCCTGTATGTAGCAGAGGCGATCGGACAGTTGCTGCTTCTAGTCTCCTATGGAGACTATAGAAGCAAGCAAAAACTGAAAAAAAAAAGTTTTTAAAAATATAAAAAAATGAAAAAAATATAAAAGTTTAAATCACCCCCCTTTCGCCCCATTCAAAATAAAATAATTTTAAAAAAACCCTACATAGACATATTTGGTATCGCCGCGTTCAGAATCGCCCGATCTATCAATATAAAAAAAGAATTAATCTGATCGGTAAACGGCGTAACGAGAAAAAAATTCTAAACGCCAGAATTACGTTTTTTGGTCGCCGCAAAATTGCAATAATAGGCGATCAAAGCATCGGATATACCCCAAAATGTTATCAATAAAAACATCAGCCCGGCACGCAAACATAAGCCCTTACCCAGCCCCAGATCCTGAAAAATGGAGACGCTACGGGTCTCGGAAAATGGCGCTATTTTTTTTTTTTTTTTTACCAAATTTTGAAAATTTTTTTCACCACTTAAATAAAAAAGAGCCTATACATGTTTGGTATCTACGAACTCGAAATGGCCAGGAGAATAAGAATGGCAGGTCAGTTTTAGCATTCAGTGAACATGGTAAAAAAAATATATAAAAACAACTGTGGTATTGCACTTTTTTTGCAATTTCACCGCACTTGGAATTTTTTTCCCGTTTTCCCGTACACGATATGGTAAAACTAGTAATGGCGTTGAAAAGTACAACTCGTCCCGCAAAAAATAAGCCATCACATGGCCATGTTGACCAAAAAATAAAAACGCTATGGCTCTGGGAACAAGGGGAGCAAAAAATGAAAATGCAAAAACGGCAAATCCCAAGGTTGCGAAAGGGTTAAAACCCATCTTGCGTGAGAATATATGTGAATCTAATGAAAATGTAGAGTCCCTGTGGGTGGAGATAAGGGGAGGGGGGAAAATAATAAATTACTGATAGGGGTTTGTTACAAGTCTCCAAAAATAATGGAAGCAGTGGAGAATATCCTCATAAAGCGAATAGATGAAGCAGCGACTCAAGGAGAAGTCATTATTATGGGGGACTTCAACTACCCTGAAATACATTGGGGAACAGAAGCCTGTAGTTCCAGCAAAGGTAATAGGTTTTTGACAACTATGAGAGACAATTACCTTTCACAACTGGTTCAGGACCCAACAAGAAGGGGGGCACTGCTAGACCTAATATTAACCAACAGGCCAGACCGCATATCAAATATACGAGTTGGGGGTCACTTGGGTAATAGGGATCACAAAATAATAAGTTTTCATGTATCCTTTAATAAGATGTGTAGTAGAGGGGTTAAAAGGACACTAAACTTCAGGAAGGCAAATTTCCAGCGGTTGAGAGATGATCTTAGTGCAATAAACTGGGACGATATCCTGAGACATAAAGCTACACAAAGCAAATGGGAGACATTTATCAGCATCCTGAATAGGACCTGTGCACAATATATACCCTATGGGAATAAACATGCTAGAAATAGGAGGAAACCACTATGGCTAAATAGAGCTGTAAGGGCCGCAATAAGTGACAAAAACAAAGCATTTAGAGAACTAAAGCAAGTAGGTAGTGATGAGGCATTAAATAAATACAGAAAATTAAATAAATTCTGTAAAAACCAAATCAAGGCAGCAAAGATTGAGACAGAGAGACTCATTGCCAGAGAAAGTAAAAATAAACCCAAAATATTCTTTAACTACATAAATAGTAAGAAACTAAAAAATGATAGTGTTGGCCCCCTTAAAAATAGTCTGGGTGAAATAGTGGATGAGGATGTGGAAAAAGCCAATATGCTAAATGATTTTTTTTCAACAGTATTTACACAAGAAAATCGCATGACAGAATACATGATCAGTGATAACAAAAATTCTCCATTAAATGTCACTTGCTTAACCCAGCAGGAAGTACGGCGGCGTCTAAAAATCACTAAAGTTGACAAATCCCTGGGCCCGGATGGTATACACCCGCGAGTACTGCAGGAATTAAGTAACGTCATAGATAGACTATTATTTTTAATCTTTAAAGATTCCATAATAACAGGGTCTGTACCACAGGACTGGCGTATAGCAAATGTGGCGCCAATATTCAAAAAGGGGACAAAAACTGAACTTGGAAATTATAGGCCGGTAAGCTTAACCTCTACTGTGGGTAAAATCCTGGAGGGTTTCCTAAAAGATGCTATACTAGAGTATCTGAAGAAGAATAACCTCATAACCCAATATCAACATGGGTTTACGAGGGACCGTTCCTGTCAAACTAATCTGATCAGCTGTTATGAAGAGGTAAGTTCTGGACTAGACCAAGGAAATGCAGTGGATGTTGTGTATATGGACTTTTCAAAAGCTCTTGATATAGTTCCACACAAAAGGTTGATACATAAAATGAGAACAATGGGGATAAGGGAAAATATATGTATGTGGGTTAAGAACTGGCTCAGTGTTAGGAAACAAAGGGTGGTTATTAATGGAACACACTCAGACTGGGTCTCAGTTAACAGTGGGGTACCACAGGGATCATAAATGGGGGTCGCTTCTTTTAAACATATTTATTAATGACCTTGTAGGGGACACATAGAGTAGTATTTCAATATTTGCAGATGACACTAAACTCTGCAGGGTAATCAATACAGAGGAGGACAATTTTATATTACAGGAGGATCTACGTAAACTAGAAGCTTGGGCTGATAAATGGTAAATGAGCTTTAATGGGGATAAATGTAAGGTAATGCACTTGGGCAGAGGAAATAAAATGTATTATTATATGCTTAATCCTAAAACACTGGGCAAAACTGTCAATGAAAAAGACCTGGATTGGTGGAGGACAGGCTCACGTTTGGTGGCCAGTGTCAGGCAGCTGCTGCAAAGGCAAATAAAATATTGGGATGCATTAGATGAGGCATAGATGCTCATGAGAAGAACATAATTTTACCTTTATACAAGTCACTAGTGCAACCACACTTAGAATACTGTGTACAGTTCTGGTCTCCAGTGTATAAGAAAGACATAGCTGAACTAGAGCGGGTGCAGAGCTGAGCGACCAAGGTTATTAAAGGACTGGGGGGTCTGCAATACCAAGACAGGTTATTACACTTGGGGTTATTTAGTTTGGAAAAACGAAGGCTTAGGGGTGATCTTATTACTATGTACAAGTATATGAGGGAACAGTACAAAGACCTTTCTACTGATCTTTTTACTCTGAGGCCTGAGACTGGGACAAGGGGGCATCTTCTATGTCTGGAGGAAAGAAGGTTTAATCATAATCACAGACGGGGATTCTTTACTGTAAGAGCAGTGAGACTATGGAACTTTCTGCCGCATGATGTTGTAATGAGTGATTCACTATTAAAATTTAAGAAGGGCATGGATGCCTTTCTTGAAAAGTATAATATTACAGGTTATATATACTAGATTCCTTGATAGGGCGTTGATCCAGGGAACTAGTCTGATTGTTGTATGGAGTTGGGAAGGAATTTTTTTCCCCAATGTGGAGCATAGTGTTTGCCACATGTTTTTTTTTTGCCTTCCTCTGGATCAACATGTTAGGCTATGGGTTGAACTAGATGGACTTAGTCTTCCTTCAACCTTAAAAACTATGTTACTATGTTATCACCCCCACAGTCTGCGTTCAGTCTCATGGTATCTTTCTACTTCACAGTGTTAGAAAAATCCTAACAATGGCTTTTTTTTTTAAATGAAGGAACGATAATCAGACGTCATCGTATTCCACTTCCACCCCCTAACGATGACCAGTTTTACACTGTGGATCATTTCAACATCAACAAAGACATCGTGTTTTACTCCAAAACTTTCAAGATTGTAAACTGTGATGAATTTACTAGAAACTTCCTACGAAAACTCGGAGTCAGAATAAATCCACCAGGATCAGTTGCTGCAGATGCATATTCTACTATTCGCAAACAGGTAAAAACAATTGCCAGTATGGATCCTGATTCCACAGGAAGGTTTTACCATTGTTAGATTTGTGTAGTATAATATGGGTAAAACAGAAGCATTGTCACACCATTCAGACTTTTTTCTTAAATATACTAATTTGGAAATGCTTGTCTCCAACTACAGATTGTCATAATCCACCTATTCATGAGACCAAACAAACATTTTAGGAACACATTGCAGTACTGTCACATCTACTTTGGGACCTGCTCCTGTTATGTCTACTCCTGTCACCAGACGCCACCATATTCATTGTATAATCAGTGCTAGGGAAGACATTGGAGACTAGGGTGGCTGGGACTTGTAGTTTTATTTATTTATTATGCTCACTTATACAGCGCCATTTATTCCACTCCATAGCGCTTTACAAATATCATCATCACTGTCCCCATTGGATCTCACACTCTATTAGTATGTCTTTGGAGTAAACTCACACAAACACTGGGAGAGCATACAAACTCCTTGCAGATGTTGTCCTTAGTGTGATTTGAACTAAGGAGAGAGCGCAGCAAAGCAACAGGGCTTAACCATTGAGCCACCATGCTGCATGGTGCTGTTCAGTCTGGCAGTATGGGTGTGTGCGCTGTCTTGCTGGATTAATCATCTGCATGCTTTGGCCAATAGGAAAGTATCAACCTTCTTATATTCTCAGAATACTGCTGGGAGCTGCCAGATATAGTTTCTCTTTCCTGGTTTTTATCCATACATTCCAGCTGCTGTTGTTCTTGAGGTTTTTCCTATTAAAGACCTAGGCCCGTTCCATGAATACTCTTCCATTTTCTGATTTTGTACCTTGACTGCTCTGCTGTTTCTGACCTGGCTACCTGACCACTCCTGGCAGCCTGCATCATTGGCCAGCAGCTGACTCCGTGGCTTTAACCCATGGGTCCCTGTAGAAGTCCAGATCTCTGTACAGGAGTACTAGGGTGAAGGCCATGGAAATTGGAAATGGAGTGGCTTGTGGTAAGCCTGTCTGTCATAGCTATTGTATTTTTAGAGCTGACAGACCCATGTTGTAAGCCTCCCATTGGCAGATACAGTATGTGTTCCCTCTAATATACAGTTATATGAAAAAGTTTGGGCACCCCTATTAATCTTAAGCTTAATGTTTTATAAAAATTGGTGTTTTTGCAACAGCTATTTCAGTTTGATATATGTAATAACTGTTGGACACAGTAATGTTTCTGCCTTGAAATGAGGTTTATTGTACTAACAGAAAATGTGCAATCTGCATTCAAACAAAATTTGACAGGTGCATAAGTATGGGCCCCTCACCAGAAAAGTGACATTAATATTTAGTAGATCCTCCTTTTGCAAAAATAACAGCCTCTAGTCACTTCCTGTAGCTTTTAATGATTTCCTGGATCCTGGATGAAGGTATTTTTGACCATTCCTCTTTACAAAACAATTCCAGTTCAGTTAAGTTTGATGGTCGCCGAGCATGGACAGCCCTCTTCAAATGATCCCACAGATGTTCAATGGTATTCAGGTCTGGGGACTGGGATGGCCATTCCAGAACATTGTAATTGTTCTTCTGCATGAATACCTGAGTAGATTTGGAGCGGTGTTTTGGATCATTGTCTTGCTGAAAGATCCATCCCCTGCGTAACTTCAACTTTATCACTGATTCTTGAACATTATTGTCAAGAATCTGCTGATACTGAGTGGAATCCATGTGTCCCTCAACTTTAACAAGATTCCCGGTGCCGGCATTGGCCACACAGCCCCAAAGCATGATGGAACCTCCACCAAATTTTACTGTGGGTAGCAAGTGTTTTTCTTGGAATGCTGTGTTTTTTTGCCGCCATGCATAACGCCTTTTTGTATGACCAAACAACTCAATCTTGGTTTCATCAGTCCACAGGACCTTCTTCCAAAAAGAAATTGGCTTCTCCAAATGTGCTTTTGCATATCTCAGCCGACTCTGTTTGTGGCGTGCTTGCAGAAACGGCTTCTTTCGCATCACTCTCCCATACAGCTTCTCCTTGTGCAAAGTGCGTTGTATAGTTGACCTATGCACAGTGACACCATCTGCAGCAAGTTGATGCTGCAGCTCTCTGGAGGTGGTCTGAGGATTGTCCTTGACTGATCTCACCATTCTTCTTCTCTGCCTTTCTGATGTTTTTCTTGGCCTGCCACTTCTGGTCTTAACAAGAACTGTCCCTGTGTTCTTCCATTTCCTTACTATGTTCCTCACAGTGGAAACTGACAGGTTAAATCTCTGAGACAGCTTTTTGTATCCTTCCCCTGAACAACTATGCTGAATAATCTTTGTTTTCAGATCATTTGACAGTTGTTTTGAGGAGCCCATGATGCCACTCTTCAGAGTAGATTCAAACAGGAGAACAACTTGCAAGTGGCCACTTTAAGTAGCTTTTCTCATGATTGCATACACCTGGCTATGAAGTTCAAAGCTCAATGAGGTTACAAAACCAAAAAAAGTGCTTTAGTAAGTCAGTAAAAAGGAGGTAGGAGTATTTAAAACAAGAAAATAATAAGGTTGCCCATACTTATGCACCTGTCAAATTTTGTTTGAATGCAGATTGCACATTTTCTGTTAGTACAATAAACCTCATTTCAAGGCAGAAACATTACTGTGTCCAACAGTTATTACATATATCAAACTGAAATAGCTGTTGCAAAAACACCAATTTTTATAAAACATTAAGCTTAAGATTAATAGGGGTGCCCAAACTTTTTCATATAACTGTATATATAGATATATATATATATCTATATATACAGTACGTATATATATATATATATATATATATATATATATATATATATATATATATATATATATATATATATATATAAGCACATTGTTCTTGCATTTCTTTTTGGTGAGCATTTTGATGACTAGTGTCCCTCCTTCCTCTTTGTAGATTGAAGATGACATGAAGCCGCTACGCCCATATGAACGTATGGATACCCTGAAACAATTCCTAGATCATGATAGACAAGTTTTGCGGTTTTACTGTCTATGGGATGATACAACTTCAGCTTTTGGAGATGCAAGAGATCTTATATTACATTATTACCTTGCTGATGACACAGTGGAAATTATAGAGGTCATTCCACCAAATTCCGGACGGGATACTGTTCCAGTCTTTCTCCATAGAGGAAAATTACCTAAGGTAAAAAAAGATGCTGGCAGAAAAAATGGCCCTGACTTGTTCCGCCTGCAGTTTACTTATGGGCCGCTGGCTGGAATTTTCTTTACCTCTTCTACAATGCACACGTGGTCTTCTGCGGGTAAAGGAACGTGTGTGTAACCTGGTTGTAAGACATACTGTATGTTATATGTGATATGATTCTGAGTTATCTCTGTATCCTTTCCAGCAAGATTCAGCAAGAATGTATAAGCCTGGAGAGATCACGTCTCGAACTGTCCTCAATGTTTTTGGCCCGATGGGACATGGAGGTCGTTATATTTTGGATAATCTTAAAGTAAGATTTTCGCATCCTTTTATACCTAATAATACTTTCATTGTCTTTGAAAATAACTATATATTCATTTAACTGGTTAACGGTCTGCGATGTACATTTTCGTCATTAAGCAATGTATGAAGCCGGCTCAGGAGCTGAGCATTCTACATACGCGGCAGATGATGGTTGTATTACCTAGCCAGCATCTGCCTGTAACTACATCTACCAAAGTGCTTTCCGATTGCTGTAGTTTAACCACTTAAATGCCACGGTCAGTCTCTGACAGCAGCATTTAAATGGTTTTGAATACCTCAGTAGGTATGCCGTGCCGTATGTCACTATATACACTCGTTTTAAGAATGACCCAACTTTTGATTTTCACAGAGGTTGCTGCTTCAGTAATTCTAGATCTTTTGGTTCATTTTCTTTGTTCTGCTTCATGACAAGAGCAGAACAACAAAAAATGACAGCAGTGCCAGATCTCATGACGAAGATCAACTGTCCTCGATGAACCCTGTTGACTAAATGGGGTCCATTGACGGGGCCCATTGACTTTAATGTGAGCTGTCTGGGTTCTGTTATGATGTGTATGATGGGGTTCTAAACACAATCTCATCACAGATGTGATGAGCCACGGAAAAGAAGTATCAATTTCTCTCGAATACGGGGGTGTGTTGGAAACATTAGTTTTCCACTGTAGATTTTTTGGTGGATTATATGTATTACATGCAGATTTGTCTGCAGATTTACTGTGGTTTTCACCTATTTCATTGTCATGGACAGGGTAATAGACATGCTGTAGATTAAAAAATCCTGAGGATACCCTGAGGGCCATAGTTATTTTTTTGCTTCATTAGAGAACCTCAGTTACATATATTATATGGTGACTTGTCGTGGATAGTGATGAGAGTTTAATTTAGAACATTAAAGGAATGTGTGATTATTTCAATTAAAGAACTTTATTCTGGGTGTTGGTGTTTTTTTTTAACTTTCACTATGGGGTTAGTAATGGGGGTGTCTTATAGACGCCTCCCCATTACTAGCCTGGTCTTGATGTCAGCTGGCATTATAAGCTGACATCAACCCCAGCCCTATTACCCCACTGCCACCACTACAGGGTAGTGGGAAGAGCGAGGCCAAGTGCCAGAATTCGTACATCCTATGGATGCGCCATTTCTGGGGCGGCTGAGGGCTGGTGTTTCTAGCCTGGGAGGGGGCCAATATTCATGGCACCCTTCCTGGGCTATTAATATCAGCCCCCAGCTGTCTGCCTAGCCTTTGCTAGCTATTAAAATAGGGGGACCCCACGTCATTTTTTTTTTGGGTCCCCCATTTTAATAGCTAGTAAAGGCTAGGTATTCAGCTGGGGGCTGATATTTGTAGCCTGGGAAGCTCCGTGGGTCCCCCTTCCCAGGCTTCAAACATCTGCCCCAGCCGTCTGCTTAACCTCCGCTAGAGACTAAAATTACGGGGAACCCCACGCCAATTTTTTTTTTTTTTTTATAAATCCTTTATTTTAACGCTAAATGATAAGTGCAGTAACCAACACTGTCACTGTACTTATTATATATGTGACTGACATGTTTCTATCTATCTAATCTATGTGTAATGCTCTATTCTTTCTGTTCTAAATTGTCGGGTACCGGTGTATTCCGCTGATGAATTGCCGGCTTTTCATGTTTCACTGTGAGCACTGTTCCCATCGATTTGGGCAATCACTGTAACGCCACAACCACCATGGCTGTGGCATTACAGTGAGTGGCACACAATCGCTGCATGATTGGCGCTCTAAAGAGCGCCATACATGCAGGACAGGGACCCGAGCTCCCGCCCGAGCATCGCGCAAGTACTCGGCGAGCTCCAAGCATCTCGAGTACTGAGATGCTCGGGCGAGTACCGAGCAGTGGCGAGCATTCTCGCTCATCACTAGTCGTGGATTTTTGCCAGGTAATGTGCACTATAAATCTGCATGAAATTCTCTATATCGTAGAGTACCCTTAAAGGGGTGTGACAAAGTCACTGGCAGAGTGTCGGAGGGGAGATATGTTTTGGAGAGGTGGGGGACAGTATGGAGAGGTGGGGGACAGTATGTAGAGGTGGGAGCATTGGGAACAATATGGAGAAATGGGGGGTCAGTGTATGGAGGAGTTGGATTCATGTGGTGACCGTGGTTCTGATCGTGTACAAATGTAGCAATCCATAACTAGTCAAAGGTCATCAACCGGCTGAGGTGGTCACCTTTCTGCCACTGTCTCCCTACTGGGACCATCACCCTGCTGAGTACATCACTTGCTAGCACAATCACTCTGCTGCCTCCGTCACCCTGCTGCCAAAGTGGGAAAGGTAAGCGCCTTATAGAACTGAGGATTATAGGGACTTTTATTGTTTATGAGGGACGTTAATGTGAAGTCACAGTATCATGTGGGCAGTATGCAGAGGAGGGAAAGTGTGATTCCAGTGCTGTTTTTATCTACTGACGGTGGTTCTGGCGCTGCATTCATTTACCAATAGTAGTTCTTTTGCTGCATTCATGTACTGATGGTGGTTCTGGTGCTGCATTCATGTACTGACAGTGGTTCTGGTGCTGCATTCATGTGCTGATGATGGTTCTCATGCTGCATTCATGTACTGACAGTGGTTCAGGTGAGGTATTCATGTACAGACAGTGGTTCTAGTGCTACAATCATGTACTGATAGTGGTTCTGGCACCGCACTCATGTGCTGATAGTGGTTTTCATCTTACACACATGCAGCAATCCATAATGTGCTTCATGTTAAAACTTAAAAATCCTCAAAATTTACACATTTGAGATTATGAGGAGGATTTGGCGAGTTTCTGCTCCAAAAACTCATTTTAAGTTAGCTTGTGTTCACTCTGATTTATTTTTAGCAGAAACTGAGCTCTCGAAATTCTCCTCAAATACTCAACACTTGGTTCTGGTAATATATTAATGTACTGATGGTGATTCTGGTTCTCTTTTTTTTTTATTTATATAGCCCCACCATATTCCACAGCGCTTTATAATTCAGACAACTTACAGACATTATTGGCGCTGTCCCCATTGGGGCTCACAATCTACATTCCCTATCAGTATGTCTTTGGAGTGTGGGAGGAAACTGGAGGAAAACCAGGCAAACACGGGGAGAACGTACAAATTCCTTGCAGATGTTGTCCTTGGTGGGAATTGAACCCACACTGCAAGTCTGCAGTGCTAACTGCTGAGCCACCATGCTGCCCATAATGAGAACAGACAGGGTGGAGGTGTTGGTTTGCGCCTTTCATCGCAATGTGCTTTCCAGGTCATCCCCCGGTTCCCTCTTTTATGTTTCCTTCCTTTGAAGTGCACACCGTCAGACTCTTCAAACCCTTCTCCCTGCGAGTGGCGGTTGTGTATTGCCCTCCAGGCTCCTTCCACCAGTTCCTGGATCACTTTGACACCTGGCTTCCTCACTTTCTATCCTGTGACATCCTCACCCTCATCATGGGAGACGTTAACATCCCCATTGATGATCCCCTCTCCCAATCTGCCGCTCATCTACTTTCTCTAACCTCCTCATTCGGCCTTTCACAGTTTACTAACTCTCCTACCCATGAAGACGGGGATATTCTGGACCTGGTCTTCTCCCGTCTCTGCTCGCTGCATGACTTTACTAACTCCCCTCTCCGGCTCTCGGACCACAACCTTCTTTCCCTCTCTGTCAAGAACTGTCTCCTCACCCGGGACACCCCAACTTACCACACTTATAGGAATACACGTACCATTAATACCCAGCAGCTTATGGGCAATCTACACACATCTTTAGCTTCCATCTCCTCCCTCTCCTGTCCAGACTTAGCATTGTCACACTACAATAATACACTGAAGAGTGCCCTAGATGAAGCAGCACCTTCTACCCACAGAAAGACCCCAAACAGACAACGGCAGCCCTGGCACATGATGCAAACACGTTTTCTTCAGTGTTGCTCAAGGTGTGCTGAGCGTCAGTGGAGAAAATCACTTTTAGCAGAAGACTTCATTCACAATAAATTCATGCTCAAAACCTATAACTCTGCCCTTCATCTGGCCAAACAATCACTTCACTATCCAACAATCCAAAACAACTTTTTGAATCCTTAAACTCCCTCCTGAAACCTAAAGCACAGGCCCCCATCACCAACCTCAGTGGTGAGGATCTGGCCACTTATTTCCTAGAAAAAATCAACCACATCCATCAGGACATCTCAGCCCAGTCTCCCCAGGGCCTGGATCCCCTTCCCTGCCACACTTCAAGCTCACTTGCCTTATTTGAGCCTGCCACAGAAGAAGAAGAAGTTACCCTGCTCCTCGCTTCTTCTTGGCCTACGACCTGCAACAGTGACCCCATTCCCTCACATCTCCTGCAGTCTCTCTCACCGGTGGTCACCATTCACCTGACTAAAATATTTAACCTCTCCCTTTCTTCAGGTATCTTTCCCTCCTCATTTAAACATGCCATCATAACCTCTTTACTTAAAAAGCCATCCCTGGACCACAACTGCACTGCTAACTATGGACCTGTCTCTAATCTTCCATTTATCTTTAAACTCCTGGAAGGTTTGGTCCACTCCCGTCTAATCCATTATCTCTCAGATAACTCTCTTCTAGACCCTCTACAATCTGGTTTCCGCTCTTTACACTCCACTGAAACTGCCCTCACTAAAGTCTCTAATGATCTACTAATAGCTAAATCCAAAGGTCATTGCTCCTTGCTGATTCTCTTGGATCTCTCTGCCACATTTGACACTGTGGATCACCAGCTCCTCCTCACTATGCTTCGCGCTATAGGCCTCAAGGAAACCGTTCTCTCCTGGTTCTCCTCCTATCTCTCTGACCGCTCCTTCACTGTATCTTTTGCCGGCTCCTCTTACTCTTCTCTTCCCCTTACTATCGGGGTTCCGCATGACTCAGTCCTAGGTTCCCTCCTCTTCTCTCTATACACTGCCCCTATTGGACAAACAATCAGCAGATTTGGGTTCCAGTATCATCTCTATGCTGACGACACCCAATTATACACTTATTCTCCTGACATCACCCCTACCCTGATACAAAATACCAAGGATTGTCTGTCTGCTGTCTCTAATATCATGTCCTCCCTCTATCTTAAACTGAATCTCTCCAAAACTGAACTTCTTGTGTTTCTCCCCTCTACTAACCTAACTCTATCTGACATTGAAATTGCCTTGGAGGGTTTAACCATAACTCTCAAGCAGCATGCCCACTGCCTTGGGGTCATATTCTACACTAATTTTCCTTTACTCCCTAAATCCGATCACTCACCCGCTCTTGTCACCTGCATCTTAAAACCATCTCCAGAATCCGACCTTTTCTCACCTTTGAAACTGCTAAAACTCTTAGGCTGTGTGCCCACGATGCATTTTTTAAGCGTTTCCGCAGCGGCAATTCCGCTGCAGAAACGCTTAAAAAACGCTTGGTAGAAGATCTGCCATGTTCCCCAATGATAATCCGCATGTGCTGTGCACATGCTGCGGAAATTTCCGCTGCGGATTATCATTGCGGAAAAAAAAGCAGCACTACCAATTATTTTGTGGAAGCGGTGCGTTTTCGCCACCATTGACTTGCATTGGAGCGCATGGATTACTCATCACTGCATTTGTACATGCGGAATCCATGCGTTTCAATGTGCGGATGGTACCCGGGTCTGGAGGAGAGGAGACTCTCCTCTGGACCCGGGTACCATAGAGCCTGTAAAAAAAAGAATAAAATAAAAAATAAATATGATACTTACCTTCTGATGGCCCGCGATGTGCTTGTCTTCGCTTGCTGGCAGATCGTGGTGGACTGAAGGACCTGCGCTGACGCCATTTAGTCATGTGACGGCAGGTCCTTCAGTGTACCGTGAGCTGCCGGCAAGCCGAGACGCTTCGAATCAAGACTCCAGGGGCCATCAGAAGGTAAGTATATATTTATTTTTTTATTTTTTGCGATTCTTTACGGTCACACTATATAAATCCGTGCCGTTTGCATGGATTTATATAGTGTGACCAAGTTGTCAAGCACTTTCCAAGTGATGCTAAAATCGCTTGGAAAGTGCTTGTAAACCCACATGCGGAAATGCATGTGAAGAACGCTTCACATCCGCTTGTCTCTGGCAGGAAAAACGCATGTACAATCCGCATGTACAATCCGCATGCGTTTTTTCTGCCAGGGAGATGCAGAAACGCTCAGGAAAAAATCCGGAGCATTTCTGCATCGTGGGCACATAGCCTTACTGTTGCTCTTATTCACTCTCGTCTGGACTACTGCAACTCTCTTCTGATCGGTCTCCCTCTTACCAAACTTTTTCCTCAAAAAATCCGTCCTGAATGCGGCAGCCAGGGTCGTATTTCTGTCCAGCCGCTTCACCGATGCCTCCATCTTGTGCCAGTCATTACACTAGTTACCCATACACTAAAGGGTCCAATTTAAACTCATCGCTCTCACCCACAAAGCTCTCCACAGTTCTGCACCACCTTATATCTCCTCTCTTATCTCTGTCTATCGCCCTACATGTGCCCTCCGTTCTACAAATGACCTAAGACTAACATCCCCCATAATCCAAACCTCGCACCTCCATCTCCAAGACTTCTCTCGTGCTTCGCCAGTTCTCCTGAATGCACTACCCCAGACGATCTGACTGATGCCTAGCCCCCACATCTTCGAGGGCGCTATAAAACCCTATTTCTTTAAACAAGCCTACCACCTCAACTCAGTAAACTAACTTTCCCCTGTTCCCTCCTTCTAAATATTATTCAGAATCTGTTCCACACTATTCATTTGTCTCCACACCCTCCATGCACAAGATAACTGTACTCGATATTTGATTATTGCATTTAAACATATGGGCTGATGACCGGATCATGCAGCCTTATATGAAAATCCTTATTTATTATAATTGCTAGACCTGA
This sequence comes from Phyllobates terribilis, assembly GCF_046119375.1. NCBI lineage: Eukaryota > Metazoa > Chordata > Amphibia > Anura > Dendrobatidae > Phyllobates > Phyllobates terribilis. The sequence goes on from NW_027362762.1 coordinate 744,775,604, forward strand.
AATAAAAAGCACTTCTCACCTATTGTGTCCCCCTATTCCCTTGTAGATTGTAAGCTTGCGAGCATCGACCTCATTCCTAATGTAACTGTTTAAACTGTCTTACCTCGTATTGAATTTATTGTCTGTACATGTCCCCTCTTAATTGTAAAGTGCTGCGGAATATGTTGGCGCTATATAAATAAAAATGACTATTATTATTATTATGTATTCATGTAAGAATCACTTTAAATTGTTCTGCTGTCCTTGGGATTGGTTCAGTATGGAAATGTGGCCCTTGTTCCAAAAAAATGTTGTGCACCCCTAAGCTAAGCTGTGCGATAGAGCAGGGAGACACCATAGTTAAATCAAGGTTACCAGTTAGGAGCCCACCCCGGTTTTGCCCCCCTGAGATGGAACCCTAGCGGTGCCTCTGACATGCGCGCCTCTTTTCCGTCCGAATCCTGTGGGCGAATCGGACATAACAGACAGGAAACATTGTCTGCATGTTAACAAAAGTTTATATGTGTTCATAGAAGAAGTAAAGTAATTAAAGTATATTAGAAAAATTATTGCTGTGAAGAGTAAGGACATATAAAAGGGGTTAAATAATTGTGGAAAATCCCTTGAAAGGATATGGACAGTTATGTTGAGCATTTTTTTTATTTAAAAGCATGTATTTTTGGCAAATTTTTAAATTGGGTTTCTTTAACATTTTTCCACTATTTGCATTCTATAGTCTTTGTGTTGGACTATTACTGCCTGTTGAATGAGTTAACAGAAAATCCATCAGGGAATTCATTCTGACTCATTAGAACTCTTATCTTCCTTTTTCAGAGCTCCTCTCCAGCTGCTTTATGACCACAAAGTTCAGCTCAACTTTCATGTGGTCATAAGTCAGCTGAGTGAAACTTAGAAGAAAAAGGATTACAGTTATAAACTCTCCTGTCAGAACAAGCTCACTGATGGACTCTCAGTTAACTTATTGTGCAGCCAGCAGCAGACAGAGTATTATATAGTGTAACAAAGAAGCTATAGAACTCAAATGGTGCAAAATGTTTAATAAACCCAACTGCAAATATGATTTTTAGCCAAAGATACATTCATTAAGGTAAAAACATGCCCCTGAAGGTGGTCATATTGTTTAATCATAGAAAAAAAAATAGTATCTTCAATATGTTCAACTATGAAAATTTTTTCCTTTGTTTTTGACAAAAAAATAAAAGTTTCATATCATCAATATTACTGCATACACATTAAATGGAAACATACTAGTGAAATACAAGAGAAATACACTAGGAATTATAGAATAGGAGAAGGATTTGGGTATTCTGCTTACAAGTAAGCTGAACATCAGTACTCAGTGTCAGGCAGCAGCTGCAAAAGCAAACAAGATATTAAGGTGTATAAAAAGAGAGATAAGATCCTGTGATTCAAATGTATTATTACCCCTCTGTAAATCACTTGTAAGGCCACATCTAGAATTTGGGATCCAGTTTTGTGCTCTACATTTTAAGGGCTCACACTCATCAGCGTAAATAAAATCGGTCTGATGTTGTTCCTGAAAAGTAGGACGAGTGTCATGTGAGTGTTATGCGAGTACAATGCTATTTTTCTCACCTAGCATTCTTATGACATCCGTATGACATGCAGTCCATATGCCATGCATTTTTAACCTCAGCTTTTACATACAGTAATGTAATTTCAAGCTTGTTTTCTAACTAAGAAAACAATCTTTTATACAGATAGATAGAAAGAAAGATGTCATTGATATATAATTAGTGCAGTGTGTGTGTAGCTTACTGCACATGTATTTAGCTAATAAATAAATTAAAAAATTGGTGTGGGGTCCCCCTTAATTTTCTTAACCAGCTGAGGGAAATCCAACAGCTGGGGGCTGATGTTTACAGCCTGGGAAGGGGGTAGTAAACATGGATCTTCCCAGGCTATTAATATCAGCTCACAACTGTCTGCGTAGGTTTTACTGGTTATTACAAGGGTGGACCCACCAAAAAAACGATGTGGGGTCCCCCCTATATTTAATAACCAGCAAAGGCTAAACTGACAGATGTGGGCTGACATTAATAGCCTAAGAAAGGGTCATGGATATTGCTTCTTTCCCAGACTAATAAGATCAGCCCTCAGCTGCCCCAGGAATGATGCATCCATTAGATGTGCCAATTCTGGCGCTTAGCCTCGTCTCTTTCTACTTGCCCTGGTGCGGTGCCAAGTAGGGTAATAGTGTTAGAGTTGATGTCAGCTTTGTAATGTCAGCTGACATCAAACCCAGGACACCCCCTTAACTATCCCCGTACGTTTAAGTTAAAACACACACACACAGAGAAAAATCCTTTATTTGGAAAATACACTCCCCGACCCTCTTTTACCCATTTATTAATATACAAAGAAAAATAAAAAACTAAAGATATCCTCACCTGTCCACAGATAATCCATTTGTTCCGCGAGGAGCCCAATTCAGCTACATCTGGATGCATTGCTGAGTGGTGGCATGATGCAACCACTCAGACCAGCATCCGGGAGCTGCGCATGAGATCACAACTTCAGTGCCAAGCTCTGATGTCAGCAAGGTGTCTGGAGTTCATAGCCGATGAACTCCGGTCACCTCACTGACGTCACCGCTCTCTGCTTTAGAACGTTCTCACTAATTATATATCTCAATGACATCTTTCTATCTATTCTATCTATATATCTATTCTATTTTGACGATTGAGGTTGTGATTTTACTGTACTCAACTGATGAAATGTCGGGTTTCCTATGAAATGGGTGCGTAAAAATCGCACGTTAAACGGACCATCTCTATTTTCTCGCACCTATTGACTTGCATTGGCGAGTCTAGTCCAATATAGACGGCCACTCACAGAATGCTGCGATTTTTTTCTTAGTCCGGTCCAAGCTGAAAAAGAAATTGTAGATGAACACAAAATCATTGACTAACATTAGTTAGAGTGCAATTAGATTTTTTATTGGATTGAACTTGTCCGCTTTAAATGCAGATGAGTGTGAGCTCTTAAAAGGATATTGAGTGTTAGAGTCAGTTCAAAGGTGGGCAACTTGATTATTACAAGGGATGGAAGGCCTCTCCTATTATGAGAGGTTGAAAAAGTTGGGCTTGTTTAGCTTAGAAAAAAGATGTCTCAGAAGAGATCTCATTTATATGTATGGTCAGTACAAAGGACTAGCACATGACTTATTCCTTCCAAAGACAATACTAAGGACCAGGGGGCACGGGTGGAAGAAAGGCGATTCCAGCACCTAAACAGGAAAGGGTTCTTTACAGTCAGAGCAGTCAGACTGTGGAATGCCCGAACGCAAGAGGTAGTAATGGCAAAAACTATAATAGCATTTAAAAAAGGGCTGGATGCTTTTCTCACAGCAAATGGCATTGTGGGTTACAAATAATCTAGCAATAGAGAATGTATAACCGGTGAAGAAAGGTTGAAATTGATGGAACTGTGTCTTTTTTTCCACCTATATAATTATATAACTATGTATTATGCCACTTGTCCTATAACAGACTGGATCTGTGCATCAAGAATTTTACAACGACAATGATCTGACGATTGGTGCTGCAATCAATGCTTGGGGAAGAAAAATAATCTTATGTGACTGTGATGAATTTACCAAGAACTATTACAAAACAAAATATGGAATTGGTAAGAATAATATAGAATATAATTTAGAAGGGATACTTTATTGCCTATACAAATTCCTGTATTATTTTCTAGAAATCCAGCTGATAAAAAGTCAGTTGTGCATATGAATCCTTTATATAATTGAGGTTTAAATACACAATTTATAATATTTTACACTCCTTTAATCAAGAATATAATAATCAAGATAATCTGGAACTTGTTGCAAGCACTAAACTGCAGTAAAAGATCAAATGTAAAACATTTAACCCCTTCCCGACATTTGACGTAACTGTACTTCATTATCGGGAAAGGCTTCCCGCAAATTAACGTACAGTTACACCATGGTGATCATGCGGGTACATAAGCTGTGCCCGCACTTGACTTTTAACCCCCCTAAGTGCCATGATCAATAGCTACTGTAGCATTTAGAAGGATGGGAGAGGGAGAGGGCTCCCTCTCCCACCCGATAGTCACACCCACAACGTAATCGCGGGCTGCCGATGTTAGTCATGGCAACTGGAGGTAAAATAATTATCTCTGGGTCTGCCAACTATGGTGGCCTCTTAGACCATGCTAGGAGCATGATCTAAAAGGCGTTTGGTCATTGTAACACTGACCGCTATAATGCATTGCAATACATGAGCAGTACGTGAGCATTGCAATGGGTTAATTCAATGATCAGAGAATTAAAAATTGAAGTCCCATAGAAGGACTAAGTAAAAAAGTACAAAGTAATTATTTTTTTAGAAAAAAACACAAAATAAATAAAATATTTGGTATCACTCAGTTTTGAACAATCTGATCTATAAAACTGTCATAAATCTGTTGCATTATTTAACCCCTTTCATGAATAACGTAAATAAATAAATAAAAAACGTAGCAAAAACTACGTTTTTTTCATCATACAGCCAATAAAAACATAGAATAAAACGCCATCAAAAAGTCTTATGTACAGTCCGGCTCATCTTTATTGGCACCCATGAAGTTTAAGTACATAACGTGGAATATCTCCTTAAAAAAAATGAATCAAGTGAAACAGTTTTTTGTATAGAGCACTCGTGTTCAATACAAAAGAGCAAATGATAAACAATAATTATAACAAAAAACAATGGGAGGGGAAAATAGAAAAGCCTAAAGCTTGCTGTGATACTGGTATTGGCACCCTTTACATTAATTTAGTATGGAAACCCATTTTGACTCGCCTGTAGTAAATCACAAAAGAGATTCACCTGTGATTAATTGTCGGTGCCCATGTGACATGAATTTGCCAATGAATGATGACTTCACGGTTTTAAAAAGCCACATGGTAGGCCCTGTTCCTTTGTCACAATGGTGAAGATAAAGGAGCAGTCAGAGGACATCTGAACTGCTATTATTAGCAAACACAAGACTTCCAAAGGGTATAAGGACATCAACAAAGACCTTGGTATCCCAGTATCAACAGTTTTCAATGTTATTAAGAAGTTTTCCAATCATGGAACCGTCAAGAACCTCCCTGGACGTGGGGGAAAGAGGAAAATTGACAAGAGATGTCTTCGAAGGTTGGTGAAAATGGTGGAAAAAACACCATGTCAAACATCCAAAGACCTGAAGGCCAGCCTGGAACAGTCTGGGGTCATGGTTTCAACAAGAACCCTACGCCACACACTAAACCAAGTAGAGCTTTATGAGCGAAGGCCAAGGAAGAAACCATTGCTGAAGAAAAGACATAAAAAGGAATGACTAATCTTTGGCAAAGAGTACCTTGACAAACCACAATCCTTGTGGGGAAAATGTTCTGTGGATAGATGAAACAAAAATAGAGCTTTTTGGCAATGCAAAGCAACAGTTTGACGGCGCAATGAAGTGTATAAGGAAATTAACACCTTACCAACAGTTAAGCATCGTGGAGGATCCATAATGCTGTGGGGTTGCTTTGCTGCCCCTGGAACTGGAGGCCTTGACCGTATCACAAGAATCAAGAAATCAGAGAATTATCAAGAGATTTTAGAGCAAAATGTCCTACCCAGTGTACGAAAGCTTGGTTTGAGTTGAAGATCATGGGCCTCAAGAAAAAATTGACTGTTTTAAAATGGCCAGCAATGAGTCATGACCTCAATCCCATTGAAAATCTTTGGGGTGAGCTGAAAAATTGGGAAAAAGAATGCCATTGCCATTGGGAAAAAGAACCCTGCAAACATTCACGAGCTTGAGCAAACTGCAAAGGAAGAGTGGGAGAAAATTCCAGCTGAGAAGTTCGAAAAGGTTATAGATGACTACAAGAAATGTTTGGAGGCTCTCATTAATGCCAAAGAGTGGGCAACTAAGTATTAATTAGGGGTACCTTTATTGCTGCACATGCTGTTTATTCTGTTTCTTCTTTGAAATTGCAGCATGGAATTGAAAAACAATGTTTTATTGTTGTATTACTTTGGACCACTAATTAAAAAGTCCTGAGGATATAACTTACTTTGGTACATTTCCATTTATTTCTGATGATATTGTACAGTCTATGAAAAAATGAATGGGTGCCAATAATGGTAAGCAGAACTGTAAGTACGACTGGTATCCCTGGAAATATCATACTGTCCTGCAAAAACAAGTCCTCATTCAGCTCTGTCAGTGTGAAAATAAAAAAGTTATAGATCTCCGAATATAGTCATGCAAAAGCACTGTTTTTATTGTGTAAAAGGGTCAAAACCTTAAAAAAGCTGTATAAATGTGGCATCGCTGTAATCTTACTGACCCGAAGAATATAGTTGTCTTATGAGTTTTACCACACGAAGAACAACATAAAAAAACTACAACAATATATTCCTAAATTGCTGTTTTTTGCTAATTCTCTCTTCCAAAAATCAGAATAGAAAGTGATACAAAAATGTTATGTGCCAAAAAATAGTACCAATAAAAACTCCAACTCATCCCACAAAAAACAAGCCCCCACATGACTCTGTCTAAAGAAAAATAGAAAATGATATCTCTCAAAATATGGTGGTCATACTGACCTGAGGAATAAAGCCATTTTATCATTTATACCTAAAGGTGAACAGTGTAAAAAAAATAGAGAAATAAAACCAATTCTACACCTGCTGTTGATTTGTTCATTCTGCCTCCCAAAGATCGCAGTATAGCTTGGCTCACATTTATCCTGCGCTCTACGCCAAGCTGTTACACCAGTGTTTCCATGTAAATCTCTGAAATACGTTATTCACACAATATCCCCAAGCGAACATTCCCTATAATGAGGCAGATGGAGTTATATTGGACTCTTTCTGGCCTATGATGTGACGGTCTTCGTCTTTTTAGGAGTGCACACCTCTGAACAGAGGACAAATGAAGCCTGGAGTAACTCTGCCTGCCTTATTAGTGAATGGATCATTCGGGGGTTTCATCTGAATCACATATTTCAAAGATTTAGCATAGAGCACAGGATAAATGTGAACTGATCCAGAATGTTCTGTAACCCAAAATGTTGTTAACATATAATCCCCTTAAAACAATAACTTTATTGAATATACATTAAGAAATACCCTGTGTGAACACACAACATTAAATATAAACATTACGAATGACGCTGGTAAAAGGCTCAACAACCGCTTGTCGTCTTTGGAGATCTGAAGTGGGTAAAAGAAGCTCAAAAGCCAGAACATGTGAACAGCAAGGTGTTTTTCCATGAGATGAATATGTTCATTCATTTGACCATTCAGCACCTTTTCAGTGCAAAAACAGCCTGAGAAATACGTTGTCTGCACATACCCTAAAAATGTGCTTTTTATGTAAGACAATGGACAGAATTTAACTCTGCTCCAAAAGAAGCATTTTATGTATTGGTGCCTTTAGTAAACTGATCTCCTATTGATCCCGAGCTTTCTGTACCAGAGGCTGAGCTTTTATTACATTAATATTGATTACATACACATCAACACAACCTAAATCAATTATATTTGTGAAATGTAAGGTTATTCTGGTACAACCAAATTACCGCTCTGCTAGGGTCAAATTTATGATTTTGTTTTCCTTGTCCTTGTAAAACCCTTTGGTAATATACAGAAAGTGGTTTTATTTTAGGTTATGTGCTCAGTTATTATGGTTCATTCTGTTTTAAACATTATTTCTCACTATAATAACAATAACAGAATTATAAAATTATAATTTGTTTTGGGCTTCGTTCACATCAAGTTTGGTGTACATGGATTGTATAGATTTTTGGTGTCGGGAGTTAGACTATTGAACAATCACTCATTTAATTGTCCCTTCATACAACTTTTTGCATTGTTTTCTTGCATTCTTACGTATACAAGGAGATGTTTTTTTTTAATCCTAAATTGCCCTTTCCCATGTTATCCGAAATGGCTACCTACCCCTTATCCTGCTCATGACTGACTAGATGTATGCCAGAGGCCTCACTAGGTACAACATGTACCCATTCTAGTCTGTGGGGCTGTTCACATGTCCGTGTTTTTCTACAGACCGTGTGTCCATGCAATACTCACTGGGACATGTCCATTATTTTCCCATATCATGGGTGAAAAGTACCAGCACAAGTCTATTGGTCCGTGATAAATACGTACAGCACAAAAATGGCATCTGTGTACTGTCCGTGTTTATTGCAAAGTATAGGAGAAGCTTTGTAATTTAGATATTTCTTTATCCATCCGTGAAAAACACTGCAGTGATGGTAAAAACGGACACACTGATGGCACACTGATGGTAAAAACAGACACACTTATGACACACCGATGGGAAAGACGGATGACACACTGATGGTAAAAATGGACACACTGACGACACTGATGGTGAAAACGGACACACTGATGGTAAAAACAGACACACAGATGACACACTGATGGTAAAGACAGACACACAGGTGACACACTCATGGTAAAAACGGACACACTGATGGTAAAAATGGACACACTGATGACACACTGATGATAAAAACGGACACACAGATGACACACTGATGGTAGAAACAAACACACTGATGACACACCTGATGGTAAAAACGGGCACACTAATGACACACTGATGGTAAAACCGGACACACTGATGGTAAAAACGGACACACTAATGACACACTGATGGTAAAAACGGACACACTGATGACACACTGATGGTAAAAATGGACACACTGATGACACACTGATGGTAAAAACGGGCACACTAATGACACACTGATGGTAAAAACGGACACACTAATAACACACTAATGGTAAAAACGGACACACTGATGACACACTGATGGTAAAACCGGACACACTGATGACACACTGATGGTAAAACCGGACACACTAATGACACACTGATGGTAAAACCGGACACACTGATGACACACTGATGGTAAAAACGGACACACTGATGGTAAAAACAGACACACTGATGACACACCGATGGTAAAAATGGACACACTGACGACACACTGATGGTAAAAATGGACACACTGACGACACACTGATGGTAAAAATGGACACACTGATAACACACTGGTGGTAAAAACGGACACACTGATGGCACACTGATGGTAAAAACAGACACACTTATGACACACTGATGGGAAAGACGGATGACACACTGATGGTAAAAATGGACACACTGACGACACTGATGGTGAAAACGGACACACTGATGGTAAAAACAGACACACAGATGACACACTGATGGTAAAAATGGACACACTTATGACACTGATGGTAAAAACGGACACACTGATGACACACTGACGGTAAAAACGGACACACTGATGATAAAAACGGACAGAGATGACACACTGGTAAAAACGGACACACTAATGACATACTGATGGTAAAAATGGACACACTGATGACACACTGATGGTAAAAACGGGCACACTAATGACACACTGATGGTAAAAACGGACACACTAATAACACACTGATGGTAAAAACGGACACACTGATGACACACTGATGGTAAAACTGGACACACTGATGACACACTGATGGTAAAAACTGACACACTGATGGTAAAAACAGACACACTGATGGTAAAAATGGACACACTGACGACACACTGATGGTAAAAATGGACACACTGACGACACATTGATGGTAAAAATGGACACACTGATAACACACTGATGGTAAAAACGGACACACTGATGACACACTGATGGTAAAATGGACACACTGATGACACAATGATGGTAAAAACGGACACACTAATGACAAACTGATGATGAAAACGGACACACAGATGACACACTGATGGTAAAACCGGACACACTGATGACACACTGATGGTAAAAACGGACACACTGATGACACACTGATGGTAAAAACGGACACACTGATGACACACTGATGGTAAAAACGGACACACTGATGACACACTGATGGTAAAAACGGATGACACACCGATGGTAAAAATGGACACACTGACGACACACTGATGGTAAAAATGGACACACTGATGGTAAAAATGGACACATTGATAACACACAGATGGTAAAAATGGACACACTGATGGTAAAAATGGATAACACACTGATGGTAAAAACGGACACACTGATGACACACTGATGGTAAAATGGACACACTGATGACACAATGATGGTAAAAACGGACACACTAATGACACACTGATGATGAAAACGGACACACAGATGACACACTGATGGTAAAAACGGACACACTGATGACACACTGATGGTAAAAACGGACACACTGATGACACACTGATGGTAAAAACGGACACACTGATGGTAAAAACGGATGACACACCGATGGTAAAAATGGACACACTGACGACACACTGATGGTAAAAATGGACACACTGATGACACACTGATGGTAAAAACGGACACACTGATGGTAAAAATGGACACATTGATAACACACAGATGGTAAAAATGGACACACTGATGGTAAAAATGGATAACACACTGATGGTAAAAACGGACACACTAATGACACTGATGGTAAAAACGGACACACTAATGACACACTGATGATGAAAACGGACACACAGATAACAGACTGATGGTAAAACCGGACACACTGATGGTAAAAACGGCACACTAATGACACACTGATGATAAAAACGGACACACTGATGACACACTGATGGTAAAAACGGACACACTGATGACACACTGATGGTAAAAACGGACACACGGATCATACACTGATGGTAAGAAAGGACACAATGATGGTAAAAACGGACACACTTATGACACACCGATGGTAAAAACGTACACACGGTTCATACACTAAGGGCAAATTGATGGTAAAAACGGCCACACCGATCATGCACTGATGACACACTGATAGTAAAAAAGAACACGCAGATGACACAGTGATGGTAAACACTGATCCAAAACACTGATGATACCAGTACCATTTTTTCATGTATGTGTTTAAACACAGTACTTGTGAATGAGACTATTTGTTTGGCATACTTTTTACTTGTATATCTGTTTTTTTTCAACTTTATTAAAATGCACAGTTTACTACCACTTAAGTGTGTTGTGAATATAACTTTATGCAATTTGATTGTTAAATGGAATCTGCCACCAGGTTTTTGATCCATCTAAATATTGAAGACATACTGTCCCTTCTAAACATATGCAAGGTGTGAACAGGTGCATACTAAGAGTAGCCACCTCCATATAAAACTATCAAATAAAGTTGCATTCTATAACGCTTTAGCATGCAAACAAAAAATATATGAAATTGGAATTGCATAACTGCTCTCGGCTCTTCCCATTTGCCCTGATGAGGTGACAAGTGGGGTAATAGAATTGGGGTTGATGTCAGCTTTGTATTGGCAGCTGACATCAAGCCCAGGGGTTAGTAATGGAGAGGTGTCTATAAGATGCCAACATTACTAATCCCATAGTCAAATTGTAAATAATATACAGACACTGACTCCTTTATTTGAAATAAACACTCCCCCCTCTTTTCCCCATTTATTATTGTAAAATTAAAAGTAAAAAAACACCATATTCCTCATCTGTCTGATGATAAGATAATTAATCCATTTGTCCCGCAACGAGTCTAGCTCTGCTACATCTAGATGCCTTGCTGAACCTTGGCATGATGCGACTGTTCAGCTTGGCATCCAGAAAAGACATTGAGCTGTGCGTGATAGCGCAGCATCAGTGCCTCACGGTACCGTGAATAAGGTGTGCGGAGTTCATAGCTAATGAACTCCATTCAACTCACTGACGTTAGCACTAGCGCCGTGAGAAAGTTCACTGGCTATGGGGTTAGTAATGGGGGCGTCCTATAGACACCTCTCCATTGCTAACCCCTTTCCTTGATGTCAGCTGCCAATACAAAGCTGACATCAACCCCAATACTATTACCCCACTTGCCACCGCACCAGGGCAATTGGGAAGAGCGGAGACTAAGCGCCAGAATTGGTGCATTCTATGGAAGCGCCATTTCTGCGGTGGTTGATAGCTGATGTTCTTAGTCTGGGAGGGAGCCTATATCCATGGTCCCTTTTTATCCTATTAATATCAGCCCACAGCTGTCTGAATAGCCTTTGCTGGTTATCAATTATAGGGGGAACCTCACGTCATTTTTTTTGGGAGGCATGTCCCCCATTTTAATAACCAGTAAAGGCTAAGTATACTACTGTGAGATGATTTTAATAGCCTGGGAAGTTCCATGTTTATTACCCCTTTTTCAGGCTATAAATAGTGTTGAGCGAGGTCACCGTGATACTCGGGTGCTCGACCTGAGCAACGAGCCCAATGTTAGTCTATGGGAGACCCGAGCATTTTTGCGACGGCACCTCCGGCAGTCTGTAGAAAGCCTAAAAAGTGCCCAAAACGATAGTGACAGTGCTCAAAAGACATGGGGACAGCATGGGCATCGCCTCAGGAAGCATTTCTGACCCCCAGGTCACTGCTGTCAACAGCGTGGTCAGAGGTATTAAGCCACTTTTATGGGCTCACAAGAAAACGTTCAAAAACAAAACTGAAAGTGCTTTCCTGTGAAATATGTTAAGGAACTTCCTTTCCAGGGTAAAGACTTGTGTATAAGGTAAAATAAATAACTAAAAACAAAAATACTCCTCCACAGCTTAGGCTATGTTCACAAGTAGCATTTTTTATGCGTTTTTGCACTTTTCTATTGCTTTCAACCGTGACAAATGCATTCACCGAGAAATGTCATTTTAACATTTTACAATCTTATCTGGCCATGTGCTGTGTGACACATGCATACAGTGCTGAAAAGACATAGGAACAGCATGGGGAAGACCCCTGGAAGCATCCCAGGTCACGGCCTAAAAGTGTGCCCATCAGAAGTGATCCTTGCCGCATCAGATGATGCAGACTTGCAACTATCCCCATGCAAGTCCTTGTCCCAGGGCAGTGCTCAATTGTACCTCCCCCATTCCTTGCAATGCAAGCGCAAGTATGCAGCCTGCCACCCACCCACCCCCAGGCTGCAATACCTTACTGCTAGCTTGCTTGCACTTCAAATTGGGCCTTTTAGGCATGTGGAGGCAGACGCCGGCCACCATGTCATGGCTGCGTCGGCGGCCTGTTATCCATACTCAGTCCCCAGCCGCCCGGCGGCCGGGTGTCCACGCTCGGTCCCCAGCCGCCAGGGGGCAGCCGGGTGTCCATAAACAGTCCCCAGCCGCCCCTATTTCTCCGCTGAACTTCCCCCACACTTTTCTTAGCCTGGCCTGCTTTGGGGCAGCATTGGACGAGCCCATCAGAGAACCAGACTCCTCCGGTGGGCCCTGGCTTCTCCATCAGGGGAGTTGAGAGTGCCAAGGTGAGGAGCATGATGATGATGATAGAAGTTAGCATCTGCGTTGTTTTCTTGGAATGCAAGCGTAAGTGTGCAACCTGCCACCCACCCACCCCCAGGCTGCAATACCATACTGCTAGCTTGCACTTGAAATGGGGCCTTTTAGTTTGGAGGAGGCCGAAGCTGGCCACTACCTCATGGCTGCTTCGGCAGCGAGGTATCCATACTCAGTCCCCAGCCGCCCGGCGGCCGGGTGTCCACGCTCGGTCCCCAGCCGCCTGGGGGCGGCTGGGTGTCCATAAACGGTCCCCAGCCGCCCCTATTTCTCCGGTGAACTTCCCCCACACTTTTCTTAGCCTGGCCTGCTTTAGGGCAGCATTGGACGAGCCCACCAGACAACCAGACTCCTCCGGTGGGCCCTGGCTTCTCCATCAGGGGAGTTGAGAGTGCCAAGGTAAGGAGCATGATGATGATGATAGAAGTTAGCGTCTGTTTTGTTTTCTTGGAATGCAAGCGCATATATGTAGTAGCGGCTAGGCCTGAGGTGGTCAGCGTTTTGGCGCATATCCTACCTCCTCCGAGGATTGCTGGATGTTTTCCTGCTACTATCCCAGTTCTATGACTCCCGTTAAAACAAAGCTTCAGGTGATGAATGATGGATGAGGTGGTGGCAAGGGAGAAAGAGGAGGAGGAACAGGGACCATTCACATCAATATCAGGCCAGTCAACCACACATGTCTTGTAGGATATGTTTCTGTACCAAAAGGAGCGGTTCGGCTACACAGTTATAGGGCATACAGTGAGTGCAATGCCTACCAAAAATTTCGAGGCACTCCAATGCCCCTTGGAAGTGACATGGAGGTCAGAGGGCTTTAACTAAACCGTTTTTTCCATTTATAGCAACTGGGTCTCCTGTGCACTGTTGGCCTAAGCCGTGAATGGAAGGCTTTTCAAAAATTATGAGGTGGATTACAGCATACTAAAAACCTACCCATTATTGGGGAGTGGGTCTCCCTTAGTGTTCGCCTATGTATTGAAAAGCAAAAGCTGACTAAAATTAGGAGGAAATGCAATGCCCGTTGGAAGAATGGTGGAGGTCGCAGTGGAATAAAAAGACAATATCAATGCCCCTTGGAAAAGTGGTGGAGGTCGCAGTAGCTTAACAAGACGGTTTTAATGCCCCTTGGAAGAGACGTGGAGGTCGCAGTGGAATAAAAAGACAATATCAATGCCCCTGAGAAAAGTGGTGGAGGTCGCAGTAGCTTAACAAGACGGTTATAATGCCCCTTGGAAGAGACATGGAGGTTGCAGTGGAATAAAAAGACAATATCAATGCCCCTGGGAAAAGTGGTGTAGGTCGCAGTAGCTTAACAAGACGGTTTTAATGCCCCTTGGAAGTGACGTGGAGGTTGCAGTAGCTTAACAAGACGGTTTTAATGCCCCTTGGAAGAGACGTGGAGGTTGCAGTAGCTTAACAAGACGGTTTAAATGCCCCTTGGAAGAGCCATGCAGTACAGCATATTAAAAACATTATTCCCATTATTGGGGAGTGGGTCTCCCATAGTCTTTGCCTATGCCTTCCAAGCAAAAGCTGACAAAAATTAGGACGGAGGAACTTGCAATGCTGGCTAACAAGAGCCATGCAGTACAGCATCTTAAAAACATTATTCCCATTATTGGGGAGTGGGTCTCCCATAGTCTTTGCCTATGCCTTCCAAGCAAAAGCTGCCAAAAATTACGACAGAGGAACTTGCAATGCTGGCAACACGGACCAAGGTCACCCTGGTGGTATAGTGGTGGTGGAGGCTGAGGATAAGGAGAAGAGCAAAATACAGCCGAAATGTGGAAGCGTGTACCCATGTGTGGGTGTGAAGCGGTGCATGGGAATACACCTCCCGAAAAAACACAGTGGATTTGACTTTATGTTTATGAGAAGTCTGGCCCAATCCAGCCCTTGTTCATTTTGATAAGGGTCAGCTTGTCAGCATTGTCAGTTGACAGGCGAGTGTGCTTATCTGTTATAATTCCCCCAACGGCACTAAAAGCACGCTCCGAAAACACGCTAGCGGCAGGGCAGGCCAGGACCTCCAAGGCGTACAGAGCGAGTTCATTCCAAGTGTCCAGCTTGGATACCCAAAAATTAAAAGGACAGAGGAATCACGGAGGACGCTGGTATGCGTCTCTCTCGCCTGTACGCCTTGGTTGGGCAATGAACTGTGACCTCTGCCACTAGCGTGTTCAGATGGGAATTTTTTTAACAGTTCTGCAGCAAGCGCCTTCTGGTACTGCCCCATTTTTGTAGACCTCTCCACCTCAGGAATAAGAAAGTGAAAGTTCTCCTTGTAGCGGGGGTCTAAAAGTGTCACCAACCTGTAATGACTGTCACCCAACATTTTGACAACGTAAGGGTCACGGTTAAGGCAGTGTAACATAAAGTCAGCCATGTGTGCCAGACTGGTAACGGGCAAGACTTCCGTGTCCTCACCAAGATGACAACTGACCATGCGCTCCTCCTCCTCCCCCCTGTCCTCAGGCCACCCACGCTGAACCGACGGTATGACAGTTGTACAGGTACTACTGTCTACAGCGCATGATACCAGCTCCTGTTCTTCCTCCTCCTCCTCTCCCTCATTGTCCCCCAATGCACATTGGGATGAGATGAGGCTGGGCTGTGTGTAATCGCCCGCTACGGTTTCTTGATCCATCTCATCATACTCTGGCTGCAATGCCTCCTCTTTAATTCTCTGCAGAGAGCGTTGCAAAAGACAGACAAGTGGGATGCTGACACTAATGATGGCGTCATCGCCACTCACCATCTTGGTGGACTCCTCAAAGTTTGTCAGGATGGTACATATGTCAGACATCCAGGTCCACTCCTGAGGTCTTATGTGTGGAGTCTGACCTGAATATCGACGGCCTTGTTGCAGCTGGTACTCCACAACTGCTCTCTTCTGCTCACAAATCCTTTGCAACATGTGGAGGGTAGAGTTCCAATGTGTGGGGACATCACACACCAGTCGGTGTGCCGGAAGCTGCAAACGCTGCTGCAACACAGCAAGGGCGATGAGCTGACAGGCGGCGTACTTTGACGAGCAGATCTGGCAACTCGGGGTACGATTTAAGAAACCGCTGAACCATGAGGTTAAGCACATGAGCCAGGCATGGTACGTGTGTGATCTCGCCTCGCCTCAGAGTCGCCACCAGGTTACTGCCATTGTCACACACGACCATGCCTGGATGTAGGTTCAGCGGTCTCAGCCACAGATCTGCCTGCTCTTTCACAGCTGTCCACATCTCTCAAGCAGTGTGAGGTTTATCACCTAAGCTTATGAGTTTCAGCACAGCCTGTTGCCGCTTGGCTGAGGCAGTACTGCAGTGCTTCCAGCTTGTAACTGATGTGGTGATATCTGAGATGGAGGCTGAACATGAGGAGGAGGAGGAGGATGATGTGCAGGAGCTGTACACTGTGGGGTCAACTGACTGACATAGGGCCCACAATCCTTGGTGTGGGGAGTATGTGTTCCGTCCCAAGGTCCGACTGGGTCCCGGCTTCCACTATGTTTACCCAGTGTGCCGTCAGGGAGATGTACCATCCCTGGCCACAAGCACTTGTCCACGTGTCCGTTGTCAGGTGGACTCTCCCAGTAACTGCATTGTTGAGGGCACGGCAGATGTTTTGGGACACGTGCTTGTTTAGTGCGGGGATGGCACACCGGGCAAAATAGAGTCGGCTGGGGACCAAGTACCGAGGGACGGCCACCGCCATAAGGTTGCGGAAGGATTCCGTCTCCACCAGCCTAAAAGGCAGCATTTCCAACGCAAGCAGTCGTGAAATGTGCAAATTTAGGACTGTGGCCTGTGGTGCGTTGGCTGCGAATTTGCACTTTCGTTCAAAGCTCTGGGATATGGACAACTGAACGCTCCGGTGGGACGTGGACGTGGACGTTGATGCTGTTTCTTGAGAAACTGCCATAACAAGTGAAGACTGAGAGGAGGGGGCATCTTTGCATGCAGTATGGACAGGGGATTGCCTTGCACGCACAACAGGGGATTCTATCACACGCACAACAGCGGAAGATGCAGTGGTGACACCCGCTGACACTGGTCGTGGACCCTGGGTTTCACCCCACAAAGTCGGGTGCTTTTCTGCCATGTTCCTGATCATGCTGGTGGTGGTCAGGCTGGTAGTTTTGTCACCCTTGCTGATGCTGACATGGCAGGTGGTACAAATGGCCTTTTTGGGGTTATCAGCAGAGTCTTTAAAAAAATTCCAGACTCTGGAAGACCTACCAGTTGTACTGGCAACGTCCCTCGTGTTGGTGTTACGGGGAACTGTTGCCCGCCTTCTGTGTGCGGCCACCACACTGCTTCTTCCTGCCTGTTGGGGTGCTCTGCCTCCCTCCCCCTGTGTGCTGCTGGCCTCGCTCTGCGTGTCCTCCTGCCACATTGGGTCAGTTACTAGATCATCCACCACCTCCTTCTCTTCCACTTGCACACCACGATCCTCCTCCTCACTTCGTGGCAATTGTGTCTCGTCATCGTCCACCTCTTGTGACAAATTGCCAGCATCGACTTCCTGTGGCCATGGCTGTTCAAATATTTGGGCATCGCTACATGGGATCTCCTCTTCCACCACTTCAAGCGGAGCAGGCGAGGGGCACAAATATGGAAATAGACCAGTGAACAGCTCTTCAGGGTGTCCAACTGTGGGATCAGTTGCTGTCTGACGACACTCGGCATGGTGGGAGGAAGGAGCATCAGGGTGAGGAGGAGTATGCGGTCGAGACTCACGGCTACTAAGACTTGACCGTGTGGAAGAGAGACTGGAGGTGGTGGTGCCCAAGTGACAGGAAGTATTATCTGCTATCCAATTAATAACCTGTTCACACTGATCAGTTCGCAATACCGGTGTTGTAGTGTGGTTCCCTAGTAATTTGGTCAAGAAGTGGGAGCAAGAAGATGTGGCTGTTGGTTGTGGCACATTTTCACCTTGGCCACGGCCCCGTCCTCTACACGCACCATCACCAGAATATCCAGTTCCACGTCCCTTGCCACGCGCCTTGCCCATTGTAAATGAAGTAAAATAGCTTACACTCGCACTATCAATGGAAAAAGGGTAATAAAAAGGAGGAACCGTGGAAGAGGAAAACCACAGTTCTATTTGTCTGGCCTACACCCGACTCTTTTAAACAGATATATTTGTGACTGAACAGACAGGGAGACACTATTACTGTTTTTTTTTACGTAAAACAGCTGGATAATACAGAGATTTGAACCGTGGAACTGCAAAACCACAGTTCTAATTTACTGGCGTATACCAGACTTTTTTAAATAGATATATTTGGAGCTGAACAGTCAGTGACACATTCAAACTGTTTTTTTTTATGTAAAGAAGACCCAAAAGTGGATAATACAGAGATTTGACCCGTGGAACTGCAAAACCACAGTTATAGTTATGTGGCGTACACCAGACTCTTTTAAACAGATATATTGGTGTCTGACCAGTCAGGGAGACACTATTAATACAGTTTTTTTTTACGGCAAAAAATGCCAAAAACAGGATAATACAGAGATTTGACCCGTGGAACTGCAAAACCACAGTTATAGTTATGTGGCGTACACCAGACTCTTTTAAACAGATATATTGGTGTCTGAACAGTCACAGACACACTCATTTTTTTTTGGGGGGGGGGGGGATACCAAAAGGTTAATAAGACGCTTATTTGTACAGTCTGACTGAGGAAAAAAAAATACAGGATTTAGATGAAAAAAAAGGATTTTTCCTGGCCCCTGAGATCGGGGGATAAGTCTAGCGATTTGACCAACAGGAGCACACAGGACTGTAATGCAGCGTTTGCTGGTATAACCACTGCGTCTCCTATACAGCCTGCCTGCCTGCCTGATATCGGGGATGGATATTAGTCCTGAGAAGGACTGTTTGTTTGATTTGGCAGGCTTTAGAGACCCTACACTACCTATTTCGCACTATACAGTCATATGAAAAAGTTTGGGCACCCCTATTAATCTTAAGCTTAATGTTCTATAAAAATTGGTGTTTTTGCAACAGCTATTTCAGTTTGATATATGTAATAACTGTTGGATGCAGTAATGTTTCTGCCTTGAAATGAGGTTCATTGTACTAACAGAAAATGTGCAATCTGCATTCAAACAAAATTTGACAGGTGCATAAGTATGGGCACCTCACCAGAAAAGTGACATTAATAGTTAGTAGATCCTCCTTTTGCAAAAATAACAGCCTCTAGTCGCTTCTTGTAGCTTTTAATGAGTTCCTGGATCCTGGATGAAGGTATTTTTGACCATTCCTCTTTACAAAACAATTCCAGTTCAGTTAAGTTTGATGGTCGCCGAGCATGGACAGCCCTCTTCAAATGATCCCACAGATGTTCAATGATATTCAGGTCTGGGGACTGGGATGGCCATTCCAGAACATTGTAGTTGTTCCTCTGCATGAATGCCTGAGTAGATTTGGAGCGGTGTTTTGGATCATTGTCTTGCTGAAAGATCCATCCACTTTGTAACTTCATATTTATCACTGATTCTTGAACACTATTGTCAAGAATCTGCTGATACTGAGTGGAATCCATGCGTCCCTCAACTTTAACAAGATTCCCAGTGCCAGCATTGACCACACAGCCCCAAAGCATGATGGAACCTCCACCAAATTTTACTGTGGGTAGCAAGTGTTTTTCTTGGAATGCTGTGTTTTTTTGCCTCCATGCATAACGCCTTTTTGTATGACCAAATAACTCAATCTTGATTTCATCAGTCCACAGGACCTTCTTCCAAAAAGAAATTGGCTTCTCCAAATGTGCTTTTGCATACCTCAGCCAACTCTGTTTGTGGCGTGCTTGCAGAAACGGCTTCTTTCGCATCACTCTCCCATACAGCTTCTCCTTGTGCAAAGTGCCTTGTATAGTTGACCGATGCACAGTGACACCATCTGCAGCAAGTTGATGCTGCAGCTCTCTGGAGGTGGTCTGAGGATTGTCCTTGACTGATCTCACCATTCTTCTTCTCTGCCTTTCTGATGTTTTTCTTGGCCTGCCACTTCTGGCCTTAACAAGAACTGTCCCTGTGTTCTTCCATTTCCTTACTATGTTCCTCACAGTGGAAACTGACAGGTTAAATCTCTGAGACAGCTTTTTGTATGCTTCCCCTGAACAACTATGTTGAATAATCTTTGTTTTCAGATCATTTGACAGTTGTTTTGAGGAGCACATGATGCCACTCTTCAGAGGAGATTCAAACAGGAGAACAACTTGCAAGTGGCCACTTTAAGTAGCTTTTCTCATGATTGCATACACCTGGCTATAAAGTTCAAAGCTCCATGAGGTTACAAAACCAAAAAAAGTGCTTTAGTAAGTCAGTAAAAAGTAGGTAGGAGTATTTAAAACAAGAAAATGATAAGGGTGCCCATACTTATGCACCTTTCAAATTTTGTTTGAATGCAGATTGCACATTTTCTGTTAGTACAATAAACCTCATTTCAAGGCAGAAACATTACTGTGTCCAACAGTTATTACATATATCAAACTGAAATAGCCGTTGCAAAAACACCAATTTTTATAAAACATTAAGCTTAAGATTAATAGGGGTGCCCAAACTTTTTCATATGACTGTATATCTCTCCCTAACTCAGCAACACTGACTCTACACTGTCTGATCCCGGGCGACTGTGTCCAAGATGGCGGTGCCCGGTTTTAAATACTCGAGGTGAAGCTGTGCGGCCAGCCAATCACTGTAATGCCCACAAACAACATGGCTGCGGCATTACAGTGACTGGCTGGCAATCCCTGCATGTTCATTGGCTCTGTAAAGAGCTCCAAACGTGCAGGGCGGAGACCCGAGCTCCCGCCCGAGTAACCCGGAAATGCTCGGTGCTCGCCGAGCATCCCGAGTAGCGTGATGCTCGGGCGAGTACCGAGCAGTGTCGAGCATGCTCACTCAACACTAGCTATAAACATCAGTTCCCAGCTGTTGGCTTTTCCTCAGCTGTTTTTTTCTTTAATTAAGTGAATTATTAGCTATATACATGAACATTAAACTACACATGCACTCCACAAATTTTATATGTCACTGATTTCTTTCTATCTATCTATTCTATATACTGTATGTATCTATTTTATCTATTCTATTCTGACCGGTCATTCTGTGAATTTACTGTACTCGGCTGATGAAATGTCGCATTTTCTAGGGGAAGGATGCGAAAAAAATCGGACAGCACACATATTGTCCGATATACGCGGCATGCTGCAATTTTTTTCTCAGTCCGATCTGAGAAAAAAATCGCAGATGAGCAGGGAATCATGAAATAACATTAGTCAGAGTGCAATCCGTTTTTTATGCAGATGAGTATGAGATCTTAGTTTGATACTCCATCTGACAGCAGCATGATGTAGGAACAGAGACACTGATTCTAGCGATGTGTTACTTACTGGGCTGCTTGCTGTAGTTTTGATAAAATCAATATTTTATATGCTGCAGAGCTATGTAACCTCTGCTGATGCCCCGCATGGTTCCCCTCCTCCCTCTAGCGGGGCCGCCAGCTTATTCACCACCCCAGCCGCAGCAGTGTCCTCGTGAGCTTCCCCCTCCTCAGTGCACGCCACACTCCCGGCGGCGCGCCTAGTGCGCGTGCTCCCCTGCTCTTAGAGCGGCAGGGCGCACATGGTAAATGCCCCCAGCTAACAACTGGGAGGCATTTAGTTTAGTTAGCTGGGAGGCATCTTGTATAAAAGGCACTCTCCCCAATTGGGAGGTGCCTGAGCAACTCTTATAGTTTAGTGTTAGGTGGTTTAGTGTGTGCAACTGTATGTTGCCAGGTCCCCTGTCCCTAGTCTGTTAAAGTTATTCCCTTATCCTGTGTCCCCATTAGTCTATTATAATGATACCCTATCCTGTTCTGTCTCTGTAGTCCTGAGTAGGTTGTATGTTACCCTGAAGCCTCATCTGCGGTATCTGTACCCCGGCGCCGCATCGGTGGTACCAGAATAGTTTCCTGAGACCTGTGTGTCTGTACCTGTCCCAAGTGACTGTCCAGTTTGCCATCCAGAAACTGCACAGTCTGAACCTGTCCCAGTGGCCGTCCTTTCTTCTATCCAGAAACTGCACAGTCTGAACCTGTCCCAGTGGCTGTCCTGTCTTCTGTCCAGAAACTGCACAGTCTGAACCTGTCCCAGTAGCCGTCCTGTCTGCTATCCAGAAACTACACAGTCAGAACCTGTCCCAGTACCCGTCCTGTCTGCTATCCAGAAACTACACAGTCAGAACCGGTCCCAGTGGACGTCCTGTGTGCTATCCACAGCCGCAGTCTGTTCCTGTCCCAAGTGGCCATCCTGTCCTGTCTAGGACTTTCTATCCAAATTAACGTCTCTGACCCTTGGGGTCAGCTGCTACTGCCGGACACTGCCCTGGAGTTGCACCTGGCAGCTTCCGGCCGCACAAGCCTGACCTCACCACTAGAGGCTCCAGTGAACACCAAGGTAGCTTCTTAGTTATGCCCCTCCAGAGTAAGTCCGGTCCGTGGCACAGTGGGTCCACAAACCACGTGCTCCACCTTTGTGCGTGACAAGCTACCAGTTCTCTGAAAGCTGAGCTCTGTATAACCCCGTTCTCCCACACCACTGATTGGCAGTTTTCTGCATATGCACAGTAAACACAGAAAGCTGCCAATCAGTGGTGGGGGAGGGATTATATAGAGCTCACGAATATGGATGACTACATGACAGCAGGTTTACTAAAATAGTGATTTAATCAAAACTACAGCAGCAGCCTAGTAAGTAACACATTGCTGGAATCAGGGTCTCTGTCTCTGCATTATGCTGCTCTCAAAAACCGGATAACAAAGTCCCTTTAACCCCTTAACAACATCTGACGTACTAATACGCGTCTGTGCCCTGGGACTTAAGAGCCAGACCCGTATTAGTACGTCATGGCGATCGCGCGCGCACACAGGCTGTGCGGGCGCGATCGCCGCCGGGTGTCAGCTGATTGTCACAGCTGACACCCGATACTATGTGCAGGGAGCAGTCCTGCACTGCTCCCAGCACATTAACCCCCGCGATGCTGCAATCGAAGTCGATCGCAGCATTGCGGGGGCAAGGGGAGGTGATCGCAGATACTCACCTCCTCTTCCGGCTTCCAGCACTGTCTGCAAAGGCTTCCCGGGTGTTGCCATGACGACCCGATGTCGTCATGACAACATCCGGGTCACCAGACAGCAGGAAGATTGTTTCGACATGCGCAGTGCATCTCCAAACAATCTTCTCCCTGTCCAGCGCTGACAGCCTGCTTGACACAGGGATGGTGCTGCATTCCTGTGCCATGCAGGCGATCAGAGAAAAAAAGTGAAAGTCCCAGAGTGGGACAAAGTAATAAAGTATATAAACTTTCAGAAAGTGAAAAAAAATAAATAAAAAAAATTGCAAAAATATAAAAAAATATATAAAAAAAATAATCCACCAAAAATAAAAATATAATGTACCCATCAATAAATATTATTATAAAAAAAACAATAAAAGTACACATATTTGGTATCGCCGCGTCCGGAACAACCTGACCTATAAAACTGTCCCACTAGTTAACCCCTTCAGTGAACACGGTAAAAAAAAAAAAAAAAAAAAAACGAAGCAAAAAACAATGCTTTATCACCATACTGCCAAACAAAAAATGGAATAACACGCGATCAAAAAGACAAATATAAATAAAAATGGTACCGCTGAAAACGTCATCTCGTCCCGCAAAAAACAAGCCAACATACAGCTCCATCAGCCGAAAAATAAAAAAGTTATAGCTCTCAGAATAAAGCTATGCTAAAAAATATTTTTTTCTATAAAATTGCTTTTATTATGTAAAAGTGCAAAACATAGAAAAACGATATAAATGTGGTACCGCTGTAAACGTACTGACCCGAAGAATAAAGCTGCCTTATCAATTTTACCACACGCGGAACAGAATAAAAAAAAATGAAAAAAACAATTCCTGAATTGTTGGTTTTTGTTTATTCTGCCTCCCAAAAATCGGAATAGAAAGCGATCAAAAAATGTCACGTGCCTGAAAATGGCACCAATAACAACGTCAACTCATCCCGCAAAAAACGAGCCGTCACATGACTATCTGCCAAAATCTGGAAAAATTATAGCTCTCAAAATATGGCGATGCAAAAACTAGATTTTACAAACAATGCGTCTTTTAGTGTGTGACAGCAGTCAGTCATAAAAACCCCATATGATTCTGGTATTGCTGTAATCACACCGACCCGAAGAATAAAGTCGTCTAATCACTTATACCGCACGAGGAACGGCGTCAAAAATAAACTCTTGGGTTAGGATTGGGCTAGGGTTAGGGCTGGGTTTGGGGTTAGGGTTAGGGCTGGGTTTGGGGTTAGGGTTAGGGTTGTGCTAGGATTAGGGTTGTACTAGGGTTAGGGTTGTGCTAGGGTTAGGGTTGTGCTAGGGTTAGGGTTGTGCTAGGGTTAGGGCTGGGGTTGGGGTTAGGGTTGGGGTTAGGGTTGTGATGGGGTTGGGATTTTTTTCAAAAGAAAAAAAGATGACGATATGGCGACTAGTGTTGAGCGCAAGTGCTCGCTTCTTGAGTTTGCATCGGGTGCTCTGGTATGCATTGAGTATCGTGGGTATTTGAGTGACATGCTCGAGTCTCTGCCCCATATGCTTCACGGCCAAAAAAACTTTACGGGGATTGCCTGCCATGCACGAGCGATCCCCGCATGTTTTTTTTTGGGTGTCTAATAACCGTGAAACATGCGGAGCAGGGACTCGAGCATGTCACTCGAGCACACGCTGTACATGGTGCATACCTGAGTACCTGATGCAAACTCAAGTAGCGAGCACTTGCACTCAAGACTAATGACAACTTATTCAATATGATGACCTAATGTAAACAAATTCTGTGTCGTACCTCTGGGTTCAAAATGTTCACTATACACCTTAATAAAATCCTTCAGGGGTATAGTTTCCAAAATGGGGTCACTTGTGGGGGAGCTCCACTGTTTAGGCACATCACGGGCTCTCCAAACGCGACATGGTGTCCGCTAACAAATTGAATGGAAAATCGGCTCAAATTGTTAGCGGACGCCATGTTGCGTTTGGAGAGCTACTGCGTGCCCAAACATTGGAGCTCCCCCACAAGTGACCCCATTTTGGAAACTAGACCCCCCAAGGCACCTATCTAGATGCATAGTGAGCACTTGGAACCCCCAGGTGCTTCACAAATTGATTCATAAAAATGAAAAAATGAAAAAAAAAACACTTTTTCATTTTTACGAATCAATTTGTGAAGCACCTGGGGGTTCCAAGTGCTCACTATGCATCTAGATAGGTGCCTTGGGGGGTCTAGTTTCCAAAATGGGGTCACTTGTGGGGGAGCTCCAATGTTTGGGCACACAGGGGCTCTCCAAACACAACATGGTGTCCGCTAATTATTCAAGCAAATTTTACAATCAAAAAGTCAAATGGCGCTCCTTCCCTTCCGAGCCCTGCCGTGCGCCCAAACAGTGTTTTTTCCCCACATATTGGGTATCTGCGTGCCCAGGGGAAATTGCACAACAAATTTTGGGGTCCATTTTTTCTTCTTACCCCTGTGAAAATAAAAAAAATTGGGTCTAAAGTAACATTTTTGTGAAAAAAGTTAAATGTTCATTTTTTTCTTCCACATTCAAAAAATTCCTGTGAAGCACCTGAAGGGTTAATAAAGTTCTTGAATGTGGTTTTGAGCACCTTGAGGGGTGCAGTTTTTAGAATGGTGTCACTTTTGGGTATTTTCTGTCATAAAGACCTCTCAAAGTGACTTCAAATGTGATGTGGTCCCTAAAAAAATGGTTTTGTAAATTTTGTTGGAAAAATGAGAAATCGCTGGTCAACTTTTAACCCTTATAGCTCCCTAACAAAAAAAAATTTTGGTTCCAAAATTGTGCTGATGTAAAGTAGACATGTGGGAAATGTTATTTATTAACTCTTTTGTATGACATATCGCTCTGATTTAAGGGCATAAAAATTCAAATTTTGAAAATTGCAAAATTTTCACCAAATTTCCGTTTTTTTCACAAATAAACGCAAGTGATATCGAAGAAATTTTACCACAATCATGAAGTACAATATGTCACGAAAAAAACAATCTCAGAATCAGGGGGATCCGTTGAAGCGTTCCAGAGTAATTACCTCATAAAGTGACAGTGGTCAGAATTGTAAAAATTGGCCTGGTCATTAACGTGCAAACCACCCTCGGGGCTTAAGGGGTTAAATGGTTTCTCTGGAAAATTTGAATATTGAGGCCGTGTCCAGATGGCTGTTGTAATACTCTGGCCATTCATATCTCCAAATATGAGACGTGTCTCAGTCTGTATGCCGCTCCCTACACTCTTCTGCGTGAAGAACGGGTGCAGGAGCTACCTGCCATTACATACACTGTTCTGGTGTGTAAAACAGGCCATTGGCAGCTCGAGGACCATAAATAGATGCTTCCTTCGAATATAGCCCTAGTTTACAAGAAAGCACTGTGATACAGATTGTAGAAGATAACACTCCACTAGGGGGCATTATATCACCATTTATTCCTATCTACCATTTTTTACACATACAGATGTTTTCCATCCCCTGTTGTGGCGTTTTTACATTACGGAAACTAATTTCCATAAATCTAGTCTTATACATTCATTTCTCATACCCTGCAGCTTGGATTAGAGAATGGCACGACGGCTGTAAATCATAGACTACAGACTTCCTCTGGCTTTTGGATGAGATTTTTTTTTTCAAAGACATTAACACTTCATACTTTTTTCTCAAAATGTTCAATATTGGCTTGGTGATTTAAAACAAATTTTAAAAACATTCACCGGTTCGCAAAGAAGGCCTGTTTCTTCTAAATCTGGTAGTCATTTTATAATAGGTTCATGATGCTACGTACATTACTTCCTACGAGATACCGTCCTAATCTCAGATATATCTTCAGAAATGTAAATTAGAATTCATGTTTATTTATTTTTTGTCTTTTAGAGGATTTTACACCTGTTCAGTACAAAGTTTCTCAACCTGTAAAGATTGTGAAGAAGACTCCACCTTACAATGGCTTTGGTTCTGAGGAAGACTCTCTTTGTTCTTGTTTGGGACTCCTACCAAAACCACCACAGCGAGATTTCAAGAAATTTATGGAAAAAGACAGGTAATTTTTAAAAAAGTTTTAATGACATTAGTGTAGTCCCAGCTTAAACTTCGCAGGACTTTCATTATGTGTGGAGACTAGGAGAATCCGTCAGCTAGATAGGAAAGGGTTCTTTACAGTTAGAGCAGCTTGAGTGTGAAATGCCCGACCACTAGAGGTTGTGATGATAAATACTATAATCTGCATTTAAAAATAAAGGGCTGGATGATTTTCTCACAACAAATGGCATTGTGGGTTGAGGATGTAAAAATCCTATGGCAATTATTCCATCATTTATGCTCCCTACAAGACCCAGAGTATGGCACATGTGGATCCCCTGGTGTATATCAGATGTGTTATGTATATGCCAATGGGTGAATGCCAAGATACCTTTGATATGTATGACAATTTGGGCCTCATGTATAGAATCATGCTGAGGGCAATCGTTATCAGTCATTTTGGAGCCATAGAGCTCTTTCCACCCGTCTGAGACGGACACATACATAGCACCTGTTGGGCGTAAAAAAAGGGGCTCGGCTGTATTTTTTATAATTAGGGCATCGCTGAGAACTGCAGACTTTCATTATCCGACAGCCTAGAGGCAT
This sequence comes from Phyllobates terribilis, assembly GCF_046119375.1. Taxonomy (NCBI): domain Eukaryota; kingdom Metazoa; phylum Chordata; class Amphibia; order Anura; family Dendrobatidae; genus Phyllobates; species Phyllobates terribilis. Next base: position 744,803,724 of record NW_027362762.1, read on the forward strand.
GCATACAGTGATGCGGTAGACATCAGTATACACTTTGTACATGATGACATCTTCTCTCTGTTTTAGGAATGGTTTGGACAGCAATGTTCTAAGGTTTGTTGCAAAACTTATCACTGACAATCCGATTGAAAAAGAACGAACTTTCATCGTCTCCTACTTCTTAAGTGATGACACCATATCTGTGTTTGAGCCGGTGCAAAGAAATTCAGGTACTGAAACCAGACTGTCATATAAGTTTGTGTATATAAAATGTATTTCTAGATGAAAGCTTTAAAGGGAACATGTCATCAGAAAATGGCCTACTGTTGAAATCAGGCTTTATTGTTAAAGGAGTTTGTCCGGAACTTTTTTCATTGATGGTCTATCCCTAGGATAGGTCATTGTCAGGGATAACAGCAGGGAGAATCACGCAGATCCCACAGCTGTCACCAATTTGTCAGGGGAAACTGCTTCCAATCGTCAGGACAATTACACAATTAACTGACGAGTGCTTATCGAGGCCACAGCTGCTTCCACTATTAGACCAGTTATTGGGGAACTCACAATGAGCGTATGGTTTATACACCTCAACCATCGATCAGCTATTTGCAGCTGGGTACTGCACATCTGCCCCAATTGATTTGAATAGGGACGGATGTGCAGTATCCGGCCGCAGCCACTATACCATTAACAGAGCTGTGGTTTGCAGCTCTGCAAATGAGCACTCCAAGTCGGCATCGGTAACCGCTAATCAGAGGAGGTGCCAGGTGGTGCAACCCCAACGATCGGATATCAATGGCCTATCCTAAGGATGGGCAATCAATGTAAAAGACCCCTGTAAATGTATTTTTAAACATTTATTTTTCATATCACAAACTGTATGAAAAAAAAATAGAAATCTAGCAAGTTTCACACTGTCCACTGAGCATCTTATGGATTCTAACTTCCTGTTCTTTCAAGAAATCCACACTTATATTAGCTGCAATGGACTGACTCAGACCCTATCTTCTGTAACGAAGCATCTAATGAGTGTGTGTAAAGGTCATTTTGAAGGGAGAGGGCGCTGTGAAGGTCCCCTTTCTGATTGAAAGACGTTTTTTCAGAGCTGACAGAGGTCATACAACATGATAAAATACAAGTCAGGGCAAACAATGATCCAAAGGCTGAAAATAATCTTCGTCAAATAAAAATAGCAAGCAATAAATACTTTTTCAAAGGTGAATATGCCATAAATGCCTGAGATGGGACAGATTATTTAGAAGGGAAATCCTATTGGGAGTCATCCTGTTATGATAACATAAAATTATATATGTGCAAATTCATTGCTCCATCTTTATGTAAAACTTCGAATTACTATATTTTTGAACCGACATTTTTTTTGCTTAACCCCCTCCCAACATATGACTTACTGGTATGTCATATTACTCAGGAAATTTGCATAAATCGATGTACTGGTACGTCATAATGATTATGCGGGCACAGGAGCTGCGCCTGCACAATCACGGCTGGGAGTGCGGCTTAACTGTTAGCCGAGTTCCTGCTGTAACTCAAGCACCGACCCTGGCTGTTTAACCCTCTCAGTGCCATAGTCAATAATGAATGCGGGATTTAGAAATTACATATACCTAAATTTAGCACTAACATGAAGTACAATGTGTATCGAAATCACTGATATTTGTAGAAGCATTACAGAGTTATTACAACATTAATTGACACTGTTCAGATTTGAAAACTTTGGCCTTGTCGGGAAGGTGACAATAAGCTTTGGTGTTAAGTGGTTAAAGAAAAGCTATTATTCTGTTTGCTGCCGGACAGCTCATAGCCGAGTGGGATTTTCTTTTGGACCCAATTTATCTCTTATGTGTGTGTGATTGTGTTTTTAGGAATCACAGGTGGCAAGTTTTTGGAAAGATGTCGAGTTAAGAAACCTGGACAGGAGTTATTTAAGTCTGAGATGTCAGAATATTTCAAAGCAGAAGACCTCTTTGTTGGTGCCCGGGTTAACTTCAATGGACACAAGTTTATCTTGGTGGATGCAGATGAGTATGTCTTCTGCTACATGGAGAAGAACTCTCAGGAGGTGATTACAACATTTAGATTTTCTGTAATATAATTTGCTGTGTAAATGGGAGTGTAAGACTATATTCACACTTCTGTATTTATGGTCTGAGTGCTCTCCACAGAAAAAACTGACGTTATATAGTCAGCACTATGGCCAATGTTATTCGATTGGGTTGTTCGGTTGACATTTTTTTTTTTACGAGGACCTGATGTCCGTGTGGAAAAAAATTATAGCATGCACTAGTCTTCTCCGGCTATTCAAGTCTGTTTGTGATCAAAGAAAAATCGGATCCCATAGGGATCAACCACATAGCAGCCGATTGTCACAGATACACTGACATTAACCCCTTCACAACATATGACGTACATGTACGTCATATGTTGTGTCCCTGCCTTTGATGCGGGCTCGCACGTCGAACCCGCATCTTTCCCGGTAGAAAACGCAAAAGACAACGGAAAACAGAGGATAAAGACTTTACAGCACGAGACCCTAAATAATTCTTTCTTTGAGGTAAAACATTTTTTGAAAACAGGCAGGGAAATACTTTATCTCACAAAAGATCCCCTGCTGTCCTGTCTGTATACTCTCTTTTGCTTCCTCCCTTATACCATGTCAGGGGCACATTTATAAGATTATTTCAGCACAGGAACATTTTTTTAAAACACATCCAATTGTGGAAATTATTATTATTCCAAGATCTATTGATGAAAATCAGCTTTAAAATTAACCTTGTTTGTGAGAAAAACCTTTACATTTCCTGGAAGAGAGACAGAAAAAACAATTTTTGAGATCTGATGAAAGATGCTTCAGGATTGTTATTTCATGAGGTTTTGCTAAAATAGACATATGAAGGTATTGGACAGGTCCTCTTCAAATGAGCTTCATCTGTGATCAGTGCAGGTCTTGCACCTAATACCCCAGGGATAAGCTGTTATGTCTGGATACATCTGTGGGCTGCCATCCATTTCCAGATGATACTAGGGAAATGTTGTATTCCACGGTGCCCATTATAACGAACAGCTCCATCAGAGTGGGTGGCATTGTTTACAGTGTAGTTGCTCTTCGTTGTGGCTAATAGAGAGGAGTGTTTAGTGCCCCCTTTATAATGCTCATATTCCTTTAAAGGAGCCAGGGAGCACAGTTGGCTTAAAGGGAATGTGTCAGAACAATCCAACCCCTTAAACTGTTTTTATGGTCTGAAATATAATGTCTTAATGCGATTTGTTACTCTCTGACTGAACAAAAATCTATATTTTAATTAATATGCAAATGAGGCTATGGTGCTCTGGGGGTGATCAGAGCACTTCCCAAGCTTTTGGTTCTATTCCCCACACAGCCGGGGTTGGGCATAGAGCCAGGGAGGCACAGGCTCAGGGAATTCTTTGATCACAGCCAGAACACTTATGCTTCATTTGTATGTGAATTAAAACAGTGATTTTTTTTCTATCAGAGAGCAACATTAGTATCAGTAAAGATGTGGATGACATTATCTTTCAGAGAGCAGCCTGACCATATACTGAAGAGAAAAGGGGTGAATCATTCTGACATTCTCTTTAATCCCCCTAAGGTAATCAACATTCCGGTGTTTAGGCTACACCAGGTGATCCTCTAAGCTTTTGGTCCGGGTGGGCATATGGACCCCGGGCATCGATCCAGCAAGTACAAACACAAAACACAAAATCACAGATGGTGGAGCACACCAAATATAGGATTAGGATTCTTAAAGAAGTTGTCCACTACTTTATATGAACTCCCCAATGTATCCAACTGGGGCCCAGAAGTGTTTTTGTATATACCTTGCGGTACCTTTTCTGCCTCAGAGCGGCGCTATCGCTGGCCGCTCAGAGGCATCACGTGACCCGTCAAGTGAGGCGTGACACCAGTGATGTGCTCCCCGCGGTGGATGCTGGGCTGTGGACCCTGTGTGTCACACCCAGAATTCATCTCGCGCTTTCCCAGTGAATGAGGAGAGGGAGAGCGCATAGGGGATGCCGGGTGTGAGGGGACCCTTGGCTGCAGCCTGGACTTGTCGTGACGTCAGTGGATGTCAGAGCCGGCTGCAGCTGGGGTCACATGATGCCTGTGAGCGGCCAGTGATAGCGCCGCTCCCAGGCAGAAAAGGCACCTCAAGGTATTTAGAGAAACACTTATGGGCCCTGGGGTAATACATTGGGGGATCATATAAAGTAGTGGACAACCCCTTTATTCTCAAGACACAGTAGTGTGTCAATGGTCCTTAAATAGATCTAGAGAGATGATGTCACTCATCTTGGCAACTTTCAAAACCCAATGTGGAGCACAACAGAAGGCAGCAGACTCAGGAGAAGTGAGCAGAGCCCGGAATACCTGGGACAGGTGTGTAATATCCTGTAACAAATTATTTCTCTGATTGTTGACTACAAGAATGTTTATCGGTGACTACTTTAGACACTTGTACTTAAACACATATAATAAGGAAAAATGTAGAATATCAAGTCATATTTACCAGCATACAAACAGTATGCACCAGCACACTATGATTATTTCATACATAAATTCTACCATTACTATACGTCAAAAAACATTACTTAGTTTTAACATTATTTGATCAAACGGTGAATAAGCCCATCTACCATTAACAAGGTGAACCTCATTGATGGTCTCTATCTGTAGTGACTTGGAAGGTTCTTAGTTACAATTTATTGACCAAAAAGTAAGTTCTCATGGATGTGCCTTATGGATGGTCCCTAACTAGTGACTCACCTCTCTAGGGGGTGGCCACAATCCCAATGCACAATACAGAAAACATACAGACAAGTCCAGTCCTATAGTATTAGATTAATGTGCACAATCAGCATCATATATAGCAATAGGGTTTTATGCACAAGTAAAATGTGCCTATATATCAAGCTGTCGTGTGAGTAAATATATTTAATTGGGTTTCAGGACGAAAAAAATGTGTTCATAAAGAAGAAAATTAATTCTGAATGGAAACAATTTTAGGAACTGTAAAGCTATATATATTTGAGAAACAATTTTAGGATATCATGTAGCGGAGACAGGGTAACATGAGAGCCCAATACACCTCATAACCCAGGCATTCCACATCAACTCTTACCCAAGGCATTGACATTGGCTCAAATGTGACAGTTAAAAATAACCCCTCAAAAATCTGAACCATCATTTAGAAGTTGAGCTTGGCTGGGATGGGAACAAGATCAGAGAAGTTTAGATGCTTTATCTTAAAATATTCACAATCTATAAAAACAACACCGGGCAGTGACATTCCATGGTTTATTAATGCATTTTTCTGGCCAGAAACAGCTCATTTCGTCCCTGAGATATACACATTTGGCATTTGTGTTTCTGTTTGGTATTTTGACATGTAGACAATTTCTTATTTTACTGTTGTTGTTATATTTTTGCTTTTCCAATATTTTTTGGAACATTATTTCTTCAGATGTTTTATATACTTGCCCATCAGTCTTTATCGTACTAGTCACCTGAGAAGGAATGAAATTGGTGACGCTTAATGGCTGGTTATCAGGAGGATTTTTCTTATCAATTCCATATGCTAATTTTGAAAACAGGAAATATTAGAAAATGTGAATTTTTTTGTATTTCTAAAAAGTGAAAATATAATTTACTTTAACCAGTTCGCGCTGGAGTTAATTACCATTTTATGCTATTGTTTCTCTCTTCTTCTTTTTTATTTTTTTTCTAGACATAGCCATAGGAGGGCATGTTTTTATAATGGGGACAGTGCTGATAATGTCTGTAAATTGTCTGAATTGTAAAGCGCTGCGGAATATGTTGGCGCTATACAAATAAAAAGATTAATATTATTATTATGCAGGATAAGTTGAAACTTGGAGTGACACCATTAAGGCTGCGTGCCCACTATGCGTTTTTCAAACGTTTTTGCCGCGGAATTTCCGCAGCGAAAACGCTTAAAAAACGCTTGGTAATACGTGCCCCATGATCCACAATGATAATCCGCATGTGCTGTGCACATGCTGTGGAAATTTCTGCTACGGATAATCATTGCGGAAAAATACACAGCATGTCCATTATTTTTGCGGACACGCAGCGTAATTGCCACCATTGACTTGCATTGAATCGCTTAATATCCGCATGACTACATGTGCACATGCGGATATGAAGCGATTCAATGTGCGGATGGTCCCCGGGTCTGGAGAAGAGGAGACTCTCATCTAGACCCGTGAACCATAGTACCTGTTAAAAAAAATGTAAAATATAAAATAAACTTACCTTCTAATGTCCCCCGGTCTCCTCTGTTGTGCGTCCTTGCTGCCCGGTGGCTCGCGATGGTCTAAAAGGACCTTCCATGACGTAATTTAGTCATATGATTGGTCACGCGATTGCTGACGTCGGCGGTCGCGTGACCTGTCCCATGACTAAATGATGTCATGAAAGGTCCTTTTACACCACCACGAGCCGTACAGGAGACCGGGGGCAATCGGAAGGTGAATATAATGTTTTATTTTTTATTTTTTTTACCATTTTTATTCTTTTTTTTTAACTGTTAACTTGGTCACACTATATAAATCCATGCCGGTTGCATGGATTTATATAGTGTGACCAAGTTGTCAAGCACTTTACCAAGTGATGCTAAAATCGCTTGGAAAAGCGCTTGATAACCCGCATGCAGAAATGCATGCAAAAATGCTTGACAAACGCTTCTACCTGGCGGGAAAAACGCATGTAAAATCCGCATGCGTTTTTCCTGCCAGGGAGATGGGGAAAAAATCTGCAGCATTTCTGCATTGTGGGCACTTAGCCTAACTTTACCATATAATGTCCTGAAAAATAGGAAAAAATATAATTTAAGTGAAATAGTGAATAGTGATGAACCTAAGTGCTCGTTACTGGAGTTTGTCTAGGGTGCTCGGGTATGCTCAGGGAATCGCGGGTGCTTGAGTGACATGTTCAAGTCCCCGCGGCTGCATGTTTCGCTGCTGTTAGACAGTCACAAAACCTGCGGGGATTGCCCATGTATGTCAGGCAATCCCTGCATGTTTTGTGGCTGTCTAAAACATGCTGGTTAGGAACCTCGAACATCTCAATCGAGCTCTCGCGATACTAGGCGCATACCCGAACACCCTAGACAAACTCGAGTAACGAGCACTTGCGCTCATCACTATCAGTGAAGAAAGTGCAATTCCACTATTGTTTTTTTTTGGGGGGGTTCATTTTCACATTCCATATTTTGGGTTTAATATGTGGTAAAAATGACCTGCCAATATGATGCTATGGGTCAATATGATTATGATTATGGAGATGCCAAACTTGGTTAGGTGCGGTTATGGATACGCAATATCAAATATGCTTCTTCTTTTCTTTTTTTTTGATTGGGAGAGAGGGGGATTTAAACTTTTATATGTTGTTCAATTTTTTATTTATTGTAAGTTTAACATTTTGATTATATTGTGATATGTAATAAAAATTGATAATCTTACTCGTAGTAGTACAAAGATGATGATTTCAAACTGGACCTTAACCCGTTTTTGCTGTTTAGTTTTTTCCTCCACTTCTTCCTAGAGCCATAACTTTATTTTTTTGTCCACATAGACATATGTGGGCTTGTTTTTTGCAAGATGAGTTGTACTTTTCAATTACACAATTCATTTTACCACATAGTGTAATGGAAAACAAGGAAAAAAAATTCCAAATGGGGAGAAGAAACTCAATTCTGGCATTGTTTCTTGGGAATTGTTTTTATGGCGTACATTTTTGTGGTAAAAATTACCGAGCAGCATGATTCTCCTCATCAGTTCAGTTATGATAATACCAAATGTGAGGAGCTGCCCACTTACTAAAGACTATGAGGGTATGTGCCCACATAGCGTTTTACAAGCGTATATGCTGCGGAATTTCCGCAGCGTAAACGCTTGGTTTTTATTGATAGCATTTTGGGATAGATATGACAGCATTTTTTGTGGTCTTGCAGAGAGCAAAAAATGTAATTTTGACGTTCTTGAATTTTTCTTGTTTACAGTGTTTACCGATTGGGTTAATTATTTTGATATTTTCTGAATGCGAACTTTTCTGAATGTGGCGATACCAAATATGTGTATTTTTTATGTTTATTTTTAATGGGGGAAAGAGGGTGGTGATTTGAACTTATGCATTTTTAATTTTTTTCATATTTTTTTAAAACTTTTTTTTACTTTTCACTGTTTTTGTTAGTCCCCTTAGGAGACTTGAAGCTGCGATTGCCTGATCGCTTGTGCTACAGTGATGCCACAGCATTATATAGTAATATTCACGGTCTACTTTGAAGCCCAGAAACAGGCAGGGTTTCAAGTGAGCTCCGTAATGACAAGCATGGAGGTCTTCAACATACCACCGGCTGTCATAGTAACCCAACGGTGACCCGCGATCATGTCAAGGGTGTGACGATGGGCGCATTGAATGACGCAACCCCATGCCAGCACGTGTTAAATGCTGCTGTTCGAGTTTCATAAGTTGTGGATGCAAGAAAGTGACAATGATTCCCCACTCCTCCGGGTCAAAAGAAGGGATGCAATACCCAGTGCTTAGTTAAGAGTCCATTTATTTAGAAGCTAAAATCTAGAAGCTAAAATCAGACGAGTTTCGTGGACGTCCTGTCCACCTCATCAGTGCATAGCTTGTGTCAGGTATAGCAAGAAGTGGACATATATATACAAAAAATGTGAAAAAAACTGGCGCCAAAGCAAAGTGGCCATTAAGGCAGCAGAAAAGTGTAATCCATAAAAAGGCATAAATTTGAGTATCCATCAATGTATATATGCGGCGGGAATAAAATATTGTTAGCATGATTAAAAAATAATTAAGAACCGATATAGTTCAATGCAAAAAAAATAAATTATTTAAAAAAATATATATATGTATAATTCCTGAAGTGGGAATTGAATTTGTTGTATTGCGATTAACTGGACCTTTTTTAGATCCTATTCATGGTACAACCCTCTAAGCCACGGGTGCTCATGTATATTGAGACTGATCTTGTTCTGATAGGAAGTAATAAACGAATATTAAAAGATATATCTAACTTATATGTACATACTAAACAAAATAAAAATGTATGTCAAGATCTAAAAGACAGAAGAGAATGTGTCTTATGGATGATACGTATTAAGAAATGTACCAGTTACCCTTGTCTGTATTATACAGCCCAAATGCATGAAATGTGTACTCACATACAATCAATTGTTTCCCAAATTTTTTTTTTTTTTAAATTCTTCTTATAATAGAATATGTGATCGTATCTGCAACCAGAATTATTTGCAGAACATGAATGACTTCTTTAGGAGTGTGTCCATAGGCGGATTATAATGAGGGCAATCTGGGCTACCGCCCAGGGCCTCGTGCCTCCAGGGGGCCCGGGGCTCCGGGGTGTCTATGGCCAGATTGCCCTCATTATATGTGCGGCGCTGCGGCACATACTGGCAGACAGTGGCGGGGGGGCCCCCGGACCGCTACCCCTGCAGCGGCGCACGGACGCTGCATCTTCTGCAGCAGTTAACTTCCCTGTGCTGGCACGGCCGCGTCCCTGCTAGGAAACACGGCCCTGTGCGCGGCAGTGTCTCCTAGCTGTGACGTCACGCAGTGTGCGCCCGACCTGCTGTGCTACTTACCACCGTAGAGGAGCAGTAGGAAGACTGGAGCCGAGCCAGGGGATGGTGAGTCTGTGTGTGAGAGTGTGTGTATGAGAGAGAGTGTGTATGAGAGAGCGTGTGTATGAGAGAGAGTGTGTTTGAGAGAGAGTGTGTATGAGTGAGAGTGTGTGTGTGTGTGTGTGTGAGTGTGTATGTGTGATTGAGTGAGTGTGTGTGTGTCTGCAGGGAGATATCATTGTGTGATGTCTGTTTATATGTATTTTTGTGTTTCAAATGTGTTTATGCGTGTATGTATATGTCTGTGTACGCTGTGTATAGATGGCGCCGTGCGGCCTCTCGCTGTGTATAGATGGCGCCGTGCGGCCTCCCGCTGTGTATAGATGGCGCCGTGCGGCCTCCCGCTGTGTATAGATGGATACGTGCGGCCTCCCGCTGTGTATAGATGGCTACGTGCGGCCTCCCGCTGTGTATAGATGGCTACGTGCGGCCTCCCGCTGTGTATAGATGGCTATGTGCGGCCTCCCGCTGTGTATAGATGGCACCGTGTGGCCTCCTGCTGTGTATAGATGGCTACGTGTGGCCTCCTGCTGTGTATAGATGGCGCCGTGCGTCCTCCTGCTGTGTGCTGAGATATCATTGTGTGATGTCTGTTTATATGTATTTTTGTGTTTCAAATGTGTTTATGCGTGTATGTATATGTCTGTATATGTTTGTGTGTGCGTGACTGTGTGCGGCCTCCTGCTGTCTCTGGGGGGGGCGCCGTGCGGCCTCCCGCTGTGTATAGATGGCTACGTGCGGCCTCCTGCTGTGTATAGATGGCGCTGTGCGGCCTCCTGCTGTGTATAGATGGCTACGTGCGGCCCCCCGCTGTGCATAGATGGCGCCATGTGGTCTCCCGCTGTGTGTAGATGGCGCCGTGCGGCCTCCCGCTGTGTATAGATGGCTCCGTGCGGCCTCCCGCTGTGTACAGGTGGCACTGTGCGGCCTCCTGCTGTGTATAGATGGCTACTTGCGGCCTCCCGCTGTGTATAGATGGCACCGTGTGGCCTCCTGCTGTGTATAGATGGCTACGTGCGGCCTCCTGCTGTGTATAGATGGCGCCGTGCGGCCTCCTGCTGTGTATAGATGGCGCCGTGCGGCCTCCTGCTGTGTATAGATGGCTACGTGCGGCCTCCTGCTGTGTATAGATGGCTACGTGCGGCCTCCCGCTGTGTATAGATGGCTACGTGCGGCCTCCCGCTGTGTATAGATGGCTATGTGCGGCCTCCCGCTGTGTATAGATGGCACCGTGTGGCCTCCTGCTGTGTATAGATGGCTACGTGCGGCCTCCTGCTGTGTATAGATGGCGCCGTGCGTCCTCCTGCTGTGTGCTGAGATATCATTGTGTGATGTCTGTTTATATGTATTTTTGTGTTTCAAATGTGTTTATGCGTGTATGTATATGTCTGTATATGTTTGTGTGTGCGTGACTGTGTGCGGCCTCCTGCTGTCTCTGGGGGGGGCGCCGTGCGGCCTCCCGCTGTGTATAGATGGCTACGTGCGGCCTCCTGCTGTGTATAGATGGCGCTGTGCGGCCTCCTGCTGTGTATAGATGGCTACGTGCGGCCTCCCGCTGTGCATAGATGGCGCCATGTGGTCTCCCGCTGTGTGTAGATGGCGCCGTGCGGCCTCCCGCTGTGTATAGATGGCTCCGTGCGGCCTCCCGCTGTGTACAGGTGGCACTGTGCGGCCTCCTGCTGTGTATAGATGGCTACTTGCGGCCTCCCGCTGTGTATAGATGGCACCGTGTGGCCTCCTGCTGTGTATAGATGGCTACGTGCGGCCTCCTGCTGTGTATAGATGGCGCCGTGCGGCCTCCTGCTGTGTATAGATGGCGCCGTGTGGCCTCCTCCTGTGTATAGATGGCTACGTGCGGCCTCCTGCTGTGTATAGATGGCTACGTGCGGCCTCCTGCTGTGTATAGATGGCTACGTGCGGCCTCCTGCTGTGTATAGATGGCTACGTGCGGCCTCCAGCTGTGTATAGATGGGGCCGTGCGGCCTCCAGCTGTGTATAGATGGCTATGTGCGGCCTCCCGCTGTGTATAGATGGCACCGTGTGGCCTCCTGCTGTGTATAGATGGCTATGTGCGGCCTCCCGCTGTGTATAGATGGCTACGTGCGGCCTCCCGCTGTGTATAGATGGCTACGTGCGGCCTCCCGCTGTGTATAGATGGCTACTTGCGGCCTCCCGCTGTGTATAGATGGCTACGTGCGGCCTCCTGCTGTGTATAGATGGCTATGTGCGGCCTCCCGCTGTGTATAGATGGCTATGTGCGGCCTCCCGCTGTGTATAGATGTCTATGTGTGGCCTCCTGCTGTGTATAGATGGCGCCGTGCGGCCTCCCGCTGTGTATAGATGGCTATGTGCGGCCTCCCGCTGTGTATAGATGGCGCCGTGCGGCCTCCCGCTGTGTATAGATGGCGCCGTGCGGCCTCCCGCTGTGTATAGATGGCGCCGTGCGGCCTCCTGCTGTGTATAGATGGCTGCGTGCGGCCTCCCGCTGTGTATAGATGGCGCCGTGCGGCCTCCCGCTGTGTATAAATGGCGCCGTGCGGCCTCCCGCTGTGTATAGATGGCTACGTGCGGCCTCCCGCTGTGTATAGATGGCGCCGTGCAGCCTCCCGCTGTGTATAGATGGCGCCGTGCGGCCTCTCGCTGTGTATAGATGGCGCCGTGCGGCCTCCCGCTGTGTATAGATGGCGCTGTGCGGCCTCCCGCTTTGTATAGATGGCTACGTGCGACCTCCCGCTGTGTATAGATGGCTACGTGCGGCCTCCCGCTGTGTATAGATGGCTTCGTGCGGCCTCCCGCTGTGTATAGATGGCTAGGTGCGGCCTCCCGCTGTGTATAGATGGCTACGTGCGGCCTCCCGCTGTGTATAGATGGCTACGTGCGGCCTCCTGCTGTGTATAGATGGCTACGTGCGGCCTCCCGCTGTGTATAGATGGCGCCGTGCGGCCTCCCGCTGTGTATAGATGGCTACGTGCGGCCTCCCGCTGTGTATAGATGGCTACGTGCGGCCTCCCGCTGTGTATAGATGGCTACGTGCGGCCTCCCGCTGTGTATAGATGGCTACGTGCGGCCTCCTGCTGTGTATAGATGGCGCTGTGCGGCCTCCCGCTGTGTATAGATGGCTACGTGCGGCCTCCCGCTGTGTATAGATGGCGCTGTGCGGCCTCCTCCTGTGTATAGATGGCTACGTGCGACCTTCCGCTGTGTATAGATGGCTACGTGCGGCCTCCCGCTGTGTATAGATGGTTACGTGCGGCCTCCCGCTGTGTATAGATGGCTACGTGTGGCCTCCCGCTCTGTATAGATGGCTACGTGCGGCCTCCCGCTGTGTATAGATGGCGCCGTGCGGCCTCCCGCTGTGTATAGATGGCGCCGTGCGGCCTCCCGCTGTGTATAGATGGCTATGTTTGGCCTCCCGCTGTGTATAGATGGCTACGTGCGGCCTCCCGCTGTGTATAGATGGCTACGTGCGGCCTCCTGCTGTGTATAGATGGCGCTGTGCGGCCTCCCGCTGTGTATAGATGGCTACGTGCGGCCTCCCGCTGTGTATAGATGGCGCTGTGCGGCCTCCTGCTGTGTATAGATGGCTACGTGCGACCTTCCGCTGTGTATAGATGGCTACGTGCGGCCTCCCGCTGTGTATAGATGGTTACGTGCGGCCTCCCGCTGTGTATAGATGGCTACGTGCGGCCTCCCGCTGTGTATAGATGGCTACGTGCGGCCTCCCGCTGTGTATAAATGGCGCCGTGCGGCCTCCCGCTGTGTATAGATGGCGCCGTGCGGCCTCCCGCTGTGTATAGATGGCGCCGTGCGGCCTCCCGCTGTGTATAGATGGCTACGTGCGGCCTTCCGCTGTGTATAGATGGCTATGTGCGGCCTCCCGCTGTGTATAGATTGCTACGTGCGGCCTCCTGCTGTGTATAGATGGCTACGTGCGGCCTCCTGCTGTGTATAGATGGCGCTGTGCGGCCTCCCGCTGTGTATAGATGGCTACGTGCAGCCTCCTGCTGTGTATAGATGGCGCTGTGCGGCCTCCTGCTGTGTATAGATGGCTACGTGCGACCTTCCGCTGTGTATAGATGGCTACGTGCGGCCTCCCGCTGTGTATAGATGGCTACGTGCGGCCTCCCGCTGTGTATAGATGGCTACGTGCGGCCTCTCGCTGTGTATAGATGGCACCGTGCGGCCTCCTGCTGTGTAAAGATGGCGCCGTGCGGCCGTCCGCTGTGTATAAATGGCGCCGTGTGGCCTCCTGCTGTGTATAGATGGCTACGTGCTGCCTCCCGCTGTGTATAGATGGCTATGTGCGGCCTCCCGCTGTGTATAGATGGCTACGTGCGGCCTCCCGCTGTGTATAGATGGCTACGTGCGGCCTCCTGCTGTGTATAGATGGCTATGTGTGGCCTCCCGCTGTGTATAGATGGCTACGTGCGGCCTCCCGCTGTGTATAGATGGCTACGTGCGGCCTCCTGCTGTGTATAGATGGCTACGTGCGGCCTCCCGCTGTGTATAGATGGCGCCGTGCGGCCTCCCGCTGTGTATAGATGGCGCCGTGCGGCCTCCTGCTGTGTATAGATGGCTATTTGCGGCCTCCCGCTGTGTATAGATGGCTATGTGCGGCCTCCCGCTGTGTATAGATGGCTACATGCGGCCTCCCGCTGTGTATAGATGGCTACGTGCAGCCTCCCGCTGTGTATAGATGGCTACGTGCGGCCTCCCGCTGTGTATAGATGGCTACGTGAGGCCTCCCGCTGTGTATAGATGGCGCCGTGTGGCCTCCCGCTGTGTATAGATGGCTACGTGCGGCCTCCTGCTGTGTATAGATGGCTACGTGCGGCCTCCTGCTGTGTATAGATGGCGCCGTGCGGCCTCCCGCTGTGTATAGATGGTGCTGTGCGGCCTCCTGCTTTGTATAGATGGCTACGTGCGGCCTCCTGCTGTGTATAGATGGCTACGTGCGGCCTCCTGCTGTGTATAGATGGCGCTGTGCAGGCTCCTGCTGTGTATAGATGGCTACGTGCGGCCTCCTGCTGTGTATAGATGGCGCTGTGCGGCCTCCTGCTGTGTATAGATGGCTACGTGCGGCCTCCCGCTGTGTATAGATGGCTACGTATGGCCTCTCGCTGTGTATAGATGGCGCCGTGCGGCCTCCTGCTGTGTATAGATGGCGCCGTGCGGCCTCCCGCTGTGTATAGATGGTGCCATGCGGCCTCCCGCCGTGTATAGATGGCTACGTGTGCTCAATATTAAGTCATACAATTAATGTAAGGCTATGTGCCCACGATGCCGAAATGCTCCGGATTTTTTTTGAGCGTTTCTGCATCTCCCTGGCAGAAAAAAAGCATGCGGATTGTACATGCTTATTTTACATGCGTTTTTCCTGCCAGGGACAGGCGGAAGTGAAGTTTTCTTCACATGCATTTCCGCGGGTTATCAAGCACTTTTTCAAGCGATTTTAGCATCACTTGGAAAGTGCTTGACAACTTGGTCACACTATATAAATCCATGCAACCGGCATGGATTTATATAGTGTGACTGTAAAAGAAAGGTAAAAAATAAATATATAATTACCTTCTGATGGCCTGCCGACGTCAGCGGTCGAGTGACCCGTCACATGACTAAATGACGTCACGGCAGGTCCTTTTCAGACCATTGTGAGCTGCCGGCAAGCCAGGACGCATCGGATAAAGACACCGGTGGCCATGAGAAGGTAAGTATAATATTTATTTTTTATTTTATTCTTTTTTTTTTTACAGGTACTATGGTACCTGGGTGTGGAGGAGAGTCTCCTCTCCTCTAGACCCGGGTACCATCCGCACATTGAAACGCATGTGATACATCAGGTGTGTGTGTGTGGGGGGGCTCGCCTTCTAAACTGCCCGGGGCCCTTGCTACTCTTAATCCACCCCTGAGTGTGTCCGTATTACCAGTGTAGTACTAGAGAATAGTCGTGTGCATTAATGTCCACTAGGTGGTATGATGAGCACTGAAAGTATCCTGGGGAATGGTGCAGACTACTGGGAACAGAAAGCAATGATCATAAGAAGAAAAGGAAACTTAACTCGGTCAAAACCTGGATCGTGACAGTGGATCAAGACCAAGCCAAGACATTTGTTCAAAATATTTAGTTGATATATCCAGTATATCTCTTTCCTATTGAGACACTGAATTCTATTGGGAGTGGTGCACGAAATGTGCTCTATGGGCATGATTTTAAGACACCCAAAGTCTTTATTGTGATGGATTGCCATATGACGGGATAAACCTTATTGCTGTTAGAGTTTGACATCGGCTTTTAATAAGTTAAATCACCACCTGCGATTGTTAGAAGCAGGACCTAGCTGTACCACACGGCCATCACTTGCCGGGTATGGGTCAGACTCACCACGTGAGCCTGCTCCATACACCCGCTTCTGACTTGTGTCGCACATGTACGGTGGATGTTGTGAAGGGGTTAATGGATCCTCCCAGGAACAAATCACTTAAATGACAGAAATTGACAGCGGCATCTATGTGGATGAACAGCAGCATCAGTACGTAGTGAGCGGCGGCTGTAACCACGTCCATGCACTGACTGACAGCTGGCTCTGTACCAATGGAAGAGCTGGACTTTTAGTTCAGTGGCGGCATAGCTTCAGAATGCTACTAACTTGCAGATTAACCCCATATCTGCAGATTAATATCGTTTGGCAACAGGTTGCAGGTCACGGCTATGTTCACACACGTTGTGTTTTTTTCTGCTGCAAATCTGCTGCTAATTTTTCTCTGGCAGGAAAACAGCTGTGTTAAAAACGCAGGTTTTTTTGCGTTTTTTTGTTGCGTTTTTTGCTGCGTGTTTGCTGCATTTTTTTGACCACCCATTACTTCCTATGGGTGAAAAAATGCTGCAAATACACAGCAAAAACGCAGGCGCTGAAAGAAATGACTTGTTCTATTTTCCAAATACACAAGCAAGGCAGAAAATATGCAGCAAACAAAAAGCAGCATGTGTGAACAGAGAATTCTGGTTTCTCATACACTGCTGGTACTGCAAGACGCAGCTGAAAATTTGCATAAAAATCTGCAGCATAACACAACGTGTGTGAACATAGCCTAATAGGGTTTTTTCACATGACTGCTTCCCTTTAAGTAAAACTATGGTTAAAAAAAATCACAATTAACGATCACAGTTTTTACGCATGCATGACATTTGAACACTATGTTCGACGTATACGCCGGAATGCTACAGACTTAACTCTGAACATATCCATAAGGCCCTGTTAAACCCGATGTATGCCAAATGAATGTCCTCACATCGAGGAAGTGTCATGACATTTTTTTTTATATGGAACTGCATAGAAGACAGAAGCATCCAGTAAAAGAGCAAAAAATAAATAAATATTTGTTTTCATTATGATACAGTGAAAATATTGGAGTCTTCCTCCAGAAGTATAAAAAGTGAAACACTCCTACCATATGAAGGGTCAGATATAATGTGCACAGAGCCTTACCTGTGCATTGTAAAGAATTTTCCCAAACTTTTATGGCAAATGTTAAAGGGGTGGGCTCTTCATGACATCTCCTTCTACAAGGGCAGCCGTCCCGGTGATTAGCTGGTGCCGCTGGCTAGACATTTTTAATGTGTATGTATATATACACTGCTGCTCAAAGGGAACACTTAAACAACACAATGTAACTCCAAGTCAATAACACTTCTGTGAAATCTACGTGTCCAGTTATGAAGCAACACTGATTGTGAATCAATTTCTCCTGCTGTTGTGCAAATGGAACAGACAACTGGTAGAAATGATCGGCAATTAGCAAGATACCCCCTATAAAGGAGTGTTTCTGCAGGTGGTGACCACGGACCATTTCTCTCTTCTCTTCCTTTTTGGCTGTTGTTTTTTTCTACAGTACAACCCACAGAAGTTGCTCAGGTAGTGCAGTTCATCCACGATGGCACATCAGTGCGAGCTGTGTCAAGAAGGGTAGCTGTGTCTGTCAGCACAGTGTCCAGAGCAAGGAGCAGATACCAGGAGATGTGGAGGGAGACATAGGAGGGCAACAACCCAGCAGCAGGACCGTTACCTCCTCCATTGTGCAAGGAGGAACAGGAGGAGCACTGCCAGAGCCCTGCAAAATGACCTCCAGCAGGCCACAAATGTGCATGTGTCTGCACAAACAGTTAGAAACCGACTCCATGAGGGTGGTATGAGGGCCCGACGTCCACAGATGGGGATTGTGCTCACAGCCCAACGCCATGCAGGACGCTTGGCATTTGCCACAGAACACCTGGATTGGCAAAGTTGCCACTGGCTCCCTGTGCTCTTTGTGATGTTGTTACTACATCTGTGATTGGTTGGCTGTTATCCTTGTTTCAGTTTCTGCCTAGTAACGATGATGTAATGGGGAGGAGGGGACAAGGCAGGAGAAGGGAACGGAAGGAAAAGAATAAAAGTATGGCTGTTTAAGCTTACCATCCAGCATCTCTGTGTGGCCTTCTGGAGTTCCTTTCGTCTGCATAACAACACCACAACTGGCGACGAGGAAGCGTTCATCATCAACTAAAGGTATTTCAGCTCTACAACAATGGCCTGTTTACCTGCCTTCCCTGCTTTCGATGTACATCAGTCCCCAGCTAACCTAGCAGCATGTTGGGAGAAATGGCTGAAGCGTTTTGATATATTCCTACAAGCCATGAACATATCAGATGATACCAGGAAGAAAGCCATGCTATTACATTATGCAGGGGAACAAGTCTATGATATCTTCACTACTCTGCCTAATACCGGAGAAGACAAAGACTATGAGCTCAGCAAGGCAGCATTAAGCAAATACTTCTCCCCACACAGAAATGCGGCATTTGAAATCTTCAAGTTTAGACAATTAAAGCAGTCAGCAACAGAAAATATTGATGAATATCATGTCCGACTACGGCACCTTGCAGCTTACTGTGAATTTGCAGATGTCGACAAAGAGATCCAAATGCAGATTTTACAAGGCTGCATCTCCTCTAAATTACGGAGACAAGCACTCAGAGATCCCACCATGACTTTAGCAAAATTGCTTGAAACAGCACGTGTAAATGATACCACCGAAAAACAAGCTAAACTCATAGAGAACATTGAGTGCGAGGCAGAAGCACCATCTTGTATAGCAAAGCTAACACAGAGACCGCCTGTGCCTCGTACGCAGGGGGCAACTTGCTACAACTGCGGAGGGTCGTATCCTCACCAGAATATCTGCCCAGCAAAAGGGGGGACCTGCCATAATTGTGGAAAACAAAACCATTTTGCAAAAGTGTGTAGATCCAAACCACAATCCCCTCATCCCACAGTACAACCCAGGTCACAAAAAGTCCAAACGCTGCAGCTTACTGACGAGCCTCACAGTACTTATCTATTCTCAGTAACTGCAGAGGGATCTCAAACACTGCACGCACTTACCAGTCCAAGGCGACTTATCCTGATAAATGGCAGTCCGGTGGAAGCCCTAGTAGACACGGGGGCGTCAGTAAACGTCATCAGCCGTGCAGTCTATAGCCGACTCCCGAACAGACCTGCTCTACAAAGCACTAGCCTAAAGATTTTTCCTTATGGTTCAGCATCGGCACTACCCCTGTGCGGCAAATTTCAGTCAGAACTTGCAGCTGATGGGAAGTCCATCACCGACACTGTATAAGTAGTAGAGTGCTCCGCAGACACGCTTCTCAGCTGCAGTACTGCTATATCTCTGGGTCTGGTCAACCTGGTCAATAGCGTCACGGGTCCTTCGGCCCAACACATCATGCAGAGGTACCCCAATCTCTTTAAAGGTCTCGGTAAGCTAAAAGACGTTCAGATAAAATTGCATATTGACCAGTCAATATAGCCGTCTGTTCAACCTCACAGGCGCATCCCATTTCATGTTCGCAAACTTGTGGAGCAAGAACTGCAAGATCTGGAAGCGTCTGATGTTGTTGAACGAGTTGAAGGCCCGACCCCTTGGGTATCGCCCATTGTTGTTGCACCAAAACCAAAGCAGCCTGGTAAAATCCGGCTATGTGTGGATGTGCGGCATGCCAATCTGGCTATTCAAAGAGAAAGGCACATCACGCCCACTATTGATGACATTCTCGCAGACCTGAATGGTGCAAAAGTATTCTCTAAAATTGATTTAAAATCAGGTTATCATCAACTTGAGTTGCATCCAGATTCCAGATACATTACAACTTTTAGTACCCACGTGGGTTTACGACGATTCAAGAGGTTGAACTTTGGTATCTCATCTGCGGCAGAAATATTTCAGAACGTTATCAGTCAGGTTCCATCTGGAATAGCAGGAGTCCTAAACGTCAGTGATGACATTCTTATATATGGTACAACCCAAGAGGAGCATGACAGTCACTTAGAGCAAGTGTTTCAGAGACTGCAAGCCTGCAATCTAACTGTCAATCCGTCAAAATGTGAGTTTAACCAAAAGTCATTAAGTTTCTTTGGATATATCTTTTCTGAGCAAGGAGTTTCAGTAGATCCTCAGAAAATTTCTGCCATAAAGTCAGCTAGCCAACCTCAAAATGTGTCAGAGGTTCGCAGTTTTCTAGGACTAGTCACGTACTGTGGACGATTTATACCTGATCTGGCCACGGTCTCCGAACCCCTGCGACTACTCACGAAAAAAGACACTCCTTGGACATGGACTACTGAACACCAAGCAGCATTCGACTCCATGAAGTCCAGTCTAACTGGCGACACCGTCATGGCCTATTTTGACCCTCTAAAGTCCACCGAGCTGATCGTGGACGCAAGTCCGGTGGGCCTGGGTGCAATTCTCACACAAGTGTCCAAAGCAGGCAACGTCTCTACCATTTCCTATGCAAGCAAAGCCTTAACAGAGACAGAACAACGCTATTCACAAACTGAAAGGGAAGCTCTTGCGGTTGTATGGGGATGCCTTCATTTTCATCTGTACCTTATGGGACATAAATTCACAGTGATAAGTGACCACAAACCGCTCATTCCGCTTTTCAACAAACATTCTTCAAAGCCTCCCCCAGGACTTGAACGCTGGTTGCTCCGCCTACAGAACTACCAGTTTCGGTTGAGATACGAGGCAGGAGCTGGTAATCCGGCAGACTACTTCTCGAGACACCCAACACCACAAACTACCAAGGACGACATCCCAGCAACTATCCTTGCAGAGGAACATATCAATTTTATTGTTGCACATTCTGTGCCAAAAGCCATGACTATGGAGGAAATACAACAAACGGTGGATTCCGATCACCAACTTCAGTTAGTTATAGAGACTGTTCGATCTAAAAATTGGAGCAATTTTCTTGCTGAAGCCCACCTCCAAACACCAGATCAAACAACCTACTTGACAGCTTTCTTTAATGCACGACATGCTCTCTCCGTGTCTGATTCAAATCTACTGTTGCGTAACAATCGGCTGGTGATACCCCAGAAGCTTCAAAGCAGAGTACTGGATCTGGCCCACGAGGCTCATCAAGGGGTGGTGAAAACAAAGCAATTACTGAGAGAGAAAGTCTGGTTTCCAGGACTAGACAAAAAAGTAGAGACACTTATTGAAACTTGCATACCTTGCCAAGCAACTACAATTGACCATAGACGCGCACCCTTACAAATGACACCCCTGCCAGAGGGCCCGTGGACTGCTGTTAGTGTTGACTTCTGTGTTTTACCGGATCACTCCTATCTGCTGGTTGTCATGGATGACTATTCGAGGTTCCCAGTCATTGAACATGTTTCGACAACCTCTGCCAGGGCTGTTATACCAAAATTAGACAAGATCTTCTCGGCATATGGCATACCGGAAACCGTGAAATCCGACAATGGACCACCTTTTAATAGCACAGACTATTGATCATTCGCAACCTATCTGGGTTTCACTCACAGGAAAATAACTCCTTACTGGCCTCAGGCCAATGGTGAAGTGGAACGGTTCATGCAATCAATCAACAAAACTTTGAGGATCGCTACCATGGAGCACAAGGATTTACAGCAAGAGCTACACAGATTTCTTAGACAGTACAGAGCTACACCCCATTCTACTACCGGGGTACCACCCGCCACTGCGCTGTTCAACAGGCCTATGCGTGTCAAACTCCCGAGCGTTCCGCTGAGTCCTGTTCAAACACCAATTGCTACTAAGGATGCCATATCCAAACAGAAGATGAAGAGGTATGCAGATAAGAGCAGTCATCGTTGCAAGCCGCCGGAAGTTTTGGTGGGAGATTGGGTCCTTGTAAAAAGACTAAGACCTAGTGACAAGTTTGCATCACGATACTATCCTGAACCCTTTCAGGTCACACAAGTCAAAGGCACCATGGTCACTGCTCAAGATCACGGTCGCCAGGTCACAAGGAACGTGTCACATTTTAAAAAACTTTGTGACTATGTCCCAGAAACAGACGAGGCAGATGGCGATGACGTCCTGCCGGGTCCCCAGAGCTCAGAAGTTCCAAGGGAGGATACCTCAGAGGACTCGGAAAGTTCATCTGGGACTGAGATGTCTCACCGCTATCCAGCGAGGGCAAATTGAAGACCGCCAGCCCACCTCTTGGACTATGTTCTGCAGTAAAAAAAAAAAAAAAAACCCTTTGTACTAATGTGAATTTTTGAACCGTTATCCAGTTCTATTGTTGTTTTGTTTTGTGAGAAGAGGAGAGATGTGATGTTGTTACTACATCTGTGATTGGTTGGCTGTTATCCTTGTTTCAGTTTCTGCCTAGTAACGATGATGTAATGGGGAGGAGGGGACAAGGCAGGAGGAGGGGAACGGAAGGAAAAGAATAAAAGTATGGCTGTTTAAACCTACCATCCAGCATCTCTGTGTGGCCTTCTGGAGTTCCTTTCGTCTGCATAACAACACCACACTCTTCACAGATGAAAGTTGGTTCACACTGAGAACATGTGACAGACGTGACAGAGTCTGGAGACACCATGGAGAGCGATCTGCTGCCTGCAACATCCTTCAGCATGACCGGTTTGGCAGTGGGTCAGTAATGGTGTGGGGTGGCATTTCTTTGGAGGGCCGCACAGCCCTCCATGTGCTCGCCAGAGGTAGTCTGGCTGCCATTAGGTACCGAGATGAGATCCTCAGACCCCTTGTGAGACCATATACTGGTGCTGTTGGCCCTGTGTTCGTCCTAATGCAGGACAATGCCAGACCTCATGTGGCTGGAGTGTGTCAGCAGTTCCTGCAAGATGAAGGCATTGAAGCTATGGACTGGCCCGCCCGTTCCCAAGACCTGAATCCGATTGAGCACATCTGGGACATCATGTCTCGCTCCATCCACCAACGTCATGTTGCACCACAGACTGTCCAGGAGTTGGCAGATGCTTTAGTCCAGGTCTGGGAGGAGATCCCACAGGAGACCATCCGCAACCTCATCAGGAGCATGCCCAGGCGTTGTATGGAGGTCATACAGGCACATGGAGGCCACACACAATACTGAGCCTCATTTTGACTTGTTTTAAGGACATTACATCAAAGTTGGATCAGTCTGCAGTGTGTTTTTCCACTTTAATTTTAGGGGTGACTCCAAATCCAGGCCTCCATTGGTTAATAAATTTGATTTCCATTGATGATTTTTGTGTGATTTTGTTGTCAGCACATTCAACTTTGTACAGAACAAAGTATTCAATGAGAATATTTCATTCATTCAGATCTAGGATGTGTTATTTGAGTGTTCCCTTTATTTTTTTGTGCAGTGTATATAATGCAGAGTGGTAATCACTCTTAGGCCACGGCCCCACTATCAGTATTAGGTCAGTATTCGGTCAGTATTTTTTCTCAGGAGTGGGAGTCAAACCCAGGTGAGGAACAATCAGAGAGAAGGTATAATAGAAACAAGTCACCAATTCTGCATTTATCACCCACTTCTGGTTTTGGCTCCCACTCCTGAGAAAAAATACTGACCGAATACTGATAGTGGGGCCTTGGCCTTACTCAGCAGCACTTTGGCAGGAAAACCCCTCTGACATTTAAGTGAATTCTTTCTTGAGCAACGAGTGGATGTGAATGAATATACGTATAAGATGGAAGCTATATGAATTATTTAGTTTTTAATATTGTCGTAAACCTTTATAAAAGAGGATCTGCTTCTTGCAGTGTAATTTACAATGACTATAATAAACCACCAGGTGGAGCACTAGCGCAAGTTATGATAGGACACGTAGCTCCGTACTGGCTTCATCTATAGACTAATGTGCTCATAAATACTGTTACTGGCAAACCGTAAATTCATTGAAATGAGTTCAGATAATGAATGAATGTAAATCTGTTTATGGTTCTGTTTTCTGCGCTTGTTCTATGAATTAGATTGCTCAGCACATGCTACAATCTCAGCAAAACAAAAGCCCTTATAGGAGACCTAAGGCTTATCAGAGCATTGTGAGCACCAGGGGAGGTCTGTGTGCACTATGCATCAGATATGTTAGGTCTTGTTTAAAAGGTTATTTTATCTCGTTAAATGGGTAAAAACAAGCAATTATGCAATTTAGCTGCTACTAAAAATCGTCTCCATTCTCTAGAAAAGGTTACTTTTTAATTCTATAGTTTACGGCTCATTGTGCAAATTACTGGCTGCCGCTGCAGTCTGTCTGAAGGGGCCAGTTTCCTGCGCAAGAAGCGTGTTTTGCAAGTGCTTTGATTTGGAACGTGTAAGCGCTGGACTGGAATGGACAGACTGCTGGATCCGGCCAGCTTCAGTGTTCATGTTGCTCCTCCAATGGTGAAGAAGCAATGCTGCCTCTCCTTGCTCAGCTTCCACCATCGGCTTGAACTGTCAATCTTCTGGCCCTCTCAAGCAGGAAGTTGGGAGGGAAGAGAATGATGCACTGATGAAAGCAGTAAATGCTAAGAAACCCATTTAATAAATATGATGAGGGCTAAAAATGACACTCATACCACTATATTCTTACTGCAGGACTTTGTTCAGTATTTTGCATCAGTATTTGAGTAGGTTTCACAGAAACAATCAGCTGTGATCCTGTGCTGCCCTGTCTGTGTACGTCCCCCCCTGCCCAGGAGATGTGGTATGATCAGACCATGTTCCTGTACAGTCAGACACAACCATTACACAGTACACAGCAGGGGCACATTTATAAGATTATCTCAGCATAGGAACATTTATTTTAACTTTTTATTATTTCAAGATCTATTTATTAAAATGTACTTTGTTCTTGGGACAGCCCCTTCGAGTCAGTCCGATAGTGGCTAGGGACATGTTCTAAATATGCATCAAGATCTTTTCCAGGGTATATAGCAAGCATGTGCCGTCATCCACCAGTAGAAGTGTTGGGCTGGTCAGGCTCATGATGGCTACCAACATTCATATTGGTAATTTAGGGACATATTAGTCATGCTCCTCATCCTCCCCAACCCAACCACAACTGCCCATTTATCATTGGGATTTGTGTAAAATACACCCCTTTGGACTGTGATCCTCGGATTGACCAGGTTCTCTAAAAATTGTGAGTTTTGGCGAATTTAGGGCAGTTTGCAAATATGTGATTGGGCCACTGAACTACAGATCAATATAATGTAAACAGATCTGCATTCAAGGGTCTATATGACCCCACAATCCACCCACAATGGTCAAAATAGCTAGATTATAGGTAAGTCACATTGTTTACAACTACAGGTGCATCTCACTAAATTAGAATATCATCAAAAAGTTAATTTATTTTAGTTCTTCAATACAAAAAGTGAAACTCATATTATATAGAGTCATTACAAACAGAGTGATCTATTTCAATTGTTTATTTCTGTTAATGTTGATGATAATGGCTTACAGCCAATGAAAACACATAAGTCATTACCTCAGTAAATTAGAATAATTAACAAAAAACACCTGCAAAGGCTTCCTAAGCTTTTAAAAAGGTCCCTTAGTCTGTTTCAGTAGACTCCACAATCATGGGGAAGACTGCTGACTTGACAGATGTCCAGAAGGCAGTCATTGACACACTCCACAAGGTCCCAGAGTTCAAATTTTCATTTGGAAATCAAGGTCCCAGAGTCTGGAGGAAGAGTGGAGAGGCCACAATCCAAGCTGCTTGAGGTCCAGTGTGAAGTTTCCACAATCAGTGATGGTTTGGGGAGCCATGTCATCTGCTGGTGTAGGTCCACTGTGTTATATCAAGACCAAAGTCATCGCAGCCATCTACCAGGAAATTTTAGAGCACTTCATGCTTCCCTCTGCCGACAAGCTTTTTGGAGATGGAAATTTCATTCTCCAGCAGGACTTGGCACCTGTCCACACTGCCAAAAGTACCAATACCTGGTTTAAAAACAACAGTATCACTGTGCTTGATTGGGCAGCAAACTCGTCTGACCTCAACCCCATTGAGAATCTATGGGGTATTGTCAAGAGGAGGATGAGAGACACCAGACCCAACAATGCAGACGAGCTGAAGGCTGCTATCAAAGCAACCTGTGCTCCCATAACACCTCAGCAGTGCCACAGGCTGATCGCCTCCATGCCACGCCGCATTGATGCAGTAATTGATACAAAAGGAGCCCCGACCAAGTATTGAGTGCATTTACTGAACATACATTTCAGTAGGCCAACATTTTGGATTTTTAAAACATTTTTCAAGCTGTTGTTATAAAGTATTCTAATTTACTGAGATAATGACTTTTGTGTTTTCATTGGCTGTAAGCCATAATCATCAACATTACCAGAAATAAACACTTGAAATAGATCACTCTGTGTGTAATGACTCTATATAATATAGGAGCTTCACTTTTTGTATTGAAGAACAGAAATAAATTAACTTTTTGATGATATTCTAATTTAGTGAGATGCACCTGTATATGAAGTTCCCGTCCTTGTGTTGTACTTTACATAACTGCTGCTGGGGATTCTAGTGCTTTTTCCTCATAGCAGCCCACAAAATGAGTCTGGTATATGGAAAGCGTTAATTTAATAAATGCAGTTCTTGTCCTAATGCATAACGTACATTAAGGCATCAGGCAGTGGAGCTGTGGTTCAGTCTTTTTTTCATTTTTAGGTGAAATTGCAATTTTGGTCCAATCCCAAGGAACCCCTTTCCTCTCCTCTCTTGCTCATTCTAGATTTTTTGCATCTGCAGTTATTCCCAGTAATATAATAATAAAAGACAATTCAAGGCGTTGCTAAAAAGTGAACCCTGTATGTTAATTTAATCTGGTAGATGGCCTAAAATAAACGGTCTGTCCTTCATGGTAATCCAAAATCTGGTTACACATGCCTCGATTCATTAGTATTTGCATTAATAGGGGCGTGCAGGATAACGATGCAATGAATTCAATAAGAGACGAAAATCACTTAATGAATTCGATGCATTTTCTCAGTGCGTCTCCATGCGCTTAGCCAGAAATGTAAGGGCCTGTGCACACGTTGCAGATTGGTCACAAATTTGACGCTTTTTTTTCTGCTCAAATTTGTCACAAAATCTGAAGGGTTTCCTTATGCCAGCAAAGTGAATGAGAATCCTGAAGTCTCATGCACATGCTGCTTATTTTTGACTTGCAAATTTGGTGCAGATTTCATCTTTTAGTGTTTTTGATGCAAATTTCACTCATACTAATGAGTGGGAAAAAATATTCACCCAAAATGCATGTAAAAAACGCGGCAAAAATGCACGTATTTTATGCGGCATTTTTCCTGTCAAGAGATGCAGAAATGGTGCAGAAACTTTTACATCAAATACCTGACATGTGCGCATACCCTTACTCCAGTCAGGGATGGAGTAACATTGTTAGTGTAATGTAATGATGAATTTGTTGCGTGGGCGTTACCACACCATCCTACCCTGGCTTCTCCACAGTCCTGTTCACTTTGGCGGAGTTGGTCGAAAATGGCGTGAAAAGGCCAAAAGGCGCAATTTTTCAAACTGTTTTACTCCAGAATTCTGGCATAAACACTTTGATGAATCTGGGGTATAGTGTCTCAACTAATAAACTTCATACTAAAGGAACCCATACACATTAGACTTACCAAGGCTGAACCCTCCGATACCATTGGGCATGGCCGACAGTCTGATTTGTATGGGGGTTTCGCTACTCTTCCTGACAAATGATGTCGGTGAAGATAATTGTTACGCATCCGGGTGGTGGAACCTCTGTGCTGCGGTGCAAGGAGGGACCAGAGGGGTGTGACTAAGTATCTACTTGGCCCGACCAAGGTCGCACGGCGGCTCAGTCGACTCCGTGAACCAGGGAGGGACCGAGCAGAGGGACCAGGTGCCACTCTGGGACCAACCTTGTATGAGAGCAGATGACTCCCACGGGTCAGAAGGCAGGAACTGACCGGTACAGCGGGTGAGCACGGCAGGCAGGCTGACAGGTGGTCTGGGTAGACAAGCAGGCTGATTCGGCTGATAGCCAGACGTGTGCTCCGGGTAAGCAGGCAGCCGGGTAAAACAGGTAACTGGCAGGTGCTTCCAGGTAAGCGGGCTGGCAGGCACGGCAGGTAACAGGCAGGTGCTTCCAGGTAAGCGGGCTGGCGGGCACGGCAGGTAACAGGCAGGTGCTTCCAGGTAAGCAGGCAGGCAGACATGGCAGGTAAAAGGCAGGTGCTTCCAGGTAAGCAGGCGGGCAGACACAGCAGGTAAAAGGCAGGTGCTTCCAGGTAAGCAGGCAGGCTGACACGGCAGGTAACAGGCAGGTGCTTCCAGGTAGGCGGGCAGAGTCCATAGACAGACTGGCGGTCTGGACTGTAGACAGACTGTCGGGCTGGAAAGTAGTCAGAATGGTGGACTGGACTGAAGATCAGACTGGCGGACAGGACTGACTTGCAGAGGACCCGAGGGCTGAAGCAAAGTAAGTATCATAGAGCAACAACCTTGCACGGCACCTCCATATTGGAGGAGGTGCCTTTTATAAGGAAAGTCCTCCGGCCATTGGCCGGGGACTTTTTAGGATGGCGCACGTGGCCCCTTTAAGAGGGAGGGAGCGCGCGCGCCCTAAGCACAGTGCCAGGGAAGCTGCGTGCACCAGCACCAGCTGCAGGGAGGCCGGAAGACGCTGGAGCAGGACCGCGGTGGTAAGGGGGACGGCGTCTCTGCCTGGCAGGGGGCAGAGACGCCGATGCTACAATAATGATCTGACATGTGTGATTTCGGACCGCTGAACCTGTTTGTTCTATCAATCTATCATAAAGATACTGTCAGCTTAAAACAGACTTCTACAGGCAGTCATTTCAATCTCCACTTTGGTTTGCAGAACCTACTGAGCTTGCTCCTAAACTCTAATGCAGAAATCTGGTGTTTGCTGCAGTCTCCAACATTTTGTCTGCAGAGTAGTCCCCTAATGGTGGAGCAAGCTTAAAAATGCCACCGTACAAACCGGTATCAGAATGAGAGAATAGCTAGACTATGACAGGCCTGGTCTAAGTCTAAGGGCATAGTCTAAGGGCTCATACTCATTTGTGAGAAAAACGGACGAGTGCAATCCGATAAAAAATCGGATTGCACTCTGTCCAATGGTGTTCTATGAGTGACAGCTCATCTGTGATTTTTTTCTCAGCAGAAATCGGGCAGAAAAAAAAATCACAGCATGCTGCACATTGCCGCGTATCTCGGACGAGACTCGCCAATGCAAGTCAATGGGTGTGACAAAAAAAAATGGACGGCATACGGACCATCCGTATGCCCTCCGATTTTTACGGATGCATTACCATTCTGTAACATAGAACACTGTAAATGGTCCTGAAAATGATAGCAGAATAATAGTTGCAGAGTAAAAAAAACGCATTGCATACGGATGCTATTTGTGAAAAATTGCATTGTCCTCTCATGAAAATCGCATGACACTTGCATGACACTCATCCGATTTTTCGGTCCAGATATCAGAACATTTTTTTTCACACATATGGGTATGAGCCCTTAATCAAAATGTAGGAGAAAGGCAACACAATCAAGCCAACAAAGGGTCATGCAGTCCGAGGTCAGAATTACAGTGGGAGTCCCAATTTCCTTGGGTCAAAGCACAAAATAGCAACCCAGTTTTGTGTACCAGTGATATCCCAACAATACAATAACAACTGGCACTAGGTATAGAATACAGAAAAGCTAAATGGGGCAATGGAACCTCTGAGTGACGATCATTCTGGTAGGGCGGATGAGCACAATGTGCACTCGCCACTCAGCATCTCCACCATTGTCACTGAGAAGACTGGAGCAGCGGCTAATGGCACAGAACGCCATAGGTGCGCAGCGCAGTCTCTATCAGTCCATCTATTATCATTCTTTCTGTTTTTGTTCAGCTATTCCTCATTTTTTTTTAGTTCCCTATGGCGGACATTGCTTCAATCATGAGTAAACTAAGAAGTATCAGCGAATCCAACTCCAGAGAGATAAAACAACATTTTGTATCTAATGATCCAAGAAACAGGAATGAGATGACGTATGAAACCTTCAGGTATGGAATGTGAATGTAAAATATGGCTGTGTGATCCTAGGGTGGGCTATATTTATCATGTTTTAAGGGAGTCTATCACAGAAATGCTTTTACTGTGTGTGTGATGACTTCATGGTGACCAGAGAGGTGTCAGAGGTTACACTTGCCTCTCTGGTTTCCCCAATCTCTCTATTTAGAATACAGTGCTGAGTGGTCTGATCTATCAGCATGATTTAGGAAGTCATGGGATGAATTAATCGACCTCCATACACCACCGGCGTGTTCTTGAGTGTATTCACAGCTGCACTAAGTACATAACTATAACTCTTGTAGTTTGCGGACACGTAGCACTTGGCATTCCATCTATGTATCCAAGATGTCAACACGTGGAAATGTTTGACCAACTACTGACACTTGTTGCTACATCGCACTATTGCACCACCAACAAACTGCATGTTACTGTTTGTACAAAACCCATAATAGACTATTTGTTTTGTTAATGTTTTTGATTATTAGTGTTTATTTTCCATTGACTATATATTAAATCCTGTTTACTATGTACAAAACATGCATTAATAAGTGTAAGGACAGAGTGACAGGTCTCTCCTCATACATCCACTCAGGGAGAGACATGTCTGCGGCTATTAAACTATGTTTTTCTCTGAAACGCTGCCGTGTTTCAGAGTTAAACATATACGGCTGAAATCCTGCAGCCACTGTTAGGTTTCCTTTAAATGTTTTACTTGGGACATACATCAGCCATTGTATTTCTCATCTCAACATGGAGAATTACAGGAAAAACTAGGCAAAAACAAACCAGACAAGTCATACAATATAGTTAGGAACACTGCACAATCTACTGTCTGCTAAGGCTAATCCCTCCGTAGCATAAGCCTGCAGTTGTTGTATACTCCAACATCCTTTCTCAACAATAAAGGGTTAGTTCATTAGATCCAGCCCCTTGATCAGCCCAAAACATCTCTCTCTGCAGTCAGTAACTGTGCAGAAATATCCATCATTGCTTGTCTAAATTGTCTAATCTTCACCTAAACCGCATTCTTTTCGATGATAATTATATCTATTTCCTTCTCTATTTCTTCTGTAGCCTGCACAAGCTTTTAATACTTCCCTTTTCAAGAGAGTCCTTTCTTCTTTGTATACAGTGCCACCTTTTGCTGCAATTACTGCTGCAAGTCTTTTGTGGTATGTCTCTACCAGCTTTCCACATCTAGAGGCCTCTCACCCAGCCAAACCAGAACTCACACTTTGCACTGACAAGGGGCAGTACCCCGAAACACAGTGTCTGCAAATTGAGTTTCTGGTTCTGGCTTATATTCTAAGTCATGTGATAAGTCTCTTTAAAGGATCACTATTGACTTTTAGGATTGTTTCTTCCTGTAGGTGGCACTAGAGTTCTGGTCTTCTTCCTCTCTGAAGACACAATTTGCATATTTCCCAGAGGTGCATTGCGGCTTTAAAAGTCTCCTCACCGTGACATGCTTAACATGTCGCTGAAATCTTTACCCATTCTTCTTTGCATACTCGCTTTAGCTCAGTGAGATTGGATGGAGGCGTCTATGAACAGCAATCTCAAGTCTTGCCACAGATTCTCAATGGGATTTAGCTCTGGACTGTGACAGGGCCATTTAAACACATGAATATGCTTTGAGTTTAAGGCCGTTGTCCTGCTGTATGGTGTTTTCTGGGTGATGTACAGTGTTAGTTTTCCCCCAAACACAGCGTTTTGCATTTAGCCAAAAAAAATTCTACTTTGGTCTCATCTGACTAGAACACCTTTTTACACATGCTTGTTATGTCCCCTGCATGACATGTGGATGAAGGTACTCTGGTGAGATGACACCAAAGTAGAACTTTTTGGGCTAAATGCAAATTGCTATGTGTGGTAGAAAACTAATACTGCACATCACCATGAAGACATCATCCACACCATGAAACATGGTGGTGGTAGTATCATGGAGTGGGGATGCTTTTCTTCAACAGGTACAGGATAGCTGGTCAGAGTTGATGAAAAGATGGATTGTGCTAAATATCAGGAAGTCCTGGAGGAAAACCCGTTAGGCCATGTGCACACGTTGAGTATTTGGTGAGTTTTTTACCTCAGTATCTGCAAGCCAAAATCAAGAGTGGAACATTTAGAGGAAAGTATAATAGAAACATGTGCACCACTGCATTTGTTACCCACTCCTGGTTCTGGCTCACAAATACTGATGTAAAAAACTCATCAAATACTCAGCATGTGCTCGTGCCCTTAGAGGCTGCAAAAGACTTGAGACTGGGGTGTAGGTTCACCTTCCAGCAGGACAACGACCCTAAACATATTACCAGAGCTACAATAGAATGGTTTAGATGAAAGCATAGTCATATGTGTGAATGGCCCAGTCACAGTCCAGACCTAAATCCCATTGAGAATATGCAGCAAGACTTGAAATTGCTGCTCACAGGCGCCTCCATCCAATCTCACTGAGCTAGAGCTAGTTACAAAGAAGAATGGTCTATAATTTCAGCCTCTAGATGTGCAACACTGTTAGAGACATACCCCAAAAGACTTGCAGCTGTAATTGCAGCGAAAGATGGCCCTACAAAGTATTGACTCAGGAGAGATGAATACAAATGCACATCACAATTTTCAGATTTCTATTTTTAAAATATTTTTTAGAAAACCATGAATCATTTCCTTTACACTTCACAAACACTTGCTACTTAGTGATGGCATATCAAATATAATCCCCCAAAATATATTCAAGTTTGTGAGTGAAAAAACGTGAAAAAATTTAGAAAATTCATGGAGTATGAATACTTTTTCAAGGCACTGTATCTCGGTCTCTTGCTGTTTACATACCAACTTTTGTCTCGGGTTTTATATGTTCCTTCAGAAGTTTCATCTGCCTTTCCATGTCTTTTGATTTTCCCTTCATCTTTGAGGGATCTTTCAATAGCTGGAATTCTTTATTTTTCATTGTAGCATTGTTTTCCTCATCAGGTATTATCCATTTGTTGGCATCCCCTTCTGAGCACTGAGAAATGTATTTTGTTTTCTCTTATTAAATGCATTGGTTATGTATCTGGATTCGATTGTATCTCCTTTCTTGTAGTAGTTGGGGGTCACAATGAATTTTTCTTCTGTTCTTATTTTCAGTGATGACACTGTCTTTCTGTCAGGTTCCATTTTGCTGTTTCTTAATGCTTTTTGGATGTCTGTTACCCAGACCTCAATGCCATGTGTGGCTATAGTCATTGCATCCATGTGTGCAGGGTCTCACCTCTTCCTTTAACTGTGTTAAGTAAATAGAAATACTTATCCACTTTGGCAAAAAATATCACCTGCTTTCCATCACGGATAGCACACTCATCAACTTAGAATTTTACATTGAGTCCTTTAGCTTTCATTCACTTTACAAACAACAGTTCACCTTCTAGACTGGGAACATGCAACACGTCTTTTACTGTTATGGCTATGTTCTGTTAATTTTTGATGGGGCACACGAGGACTCTTTATCCAGTTCCTATTGCATGTTATTCTGCTTCATTTATCAAGATAGATTGTTTCCTGGTTATTTAAATCAAGTTCTGTGAAAATAATTCTATAATTTGTCCGGAATCAATCCACCAACTTCATAATGTCTTGATTATTTTTGTTACTCCGGCTGCCATGATAAATCATCGGCTCTTCGTGATCGCACACCGGTAATGGTGTCATTTAAATGCTGCTGTTCAGTGATTGAAAGCAGCATTGAAATGGTTAAATTGCAGCGATCAGAGCTAACTTTGGTTGCTGCAGTTACAAGCAGATGATGGCTATGTAGCACAGCAGGCATCTACTTAGTATAAAGCAGGTTCAGTTATTTTGAATTGTATTTTCATAGTAAATACATCAGTACATTCAGATGTAAGAGATCTATTTAATAAGGTATATGTGTTAAGCACGGCATTGGAACATTGCAACAGATAAATATGCAATTGACACGTCTACATAAGAGTCTGTATTGATGCTGGTGGTCCAGCCAATCTCTGACGTTATGTCTGCCCTCATTTGAATGGTTGAAAACTGATTTCATGATTAGTTACAGCTGCTGCTATGCTGTGAGCCATGATACAGATGGCAACATCTGCCAAGCTAGATGGTTTTAAAAGTTATCATTAATGCATTGAAGTAGTTGCAGCTTGGTAATCCGCCTCTAATTGTATAAATGATTCCAATGTACACAAGGCTCACCTAAGGGACTATACAGCATATATAAATATACATGTGAATATATATATATATATATGTATTTACATATCTAATATATATCTATTTCTATAAATAGATATCTGTACATACAGTATACACCATGTGTAGATATAAAAGTCAATGAAGGGTAGTCGCACTGTCAGTTAAATGTGGTAATATTTGTAATTTACTATTCCGATGTTTTTGACTTTGCTGATAAAACAAATAAGGAAAAGAGAGAAAATACCACATGCGTTGTCAGCTGTGGATATGATGTCATGCAACAATAGTTTCTGTGTTAAATATGGTATGGGCAGCAAATATTTGGCTGGGTCACTTCTCGTCTTCTGGGTGGTAGTGCAGCGCTTTTGAATAGCTCTCACATTCTTCTTCAACGGAGCATTGTACTTGTACAGTGGTTCTATATTCATCTTGGCTCAGATGCAAAGACAGCTTCCTCTTTTAAGTAACCAGCTTTCTTTTTCTGACCTTCCCTGGCATCCTGAGGACGTTGTGAGACACACATTGGCACTGCTCAAGTGTCACCGTGAAAAGATGGACTAGAACATTGTGTTCCATGTACGGTCCGATTTCTCGCATGCAGTACTTTTTTTATTTTGTAAAGAAGGCATAATCGATAGGGTAGGATGTGTGTTTTTGTATGCCACTTGCTCTCATTTTATACAAGTACACTTGCAGGTCTGATGAAATTAGGTCATTTGTTAGAATTATTGAGCAGTTGAACACTTTTGATGCTAAGTAGAAATACATACAGTATGAAGTCTTAAGGAGGCCCTGTAATATTTTTTACCTGGTGTAAATGTCGCTCTCCTAAATATGGCATTTTTTATCTTTTCTTCCTGCGCTTTTCCATTCTTGAGAATATGACCCCTTCTTCCCTGCTCCTCAAGAAAACTCCCAACCCTTAGTTGAAAAGAATAGATTTACCTACAAGGAAGAGGTGGCTATTTCTCAGGAATGGAGAGACATGAAAATAAAAGGAAAACACACCAGATTCAGGAGGATATCAGCTTTTACACCCAGTAAAAAAATACAAGTGATAGGGCTTCCTTAACCCCTTAGTGACCAAGACAATTTTGACCTTAATGACTAGGCCAAATTTTTTAAATAAGACCAGTGTCACTTTATGTGGTAATAACTTTAGAACGTTTCAACGGATCCCACTGATTCTGAGACTGTTTTCTCGAGACATATTGTACTTCATGATAGCGGTAAAATTTGTTCTATATGACTTGCGTTTATTTGTGAAAATATCAGAAATTTGGCGAAAATTTTGCAATTTTCAAACTTTTAATTCTTATGCCCTTAAACCAGAGAGTTATGTCACACAAAATTGTTAATAAATAACATTTACCATATATCAACTTTACATCTGCATCAATTTTGAAACATAATTTTTTGTTAGGAAGTTAGAAGGGATAAAAGTTGATCAGCAATTTCTCATTTTTCCAGCAAAATTTACAAAACCATTTTTTTAGTGGCCACATCACATTGGAAGTGATTTTGGGTGGCCGATATAATAGAAAATACCCCAAAGTGACACCGTTCTACAAGCTGCACCCCTCAAAACCACATTCAGGAAGTTTATTAACCCTTCAGATGCTTCACAGGAATTAAAGCAATGCGGAAGGAAAAAATGAACATTTTACTTTTTTTCACAAAAATTTTACTTTAGCACCAATTTTTTTATTTTCACAAGGGTAACAGAAGAAAATGGACCCAAAATTTGTTGTGCAATTTCTCTTGAGTACACCAATACTCCCATATGTGGGGAAAACTACTGTTTGGACACACGGCAGGGCTCGGAAGGAAAGTAGCACCGCTTGACTTTTTGAAAGCAAAAATGGCTGGAATAGAGAGCAGATACCATGTCGCTTTTGGAGAACCCCTGATGTGCTTATATAGTGGAAACCTCCCATAAGTGACATTTTGGAAACTAGCCTCCTCAAGCAAATAATCTAGATGTGTGATCAGCATATCAAACCCCCAGGTGCTTCACAGAAGTTTATAACGTAAAAATAAAAAAACACACTTTTCCCTCAAAAATGTTCTTTTAGCCCCCAATTTTTTATTTTCACAAGGGTAATAGGAGAAAATGGACCCCAAAATTTGTTGTGCAAGCTCTCCTGAGTACGCCAATACCCCATTTATGGGGGAAAACTACTGCTTGGGCTCATGGCAGTGCTCGGAAGAGAAGGAGCACTGTTTGACTTTTTGAATATAAAAATGTCTGAAATTGAGAGCAGACGCCATATTGCGTTTGCAGAGCCCAAGACGTGCCTAAACAGTGGAAACCCCTGACAAGTGACCCCATTTATAAAACTATAACCCTCAAGGATTTTATCCAGGGGTATAGTGAGCATTTTGAACCTACAGGTACTACACAGAATTTGACAACATTAGGTAAACATATTTAAATTTTTCATTTTTTTCACAAAAATTTTGTTTTAGCCCCAAATTTGTAATTTTCACAGTGGGTAATAGGAGAAAACAATTTGGGCACATAACAGAGCTAGGAAAGGAAAGAACACTCTTTGTCTGGAATAGATTGTGAATGCCATGTCACATTTGTAGGGCCCCTGACATACGAAAACAGCAGAAATCCCCACAAATGACCCCATTTTGGAAACTAGACTCCTTAAGGAATTCATCTAGGGGTGCATTTTTAGCGTACAGGTGATTCACAAAACTTTATAACATTTAGATGTGAGAACAAAAAATTATTTTTTTCCCACTAAAATACTGTTTAAGCATCAAATTTACAATTCACACAAGGGGTAATGTGAGAAATTGGACCCTACAATTTGTTATGCAATTTCTCCACAATGTGGCAGTATCCCATATGTGGTTGCACACTACTGTTTGAGCACATGGTGGGGAACGGATGGGAAGGTGTGCTACTTGGCTTTTAGAACGCAGATTTGGTTTGAATAGACTATGGGCTCCATTAACTGAGCCCCTGAGGTGCCAAAACAGCAGAAAACCCTGAGGTGAGCCCCAGGTACATTACTTAATTTAATAACATTGAGACGTGGAAATATGAAATTTTAGTGGTAAAAATGAAATTTTTGTATTTGCTGCAAATTTGTCATGTACACAAGGGTTAATAGGTGAAACTGGACCCCATAATTTATTTCTCCTGAACGTGGTGATGCCCCATATGTCGTCAAAAATTACTGTTAGGCCTCACATCAGAGCTGAGAAGGAAGGAGCGCTATTTGGCTTTTGGAGCACAGATTTTGCTAGAATATTTTGCGGGCGACATTTGCAGAGCCCCTAAGGTGCCAGAACAGCAGGAAAAAAAACAAAAGTGACCCCATTGTAGAAATTGCACCTCTCAATGAATTCATCTATGGCTGCAGTCACTATTTTGTAACATCCACGACGTGCTTTATTCTGGAAAATTGCAAATATGCCAGTTTAGTGCCCATATATTGTGCCCCTATACAGTGTAGTGCTTCTGGCATCACAGACCCCGTAAATTGTTAAGTGCGCTCTCGCTACTACAATATTGCCAAACATGTGGCACAATGGGGCTCAGACGGAGGGGGTATTTGGATTTGGGAGCGCAGAATTCGCTGGATTTTATTTGAGGGGATGGGAGCCGTAGCTTTTCCAGAGTCTTTGTTCTACCAGTAGCGTGGGAACCCTCTATAGTTCCAGTGACAGATGACGGACCTGAGTGGGGGCTGGTTTTGTGCGGGATAAATTATGGTTTTTATTGGTAACATTTTGGCGTACATAACATTTTTTGACCGCTGTCAGTATAAGGCTGGATCACAATCTTGTGTTCTACGCTGTGCACGTACATTGGGGTTTCTGTGTAAATCCCACAAAAATGTGATTTAAACGAAACCAGCAATTTAGTTATTTTTTTTATTTTTTTGATCTGTTCATCGTGCGGTAAAAGTGATAAGACTGATTTGTCCGTGGGGTTGGTATGATTACAGCGATACCAGATTTATATAATTTTTTTATGCTTTGCTCTTTTTACAGGCTAAAATCTATATTTTACAAAAATGTATTTGTTTTTGCATCGCCATATTCTAAGATCTGTAACTTTTTTATTTTTTTGCCGAATGAGCCATATTAGAGCTTGTTTTTTGCAAGACGGTTTGGCGTTTTCATTCATAGCATTTTATTCTACATATGACTTTTTGAGAGATTTTTATCCACTTTTTTTGTGAGTCAGTATTATGAAAAAGTGAAACTTTTGGCGTGTTTCTTATTATTTTGTTTTACAGCGTTCGTCATATGGAATAAATAACATACCAGTTTTATAGATGTGGTCATTCCAAACACGGCAATACCAATCATGTGTACTTTTTTGGTTTATTTTTGTTTTAACACAATGGCTGCGTTTTGAGTGTCGAAACGGTGATTTTTGTTGCTTTTTTGTGTTTTTTTATTTTTTCACGTGTTTTATTTATTTTTTTTTACTTTTTCACTTAGTCCCGCTGTGGGACTTGTATATGTTTTACTTTGATTACTGGTCTCATACACTGTAGTTCTCGTGTACGGCAGTGCATGAGACTGTCGGTGAGCTTATGTAACATACCTGGCGGCGTCCTTGCATAGTGGTCCATCTCCCACTGTGCAAGAGCGCGCACTTGATCTCCAGTCCAGTCTGCTAGCCTGGCTTCTCTCCATGCTGTCTGCTTGCCTCTGCTTCTGCTGCTTAAGGGCGGCGCCCGATCACTTCCTGTTTCTTGTACCTGCTGCGGGCACACCCCTTGTGCGTCCTCAGCCTATTGCTGTCTGTCACCTGGTATTTAACCCAGCTGCTCCAATGAATCCCTGCCTGAGCATTGTGTTTCATTCAGTGTGCTCTTTTTCTCTGAATGTGCCAGGTCCCTTTCTGTGTTTGCTTGCCTGCCTTTCCTGGAGGCTGTATTTCCTGGCCTGTCTGAACACGCTCCTAGCCTGTTCCTCCCGCCTTCTAGGGGCTGCATACCTAGACCCGCTCCTGTATCTTGCTACTGTGTCTGTTCTTGTCTGTATACTCTTCTAGCCTGTTTCCTGTGTTTCTCTATGTCCGTACCTTTCCTTTTTCTGCAGAGTCTGAACTTGTACCTAACTCCTGCTCGTTGTCACTGTACTTCCGTTTGTGAGTTTGTGGTCCACTCGCTACTTCACTGCAAGTACCCTGTGGGTATCTGGTTCTGCCTTTCCCTTCCTGCCTGTTCCGTGTGTACAAAGCCCTGTCCCCCCTGCTCTGCCTTGCTCACCGCTCCGGCAGTTCTAGCCTGCTCTGCCTTTGCTCACCGCTCCGGCGGTTCTGGCCTGCTCTGACCCTTTGCTCACTGCTCCAGCAGTCTCGCTCCGCTCTGACCCTTTGCTCACTGCTCCGGCAGTCTTGCACAGCTCTGACCCTTTGCTCACTGCTCTGGCAGTCTTGCTCTGCTCTGACCCTTTGCTCACTGCTCCGGCAGTCTCGCTCCGCTCTGACCCTTTGCTCACTGCTCCGGCAGTCTTGCTCCGCTCTGACCCTTTGCTCACTGCTCCGGCAGTCTTTCTCTGCTCTGACCCTTTGCTCACTGCACCGGCAGTCTCGCTCCGCTCTGACCCTTTGCTCACTGCTCCGACAGTCTCGCTCCGCTCTGACTCCTTTGCTCACTGCCCCGGCAGTCTCGCTCTGCTCTGACCCTTTGCTCACTGCTCCGGCAGTCTCGCTCTGCTCTGACTACTCTTGCTCACCGCTCCAGGCGGCCTCGTCCTGCTCTACTCTTGCTCACCGCTCCAGGCGGCCTCGTCCTGCTCTACTCACGCTCACCGCTCTAGGCGGTCTCGTCTTGCCCTTCTCTCGCTCACCACTCTGGGCGGCCTTACTCTGCTGTGTTTGTCCGCCACATCTGTGGTTCTGATCCTGAGTCCCAGTGTGTACTGGGTCCTATCCCGCCTGTGTTCCAACCTGCTAGTGCCTCCCTGTCTGCACTCTAGCCGTGCTTGCCTGTACCCCCCTGCCTGCATACCCGCCTGCCTGCATACCAGTTGTGCCTGCCTATACCCACCAGTCTGTGCCAGCCTAACCTGTCTGTTCCTGTATTCCCCTGTGTGGGTCAACAGCCGTGTCCGGGGTCTGTCCTGGAGTAGCACCTGGTCCCTCTGCTCGGTTCCTCCTTGGTGCACTGGCGTCGTATGCCATCGTGCGACCCTGGTCAGATCGGGTGAATACCTAGTTACACCCCTCCAGGCATTCACTCTCCGACACGGTCTAGTGGAATCACACGCACACGCCGCTCAGCCCGGGCGTGTGCATTACAGCTTATTGCTGAATCTCGCAACCCACTGTACCCTGGGGTCCTCACATTACCTCAGGGTACCATGGTAACCATCGGCACCTACGATTCTAACTGCGGGGGTCCAGTGGTTACAAAGGGGGTCTTTTAACCCCTTTTTAACCCCTTAAATACCGCTGTCACGATTGACAGCGGTATTTAAGGGGTTAATCAGCCGAAATCAGTTACAAAACCGGTCGGAGCTGATACCGCAGGATGTCAGCTGTCTTATACAGCTGTCACCCCTGGATATTTCGGCCGCGGGGCAGTGCTAAACACCTATTCCTCAGCGCCCTTAAAAAGCAGTGCTGAGGTCCCTTAACGGCCGCCATTAAAAGGCGTATCGGCATTCGTTAAGGAGTTAAAGGGAGCCTGTCATGTCCCCAAACACTGTTAACCTGCATATACGGGGTTAATCTGCAGGCTAATATCTTTCTAGAGCTCCCTGGTGGCTGCACTAACAGTCAAGCTACCGGGAGGAAATTAACTTTATTTTTCCCGGCAGCCTCTGGTTTTCAGCCACCGCTCAGTACATAGTTAACAGCATCTGTAAGGATGCCCTGGCACATTGACTGACAGCCATCTCTGCAGCATATTCATGCAGAGCCAGTGTGCCAGGGCATTCTTACAGCTGTATTCTGAGCAGTGACTGAAGAACGTGCCGGTATCGCCTCTATAACTGAAAGCTGGAGGCAGCCTTGAGGAAGAAAGTTCATTTCCTCCCAGTAGCCAGGCTTTCAGCTTTAGAATGTTGTTAACCTTCAGATTAACCCCACATCTGCAGGTTAATATCGTTTGGAGACACAGACGGTTCCCTTTAAAATAGAGATGGATTTTTTTTAATAAAGACATACAGTTAAAAAGGCAACCATTCACCTGTGATGGGACCACCCCAATTCAGGTGATCTTATTCTTCTCTAAAGTCAGTGAGTTCCATCTTTCCATAATACATTTTAAAAATAGAAAAGGAGAATTACAATCAGTCTTGGCAGTTTATCTCTCATTTAAGGGAAGAGGTAAAAAAGAACTGGTTTCTTCTGGACCATGGCTACTTGGACTAGTTTTTGCTTCCTACAGAATGAAATTCCTATCTTCGGTTGATCCCATCCAGACCATATAATCTGTGCAGTTATTCCTAATTCTGCAAGCACTGAATTATTAGCATCCAAGGATGAAATAAAGTGATCTTAGGTCTCTGTCACCTATGTCTTACAAAAATGGATTGCAGGTGAATAAGCCTCGAGTTGTTCTTTATCATGACTGCTGGGACTAATATTGGTTTCATGGAGGGTGAACTTCCAAATTCAGATGGGTCTTGTCCTGAAAGATAATGTTAATCCAATTCACACTTCTGTGTTTCTGGTAAGCGTGGCATCCATTTTTTTTCACGGATCATACATGTACTCATTATAACCTATGGGACTGCTCACATGTCTGTGTTTTTACACAGACCGTGTGTCCGAGTAAACCAAATGGAGACATGAATTAACACATGTGGAATTATATACTTAACAAAAAAGTGTGAAACAACTGAAAATATGTATTATAATCTAGGTTCTTCAAAGTAGCCACCTTTTGCTTTGATGACTGCTTTGCACACTCTTGCCATTCTCTTGATGAGCTTCAAGAGGTAGTCACCGGAAATGGTTTTCACTTCACAGGTGTGCCCTGTCAGGTTTAATAAGTGGGATTTCTTGCCTTATAAATGGGGTTGGGACCATCCGTTGTGTTGTGCAGAAGTCTGGTGGATACACAGCTGATAGTCCTACTGAATAGACTGTTAGAATTTGTATTATGGCAAGAAAAAAGCAGCTAAGTAAAGAAAAACGAGTGGCCATCATTACTTTAAGAAATGAAGGTCAGTCAGTCCGAAAAATTGGGAAAACTTTGAAAGTGTCCCCAAGTGCAGTTGCAAAAACCATCAAGCGCTACAAAGAAACTGGCTCACATGAGGACCGCCCCAGGAAAGGAAGACCAAGAGTCACCTCTGCTTCTGAGGATAAGTTTATCCGAGTCACCAGCCTCAGAAATCGCAGGTTAACAGCAGCTCAGATTAGAGACCAGGTCAATGCCACACAGAGTTCTAGCAGCAGACACATCTCTACAACAACTGTTAAGAGGAGACTTTGTGCAGCAGGCCTTCATGGTAAAATAGCTGCTAGGAAACCACTGCTAAGGACTGGCAACAAGCAGAAGAGACTTGTTTGGGCTAAAGAACACAAGGAATGGACATTAGACCAGTGGAAATCTGTGCTTTGGTCTGATGAGTCCAAATTTTGGATCTTTGGTTCCAACCACCGTGTCTTTGTGCGACGCAGAAAAGGTTAACGGATGGACTCTACATGCCTGGTTCCCACCGTGAAGCATGGAGGAGGAGGTGTGATGGTGTGGGGGTGCTTTGCTGGTGACACTGTTGGGGATTTATTCAAAATTGAAGGCATACCGAACCAGCATGGCTACCACAGCATCTTGCAGTGGCATGCTATTCCATCCGGTTTGCGTTTAGTTGGACCATCATTTATTTTTCAACAGGACAATGACCCCAAACACACCTCCAGGCTGTGTAAGGGCTATTTGACCAAGAAGGAGAGTGATGGGGTGCTAAGCCAGATGACCTGGTCTCCACAGTCACCAGACCTGAACCCAATCGAGATGGTTTGGGGTGAGCTGGACCGCAGAGTGAAGGCAAAAGGGCCAACAAGTGCTAAGCATCTCTGAGAACTCCTTCAAGATTGTTGGAAGACCATTTCTGATGACTACCTCTTGAAGCTCATCAAGAGAATGCCAAGAGTGTGCAAAGCAGTCATCAAAGCAAAAAGTGGCTACTTTGAAGAACCTAGAATATAAGACATATTTTCAGTTGTTTCACACTTTTTTGTTAAGTATATAATTCCACATGTGTTAATTCATAGTTTTGATGCCTTCAGTGTGAATGTACAATTTTCATAGTCATGAAAATACAGAAAAATCTTTAAATGAGAAGGTGTGTCCAAACTTTTGGTCTGTACTGTACACCAATCACCATTTTATGGATCAAGGAAGTGCATGTCAATAGCAAACAGTTCTTGAACCTGTGCGATGTAAGGGCAAGCACATAGATCTGTACATGGAGCCAGTCATGGTATCAATTTGCACATACTGTAAGATTAGACCAAGCTTTAGCATTAGTAAACCTAGGTCTAATTAGCAGTTTAAGGTGAGGGAAACAATCACCGGCAAGACTCGTACCATCCAACTCTTATACAAGGAATTGGGGACTAATAAGCACTGACTGATAAACTGAGCCCAGTTTTTACCTTTTAGTATGTTAGATGGCCTTTTAATTTATGTTTTATATTTTACATTTTAGCATGGTAGCTTATTCTGATTTTATTCAGAATAGTTTCCTTTAGCCAATGATTTTTTTTATCCCACAATTTAATTACAAAATGTATTTCCAGCAATGAATCATGTGCTTTGCATCTTTGAATTAATTATTAATATGCTAACAGCCATTTTTATGGAATTACCAGATTTTTTTCATTGTTGAGAAGTGTGTATGTGTGTGTTTTCCTGTGTATGTGATTTCCTCTGCTGAAACCAATGATTTATTGTTACGTTTACTTAATCTTCGACCACACGGACCTCCCTCACTTACCTTCTTCTTAAAAGATAAATTATTTTGTTGGGAGAAAATATGTTAGCGGTCTTGTTAATCAGCTAGATTTGCTTACATCCCAAGTGGGTCATTCATTATGCCATACATGAGTATTTCCAGCTTGTGATGGGTAAACATGGGCGACATGTTCTGCTTAGTGATTACTCTATGCACCGTGCATTCACACATTTTTTCACTTCCTTGATAATTGGTGAAACATGCTTGTAAAGTGTGCATGAAGAACAATATATATTGTGTGAGCAGGATGAAAATGACAGATGTTTCTACAGTCAGATTTTATGCCTTTGGTTTCATTGTTGTAGTCCATATTATAAATATCTGTTGGTTATTAAAAAGATGATGCCATCAGAGATAATC
The DNA here is from genome assembly GCF_046119375.1 of Phyllobates terribilis. Lineage (NCBI taxonomy): Eukaryota > Metazoa > Chordata > Amphibia > Anura > Dendrobatidae > Phyllobates > Phyllobates terribilis. The sequence continues at coordinate 744,848,335 of NW_027362762.1, forward strand.
ATGCTTAGAATATGGCCCCGGGCAAGTAGAACACTGACAACTGAATTTAAAGGGGGAAACTGCGGCTAGCCCGGCATTACTCCTTTAATGGCTGCTTCAGGGAAATGTAGTGTTAGATGGCTGCGTTTCCAATGATTCGCCTTCCTTCTTGTACAAGAATGATTTGAGTCTGCCAGATATGAAGTCTCGTTTGTAGAGCGGCTTTCCATTCTGGCTCATAGAGGCGGCATCAATGTGCCCTACCTTTATTTATATTAGAAGTGACTTTCTAATGTATGATGTGGGTATACAAGTTTTATAAATTATATTACAGGTTACATTCTCCTGCATATTGTTTTTTTCATATTAATAAATATATAATCATGATTTTATTTCTAGGAATGTCATGGTGGAAATCGGTGACAGAAAGCTCACAGAACATGAAATAATGACCATTGGACGCCATTACAGCGCACAAGAAAACTTAGAAGTTGACCTAGGTCTTCTGATGGCTGTAGCCCAGGAACATCTAAAGAAAAAGTCATTTGAAAACTTCAGTAAACTTAATGATGCCTTTGTGTACAATGATCGTGAAAGGTAAAAGCAAAATCACTCTCCAAGAATGTTAAAGATCCAATCTAATCTATCTGTCTATCTGTTAAAGGAGTTGTCCGGTCTAAAATGACAAGTCTGCAGTCACTCTATGTGACTGCAGACTTGTGCGTACACTGTGAAGACTTCTTGATGTCAGCACCGGGAACAGCAGTCACTTGACCGCAAGTATGCGAAATGCATACTCTCAACCAGAATCCGACTAGTCTGTTTCCAGCGCGCTCAATACAAGTGTATTGCACGAGGAGAATAGTCACATAGAAGGACGGCAGACTTGTTGTTTTAGACCGAACAACCCCCTTTAAAACGATATGGACAAACCTATTGGGATACACCCCTTGATCATTTAATTCAGGTTTTTTTTTCAGTCTCATTGCCACAAGTGTATAAAATCCTGCCCCTAGCCATGATGTCTGCCTTTACAAACATTAGTGAAATCTAAGAAGCAAAGTTTCTCTTTGCTGAGAGCGACATGCAAAGCACGTCAAGGTGAGGAGACTTTTCGAGCCGCAATGCTCCTCTGTGAAATATGCAAAATGTCTCTTCAGAGAGGAAAAGAAATAGAACTCTAGTGCCACCTATTGGAAGTAGCAATCCTAAAAGTCAATATTGACCCTTTAACGAGCCTTGTCACATGACTTAGGATAAAAGCCAAGACGAGAAACTCAATTTGCAGACACTGTGTTTCGGGGTACTGCCCCTCGTCAGTGCAAAGTGTGAGTTCTGCTTTGGCTGGGTGAGAGGCTTCAGACCGATATCTAAGAAGTAATGTTTCTCTTTGCGGAGAGCGACATGCTAAGCACGTCAAGATGAGGAGACTTTTTGAGCTGCAATGCTCCTCTGGGAAATATGCATATTGTCTCTTCTAGAACTCTAGCACCACCTATTGGAAGTAGCAGTCCTAAAAGTCAATGTTGACCCTTTAACAAGCCTTGTCACATGACTTAGGATAAAAGCCAAGACAAACATTAGTGAAAGAATGGGCCGTTCTAAACAGTTCACCGAATTCAAGCATGGTACAGTAAATGTCTTACCTCCTAAACATTTCATGATCAATTGTGAGTCCTATTATTGAAAAGTGGAAGCATTTAGGAACTACAACAACTTAGCAATGAAGTGAAGACACTGTTAAGTTACTGAGCGGGGCCACCGAGTACTGAGGCAGGTAGTGCATAAAAGTAGCCAAAGCTGACTCAACTGCAGATCTCGTGACCTCCTCTGATATTAACTTTAACTTTTAACGAGAAACTGCATGCAAGCCTGACATCACCAAGTGCGATGCCAAATGCCAGATAGAGTGGCATAAAGCAGCTATCACTGGAGTCTGTAGCAGAGGAGACGTCTTCTGTGGAGTGCCGAATCACGCTTCTCCATCTGGTAGTCTACTGCCTATTGTTAAGTTTAGTGGAAGAAGGATAATGCTATGGGGTTGTTTTTCAAGCTTGAGAGAGGTTCTATCATAGGATTGAAACGTTGCCACATTGGCCAATTAAAAGTCTACCTTTTTGCACACTTTTTTTACAACTTTTTTTTTTGAGTTCTGCCCCTTATTTCTCAACTCTAATCTAATCTATCTATCTATCTATCTATCCATCTATCTATCTGAGAAAGCTCACTTGCGAAAGGCTCACACCTTGAGCTGAAACGTTGTGTACCTTTAACATGGAATACATTTTTTCCTCATTTTTTGCTGTTTGGAGTGGAACCTCTTTTTTTCTCCTATATATTATTATTATTATCCATTTGCCAGTGGATCTGGAAAACTGCCCCCACTTCACTTACGTTATTTATCTATCTATCTATCTATCTGTCTGTCTGTCTGTCTGTCTGTCTGTCTGTCTATTTATCTATCTAATGGTGTTCATGCTTTGCAGGAAAGGATTGCTCCCACTCCAAGAAGCCAGAACAATTTTGAAAGCTTTTAAAGTACCTCTGGCAGACGACCTTCTTCGAGTTATTCTAGAACAGTAAGTAATTAAATTTAGGCTCAAGGCATAGCTAAAGTCAAGGCATATTTCATATATTGAAGATGAAGTGAAGATAGTAAGATTATGGTTTCTCAAAAATCTATATATCAGGGTATAAATAACATAATGAAGTACATGAAATAAGACAAAAGCTTGTGATGTAAAAACAGATTTGGAGTATAGGAACTTTTCACATGTCATAGAAAGTGTCCAAAGTGATAGAAGGCCATTTGTTGTAACTCACTGACCTTTAAATCAAAATAACCCTTTAATCCTTTGCTGTCTTTCTTAGCATTACTCGTTCATGTTTTTGAGCCAAATTCTTTGAAATGGTTAATGTGTTTCATGATTTTTTGCAAAATCAGTAATGCTCTTTGTTTTTGTCTTTGACATGTTTTGTGACTGTTAGTGCAAAAAGTTGAACGTTTCGTTAAATGGTGCAAAATTTGCTCCAGAATAACTGACGTATATAACATCTCTCCAGGGAGACTGAATTACATTTTGCAACTTTTTAAAAAGTCGCCGTTGAGGAATCAGTCGAGTACTTCTGGAAAATAAAAATCCCACCCATAATATTGAACATAAGGGTGCAAATTAAAAGATGAATTTGCCGCAAAGCACCAAAAACTAGACAAAAAAGGCACAAATTGGGCCCAATATTTTTATTTTTGATTGGGGTTTTTTGGAAACATTTTGGAAACCCATTGTTTTTTTTATTGGTGAGAAAGGCAATTGCAAATTGCATTTTCTATTGTATTTTTTATTTTTATTAACTATATAAAAGGCTAATTTTTAAATCAATATATATTATTCATGATTTGAAAGATTGGCCACAAGGATAATAATAGAAATATCTCCTTATTAAACATGTGAATGTAAAATTTATATTAACAACCCAGCGTCTTTTGTAGGCTTTAGTTGAAAAAATCTTGGTAGCCAAATGACTTTCTTGTTATAGAAAAGCATGAAATATTACAATTCATGGCTCGATAGGACACAGACAAGAAGTGATGATAGAAAGGAAACAGTACAAAGGCACACTAGACTCCCAACAGTGTAACAAACTCACCATGTCAACAAATGTAACTAAATATGTGTAGTAAGCAACAACTGCTCTGTGCTCACATGTGTTTCTAGTTTGGGACGTTTTTTGGGATTCGTACTAAATCAGATAGCAAAAAAAGTTATGAAACTGTAACCTCGGCCTCTGTGATATTCATTGGTCTCAATGCTGGATAGGAGACAATGTCCACAGTCAAACATTTAATTACTTACACGCGGCTGCAGTCAATTCATTGGAGTCTTACACAATCATATAATATCTCTTGTTTACTCCTTCCAGACATAAAGAAAATGATGGTCAAATTAATTATATGAAGCTGGTGTCGGGCCTTAACTGGAGAGAAAATCCAAATCTGGCACAGCAGAGCACACCAATTAAGGTAAACTGGATGAGCAATATGTTTGGGTATTGTTTGTAATAATAGTAAGTACGTTTTTTGGCTCCCACTCCTGAGAAAAAATACTGACCGAATACTGACCAAATACTGATAGTGGGGCCATTACTTGACATTGATAATCTCGTTACAATGATACTGAGGGTTGAGATCTGTGAAGTGACATATTAAACAGCAAGTGAGCAGCCAGTTCCTGAAGTTGATGTGTCGGAAGTGGTAAAGGAAGGTATATTTTGTTGGGACCAAATTTGATGGCTGCAAGATTAATTCAGATCACCTCCAATTTAGTAGATCTTACTGTTAGCTATATGCAGTGATTAGAATATACCAAAAGTGCAATGAAGGATAGATGGTGACCCAGCAGCAGAGTCAGGGACACCCAAGGCTAATTGATTTTCATGGTAAGGAAAGACTGACTCATCTGGTTCTATCACATAGAAGAAATGCTTTAGCAAAAATTGTTGATAAACTTACTGCTGGCTATAGTGGAAAGACAGAATCAGAATGCTTTGCAGTTTGCTGCGTCTATGACTGCTTAGCCACACATCGAGTGCCCATGCTGACCTCTGTCTACTACTTGGACCATGGAACAATGGAAGGTATCTTAGTCTGATAATTCACTGTATTTTTTACATCATGTGGATGGCCATGTGTGTCACTTTTCTGAGAAGATATGGCTGCAGGATGTGCTACAGGATGAAAGCAAACTGGTGAAAGTAATGTGATGCTCAGGACAGTGTTCTGCGAGGAGGCCTTGAGTTCTGGCATCCATATGGATGTTACTTTGACATAAATGATCTACCTGAACAGTAGTACAGACCTAATAGACCCCATCATAGCAGTAATATTCCCTAATAGCAGTGGCCTTTTCCAGCAGGATAATACACCCTGCCACACTACAAAAATTGTTCAGGACTGGTTTGAGGAACATGAGTTCAGTCTTTAAACTTGGCCTTAAGAATCCTACATTTCGGTCGGATTGAGCATCTGTGGGATGTATTAGGAAAACAAGGCTAATCCATGAAGACCCCACCTCACAATTTACAGAAGTTAAAGAGTAACTGTTATTTTAATATTTTCTTTCATTAATCAATAGTACAAATGAATATAAAAAATGTAATATATCTTATCAGTAAAATCAGCTTCTTTCTCCTCCTGGACAGATCACTCTCAATTCATGAGTACAATTTCCCATTACTGAGGTAGATGATAGTTGCTGCTTATAAATGTCTATGGAGAGGGGAGGAGCTAGAGGCAGACACAGACATTCTGCTGCAAGTTCTCCTGAAACGACAAGTACAATTTACGACCTATGAAGTATAGGTACATCATAGATCGCCACCCCCTTTTTGGTGTTCTTTTCAGGCACATGCCAGCTGATTTAATTAGCTGACATGTGCATCTGACAGCTGCGGGTGGGATTGCGACCCTCCCGTGGCTGTTAACATGTTAAATGTTGCTCTCAATCTCTTGACAGCGGCATTTAACATGATCGCGCCGGAAACGCGTCATTAGCTCCACCCATCAGCGTGCCCGTCACATGATCACAGGCCATCAATGAGTTAGAATGACAACCCGGGGTCTGCAGGAGACCCTTGTGGTTGTCATTGTGGAACTGCTGTGAGCGCCGCCCAGTGACCCGCGCTCATAGCAGATGAGCATTTTTGTTACATATAGTAGGGCCGAAGCCCTGCTAGGTGTAACACAAGCGATCGGATAATCGCAACTTCAAGTCTCCCATGGAGACTATTGAAGCATGCAAGAGTTTAAAAAAAAAAAAGTTTTTAAAAATATGAAAAAAATGTAAAAAAATATAAAAGTTCAAATCACCCCCCCCTTCAACCCATTCAAAATAAAACAATAAAAAAAAATAAAAAATGCACATATTTTGTATTGCCACTTTCAGAATCGCCCGATCTATCAATATATAAAAAGAATTAATCCGATCGGCAAATGGCGTAGCAAGAAAAAAATCAAAATGCCAAAATTAAGTTTTTTTGGTCATCGCAACATTGAAATAAAATGCAATAATGGGCGATCAAAACATCAGATCTACCCTAAAATGGTATCAATAAAAATGTCACCTCGGCACGCAAAAAATAAGCCCTCACCCGGCCCCATATCCCGAAAAATGAAAGCGCTACGGGTCTCGGAAAATGGAGCCATTTTTGTTTTTACAAACTTTGGATTTTTTTTTCACCACATAAATAAAAAAGGACCTATACATGTTTGGTATCTAAGAACTCATAATGACCTGGAGAATCATAATGGCAGGTCAAGTTTTAGCATTTAGTGAACATGGTAAAAAAAAAATCGTTGTGGAACTTTTTTTTGCAATTTCACCACAATTTTTTTGCAATTTTTTTCCCGATTTCCAGTACACTGTATGATAAAATCAATGGTGTCATTCAAAAGTACAACTCATCCCGCAAAAAACAAGCCCTCACAAGATGGCCATATTGACCGTAAAATAAAAAAGTTATGGCTCTGGGAACAAGGGGAGGAAAAAACTAAAACGCAAATAACGGAAAAACGCAAGGTGGTAAAGGGGTTAAACAATAGCTGTTAACTCCTTGGTGCCAGACGCAGGACACCTTTGCAAGTATTGTGAAGTCTGCGTCACAGCTGTTTTGGCAGAATATTTGGCTGGTTTTAATATTTTAATGATGGCTGACTGGGATACTTAGCAACATAACAGCAAAACAAATATATGATATTTAACATGAAATCATGAAAACATGAGCAGCATGAAGAGATTAACAACTGATATTGTTGGGAGTTCACACGGAGTGCTGCAATTCTCTGTTTATACCATTGACAGAACACGCTTACACGTTCACAATTAGTATACAATAATAAATATAGTAAATTTCCGTCACTACAACATTCTGATGGTCCAGCAAATGTTTCTGGCAAAAATTGTAAAATAATCTGATATCTCATAAACCAGAAGCAAAAGGCTAACCATGGAGAAAGAGCTGGAGCCATTTCTACACGACCTGTCCTCTGAGGATGGGGGTCCTTGACCCCTAAGCATTGACCTTTATAAGGTACTGTTCACATTGGCATCAGAGACCCTGTTAGGTGCAAATGACAAAAAATCATCAACAATAAAAAGTGGCCAAATGATATAACAAAAAACAATGTGAACCCAGCCCAAAAGTTTGGAAGCATCGTCAGCCACTTCAGCATTTGCAATGATGTCGAATCCAGCATCATTTACCCATTTCATACAGGAACTTTTATGTTTGTAGTTAAACTTGAATTCACATGAAGTTAAGATTCACTGTCAGTCAATTAGTGTGAGGCCATTTGTATAATGACTAAAGAAAGGTAGTCTGCTACTTGTGGTTCTATAGCTGTTGTAAATTTATGTTTATATGCTCAGATTTTACACTAGGCAGAAATCCAATGTTAAAATTGTGATTTCTGCCGTAAATTAGCCTCAGAATAATTCAATGGAGCTAATCCAGAGCTTTTCATTTGTCATTCTGCACATTTTTTTAAGAAGAAAGTGAATAGTCAATGTTGCAGCTTCTGTCCAAAGTTAGGAAAGTTTGGCCTGAGAATATACAGTACCATCTAATTTTTTCTAATCTTTGGCTGTCAGAGCCACCTAAAATAGGAAAATGTAGAGTCACAAAATACATAGTTGTTCAGCACTTTCATTTTTTTAATTGCTAAAGTTTCCGCAATATTTCACACATTAATGTTAGACCACTTTCACATGTTCAGTATTTGATGAGTTTTTTACCTCAGTATCTGTAAGCCAAAACCAAAAGTGGGTGAAAAATGCAGAAGTGTGACGTGTTTCTATTATACTTTTCATCTGTGAAAAGCTGTCTCATGGATCGTGGATCCACTGTGCCGTGGATCGAGGAGAGCCTGGGAGGCGTGACTAGGCCAACACCTGACTCTCCACTAGAGCCACTGATTGTGTGGTTAGACTTGACTCCAGATGGACGCCAGGTGCTACTCCAGGACAGACCTCAGACACACAGCAGCTGATCCCCAGGGAGGTACACAGGCTAGGAGCCGTAGTGACCAGCCGGACAGGAACCGTTTAAAAGGGGAAATGGATGCTTTACGACTGGTAGACAGAAAGACATGGCAGATGCTGGCAGGCACTGGCAGATACAGGCAAGTATAGACAGGACAAGTCTAGCAACAGGTACAGCAGAATTGATAGGACCCAGTTCAGACTGGACAGACAGGAACAGCTTCAGGAAGAACTAGATCACTGGCAGGAGAGGTACTGGATCACCGGTGCGGACAGACAGGGAACCGCAGGTGAGGACATGGAACCTCAAGAGTGGACAGGCACAGAACCACAGGTATGGACAGGTACGGAACCTCAGGAGCGGACAGGTATGGAACCACTGGTGCGGACAGATACGGAACTGCAGGAGCAGGCAGGCACGGAACTGCAGGAGCAGGCAGGTATGGAACTGCAGGTGCGGACAGGTACGGAACCGCAAGAGCAGACAGGTATGGACCTGCAGGTGCAGACAGACAGGGAACTGCAGGTGCGGACAGACAGGGAACCACAGGGGTGGACAGACAGGGAACCGCAGGTGCGGACAGGTAGGGAAGGTTCAGGATCAGACAGAGGGAGCTCAGACTAAGGTTGCAAGTTAAAGGTACTTGTTCAGACACAGCAGGTTAGAAAGTTGAGACAGATTCAGACACAGCAGGTTTGGAAGAAGGTACAGATTCAAACACAGCAGGTTTAGGAAAGGGTACTGCTTCTGACACAGAAGGTGTGGAAGCAGATACTGATTCAGACACTGATAGATTCAGAGACAGGTCCAGATTCAGACATGACAGGTTCAGGAATAAGTCCAGGTTCAGACACAAACAGATTCAGAGATAGGTCCTGATTCAGACATAACAGGTTCAGGAAAAGATCCAGATTCAGATACAACAGGTTCATGTTTCGGGCCCAGGCCATACAGGCCTAGGGAAAGCAGGTTCAGGCAAGATCAGATACAAAGCACAGGTTAAGAGTTCAGGCACAGACCAGACAGGCTCAGGGAGGGATACAGGTCCAGACAGAACCTGACAACGGATTTAGCAGCTTAAAGACAAGCTAGACACTAAAGTCCTAAATGTTGAATAGGCACTTCCCTATAGGGGTGGGGGCCTTACATAACAGATGCCTCCCAGTTATTGGCTGGGGACATTTCAGAAGTGTACCCGCTACTCCTTTAAGAAGCAGTAAGTGCGTGCACGAAGACCTGTGAGGTGTGCGCAGGCTTGGGGACCTTGGAGCTATGGCTGATGCAACAGCAGTGCAGTCGGGCTGGTGAGCATGTTGGCGTCCCTGCTGTGGGGAGGAGAAGGCATGATGGGTCACGGGTGTTGCACTCTGATTGTTCCATTCCTGGTTTTGGCTTACAAATACTGAGGTATCTAAGGGGTAAGGTTTCTCCTTGTGGAGAGTGACAAACCAAGTCTAGCATGCCAGTATGAGGAGACTTAAACGCCTTGCATGCTCGTCTGGGAAATTAAATATGCAAATTGTCTCTTCAAAGAGGAAGAGGACTAAAACTCTAGTGCCACCTATTGGAAGTAAGAATTCCACAAGTTAATATTGACCCTTTAACCAGCCTTGCAATATGACGTGGGATAAAAGCCAAACCGGAATCTCAGTTTGCAGACATGGTGTTTCTGGGTATTGCCCCTCGTCAGTGTAAATAATGAGATCTGATTTAGCTGGGTGAGAGGCTTAGACTGGGATCTAATGGGTAACGTTTCTCCTTGTGAAAAGTGACAAGCCAGGTCTGGCATGCCAGTATGAGGAGACTTAAAAGCCTTGCATGCTCTTCTGGAAAATTTAAATATGCAAATTGTCTCTTCAGAGAAGAAGAGGACTTGAATATTGAGGTAAAACCTCACCAAATATTCAATGTGTGTACATGGCCTTAAGGTGCACAAATAGATCTACAAATATATATTTATCAAAAAAACACTGTTTGTAGATGTATATGTGCACCTGTACATTAATTTAATACTAAAGGTGTGCTGGCCGTATTTTTAATTTTTTTTAGTATACATTGGGGGGTGGTGGGAGGGTCCCTCCAGGTATCTGCACTTCCTTCCCAGACAAGGTCTTACTTGTGAGTTATGCTTGGTTTTCTTTCACTTCCCCATTCAGATGAGGCTGGTTTGGCACATGGAGAGGCCCTAGCATTAGTGATAGGGACCATCCATATGTAGGTATACCTTGGCAAAGGATAAAAGAGTACCTTAAGTTTTTAACTAACTAGCAATGTTGGAGTTAATGTATTCATTAGTCTCAGTGTGCTGACGCATCGTGTATATATGTGTTTGTATATTGACAACATAGCGTATTTGTGCACTTGTACATTAATTTTATGCTAAAGGTGTGTGGGCTATTTTTTTGTGTTTTTGTAATGTACTGTACAGAGTGAGACATTATTCAACAAATACCAAGAGGAGGGAGGGCCATGCTGGAAAGCTTATGATCTATGAGGAAGTAGAACACATGTCAAAAGTAAAAAGTTAGATATTTTTCCATTTCAATTGAAAAAAAAAACTTATTTAGAAATTGATGGCAGCAACTCATCTAAAAAAAGTTGGTACAGGACCATGTCTGCTATTGTGTAGCATCAAATCTTCTTTTACAACAGTCTGTAACAGTGAGGAGACCAATTGCTGGAGTTTTGGAAGATACATTTTGTCCCATTCTTGCCTGATGTAGGATTCTGGCTGCTCAGAAGTCCAGGCTTGTCTTTGCTGAATTTTTTGTTTCATAATTCGCCAAATGTTTTCAATTGGTGAATTGTCTGGACAGCCATGCTGTTGTGAAGGATGCATTGTGTGGTTTAGCATTGCCTTGCTGAATTATGCTAGGACTTCCCTGAAATAAATATAGTCTGGATGAGAGCATATGTTGTTCTAAAACCTCTGTGTAATGCTCAGAATTGCTAGTGCCTTTCATGATGTGTCAGCTACCCATGCCGTAGGCACTAATGCAACCACAAATCATCAGAGATGTACGCTTTTGACTTGTGCGCTGATAACAAGCTACATGTTCCCTCTCCTCTTGAGTCCAAAGGACATGGCGTTTGTGGTTTCCTTAAAGAATTTAAAATTTTGATTCATCTGACCATAGAACAGTTTTCCATTTTATATTAGCTTTGGCCCAGAGAAGACGGCAACGTTTCTGGATTGTGCTGATCTACGGCTTTTTCTTTGCATGACAGAACTTTCACATGTATTGGTGGATTGCACGGCAAACTGTTTTCACAGACAAAGATTTCTGGAAGTATTCCTCAGCCAATGTAGTTATTTACACAACCGAATCATGCTTGTTTTTAATGCAGTGCCTCCAAATAGACCGTAGATCAGTTGCATCCAGTATTAACTATTGGCGTTAGACCCTGTGGATTTCTCCAGTATCTCTGAATCTTTTGATGATATTATGTATTGTAAGTTGTGGGATATTAAAAGTTCTTGCAATTTAAAGTTGAAAAACATTTTTCTGAAATTGCTTCACAATTTTTAGATGTGATTGTTCACAGTTTGGTGAACTTCTGACCATCTTTGCTTCTGAGAGACTCTGCCTCTGTAACATGCTCTTTTTATACAGTCATAGGACTGATCCTCTAGCTGTTATTATTAGTATGACTTAGTTTTCCAGCCCTTTGTTAACCCTGTCCCAACATTTTTTACATGTGTTGCAGCTCTCAATTTCTAAATGAATTGTTTTTTTTTACAAATTAAATGAAACACTGTCTAACTTTTACCATCTAATCTGTGCTATGTTCTGTTGTGAATAAAATATGGCCATAATAGATTTCCAAATCATTGCATTCTTGTTTTCTTTACATTATACACATTTTTTTAAATTTAGTTTGTATATTGTGAACCCCAAATGGGGACAGTGATGACAATGTCCATAAAGCGCTGTGTAATGGTGCTATATGAGCAACACATAATAAATATCTGAATCCCTCAGACTTTCTGCAGACACCATAGTCAAGCTACAGATGCTCTGCCTTCAAACCCAGCCAAACACCTAACATTAACAAAGTAAAACCTGTGTACTGACTAATGCAGTATATTCTAATGCAAAAATAAGAAAGTTCTGTAGGTTACCCATATCCCCGTGCATCCATGTCATTTGCCGTCTCCAGTTGAACTTGATGGACATACTGTATGCTTTTTATCAAGACTAGTAACTATGTAACCATTCGTTTTTTAAAAGATTTTGACACATTCGATGACGTAAAAGGGGAACCGTCAGTTTTTTTTTATTTTAATAGAACAGCACAGCTTGTTAGTTTATTTTAATTGTCAAAAATCACTGGGAACCTGATGGAAAAGTACTAATAGAAGTGTGAACAGAGCAACAGATTATCACTTGAGGGACAGTGGGACATTCAGTACTACATTAACCATTTACTGAATTTGATCATACTTCAGCCATTAGTGCAGTGATGTAAATATATTGTCCAAGAGTAGCAAGGAATGAATGTAACTTGTCCTCTTCTATTCCCGGGCACAATTGTGACAATTGATATCAGAAGTTTTGGGATTCCCTGAGCTAAATTTGGTCCAAACATAAGATCAAGTATGAAACTGAATTTCAGTGGTATAAAATCATAGTGCAAATATATTTTGCTGTGGCTTCACATACATGGCTGCATGCTGTTGTTATGCTCATGGCTAGCCAATAGATCATGCCTTTATTAATTACATAATTGGCTTTGAAAATTTTAATTCCTTTAAGAGAACCTTTCCTATTCCAAATTTCCAAAACTTTGCCTTGTCTGCCAACTATTTCATTATTTCAACTCTGTCACCTTTAAAGTCCAATACATTAAAATATGTTTTGGGGTTTTTTTTTTTGCATTTTTTTTAGCAGTTGCTTAAAGGGTTATTCTTATCTTAGCAAGTTATGACAGGATCATTCATAGGATATGTGATAACTTGATGATTGCTGGAGTTCTGACTCCTACTAAGTATAATGAATTATTGAAGATGTTTCAATGCATTCATTGGCTATAAAACTTTGGGAGATGGCCGAGTACCGAGCTCACTTATCTTACACAGACTATAGACAATGAATGGAACCACTTATAATTTTAATGAACCATTACAGAGCCCTGTTCTCAGAATCTGTGGGATCCCAGCAGCCAGACTTCCAGCGATCATCAAGTTATCACCTGCAAGTAACTAAAGTATCTTGCTAAGATGGAAATAACCCTAGACCTTTCACCAGATTGTGCATGTTAAACTGGCCACATCATGCAATAGTGGCTGCAGAGCAGGGTAAAATGTAGTTTTTATTTTTTGATTTCTCCTTTCCATTATGGAGATATTAACTTGTAAAGCTTACAATAGAATTTATGTTTTAGTTCAACTGTTACCAGAGATTTTTCTCAGGTGGTTTGTACTTCTTCCCCTGCATGAGGTTGACCAATCATAAGCAGGCAACGTCATGCAGGGGAGAAAAAAAATATGCCCTCTCTCCTAACTGATCTCTGCAGCTACTGTGTAGAAATACGGCAAAGTTGAGTTATATGTCATTACAAATACTTCTAGATATCATCTCAGATTGCTGTCAGCTCTGCAGCCACCATTCCTTGATGTGGCTAGTTAAACATGCTCATATTCATTCAAGGGCCTCCATAAGAGCAGGGAATTTGTATTTGCTGAGTTATTAGATTATTTATCTTTTTATGGGGACAAAGTTAAAGAAATAATACCTCCATAAAAATATGGGAGTTATACGGTGACTTTGGCCATGGCATAGGTCATGCGGCCGAAGATCGCCATGTGCATGTGTAGCTGCTCTATTTCTATACAAATGAAAGGGGACACATTGCGTCCCCTGTTGTCCGATGTGTTTGAATTTTTTATATGACTGTCTTGTTGCGGTATTCTAGGAGTTGTAGTGTGATCCCATTCACTTGTGTTGTGCTGCGATGTAACAGCTACTCATAGTAAACTTTGGTTGCCCAACCCGTTTTTCTGCAAAAGCTGCCATGTAGCCCCAGCCTTATGGATGTAATTATCCATAGACTTTGTTCTCTTAGGAGTGAGATTAGGTTGAGGAACCCAAGACCCCACACGATCTTCAATAACTGTTACATATAAAAGATGTGATAATGCACATGGTCGATTTCTCAAGTAAGTCACCTCTGCATCTCCAATCTTTCTTGGCTTGATAAAATTGCTTAACAGCCATCAGGAATTGCCATTTTCCTGAAAGGTGGAGGTCTGCGGGGTGAGAAATCTATGCTTTAGAAATAATAACACCTCTAGGAAATGCTAGGCCTTGTAAAACACCTTAAAAGGCCATTGCCTTTTAAATTTTGGGACCCATAAAAATTTTGCTACAAATCTTCCCTAAGTGTGAGTCCTAGTCCTTAAAGTGTAATTGAATACACTAGATGTATGAGAAAATTAAATGAAAGACGTGGACAGAGAAATATAAATGGCTTGGGCAATTGCCCTCTCTTTAAAACAAAAAACAACAAATGAATATACACTCAAGCTCTTGGTTATTCCACATGATATTAGATATAAAATTAAAGTATAAGATTACAAAGATGCATTTTTTTCGGTTGATCAAAATAGGAGGGCATGAAGATGATAAAGAGAAAGGGAGCTATCCATCTGAAGAGATCTTCCCCTCTTTTACATATTCCATTTCTGATCATGATGAAAGGTTTACATTTTTATTTCTATAATTGCTGCCAAATCATTTACATATTGTATCTTTTTTTTTTACAGTTTGATGCTGATTGGAGTGGACAGACAACATCAAATACAGTGAAGATTGTGAACTATCTTCTCTTTCTTGAGGATTTGTTTGGTGTACAAGAATGAGACATTTTCCTATTCTTTAACACATAATGTACACATTTCTGTAGTCCCAATGTGCTGCATATGATTAAAAAATGAAACATGAATATATTTGTAGTTATGTCTGTGCGTGGTTTGGTTTCCATAGGAGGAAATACAATGTCCATCGCTTAGGTGATAACCAGAGTTCTCTCTGCATTTAGTTTGCTGACTGATACCTTTGTTTTTTCCCTTGTCTGTGTCCATTAATAAGAAAATGGACTAATGTTTTACTTACTATTTTCCAAATGTTTTAGATCTAATTGGATACTCTTGACAACCTCAGGGCAAATTTCCCATTTGTAGTCTATTCATGAATCCAAGACATAACAAAATTCACTGCGTAGATTATGTACTAGGTTTTTATTTGTTTTGTTTTTTAATATCGTAAGAAAACCATCCAAACGTTTTATCATTGTTCTAAATCTGCTCCAAAATCTGGATTCAGTTTCCATCTTAACTTTTACACTATTCATCATGTTTTATGTGCAAATGTTGGACACATGGCATTAAAGGACTGGGTAGAAAGCTTTATCATTATCAGTTTTTCTACTTACCCTGCCTGTACATATTGTGATTAGCAATATGAACTAGATGAAAGCAAAACATTATAACGTTTTGGGGAGAAATCTTTCTTGCTTCAACCAATGGTCGGCATTGCAGTGAGAACACCAGTAAAGTTCTGTTATATTTTTGTTGGTATTGTGGGGGGTTTCAGCTCTCTGGTCTTCACTTGGACATGCACAGGCACTGGGTTTTAATCAAAACAAAGTAAAGTTTATTGTCCTTCATAAACTTTTCTGCTCAAAAAAAGGAAAACAGCTTTATTCAGCACAAATGAATGACAATACAGTTCTTTCTTTTGAGTAAGGCAAAACAAATCAAACTGTCTCACCAACTTACTGTCACAGGCACTTATCAGACTCTAACAACGACTGTACACCATGATCTGTTTTTCTCCAGCCTCAGCACAACACCATCTATGGAGCTAACCCAGCTGTCTGTTATTAAGCTTGTAAGACCCAAACTGGAGTATTGGAGCAACCTTTCCCACCCATGCTCTTTTGATCACTCCTAAATCCTGGACCCAAAATCCAGTCAAAATAAAACAATCTCAATAACCTATCTTTACTGGTGCACTTTCTACTGGGACTTACATCACTTAGGTCAGCCACCTCAGTGACACATACTTGCCATCCAGGAGCTTAACTCCTGCTTTCTTACACTATATATTACTTGTAATTCACGCATTGCTCTTGTTATATGCTGACATTGGAAATTCTACCCTGTGTTGAGCACTGGATCAGAAGATCGGAACGGAGGATGGAGTGACAACCAGTGGATCAGCTAGTATATTGCTTACTATTTAAAGCTGTTTTAACTAGTTGTTTCCTCAACAAAATATCTATAATAAAGGGGTTCATTTTTCAGGACACTGCTAGTTAGAGAACAGAGTGGCTACAAATTTCAACTCTTGGTCTTAGGGGCCCAGAATCATAGAGATTTTACACTTAATGGACAACCTATTGATTTCAGTAGCCACTATGTAATACCTTTTATTCCCTGCGGTAACACTGCAGGGAAATGATACACTTGGTGACATGTTACCCCACAAAGTCCAATTTATTGGCTTAGCAGCTTATTATCTGGTGACCCTTCTAACAAAGTGATTTCAATCCCCCTTTCATTAAGTTCTCATATTAGAGCAATGTTTCTCCAAGTTCTCTATATCTGGCTGACCGAACACAAAGAATTAAGAAAACTGTGTATGGAATCTCATTTATTTTATCTTGCTGCTTTCATTGTATAATGTTCTTCCTTTTATAAAACTCGAATTACAGTGTGTAACAATTTCGCTAACATTGGTGGATATTTTATCTGACCATCTCAATTTGCATAGAAGCAGTAACTTAGGGCTTAGAGCTTCAGTCAAGTAGTCCTCATGCAATGTTTCCATCAAGTAGAGTCCTCGTGCAGTACTCAAATGCCTTCCATACTTAGGCTGGTGTAGCAGTCCACCCTGACCACAAGACTTACAAGTGTATAACAGAATCCAGACCCTAGAGATACCATTAAGCTCAACTTTTATTCATTTCTTTATAAGAAATAAGGCACTTCATATTTTGGCCATATAAAGCCTTTTAAGACATCCAATAATAACAGTTGGATACAAATGAGCCAAAAATGATTGAATTTGCAATAATTTTAGGCTGACACACTATACTTAAGTAGAGTCAGAAGTGTTTTTCAGTAGTCCACATAAGAGTCCATGCAAGCACAGCCCCTCTGGAGTCCCTATATTCTATATTATGGCTGTGTAGCTCATACAAGAGAACAGAGTAGAAAAAAAGCAATATTTTTATGTGTGAGATTCTTAGAAATGAGTCCGTGTGGCCACAGTTAATTTGCATGTTTTTGATTTAAGGATTTATTTTGTACTTTCTTCAAAACAGAGAAACACAGGAAGATTGTATAAAATTTGTCTCCAGTTGATGAAACCCATCTGTAAAGTAAAGGTTCTGCTTTATAACAGTGTGGTAGCTCTGAAGTCATGCCAAATCAGCAACATTGGGAAAATTAGAAAGGTTACTTCATGTTTCCCCTGCCGTTATTGCTTATTTGTCTAGTATGTATACAGCCCTGATCTTATCTAAGCTTGCGTTACATTTCCCCAACACCTCCTAATTTTCCATACATAGCTGGGCCTTGTTACTATTTATGGAGTAACCAAAGGTGACCTCTCCCATTCCGCTGATGAATTTGAAATCTGTGGCTGGTCTGATTAGAAACTAGAATGTAAGCATATTTTATGGAAAATACTGACATTTGTCTAAAATAGAACATCAGAATAATCAAAACAACTACGAAGATTACCAATAACACCTTGCATATAATAAACAGAGCTTTATTTCCCATCAGTCTGGAGATATCATTCGCCCAACAAGTCAGTTGTTTCTCTTAAGATGCTTAGCTGCACCATAGAGGGATACTCCTCTTCAGTCCATTAGCAAGAAATTCAGCAACTACCCTCTACCATCAGTGTTTCCGAAACTCCAGTCCTCACCGTTCCCCAACAGAACATGTTTTCGGGATTTCCTTAGCATTACACAGGTGATGGAATTATTATCAAGGCATCAGAAATTGGCACCAGTTATCTCACCTGTGCAATACTAAAGAAATCCTTAAAATATCATATGTTGGGGGAGGTGGCTGTGAGGACTGGAGTTTGGGAAACACTGCTCTAAATCAGTAGTCCACAATTTTTTTTTGCCTTTGTGCCAAATTTTGTGATTGTACCACTCCCAATGGCCACATATAATTTGAAGGGGTACTCTTATCTAAGGTACAGTTGAAACCAGAAGTTTACATACACTATATAAAAAGACACATATGCTTGTTTTTCTCAATATCTGACATGAAATCAGAATAAACCTTTCCTGTTTTAGGACAATTAGGATTACCATAATGTTTAATATTTGCCAAATGCCAGAATAATGAGAGAGAGAGAATGTTTTAAGGCATTTTTATTACTTACTGCAAAGTCAAAAGTTTACATACACTAATATTACTATGCCTTTAAACAATTCTGGACTGCCCATATGATGATGTCATGTGTTTAGAAGCTTCTGGTAGTTTTTTGCCAACATCTGAGTTAATTAGAGACACACCTGTGGATGTATTTTAATGCACACCTGAAACACACTGCTTCTTTGTGTAGCATTATGGGAAAGTCTAAAGAAATCAGCCAAGATATCAGGAAGAGAATTGTAGACATACACAAGTCTGGCTCATCCTTGGGTACAATTTCAAGATACCTGAAGGTGCCTCATTCATCTGTACAAACAATTATACGAAAGTGCAAACAAGATGGGAATGTCCAGCCATCGTACCACTCAGGAAGGAGATGGGTTCTGTGTCCTAGAGATGAACGTGCTTTGGTCCTACATGTGCATTTCAAAGCAAGAACAAAAGTAGAAGACCTTGTGAAGATGATGGCAGAAGCTGGTAAGATTGTGTCAATTTGCACAGTAAACGAGTACTGTATCAACATGCGCTGAAAGGCCACTCTGCCAGAAAGAAGCCATTACTCCAAAAGAAACATAAAAAAGCCAGATTGTTTGCAAATGCACACAGGAACAAAGACCTTAATTTTTGGAGACATGTGGTCTGATGAAACTAAAATTGAACTTTTTGGGCATAATGACCATCGTTACATTTGGAGGAAAAAGGGAGAAGCTTGGAAGCCTAAAGACACCATCCTAACTGTGAAACACGGGGGTGGCAGCATCAAAATAGATGGCGTCATGAGAAAAGAAGATTATGTAACAATACTTAAGCAACATCTCGACATCAGCCAGGAAATTAAAGCTTGGGTGGAAATGGGTCTTCCAAATGGACAATGACCCGAAGCATACTGCCAAAATGGTAACAAAGTAGCTTAAGGATAACACAGTCAATGTTTTGGAGTGGCCATCACAAAGCCCTGATCTCAATCCTATTGAAAATTTATGGGCAAAGCTGAAAAGGCAGGTGGGAGCAAGGCGACCTACAAACTTGGATCAGTTACGCCAGTTTTGTCAGGAGGAAATGGGCCCAATTTCCGACCAACTATTGTGAGAAGCTTGAGGAAGGATATCTCAAATGTTTGACCCAAGTCATTGAGTTTAAGGGCAATGGTACCAAATACTAATGAAATGAATGAAACTTTTGACTTTGCAGTAAGTAATAAAAATGCCTTAAAACATTCTCTCTCATTATTCTGGCATTTGGCAAATATTAAAAATTATGGTAATCCTAACTGACCTAAAATGGAAAAGGTTTATTCTGATTTCATGTCAGATATTCAGAAAAACATGCATATGTGTCTTTTTATATAGTGTATGTAAACTTCTGGTTTCAACTGTATATATGAACAGTAGTATTTATGGCATCTAATGAAGGTGGGTTCTATTTTTGAAACTTCCACTATTGTAGACAAAGAGTGTCCTCTGCTCCCCTATTTAGAATTTCAGAAAACAAGAGTCATGATTACCATGAGTGCAGCTATCCCCATAGTTTGAGAGTTACTGAACACAGGAGTCAGAGATGGCTGCGGACCACACAGAATGGCATCATTGGCTGCATGTGGCCCCCAGGCTGCAGGTTGTGCCCCACTTTTCTAATTGTATATTCCTGATTTGTTGGTTGAGTTGTAGGAAAGCAAAATATGCCATGTCCCTTATATTCTTCAGTAATTGAATACTGTTCATTTTGTAAGAAGCATTCTATTGTTTAAAGGGTATTCCCATCTCCGAGAGCCTATCTCAATATATGGTAGGTGTAATAATAATGATATTAGCAAATACCTCCAATTAGAAATGTAATATAGTTCTTGTGATAAGCTATGTCGCTTACCCCATGTGCAGGGCATTGCAGTAGCTTAGCTATCCATGGTTATGCCACTCATAAATTGACAGTTAGTTAGTTGTTAATGGTTGTAACCATGGATACCTAAGCTACTGTAATGCTCTGCACATGGGGTAAGTGACATAGCAAATCAGAAGAATTATACTACTGTCCTTTCTGTGTGTCTGTATGCAGTGAATTACTCTCTGCCGTCCAATCTAGAGCAGAGGCATGCTGAGCCGTTAGTATTTGATGGACAGCTCAGCTGCCCAATCGGATGCTGGGACATGCTTAGCTGTCAGTGTCTTGAATGACAGTTTAGCCGTCCAATCGGAGTTAGGGTGTTGCCTGAGCTTCATCCATGTATCTGCTGTTTGGATAATTACTTGGCTATTCAGCCAGCTCTCTGCCACAGACTAGTGCCAACTATAGCTTCTTGCTCACTGGTGTATGCTTTCCTTGTTTCTCTGTGCTCTGATCTACTACTTCCTGACCTAGGACCACGCTCTGACAATCCGTTTGCTTCGACCCTTTGCTTGATCCGCTATCTTCCAAGTATTTTAACCACTGGATGAGTAGATTAGTAATGCTATTAACTTGCAGATTAACCACATATCTGCAGGTTAATGACGTTTTTTTTCTGGTGAAAAATTCCCTTTAACCCCTTCACGACATATGACGTATAGGTACGTCATAGGTCGTGTATACCCCTTGATGCAGGCTCTGGTGCTAAGTCTGTATCTTTTGCAGGACATGACAGCTGATTTGATCAGCTGTCATGTGCCCCTAACAGCCACAGGTGGAATTGCGATTCCCCCTCGGTCTTTAACATGTTAAATGCCGCTGTCAATCTCTTACAGCAGCATTTAACATGGTCACCCTGGAAGCGCATCACAAACCCAGCCCAACAGCACCCCTGTCACATGATTGCGGGGCACCGATGAATTGACATCTGCTATAATGATTTATTGGCTAGCGTTCATAGCTGATCAGCAATGACAAGCACGGTGGTCTCCTGCAGTCCCCCGGTTGTCATGTCAATTCATCAGCGCACCACGATCGTGTGACAAGGGCACCGATGAATTGACTTGACAACCGGGGGACTGCAGAAGACACCCGTGCTTGTCATTGCTGATCGGCTATGAACGATAGCCGATAAATCATTATATCAGATAATGATTTTTGCTACACATAGCAGGATTGAGCCCTGCTGTGTGTAGTACAAGCGGTCAGATGATTGCAGCTTTAATTCTCAAAAGGGGTCTATTGAAGCAAGTAAAACGTAGAAATTTTTTTTTTTAAAAATATAAAAAAAATTAAAATATAAAAGTTCAAATCACCCCCTTTTTGCTCCATTCAAAATAAAACAATAATAAAAAAAATACACATATTTGGTATCGCTGCTTTCAGAAACACCCGATCTATCAAAATATAAAAATAATTAATCCAATTGGTAAAAGGCAAGCCCTCACATGGCCATATTGACAGAAAAATAGAAAAGATATGGATTTGGGAAGAAGGGGAGCAAAAAATGAAAACGCAAAAACGGAAAATCCCAAGGTCGTGAGTGGGTTAATCTCAGTCATTGTAAATTGGTGATCCAACATCTTCTGCTTTACGGGTGCAACAAACTTCCAATTTATGACTGTGAGAAACTGTTGGATCAAGTCCTTAGAGGCGTGTACATCTCTTTCAAATTGCCTTTGATGCATGCAGCCTTTCCTTTAACTCCAATATACAGGTGCCTCTCACTAAATTAGAATATCATCAAAAAGTTAATTTATTTCAGTTCTTCAATACAAAAAGAGAAACTCATATTATATAGAGTCATTACAAACAGAGTGATTTATTTCAACTGTTTATTTCTGTTAATGTTGATGATTATGGCTTACATCCAATGAAAACACAAAAGTCATCATCTCAGTAAATTAGAATAATTAACAAAAAACAAATGCAAAGCGTTTAAAAGGGACCCTTAGTCTGTTTCAGCTCCACAATCATGGGGAAGACTGCTGACTAGACAGATGTACAGAAGGCAGTCATTGACACACTCCACAAGGTCCCAGAGTTCCAATTTTCATTTGGAAATCAAGGTCCCAGAGTCTGGAGGAAGAGTGGAGAGGCCACAATCCAAGCTGCTTGAGGTCTAGTCTGAAGTTTCCACAATCAGTGATGGTTTGGGGAGCCATGTCATCTGCTGGTGTAGGTCCACTGTGTTTTATCAAGACCAAAGTCAGCGCAGCCGTCTACTAGTAAATTTTAGAGCACTTTATGCTTCTCTCTGCTGACAAGCTTTTTGGAGATGGAAATTTCATTCTCCAACAGGACTTGGCACCTGTCCACACTGCCAAAAGTACCAATACCTGGTTTAAAAACAACAGTATCACTGTGCTTGATTGGCGGCCAGCAAACTCGCCTGACCTTTGCCCCATAAGGAATCTGTGGGGTATTATCAAGAGGAAGATGAGAGACCCAAGACCCAACAATACAGACGAGCTGAAGACTGCTATCAAAGCAACCTGGGCTTCCTTAGCACCTCAGCAGTGTCACAGGCTGATCGCCTCCATTCCACGCCACATTGGTGCAGTAATTGATGGAAAAGGCGCCCCAACCAAGTATTGAGTGCATTTACTGAACATACATTTCATCAATAGGCCAACATTTTGGATTTTAAAAACATTTTTCAAGTTGTTGTTATAAAGTATTCTAATTTACTGAGACTTTTGTGTTTTCATTGGATGTAAGCCATAATCATCAACATTAAAGGAAATAAACACTTGAAATAGATCACTCTGTTTGTAATGACTCTATATAATATATGAGTTTCAATTTTTGTATTGAAGAACTGAAATAAATTTAACTTTTTGATGATATTCTAATTTATTGAGATGCACGTGTACAGATAGGTCCAGAAATATTTGGACAGTAATCAAATCTTTGTGATTTGGGCTCTGCATGCCACTATTTTTTATTTAAAATGAAATGACTGAGATGCACTTGAAGTGTGGACTTTTGGGTTTAAATAATGGAGTTAAACAAAAATATCCTGTGAAATGTTTGGGAATTGCAACCATTTTTCTACAAAGCCTCCTCATTTCAGGGGCTCAAAAATAAAATGTTCATTTTTAATACTTTGCTGGAAATGACTGCCTATAGTCTGGAAGCCATGGACGTCACCAAACGCTGGGTTTCCTCCTTTGTGATGCTTTGTCAAGACTTTACTGCAGCTGACTTCGATTGTTGCTTGTTTGTGGGTCTTTCTGCCTTACGTTTTGTCTTAAGCATGTGAAATGCTGCTCGATGGGGTTGAGATCTGGTGATTGACTCAGCCATTACAGAATATTCCACTTCTTTGCCTTAAAAAACTTGTGGGTTGCTTTCACAGTATGATTTGGGTCATTGACCATCTGTGCTGTGAAGCACTGCCTTCTAGAGGGAATGGTGAGACCTGTAGGTTCTTGCAGTACCATAGTATTCAACAATATCCGCCCTCTGAGGTCAAGGCTACAATTTAAGGCAGTGACTGCCTTGGTATCTGGATATTATGTTGAAAGGAGTTGTTCATTTCTTGGCCAATCCCTTTTAAATACCTATGTTTGCCCCCCAGGAATATGATAACACTTATGCTCACCTCCGGTGCCAGCGCCGTTCCAGCAGTGCCGACACTTTCTTTCCCAGGGCTTGCATCACTTTGTTCTGTCATGCGATCCCTGCTGCCAATTAATACTGATTTCACGCTCCTCCCCTATGGGCAAATAAAGACATTCGGAGGAAGTAAGAGCAGCTGCTGCCCTCTCACTTCCTCCTCGTCCATAAGAGAGGAGAGTGAAGTCACCGTTGATTGGCAGCAGGGATCACATGACATAAAAATATGATGCCAGTGCCGACACTGCTGGAATGGTGCTGGCACTGGAGGTGAGTTTAACTTATTATTTTGCTGGGGGCAAACATGGGCATTTAGAAGGAGTTCTCAGAGTATTGGACAACCATTTAAAAATTCAAATTCGAATTTCTAGAATTGGTATTAACACCAAGAATAGATTGAAGTTTCTTTTTTGAGGAACCCGTGAAACAGTGTTGCTATCTTTATATAAAATATTAGAGCTTGTACAAATTTCCGACTAGTGATTTGTACCATCACTTTGCTGTACAATCTGTATTCTGGGGTCAGGGGAGGGTCACATTTTATAATGAAAGATTATTGCCATTTTAAGCCATGCTGCTTTCCAAGATATTTAGCACTGACAACCCGTCATTAGCCAAAATGCCCATGCCAACAATGATTGGCAAATGAACAGCTGTTTTACTTACAGAGATGCCTGTTCTGATGTGGAGAGATGTATTCCCAGAAATATTTGCTGCTATGTGAGGTGACAGTGAGAACTGAAAAGTTGGGTAATAGAGTCCTAACCATGAGATCAGTCAAAGGTTAAGCTGCACTCACACAAATATGTCCCATCTGACAGTCGTGCTAGACCACACCAGTAAAAATAAAGATGTTTCAAGATAAGTTGCTTGCAAATAAACATATTACATGTCAGAGCACCTGATTTGCTAATGGATTTGGCACTTGTAGACAGACAGTATAGTCTAGAGGCAATGACAGCAATCTGCTGAGGCTCTCCCATTAATTAGTAAAAGCTCAAATAAATAAACATGGTGGGCAGAATTTATAGGGGCAAGACTTCTCACTAGATAATGTATCCTTAAATTAATGGAGTCTGCCAATATGATTTGTACTGAGATCCCGAGGCCACGACCATTCAGTTTTCTTCTATAAAACATTAATCTGAGGCTTCCAAGCACTTATCATATCCATGTAAAAAAAATTCAATCTGATTTTTATAAACATTTTACATTCACATAAAAAAACTGATTTATTTATTTTGACAAATTAACAAAGTTCAGTGTCTAGTGTGGCCCTATATAATGTTTTCACTGAATAGGTTTAAATGGGAAATTAGTGTATCTTACAGCTACAGAAACACATTGTGTAATGGAGGTGTCAATTAAAAAGAAATGTATATAATTTTGTACTTATCCAAAGTAAAAAATGCTTAACTCTGGAAACACTTTGATGCATTTGACTCTTCTTAGAAAGTTAAAATATTGTGATCACATTGTATCCAGCTCTTGGATCTCAACGGATCAGCTGTAATCTGTAACCACACAAGTGCTGAAATAGAATGGCTATTACTTTTTTATTGATGGTCATTTGAATAGTGGTTGGATTTGCAATACCCAGCCATGGCCACCATAGAAATGATGGAGGAGCAGCTGTGTTCCGGCTTCTGGCTGTCGCCGGTCACATTGTGGGACCTCCTTATTATGGCAGCCAGGTGAGAATTACTTTGATTTCTTATTTTTATTTTTCAGTTAAAAATGGGCGAAGAGCACAGGGAGCCAATGTGGAATCTGCCAATCTTGTGTTCTCTGGCAAATGCCAATCGGCCTGTACGGTGTTGGGCTGTAAGCAAAACACCCATTTATGGATGTTGGACCCTCATACCACCCTCATGGACAGTTTGAGCAGACACATTGATGTTAGTGGTCTCCTGGAGCTCATTTTGCAGGGCTCTGTCACTGCTCCTCCTGCTCCTCCTTGCACAAAGGAGAATACACCACGTGCAGAATTATTAGGCAAATGCGTATTTTGATCACTTCGATACTTTTTATACATGTTGTCTGTAACGGGTCTGGGAGGTGGAACCTCTGAGCTACTATACAAAGGGGCAGTCCTTGTAAGGAAGCGGGTGGCTCCCAGCGAAGGCGGGCAGGTAGTCACGGCAAGTGACAGGGACAGTCTCTGGATAGAAGGGCAGGAGGTCACGGCAAGTGACGGGAACAGTCTCTTGACAGGCAGGTGGTCACGGCAAGTGACCGCAGGGTAAGAGTCTCTAGACAGGCAGGTGGTCACGGCAAGTGACGGCAGAGCCTCCAGGTAGGCTAGCAGGCGGGTAGCAGGTGAGCGCTCCCAGGTGAGCGGGAAAGAGTCTCTCGGCTGACTGGCAGGTGATCACGGCAAGTGACGGCAGGTACCAGGCAAGTATCAGGCAGGTATCAGGCAGGTATCAGGCAGGTGCTTCCTGATCCGCAGGCAGACTGGTCCATAGACAGACTGGCGGATGCTGGTAGACAGACTGGCGGACCGCAGGGGATGCAAGCAGGTAGACAGAGCTGGAAAACAGACTGGCAACGGGACCTGAGGGCTGAAGCAGAGGTGAAAGACTTTGCAACAACTTTGCTCGGGCACCTCCATTTTGCAGGAGGTGCCTTATATATGGGAGCTCCACCGGCAATTGGCCGGGGACTCCATAGGACGGCGCGCGCGGCCCCTTTAAGAGAGAGGGAGCGCGCGCCCTAAGCACAGTCCCCGGGAAGCGGCGAGCGCTGCCAGCAGTGCGGGAAGAGGACGCCGGGGACGGAGCAGGGAGGTGAGAGGAACGGCGTCTCTGCCTAGCAGGAGGCAGGGACGCCGACGCTACATTGTCCTACTCCAAGCTGCATAGGCTTGAGAGCCATCTACCAATTAAGTAAATCTGGTGATGTGCATCTCTTTAATGAGGAGGGGTGTTGACTAATGACATCAACACCCTATATAAGGTGTGCTTAATTATTAGGCAACTTCCTTTCCTTTGGCAAAATGGATCAGAAGTGAGATTTGATGGTCTTGCAGAGGGATGCAGCAGTCTTGAAATTTCTAAACTTTTGAAGCGTGATCACCGAACAATCAAGCGTTTCATGGCAAATAGCCAACAGGGTTGCAAGAAGCGTGTTGGCCAAAAAAGGCGCAAAATTACTGAATTGAGGAAAATCAAGCTTGAAGCTGCCAAGATGCCATTCGCCACCAGTTTTGCCATATTTCAGAGCTGCAACGTTACTGGAGTATCAAAAAGCACAAGGTGTGCGATACTCAAGAACATGGCCAAGGTAAGGAAGGCTGAAAAACGTCCACCTTTGAACAAGAAACATAAGATAAAACGTCAAGAATGGGTCAAGAAATATCTTAAGACTGATTTTTCAAAGGTTTTATGGACTGATAAAATGAGCGTGACTCTTGATGGGCCAGATGGATGGGCCAGAGGCTAGATCAATAAAGGGCATAGAGCTCCACTCCAACTCAGACGCCAGCAAGGTGGAGGTGGGGTACTGGTATGGGCTGGTATCATCAAAGATGAACTTATGGGACCTTTTCGGGTTGAGGATGGAGTGAAGCTCAACTCCCAGACCTACTGCCAGTTTCTGGAAGACAACTTCTTCAAGCAGTGGTACAGGAAGAAGTCGGTATCGTTCAAGAAAAACATGATTTTCATGCAGGACAATGCTCCATCACATGCATCCAACTACTCCACAGCGTGGCTGGCCAGTAAAGGTCTAAAAGAAGAAAAAATAATGGCATGGCCCCCTTGTTCACCTGATCTGAACCCCATAGAGAACCTGTGGTCCATCATAAAATGTGAGATCTACAGGGAGGGAAAATAGTACACCTCTCGGAACAGTGTCTGGGAGGCTGTGGTGGCTGCTGCACGCAATGTTGATGGAAAACAGATCAAGCAACTGACAGAATTTATGGATGGAATGCTGTTGAGTGTCATCATAAAGAAAGGTGGTTATATTGATCACTAATTTTTTTGGTTTTTGTTTTTGCATGTCAGAAATGTGCACTGATATTGGTTTACCTAGTGAAAATAAACAAGTGAGATGGGATTATATTTGGTTTTTATTAAGTTACCTAATAATTCTGCACAGTAATAGTTACCTGCACAAACAGATATCCTCCTAAGATAGCCAAATCTAAAAAAAAAAACACTCCAACTTCCAAAAATATTAAGCTTGTATATTTATGAGTCTTTTGGGTTGATTGAGAACATAGTTGTTGATCAATAATAAAAATAATCCTCTAAAATACAACTTGCCTAATAATTCTGCACACAGTGTATAGCAGTCCTGATACTGGGTTATTGACCTCCTACGGCCCCCTCCATGTCTCCTGGCATACTGGCCTGTCTCCTGGTACGGTATCTGCTCTATGCTCTGGACGCTGTACTAACAGACACAGCTTCTCTTCTAGCATAGTGACCAATACAACAGCCAAAAAGGATGAGAACAGAGAAATGTTCTGTGGTCACCACCTGCAGAACCACTACTTTATAGTGGATGTCTTGCTAATTGCCTATCATTTCTACCTGTTGTCTGTTCCATTTGCACAACAGCAGGAGACATTGATTCACAATTAGTGTTACTTCATAACTGGACAGGTTGATTTCACAGAAATGTGATTGACTTGGAGTTACATTGTGTTGCTTAAGTATTCTCTTTATTTTTTTGAGCAGTGTATATCAAGGATGGGTGTTACCTCTTTTCTTGGTCTGACTCCATCGACATCTGTTTTTGTCTCCAGACACTTCAGAATTCAACTTGCAGGTCCTACTGATGATGGAGGAGATGTCATGGTGTGACATGCAGAAGTAGTGCTGTTGCTTCAAAAGCATCCAGCAACTATTACAAATAACACAAGCACAGGAGACAGAAAGTGTTGTGCTTCAGAAGCATCCAGCAGCTAGAGAGGTTAACACAGTCACAGGAGATAGGGAGTGTTTTAGCAGAGCCCCAGGGGGATTGTGGGGAACTTGTTATTGTAGTCTGGCTGAAGCCGAAGAGAAAGGTGGTGTGTTATCTGTATCTGACAGAAGACAACTGAACAGGATTCAGGAGAGAAACTAAACACAGGTCAGATAAACTCCCTGAATTAACAGTGCAGAGGATTATTGAGCAGGAAGATAAGGAATGGAAGGAATTGTGTCACAGGGATCGTCTCCCTCATCAAACCCTCCCCCCTTCTATCTCCATACAGGATAAAGAATGTTGTGTACTGTTGTGTCCTTGTGAAGGAAAAGCCTGTGGTTGTGTATGCATAAAAGTGTGCTGCTAAGAGATCTAAATATATGCTGAATTATGCTACTGAAGAGACTGTAATACTGTGCCTTGTGAAGAAACTACTGTATTGTTACTGGAGCCGGTTGCTCAAGAAACTCAGACTGTACTGTAATGAAGATTGTTGCTGTAATATCCCTGAATTGCACTGCCCATGCTTCAGATTAAATTCCACTGTTAAACTGTTGAAAAAGACTCTTGTCAAATGTGTCTGGTCAACAATTGAATCTATCGTGTGTCTGAGAGAAGCTGCAGCCTATGGTCGCCCTGAGTAACGGTTCACCCAGGATTCCAAAGAATTCATGAAACCCTTCTCGGCCTATCTGAACCTAGCGGCATGCGTGTTATAATGGCTAATATCGCTGGGCAGCACAGGCTCTGTCCGGCCAGATGGTTATGTGGCTGGGACCTGTGGGGCTGCCCAGTCAAGCAGAATTGGGGTGAATGCTGTCCAGGTGCTCAGAAGAAGTAATCAGCTGTGGCCAATGGGGCTGTACCACACCCTATTTAAACTCCCAATATATTGTTGGGAGATGCCAGTTACTGCTTGGTTTCCTCTTTGTACTCTAGTATTACTCCTATTGTTCTTATCCTGACTTGGCTTGTGACCCTGACTTCATTTGTTCTCTAACACCTGACTCTGACACCGGCTAGCCCGATTTTGCTTTTTATGACCACCTGGCTGTTTCTGACTCTGTTTCCCTTCCTATGATGTTATCTGATTCTGTCCTTTGATTTTTCCCTCCTAATAATCACTAGGCTTTGTTTGACCATCCCTGCCTTATTCTAACTCCAGCAGCCAGCAGCTACTCTGTGGACACAACCCAGTGGGCCCCTTAGTAAATCCAAATCCCTGTATAGTGGTTAAAAAAATAAAGGCCTGGGCTCTTGCTAGACAGAGTGGCTAGTGGCAAATCAACACAAGGTAGCTGTCACACAAGGTGAGGGAAAGACTAAGTGCAACACGAAGGGAAGAGGGTAAGGAAGCCCAAACACTAGGGAAAGGAGGAGTGGAGACCCCTAGGCAGATCTAATATCACCCTGCCTACCCTACCATCCCTATATAGATTCCACAACTATTGCTGAGAAGGAACCTAAGCCCTGAATGTCCCTAGAGCTTGGCCCGAGGGACAGGGTGAGCACTAGTCAAGCCCCACTACAAACTAAAGACAACAAGGTAGACAAACAAAGGGGATACACTTAGCTTGAGCAGACAGCAGAGAGATAATGCCAACTGTCCTACAAGGTCACCAGAAGAGAAACTAGTCCTCCAAGGTCACCAGAGAAGAAACTAGTGCTCCAAGCCAACACAGAGGTACATAGAACTATCACCGGCGCATCTCTGGAGAAACTGAGAGTTTTTAACTACCAAGCAAGGGTGTGTAAATCAGCAGCAGAAAGTGGAGGTAGCTGCTGGGTCCTAAAGGAGGAAGGATACAACAATACCAAAGAGATGAGAGGATCAAGAAGGTGTCTGCAATGTCGAGCGCAGTGACCTTCTGAAGCCGGCTCCAGAGCGTCTGTCTGTCATACCTGACACACCTGTGACACTAGCCTTTTTAATCCGATTGCCTTTGACAGACTTTAGCCTGGAATTTCCACTCAGGGTTTGCACCAATCCAATTAATAATTGTGTCCAAAGATGCAGAGATTCGTGAGTAGCCTGCAAGAGGAAGTGGACCTACTTGTTTGCTATCACACAGGTTAATGGCAAAGTAAAAGTCCAATAAAATCTAAAGAGGAAAACTGATCTTCCAATCTGTGCAATACATTTTACCTTGACTAATTATCTCTTTTTGTCTTGAATTTGGCTATGATGGACACTTGTTTCCAGTCTTGTGATTTCACAGGATTTTTCACAGTTGTGTTGTTTGGGTGTCCATGGTAATAGTGCATGGATGTGTGCATAATGCTAAGCTGTAATAATAGAAGCTGTATGTGACTAATATTTTTCTGTGTTCATTATGAAATATCAATTTGTTTTGGTAAAATAAATCTTTCCACAGCGAGTCTATGTCCATAATTCTAGTATGTCTGGAGATGGTAACAGCTGCTGTAAACACTCATTCCCTGTCAAGGCGACAACGCAAACAATTGAACCTGATGACCATTTGTCTGCTGCCTAAACCAAAGTCTTATTTCTTTATCTGAGATAGTATTTGTCCTATGGTAGCACAAAATAGAAATACATCAGTATAAAACATCATTAATAATTTGACACTGTAATTGCTATTATAATGCTACATTATAACATATTGGGTTCACATGGCTGAAAATAGATGTAATCATATTTGGATCGCTAAAGGGTTTTTCTAATGTTTTTGTATTAAAAAAAATCGCAAAGTGCTTTTTAAAAAGAAGCAACTTTCAATTTACTTGGAATTAAAAAGTCTCTCCATTCTCAAGAAAGGAGCAATTTTTATTTTATTGTTTATTACTCTTTGCTTAGCTACCAACTACTACCACAGTCTTTCAGCGATGGTTGACCACACCAAGTGATCTGTTCGGTACCGTGTTGCACTGAAACTGACCTGGAGCGCATTGTTATCTTCCAAATGGGTCAGTCGATGAGACAGGGCAAAGCTGTCTCACATAGCAGCATCAGATAGTACACAGTTCAGGCCAGTGGTGAAATGATGCTGCTGGTCTGAACTGTCAATCAAGCAGGGGCACATCGCCCCTAGCAAGCAGGAAGCTTGGAGTCTGGGCAGAGGTGTACTCCTACCTATGAAGATGGGAATAACCATTTAAAGAGAATCTGTCAATAGGATCAACCCTCCTAAGCCGTTTATATGAGCATACAGGTCATAGAAATGTGAATAAAATGATACCTTGATATCTGTGATCCAATATCTTACTCAAAAGAAACCCACATTTTTCTTCATATGTAAATGAGCTGTTAAGATCTATCTGCCAAAAATAGATCTCCCTGAGAATCTGCCTCCAGAGTTTATTTTATAAGGAAAGAGGCGTTACCAGTGTGCGACATGTAATGACTGACAGTCTGCTCTCCTGATCTACATGTCTTCAATAAAAGACACAATACGATTTACAGATATGAGGCACTTATTAGAACACAACACCCACTGTTATTTAAAGGGTAAATTGTATATAATAAAAACTTTAGAACTGGTAGTAAGAGTTTAGTTTTAACACACTTCTCTACCTAAGAACACGTAATTAACTTTGCCTATAAATTAAAAAAAAGGCATAAAGTTATTGAATTCACTATTCCCGTAATTATGTATTAGAGGCAGGACACGAGTGAAATGCAGCATTTTCCACATAAATCTGATAGCCGCTTTCATTAATGTTCAGATTTGCTGTATAGTCTCCTAATGATAGAACTGACAGATTTATTCTATTTTTTCCACATTAATATCGTTTTGTTGATTTTCCAGCACTGTTTATCTGCTGACATTTACAAGCCAGTGTTCTGATATTAGATAGACCATATTGTTCCACTAGGGATATTATTGGCTCCTGCACAATTTTCTAGATTTGACTCAATCCAGTCCTCATTGCCAGCTAGTCCAAAAAGCAAAAAACAAACCAGATTTACTTTTTTAATTCAAAGACAATGGATTTCAACATCACTACATAATACTGTACCAGTCCGGGCATAAATCCAAGCAGCTTGGTTTGTAGTGAGACAGTAAGACTTTACTTGTATTTTACGGATAAGAAAACACATGTTGAGGCAGATTTATTATGTGTTTACGCCAGTATTCTGGAGCAAATACATTTAGAAAATATGGTATTTGAGGGATTACCATATTTATGAAGCCCCTTGCATATTGGTTGAGAAATAGTTGATGCCGTACATAGAAGAGAGGGGGCCCCAGAAGAAAAAATAAAAATGGGGCTCCTATTTTGATGCTGGGTTTTGCTAACCAGGAAAGGAGGATTGCTGTTTGTTTTAATGTCTTTTGGTTCAATTACTTAATGTTAGATTAAGACTGTAGAGTCGAAACGCGTCAACATTCATTGCTGTTCTGCTATGAAGATTTTTTAGATGGAATATAAATAAAGTAATTAATTTTTAAACAAAGATAACCGCTCTTTTTATCATTTTGGACTATATTTTGCCTGCTCTGGCTGACGGGCTTTCTGGATCTCTGTGCATTGGTGGAAATGTTAATTCGGTGAGTTATCACTTCAGGTTTTTTTCAATTCCTTACTCCCTGTTTGCTAGTGACGCGCCCCCTGAGCCGTGGGGTACTCGGTAGCCGGGCTGGTCGATGCTGGGGGATGTCACGGTGGCAGTGACCCTGTCCGTGACCCAGGGCGGTCAATTAAAGGGGAAAAGAAAAAGGGGAATAAAGTTTTTATAGAGATAATGTTCGTGACGCCACCTCTGGTATCCGGCTATATGGGGCCGATGCTGTGGTGCAGATCCACTGGAGCTGATGGTGATGCAGCAGAGTTGGTTCAGCTCTCCACAGGCAGAGCTTAGTTCCAGGGCAGGAAATAGTAATGTTATGAGGTAGATGTTGCTGGTGCTGTATAGTGCAGGGCTGGTGATGGCGTAGCAATAATTCCAGGACACAGTGGGGTGCAGTCTTCAAGGTTTACTCACAGTTGTTCAAGACACCAGGTTACCAGGGCCAGTGTGTAACCTCCCACGTCATCCTGTGTTCACCAGGGAAGGGGTTCAGCAACTCTCAAGTCTCTCAGGAGTACTTAAACGGGACTCCGCTCTATGTTCCTTTCTCGGTCGTCGTCCCTGCACTGGCTCTCGCCCTCCTGCCCTGCGCCTCACAATCAGTGTCCTAAGCCGGTAGCCTCGGGTCTTGTCGGGTGACTTGCAATCCCCTGGACCCTACGCGGCCACCTTTTCGGAAATGTAATTGTGGTGGTTGGCCGCTGCACCTTGCAAGTACAGCAGCCTCCGGTTATCTAGCTGAGCCTGGTTGTTCTCCACTAGTTTAGGGGCCGGTCCTCTCTGCGTCCTGATCCCTCAGCATCCGTGTAGATTCGGGCGCACGGGTGGCTTCCTGCACTCACCATGCCCGTGGGATCCCCTCTGTCTCAGGAGCCTTCCCTCTGCTCCCATCCTCTCTCACTCTCTCTCCTGGGCTTCTTAGACTAGTCCCACTCTCCTCTCTCCTCTCAACTCCTGCTCCAAGCACTGGAGCCAGGAGCTTGGACCTCCTACACTGCTCTCCTGAGCAGGACTGGCTGTTTTAAGATGGTTCCCTTTCTTCTTATGCTCTTCCTGTCTGTGTTCCCCTGATCTACTTCCTCCACCCACACCCACTACATGGTTCCACCTCTCTTGGTTCCCCCCCTTCCAACCAGGGACAGGGCTCAGCAGTGGATCAGTGCATCTTGCCCTTCCTGCTGTTCTTGAATGGTGTAGTATTGGATGTAGGTAGGTGGTCCCGTGTAGTACTCCCTCCTTACCTGGGAGTGGGGTACCACACCTCTGGGTGAGATGCAGTACCTCTGTGGCGACTGAACCCGCAGAAGCGCCACATTAGCAATGCGATTTCTTTGTAGAGGGAAGTTCTGCACAATTTCTCAAATGGACATAAATCCTGTAAAAGGATCTGTCACATTTGGATAACCTACATTTTTTAGCACAATGGGCACCTGTTAACTTCCTAATCAGTACTTTTGTTGAGGTTTCATAGAAAACTGAGCCTTAGGCTATCCAATCCCCACTTAACATTTTTACACAAAAACTTAAAAATGCAAAACTACCTTCCATGTGAAGAGGGGGATAGTATGGAGT
Organism: Phyllobates terribilis; assembly: GCF_046119375.1. Classification (NCBI taxonomy): domain Eukaryota; kingdom Metazoa; phylum Chordata; class Amphibia; order Anura; family Dendrobatidae; genus Phyllobates; species Phyllobates terribilis. The sequence goes on from NW_027362762.1 coordinate 744,883,284, forward strand.
GGCAGCAGCATGATGAGACAATGTGAAGAGGTGGTAGCATGGAGAGGGACAGTGTGGAGATCATAGTTCATTAATGAGGAAGATGTGGATATAATTAATAAGGGAGGACAGTGTGTCAGCTGTAGTATATAAGGGGGCGATTTGTTGGTCAAAGTTCACGAGGGCGGACAGTGTGGTCGTCATAGTATACTAGAGAGATGGTGTGGTGGCTATAGTATATAAGGGAAGATGTGTGGTGATATTTTATAGCAAAGAATAGTTTGGAGACCATGTACACAGTGAGGAGCTATTATTTGTTCAGGTGCACAATATAGGAGTTATTTAGGGCACAGCATAGGTTCTATGTTTTTTCAAGTGTCATTAAAATGACACTTTTATTTGTAAAGGCGCCATGTCGGAATGTGCTGTAGAAGTCCGGAGAAAAGGGAAGTCTGCAGAGACGAGCTCTAGCTATGAAAAGTCATCATGGCGTTAAGACTGGATGAACATAAAATGGATAAGATAGATTTTATGACTCTAGAGGGCACTATACACTTATTCCCGATCACCATTTTAAATCTGCGAACAGGGAGTAAGGCCCCTTAGCAGCTAAACGACCACCGACTGGCTATATGAAGCCAATATAATTTCACCCAATGAACTAATGTTTTGCTCGTGCAACGGTTGATTGACAACCTGTTAGGCCGATGTTTGGTTCTCGATTATCAGTCTGTGTAAATGCACATTATTCAGTAACTGTATTTTTGGGAGCTTTTCTTTTATATGTTTTAGAGCCTTTAATTCTAAGCAGATAGGTGGGGGAGCTGGTCATAAGACCCTCACCAATCACTCAAAAGACTTATTAGAAGTACGAATCTCCTTTTTAATTTTCTGACAGATGTAAGTGTATCATAATACGAGGAATAGGTGAGCTCTACTATTGCCCCAGAGGAATTAGAAAAATATCCACACACATTATACATGTCCTTCTGAATGACACAAGACAGGGGGGATAAGTACAACTACAATCAGAGAAGATGTGACATATAAGGTACCTGGATCTAATGATGCATTTATATTGGATAAATATGGGGTAACCCCTTAGTGACCGAGCTAATTTTGACCTTAATGACCAAGCCAAATTCTAGAAATCTGGCCAGTGCTACGTTATGTGGTAATGACTCTGGAATGTTTCAAAGTGTCACAGTAAGGCCACGGCCCCACTATTAGTATTTGGTCAGTATCCGGTCAGTATTTTTTCTCAGGAGTGGGAGCCAAAACCAGGTGAGGAACAATCAGAGAAAATGTATAATAGAAACAAGTCACCAATTCTGCATTTATCACCCACTCCTGGTTTTGGCTCCCACTCCTGAGAAAAAATATTGACTGAATACTGACCAAATACTGATAGTGGGGCCGTGGCCTTAATCTGAGAATATTTTTTCTTGTCACATTGTACTTTATGTTAATAGTAAATTTTAGGTCGATATTTTTGGCTTTTATATGTGAAAATATTGCATTTTTTGTCAAAATTTTTTGAAAAAAATCGCAATTTAAAAACTTTCAATTTTTATCTCCTTAGTCCAGTTAGTCATGCTGTACAGAATATTTAATAAATAAAATTTTCCATATGTCTAGTTTACATCTTCATTATTTTTCAAACGTTATTTTAATTTGTTAGGTTGTTAGAGGAGTTAAAGGTTTAGCAGTAATTTCTCATTTTTTCAAGAAATTTACAAAACTTGTTTCCTTAGGGGACCTCTTCAGATTTAAATGGATATATTAGAAACTCCCAAAAAGTGATACGATTTAAAAAAACAGCACCCCTCAAATACTTCAAAACTGCTGTCAGAATTTTTTTTTAACCCTTCAGGTGCTACACTAGAATTAAATAGATATACATTTAAATTGTACCTCTAAAATGTTGCTTTAGCCCCAATTTTTTCACTTTTACAAGAGATAGTACGGCAAAAAAATGGACTGCAAAATTTGTTACCCAGTTTCTTATGAATGTGCTGATATCCTACATGTGGTCAGAAACCTCTGCTTGGACTAACGGCAGGGCTCGCTTGGACGGAATGAATTGGTAGAATGACAGAAGGCCCTTGAAACTCATCAAGGACTCGTCCACTGCACCATTTTGCTCAGGGGTACAGACATTCAGACATTTAAAAATTAATCTTTTAGGAGGGAAATGAGGGGGTCTCAATTTATTAAGGCGATGATCTCATTTCTTGGGGGACTTGGGAATTATCACTAAAATGAAGAAATCTTATCAGGGCTTCATAACGGGCTTGGGACACGACAGCTGTAAATACAGGGGTGTGGTGAACAGATTTTGTTACCTAGTAGGAGTGGAGTGTGTTTTTTTTTTTTTAACTAAACCCATGTTCATGGTAATACCTGACATTTTTGTTATTTCAGGGACATTTGTGGGGATCCATGAAGGGGGAATGAAAAGCACTGGGTTTTTGGGAAATGTATTGTCGGTTATATAACTTTGTTTGTTGGGCAATTAATTTTAAGACTTTTTGGATGACAAAAAATTTGAAAACAAATCAAAGGGGATAAAATTAGTTACATCAACTTTTATACCAGCGGTTGCTGAAAAAAGGGGAATTTTTGGGGAAAAGGAATTGTAGGAATACCACAATGGAGGGAAGACTGCAGAACGTGGCCCTGCCTCTGACATTTCAGCAGTGACAACTGACTGCTACGATAAGGTTGTCAGATCCTATCGAGGAAGAGGAGTCATCACTGACTGAAAACAGTTCTGCTTCAGAAGCAGATTTGGTTTCACTCCGGAACTGCCAGAGCAAAGCATGGTGTATCCTTTCTCCACAGTAAACATTCTGCAGGCGATTATTGTATTTTATGCCTGCCTAACAAAAAAAACCTCTCCTATATCTAATTTGACACTAGTATTTTTTATTTTATTATTTTTATTAAATTATAAAATTAAAAAATAATTAAATTATTTAATCTGACTAGGGAAATGATACGTGTGGAAGGGTGTGATGATCAAGGGGGTGATTAGGATATTGGGGAACAATTTATTGAAATTTATCTAGAAATTTGATTATTTTTTAGCTGACAGGACAACATTTTGGGCGTAGTGTATCTCTCTTCTCTCCCAGAACAACTACAAGTCGAGAAGAGAGAGGCACATCCCAAGTGCTGTCATATTTACTAAATATTTGGGGTTTTAATCACTGTGATGGCATTACCAGTACTGAGAGGGTTTGGCGACACCATTTCCCTGTTGTCTGACATGTAAGATCATGTCAGAGGAGAGAAAAATGATTTTTACAGCGGATTTCACTTTTTTTTCGTGATCACCATTGATCACTCAATAACAGCGATCACTTGATCAGGGACTGTAAAAACCAGCCCTGATTATGTTCTTCAGGGTCTCAGCTACCCCTGGTAGCTGAAACCACGGAGATTTTGTGACTCTGGGGGGCACTATACACTTATTCCCGATCTCCATTTTAAATCTGTGAAGACGGAGTAAAGGCCCCTTAGCAGCCACCGTTTTAATGGGTATCGTGGTCGTTAAGCAGTTAAACGACCACCGACTGGCTATATGAAGCCAATATTATTTCACCCAATGAACTAATGTTTTGCTCGTGCAACAGATGATTGACAGTCTGTTAGGCTGATGTTTGGTTCTCGATTATCAGTCTATGTAAATGCACATTATTGAGTAACTGTATTTTTGGGGGCTTTTCTTTTATATGTTTTAGGGCCTTTAATTCTGAGCAGATCGGTGGGAGAGCTGGTCATAAGACCCCCACCAATCACTCAAAAGACCTCTTAAAAGTGCGAATCTCCTTTTTAATTTGCTGCCAGATTTAAGTGGATCATAATACGAGGAATAGGTGAGCTCTACTATTGCCCCAGAGGAATTAGAAAAATATCCACACACAATATACATGTCCTTCTGAATGACACAAGACAGGGGTGCACAATAAATTAAAGGTTTGACTATGTTACCTCAAAATTGGCAAATCCTAATGAAAAATACAGCCAAATCATATCTGGATTTCACGTGCTGATGAAATTATACTGGTAATTGGTACCATACATTATAGAAATTCTGTCCATTTCAAGCCCTGTTATTTGTTTCCTGGGAGTCTGTTGGCACAAATATAAATGATTGATCCATATTTTATGTACATGTAAAATGAAAACACCCTGACTTTAATACGCATCCAGCGCTTATCATTTGATTATATTCCAAAAGTCTCAATGTTCTCACATTTCTTAGTCTTGCCAGGACAATCTATTTTTTCCCAGTTGAACTAGAACAGTGAAGTTTATTTTCCCAGATGCCGGATTATTTATACAAAAGAATATTATAGGTTGATGGACAATTGGATGGCTTTTTCTGGCTGGGTTTACAGACTAGCGTCTTCACCTCCTTGTCTTCTGATTGATTGAAGGACTGATTTAAAGGGGTTTTCCCACAACCAAAGTTAATTTTAAAGTTGATTTGAATCAATACATCTTGGAATAATAATAATTTACACAATAGGATGTTTTCCCGTGCTGTGTACTGTGTAATGGCTGTGTCTGACCGTACAAGGTCTGATCATACTACAGCTCCTGGGCAGGGGAGGATGAAAAAGAAAGTATACAGACATTACAGCATGGGATCACAGCTGATTATTTCTTTGAGGTAAAACATTTCCCTGCCTGTTTTTAAAAAATGTTTTACCTCAAAGAAAGATTTATTTGTGATCCCATGCTGTAATGCCTGTATATACTTTTTTTCTCCCACCTCCCATGCCCAGGAGATGTGGTATGATCAGACCATGTTCCTGTACGGTCAGACACAGCCATTACACAGTACACAGCGGGTGCACATTTATAAGATTATCTCAGCACAGGAATGTTTTATTTAAACACATCCAGTTGAGGAAATTATTATTATTCCAAGATCTATTGATAAAAATTAACTTTGTTTGTGGGAAAACCCTTTTAAGGAGAGGGAGCACATGTACTATTCTTGCACAAGGGCCCTTTGTTCCGTGTCGCCCCCTGTTCTGTATACGAAATTCATATTCACAATCCCTAATGTTAAAATACTTTTCTTGGCTTGGGGTAAATCTCTACAGCTGCGCATTGGTGAATCCTGACTGTGTGTATTACTCCTAAACCCATTTAGTCTTCTGTTATATGCTACAGCCTGTACACTACTAGACAACTCTAGTTTAATTAATTCAGGACGTCATATAAAATAAAAACAATTTGTACTAACCTCCCGCAGAGGCCATTGATGTCGGCATTGCTATTCGTGCCCCTGCATCTAATGGTCAGCAACTATTTAGCTGCAAGTCATCAATATTCAAACATGGCGGACATGATCTCTGGCAAAATAATAAATGCTACAGCTAAACCGCAGACACTTATTGGCTGCAGATGACATGACACAACAAGTTAGGTCACTCTCCAGGAACAGCAGTGCGGAGGTGAGCATAGATTGTTTTTATTTTATATGGGGCCCTCATTTGATTAAATCTGGGTTGTCCAGTAGTTCACAAACCACTTTAATCTAAAACTCACACTGTAGTTGTGATGTTGCTACTACAGCCTGTCAACAAAATGGGAGAAGCATTGGAGAGGAAGCACTGGACCTGGGGAGGATTAGTATTGTTGTGTTTGTTATTATCTATATCTGCAAATTTATGGGCAAAAAAAATTGCTGTTTAATTGAGTGGTGCAGAAAATGACAAAATAAAGCAAAATTAGCTGAACCTTGCATTACATGCTGCTATTTTCCCTTGATGTGGTAGAAAGTTTGTTACAGTATGTGGGCTGGTAGGATTTGTGTGCCAGGAGTGCGTTTTTATCCGAGTCAGGCCCTAGTGTACTTAGTTATTCTCATGACTGTATGTACTTCTTATACACTATAGCAAAAAAATGTACATGGTATTCCAAAAGTGCCTGCAAAAGTGACTTGTATACGGTAGAGGCAAAGTGTGCTCTGGTCATGAGCATAATATTAATTGCCTTGGCAGCAGCTGCCTGGCACTGGTCACTAAAGTCGAGTTTGCTGTTCACCCGTACACCAATACATTCAAGTCTTTTCTTGCTTGCAGTTTTATCCAGTGTTTTATTATTCAATACATAATTATATATTTTGTTTCCTTGGGGCCAAGTGCATGACCTTACATTAATGTGTTAAACTTTAGTTGTCATTTCTCAGCCCAAGCCTAAAGCATTTTCCAAATCCCTCTGTAGTACTAAATAATCCTTCTCTGTGTTTATTGCCCTCCAACTAGGGACTGAAAAGTGACATTTCTAATATATAGTCACCCTACCTAGTGCCTTCAGTTTGCTTCCTGCTTCCTCCTCCGCTCAGATCGGCATTCCCGTCTCCTGTTTCCAAGATTTTTTTTTAATTTGAATGGGGTTAGAAATAGCAATTTCAACTAGAAGTGACCCATTTTTTTTGTTTTGTTTTAATTATTTTTTTTTGCTTGTTTATATTTATTTTTTTATTTATTTCACACATAATGACTCCCATCAAGTCTTAAAAGACATTTGTGGGGCATTTTAACATATTCATTCATGTTTTAATTGCTTATTTCTCTGCAGCTGGGGTTGGTATATTAGCCGTAATTATAAGGGAAATTCAACTTCCTTCCTGCATAGCAGAGTTGACTGGGTCTCTTAGGATCCAGCAGCTTCTGCTCTCTACCTAAACCCAACATAATCAGTGGGTCCTGGGTGGGCAGCGTTGACAGTGCTTCCTAGCTTGTATGTACAGCACTTATTCAGCACTATGCATCAGCAATCAAAGGCAGAGATGGTAATAAACCATATATGCCTTCTCAATGAGGAGTCAGGTTATGTCTGACAACTGACTACCAGTTGCAAGAGCTTGAGCAAGCAGTTTACGCTGCACTAACATTTTTAAAGGGAAGCTATCACCAGAAAAAAACACTATTAACCTGCAGATATAGGGTTAATCTGCAGGTTAATAGCAATACTAACCTGCCCAACGCAGAACTTTTAGGCTCTAGACTAAAAGAAAAGAACCTGCTAGCTTCTGGTACCTGTTTTTCATGATACAGAAGCAGAGAAAAATAATTTATTTTCTCAAGATGGTGCTCTAGTGTATTCCAGTGATATTCTTGGGCTATTGAAAAAATGTAACATTGAGTGCAATGTGAGCGAGTGGAGACTCTTTATTGATTCATTAAAAAAAAGTCTGAAAGCTGTGCTGCACTACTGCACAATGGCAGCAAGTATGCTTCAGTGCCTGTAGAACATTCCGTGCACTTGAAGGAAAGCTATGAGAATTTAGACTTAACTCTCAAGAAACTTAGTTATGAGCAGGGCTGCCACCAGGAATTTCAGGGCCCCAGGCTGGAAAAATTTTCGGGCCCTTGTGAGACTCCACCCCAGCTCCAGCACTACCCCTCGAATCTTCAACAGTCCCACCGCCCACTCTTGGAAAAACTCCACTTCTGCACCACGTCCTCACTAATCCCACATTTCACATCTTCAACAATCACAGTTTCCATCGAACACCATATCACATACATAGCCATCAGCTTTTGTTTTCGCCGAAAAAAAAATGTAAGCCTCCACCACGACAAGGTAGACTCTTTTGGCCAGGCCCTTCTCTACTCTAACCCATTAAACATTTCTTAAAATATCCAGTACCCTTTTTAAGTATATTTTTATTTATTTTTCTTTAAGGGAATGTGTCACATACATTTTTTAAACTGACTAATAATATCACATACAAGGGACAAATACCCACACACTATGACGAAACCACCTATTACCACCAAATAGTGATTGAATTATACCACATACAAGGAAAAAATACCCCCTCACCATGAATAGACCACATATTACCACCACATAGTGACCAAATACTACAATACTGATCATTAATAATAATAAAAAAAACCAATACTAATATTACCATAAGTGCCATTATACACAGGAGCTCTGTATATAGTGTATAGGTAACACACTGACTCACCAGTAACATCTCTAGTTGAGGTCCTTCATCTTCGCTTTTCTTCTTCATCCAGCACAGACCACCATAACTTCTTCCAGCCAGGACTCGTCTCTGCAGAAAATAACACAGTTATCTAGAGCACCGCTTCTAGAGCACATTCCCCAATTTTCCCACGTGTTTTACACAAAACCAGATGAAGAAAAAAAGCGATATAGCGCTGCCCTGCACAGTAACAGGACCCCCCATTGAAAACAGTATCCTCAAAAATAAAATACATCACAGCAGTAATAATCCATAATTAGGTACTATAGTAATAATACCCCCCCATCCTGGCCCTCTTGTGTTTCATTCCTAGCCCCTTGTGTCTCATTCCTGGACCCATCCATGTGTTCTCCCATCCTGGCCCCATATGTTCTCCCATCCTGCCCCATATGATCTCCCATCCTGCCCCATCTGTCTCCATCCTGCCCCATATGATCTCCCATCCTGCCCCATATGATCTCCCATCCTGCCCCATCTGTCTCCATCCTGCCCCATCAGTCTCCATCCTCTCCATCCTGTCCCATCTGTCTCCATCCTGCCCCACCTGTCTCCATTCTGCCCCACCTGTCTCCATCCTGCCCCACCTGTCTCAATCCTGCCCCCTGATCCTGTCCCATTTGTCCCCATCCTGCCCCCTTATCCTGCCCCATCTGTCTCCATATTGCTGCTAGCTGCTTTCAGTATAAAAAAAAGTAAAAAAAAAAAGAAAAAAGTTTCTTCTTACCTGGCCGCGGTCCAGTGGCGCCTGGCTCTCCCTCATCCATTTGAGGCGTGGACGCATCGGCGTATGACAGTGATGTCATATGCCGTCGACGTGCACGCGACATCAGCTGCTGGCAACTTTTAACTATACCGCACGTTCAGTACTATACCTCCAGGATCCTGCCACTGAGTCCTAGTGAGCAGAGGGGGGCCCGGTCCGTATGCCAGTAAGGGCAGTAATGCCCTGATGGCAGCCCTGGCTACGAGTATCAAGGATGGTCATCTGAAAGTTCTCTCTTTGCTCCTTGGATAGCAAGAAGAATCCCATGCTTTTTGAGTGAATGGGACAGCCTTAATAGGACTCACCACTAGAGATGAGCGTTGTTCTACTCGAACTGTTCGCCAATCTCAAATTCGAGCTGTTTTGGGCGGTGTTCGAGCCGTTCGGCGAACACGAACAATTTGAGAAAAATTCGGCTGTTCGAGGTTATGTTCGATAACTGTTCGTGCACCAAAATCATAACTGGATTTTTTCTCAGTAATGATGAAAATTAATGTTAATACGCAGTTTGAGTGTACAGCGGGGTGGGGGGAGGGGCAGGGGATGGATCTCTGCAGGAACAATGAAGATCTCCATTTTTTTTTCTCTTTCCCGCATTTACAGTGGGGAGGTGCAATCTGTCAGCCTATCAGCAGCGCACACACGGAGCGAAGTGCTTTTTTTCACACAAGCAAGGGCATGTGTCATTGGCTGTGTATGTCACATGTCCTTGCCCTATAAGACCAAGCCATTTTCCCTGTCGCCACCATTTTCTCACTGCTGCAGCTGCGTGTTAGACGGCACCGCTGTTGCTGTGTGCGCTATACCTTGTTAATTTCAAGCCAATTTTCGCACAAATATACAGATAGCTTGGGAGTAGGGAATAGTTGTGATTGCAGTCCTTTTAAGGACTAGGTTACAGCATTTCCTACGACTTTTATCAGGCAGGTCTGTGCTCTTAAATAGATAGGTTGTGGGAGTAAAGACTAATTGTAATTGGAGTCCTTTTCAGGACTAGGTTACATCAGTTCCTATCAGTTTTTGCCAGGCAGGTCTGTGCCAGTGCTGTGCAAGTTTTTTTCACAGCATTTGGCTGAATCTAGCAAAGCTAATCCTTTTTGGCCTATTGCAGAGTGTGTTAGTCAGTGGAGTAGCCTATCTGTGTTGCAAGATATACCACCTGTGTATAGAATACCAATTTTTTTACTGCACCTAGTGAAGTAAAATCTTTTGGGCATAGCATCATTCTATTAGTCCATCTATACTGACCTCCATCAGGTTGCAAACTGAATGTAATTTTTTTCTGCATCTAGCTCTGAAAAAATATTTGGCCTTCTAGCAGTGTGTGGGACTTGTTCTATTAGTCCACCTATACTGACCTCCATCAGGTTGCAAACTGAATATATTTTTTTCTGCATCTACCTCTGAAAAAATATTGGGCTTCTAGCTGTGTGTGGGACTTGTTGTATTAGTCCATCTATACTGACCTCCATCAGGTTGCAAACTGAATATATTTTTTTCTGCATCTACCTCTGAAAAAATATTGGGCTTCTAGCTGTGTGTGGGTCTTGTTCTATTAATCCATCTATACTGACCTCCATCAGGTTGCAAACTGAATATAATTTTTTTCTGCATCTAGCTCTGAAAAAATATTTGGCCTTCTAGTAGTGTGTGGGACTTTCTCTGTTAGTCCATCTATACTGACCTCCATCAGGTTGCAAACTGAATATATTTTTTTCTGCATCTACCTCTGAAAAAATATTGGGCTTCTAGCTGTGTGTCGGACTTTCTCTATTAGTCCATCTATACTGACCTCCATCAGGTTGCAAATGAAAAATAATTTTTATCTGCATCTACAGTACCTCTGAAAAAATATTTGGGCTTCTAGCTGTGTGTGGGACTTGTTGTATTAGTCCATCTATACTGACCTCCATCAGGTTGCAAACTGAATATAATTTTTTTCTGCATCTAGCTCTGAAAAAATATTTGGCCTTCTAGTAGTGTGTGGGACTTTCTCTGTTAGTCCATCTATACTGACCTCCATCAGGTTGCAAACTGAATATATTTTTTTCTGCATCTACCTCTGAAAAAATATTGGGCTTCTAGCTGTGTGTGGGACTTGTTGTATTAGTCCATCTATACTGACCTCCATCAGGTTGCAAACTGAATATAATTTTTTTCTGCATCTATCTCTGAAAAAATATTGGGCTTCTAGCTGTGTGTGGGACTTGTTGTATTAGTCCATCTATACTGACCTCCATCAGGTTGCAAATTGAATATAATTTTTTTCTGCATCTAACCCAGCCAATAGTTTTGGCCTAATACCACAGTTTGGCCACTCAGCTCTGCTCGGTTACCATCCATTGTTTTTTTGTGCAAACAACTCCAGAGTTGTGAATTAGTTAACCACCAAAATGAGTGGAAAAAGGCCTGCTGCTGGTGGAAAGGGGAATAGGCATGTTGGGAAGGGGAAAAAAGGTTGTGTCCGTGGGGTAGGTGTTAAAGCAACAGTAACATCTGCAGAAGAAAGACCATCTTCCAGCCAAACTAAAATGTCTACTTCTTTTAGCGGACAATGTGATAAGATCCCTTTCTTACGGCCACGCCAATCAGTACAAATTCCAGATGAGGCACAAAAACAGCAGGTGCTTCAACGGATATCAAGTGCTCCTTTAAGTGGGCTCTCCTCCACATCAACTTCAACATCACAAATACTCCAGTCCTCAAAGGTGTCACCCAAATCGCACTTGCTTCCTCACAGCTCCCAAATCTCCAGCTGCCCGTCTGAGTATGAGGTAGAACAGATGGTTGAGTCTGCAGAGCTGTTTACTCATACTATAGCCTGGGAATCAGAGGTCGACTCCAGCGCTTCTGTGAATCCAGACGAGGAAATGATCTGCACTGATGCCCAGAATCTTTATGAGTCGGATCCAGGACCAGACGCAGAAGGTTCTGACCATAATGTAGACCCTCATTCCCAAACTGTAACTCCTGTTGGTGGAGACAATGAGGAAGACGATGATAAGACTCAAATACCTGATTGGAGCGACAACTTTAGTTTTTTGTCAGGGCAGGAACAGGTTGGCTCTGAGGACGACGGGTGTGATAACACACAGGGTGATGATGATGAGGTTGGAGATCCCACTTACTGTCAACCCACAGTCAGCCAAGAGATGAGGTCAGCAGAGGAGGTGGAGGAAGATGCTAGTGACGATGAGGTCAGGTTGCGCCTTCCTAGACAGAAACGTAGTACTGGAAGCACGTCAACAACTGCATCCTCAAACACAACTCTGCCTCTCACCACAAGTCGTGGTGGCTCTTCAGGTCGCATGGGTGCTAAGCCTTGCATAGCCTGGGCATTTTTTCAGATCGATAAAGATGACCCAACTCGTGTTATCTGTAACATTTGTCAGCAAAAGCTAAGTAGAGGTCAAAAAATACATAGTTTGAGTACTTCATGCATGAACCGGCACATGGACATGAAGCATAAGTTGCAGTGGGAAGCTCAGTGTGCTACAATGCGGCCTAGCCGGCCGGGCCAACCACCGTCTGCCATATCTTGTGCATCCGCGGCCTCTTCATCCTCTGTGACTGGGGGGACAGCAGTCACACCTGTTTTGGGGCGCAGACCTGCCACCTCTTTACCCGCAACAGCCAGCGTGATTGGCAGGTCATCATTTTCTTTGGAGGTGGTAACACCAGCTGGTGTTGAGCGCTGTCCGACATCGATAGCACCACCTTTGGATCAAGGCAACCTAACATGTCCGCCTGCATCTTCCTCACAGACCGGCAGTTTGCCGGGGACACCCTTATCAACCCCGTCTAAGCACAATAGCCAGCCCTCGGTCCCTCAGATGTGGACAAGTAAAAGACCATTTCCTCCTAGCCATGAGAAAGCTAAGAGGTTGAATTTCACCATCTGCAAGCTCTTGGCTACAGAAATGCTGCCTTTCCGCCTGGTGGACACAGAGGATTTTCGAGACCTTATGTCCGTCGCAGTGCCCCAGTACCAGATGCCCAGTCGGCACTACTTCTCAAAGAAAGGTGAGCCTGCGCTCCACCAGCATGTCGCACACAACATCACTGCTTCTTTGAGAAACTCTGTGTGTGACAGGGTGCATTTCACCACAGACACTTGGACGAGTAGGCATGGACAGGGGCGTTACATGTCGCTGACTGGGCACTGGGTAACTATGGTGACAGCAGGACAAGGGGCTGCTGTCCAAGTCTTGCCGTCCCCACGAGTTGTGCGTCAATCCTCTTTATGTCAAAGTTCCTCCACTGCTTCTGCCTCCTCAACCTCCTCTCGGTCTTCCACCTGCACCCAAAGCCTGTCTGGTCATGCCACAAGCTTTCTAACTGCGCAGAAGGGATCCTGCACACCTCCTTACTATGCTGGCAGTAGGGCTCAACGTCATCAGGCGCTTTTTACTTTGAAATGTCTGGGAAATGTGAGTCACACAGCTGAGGAGTTGTGGTCAGCTCTGGAGAACCAATTTCATGAATGGCTGTCTCCACTGGACCTGAAACCAGGGAAGGCCGTGTGCGACAATGCTGCAAACCTGGGTGCGGCCCTTCGCCGGGGCAATGTCACACACGTGCCTTGTATGGCTCACGTGTTGAACCTGGTTGTCCAGCAATTTTTAGCCCACTATCCCAGACTAGATGGCCTTCTGCAGAGGGCACGGTCGCTGTGTGCTCACTTCCGCCGTTCGCATCCCGCAGCTCAGCGACTTACATCTCTACAGAAGTCGTTGGGCCTGCCACTTCACCGGCTAAAATGCGATGTGCCTACCCGGTGGAATTCAACTCTGCACATGTTGCAGCGACTGTGGCAGCACCGACAAGCCCTGGTGCAATACGTTCTGACGTATAGCCTGGGCCAACGAGATCCAGAGGTGGGGCAAATCACGCTGGAGGAGTGGTCTCAGATCAGGGACCTATGCACCCTTCTGCACAGTTTTGAAATGGCGATGAAGATGTTTAGTGCTGATGATGCCATTATCAGCATGACTATTCCGGTGATTTACATGCTGGAGCACATGTTAAACAGAATTCGGAGTCAGGTGGTGGCACAAGAGGAGGTGGAGGAAGTAGAGGAGGAGGAGTTGTATGCGGAAGGGCTAACATCTGCAAGGTCCAGACGGTCGGCAGCACCAAGGCGGCAGGCATGTGAGGGTGGGGGAGATGGTTTTACCAGGGCGCATGGTAGCAGCCAAACTAGTGAGGAAGGTGCAGGAGCCCAGGAAGAAGTGGAGGACGAACTGATGGAAGACTCATCAGATGAGGGAGACCTTGATCACATTTCTGTTGTGCGAGGTTGGGGGGAGAGGACAGAGGAAGGAAGCATGATTGTTACCTCGCCACCAACACAACAGGGACTTGGTGCTCCTGGATGCGCAACACACATGAGTGCCTTCTTGCTGCACTACCTGCAACATGACCCTCGAATTGTGAGAATTAGAAATAATCCTGACTACTGGGTTGCCACACTGTTAGATCCCCGGTACAAAAGTAAATTTGCCGAAATTATTCCTGCCATAGAAAGGGATGCACGCATGCAGGAGTATCAGCAGAGACTGTTGCAGAATCTTACATGTGCTTTTCCACAAAACACCAGTGGTGCACGTAGTGAATCTCACAGTTCCAACTTGCCAACCGTGGGACCGTCAAGTGTTCAGCACTCAAACCGTAACAGAACCACAGTATCTGCTGGTAACATCAATTTTGCGGAATCATTTCACCACTTTTTTAGCCCATCCTTTGCAAGGCCACAGGAGACAAGAAGTCTGACACATAGTCAACGCCTAGAGACGATGGTACAGGAGTATCTCCAAGTAAACATTGAAGCCACGACTGTGTCACTGGACCCTTGCTCTTTTTGGGCTTCCAATCTGGATAAATGGCCGGAGCTAGCCACTTACGCCTTGGAGATCTTGTCATGCCCCGCAGCCAGCGTTCTGTCTGAACGTGTGTTCAGCGCTGCTGGTGGTGTGCTGACAGATAAGCGCACGCGGCTCTCCACTGATAATGTAGACAGACTCACGTTCATAAAGATGAACAAATCATGGATCCGAAACGACTTTTCTACCCCTGTGTCATCCTGGGGAGAGTAAAAGCTTGATGATTGGTTAAAATCACCCTACCAACCGTTTTAAGCTTTCAAATTACTAATCATGTTTATCTGTATCTTGACTGGAAATAATTTGGGCTTTGTAGCAGTGTGCAGCACTGATCCTATTAGGCCATCTATAATAAGCTCCACCAGATTTAAAATTAAAAATAATTTTTAGCTGCATCTAGCCCGGAAAATAATTTTGGGGCTCCGAGATGCGCAAGACACATAAGTGCCTTCTTGCTGCACTACCTGCAGCATGACCCTCATATTGTCAGAATTCGAAGTAATCATGACTACTGGGTTGCCACACTCTTAGATCCCCCAAACTTTTCGATCAACCTTTTCATTTTAATAAAGACCAAAAAAATTGTCATTTTTGAAATTATAAGCATTAGCAGGTTGTTAGAAACTGAAATCAAACAGTTTTCAACTCAAAACTTTATTCTAGGTGATGTTACATTTTCACATAGGACCCCTTTTTCGAAAGGAGCTTCTGAACTCTCTCGTCCATTGAATTTGTCAGGTTTTGGATGGTTTCTGCTTCAATTGTTTTGCATGAGGACAGAATACCCTCCCAGAGCTGTTGCTTAGATGTGAACTGCCTCCCGCCATCATAGACACTCCTTTTAATGATGCTCCAAAGGTTCTGAATGGGGTAGAGGTCAGGGGAGCATGGGGGTCACACCATAAGTTTGTCCCCTTTTATGCCCATATCAGCCAGAGATGCAGATGTTTTATGTGCAGCATGAGATGGTGCATTATCATGCAGAAAAATGATCTTGCTGTGAAATACACGGTTCTTCTTCTTGAACCATGGCAGGAAGTGCTGTTTGAGAAAATCCACATACATTATGGAGTTCATCTTTAGCGCCTTCAGGGATCCTAAAGGGGCCGACAATCTCTCTCCCCATGATTCCAGCCCAAAACATTACTCCACCTCCTCCTTGTTGGCGCTGTAGCTGTGTTTGCGTGGGGTGTCCATCAACCAGCCATCCTCCACTCCATCCATCTGGACCATCGAGCGCTGCACGGCACTCATCCGTGAACAAAACAGTTTTGAAATCAGTCTTCATGTAATGTTTGGCCCACTGGAGCCGTTTCTGCTTGTGTGAAGTGGATAGAGGAGGTCGACAGGATGGCGTATGCACAGCTGCAAACCTCTGAAGGACCCTGCATCTTGTTGTTCGGGGGACGTTGGAGGCACAAGCAGCTTCAAAAACTTGTCTGCTGCTATGACAAGGCTTTTTTGCCGCTGCTCTTTCAACCTGACGTAATTGCCTGTAGGAAAGAGTCCTCAATTTGCCCTTATCAGCACGCACACGTGTGTACTGTGAATCAGCTACATACTTCTTGATTGCCAAGACACTTCATCCTGATCATCGCACAATGTTGATTGTAGTCATGCCTTGACCTAAACACTCCACAATTTGTTGCTTCTCAGCAGCCGACACATCCTTTTTCTTTCCCATTTTGGCAGAAAATGTAGGCTGCTTAATAATGTGAGAGAGCCTTCTTAAGTAGTCTTGCCTTTCATTGGACACACCTGCCAAACTAATTAGCACAGGTGTCTGCAATTGCTTACAGTGATATAAAGAGCCCTGACACACATCACCATCAATGAGTTTAACTGACAAACAAACAAATTCTTCCCTTATCACTCCTAAACACTTTTTGCATAATAATTTGGAACGCAGTGTACATGTGCTTTTCCACAAAACACCAGTGGTTCACGTAGTGAATCTTACAGTTCTAACTTGCCAACCGTGGTCTGTATGGAATTGTTCAATAAAGGGCCCAAAATTAAGATAACATAGATGGGAGAGGTCTCTATGAATAGGAATTCCTAAGTATTTGATACCCTGTGAGGGCCAGGCAAAGGGAAAGTTGGACTGGATGGAATCCTATATGGATTTGGGGAGGGAGACATCGAGGGCCTCAGACTTCGCTGCATTGATTTTAAAATTTGACCATGTAACAAAGTGATCTATTTCAGCCATAACAGCATGGATGGATATATGTGATTGAGTGATATATACTAGGACATCATCAGCAAATAGAGAGCACTTGTACTCGGTGCCTCCCACCTCAATCCACCTAATATTGGGGTTATGGCGAATTGATGAGAGCAGGTGCTCCGTCACTAGGATGTATAAGAGAGGGGACAGAGGACATCCCTGCCTTGTCCCATTGGTGATTGTGAAAGGTGATGAAAATGTTCTGATGCACCCCCTGGGCCTTGGGACACCCGGAGCCGGACCCTTTTTGGTGGATGCTGGTGGTTGTAGTCTTCGTGGCGGCGACCCGGTTCCGTGGCTCAGGGCGGTCAAACCAGTGGCGGAACTATTTATGTGGTTTTGATGTTTAAATGTCCGACTACGCCACCCGTGGATTGCGGTCAGAGTGAACCGCCGCTACAGGGCAGACCGCTGAGGCTGGTGTTGTGGGTGCAGCAGAGCGTAGCATAACTCCCCACGGGAGGAGTATAGCCTCAGGGCAGTGTATGCGGAGGATGGGGGTGATGGTGCAGGGCAGCAGCAGTAACGACACGGAGTCAGTGATGCAGTCCAGGGCCTTTACTCACAGTTCTTATTATCCAGACCACGTCTGCAGGTAACGGCTGCCCACGTCGTACTGTGCTCACCAGGTGAGGGGCTCAGACAACTCCCAGATAACTTTGGAGCACTTCACAGGACCCCCTTTGTGTGTCCTTTGTCTGGCCTTTCTTACCAACACTTCTGTCCGGCTGCCTCGGGCCTCCTCTTGGTAAACTTGGCGCCAGTTTCCCTGACCCTATGTGGTGCCTTCCTAGCGGGTGTAGCGAGGGGCTGCGCCACATAAAATGTCAGAGCCTCCGGTTTCTAGCTGAGGGTCGTTTCCTGCCTCCACTAGTTCGGGGACCGGTCTCCCCCTTTGGCCTGACCCCTCCACGCAGGTGGATTCGGGCGTGCGGTGGCGACTCGCCCGTCCGCACCCCTGGGATCCCTTCATTCCTCGTTCCTGGAGCCTTCTCCGCTCCTCTACCTTCCTTCTCCCTCTTCCAGGCCTTGGCCTCTGTTACTAGGCCCGCCTCCGGAGCAGAGCTCATGCAGAGCCCCTGCTCCCTGCCACTTCTGCTCAGACTTCTCTGCACTGAACTAAGATGGTGCCCACCTTTTATACTCCCTTCTCAATGCACCCAGGAACTGCTTCCTCCCTGCTCCTGCACTACAGGGTTCCCCTTCCTCAGTGTTCCCTCCCCCCACTCCAGCCAGGGACAGGGACTGTCGTGCCCATCTCAGGGGCATATTGGTCGCCCTGCCCCACGGCAATGTGGTGTAATGCATGCAGGTGTCGGGTCCTGATCCACACTCCATCCTTACCTGAGAGTGAGATATCACACCTCTGGGTGAGGTGCAATACGTCTGTAGCAACCGAGCCCTCAGGGTGCTACAGTTCCATTTATCTTCAGCCTAGGTGACGTATTGCGATACAGGGCCGTGATTTTGGCTATAAAAGGGTCCCCTAGACCCCTACCCCAAGCTTTTTAAGAGAATCATATATGGCGTGCCAGGAGACTCTATGGAATGCTTTCTCAGCATCCAACGAGAGTATCTAATTACAAATTTTTAACTGCATCTAGCCCAGGAAATACTTTGTGCCTAGTAGCAGTGTCTGCTAGTCAGCGGATTATCCCGGCTGTTAAGCAAGCTACACCACCTGTAGTTTAGACACTTAATTTTTTCAAAGGAAATGCTTCGGGACCATGGGATACTTAGTGAAGAGCATCAGGAGGCACCCCAAGGCATAGGGGCTGGGACTGGCAGTAGGATGCCTTGCGTGGACAGCCGAGCTCGATCCTTATAAAAGCTTTTTAACTGCAGCAGCTTTAGTGGACGCTACTGGAGCTGGAATTACCGAGGCTGCTGGCATGAGACTTGCCCTCCAATAGATCCTTGTAAATGGATTTAAAGTGTATTCATTCAAATTAGAGAGACAATTTAAATTAAAAAGCTTAGAGCTGCCTCCACCACAGGGGGGCTCGCTCGACCCACCAGCGGACAGGCACCAGTATTGGGAGAGGGGGGCTGGCCGTCAGGGTTCACCGCGGCTCTGGCACAAACCCGGCGACACGGAGGTGGCACGGGCAGGAGCGGACTGGCCGTGTCGGCTTCTCACTTTTTGGATTTTAGAAGGGCATGACATGCCTATATCTGTGTCTCCCCCTCCTTTTACTCCTCCACCTCTTTTATTTTCGCATGACTATATGTACTTGTCACTTTTCCATGTGTTAGTTATGTCTTCTGAGCAGTTTGTCAGCTTTTGGACACCTTTGAAGGTGTTTTCTATGTGTTTCTATGTGTTTTTGTTTGCCTGCCATTGGTTTTAACGGTGTTCGAAAGTGTTCGACGAACAGTTCGACGAACAGTTCGGCGAACACACGGGTGTTCGACGAACCGAACCGAACTCAAACACTACGGGGGTGGCTCAACACTACTCATCACTGGAGCCAAAAAGTTGTCCATCGAGAACATCTTTGTAACCTGGACTGAACAACATACTGTAGTTGCGGAAAGTTTAGTTGATGCCACAAGAGTTCTCCTGTCACCACTCCACATTCAGCTTCGACTGAGGAAGCAGTTTGTGAAAGCTCTACTGAAAGAAGGAGAGACTTTTAAGTGCTTGTGTACCAAGTTTCAGGGACTGTCCGAAGAAAAACTGAAGGAAGGCATTTTTGTAGGTCTGGATATTCGGAAACTCATGAAAAACAACATGTTTGAAAAAAGAAAAATGAGAGCTGTTGAGAAAAGGGCTTGGGATTCTTTTAAAAAAGTTGTGAAGAAATTTCTAGGTAACAACAAAGATCCAAAATTTAACTCCATCGTGGAGAACATGCTGAAACGTTTCAAAGACTTGGGTTGTCTGATGAATTTGACATTACATTTTTTACATTCCCATTTGGACTACTTTCCTGAAAACCTTGGTGCTGTTAGCGAAGAGCAATGAGAGAGATTTCATCAGGATATCAAGGAGATGGAACGATGATACCAATGTAGATGAACGTGAACTTGATGGGGGACTACTGCTGGATGCTACACAGAGAAGATCTGCAGGCCTTCTATTAGAGAAAAGGTATCAAAAGAAGCTTTGAAGAGAAAAGGAAAAGGCGCAAGAATTAATTTCCAATAAATTTGCAGAATGAATGCTCAATACATTTTTATATATAATATTGTGTACATTTTTGGCTACAAAAAGATTTTTCTTGTTCATCTCGCTTGTACGTAATTTCACACGTATTTTATGCCAAATCCATACGTGGTGGTTAAAAATAGAAGTGGTGAAAAGAGGGCATAAGGAAACATAGGAATCAGTCATTGCATTTGAAAAATTTTTCATAAACCCAAATTTTGCATTCCTGTTATCAATAATTGAACTTAGTTGTAGTCCATGACCCATTCCTTATTCACCATGGGCAGAGCCTGTCATGTATATGCTGCAATTCATGTTGTCATAGTTCAGAAATCACCAAGTGCAACAGATATCTGATGAGCTTCATAAATAAATAAAAAAAATAAACTGCAAATTAATGTTAATAAAGCAAAATAACATTATACATATCAGTGACATTTTAAGTAGAAGCTGCCTTTGAGAAATATGTATTTTTCATTTTGCATTACCCATAAGTGCTGTGAAAAAAATATATAAACTCCAACTAACTCTTCATGAAGGTGATAGACTAAAGGAGATTTCAGCATTTCCTCTCCTGTCATTGAGAAGACCATCTAATCTAAACCAGCTGACTATGAGGTGTCTCCTGAACAAAGTAGCATAAAAAGACACATATTGCTGAGATGAATGACCTTGCACAGATATAACATTAACCTTTTAAAAATGCACATATTTTTCTACTGACGGACACTGTATTGTGATTTTCAGTGCACTAGTTAAATGGTTATAATCTTTAGCTTTATTAGCCTCTGCCTTCACCATGTTCCACATTAACAATCACCATTTATGTTGGGCATATACTGTATCTCGGCATATGTTACTGTATGTTGTACAATGGTATGTTTCTCCCATACGCCACAATATTAAACTAAAGATATATTCCTTTTTTTTGCTGTGACCCCTTGCATAGAATAGGGCAACAGACTACAATTCCTATACAGTAAAGTAAAATATATTTATATATACCAGTTCCACCATCTCCTTCAGGGGATGTAACAGGTTTGTCATATATCGTAATGTGCTGTGCAGAGAAGGGGGTCCACTGTCTTAAAGATGATATTGTTATTATAGATAGGTGGTACTTCCTAGCCATGTCTCATAATTGCTTATGAATTAGTACAGGTTTTGAGGGGTTGTCTGGTTCCACAAATAAAAAGACAAGTGGTCTGGACTGGCACCAAGCTATCATAGTATCAGATGGAAATACTGTATCCAGTTATTGCAATTATAATTGTGTTTTTATCAGGTTAGCTATAGGGACATCACAATTGGGTTACAGCTAGGTAATCTGCTGAGACATTGCAACTATGGGTAAAAAGATACTGTCTGACAATCTACTATGACATCACATACATTGGGGAAAATAAGTATTTGATACACTGCCGATTTTGCAAGTTTTCCCACCTACAAAGAATGAAGAGGTCTGTAATTTTTATTGTAGGTACACTTCACCTGTGAGACAATCTAAAAATAAAAACCAGAAAATCACATTGTATGATTTTTAAATAATCAAATTGTATTTTATTGCATGAAATAAGTATTTGATCAACTACCAACCAGCAAGAATTCTGGCTCTCATTGACCTGTTCGTTTTTATTTAAGAAACCCTCCTACTCTGCACTCATTATCTGTATTAATTGCACCTGTTTGACCTCATTGTACCTGTATAAAAGACACCTGTCTCACAATCAATCACACTCCAACCTATCCACCATGGCCAAGACCAAAGAGCTGTCTAAAGACATCAGGGACAAAACTGTAGACCTGCATAAGGCTGGGATGGGCTACAAGACAATAGGCAAGCAGCTTGATGAGAAGGCAACAACTGTTGGCAAAATTATTAGAAAATGGAACAAACACAAGATGGCGGTCAATCTTCCTCGGTCTGGGGCTCCATGCAAGTTCTTGCTTCATGGGGTAAGGATGATTCTGAGAAAGGTCTGGAATCAGCCCTGAACTACACGGGAGGACCTAGTCAATGACCTGGTCAATGACCTGAACAAAACTGGAACCACAGTTTCAAACTTTACCGTTAGTAACACACTACACCGTGATGGATTAAAATCCTGCAGGGCACGCAAGGTCCCCCTGCTCAAGCCAGCACATGTCCAGGCCCATTTGAAGTTCACCAATGACAATTTGGATTATCTAGAGGAGGCATGGGAGAAGGTCATGTGGTCTGTGTAGCATCGGCGTCTCTGCCTCCTGCCGGGCAGAGACTCCGTTCCCCTCACCGCCGCGGCCCCGGTCCGGCGTCTTCCTGTTCTCCTGCTGCTGAGGCGCGCACTGTGCACAGCTTCCCGAGCACTGTGCTTGGGGCGCGCGAGCGCTCCCTCTTAAAGGAGCCGCGCGCACCATCCTAAAGAGTCAACGGCCACTGGCCGGAGGACTGCCCCTATATTAAGCACCTCCTCCAAAATGGAGGTGCCTGTGCAAGGTTGTTGTTTGTGTGCTAACACTCTCCTCAGCCTTCAGGTCCCTTGCCTGCCAGTCTGTCTAACAGTCCTGCCCGCCAGTCTGTCTAACAGTCCTGCCCGCCAGTCTGTCTAACAGCCGAGCCCGCCAGCCTGCCTACCCGGAGCACCTGCCAGTTACCTGCCGTGCCTGCCAGCCTGCCTACCCGGAGCACCTGCCAGTTACCTGCTGTGATCGCCAGCCTGCCTACCTGGAGCACCTGCCAGTTACCTGCCGTGGCTGCCAGCCTGCCTACCCGGAGCACCTGCCAGTTGCCTGCCGTGCCTGTCAGCCTGCCTACCTGGAGCACCTGCCAAGTTACCTGCCATACCCGCCTGTTCATTTACCTGGAGTACCCGTCTGGCTATACGCTGTACCCGCCTGCTTGTCTACCCGGATCACCCGCCAGCCTACCTGCCGTGCTCATCCACTGTACCGATCAGCTCCTGTCATCTGACCCGTGGGAGTCACCTGCTCTCACACAAGGTCGGTCCCAGAATGGCACCTGGTTCACCTGCCCGGTCCCTCCCTGGTTCACGGAGTCGACTAAGCCGCCGTGTGACCTGGGCCAGTCCGAGTAGGCACTTAGTTACGCCCCTCTGGTCCCTCCTTGCATCAAAGCACAGAGGTTCCACCACCCGGATCTGTAACAGTCTGATGAGACCAAAATAGAACTTTTTGGTATCAACTTCACTCGCCATGTTTGGAAGAAGAAGGATGAGTACAACCCCAAGAACACTCAACCGTGAATCATGGTGGGGGAAACATCATACTTTGGGTGTGATTTTCTGAAAAAGGGACAGGATGACTGCACCGTATTGAAGGGAAGATGGATGGGGTGATATATCGCAAGATTTTGGCCAACAACCTCCTTCCCTCAGTAAGAGCATTGAACATGGGTCATGGCTGGGTCTTCCAGCATGATAATGACCAGAAACTTATAGCAACTAAGGAGTGGCTCCGTAAGAAGCATTTCAAGGTCCTGGAGTGGCCTAGTCAGTCTCCAGACCTGAACTCAATAGAAAATCTTTGGAGGAAGCTGAAACTCAATGTTGCCCAGCGACAGCCCCAAAACCTGAAAGATCTGGAGAAGATCTGTATGGAGGAGTAGGCCAAAATCCCTGCTGCAGTGTGTGCAAACTTGGTCACGAACTGCAGGAAATGTCTGACCTCTGTAATTGCAAACATAGGTTTCTGTACCAAATATTAAGTTCTGTTTTTCTATTGTATCAAATACTTATTTCATGCAATAAAATGCAAATTAATAATGTAAAAATCATGGATTTTTTTAAGATTCTGTCTCTCACAGTTGAAGTGTACCTATGATAAAAATTACAGACTTCTCCATTCTTTGTAGGTGGAAAAACTTACAAAATCAGCAGTGTATGAAATACTTATTTTCCCCAATGTATGGGTTTCAGTCACATAGGATGATGTGACGTCACTACAATTTTTCCACCAGGTAAGCTGCTGTGACATCACAAGTAGGTTACACTCAGTGGATACAGTCAGGGATCATCATGCCATATGTACCATCAAATTGGCATTTGGAAAACAAGGAGGCTATATACCATTCATGCACTGGGCTCCTCTAATGTTGATGTTTGCACTTGGTTTGTCAGTCATTTACATATTTTAGTGACAATGGGAATTTATCAATAGCATTAACTGAAAAAAGCTGTGTTTAATAGCACCAGATATAATAGTGGAATTGTAGCTTTTCTGCTGTCTAATGCAGAATCTCACATGTATTCATCCCACCTAACTGAACTTCAATATAAACAACGTGAAAATTATTACATGGCACTCCTATAAACGTGCACGGATAGGATTCCACTCCCAATAAGTCAAAGAAGAATATTGCACTCCAATGATTGATGCAAAAAATGAAAGAAAATCATTATAGCATAAAGTAGCCTCTGGTTTGCATTGTTAACGTTTCGACCTACACTAGTCTTTTTCAGAACAGAATACTGCTCAATACAGGAAAGTTTGTAGAAATAAGGGAACCTCAGAGCAGAATGTGTCAAAGGTAACTGCTCTGTCATGAAAAGCACAACCGTGCAGGAGGAATGGCGATGTAATAGTGGAATTATAGCTTTTCTGCTGTCTAATGCAGAATCTCACATGTATTCATCCCACATAATTGAACTTTAATATAAACAACGTCACCTACATACCTATGTTACCCTCATCCATAACGGTAATCTGCACACTCTAGAATGTCTGCCCATTCCAAACAAACTTGGTCATATTTATGCACTCTTTTTTGCCACTCCTTGACCTGGCGCAAATATTTTTCTATTTGCTCCAGCCCTGTATCACCCTGACTGAGATAGAGCAGCAACTCCTTTTACCACTCCTGTAATCCTTCTTCTCACAGCTACTAAAATCTGGTTGCTTTCCTTATTTCTAATACTCATTTTAAAACCTTGATCCTATCCTTTCTCATCTCATCTTCTAACCCCTCTTCTGTTTTCATTCCAGCCCTTTTTTACCTTTACCTAATTATCTTTTTACCACTTAGCCCTCTCCAACTATCATCCCATATTGCTTCTTGCATTCTCATTCAAGCTACTTGAAAACACTCTGGCCTCAATTCATCAAGACCGGCACAGTTTGGGTACTTGAGTAACATTTGTGGTGTAAGACACACCAGAATTCATCATAAATTAGATGAATGGCCATTGCCGTGCCCCAATCCTCCCCCATCACGTCCCAGCTATGCTCATTTTACCAGAGCTGGATAAAACTGGCGTGAAAATGCCAAAAGTTGAAAACATTTTTGCATAACCCCTCGTTGTTCAAATATTCTTAAGAATTTTCAAAGAGGTTTTCACCAGAATTTAAAGGTAAACACTTTGATGAATCAGAACTTTTCTACTCCTCTCTTTGATAATTTATATATGATCACCCTCAAACTGGATGGTGGTCTAACCATTTAACATAAACTGCCATCATCAAAGTAACCAATGACCTAATCGTCTAGTCCTTTTTTTACTCTATAGGTCCTTCTTAATCTATTCTCTGCCATAAACATGGACATGAACACATCTCTCATCTTTCTGTTGTTACAATCAGCATCTACAGTCAATACATCCTTATCTTTTAACAACAGGCCACCGTCCCCTTCTCCACAAGTATGTTGTCTAGGGGTAACATATGCTCTCGTTTTCATATTAAGTCTCACATCCATACTTTCTCTACCTTCTAAAGTCTACATACCAAAAATATTTCCAGTAGTCATCCTTTATTTTCACACAGGATCTTATTAAAATGCTAGTACAGACTAGACAACAGTAAATGAATGTATTTCCCAGTATATCTTTCAATTTATGCATATAAGCTACACATCACACCAATTATTGAATTTTAAATTATTACCCTTACCTACAAAACCCTATCCAGACCTGTTCCATTCTACATTTGTTCTTTGATTAACCAGTACCTACCCATCTGCAGTCACTGCTTAGCCAATACCAAACATCTCGCGATCTTAGATACAATATTTAACTGATCCCCCGCCGATATCTAATTGATACACTTGCACATCCCTAATTGATCCCCGTCCATACACCTATATATAAATAATTGTGTTTTGTACTTGTATATATATACTGACTGTATCCCCATATTTAGAATGACGTCCATGTTGGCCGGAGCCGTGCAGTGTACATCTTGCGCAATGTATGCATTCAGTGAGCAACCGCTCGAGGATCCATACTGCTGCGAGAGATGTGAGCATATCGTGCACTTGGAAGCCCAAATTCTGGATCTAAGTGCTCAGATAGCGATACTGAGGAGCATCGACAACATGGAACGGAGTTTACTGCTCACCGAGCAGACACTCAATGGGTCAATACTGGGGGTGGAGCATAGAGGGGAAGTGCAGGCTGAACAGGCAGGGAGCTGGATAACAGTTAGGAGGGATAGAGTGTCACACTGTCACAGAATACTGGAGGTAGGGGGCCTAAGCTGACCCTAAGCTGGGGCCCTGACTAATCCCTCATCCTGGAGGTACTGTTAAAGGTACAGAGGTCCAGGCCGCCAGCGTAACCCCTACCTCCTGAGGATCCCTGCACCACAGTAATCTAGTCCTGAGAAGGACCCCGATCACAACAATAGGGAACCAGCAATAATATGCCCACACACAGTATTTAGACGAACGAGACAGTACAAGGGAAAAACCAAAACCACCTTGCATACAACTTCAACAAAACTACAACAGAGGGAACACCAACGGGAAAGGAGATAAATGATAAAGCGAGGAAAGGGAAATAACACTTTCAAATACACTTATCTCAGCAACTCCAAACACCACGATCCGCTCTGTAAGTCAGAATGAAAAGCTTTCACCGACACCTCACAAACAGACCTGCAGGAATATAAAGGAGTCTCACTAACGAAGCATTGATTGCAGCTGGGCGAGGCTGGACCTCAGCTAGCCCAGAGAGAGAGAGAATTAACTCCTTCACTGCCGAGAAAACACAAAGCACCAACAAGTCAGCTGCGAGAAGTCAGGCTGTGTACTCGTGACGATCTTCGTGGCAACACACCCGTGACAGTACCCCCCCTTCTACGAGGGGCCTCCGGACCCTCAGGGCCAGGTTTATCCGGGTGAGTCGTGTGGAAGGCCCGAACTAATCGGTCTGCGTTAATATCCGACGCAGGAACCCACATCCTCTCCTCAGGACCATACCCCTTCCAATGAACCAAGTACTGAAGGGACCGGCGATTAAAGCGTGAATCAATGACCCTCGATACCTGGAACTCCAAGTTACCATTGACAACCACAGGAGGGGGAGGTAAAGGTGACGGTACCACCGGCGCCACATACCTCTTAAGCAAATGTCACACTGTCACAGAATACTGGAGGTAGGGGGCCTAAGCTGACCCTAAGCTGGGGCCCTGACTAATCCCTCATCCTGGAGGTACTGTTAAAGGTACAGAGGTCCAGGCCGCCAGCGTAACCCCTACCTCCTGAGGATCCCTGCACCACAGTAATCTAGTCCTGAGAAGGACCCCGATCACAACAATAGGGAACCAGCAATAATATGCCCACACACAGTATTTAGACGAACGAGACAGTACAAGGGAAAAACCAAAACCACCTTGCATACAACTTCAACAAAACTACAACAGAGGGAACACCAACGGGAAAGGAGATAAATGATAAAGCGAGGAAAGGGAAATAACACTTTCAAATACACTTATCTCAGCAACTCCAAACACCACGATCCGCTCTGTAAGTCAGAATGAAAAGCTTTCACCGACACCTCACAAACAGACCTGCAGGAATATAAAGGAGTCTCACTAACGAAGCATTGATTGCAGCTGGGCGAGGCTGGACCTCAGCTAGCCCAGAGAGAGAGAGAATTAACTCCTTCACTGCCGAGAAAACACAAAGCACCAACAAGTCAGCTGCGAGAAGTCAGGCTGTGTACTCGTGACGATCTTCGTGGCAACACACCCGTGACATAGAGGGAAGAAGTATAGGAAGGCTGGTTCAGAACCGGCATTATTGGAGCACGACAGATCCTCTGACCGCCGGGGGAGTGTATGCTTCAGTAATGAGGGGGAGGGGGGAAGTGTAGGGCAGGCAAGACAGGTTCTGGTAGTGGGTGACTCTATTATTAGGGGGACAGACAGGGCAATCTGTCACAAAGACCGGGATCGCCGAACGGTGTGCTGCCTCCCTGGCGCTCGAGTCCGGCACATCGCGGATCGGGTTGACAGGTTACTGGGTGGGGCTGGCGAAGACCCAGCGGTCTTGGTCCACATCGGCACCAATGACAAAGTGAGTGGTAGATGGAGGGTCCTTAAAAATGATTTCAGGGATCTAGGTAGGAAGCTTAGGGCAAGGACCTCCAAGGTAGTTTTCTCAGAAATACTACCAATCCCGCGAGCCACACAGGAGCGCCAACGGGAAGTTAGGGAGGTGAATAAGTGGCTAAAGAGTTGGTGCAAGGCAGAAGGGTTTGTGTTCATGGAGAACGGGGCCGACTTCGCGGTCGGCTACAGGCTCTACCGTAGGGACGGGCTGCACCTCAATGGGGAGGGTGCAGCGGTGCTGGGGAAGAAGATGGCTAATAGGTTGGAGGAGTTTTTAAACTAGAGACGGGGGGGAAACCAAGGAAATAGGTGGGATGTGAGGCAAGCAAGGGGGAAGGGGAGAAGTGAATATAATGAGGGTGGAGAGGGGGGTGGGGATAGTACAGTTAGATCGTTAGAGAAGAATAGGATGCTAAATAACCCCAAGGTTTTATCTTGCATGCTGACCAACGCAAGAAGCCTGACCAATAAGGCGGATGAGCTGCGGGCGCTTATATCGGAGGAGAGGTATGACATCGTAGGTATAACAGAGACTTGGCTAAACGATAGCTACGACTGGGCGGTAAATTTATTAGATTATAGTTTATTTAGAAGGGACCGGAAACAGGGGAAAGGCGGAGGAGTCTGCTTATATGTAAAGTCATGTCTAAAACCCAGACTAAGGGAAGATATAGGAGAGGGAGAAGAGGGGGTCGAGTCCATGTGGGTAGAGATAGAGGGGGCAAAAAATAATAATAAAATATTACTGGGGGTCTGCTATAAGCCACCAAATATAACAGAGGAGAATGAGAATCTGCTATTAGGACAAATAGACAAAGTAGCAAAACATAATGAAGTGATTGTAATGGGGGATTTCAACTACCCGGATATTGACTGGGAAACAGAAACCTGTAGATCTCAGAAAGGAAAAAGATTCTTGACAAATATTAAGGATAATTATCTCTCCCAACTAATGCAGGAACCGAGAGGGAAGGCCGTGTTGGACTTAATATTGACTAATAGGCCTGATAGAATAACAGAGGTACAGATAGGGGGGCACCTAGGTAATAGCGATCATAATATTATCGACTTCAAAATGCCCTTCAGTAGGGTTATCAATAAGGGAACAACAAAAACATTAAACTTTAAGAGGGCGAAGTTTGATCAGCTGATAGAAAACCTTCAACTTATTGACTGGGACAAACTTCTTAATCAAAGGGATACGAATAGTAAATGGGAAACCTTCAAAAGAATTCTGAATACTCAGTGCGAGAGATATATACCGTATGGGAATAAAAGGGCCAGAAATAAGAGGAAACCAATATGGTTGAACAAGAACGTAAAAGGGGCGTTAAAAAGCAAAAAAGAGGCATTCAAGAGATTAAAACAGGAAAACAGTAAGGAGGCACTAATGTGTTACAAGGAAAAAACGAGAACCTGCAAAAAACAAATAAAAATGGCGAAGGAGGAAACAGAGAAACGTATTGCTAGGGAAAGTAGATCAAATCCCAAACTGTTCTTTACGTATATAAATAGTAAAGGGATTAAATCGGATAATATTGGACCGATAAAAAGTGAGGAAGGCAAAATCATAGAGAAAGATGAGGATAAAGCTAATCTATTAAATAATTTTTTTTCGACAACTTTCACAAAGGAAATAGAACTAACAGGAGAAATGAGAAGTGACAAGCTTAATCCTCCACTAAGTATGACAAATCTAACCCAAGCTGGGGTACAGAAACGCCTCAGTAACATTAAAATAAACAAATCACCAGGACCTGATGGCATACACCCACGGGTACTAAGGGAACTAAGTAATGTGATAGACAGACCGTTATATCTTATATTTAAGGACTCTGTTGAGACTGGGTCTGTACCACTTGATTGGCAACAGGCGAATGTAGTGGCAATATTCAAAAAGGGAGCGAAAAGTGACGCCGGAAACTATCGGCCGGTGAGTCTGACGTCCGTTGTGGGCAAAATTTTTGAAAGCTTCATTAAAGAGGCAATTACGGAGCATCTTGATGCTAATAATCTTTTAATCCCGAACCAACATGGATTCATGAGGAATCGCTCCTGCCAAACAAACCTGATTGACTTCTACGAGGAGGTTAGCTCTCGATTAGATCAGGGGGAACCAGTGGATGTCGTATATCTCGACTTCTCAAAAGCGTTCGATAGTGTGCCACATAATAGGTTGGTATACAAAATGAGAATGATGGGGCTGGGGGAAAATGTCTGCAAGTGGGTAGCTAACTGGCTAAAGGATAGAAGGCAGAGGGTGGTTATAAATGGAATATTCTCAGATTGCGTAAGCGTCACTAGTGGGGTACCACAGGGGTCTGTACTAGGCCCAATGTTATTTAATATCTTTATTAACGACATAGTCAACGGGATAAATAGTAAAATATCAATATTTGCAGATGACACAAAGTTATGTAAAACAATTAATACAAAAGAGGACAGTGCAGACCTACAGAGGGATTTGGATAAGCTGGGTAGGTGGAGCATTAAATGGCAAATGAGGTTTAACGAGGAGAAATGTAAGGTCCTACATATGGGAAGGAAAAATGGAAGTCACCAGTACTCACTGAATGGGAAATCATTGGGGAATTCAGAGATGGAGAAGGACTTGGGCATCTTGATTGATAGCAAACTAAATTGGAGTGCCCAAAGTCAGGCCGCTGCTGTAAGGGCAAACAGGGTAATGGGATGTATCAGAAGAGGTATAGCTGCAAAGGATGAGAACATTGTTCTTCCACTGTACAAAGCACTGGTCAGACCAAACTTGGAATACTGTGCTCAGTTATGGGCCCCAATATATAGAAAGGATATAAATGAGCTTGAAAAGGTACAAAGGAGGGCAACAAAATTAATAAAGGGAATGGAGGGACTGCAATACCCAGAGAGGTTGGCAAAACTAGGACTATTCAGCCTGGAAAAGAGAAGGTTGAGGGGGGACATAATAAATGTGTACAAATATGTTAGGGGACAGTATAGAGATCTTGCCCGGGATTTGTTCAAAAGGAGGGATATTACGGTAACAAGAGGGCATTCACTAAGACTGGAAGAGAAAAGGTTTCAGCACCAGCATAGGAAGGGGTTCTTTACGGTAAGAGCAGTGAGAATATGGAATTCACTGAGTGAGGAGACGGTGATGTCAGATTCACTAAACCAGTTCAAGCGGGGACTGGATGCATTTCTAGATACCAGGCAGATTTCAGCATATACTTAAAAATAAAATAAAATAGTAGGTTGATACAGGGATTTATTCTGACTGCTGGTTTCAGAGTCGGGAGGGAATTTTTCCTCAGGTGAAGATTGGCTAAATCATTTGGGGTTTTTGCCCTCCTCTGGATCAACTTTAGCAATTACAGAACTAACAGGTCGAACTTGATGGACGCAAGTCTTTATTCGGCTTTACAAACTATGTTACTATGTAATACTTCTCCAATACTTTTCTTCTGAAATTTTGACCCTCATGCCATCCTAATTCCAACCTTGCATACCTTGAAAACTCACTGAAAACTTACCTGCTTAATCAAGCATATCACCTAGCCTAAATAGTTCCCCAGCCAATATTCCAATCTTGCCTCCACATGTCAAGAGCATTGCTTATGGGCATCAGAGGAGGTAATATAAAAAAGAAATTACTCCAGAGAGAGACTCGTTGGATCATTACACTAGATACCATTTCCCCTAAAGGATTAAACGATATGGTCAGTTTCAAGTCTTTTCTATAATAAATGTTGCGCTGTTTTTTAACTGGACACCCTTTCTCTCTTTTTTAATCTTCCCGTGGTGCGATTTATCCCTTAGCCTTATAATTTTATCTCACTTTTCCTTTTCTTTCTTTTTGTGACTATTTACTCTATTCAGATCTGCTTTGCTGTTATTGCATTGAAACACGCTGGCATGCTCATTTAGCGGGATCCATGATCCGGGGAGAAATCACGCTCAACAACCAATTCGGCCTATCTACTCCTTCAAAATAAGCCTAGAACCCGTCCAGTCCATGGATGACTTTCAGCACTTCGAGACGCTTGATTGAAACTACTGACTGTGAAGGCGTACTTATCATTATGTACTTTTATTGGTTCCTTTTCGGCACCCTGCAAGTGTTATAATGTTAAAAATCTTATATATATTTTGCAATTGTACACTAGCTTTATTCGGTTGGTGTGACCCCCCTCCTCTCCCCCCCCCGTCTCCCCGCCCCCCCCTCCTTCCCTACCCCCCCTCCTTCTATCCCTTCTTCTCTTCCCCCCTCCCCCCTCCCTTTCTTTTTCCTTTTCCTTCTTTTCCTCTCTTCTTTTCCCTCTTTTCTTCCCCCCCCCCTCCCGACCCCCTTCCTCTATTCCCATTCCCCCTCTTCTTTCCCCTCCCCCCCCTTTTATTCTTTATTTCTCTGGCCACTTATCTGTGGCCCTGCTCGGTATACATGCATGCATGCATTGTTTATATAACTGGCCATTATGGGCACCCATGTATATATAATACTGGATACCTTTGTGTGTCTTTAATATGACACTTAGAACTCACACAATTATCTTGTTTATGTAAGATGCATACTTACACATATTATATGGTATATATCCTTAACTTCTCTTTCCCATTTTTTCACCTCATGTCTTCCACACCTAGTCATCCATTAGAATCATGCTTCCCTGCTTTTTGTACCTGCAGCGCCCCATGGCACAGTGAGATGGCCACTCCATGTGTCCATGTAGCGCTGCACTATACATAGCAGCCTCAGATCTTCACATTATTCTTTCTTTTACACACCTCTATTTATCATCATCTATCACTCCTGCGTGAGCTTCCACCCCAACGGCGTTCAGTGCAGGGCGCGCTACCACAGCAACAGAGAGGATTTCCTCTCATCAGCTGTGCACAGCAAACATGCCCGATTGCGTCATCACTAGGGGCGGAGCTTACATTACACGAGCGATCCTGATTGGCTACTCGTTATATAAAGGGTGTCCCCTTACCACATGACAGCCACGCCTCCTGACGAAGCCACTCCCAGGGCGAAACGCGCGTCGAGGCTGCCATACATCCCCCCAGTATTCCAGGATACGCTGCCTTTACCGTTCCTTATATGGCACAAGGTAAACTATATACTACGGAGCAACTGCTTATGACCAAACAGTAATGCTACCTACTTAGCGCTACCAACTTAGTAAGATTTGTGCATCATTGTCATGTACCCTGGTGTTATCAGCATTATGCTACCTGTTTAGCGCTATCTATTCATTTGTGCATTCATGCGTCTCTGCTATATGCTCTGATGTCTTATATTCTGTCATGTTATTATGTGTTCACATACTGAGATTGCTATCTTGATTGTTGTACTTCATACTTTGTATTCTGACATGAAGGCTATTATCAGTGAAGACATAGATTGATATTATTTATGTTTGCCTTTACTTTAATTATTTATTGACTGGCAGCTCATACGTACACCTGGTTTACCTTTAATGCTGGCCCAGGGATGTTTGTCTCCTTGCAGGGTTTGACCCTGTTTCTATAGTTGTCCTACCACCTCTTTTCCTTCCCTTTGATATATTGCTATGTAACTTTTATATTTTCTAATAAAATTTGATATATTTTGGATTAAAATCCCTCTCATGTCATTTTGGGGTCTACTAATATGTGGATTGAGATATAACTTATAGGGGAGACGCGTCCCCTTTTATTTAAAGTTTCTCCCCCCCACTTTAGGCTATTAATCAGTTTAACTCACTGAAAACTTACCTGCTTAATCAAGCATATCACCTAGCCTAAATAGTTCCCCAGCCAATATTCCAATCTTGCCTCCACATGTCAAGAGCAGTATACTCACTCCTTTCCCTGACCTCTGAATTGCTTATACTGTAGAATGGCTTTGCCAAATGTATCTTTTAAACAATTGTTTCTTTGTCTATACCACAACATCTTTTTTAAACTGTAACCCCAATGTAATACCGTATAAAGGATTGCAAAAATAGAGGCGCTATAATATGGTGTTCTAAATGAATAATAAAAATAACACACTGTTATTTTTTTATTTAATTAATGGTGGTCTATGCCCTGTTTGTAAACCACTGTAAGGCTGTGTGCCCACGTAGCATTTTTCAAGCGTTTTTGATGCGGAATTTCCGCAGCGTAAACGCTTGAAAAACGCTTGGTAACACGCACCCCATGGTCCCCAATGGGATTCCGCAAGTTCTATGCACATGCTGCGGATTTTTCCGCAGCGTTTATGCTGCGTTCAAAAATCCGCAGCATGTCATTTAATTTTGCGTTTCCGCAAGCAGAATTGCCTTTGTTCAATGCATAAAAAACGCAAGGCAATTCCGCATGTGGAAAACGCGTGATAAACGCGCGAAAAACGCGCGATAAACGCGTGCGGAATTCCGCATGCGTTTTTCCGGGAGAGGACTTGCATTTATGCAGCAGAAATTTTCTGCTTCATAAATGCAACGTGGGCACATAGCCTAAGTCTAAGTCAAGTAATCAGTATTGCTGCATAGAAGATGCTGCATTGACCTTGATGTATATGAGTCTTCAAGGTTACAAAACTTAATTCTTATAATTATTGACCCTTAAGGTAAATTTGATCTTTCATTCTTTTATGTTGTAAACTGTAATCCTAACTTATGACATTCCATAGTTCATTGTATGAACTTCTAATGTTATAAATTTTAAGTTCTATATAATTCTTTTCAAATTTAAGCTATAACCTGAAAAATACGATCTTGGAAATATCACCCATTGAGTTTAGATCACATCCAGGGTATTGGAGATTAGGTAAAGTAAACACTCTCGAGTCATGCTGTAGAAAAGCTCCATAAATTAAACACAAACAGTCTGACGGAACAGCATTTGGCCTCCAACATCCAGATTTATTTGAGCTCCACTTACAAAAGTGAAGTGATAAATGGTCTCAGGTAGATGTGCTGTTTGCGAAATTGGATGTGATGAATAGTCACCAGTTGGCATTCCTCACTATATTGTATGCTTCTTTTTCCCCAATGGGACCTTCAACATCAACATTAAAAGAGATAAACAGCTGCTCAGGAATGTCTTTCATTAAACTTAAATGTTGTATCGAGGAAGTAAACTGTTTCTGGTATTTACCTTATTATATTACGTTAACTAGATCTAAAATAGGAAATAACACTTACAATATTAACAATGTGACCTTTAGATCACTTAGCGGCGCAGAAAAATCTGGAAAAAATATCTGCTCTAATAAATAACATACTGTGTTCTTATACATGTTGAAAAATAGGTTGGTTGAAAAAGTCATATATGGCTAGATGTATTTTAGACACCATTAAACAGCAAGACAAGTTCCCTTTCTGGTCAGGAATAGTGTTGAGCCACCCCCGTAGTGTTCGGGTTCGGTTCGGTTCGTCGAACACCGGGATGTTCGAGGAACTGTTCGTCGAACTGTTCGTCGAACACCTTAGAACACCGTCGAACACCGTTAAAACCAATGGCAGGCAAACAAAAACACATAGAAACACATAGAAAACACCTGCAAAGGTGTCCAAAAGCTGACAAACTGCTCAGAAGACACTCTCTTTAAAAAAGCCGGCCGGCAAATTCAGCAGCGGCATACACCGGTACCCGACAATTTAGACAAGAAGGAATAGAGCATCACACATAGATTAGATAGATAGAAACATGTCAGTCACACATATAAGAAGCACAGTGACAGTGTTGGTTACTGCACTTGTCATTTAGTGTAAAGGATTTATTAAAAAAAATATTAGTGTTTTCGTGCACCGTCTCTTTAAAAAAGCCGGCCGGCAATTCAGCATCTGTACCCGACAATTTAGAACAGAAAGAATAGAGCTTCACACATAGATTAGATAGATAGAAACATGTCAGTCACATATATAATAAGTACAGTGATAGTGTTGCTTACTGTACTTGTCATTTAGTGTAAAGGATTTATTTAAAAAAATAATAGTGTTTTCATGCACTGTCTCTTTAAAAAAGCCGGCCGGCAATTCAGCATCTGTACCCGACAATTTATAACAGACAGAATAGAGCTTCACACATAGATTAGATAGATAGGAACATGTCAGTCACATATATATGAAGTACAGTGATAGTGTTGGTTACTGTACTTGTCATTTAGTATTAAAATAAAGGATTTATTATTAAAAAAATTGGCGTGGGGTTCCCCTTAATTTTAGGCTCTAGCGGAGGTTAAGCAGACGGCTGGGGCAGATGTTTGAAGCCTGGGAAGGGGGTAATACCCACGGAGCTTCCCAGGCTACTAATATCAGCCCCCAGCTGAATACATAGCCTTTACTAGCTATTAAAATGGGGGACCCCCCAAAAAAAATGACGTGGGGTCCCCCCTAATTTAATAGCTAGCAAAGGCTAGGCAGACAGCTGGGGGCTGATATTAATAGCCCAGGAAGGGAGCCATGAATATTGGCCCCCTCCCAGGCTAGAAACACCAGCCGTCAGCCGCCCCAGAAATGGCGCATTCATAGGATGCGCCAATTCTGGCACTTAGCCTCGCTCTTCCACGCTGCCCTGGTGCGGTGGCAGGGGGTAATAGGGTTGGGGTTGATGTCAGCTTATAATGCCAGCTGACATCAAGCCCAGGTTAGTAATGGAGAGGCGTCTATAAGACACCCCCATTACTAACCCCATAGTCAAAGTTAAAAAAAACACAAACACCCAGAATAAAGTCCTTTAATTGAAATAAAGACACAGTCCTTTATTGTTCTAAATTAAACCATACTTACCGTCACGCCCATTCCAGCTGAAGCCAACGATCTCCTGCAATAAAAGTAAAATAATAAAGCAACATCATCCTTACCTTTCCATGGTTCCCACGACAGCTTCAGCTCTGCTACATCGAGATGACAGGCTGGACCGCAGCAGAACGCTGCCATCCAGCCTGTCATCCCGCAGACACTGAGAAGCGCAGGCTTGCTTGCGCTGCTCAGCGTCTCTCTGTGACGACATCCAGATGAGCCGAGTTCATGTCCAATGAACTCGGCTCACCTCATTCACGTCACTGACAGCGTGGGAAAATTCTCACGCTGAAGCGCTGATTGCAGGAGAATTTTCCCACGCTGTCAGTGACGTGCAGGAGGTGAGCTGAGTTCATTGGACATGAGCTCACCTCATGCACATCACTGACAGCGTGGGAGAATTCTCCTGCACTCAGCACTTCAGCGTGAGAATTTTCCCACGCTGTCAGTGACGTGCATGAGGTGAGCCGAGTTCATTGGACATGACCTCGGCTCATCTGGATGCCGTCACAGCGAGACACTGAGGAGCGCAAGCATGCCTGCGCTTCTCAGTGTCTGCGGGATGACAGACTGGATGGCAGCGTTCTGCTGCGGTCCAGCCAGTCATCTCGATGTAGCAGAGCTGAAGCTGTCGTGGGAACCATGGAAAGGTAAGGATGAGGTTGGTTTATTATTTTTCTTTTATTGCAGGAGATCGTTGGCTTCAGCTGGAATGGGTGTGATGGTAAGTATGGTTTAATTTAGAACAATAAAGAATTGTGTCTTTATTTCAATTAAAGGACTTTATTCTGGGTGTTGTGTTTTTTTTAAATACTTTACTAGAAATTCATGGCGGTCATGTCTAATACTGGCGTGACCCCATGAATTTTGGGCTTGGGGCCAGCTGATAATACCAAGCTGGCCCTAACCCCTTTATTACCCAGTGAGCCACCGCACCAGGGCCCTGGATGAGTTGGGTACAGCGCCAGAAGATGGCGCTTCTATGAACGCGCCATTTTCCGGGGTGGCTGCGGACTGCAATTTGTAGCGGGGGGGGGCCCAGAAAGCTTGGGCCTCCCTGCGCTGCAGATTCCAGCCCCCAGCTGCCTAGTTGTACCTGGCTGGACACAAAAATAGGGCGAAGCCCCACGTACTTTTTTTTTAATTATTTCATGAAATTCATGAAATAATTAAGAAAAAAAGGCCTTCCCTATATTGTTGTGTCCGGCCAGGTACAAATAGGCAGCTGGTGGTTGGGGGCAGCCCGTTCCTGCCTGCTGTACCTGGCTGGACACAAATATTGTGCGAAGCCCCACTTCAATTTTTTTTAATTATTTCATGAAATTCATGAAATAATTAAGAAAAAAAGGGCTTCCCTATATTGTTGTGTCCGGCCAGGTACAAATAGGCAGCTGGTGGATGGGGGCAGCCCGTTCCTGCCTGCTGTACCTGGCTGGACACAAATATAGTGCGAAGCCCCACTTAAATTTTTTTAAATTATTTCAGGAAATTCATGAAATAATTTTAAAAAAATTGACGTGGGGCTTCGCACTATATTTGTGTCCAGCCAGGTACAGCAGGCAGGAACGGGCTGCCCCCAACCACCAGCTGCCTATTTGTACCTGGCCGGACACAACAATATAGGGAAGCCCTTTTTTCTTAATTATTTCATGAAATAATTTAAAGAAAATTGACGTGGGGCTTCGCCCTGTTTTTGTGTCCAGCCAGGTACAACTAGGCAGCTGGGGGCTGGAATCCGCAGCGCAGGGAGGCCCAAGCTTTCTGGGCCACCCCCGCTGCAAATTGCAGTCCGCAGCCACCCTGGAAAATGGCGCGTTCATAGAAGCGCCATCTTCTGGCGCTGTACCCAACTCATCCAGGGCCCTGATGCGGTGGCTCACTGGGTAATAAAGGGGTTAGGGCCAGCTTGGCATTATCAGCTGGCCCTAAGCCCGAAATTCATGGGGTCACGCCAATATTAGACATGACCACCATGAATTTCTAGTAAAGAATTTAAAAAAAACACAACACCCAGAAAAAAGTCCTTTAATTGAAATAAACACACAATTCTTTATTGTTCTAAATTAAACCATACTTACCATCACGCCCATTCCAGCTGAAGCCAACGATCTCCTGAAATAAAAGAAAAATAATAAAGCAACATCATCCTTACCTTTCCATGGTTCCCATGACAGCTTCAGCTCTGCTACATCGAGATGACAGGCTGTACCGCAGCAGAACGCTGCCATCCAGTCTGTCATCCCGCAGACACTGAGAAGCGCAGGCTTGCTTGCGCTCCACAGTGTCTCTCTGTGAGGGCATCCAGATGAGCCGAGTTAATGTCCAATGAACTCGGCTCACTTCATGCACGTCACTGACAGCGTGGGAAAATTCTCCTGCACTCAGCGCTTCAGCGTGGGAGAATTCTCGCACTGAAGCGCTGAGTGCAGGAGAATTCTCCCACGCTGTCAGTGACGTGCAGGAGGTGAGCTGAGTTCATTGGACATGAGCTCACCTTATGCACGTCACTGACAGCGTGGGAAAATTCTCCTGCAATCAGCGCTTCAGCTTGAGAATTTTCCCACGCTGTCAGTGACGTGCATGAGGTGAGCCGAGTTCATTGGACATGAACTCGGCTCATCTGGATGTCGTCACAGAGAGACGCTGAGCAGCGCAAGCAAGCCTGCACTTCTCAGTGTCTGCGGGATGAGAGGCTGGATGGCAGCGTTCTGCTGCGGTCCAGCCTGTCATCTCGATGTAGCAGAGCTGAAGCTGTCGTGGGAACCATGGAAAGGTAAGGATGAGGTTGCTTTATTATTTTTCTTTTATTGCAGGAGATCGTTGGCTTCAGCTGGAATGGGCGTGACGGTAAGTATGGTTTAATTTAGAACAATAAAGGACTGTGTCTTTATTTCAATTAAAGGACTTTATTCTGGGTGTTTGTGTTTTTTTAACTTTGACTATGGGGTTAGTAATGGGGGTGTCTTATAGACGCCTCTCCATTACTAACCTGGGCTTGATGTCAGCTGGCATTATAAGCTGACATCAACCCCAACCCTATTACCCCCTGCCACCGCACCAGGGCAGCGTGGAAGAGCGAGGCTAAGTGCCAGAATTGGCGCATCCTATGAATGCGCCATTTCTGGGGCGGCTGACGGCTGGTGTTTCTAGCCTGGGAGGGGGCCAATATTCATGGCTCCCTTCCTGGGCTATTAATATCAGCCCCCAGCTGTCTGCCTAGCCTTTGCTAGCTATTAAATTAGGGGGGACCCCACGTCATTTTTTTGGGGGGGTCCCCCATTTTAATAGCTAGTAAAGGCTATGTATTCAGCTGGGGGCTGATATTAGTAGCCTGGGAAGCTCCGTGGGTATTACCCCCTTCCCAGGCTTCAAACATCTGCCCCAGCCGTCTGCTTAACCTCCGCTAGAGCCTAAAATTAAGGGGAACCCCACGCCAATTTTTTTAATAATAAATCCTTTATTTTAATACTAAATGACAAGTACAGTAACCAACACTATCACTGTACTTCATATATATGTGACTGACATGTTTCTATCTATCTAATCTATGTGTGAAGCTCTATTCTGTCTGTTATAAATTGTCGGGTACCGCTGCTGAATTGCCGGCCGGCTTTTTTAAAGAGACGGTGCATGAAAACACTATTATTTTTTTTGATAAATCCTTTACGCTAAATGACAAGTACAGTAAGCAACACTGTCACTGTACTTCGTATATATGTGGCTGACATGTTTATATCTATCTAATCTGTGTGTGAAGCTCTATTCTTTCGGTTCTAAATTGTCGGGTACAGGTGTATGCCGCTGCTGAATTGCCGGCTTTTCATGTTTCACTGTTGGCACTGTTCCCATCGATTTGGGCAATCACTGTAATGCCACAACCACCATGGCTGTGGCATTACAGTGAGTGGCAGACAATCCATGCAGGACACGCTTTTGGTGCACGAACAGTTATCGAACATAACCTCGAACAGCCGAATTTTTTGCAAATCGTTCGGGTTCGTCGAAGAACTCGAACACCGCCCAAAACAGCTCGAATTTGAGATTGGCGAACAGTTCTAGTCGAACACCGCTCATCTCTAGTCAGGAAAAGGGAAGAATTATCATTATTAGTGATGAGTAGTGTTGAGCATTCCGATACTGAAATATCGGGTATCGACCGATATTCGCTGTATTGGAGTTCAGATACTGAGTACCGATACTTTTAGAATATCGAATACCGGAATCGGAAGTTCCCATAATGCAATGAGCCAGTTTGATTTTATTCAGCCAATGAGGATCCTATGAAGTGTGGGCACATCCTGTTAGGCATGTTAGGCATGTTAACTAATGGCATGGCTGTGATTGGCTGCTGAAATGATGTCATGATGCACTATAAAAGCCGCCGCCGCCATTTTGGGTTCACTCTGCTGTGAATTCAGTTAGGGACAGGACACTGTTGTTCTGAGGGACAGTTTGAGCTAGCGATTTGCTTTATTGTGCTTTACCCAGGCTACTTTATAAACCGCTGTGCGAGAAGCTTTCTTTTGCCTTGCAGCGCTAGTGCACAGTTCTCTGCACTGTTCACGGCTGTCTGTGAGGTCTCTGTGTGTGAGTGCAGCTCATGCTGTAGTGTGTTCTGCCGCCACGTCCGGTTGTAGTCCGCTCAGCTTGCGTCACTGCCTCATACATTGTCCTTTTTTGCATTAGTGCTGCTCATTTTTCCTGATTTCTCCTACTAGTGTGGTTCCATCCGTATCCAGCTAGATTGCTTCCAAACACACTATATAGGAGTAGATAGAGAAGCTTTCTTTTGCCTTGCAGCGCTAGTGCACAGTTCTCTGCACTGTTCACGGCTGTCTGCGAGGTCTCTGTGTGTGAGTTCAGCTCACCCTGTAGTGTGTTCTGCAGCCACGTCCGGTTGTAGTCCGCTCAGCGTGCGTCACTGCCTCATACATTGTCCTTTTTTGCATTAGTGCTGCTCATTTTTCCTGATTTCTCCTATTAGTGTGGTTTCATCCGTTTCCAGCTAGATTGCTTGCAAACAAACTATATAGGAGTAGATAGAGGCCTTTCTGCAGCCTTGTGCCCTGCAGCCCCAGCCAGATTAGTATTAGCCTATTTTTTGTAGCCTCATCTATTGCATTGTAGGTTACCTTCCTGAATTGTAATAGCTACAAAAAGTTTGTGATACTATCGGTTTTACATCTTTGGGTACATCCAGTGTCTTTTTGTGAAAGAAAAAAACATAAATAAAGTTCACCAAACACTCCACTTTACAGTTGTGTAGGCCACATTAGCTCATATTAAAGTCTAGTCCACACTTTATAAAATTAGTGTTTCTTATACCTGCTAGCAGCTGTTCAGGAATAAGCACACTAAGCCCTTAGTACTTTTCTGCCTATCTTTATCAGTCTACCAAGATGAAGAAGGCAGGGAGTAAGGCATGTGGTTGTGGGCGTGGAGTTTCTGCAGGGAGAGGACGTGGGGATTCTGTGCCTGCTGCGGGCACCAGTGACTCAGCATCCCCCAGTTTTACCAGGGAACAGTCCTTTATGCGCAGCTTTGTAGGAGCTCGCTGTACCCCACTGCGGCGGGAGGACCAAATTGAAGCCGTTGTCGGATGGATGGCAGCTAACGCATCAACTTCAATTAGTTCCAGATCCTCTCAGGTCCTGAGCACTGAAGAGCACCCATCTGTCTCTTCACCACCTGCCAAATTGCCCAGGCAGTCAGAGAGCCCTGGACAGGAGCCATCTCTACTTCTGTTCTCTGAATCTCTTGGCTTGGAAAGAGGGGGCGAGCAAAGCAGAATTCTAGAATTTGAAGAAGAGGTAGTATGCAGTGATGCGCAACCGCTTTGTCTCTCTGAATCTGAAGAGGCGGGTGGGCCAGTGCCTATGGTCAGCACACCTCAGTACGCATCTGATGATGAGACTCAGGTGCCACTTTCTGGTGCATACTGTGCTCTCGAGACTACCCAGGAGAAGCAGTTGTTTGAAGAGGGTAGTGTAGATGATGAGGTCCTTGACCCATCATGGCGTGAGGTACAGGAAGGTGGTGGGAGCAGCTCTGAGGAAGAGATTCCCCGAACGGCCCAAAAAGGAGGGAGAGGGAGGGGGCAGACTTGGTTGCCTGTAGCCTCCACTTCGGCACCCATTAGGAGCATGCATATTCCAAAACCCAAAACGGGCGCTCCCAAGACTTGCAGTGCCTGGTCCTTTTTTGACACAGTTGCAGATGACATTTGTTTTGTCAAATGCAAGCTGTGTCATCAGAAAATGAAAAGAGGGAAAAGTGTCAGCAACCTCAATACCACAAATATGTGTAAACATGTGCGGACCAAGCATGTGGTGGAGTTACAAAGACACACTGAAGATCTAGGCCAACCTACAGCGCCACCTACCACCTCTTCAGCTCGTGTTGTAGCCTCTTCCTCCAGCTCACACACAGCTGGTTCGGCTTCCTCACAGGATCGCCATGGAAGAACCTCTGGCACTGTTGTACAGAGACACAGTGTCATT
Organism: Phyllobates terribilis; assembly: GCF_046119375.1. Taxonomy (NCBI): domain Eukaryota; kingdom Metazoa; phylum Chordata; class Amphibia; order Anura; family Dendrobatidae; genus Phyllobates; species Phyllobates terribilis. Next base: position 744,926,887 of record NW_027362762.1, read on the forward strand.
CCACCCACAGCACCACATTCCCTGTCATCCTCACTAGAGATGAGCGGTGTTCGACTAGAACTGTTCGCCAATCTCAAATTCGAGCTGCTTTGGGCGGTGTTCGAGTTGTTCGACGAACCCGAACGATTTGCAAAAAATTCGGCTGTTCGAGGTTATGTTCGATAACTGTTCGTGCACCAAAAGCGTATCCTGCATGTCTGGTGCTATTTAGAGCACCAATCATGCAGGGATTGTCTGCCACTCACTGTAATGCCACAGCCATGGTGGTTGTGCCATTACAGTGATTGCCCAAATCGATGGGAACAGTGCCAACAGTGAAACATGAAAAGCCGGCAATTCAGCAGCGGCATACACCGGTACCCGACAATTTAGAACCGAAAGAATAGAGCTTCACACATAGATTAGATAGATATAAACATGTCAGCCACATATATACGAAGTACAGTGAAAGTGCTGCTTACTGTACTTGTCATTTAGCGTAAAGGATTTATCAAAAAAAATAATAGTGTTTTCATGCACTGTCTCTTTAAAAAAGCCGGCCGGCAATTCAGCAGCGGTACCCGACAATTTAGAATAGAAGGAATAGAGAATCACACATAGATTAGATAGATAGAAACATGTCAGTCACATATATATGAAGTACAGTGACAGTGTTGCTTACTGTACTTGTCATTTAGTGTAAAGGATTTATTAAAAAAAATAATAGTGTTTTCATGCACCGTCTCTTTAACAAAGCCGGCCGGCAATTCAGCATCTGTACCCGACAATTTATAACAGACAGAATAGAGCTTCACACATAGATTAGATAGATAGAAACATGTCAGTCACATATATATGAAGTACAGTGATAGTGTTGGTTACTGTACTTGTCATTTAGTATTAAAATAAAGGATTTATTATTAAAAAAATTGGCGTGGGGTTCCCCTTAATTTTAGGCTCTAGCGGAGGTTAAGCAGACAGCTGGGGCAGATGTTTGAAGCCTGGGAAGGGGGTAATACCCACGGAGCTTCCCAGGCTACTAATATCAGCCCCCAGCTGAATACCTAGCCTTTACTAGCTATTAAAATGGGGGACCCCCCCAAAAAAATGACGTGGGGTCCCCCCTAATTTAATAGCTAGCAAAGGCTAGGCAGACAGCTGGGGGCTGATATTAATAGCCCAGGAAGGGAGCCATGAATATTGGCCCCCTCCCAGGCTAGAAACACCAGCCGTCAGCCGCCCCAGAAATGGCGCATTCATAGGATGCGCCATTTCTGGCACTTAGCCTCGCTCTTCCCACTGCCCTGTAGCGGTGGCAGTGGGGTAATAGGGCTGGGGTTGATGTCAGCTTATAATACCAGCTGACATCAAGCCCAGGTTAGTAATGGAGAGGCGTCTATAAGACACCCCCATTACTAACCCCATAGTCAAAGTTAAAAGAAAACACAAACACCCAGAATAAAGTCCTTTAATTGAAATAAAGACACAATCCTTTATTGTCCTAAATTAAACCATACTTACCATCACGCCCATTCCAGCTGAAGCCAACGATCTCCTGTAATAAAAATAAAATAATAAAGCAACCTCATCCTTACCTTTCCATGGTTCCCACGACAGCTTCAGCTCTGCTACATCGAGATGACAGGCTGGACCGCAGCAGAACGCCGCCATCCAGCCTGTCATCCCGCAGACACTGAGAAGAGCAGGCATGCTTGCGCTCCACATTGTCTCTCTGTGACGGCATAAAGATGAGCCGAGGTCATGTCCAATGAACTCGGCTCACCTCATGCACGTCACTTACAGCGTGGGAGAATTCTCACGCTGAAGCGCTGAGTGCAGGAGAATTTTCCCACGCTGTCAGTGACGTGCATGAGGTGAGCCGAGTTCATTGGACATGACCTCGGCTCATCTGGATGCCGTCACAGAGAGACAATGTGGAGCGCAAGCATGCCTGCTCTTCTCAGTGTCTGCGGGATGACAGGCTGGATGGCGGCGTTCTGCTGCGGTCCAGCCTGTTATCTCGATGTAGCAGAGCTGAAGCTGTCGTGGGAACCATGGAAAGGTAAGGATGAGGTTGCTTTATTATTTTATTTTTATTACAGGAGATCGTTGGCTTCAGCTGGAATGGGCGTGATGGTAAGTATGGTTTAATTTAGAACAATAAAGGATTGTGTCTTTATTTCAATTAAAGGACTTTATTCTGGGTGTTGTGTTTTTTTTAAATACTTTACTAGAAATTCATGGCGGTCATGTCTAATACTGGCGTGACCCCATGAATTTTGGGCTTGGGGCCAGCTGATAATACCAAGCTGGCCCTAACCCCTTTATTACCCAGTGAGCCACCGCACCAGGGCCCTGGATGAGTTGGGTACAGCGCCAGAAGATGGCGCTTCTATGAACGCGCCATTTTCCGGGGTGGCTGCGGACTGCAATTTGCAGCGGGGGGGGGCCCAGAAAGCTTGGGCCTCCCTGCGCTGCAGATTCCAGCCCCCAGCTGCCTAGTTGTACCTGGCTGGACACAAAAATAGGGCGAAGCCCCACGTATTTTTTTTTTAATTATTTCATGAAATTCATGAAATAATTAAGAAAAAAAGGCCTTCCCTATATTGTTGTGTCTGGCCAGGTACAAATAGTCAGCTGGTGGTTGGGGGCAGCCAGTTCCTGCCTGCTGTACCTGGCTGGACACAAATATAGTGCGAAGCCCCACGTCAATTTTTTTAAATTATTTCAGGAAATTCATGAAATAATTAAAAAAAAATTGACGTGGGGCTTCGCACTATATTTGTGTCCAGTCAGGTGCAGCAGGCAGGAACGGGCTGCCCCCAACCACCAGCTGCCTATTTGTACCTGGCCGGACACAACAATATAGGGAAGCCCTTTTTTTCTTAATTATTTCATGAAATAATTTAAAGAAAATTGACGTGGGGCTTCGCCCTGTTTTTGTGTCCAGCCAGGTACAACTAGGCAGCTGGGGGCTGGAATCCGCAGTGCAGGGAGGCCCAAGTTTTCTGGGCCACCCCCGCTGCAAATTGCAGTCTGCAGCCACCCCGGAAAATGGCGCGTTCATAGAAGCGCTATCTTCTGGCGCTGTACCCAACTCATCCAGGGCCCTGGTGCGGTGGCTCACTAGGTAATAAAGGGGTTAGGGCCAGCTTGGCATTATCAGCTGGCCCTAAGCCCAAAATTCATGGGGTCACGCCAATATTAGACATGACCACCATGAATTTCTAGTAAAGTATTTAAAAAAAACACAACACCCAGAAAAAAGTCCTTTAATTGAAATAAACACACAATTCTTTATTGTTCTAAATTAAACCATACTTACCGTCACGCCCATTCCAGCTGAAGCAAACGATCTCCTGAAATAAAAGAAAAATAATAAAGCAACATCATCCTTACCTTTCCATGGTTCCCATGACAGCTTCAGCTCTGCTACATCGAGATGACAGGCTGGACCGCAGCAGAACGCTGCCATCCAGCCTGTCATCCCGCAGACACTGAGAAGCGCAGGCTTGCTTGCGCTCCACAGTGTCTCTCTGTGAGGGCATCCAGATGAGCCGAGTTAATGTCCAATGAACTCGGCTCACCTCATGCACGTCACTGACAGCGTGGGAAAATTCTCCTGCACTCAGCGCTTCAGCGTGGGAGAATTCTCACACTGAAGCGCTGAGTGCAGGAGAATTCTCCCACGCTGTCAGTGACGTGCAGGAGGTGAGCTGAGTTCATTGGACATGAGCTCACCTTATGCACGTCACTGACAGCGTGGGAAAATTCTCCTGCACTCAGCGCTTCAGCGTGGGAGAATTCTCACGCTGAAGCGCTGAGTGCAGGAGAATTCTCCCACGCTGTCAGTGACGTGCAGGAGGTGAGCTGAGTTCATTGGACATGAGCTCACCTTATGCACGTCACTGACAGCGTGGGAGAATTCTCCTGCACTCAGCGCTTCAGCGTGAGAATTTTCCCACGCTGTCAGTGACGTGCATGAGGTGCGCCGAGTTCATTGGACATGAACTCGTCTCATCTTTATGCCGTCACAGCCAGACACTGCAGAGCGCAAGCATGCCTGCGCTTCTCAGTGTCTGCGGGATGACAGGCTGGATGGCAGCGTTCTGCTGCAGTCCAGCCTGTCATCTCGATGTAGCAGAGCTGAAGCTGTCGTGGGAACCATGGAAAGGTAAGGATGATGTTGCTTTATTATTTTTCTTTTATTGCAGGAGATCGTTGGCTTCAGCTGGAATGGGCGTGATGGTAAGTATGGTTTAATTTAGAACAATAAAGGATTGTGTCTTTATTTCAATTAAAGGACTTTATTCTGGGTGTTTGTGTTTTCTTTTAACTTTGACTATGGGGTTAGTAATGGGGGTGTCTTATAGACGCCTCTCCATTACTAACCTGGGCTTGATGTCAGCTGGCATTATAAGCTGACATCTACCCCAGCCCTATTACCCCCTGCCACCGCTACAGGGCAGCGTGGAAGAGCGAGGCTAAGTGCCAGAATTGGCGCATCCTATGAATGCGCCATTTCTGGGGCGGCTGACGGCTGGTGTTTCTAGCCTGGGAGGGGGCCAATATTCATGGCTCCCTTCCTGGGCTATTAATATCAGCCCCCAGCTGTCTGCCTAGCCTTTGCTAGCTATTAAATTAGGGGGGACCCCACGTCATTTTTTTGGGAGGGTTCCCCCATTTTAATAGCTAGTAAAGGCTATGTATTCAGCTGGGGGCTCAAATTAGTAGCCTGGGAAGCTCCGTGGGTATTACCCCCTTCCCAGGCTTCAAACATCTGCCCCAGCTGTCTGCTTAACCTCCGCTAGAGACTAAAATTAAGGGGAACCCCACGCCAATTTTTTTTAATAATAAATCCTTTATTTTAATACTAAATGACAAGTACAGTAACCAACACTATCACTGTACTTCATATATATGTGACTGACATGTTTCTATCTATCTAATCTATGTGTGAAGCTCTATTCTGTCTGTTATAAATTGTCGGGTACAGATGCTGAATTGCCGGCCGGCTTTTTTAAAGAGACGGTGCATGAAAACACTATTATTTTTTTTAATAAATCCTTTACACTAAATGACAAGTACAGTAAGCAACATTGTCACTGTACTTCATATATATGTGACTGACATGTTTCTATCTATCTAATCTATGTGTGAAGCTCTATTCTGTCTGTTATAAATTGTCGGGTACAGATGCTGAATTGCCGGCCGGCTTTTTTAAAGAGACAGTGCATGAAAACACTATTATATTTTTTAATAAATCCTTTACACTAAATGACAAGTACAGTAAGCAACACTGTCACTGTACTTCATATATATGTGACTGACATGTTTCTATCTATCTAATCTATGTGTGAGGCTCTATTCCTTCTTGTCTAAATTGTCGGGTACCGGTGTATGCCGCTGCTGAATTGCCGGCCGGCTTTTTTAAAGAAAGCGTCTTCTGAGCAGTTTGTCAGCTTTTGGACACCTTTGAAGGTGTTTTCTATGTGTTTCTATGTGTTTTTGTTTGCCTGCCATTGGTTTTAACGGTGTTCGACGGTGTTCTAAGGTGTTCGACGAACAGTTCGACGAACAGTTCCTCGAACATCCCGGTGTTCGACGAACCGAACCGAACCCGAACACTACGGGGGTGGCTCAACACTAATCCTCACACTCCCAGGCCAGTCTACAGCCATCGTTAGCACAGGCATGGGAGAAAAGGTGCCCATACTCAGCAAACCACCCCCAAGCACAGGCTCTGAATTCTGGCATTGCAAAACTACGTCCCTTTAAATGCTATCATTCAGGCTGGTGGAGACTGACACCTTCCGTAACTTGATGGCATTGGCAGTCCCACAATACAACGTGCCCAGCCGCTTTTATTTCAGCAGGCAAGCCGTCCCTGCCCTGCAACAGCATGTGGAGGGAAAAATTAAACATACGCTACAAAACACCGTCAGTAGCAAGGTCCACCTGACCACCGATGCGTGGACTAGTAAGCATGGACAGGGACGATACCTTTCCCTCACTGCCCATTGGGTAAATGTTGTGGAGCCGGGTACAGATCTTGAGAGTGGCGCTGTACGTGTTCTGCCAACTCCAAGGATTGCAGGAATCCAGTCTGTACACATTGACTCCTCCTCATACTCCAGTTCCTCTGAATCAGTGCTGCAGGAGCCGTCACGGTCTACCTCCACATCGACCTGTGAACGGTTACCTGTTACGACCGATATGAGCACAGCCGTGGCCAAACGTAAACAGGCCGTATTGAAATTAATTTCTTTGGGGAATCGAAGACACACAGCCCAGGAGCTCTGGAATGCCATCAAGCAGCAGAGCGACGTGTGGTTTGTGCCTGCGAATCTCCAGCCAGGCGTGGTAGTGTGTGACAATGGCCGAAATCTGGTGGCAGCTCTGGGCCTAGGCAACCTCACTCACATCCCATGTCTGGCACATGTGCTCAACATGGTCGTGCCGAGTTTTTTGAGGGACTATCCGGATGTTGATGCACTGCTGCACAAGGTCCGCATAGAGTGCGCTCACTTTCGGCGTTCCAGCATCGCAAGATCGCACATTGCAGATCTGCAGCACCGATTACGCCTTCCGGAACATCGCATCATATGTGACCTACCCACCAGGTGGAATTCAACGTTACATATGTTGGAGAGGTTGTGTGAGCAGCAGGCAGCAGTAATGGAGTACCAGCTGCGCGCCGTTCACACTTCACCACCACTGAGTGGGCCACTATGAAGGACATCTGCCACGTTTTGCATGCCTTCGATTATTCCATGCGGATGGCGAGTGCAGATGATGCACTAGTCAGCATGACTATCCCCCTTATCTGCCTGCTTGAAAAAATACTGCAAGCACTAAGGGAGGAGGTTTTGGAAGAGGTGGAGGATGAGGAGTCACAAATGCCATCTGCTTCTGTACAGTCTGCGCAACGTGGTTCCTCACAAAGGCCTAGGCAGGGGACACTTTGTGAGGAGGATGAGGAGGAGTCAATGGAGGAGGAAGACATCTGTCCAGAGGAGGGAGGTACACAATGCTCTAGTAGTCAGTATCTAGAGCGAGGGTGGGGTGATGCAGAGCAGGCAGAGATCACGCCTCAAGCAGGGGACAGCGTTTCTTGGCCAATTGTCAGTCTGCAGCACATGGTTGATTTCATGCTGCAGTGCCTGAGAAACGACCGCCGCATCGCCCACATTCTCAACACGGCTGATTATTGGGTGTCCACCCTCTTAGATACCCGCTACCGGGACAACTTACAAAGCCTCATAACACCGTTGAACCGGGAGCGTAAAATGCGGGAGTACCAAGACACACTGGTGCATTCCATCATGTTCTCCATTCCACCCGAGAGCAGTGCTGCTAGTGCTTTACAAAGCAGCTCAGTGCGTCGAGGCAGTGGAGGAAGCTCTGCACAAAGAGGGAGCAGAAGCAGCGCCTCAGCACAAGGCAAGACCAGTATGGCCCAAATGTGGCAACTTTTTGTGTCCCCGCCACAAATGTCTACACCATCACAGACGGCTCCAGTCAGCAGGAGGCAACGTTTCCGTCAGATGGTGACAGACCACATGTCTTGCCCTCTCAGTGTACTCCCAGACGGCTCTTCTCCCTTCAAGTTTTGGGTCTGTAAGCTGGATACATGGCCAGAGCTTAGTCAGTATGCATTGGAGGTGCTGGCTTGCCCTGCTGCTAGTGTATTATCGGAACCCGTCTTTAGTGCCGCAGGTGGTGTACTAACAGACCGTCGCATGCGACTATCCTCCGATAACGTTGACCGGCTTACTTTTCTGAAAATGAGCAAGGCCTGGATCTCGCATGAATTTGCCAGTCCTATTCTAGATTAAATAATTGGTTGTCAACAGTATCCAGGTCTCCTGAACTGAAATCCCTGGGCTCCAACACCGCCAGCTGCTGCTCAGAAGTGCCGTCTGCACAGTCAACACTTGCTCCAGTGTTATTGGGGTTCAGTAACTTCAGCTGATCCCCGGCTGTGTGTCGGCAATTTCTCCTGCTCTGTCCACATTCACACTACTACTGATTTTAAACTTGCTCCAATTAGGCCTCTGGCTCCTCTCTGTTTTCAGTATTTACCCTGGGCTCCAACACCGCCAGTTGCTGCTCAGAAGTGCCGTCTGCACAGTCAACACTTGCTCCAGTGTTATTGGGGTTCAGTAACGTCAGCAGATCCCCTGCTGTGTGTCCGACAATTTCTCCTGCTCTGTCCACATTCACACTACTACTGATTCTACACTTGCTCCAATTAGGCCTCTGGCTCCTCTCTGTTTTCAGTATTTATCCTGGGCTCCAACATCGCCAGTTGCTGCTCAGAAGTGCCGTCTGCACAGTCAACACTTGCTCCAGTGTTATTGGGGTTCAGTAGCGTCAGCTGATCCCCTGCTGTGTGTCCGGCAATTTCTCCTGCTCTGTCCACATTCACACTACTACTGATTTTAAACTTGCTCCAATTAGGCCTCTGGCTCCTCTCTGTTTTCAGTATATACCCTGGGCTCCAACACCGCCAGTTGCTGCTCAGAAATGCCGTCTGCACAGTCAACACTTGCTCCAGTGTTATTGGGGTTCAGTAATGTCAGCTGATCCCCTGCTGTGTGTCCGACAATTTCTCCTGCTCTGTCCACATTCACACTACTACTGATTCTACACTTGCTCCAATTAGGCCTTTGGCTCCTCTCTGTTTTCAGTATTTACCCTGGGCTCCAACCCTGCCAGTTGCTGCTCAGAAGTGCCGTCTGCACAGTCAACACTTGCTCCAGTGTTATTGGGGTTCAGTAACGTCAGCTGATCCCCTGCTGTGTGTCCGGCAATTTCTCCTGCTCTGTCCACATTCACACTACTACTGATTTTAAACTTGCTCCAATTAGGCCTCTGGCTCCTCTCTGTTTTCAATATTTACCCTGGGCTCCAACACTGCCAGTTTCTGCTCAGAAGTGCCGTCTGCACAGTCAACACTTGCTCCAGTGCTATTGGGGTTCAGTAACGTCAGCTGATCCCCTGCTGTGTGTCCGACAATTTCTCCTGCTCTGTCCACATTCACACTACTACTGATTTTACACTTGCTCCAATTAGGCCTCTGGCTCCTCTCTGTTTTCAGTATTTACCCTGGGCTCCGACACCGCCAGTTGCTGCTCTGAAGTGCCGTCTGCACAGTCAACACTTGCTCCAGTGTTATTGGGGTTCAGTAACGTCAGCTGATCCCCGGCTGTGTGTCCGGCAATTTCTCCTGTTAAGTCCACATTCACACTACTACTGATTTTAAACTTGCTCCAATTAGGCCTCTGGCTCCTCTCTGTTTTCAGTATTTACCCTGGGCTCCAACACCGCCTGTTGCTGCTCAGAAGTGCCGTCTGCACAGTCAACACTTGCTCCAGTGTTATTGGGGTTCAGTAACGTCAGCTGATCCCCTGCTTTGTGTCCGGCAATTTCTCCTGCTCTGTCCACATTCACACTACTACTGATTTTAAACTGGCTCCAATTAGGCCTCTGTTTTTAGTATTTACCCTGGGTTCCAGCACCGCCAGCTGTTTCCCAGCAATGTCTTTGGCATGGGTACTTCCTCCTGCCCTGCCTGGTTCCAGCACGCCAGCTGTTTCCGGGTAGTGTCAACATCACTTTGCCTCCAATATGTTGTCCTGTCGTGTTGCGGTCGGGTTAGCCGACTCTATGGTGCCTGCAGTTTAGGTGACTCCTATGTGGGCTGCGGGATCTGGCAATGAAGGCTGCTTCCATAGTGCCAATAGGACAAGCACTCCCTGTAGGACTGTGGGTTTCGGTAACTCCGGCCGGCTCGCGTCCTTGCAACTTTTTTTTTCATGTGTACCTTCTGCTGCCTATCTGAGTTCCAGTACCATTAGCTGGTTCTTTGGAAGTCAATCTTGAATATGTCCCCCTGGGTTCCAGTAACATCAGCTGGTTCCAGGCAGTGCCTTTGGCTTAGGTGCCTCCTTCTCGGTATCCGAGTTCCACCAACGTCTGCTGGTCCTTGGTAGTGCTTTCTGGCACAGGTACCTCCTGCTTAGTAACCGGGTTCCAGTACCATCAGCTGGTCCTCGGTAGTTCCATTGGCTCTTGTATCTTCTGCTACCCATCCGGGTTCCAGTAACGTTAGATGGTTCTCGGCAGTTCCTCAGCCTTCTTGTACCTTCTGCTACATTTCCAAGTTCAAGCTTTTTGAAATGGTTTTTGGTAATCACTCTGGATCTCCCTGACGACGACCCTGAAGACGACGACCCTGAAGACCACCCCGAAGAAGATGAGGACTCCGAAGACGATGACCCTGAAGATGACGACCCTGAAGACCACCCCGAAGAAGACGAGGACCCCGAAGACGATGACCCTGAAGACGACGACACTGAAGACCACCCCGAAGAAGACGACGACCCTGAAGACGATGACCCTGAAGATGACGACCCTGAAGACCACCCCAAAGAAGACCAAGAAGATGACCCTGAAGAAGATGACCAAGAGGACAAAGAACAAGAAGACAACCACCAAGATACAGAAGAACAAGAGACAGAAGACCAAGAAGCAGAAGAACAAGAAGCTGCAGAACAAAAAGCAGAAGAACATTAAGCATAAGAGTAAAAATCAGAGCAAAAGATATTATCTAAATTATAAGCAGAAGAAGACTAAGCAGTGTATCGGGGTGAGTCCGTTCCTCCTCGTGGTGACCCTGGAAAATACCTGTTGCTGCAGGACAAACTGAACGCGGACAAATCCTGTTTTAAATCTTTTGTGACAGGCAGAACGGAAGGTGTAATCTTCAAACTTTTATAGATAACAACTACAGGAATGCCTGTCACAAATAAGAATATGATGAAGAAAAAGAATATGAAGAAGATGAAGAAGTAGAATATGAAGAAGAATAATAGTTGAATAAGAAGAATATGAAGAATGTAAAAAAAAGAATAATAGGAAGAAGGTGAAGAAGAAGAAGATGAATAAGTTGAAGAAGAAGTTGATGAAAAAGATGCTGCTGCTGAGGATGATGAAGGAGAAAGTGTGGGAGAAGTAAAAAAGAAGGTGAAGAGCATGGAAGTAGTGAAACATAAATATCTGACAAAATATAAAAAAGCTTAACATAGTCAATATCTTTGTAACTCCGAACGTCTTAAAAAAAATATGAATTCCTGCTATTCCATTTGATTGGGCTAAACCTCTATGCCTTTAATGTCTCCTCCACCTCCCCCAATACATTCTACATTATTCTTAGTTGTTTTCCTTCATGTAGAATTAACCTACAAGGAAAGAAAGGGTTTATTTTCATTCCGATATTTGTGTCCCATTGACTTGCATTGTTTTCCGGTATCGGAATCGGCGATATCCGATATTTTTTGGGTATCAGTCCGATCCAATCCGATCCGATATTTCCCGATATGGGAAGGTATCGCTCAACACTAGTGATGAGCGAGCAAGCTCGCTACTGCTCTGTGCTTGCCCGAGCATCTCACTGCTCGAGATGCTCAGTGTTCGCCGAGTATTATCGGGGTTGCTCGGCGGGAGCTCGGTTCCCCTCCCTGCATGCTTGGCGTTCTTTACAGAGCCAATGAACATGCAGGGATTGCCTGCCACTCACTGTAATGCCGCAGCCATGTTGGCTGCGGCATTATAGTGATTGGCTGGCCGCACAGCGTCATCAGGTCTATATCAGACCTGGCGCCGCCATGCTCGTCACAGTCACTCTGGAATCAGACAGTGTAGGGAGAGCTGCTGCTGAGCTAGGGAGAAATTTGCTTGTTTCTAGTTAGTGTAGGTGTACCAAACTATATTAGAGACACATATCCATCTCAGCAAACAATCCTTCTGAGGACTAATCCATCTACAGAGATATCAGGCAGGCAGTGTATATAGGCAGGCAGGGTATATAGCAGACTGCAGTGCACATAGCTCAAGAGGCACCATTCCAGTTTTGTCTGTTGCTGCTGCTAGATATTTCTAGAAATAGGCCCAGGTCTCAGGGGCCAGGAATAATTTTTTTTTGGATCTTAATCCTCATTATTTGCTTAAAAAGCAATCCAGAGAACACAGTTTTTCTGCGCCATTTGATTGTTGGCACTGCAGAATCCAGCCAGGTCCTTTCCATATTAGAGCGCTAAAAATCCAGCTATTTAAAACTGTGGTTTGTCCGTCACACGGTTCACATATAGTTGCGCTGAAAATACTGCCATTTCTGGCCTCCATTAAAAATTTGTGTCAGTGAAGCAATTGACACCAGTTTTCTGTTCAAAATAGTTACCTACAGGCCAGGTATTTAAAACTGTGTTTTCTCCTTCACACGGATCACATATACGTTTTCAAAAAATACTGCCATTTCTGGCCTCCATTAAAAATTTGTTTCAGTGTGTCAGTGAAGCAATTGACACCAGTTTGCTGTTCAAAATAGTTACCTACAGGCCAGGTATTTAAAACTGTGGTTTGTCCATCACATGGATCGCATATAAGTTCGCTCCAAATTCAGTTATTTGTAGTGAGCGTGGAAGATATTGTCCTCCATTTAAAATGGGCAAGGCATGTGGCAAGGGACAAGGAACTGGATGTGATGATGATGGTGCATGCAGAGTCCAAGGCCGTGGGCAAGCTGAAATTGTGCCCCAACAAACACCCACATCTTCTCGCTCGACCTTCCTGTCACAATTAATAGGGAACCGCAGAACACCACTAATGAACACAGAGGAGTGTTAAAAGGTTATTGGTTGGATAGCAGATAATGCTTCCAGTCACTTAGCCACCACCACCACCACCTTGTCTTTCACACGGTCAAGTCTCAGTAGTTGTGAGTCTGGACTGCATATTCCTCAACCTTAGCCTCCTTCCTCCCACCATGCCGAGAGACAACTGATCCCACACTTGGACACTACGAAGAGCTGTTCACTTTTCCATTTATAGATTCAGGCCTCTCGCCCGGTCCACTTGAAGTGGGGCAAGAGGAGATCGCATGTAGCAATACCCAAATATTTGAGCAGCCACGGTCACACAAAGGCGACGGTAGGAAAGTGTCACAAGAGGTGGAGATGATGAGACAAAATTGCCAGAAAGTCAGGAGGAGGACCAGAGTGTGGAAATGGAAGACGAGGTGGTGGATGATATAGTAACTGACCTAACCTGGCAGGAGGACATGCAGGGGGAGGGAGGCAGAGCACCCCAAAAGGCAGGAAGAAGCAGTCTGGTGGCCACAGAAAGAAGGCAGGCAACCGTTCCCCGTAACACCAACACGAAGGAAGTTGCCAGTACAACTGTTAGGTCTTTCCGAGTCTGGTTGTTTTTTAAAGACTCTGCCGATAACCCCAAAAAGGCCATTTGCACCACCTGCCAGTCCAGCATCAGCAGGTGTGGCAAAACGACTAGCCTGACCACCACCAGCATGATCAGGCACATGGCAGTAAAGCACCCAACTTTGTGGGCCGAACCCCAGGGCCCAGGAACAGTGTCTGCGGTGGCACCACTGCTTCTTTCGCTGTTGTGCATGCAAGGCAATCCCCTGTCTATGTTGCATGCGAAGATGCCTTCTGCCCTGCACCTGTCATTGCACACTCTCAAGTAGCAGCATCAGGAAGCACGTCGACGTCCTTGTCCCAGCGCAGCGTTCAGTTGTCCATACCCCAGTTGTTGGAACGCAAGCGCAAATACGCAGCCAACGCCCCACAGGCCACACTACTAAATTCCCACATTTCACGACTGCTTGCGCTAGAAATGTTGCCTTTTGGGCTCGTGGAGATGGAAGCATTAGGAAACCGGATGGCGGCGGCTGTTCCTCGGTACTCGGTCCCCAGCATATTTCTCCCGGTGTGCCGTCCCCGCATTACACAAGCACGTGTCCCAAAACATTAGCCGTGCCCTCAAGAACGCATTCACCGGGAAAGTCCACCTAACCACGGACACGTGGACAAGTGCTTGTGGGCAGGGACAGTACATCTCGCTGACGGCACACTGGATTAACATAGTGGAAGCTGGGACCCAGTCGGACCTTGGGACGGAACACGTCCTCCCGTCGCCAAGGATTGCAGGCCCTAGGTCAATCAGGGTTGCCCCACAGTCTACAGCTCCTGCACCTCATCCTCCTCAGCCTCCCCTTATTCTTCAGCCTCCATGGCCACATCAGTCACAAGCTGGAAGCACTGCAGCACTGCCTCGGCCAGGCAGCAACAGGCTGTGTTGAAGCTAATATGCTTAGGTGACAAACCGCACAATGCTGAAGAGTTGTGGACAGCTCTGAAAGAGCAGGCAGATCTGTGGCTCACACCGCTGAACCTACAGCCAAGCATGGTCATGTGTGACAATGGCCGGAACCTGGTGGCGGCTCTGAGGCGAGGCAAGCTCACACACGTACCATGCCTGGCCCATGTGCTTAACCTCGTGGTTCAGCAATTTCTCAAATCCTACCAGAAGCTGCCGGACCTGCTTGTTAAAGCACGCTGCCTGTGTGCCCATTTTAGAAAGTCACCTACAGATTCCGTAGCCCTTGCCGTTTTTCAGCAGCATTTGCAGCTTCCGGCTCACAGACTGGTGTGTGATGTCCCCACGCATTGGAACTCTACACTGCAGATGTTGGGAAGGATTTGTGAGCAGAAGAGGGCAGTTGTTGAGTACCAACATCAACAAGGCCGTCGGTATTCAGTTCAGACTCCACACAGAACACCTCCGGAGTGGACATGGATGTCAGACATATGTACCAACCTCCAAAACTTTGAAGACTCCACCAAGATGGTGAGCGGCGATGACGCCATAATTATTATCACCATCCCGCTTCTCTGTCTTCTGAAATGCTCTCTGCTCACAATTAAATAGGATGCATTGCAGGTGGAGCACGATGAGATGGAGCAAGGAGCCATACAGGGTGTAGCATCGGCGTCTCTGCCCCCTGCCAGGCAGAGACGCCGTCCCCCTTACCACCGCGGTCCTGCTCCAGCGTCGTCTTCTGACCTCCCTGCAGCTGCTGCTGGTGCACGCAGCCTCCCTGGCTCTGTGCTTAGGGCACGCGCTCCCTCCCTCTTAAAGGGGCCACACGCGCCGTCCTAAAAAGTCCCCGGCCAATCATCGGAGGGCTTTCCTTATAAAATGCACCTCCTCCAATATGGAGGAACCCGTGCAAGGTTTTTGATTTGTGATTCTTGCTTTGCTTCAGCCCCCAGGTCCTTTGCAAGTCAGTCCCGTTCGCCAGCCTGATCTTCTGCTCAGTGCACTAGCCTGACTTCTCTTCTGCCCGACAGTCTGTCTACAGTCCAGTCTGCCAGGCTGTCTATGGGCTCTGCCCGCCTGCTTACCTGGAAGCACCTGCCTGTTACCTACCGTGCCTGCCAGCCCGCTTACCTGGAAGCACCTGCCTGTTACCTGCCGTGCCTGCCTGCCCGCTTTCCTGGAAGCACCCGCCTTTTACCTGCCGTGCTTGCCAGCCCGCTTACCTGGAAGCACCTGCCTGTTACCTGCCGTGCCTGCCAGCCCGCTTACCTGGAAGCACCTGCCTGTTACCTGCCGTGTCTGCCTGCTCGCTTACCTGGAATCACCAGCCAGCTACCTGTTGTGCCGCCAGCTTGCCTACCCGGAACACTCGCCTGACTATCTGCCTAATCAGCCTGCTTGTCTACCCAGACCACCCGTCAGCCTGCCAGCCGAAGCTCATCCGCTGTACCGGTCAGTTCCTGCCTTCTGACCCGTGGGAGTCACCTGCTCTCATACAAGGTCGGTCCCAGAGTGGCACCTGGTTGGTTCCTCCCTGGTTCACGGTCCTTCTGGCCCCTCCTTGCACCGCAGCACAGAGGTTCCACCACCCGGATCCGTAACAGAGGGTGATTACACGCAGCCCAGCCTCATCTCATCCCATCGTGGATTGGGTCACAATAAGGAAGAGGAGGAGGAAGAACAGGAGCTAGTTTCATGTGCTATAGGCGATACTACCTGAACAACTGTTATACTGTCTGTTCAGCGTGGATGGCCTGAGGACAGAGAGAAGGAGGAGGTGGAGAGCATGATCACTCGTCCTCTTGCTGAGGACACGAAAGTCTTGCCTGTTAGCAGTCTGGCACGCATGGCTGAGTTTATGTTACGCTGCCTTTAACATGACCCTCAAAATTTTGGGTGACAGTCATTAATGGTTGGTGACACTTCTAGACCCACGCTACAAGGAGAACTTTGTATCTCTTATTCCTGAGGTGGACAGGTCTACAAAAATGGGGCAGTACCAGAAGGCCCTTGTTGCGGAACTATTAAAAAAATTCCCATCTGAAAACGCTGGCGGCAGAGGTCATAGTTCGTTGGACAACCAAGGACTACAGGCGAGAAAGACACAACTCCAATCCAGCTGAGGCAGGGGAACACTGTCAAAGTTCTGGGAGAATTTTCTCATCCCCTCCCATCGCACAAGTCCTGAGGCACGGGGAACTCTCACAAGGAGTGCAAAATTTGGAAAGATGCTGAGGGAGTACCTTGCCGACCGTACCAACGTCCTCCGTGATTCCTCCGTGTGCCTTATAATTATTGGGTATCCAAGGTGGATACGTGGAATGAACTGGCTCTCTACACCTTGGAGGTCCTGGCCTTCCCTGCCGCCAGCGTTTTATCAGAGCTGGTTTTTAGTGCCTCTGGTGGAATTATAACTGATAAGCGCATCCGCCTGTCAACTGAAAATGCTGACAGGCTGAGTCTTATAAAAATGAACAAGGGCTGGATTGGGCCAGACTTCTCAACACCACCGAATGATAGTAGCATAACATAAACTCAAATCCAGTGTCTTTTTTTGGGAGATGTATTTCCATGCACCTTTTCACACCCACACATGGGTATACGCTTCCTGATTTTGGCTATTTGCTCTTGTCCTCCTCCTTCTCCTCATCCTCCACCACCATATCACCAGGGTGACCGTGGTCCGTGATGCAACACCCACATAATTTTTTAAAGGGTGTTTATGATGCCCATAAAAAATTTTTTTTATACAGTATGTTCATGTATACCCCCCAGGGGTACATGTTTGTCAGCCCATACACTTAGCGCATGGGCATTACAAGTATAGGAACATTTTTTTATGAGGCCCTCTAAGCCTCTTCCAAGGGTCATTGGAGTGCCTCACAATTTTTTTTTCAGCCCTTGCATTCACTGAATAGGCCAACACTATGGGAGACCCACTTCCTAATAATGGGAAAATTTTGTCATGAGGCCCTCTAAGTCTCTTCCAAGAGGCATTGGTGTGCCTCCCAATTTTTGGCAGCCCTTGCATTCACTGCATAGGCCAACACTATGGGAGACCCTCTCCTTTCTAATGGGAATTTGTCATTACTGTGGCCCTGCTCTACGTGTCTTTAAATTCTTAGTGGAGTTTTTCCTAAATTTGGTCAGCCTTTGGACTCACTGCGTACCCTATAACTGTATAGCAGACCCTTTCCTTTCTAATGGGAACATGTCGTATCCATTACTGTGGCCCTGCTCTACGTGTCTTTAAATTCTTAGTGGGGTTTTTCCTAAATTTGGCCAGCCGTTGGACTCACTGCATACCCTATAACTGTATAGCAGACCCTCTCCTTTCTAATGGGAACATGTCGTATCCGTTACTGTGGCCCTGCTCTATGTGTCTTTAACCCCTTTACAACAAATGACGTCTTAGTACGCACATTTGCGTTCCCCCCGTTCAGTGAGGGCTGCTGCGCTGAGCCCTCACTGAACCGAGCACATGTCAGCTGATTCTTACAGCTGACATGTGCCCGCAACAGCCGCGGGTGGAATCGCGATCCACCCGCGGCTGTTAACATGTTAAATGCCGCTGTCAATCTCCGACAGCGGCATTTAACGCGCGCTTCCGGGTTGCGCGTCATAAGCCCCGCCTATCGGCGACCCCGTCACGTGATCGTGGGTCACCGATGGGTGGGCATGACAACCCAGGGTCTGCAGCAGACGCCTGTGGTTGTCATGATCTGGTCGCTATGAGCGCCACCTAGTGGTCGGCGCTCATAGCACAGGAAAATTTCTGCTGCATGCAGGGGATCTGCTGGTCCCCTGTATGTAGCAGAGCTGATCAGACAACTGCTGCTTATAGTCTCCTATGGAGACTATTGAAGCATGCAGTAAGTGAAAAAAAAAAGTTTTTAAAAATATTAAAAAAATTAAAAAAAATATAAAAGTTTAAATCACCCCCCTTTCACCCCATTCAAAATAAAATATATATAAAAAAACCCGTACACAGACATATTTGGTATCGCCGCGTTCAGAATCGCCCCATCTATCAATATAAAAAAAGAATTAATCCGATCGGTAAACGGTGTAATGAGAAAAAAATTCTAAACGCCAGAATTACGTTTTTTGGTCGCCGCAAAATTGCAATAAAATGCAATAACGGGCGATCAAAACATCGGATCTATCCCAAAATGTTATCAATAAAAATGTCAGCCTGGCGCACAAAAAATAAGCCCTCACCCAGCTCCAGATCACGAAAAATGGAGACGCTACAGGTCTCGGAAAATGGCGCTATTTGTTTTTTTTTTTTTTACCAAATTTTGGATTTTTTTTCCACCACTTTAATATAAAAGAATCTACACATGTTTGGTGTCTACGAACTCTTAATGACCTGGAGAATAAGAATGGCTGCTCAGTTTTAGCATTCAGTGAACGTGGTAAAAAAATAAATAAAAAACAACTGTGGTATTGCACTTTTTTTGCAATTTTACCGCACTTGGAATTTTTTTCCCGTTTTCCCATACACTATATGGTAAAACTAGTAATGGCGTTGAAAAGTACAACTCGTTCTGCAAAAAATAAGCCCTCACACGGCCATATTGACCAAAAAATAAAAACGCTATGGCTCTGGGAACAAGGGGAGCAAAAAACTAAAAAGCAAAAACGACAAAACCCAAGGTTGCGAAAGGGTTAAATTCTTAGTGGGGTTTTTCCTAAACTTGGTCAGCCATTGGACTCACTGCATACCCTATAACTGTATAGCAGACCCTTTCCTTTCTTGTCTTTAAATTGTTAGTGGGGTTTTTCCCAAACAATCAAGGCAGCCCTTGCAGTCACAGCATGGGCATCACAACTTTAGGAGATCCGCTCCTTTATAATGGGAACATTTTTTTTATTGAGACCCTCCTCTACGTCTCTTTAAAGGGGTATTGAGTTGTGTCTGAATTTTTGGCAGCCCTTGCAGTCACTGCATACGCAATAACAGTATAGGAGACCCACTCGATAATAATGGGAACAACAAAGCATAGCCGGCTGATGGCTCTCTAACAATAGCGATGGCCAAATGCTGGCCTTTTAAGAATAGTAAGGGCCGCCTGATGGCCCTATAAAAATAGGTTTTGTGACTTTCAGAATCCCTCCATCATAAATGAAACAGCATGTGTCTGATGATGTGTCACACACCGCATTGCCTGATAAGGTTGTAAAATGTTAAAATGACATTTCCCGGTGAATGCATTTGTCTTAAAAAATAACTAAAAAAAACAAAAACAGTAGGATTTTTCTGTATAAAAAACAGAGTCTCCAATGTAACCTCAATGTAATCACATTGTTCAGCTCCTGCACCTCCTCCTCCATCTCCGAAATGACCACATTAGTCACAAGCTGAAAGCACTGCAGCACTGCCTTGGCCAAGAGGCAACAGGCTGTGTTGAAGATAACATGCTTAATGCTTAGGTGACGAAGCGCCAAGCGCTGCAGAGTTGTTGAAAGCTGTAACACAGCAGCGTGATCTGTGGCTCTCACCGCTGAACATACATAAATAACACAGGGTACTTTGTAAATACCGTTTTTGATTTAAAAAAAAGCGTAAAAACCATCCCACCAGCGTCAAAGTGTACCCAAATCAAAATGGTCCTTACTTCTAGTTTTAAAACCTTACCTTATTATTATTAAAATCTTAAAACCTTTGCTCGGCCCTTATTCACCCTAGCTTAACTATGACGCATGGTAAGGTTTTAATACTAGAGGTTAGGACTAGTGTTGAGCATTCCGATACTGTAATATCGGGTATCGGCCGATATTCGCGGTATCGGAATTCCGATACTTAATTCCGATACTTTTACAATATCGGATACCGGAATCGGAAGTTCCCATAATGCCTGCGCTCTGCAGTGTCTGTGAAGGATGACAAGTTGGATGGCAGCGCGATCCAGCCTGTCATCAGAATGCCATCCCAGCGGTATAAAGCCGCCGGCTTTTAAACAATCACACAGCCCCATACTGCTTCCCCGCAGCCTCCCACCCCGATCCTCCGCTCCCCTCGCCACCTCCCATCCCGATCGTAAGTTAGGACCGGGCGGGGAGCGCAGCTCCAAGGAGCGGGGAGTGAAGGACCCGGGCGGGGAAGCCGGCAGTGAAAAGACTTCACCGCCGGCTTTCCCGTTCTGTGCTGCGCTTTCCCGCCGGTTATTTCAAATGAACAGCTGAGGTATCAGGTGATGCCGATCAGCTGTTCATTTGAAGTCGCCGCGTTGCCCTCAGAGGGTTCATGTGAGTTCATGCTTGACTGCATGAACTCACATGAACTTTCCCACGGCCGCACAGGTCAGCCTCACCTCCCAGACCCGTCATGATTAGTGTGTGTGCGGGGTGTGTGTGCGGGTGTGTGTGCGATGTGTGCGGGGTGTGTGCGCGATGTTTGTGCGGGTGTGCGCGGTGTCTGTGCGATGTGTGCGGGGTGTGTGCGCGATGTTTGTGCGGGTGTGCGCGGTGTCTGTGCGATGTGTGCGGGTTTGTGCGGTGTGTGTGCGTGCAGGCAGACATAGGCCGATGTGACACTACTACTCCCATCGGCCTATGTCTGTCCCCCGTCCACTCCTGCCAGCAGGATCAGCTCGATGGGAGCAGTAGTTCCCATCAGACTGATCCTGCTATTTAAATTGCCCTACTGTGTCCCCAATAAATGTTAAATACATGTCATTGGTGGCCAGTGGTTACCTAAAAGAAATTAGTTCATATATTACCTGTCCCCGCCGATCGCCACCTAAAATAAAGTAAAAAATAAAAAACTACACCTATACTCACCAAGACACCTAATTCCCCGAAGCCATCGATCTCCTGTAATAAAATATAAAATAATAAACCACAACCTTATCCTTACCCCTCCGTAGCAGTCCACGAGTGTCCCACGAAGATCTCCAGTTCAGAGCAGCCACATAGAATGTGACCGCTCTGAACCGCTGCCGCCGCTAGAATGACGGGGCCGTAAGGGTTCACCGGAGTTCAGGCAGCGCTGCTCCGGTTAGCTCCTTTACGGCCCTGCTGTATCGTGAGAAATTCCCACGGTACAGCAGTGCCGTAAAGGCGGTCTCCGGAGCTGCGCTGCCTGAATGCACTCCGGTGACCTCAGTCAGTGGCTCCCGCTGCCGGGAACGGACGTGTTCCCGGCAGCGTGAGCTTACAGCAGCCATGCACAGCTGTCACCATCTCCAGATGTGACAGCTGTGCATGGGAGATCAGCGCAGGAACGTGGACAGGTAACTATTATTTTTAGTAAACTAAGAATTAAATAAAATTGTGTGTTTTATTTCAAATAAATTATTTTTTTCTGGGTGTAGTGTGTTTTTTCTTTTTAACACTTTGTAGGTTAGTAATGGGGGTGTCTTATAGACGCCCATCATTACTAACCTGGGCTTCATGGCAGCTGGCGCTGACATGAACCCCACCACTATTACCCCCTGCCACCGCACCAGGGCAGCGTGGAAGAGCGAGGCTAAGTGCCAGAGTTGGCGCATCCTATGGATGCGCCATTTCTGGGGCAGCTGACGACTGGTGTTTCTAGCCTGGGAGGGGGCCAATATTCATGGCACCCTTCCTGGGCTATTAATATCAGCCCCCAGCTGTCTGCCTAGCCTTTGCTAGCTATTAAAATAGGGGGGACCCCACGTCATTTTTTTTGGGGGCGTCCCCCATTTTAATAGCTAGTAAAGGCTAGGTATTCAGCTGGGGGCTGATATTAGTAGCCTGGGAAGCTCCGTGGGTTTTACCCCCTTCCCAGGCTTCAAACATCTGCCCCAGCCGTCTGCTTAACCTCCGCTAGAGACTAAAATTATGGGGGATCCCACGTCATTTTTTTTTTAAATAAATCCATTATTTTAACACTAAATGAAATTTGAGGAGTTAATAAAGATGCAGTCCCTAAATTATTATTTATTTTTTAATTAATTTTTCCCAAAACTTTTGACGTGGGCTTCGCCATATTTTTGTATGCCAGCCAGGTACAGCATCCAGCTTCTATGAACGCGCCATTTTCCGGGGCGGCTGCGGACTGCAATTTTCAGCGGGGGGCAGAAAGCTTGGGCCTCCCTGCGCTGCAGATTCCATCCCCCAGCTGCCTAGTTGTACCTGGCTGGACACAAAAATAGGGAGAAGCTCCACGTTTTTTTTTTTTTAATTATTTCATGAAATTCATGGAATAATTAAGAAAAAAAGGGCTTCGCTATATTGTTGTGTCCAACCAGGTACAAATAGGCAGCTGGTGGTTGGGGGCAGCCCGTTCCTGCCTGCTGTACCTGGCTGGACCCAAATATAGTGCAAAGCCCCACGTCAATTTTTTTTTAATTATTTCAGGAAATTCATGAAATAATTAAAAAAAAATTATGTGGGGCTTCGCCCTATATTTGTGTCCAGTCAGGTACAGCAGGCAGGAACGGGCTGCCCCCAACCACCAGCTGCCTATTTGTACCTAGCCGGACACAACAATATAGGGAAGCCCTTTTTTTCTTAATTATTCCATGAATTTCATGAAATAATTAAAAAAAAAAATACGTGGGGCTTCGCCCTATTTTTGTGTCCAGCCAGGTACAACAAGGCAGCTGGGGGCTGGAATCCGCAGCGCAGGGAGGCCCAAGCTTTCTGGGCCCCACCCGCTGCAAATTGCAGTCCGCAGCCGCCCCGGAAAATGGCGCGTTCATAGAAGCGCCATCTTCTGGCGCTGTACCCAACTCATCCAGGGCCCTGGTGCGGTGGCTCACTGGGTAATAAAGGGGTTAAGGCCAGCTTGGCATTATCAGCTGGCCCTAAGCCCGAAATTCATGGGGTCACGCCAATATTAGACATGACCACCATGAATTTCTAGGAAAGTATTTAAAAAAAACACAAACACCCAGAAAAAAGTCCTTTAATTGAAATAAAGACACAATTCTTTATTGTTCTAAATTAAACCATACTTACAGTCACGCCCATTCCAGCTGAAGCCAACGATCTCCTGCAATAAAAGTAAAATAATAAAGCAACCTCATCCTTACCTTTCCATGGTTCCCAGGACAGCTTCAGCTCTGCTACATCGAGATGACAGGCTGGACCGCAGCAGAACGCTGCCATCCAGCCTGTCATCCCGCAGACACTGAGAAGCGCAGGCATGCTTGCGCTCCTCAGTGTCTCGCTGTGACGGCATCCAGATGAGCGGAGGTCATGTCCAATTAACTCAGCTCACCTCATGCACGTCACTGACAGCGTGGGAAAATTCTCCTGCACTCAGCGCTTCAGCGTGAGAATTTTCCCACGCTGTCAGTGACGTGCATGAGGTGCGCCGAGTTCATTGGACATGACCTCACCTCATGCACGTCACTGACAGCGTGGGAAAATTCTCACGCTGAAGCGCTGAGTGCAGGAGAATTCTCCCACGCTGTCAGTGACGTACATGAGGTGAGCCGAGTTCATTGTCGGCTCATCTGGATGCCGTCACAGCCAGACACTGAGGAGTGGAAGTATGCCTGCGCTTCTCAGTGTCTGCGGGATGACAGGATGGATGGCAGCGTTCTGCTGCGGTCCAGCCTGTCATCTCGATGTAGCAGAGCTGGAGCCGTCGTGGGAGCCATGGAAAGGTAAGGATGAGGTTGCTTTATTATTTTTCTTTTATTGCAGGAGATCGTTGGCTTCAGCTGGAATGGGCGTGATGGTAAGTATGGTTTAATTTAGAACAATAAAGAATTGTGTGTTTATTTCAATTAAAGGACTTTTTTCTGGGTGTTTGTGTTTTTTTTAAATACTTTACTAGAAATTCATGGTGGTCATGTCTAATATTGGCGTGACCCCATGAATTTCGGGCTTAGGGCCAGCTGATAATGCCAAGCTGGCCTTAACCCCTTTATTACCCAGTGAGCCACCGCACCAGGGCCCTGGATGAGTTGGGTACAGCGCCAGAAGATGGCGCTTCTATGAACGCGCCATTTTCCGGGGCGGCTGCGGACTGCAATTTGCAGCGGGTGGGGCCCAGAAAGCTTGGGCCTCCCTGCGCTGCAGATTCCAGCCCCCAGCTGCCTAGTTGTACCTGGCTGGACACAAAAATAGGGCGAAGCTCCACGTTTTTTTTTTTAAATTCATGAAATTCATGGAATAATTAAGAAAAAAAGGGCTTCCCTATATTGTTGTGTCCGGCTAGGTACAAATAGGCAGCTGGTGGTTGGGGGCAGCCCGTTCCTGCCTGCTGTACCTGACTGGACACAAATATAGGGCGAAGCCCCACATCAATTTTTTTTAATTATTTCATGAATTTCCTGAAATGATTTAAAAAAAATTGACGTAGGGCTTCGCACTATATTTGTGTCCAGCCAGGTACAGCAGGCAGGAACGGGCTGCCCCCAACCACCAGCTGCCTATTTGTACCTGGTTGGACACAACAATATAGGGAAGCCCTTTTTTTCTTAATTATTTCATGAATTTCATGAAATAATTAAAAAAAAAAAATACGTGAAGCTTCTCCCTATTTTTGTGTCCAGCCAGGTACAACTAGGCAGCTGGGGGATGGAATCTGCAGCGCAGGGAGGCCCAAGCTTTCTGCCCCCCGCCCCCGCTGAAAATTGCAGTCCGCAGCCACCCCGGAAAATGGCGCGTTCATAGAAGCTGGATGCTGTACCTGGCTGGCATACAAAAATATGGCGAAGCCCACGTCAAAAGTTTTGGGAAAAATTAATTAAAAAATAAATAATAATTTAGGGACTGCATCTTTATTAACTCCTCAAATGTCATTTAGTGTTAAAATAAAGGATTTATTTTAAAAAAAATTGACGTGGGGCTTCGCCCTATATTTGTGTCCAGCCAGGTACAGCAGGCAGGAACAGGCTGCCCCCAACCACCAGCTGCCTATTTGTACCTGGCCGGACACAACAATATAGGGAAGCCCTTTTTTAAAAAAATTATTTCATGAAATAATTAAAAAAAAATTGACGTGGGGCTTCGCACTATATTTGTGCCCAGCCAGGTACAGCAGGCAGGAATGGGCTGCCCCCAACCACCAGCTGCCTATTTGTACCTGGTTGGACACAACAATATAGGGAAGCCCTTTTTTTCTTAATTATTCCATGAATTTCATGAAATAATTTAAAAAAAAAATGCGTGGGGCTTCGCCCTATTTTTGTGCCCAGCCAGATACAACTAGGCAGCTGGGGGCTGGAATCCGCAGCGCAGGGAGACCCAAGCTTTCTGGGCCACCCCCGCTGCAAATTGCAGTCCGCAGCCGCCCCAGAAAATGGCGCGTTCATTGAAGCGCCATCTTCTGGCGCTGTACCCAACTCATCCAGGGCCCTGGTGCGGTGGCTCACTGGGTAATAAAGGGGTTAAGGCCAGCTTGGCATTATCAGCTGGCCCTAAGCCCGAAATTCATGGGGTCACGCCAATATTAGACATGACCACCATGAATTTCTAGTAAAATATTTAAAAAAACACAACACCCAGAAAAAAGTCCTTTAATTGAAATAAACACACAATTCTTTATTGTTCTAAATTAAACCATACTTACCATCACGCCCATTCCAGCTGAAGCCAACGATCTCCTGCAATAAAAGTAAAATAATAAAGCAACATCATCCTTACCTTTCCATGGCTCCCACGACAGCTTCAGCTCTGCTACATCGAGATGACAGGCTGGACCGCAGCAGAACGCTGCCATCCATCCTGTCATCCCGCAGACACTGAGAAGCGCAGGCATACTTCCACTCCTCAGTGTCTGGCTGTGACGGCATCCAGGTGAGCCGAGGTCATGTCCAATGAACTCAGCTCACCTCATGTACGTCACTGACAGCGTGGGAAAATTCTCCTGCACTCAGCACTTCAGCGTGAGAATTTTCCCACGCTGTCAGTGACGTGCATGAGGTGAGCTGAGTTCATTGGACATGAACTCGGCTCATCTGGATGACGTCACAGAGAGACACTGAGGAGCGCAAGCATGCCTGCGCTTCTCAGTGTCTGCGGGATGACAGGCTGGATGGCAGCGTTCTGCTGCGGTCCAGCCTGTCATCTCGATGTAGCAGAGCTGAAGCTGTCGTGGGAACCATGGAAAGGTAAGGATGAGGTTGCTTTATTATTTTACTTTTATTGCAGGAGATCGTTGGCTTCAGCTGGAATGGGCGTGATGGTAAGTATGGTTTAATTTAGAACAATAAAGAATTGTGTCTTTATTTCAATTAAAGGACTTTATTCTGGGTGTTTGTGTTTTCTTTTAACTTTGACTATGGGGTTAGTAATGGGGGTGTCTTATAGACGCCTCTCCATTACTAACCTGGGCTTGATGTCAGCTGGCATTATAAGCTGACATCAACCCCAGCCCTATTACCCCCTGCCACCGCACCAGGGCAGCGTGGAAGAGCGAGGCTAAGTGCCAGAATTGGCGCATCCTATGGATGCGCCATTTTTGGGGCGGCTGACGGCTGGTGTTTCTAGCCTGGGAGGGGGCCAATATTCATGGCACCCTTCCTGGGCTATTAATATCAGCCCCCAGCTGTCTGCCTAGCCTGTGCTAGCTATTAAATTAGGGGGGACCCCACGTTATTTTTTTTGGGGGGTTCCCCCATTTTAATAGCTAGTAAAGGCTAGGTATTCAGCTGGGGGCTGGTATTAGTAGCCTGGGAAGCTCCGTGGGTATTACCCCCTTCCCAGGCTTCAAACATTTGTCCCAGCTGTCTGCTTAACCTCCGCTAGAGCCTAAAATTAAGGGGAACCCCACGCCAATTTTTTTTTAAATAAATCCTTTATTTTAACACTAAATGACAAGTACAGTAATCAACACTGTCACTGTACTTCATATATATGTGACTGACATGTTTCTATCTATCTAATCTATGTGTGATTCTCTATTCTTTCTATTCTAAATTGTCGGGTACAGATGCTGAATTGCCGGCCGGCTTTCTTAAAGAGACGGTGCATGAAAACACTATTATTTTTTTAAATAAATCCTTTACACTAAATGACAAGTACAGTAAGCAACACTGTCACTGTACTTCTTATATATGTGGCTGACATGTTTCTATCTATCTAATCTATGTGTGAAGCTCTATTCTGTCTGTTATAAATTGTCGGGTACCGCTGCTGAATTGCCGGCCGTCTTTTTTAAAGAGACGGTGCACGAAAACACTAATATTTTTTTTAATAAATCCTTTACACTAAATGACAAGTACAGTAAGCAACACTGTCACTGTACTTCATATATATGTGACTGACATGTTTCTATCTATCTAATCTATGTGTGATGCTCTATTCTTTCTGTTGTAAATTGTCGGGTACCGGTGTATGCCGCTGATGAATTGCCGGCTTTTCATGTCATTCTACATTATTCTTAGTTGTTTTACTTCATGTAGAATTAACCTACAAGGAAAGAAAGGGTTTATTTTCATTCCGATATTTGTGTCCCATTGACTTGCATTGGTTTCCGGTATCGGAATCGGCGATATCCGATACTTTTTGGGTATCGGCCCGATCTAATCCGATACGATATTTCCTGATATCGGAAGGTATCGCTCAACACTAGTTAGGACCATCTCGATATGGGTACAGCTTGACACTGGTAGGTTGGCTTTTACACTTTTTTTCAATCAAAAACAATGTTTACAAAGTACCCTATGTTATTTAAATGCACTTTTGCTTTTATTTATTTACTTACAGCAGGGTATATGTTCATTTTGTCTCTGTCTTAGGTTATGTCTGTTAAATGGCAAGTGTGAACATGTTCCTCTTTTGCATGCATACTAACTAATACTCCAGTTCATTTTTTTGGTTAAGTTTCAAGTTTCTGCATTTAGTGCAGGTAAGGGTGTGTCTTCCCTTCCCTTGAGCTGGACATTACCTTTATATAGCTTCCCATTTACTGGGTATCCATGTTTGGGACTCGGTCCTGCTCTGCCCCTATTCACACTAACATCACTATGATTCATGGTAAGGTTTTAAAACTAGAGGTTAGGAATATATTTAGGTACACCTTGACGCTGGTGGGATGGTTTTACACTTTTTTGATCAAAAAAAGTGTTTATGAAGTACCATGTGTTATGTAAATGAACTTTTGCTTTTATTTATTTACTTACAACAGGGTATATGTTCATTTTGTCTCTGCCTTGGGTTTTGTCTGTTTAATGGCCAATGTGAAAATGTTCCTATTTTGCATGCATATCAACTTATACTCCAGTTAATTTTTTCGGTCCTGTATATATTCTGTTCCCACGTCATCCTATTCCCAATTCTGCCCAATAGATTAGGCAGACCTAAACACAGGTGTAAAAGAGAGAAACATTGAATAGATAGAATAAGATCATACTGATAGGGAATTTAGATTGTGAGCCCTAGTGGGGACAGTGATGATAATGAATGTAAAGCACTGTGGAATTAATGTCGCTATGTAAGCAAGTAAAATAAAGATAAAAAAGTCTTTATTTCTGTTTAGAGGAGATTTTTTTTCCTCCAGAGATAAGGAGCACTGTCTGCTTCAAGGAGTCATGTGTCTAGGTGTATTTCTCTCAGTAGAAGTATCTAGTGAAATTGGTGTAAAGCTGTCACATAAAAGTGACAGTTTCCATTGGCCTCTATGGGATGTAGTTGTCACATATCAGTATTACATAGTGCAAATCTTGAAATCAACAACAGCATTTCTAATCCAATTCTTTATGACCCCTTTGGATGGTACACACTCAGAGGCTCAATGATTGACTGAAGGCTGGTTCTGTACTAGTGCACCACAAAAGCCGACAGTCAGTGCTAGGGTGTGGATACAGCCGCCACTCACTGTGTATTGAGCGGTGACTGAAGCGCCTCTGAGACTGGAAGCTGGTAGCTCACGGGAGGAATAAACTTCATTTCCACCCAGAAGCCGGGCTTTCAGTGCGCACAGCATTAGAGCGATATTAACCTGCAGATTAACCCCATATCTGAAGGTTTATAGCATTTTTTAATAGGTTCCCTTTAAATGGTTTCTACTGTTTTAGCAAACTCTTAGTAAATTAATAGTACAAGTGAATATTAGAACCTTGTACTTTTTTAAAATATATCTCATCTGATAAATGGGCTTCTTTCTCTACTTGTGAGTCACTTCTTCCCCCTACCTCATCACTGACTCACGAATATAGCTGAAATCCATCTTGTTCAAGACAAGACAAACTGCCAGGTCACTGAAGTATCAGATTACAGCTGCCTATTAATATTTATGGGGAGGAAAAGAGTGAGAGAGAAGTAGAGATATATACAGAGACTGTGCTGCTGCTTTCTATTAAGTGTTTCTCTCTCCCTAGTGCTGCATTCACAGTTATACTGCTCAATACTGCTGCACAATGTCTTCCATGCTGCTACTGCTTATATAAGTGTGCTAAAGAGAGGCAAGAGAGCAGAAAAGGCTCTTTGTACTATGCATGGGAGACATTATGGACAGTAGCCTTTACCCACTTGTTCTGAGAAAACAGAAAATTAGGCATAGACCATGCAGAGGGAAAAATTTGAGAAAAAATTCAGTTTTTCTTTGTTCATAAATTTGCAAAAATTTCTACATTTCTGTTTTTTTCAGTCAAGATGGGGTGCAGTGTGTACATTAATGAGAAAAAAATGAACTTTTTAGAATTTATCAAATGGCTGCAATGAAACAAAGAGTGAAAAATTTAAAGGGGTCTGAATACTTTCCGTACCCACTGTAAATCGGAGTAATCTATTGCTGCATATACATTGAATGGAAGTATACTAGGGACTGGAAAACAGGAGAAGGACTTCTAGTTACAAGTAAGTCAAGCAGCAGTACTCAATGTCAGGCAGCAGCTGCAAAAGCAAACAAGAATTTAGGATGTATAAAAAGAGAGAGAGAATCCCATAACCCCAATGTATTATTACCCCTCTATAATTCACGTGTAAGGCCACATCTAAAATATGAGATCCAGTTTTGAGCACCACGTTTTAAAGAGGATATTCAGAAGTTAGGATCAGTTCTAAGGTGGGCAACTAGATTATTAAATGGGATGAAAGGCCTCTCCCATGATGAAATGTTGGAAAAGTTGGGCTTGTTCAGCTTAGAACACAGCTCATTCCTTAGCTTGGCACATGACTTATTTCTTCCAAATACCTTACAATTGACCAGGCGGCATTCATTATGAGTGAAGGAAAGGTGATTCTAGCTAAATAGGAAAGGATTCTTTACAGTTAGAGCACTCAGAATGTGGAATGCCCTACCGCAAGATGTTGTAATAGCACATACTATAACAGCATTTAAAAAGGGCTGGATGCTTTTCTCACAACAAATGGCATTGTGGGTTATAAATAATCTAGAGATAGAGAATGTATAACTGATGGAAAAAGGTTGAACTTGATGGACCTATGTCTTTTTTCCACTTATGTAACTATGTAGCACTGAGATGCATATCCTAATAGGTTTTACAAAAGTTAACTGGAGATCTGCGTTAATTATAGTGTGAGTATTGCACATCTGATATTATTTATAAATGATTAAAAGTATATTTTAAAACAGTGAGCATGAATCAATAAGGTACTGTTGTCCTGAGATGTAGGCTCAGGAATGTGAGTCTGCACCACCATGCAATGATCCTGCAACCAGACTTGCCTAATCTATGTGCACTAGCTACTTACAATGTGATGATAGATTGCTAAGAAAACATGTTATATGATATTCATGAACATGTCTGTCTTTCTAAGGAAGAGGAAATCTGGCTTGACACTGTGCACAGCAGGTGCAAAGCTAAAGAATACTTTACAAGTTTAACTGGCTTTGGTACATAAATCAATTTAGCACAGGTAATAAGGGTAACATGTACTATTTGCCTTGGTTCATAAATAGTCTTCGCTGTCAGAAACTCAGCTTATGAAAATGTGAAGTTGCAGACCTGGAATACAATCATCACTAGTAGAAAAAAAAGGAAAAATAAACATAATAAATTATTTTTTGTTAAAACATTTATCTCATTTATTTATTTATGTTCCACAAATAGCCCGATTTATCCACAGGAGATGCAAATGAATCTGACAAAGGGTAATATAAGTAATATATTAACTTAAACACAGTATGCTCACTATCAGAGGCCCCACTGATCATCTGTAGTCTTTGGTGTACAAGGGTTTAATTCTTCCATGACACCACTATAGGTGAAGTGAGGGATTGACATCAATGGGCTGTTCATGTAAAACAATGTAATTAAACTAGTGAAGACTCCCAATGCAAAATAATATGGCCCTAGCACTGATCCATGTTTTACAGATTATTAAGACAGTGTCCAATTCCATTCTGTATCTCCATATACCATAACTTTATTCAGAATTTGAAAAAAATACTTTTGCATGTATGTCAGGAATGGTTGCTCTGGACCTGAGCTGGCCCCTCGCGCTCTCTGGCGGGTCACCCATCGCCCTTCACTGGCCACTCCTAGCATAGCTGGGAGGCGGGACAACGCTGCTCCCAGTGACTATGTTGTGGGAACGCCGAGTCCCTTGGTGTTAGCTGCTGCCAGCAGGTGCAGGACGCTGTGCCTGATGGGGTAGTCAGATGGTGGGAGGTTCCCTCCAATCTTCTCTCCCCTCCTCAGGTGTCTCTGTGGTCTGGGGGTGCAGATTGGACGTTGCTCCAACTTGGTCAGGTGACTGGTGGGAGGCAGATTTAAACCTGCCATTTCCTCCTTTTTGTTGCTGATTATTTCAGTTCTGGTGGGTGGTTAAGGTCAGTGTTTCTGTGCTTCTGAGGTAACATAACTACATGCGGACTCCTAGAAGACACCAATGCACATAAAACACACAACAGTCTCTCTTCCGAAGGTTCTGGCCAACACGGATCCCGGTCCCGCTAAGTTGGGCCCCCGTAAACAAGATTCCAAGTTCTTTTAACTTTAGGCCTGCAGGCCAACACAACAGTGGCCCAACAGTCCATGGGCCCAGTCCAACCGTCTTTGATCCGGTTGAGACTTTGGGTCATCCACCCCCCCCAAAATATGGGTCCATGTGATAAGGACCATCCCCATGGTCGTCCATCGATCCCCTATCAGTCCACAGGGTGGGGGCACAGTACTTTTGGGGCAAAGTCCATGGTAAAGGGTGTAGAACACTCTCACAACTCAGAGTCCCTCATACCAGCATGGGGGTAAACAAGGGGGCAAACCTTTCGCTGTCCACAGACAACAAGGAGTCCCGGGTAAATGAGTCCTAGACCCGCTGAATCTTTTGGGACCTTTTAGCACACAGGTGTAACCAGCATAACACGGTCCTCTCAAATTCATTGGTCCTCTGCTGACCTTGCTCAGACCCCAGTTTTAATCTTTGTCCTGGCCTCTGGCTCTCCTCTAGTGGACCCAATTACCTTCTCTGCCAGGCCACCCGGTCACATTTCACCATCAGGCTGCAGGCCTCTAATTCTCCTGTCCCCAGCGTAGTCCGGGACAGTAACTGACACCTCTTGGGATGACACCTTCTCACTCCGCACCCGTTGGGGAAGCGATCATTCCCTCCATGGGGCCTTGGGCTGTCCCTCAGCCCCTGCCTTACAAGGGCCATCAACTTCCACAGCTGACCACGGCCTCTTCCTCCATCGGGGCTTTCCAGTTGGGCCCGGACCCACTGCTCCCCTTCCTTTTTGGCCCAGACCACCCTCGCAATACACTTCGCCTCAGTGGCAAGAAGTGTGCACTCGGATCTCCGGCATCTGGGCTTGCAGGGTCTTCAGATGCTTGGCCCTATTGCTGACCACAAACCAGGCTGCCATCCATGGCTCTGGCTCCTTCTCGGCCTTGACCCTCTCCAACCGGCAGACTGGCCTCACCTTCTTGTCTGCCATTTCCATCAGCTGGCGCAACCATCGGCCAGCCTTCTCCTCAGACGACTTTCTCTGCGCTGATAGAATTGGCCATGCAGCCATTATCTTACACTGCAGCTCTCTTGACAACTTACAGCCCTCATATGGCATTGTCTCTTCTGGCTCCTAAGGCGCATCATGGGCCTGCCTTTCACTGGGTGGAGTCCGCCCTGGCTCATCATCCCATTTCTAAAATATCCCTGCCTGTTTCCTCGGGCCACACTTTAACTGAGAGGATCTTCTCTTTCCACCTTACTCTGCAATGATGGTCACTCCTTGCTGTGGGCTGGCGCTTTTGGCTGCAGCATTACTATTATAGGCATACCTGATGAAGGGCTGTATTCCACTTCATGCCCTTTTGCCTCTGTTACACCCACGATGGGTGGGTCCATTTCGCTGTGTCGCGCCACTGATCGCCATATTGCAGTCCTTATTGCGCCATCTTAGACAACATGGTCGCCATTTTCCCAGTCACTCGAGCCTTCTTTGCACTTCGTTGCTTTTTCAAAAGCAAGACTCCATCCTGCTGATACGCCAAGTGTAACGCGGTAGCAGCGGGTGAGGTACTCATCTCCCTTTATGCCCCAGTGTGCAACATGAAAGTGTGGGTCCTTGCTGGGTGCGTGGGCTTCGGCTAAGAGTACATCACTCCCATGCAGACTGCATGTAGTCGGTGGTGTGTGCTGGGCAGGACCATAGGTTCCACAGTTTAATAAAGTAGACCATCGTTCAAACACAAATTCTTTACTGAACGATAACGCAATAACAGTTATGTACATGGGATAGTGGGTTCAAAGTCTTATGGACGTTTACTCTAAATCATACATCATTCTCTTTCACACAGTATCCTTCCTCTGTAGTCTACTCCAGGGCTAATTAGGCACATCGCCACAACCCAGCTTCAATGCCACAGTCCTGTCAGCAAGCCTCTACTTGCTCAATGGTTCTGCATCCTGTTTCTTCCACTACTGGCACCCTGGATCTACTCCTCAGGACTCCCACTACTCCAACGAAACTCAATCCTGTTTAGGTGCTTTAACTTTGGCGTTGCAAGCTCTAGGGTTTCTTGACTTGGCATACTATCCATTGACCTTTCTACGGAAGGCAACTATGACTAGTCAGTCACTTCTCCTCAGGGTTTAGCTATCCCTGGCCTTAAGTCTCCCTTTACTGTAGATCACCCCATGGCAGTACTGCTGTCTTCACTCTCCAAACTCTATCTAACTAACTACAGGAAGCACTTGTATTGAAAAACCTTCAGCACTAAATCAAAGTAGATTTGCAAGAAGTTTTATTTATTATGTCAGCCTTAAGAGACAGATAAATGTTTCACCAAGGTTTCGGCCTTTCTGTTCTTTTTAAAGGTTATCTGTACAAATAATATTGAAATACAAAAAATATCACAAATACGGAAAATAAACATGTCCCAAGGCATTCAAAACCAGGGGAGGAGTCCTGAGGAGATAATTTGCATATTCCCACTGCATTTTGGGGTAAGTGAAGAGTCTCCGCGAGCTCAAAGAACACTGGATTTTGGCTGTTGGAGCTGAAAAGAGGACATCGGTAAACCGCGCGCCTATTGGCGAGCGCATTTTTAAGCTTTTTTTTAAGCTTTTTTCACTGTTTTCAGAACATTAACAATAAGAACATGGAAGAGTCCAGGAGCCATTTGGTGAGCTGCATATCCTGCTACATGTTCACAGACTTGCCAGTGGAAAAGCCAAACTTCACATGCCAGAAATGCAAGCTTGTGTCCCTGTTGGAGGAAAAGTTGCGAAATCTAGAAGAGAGGTTAACTACCTTGAAAATCATTAAGGAAGGTGAAGAGTTCTTAGACAGAGCAGAATTATCTCTTCATGATTCAGAAAGAGAAGAAATTCGAACTGCACCTGACGAAACAGAGGAATGGAAGCATGTGACCCACAGAAGCAGGAGGATCGAGAGGCAGTCAGCACCCATACTGCTCAGGAACCAGTACCAGGCTCTCACGCAGGAGAACCATGAAGAAATACAGCAAAATAAGACTTTGCCAGCAATGAATAACCTTGTAAGCCCTCAGAATCCTCCTGGATGGAGAAAGAAGAATGTTGTGAAGAAAAAACGGAGAGTGGTGGTCATGGGGGATTCCCTGTTAAGAGGAACAGAGGCCGCTATCTGCAGACCAGACATAACCTCAAGAGAAATGTGCTGTCTTCCAGGAGCAAAAATTAAAGATGTGTCTGACAGGATATCAAGACTCTTCAGACCTACAGATCACTACCCATTCCTGCTAATACATGTGGGGACAAATGACACCGCAAGAAAGGACCTGGAAACCATCTGCAGTGACTTTGAAGACTTAGGCAAGAAAGTGAAAGAATTGGGAGCGCAGGTGGTCTTCTCATCCATCCTCCCAGTGGATGGCCATGGAACAATGAGGTGGAATAAGATTCTACAGGTGAACAACTGGCTACGTCGATGGTGCCGTCAACAAGGATTTGGATTTCTGGATCACGGAATGAATTACCTATACGATGGACTACTTGCTAGAGATGGGGTGCACCTTACGAAGACTGGAAAACATGTATTTGGAAGTCGCCTTGCTACACTCATCAGAAGAGCTTTAAACTAGAACAATGTGGGAAGGGAAGCAAAAGGCCAGAAAAAGCCATACAGCTGACAAATACTATTGAGATCTCTGCTACTGGAAGTGGAAAGGAAGAACAAAGACAAAACAATTTAAATAATAAAAATATGGGAGGAAGAGAAACCAATCACAAACTAAAATGTTTTTATACAAATGCACAAAGCATGGGCAACAAACAAGGAGAATTGGAACTACTAATGCAGGAAAAGGAATATGATGTCATTGGAATCACTGAAACTTGGTGGGACGATACACATGATTGGAATAAAAGGCTAAAAGGATACAACTTATTTGCAAGAAACAGACTTGATAAACGAGGAGGAGGTGTTGCATTGTATGTTAGAAAAGCGTATATCTGCACAGAGATTGAAGCTTCAGAGACTGGGAGTTCTGTGGAAACTGTTTGGGTAAGAATACAAGGAGAGAACAACGGAAAGGACACCATTGTAGGCATTTACTACAGGCCACCTGGGCAAGCTGAAGATATGGATGAACTCTTTATGTATCAAATGACCAAGTTCTCCAAAAAATATGACATAGTGGTCATGGGAGATTTCAACTATCCAGACATTTGTTGGGAATCTCTCTCAAGTAAAACTAACAGGTCAAGCAAATTCTT
Organism: Phyllobates terribilis; assembly: GCF_046119375.1. Lineage (NCBI taxonomy): Eukaryota > Metazoa > Chordata > Amphibia > Anura > Dendrobatidae > Phyllobates > Phyllobates terribilis. Next base: position 744,963,088 of record NW_027362762.1, read on the forward strand.
ATCCTCTCTTGCTGACAACTTTATCTTCCAAAAGGTAGGGGAGAAAACAAGGGGATCTGCTACTTTGGATCTAATCCTTATAAACAGGGAGGAAATGGTTGAGGAGGTAAAGGTGGCTGGGACCCTAGGAGGCAGCGATCATGCTATTATAGAATTTTGGATAACTAGAGGAGGAAGACATGTGAAGACTCAGACTTCAAGGTTAGATTTTAGAAAGGCAGATTTTAAGAGACTCAGAAAGAGAATAGGAGGGATCCAATGGCTGGATGTCCTTAAGGACAAAAATGTCCAGGAAGGATGGGAAATTTTTAAAAATGAGATTCTCAAAGCACAGTCGTTAACAATCCCGAAAAGTAGGAAGAATGGGAAGCATTTAAGGAAACCAGGATGGATGAACACAGAACTTAAACACATGCTAAAAAGAAAGAAAGAAATGTTTATTAAATGGAAAGAGGGAGGCATATCTAAAGAAGATTATAATGCAGTCTGCAGATCCTGTAGGGCACGTATCAGGTTAGCTAAAGCTGACAATGAATTAAGGCTTGCAAGAGATGTCAAAAGCAATAAAAAAGGATTTTGGGGGTATGTCAAAAGTAAAAGAAAAGTCAAAGATGCTATAGGATTTTTACAGGATGAAAATGGAGAAATGGTAAGAGAGGATGTTGAGAAGGCCGAACTTTTTAATTCCTATTTTGCATCTGTTTTCTCTCAGAAAGAAAATGTAACATCAACTGATCTTCATTGTCCTTTTAAAGGAATAGAGGAATCCAAGTTATCTGTAAACAGAAAGATTGTGAGGGAATATTTAGCTAACATAAATGAGTTCAAGTCTCCAGGTCCAGATGAATTACACCCCAGAGTACTGAAGGAGATCGTAGAAGAAATTTTAGAACCACTCTCCATAATCTTTGAAAATTCTTGGAGAACAGGAGAAGTCCCAGAAGACTGGAGAAGAGCAAATGTTGTTCCTATCTTCAAAAAGGGGAAGAAGGTGGACCCAGGGAACTATAGGCCGGTGAGTCTGACTTCTATACCAGGAAAGATCTTTGAACAAATTATTAAACAACATGTATGTAAGTACATGGATAAGAATGAAGTGATTAACCAGAGTCAGCATGGGTTTGTAACTAACAAGTCATGTCAGACTAACTTAATTTCCTTCTATGACAGAATCACTGACTGGGTGGATCAGGGAAATGCTGTAGATATAGTATATCTTGACTTCAGCAAAGCATTTGACAAAGTATCTCACACCATCCTTATTGAAAAAATGACCAAGTATGCAATGGACCAGGCAACTGTTAGGTGGATTCATAACTGGCTTAGTGATCGGACTCAAAGGGTGGTTGTAAATGGCTTCACATCCAGCTGGATGAATGTCTCAAGTGGGGTACCACAGGGCTCCGTCCTGGGACCTGTATTGTTCAACATCTTTATCAATGATTTAGATGAAGGAATTGAGGGTAAACTGATTAAATTTGCTGATGACACAAAGCTAGGAGGGATAGCTAATACTAGAGAAGAGAGAGAGAGGATTCAAAAAGACCTAAATAAACTGGAGCAGTGGGCAGCAACCAACAGAATGGTTTTTAACAGGGAAAAATGCAAAGTACTACATCTGGGCAATAAAAATGAAAAAAGCATATACAGAATGGGAGGAATAGAGCTAAGCAACAGTACATGTGAAAAAGACTTAGGTATACTAATAGATCATAGACTGAACATGAGTCAACAGTGTGATGCAGCAGCAAAAAAGGCAAATACAATTCTGGGATGTATTAACAGAAGCATACAGTCTAGATCACGTGAAGTCATTATCGGTCTTTACTCCTCTTTGGTCAGACCTCATCTGGAATACTGTGTACAGTTTTGGGCACCACATTTTAAAAAAGACATAGACAAACTGGAGCAAGTTCAGAGAAGAGCGACCAGAATGGTGACTGGTCTGCAAACCATGTCCTATGAGGAACGGTTGCAGGATTTGGGAATGTTTAGCTTGCAAAAAAGAAGACTGAGAGGAGACTTAATAGCTGTCTACAAATATGTCAAGGGCTGTCACATTGTAGAAGGATCATCTTTATTCTCATTTGCACAAGGAAAGACTAGAAGCAATGCGATGAAACTAAATGGGAGGAGACACAGATTAGATATTAGAAAAAACTTTTTGACAGTTAGGGTGATTAATGAGTGGAACAGGCTGCCATGAGAGGTGGTGAGTTCCCCTTCAATGGACGTCTTCAAACAGAGGCTGGACAGACATCTGTCTGAGATGATCTAGTGAATCCTGCTTTGAGCAGGGGGTTGGACCAGATGACCCAGGAGGTCCCTTCCAACTCTACCATTCTATGATTCTATGATTCTATGATTCTAAGGCTAAGAAAATCAAATTATAAATATATGACATCTAAACATGAGTAAGTCACTGTATTTCTTTCATAGAAAATTCGGATCAGATTTCAAAATTAGCTGTGTCAAGTCAAGAAAATATTCCTGCAATATAAGAAGAAAAGACCAGGGGCATTATACTCAGCATCTCAAATGCAAAGGTGTGTTTAGATCAATAAGAGAATATTGCAGGTCAGGTGTACCACAGGTATCAAAAGAGCAGCTCACACTAATAAGAAAGAAAATGAAAAAGTAAATGAAAAATGTGTGAAGAAGTATCAAGGGGCACAAGCAATTCATGTTAAGAGAGATTTGAATGTGATTACCTGTACTAGTCCTCTTCAAAGGGAGAGGAGATATCTGTGAAAATGTATTTAACAGGATTAAGTAAAGGAAAAGGAAAAGACACAGGGGTAGAGTGATATACAGTGGGTACGGAAAGTATTCAGACCCCTTTAAATTTTTCACTCTTTGTTTCATTGCAGCCATTTGGTAAATTCTAAAGTATTTTTTTTCTCATTAATGTACACTCTGCACCCCATCTTGACTGAAAAAAAACAGAAATGCAGAAATTTTTGCAAATTTATTAAAAAGGAAAAAATGAAATATCACATGGTCATAAGTATTCAGACCCTTTGTTCAGACACTTATATTTAAGTCACATGCTGTCCATTTGCTTTTGATCCTCCTTGAGATTGTTCTACTCCTTCATTGGAGTCCAGCTGTGTTTAATTAAACTGATACGACTTGATTTGGAATGGCACACACCTGTCTATATAAGACCTCACAGCTCACAGTGCATGTCAGATCAAATGAGACTCATGAGCTCAAAGGAACTGCCCAAGGAGTTTAGAGACAGAATTGTGGCAAGGCACAGATCTGGCCAAGGTTACAAAAGAATTTCTGCATTACTCAAGGCTCCTAAGAGCACAGTGGCCTCCATAATCCTTAAATGGAAGAAGTTTGGGACAACCAGAAGTCTTCCTAGACCTGGCCGTCCAGCCAAACTGAGCAATTGTGGGAGAAGAGCCTTGGTGAGAGAGGTAAAGCAGAACCCCAAGATCACTGTGGCTGAGCTCCAGACATGCAGTAAGGAGATGGGAGAAAGTTCCACAAAGTCAACTATCACTGCAGCCCTTCACCAGTCGGGCCTTTATGGCAGAGTGGCCCGACGGAAGCCTCTCCTCAGTGCAATCAAGAAAGAAGGAATTCTGCGGTGTTAGTGAAGCGCTAGAACAACTAGACAGTGGATTAGGTTATAACACACAAACCTTTTATTGTTTAGAACGCTCTCTAACGCCACGACGCGTTTCGATAGCAGACGCTATCTTCCTCAGGTAGATCTACCTGAGGATCTGCCTGAGGAAGATAGCGTCTGCTATCTGGGGTGCAGAGTGTACATTAATGAGAAAAAAATGAACTTTTTAGAATTTACCAAATGGCTGCAATGAAACAAAGAGTGAAAAATTTAACGGGGTCTGAATACTTTCCGTACCCACTGTACATAATATGAGTGCAAGCAGCAACCACTTCTATAATGACCAGTTACCCGTCTCCTTGTGCGCTAAAATATGTAGGTTAACAGTGTGTCAGCGTGTGCAGCAGGAGGCATAACGTGGGAGTTAAATAGGAAGAGGAGGCAGGGAATTAGTGCCTCAATTATTGGCATCAGCTGAGCAGTGGTGACGCTGGCTGTGTCCACCGCGCATGCGTGCGTTCTAACCGCCAGCCGGAAAAGGCCAAGGGCAGCCGAAGGAAAAAATGTGCCATCTTATTACCTACCCTGTCTTTTTTTTTTTATCATGCAGCTTCTGCTGCTGTGACTGTTGATAGATGCCCACACACATCTCCTTCACTTCTCTGGTGTGCTGTATTAACTATATTATACTGCTGCTGTGAAGGATCCCCTTCTTTGCGTATAAAATAAGGATAATATTTTAAGTGCTTGTTGACAAGCCATTGCTTCTTCTCTTTGAAAACAGTTAACCTGTTCCTGTTCTCGAAATAAAAAGATAACTTTTAGACTGCTTGATAAAAAGCCATTATAATTATTTAGTTATTTTGAGAATAGCAAACTGTTGCAGATCCCAAAAAGGAAAATTTATTTCACTCCTAGTTGATACTGCTTTCTAACAGCAGACCTATTTCTACTGCCTAAATAAAGGTAAAATTGGGGGTGGCTTGAAAATAGCTATTGCGCCTTCATTTAACAAAGTCTTGATACTCCCCAAATTGTGATCATTTTTGTACCACCTTTTGCAAAAAGGCCAAGGCTTCTTCCTTTTGCCGTGTATAAACACCAGCAAGGTAAGCAATTTAAGAAGTTGTCCTTGTTCATAAAAAAATATTATATTAGTTCCCTTGTTGGTAAAAAACAAAAAAACAAATTATGCCTTTGCTTATTCTGGCTGGGTCCAGAGCTGAGCCATGGTGACTGCTCCTGGCGTCTGTTGTCTGTAGCATTGATATCATGTCAACTGAGTTCAGCAACTCTGCCAATGTAAATGGCTGCTCAGAGTTGCTGAATCTATGATGCTATTGAGCTCGGATTGTTAGACCAATGGACGGTGCATGCAGGGGCATAATGAACATGGTTGCAAAGGATGCAACTGCTACCAGGACTCACACGGCATCTCAGTGGTGTTCTACTCACTGCGTTCACCGCTCCACTCATCCCAGTGTCAGGCCATCGCGCTGAACGGCCACTTGAAGCACCCCCTACACTGCTGCATCCTCATATGGCTGGAGAGTCTCAACCTGGCTATAGGGAGGCGCAGCTAAACTCTGCAGGAATTTAACCCACTGTGTCCTGCAGAGTTTTACTTCCCTGGTCTATGGGATCTATTAGGCAGCGCCTCCCTCCATACCTTGCTTGAACTTAGGTTCCTAGTTGCAGTGAATCTCTAGTATCCTATCAAGGTGCATTATACTGTAGTTTTGTCTCTCCTGTTACTGACTGGCTTGTTTCCTCGCTTTATCTGACCTCAAGTGGCACCTGGTGGCTACTCTAATGGCCCAAGCCTATCCTCACCATCAGAGGCTCTAGTGAAGACTAGGTAGCCACTTACGCTAGTGTCTCTTTCAGCTGAATGTGCATCCAAGGGCACACATTCTGCGGAAATGTATTGCGTCGTAAAAACCCGCCATCTCTGTGTACTGCAGTACATGCTGCCAGGCAACCAGAAGATGGCAGCTGACGCTGCCTGTCATGGGTTGCGCATGGTAGTGACATCATGCGCCGCCTGTGGCTGGCACATTGAAGTCACTTGCCGGCCTCTATGACAGCTACAGAAGAGGGAGCTGCACATTCTGGGAGCAGAGAAAGATAAGAAGAATTGTTTATATTTTTTTTAATTGTGTTGTAGAAGAGCAGCCAAAGAGTGGGACAATATTACTGGATGGACCCCATGATAGGGGACATTATTACAGAAAGCACAGGCAGCACGGTGGCTCAGTGGTTAACATCTGCAAGGAGTTTGTATGTTCTCCTCGTGTTTGCGTAGGTTTCTTCCGGGTTCTCCGGTTTCCTCCTACACTCCAAAGACATACTGATAGGAATTTTAGATGGTGAGCCCCGATGGGGACAGTGCCCATAATGTCTGTAAAGTGCTGTGGAATTAATGGCGCTATAAAAGTGAGTAAAGTAAATAAATAAAAGAGGCCCAAGATTGGGAACATTATTACAGGAAGAGACCAAAGATAGGTCACATTATTACTGGAACGGTCAGGATGGAGACATTATTACTGAATGGGGCCAGGAAGGGACATTATTACAGGATGAGGGACACTATTACATAGAGGGTGCATGTCTTTATAGGATCTAGAATGCTACAAGGACCCACACATCTGTCCAACATGCAAGTGGGGTCCCAGGTTCAAATTTTACAATGAGGCCTATCGGACTCTACGGACTCTAGTTATGCCACTGAGTCCATGCTCTGACTGAGTCTCACAGACGTGTGCATAAGCCCCAATACTGATTTTTGTGAAGCAGAATAAACAATTAAACTGAAGTACAACTGCTATTTTTTTTTATACTCCGTTGATCATGCTGTATAAGTTATAAGATGACTTCATTTTTTGGTCAGTAGGATTACAGCGATACCACATTTATGTACGTATATTTTTATGTTTTTTTCCTACTTTCACAGACTAAAAAACTATTCTTTTGCCATATACTGAGAGCCATAACTTTTTTTCATTTTTCCACTGACTGATCTACTGTATATAAGGGCTTGTTTTTTTGCCAGAAGAAATGACATTTTCAGCTATACCATTTTTTTTTACAATATGAATTTTTGATCTCTTTTTATTCTATTTTTTGTGTGCCAGTATGATGTAAAAGCTCATTTTTTTTTACTTTTAATATTTAATTTATTTCATGGTGTTCAGCATAATGTGACATGTGTCAATATTAATTATGAGCAATTTTCTTTTGGGTGGTCAGTATTTTATATCAGTGTTTGTAACTCAAAATCAGGAGTGGAACAATCAGAAGAAAAGTATAATAGAAACACGTCACCACTTCTGCATTTTTCACCCAATCCTGGTTTTGGTTTACAAATACTGATGTAAAATACTGACCAAATACTGAACATGTGAATGTGGCCTCAACACTGACACTTGGCCTGCCATCGGCTCCATATACCCCACTTACTCCAGCAGGACACAGGTTAATTCGGGCCTGAGGCCTGCTGTAGGCTGACATCATGCAGTGGACGTTGGGCGGAGCAATGGCATTACAGCATCGACCGGATCGCATCCACTGTGAGACAAGATAGAGGAAGAGACTTAAGCTGTGGTGGACTGCGATCTGGATTAGATGAGTATAAAGATTTTTTTCTTTTTTCTATGCAATGCAGCTGAAATTGAGATGGGGGGGTCAACATATTGCATTTAGGGAGCTGTGGGGGTAATCATACTTCATATAAGGACCTGTGGGGCAATATACTGCATTCAGGGGATAATGGGCGCATGATATTGTATTTAGAGGTGGTATGGGGGTCATCACACTGCATATAAGAACTTGTGGGGGCCTTAATATTGCATTTAGGGAACTCTGGGGATATCCTACTGCAAATCAGGATCTATGGGGACCAACATACTGCATTTAGGGGACTTTAGGGACCATCAAACAACATATAGGGAGCTGTGGCTGTCAGCATACTATATATAAAGAGGCTATGGGGGTCATTAAACTATATATAAGGGGGCTGGGCAGGCCAACATACTGCATATAGGGTGCTCTGGGGTCCTTATACTGTATATATTTGAGCTGTGGGGGTCATCATGCTGTATATAGGACAGCTGTGGGGGTCTTCATACTGTGTATGGGGGACTGGGGGGGCCATCCTATTATGTATGGTGGCTTTGGGGGACATAATACGGTGTGAGGGGGCTCTGGGGCAATATTATAAGGAGGCCCAATGTGGGATCATTATCATTATAGGGAAACACAGGGTTTTTATTCTAAGAAATCATGGAGGTTATAGTGACAGTGTGAAGGCCATAGTTCATAAGGGCAGACAGTGTGGAGTTATAGTTCATAAGTGCATCCTCACTATGGATTCTATGGAGCAATATTTTATAGTAAAGGACAATTTGGAGGTTCTGAGCCATAATAGGTGTGTGGGGTTCATATTTTGTGCAGGGAGCACAGTAATAGGTAAATTTTATTTCATGAACACAGCATAGGGCCGAAATTCTGTTCAGGAGCAGTGTTGGGCTGTGCGGCAGAAAACTGGAGAAGATCAAAGTCTGTATAGATGAGCTGTAAATGTGAAAATCCATAATGGCATCTGAACCAAATAGTAACAAAAGGGATGAGAATGACTCCAGTCAGAGAAAATGTAATCTATAAAGTACCTGGGTGTAAATGGTTATTTGTGATACTGCTTGCTTCTAAGCAGTAGTGCTGTTCCCGTATGATCCGCAGCCTGATGATAACTGATAACAACTTCTAGTATCTCTGTACCAATGTTAAGGACATACTAGAAGTTGTTGGTTTATGTGACACCAATTTACATTGCGGGGTCTGACCTGACATTATAATTGATTGTTGTACTAAGCTTGGTGCTGTACATGATGATGGTTTTGGTGATGTTTTCATGTACTGATTGTTGTTCTGATTCTGTTGCTGTGCTCATGAACTCATGGTGCTTCTGGTGCTGTATTAACGTACGAATGGTGGTCTTGGTCCTATATTCATATACTGTTGGTGGTTCTGATGCTATATTCATGTACTGTTGATGTTTTCATGTACTTAGGTGGTTTTGGTGCTGCATTCATGTATTAATGTGCAAAGCAGTCATCAAAGCAAAAGGTGGCTACTTTGAAGAATTTAGAATATAAGACATATTTTCAGTTGTTTCACACTTTTTTGTTAAGTATATAATTCCACATGTGTTAATTCATAGTTTTGATGCCTTCAGTGTGAATGTACAATTTTCAAAGTCATGAAAATACAGAAAAATCTTTAAATGAGAAGGTGTATCCAAACTTTTGGTCTGTACTGTATATACAAATATACACTGCTCAAAAAAATAAAGGGAACACTTAAACAACAGACTAGAACTTCAAGTAAATCAAACTTCTGTGACATCAAACTGTTCACTTAGGAAGCAACACTGATTTACAATCAATTTCACATGGTGTTGTGCAAATGGAATAGACAATAGATGGAAATTATTGGCAATTATCAAGACACCCTCAATAAAGGAGTGGTTCTGCAGGTGGGGACCACAGACCACACCTCAGTAGCAATGTTTTTGGGCTGATGTTTTGGTCACTTTTGAATGTTGGTTGTGCTTTCACACTCGTGGTAGCATGAGACGGACTCTACAACCCACAGAAGTTGCTCAGGTAGTGTAGCTCATCGAGGATGTCACATCAATGCGAGCTATGGCAAGAAGGTTTACTGTGTCTGTCAGCATAGTGTCCAGAGGCTGGAGGCGCTACCAGGAGACAGTCCAGTACACCAGGAGACGTGGAGACCATAGGAAGGCAACAACCCAGCAGCAGGATCGCTACCTCTGCCTTTGTGCAAGGAGGAACAGGAGGAGCACTGCCAGAGCCCTGCAAAATGACCTCCATCAGACCACAAATGTGCATGTGTAGAAACCGACTCCATGAGGGTGGTATGGGGGCCCGACGTCCACAGATGTGCTCTTCACAGATGAAAGCAGGTTCACACTGAGCACAAGTGACAGACGTGACTGAGTCTGGAGATGCCGTGGAGAGCGATCTGCTGCCTGCAACATCCTTCAGCATGACCGGTTTGGCAGTGGGTCAGTAATGGTGTGGGGAGGCATTTCTTTTGAGGGCCGCACAGACCTCCATGTGCTCGCCAGAAATAGCCTGACTGCCATTAGGTACCGTGATGAGATCCTCAGACCCCTTGTGAGACCATATGCTGGTGCGATTGGCCCTGGGTTCCTCCTAATGCAGGACAATGTCAGACCTCATGTCGCTGGAGTGTGTCAGCAGTTCCTGAAGGCATTGAAGCTATGGACTGGCCCACCCGTTCCCCAGACCTGAATCCGACTGAGCACATCTGGAACATCATGTCTCGCTCCATCCACCAACGTCACGTTGCACCACAGACTGTCCAGAAGTTGGCAGATGCTTTAGTCCAGGTCTGGGAGGAGATCCCACAGGAGACCATCCACAACCTCATCAGGAGCATGCCCAGGCGTTCTAGGGAGGTTATACAGGCACTTGGAGGCCACACACAATACTGAGACTCATTTTGACTTGTTTTAAGGACATTACATCAAAGTTGGATCAGCTTGTAGTGTGTTTTTCCACTTTAATTTTGGGGGTGACTCCAAATCCAGGCCTCCATTGGTTAATAAATTTGATTTTCATTGATGAGTTTTGTGCGATTTTGTTGTCAGCACATTCAACTTTGTACAGAACAAAGTATTCAATGAGAATATTTCATTAATTCAGATCTAAGATGTGTTATTTGAGTGTTCCCTTTATTTTTTTGAGCAGTGTATATATCCATGCAAAAAATAATGGAACAGTGCCACAATTGCATATAGTGGGTGCCGGGCCTCCAAACAACCAAGCAAATGTCCAATTTGTTATGGTATACGGAATATACAAAGCGAGGCAGGACTCCAGTAAAAATGCAAAAAAGTGTGGACTCTTCCTTTTGCTATGTGCCTCGTCAGAAGCTCCTATATGGAAGAGTCTGGTTATGAAATGCAAGAATAAAGTACGTTTTGTTTTGAACTTGTAAAAAGGCATCATAAATATTTAATGTAGAAGGGAAACCTCACTGTGTCTCTTTAGTACATGCTGTTCGGACCATACTTAGTAACATGACTTATATTTCATATTTAGAAAACGGAAACCTGAAGCCAACTGTAAATCAGATGTTAAGTGATCCGTAAATTAGACAGTGAGAAACCCTCTAGGCATTATTATGGCATCATTATCATTAATTGACTAGGTACAGCATGAACTTTTTCTTTCTAGAAAAAATGCCACAAAGTAGAACCTGTAAGAAATTATATCCAAACCTTGTCCTAATGTGGTTTCTAAACATGTTTTACAATAATGTTCTGATCTTCTGGGAGAACTTTAATAAGTCTATGCTAGTTCATTATGTTCCCTGTTAATAGCTCTATATGTCTTTTAAGAAAGTGAGGCTCACAGGGCCATCAGCCAGTATGGAATATTGAACATGGTGTTAATTCCACAAAGAACAGCAAATAAATATTTGTTCTGTTCCCTGGGATATTATGAAGAGAACAGTTTATTTGTATATAAAAAACTTAGCTAGAAAAATACCAAGTAAAAATGACTTTAGCTTATTTGGTAAGCTTGTTAAGCTTGTTTGTATCAGCCTTAATCACGTAGAAAGAAATTGGTTATGTGACTGAGGGCAGTGGCTGTATATTTTTCCATATTTATCATAAATAAATCAATATTCTGTAATGTAAATTAAAGAAATAGAGGCAATGTAAATATGTTTTATTTTTCAAGCTATTAAAGGGAATGTCAGAAAATTTATTGTTTAAACCAAATTTTTATTTTAACCTCTTTATGTCCTTGGATGTATGAATACGTCCAAGGTCGCCTCCCCATGTTTGATGCGGGCTCCAGCGATGAGCCTGCATCTTTTCTGGCACATAACAGCTGATCTGCACAACTGTCATGTGCCCCTAACAGCTGCTGGTGGAATCGCGATCCACCCACAGCTGTTAACATCTTAAATGCCGCTGTCAAACTTGGACAGAGGCATTTAACATGGCTTCTCTCGAAGCGCGTCTTAAGACCTGCCCATCTGCGCGCCCGTCACATGATCGCAGGTCGCCGATGGGTTGACATGACAACCCGGGGTCTGCAGGAGACCCCTGTGGTTGTCATAGCCGATCTGCTATGAGCGCCGCCCAGCGGATGAGCACTTTTGTTGCAAATAGCACGGCTGAACACATGCGATCAGATGATCACAGCTTCTAGCCTCCCATGAAGACTAATGAAGCATGTGAAAAGTGAAAAAAAAAAAAAAAGATATATTAAAGTTCAAATCACCCCCCTTTCTCCCCATTCAAAATAAAACAATTAAAAAATTCAAAAGTACACATTTTTGGTGTCGCCAAATTCAGAATCGCCCGATCTATCAATGTATAAAAAGAATTAATCCAATCGGTAAATGGCGTAACGAGAAAATAAATCAAAACATCAGAATTGCGTTTTTTTGGTGGCCGCAACATTTCAATAAAATATGATCAAAACATCATATCTAAACCGAAATGGTATCAATAAAGAACGTCCGTTCGAGTTGCAAAAAATAAGCCCTCACCCAGCCCCAAGATCCTGAAAAATGGCACCATTTTTTTTTTTTTACAAACTCTGGATTTTTTTTTCACCACTTAAATAAAAAAGAACCTATACATGTTTGGTATCTGCAAACTCGTAATGCCCTGGAAAATCACAATGGCAGGTCAGTTTTAGCATTCAGTGAACATGGTAAAAAAAAAAAACTATTGTGAAATTTTTTGCAATTTCACCGCACTTAGAATTTGGTTCCTGTTTTCCAGTACATGATATTGTAAAACCAATGGTGTAGTTCAAAAGTATAACTCGGCACACAAAAAAACAAGCCCTCACATGGCAATATTGATGGAAATTAAAAAAGTTATGCCTCTGGAAAGAAGAGGAGCAGAAACGCAAAACGGAAAAACACAAGGTGGTAAAGGTGTTAAGCACATGCTTTCCATTTTTTATTTCACTATGTATACCACAATGTTTTCTGGTCCAAGGGTAACATTGTCAGATGGAACCAATTCTAAGGCTATGTGCCCAGGATGCAGAAATGCTCCTGATTTTTCCTGAGCGTTTCTGCATCTCCCCTGGCAGAAAAAAACGCATGCGGATTTTACATGCGTTTTTTCTGCCAGGTAGAAGCGTAAGTGAAGCGTTTTTAACATGCGATTTCACATGCAGGTTGTCAAGAGCTTTACCAAGTGATTTTAGCATCACTTGGAAAGTGCTTGATAACTTGGTCACACAATATAAATCAATGCAACCGGCATGGATTTATATAGTGTGACCAAGTTACAATGCTGCATCAGTAGTAAAAAAAATAAAAAAAACATTATACTCACCTTCAGATGGCCCCCGGTCTCCTTAGCAATGCGTCCGGTATCTTCGGCGGCTCCCGGTGCTCTAAAAATGACCTGTCATGACATCATTTAGTCATGTGATGGTCACACGACCATCACCTGACCGCTGACGTCACATGACTAAATTACGTCATGGAAGGTCCTTGCAGACCACCACCGGAAGCCAAGGAGACAGCAGCACAATTCAGAGGAGACCGGGGGGCGCCGGAAAGGTGAGTATAAGGTTTTTTTTTATTTTAATTATTTTTTAACTACAGTTACTATGGTATCCGGGTCTGGAGGAGAGTCTCCTCTTCTCCAGACCCGAGTACCATCCGCGCATTGAACCGCATGATATCCACATGTGCACGTGTAGTCATGCGGATGTCGTGCGGTCCAATGCAAGTCAATGGCAGCTAAAACGCTGCGATTCCGCAAAATAAATGGTAGTGCTGCAGATGTTTTCGCAATGATAATCCGCAACGGAAATTTCCGCAGCATGTGCACAGCACATGCGGATTATCATTGGGGGACATTGCAGACCTTCTACCAAGCGTTATTTAAGCATTTCTGCGGCGGAATTTCCGCTGCGGAAACCCTTAAAAAACGCATCGTGGGCACACAGCCTAAGAGTAATAAATGCAAAAAGCATTATCACCTGAGACTTTTAATAACTTTTGGAAAGTGGATGAAATAAAAGGTACCAATTCCTATTTTAGGACACCCAACTACAGTATAATGAGACTGATAGCCCCTTTCTTTCTGTATATGCAATCAGGTGCTATCGACATGAAATTCTTACCAGATGTCGGTAAACACCCATCCAATCCACAAAGGCAAAGAAATCAAACCATAGATGTCCATAATTTAAGTTATACGCAATAATGAGAAATGACACAGGGAAAAAGTATTAAATACATGAAACAAGAGAGGTGCAAAAAGCCATGGAAACCTGATGAAATCTCTCAGTAATTAGAAAGCAATCCTGCCACTTAGTGAAAAATAATATCAATGGAAATAAAAGAATATACACTAGGGCCCTGAGTATGAGGATTTAGGCAAGACAAAAATGTAGAAGCTACAGGCAGATGCACGGATCCTGTGTGGGAGTCTGTGTAGGAAAGAATTACAAGAAAAAGTACATTTACCCTGACGAAGGGGAACCATGTATTACCAAAAACACGTTGGTTGCCCTCTTGGGACTCCGTAGTCCATGACATTATACACCTTCTGAAGCTCCGTCGACTAATTCCTGCTTGGCATCCAGAGACGCTACCGGCCGGAGCGCCCCTGACTCTACATAGGAAGTTCTTCCGTCTCCAGCCTTCTCTTTCGCGCTGCTGACTCCACGTGTGCAGCCACCTCCTCAAGCCCGCTCCCGCACGCCGGATACTGCTGACCTTGGATAATCATCCATGAAATTTAGTAAGTAACCTGCTTTCCATATCAATCGCATATATCCAGAAGCATCTAATGGTAACACGGGCAACCAGCATTGTATCTATTCAGCCCATCCTGTTCGTGAGCAAGATGTTACTTGAGGTGCAGTAACACTACCTATTGCAGAGTGCACATGCACAACTAAGTACACTTCCATCAGGACTTTGTATTGACTAGTCATCTTTTAATTCACTTGAGTAATGTGCAATTCAAATTGGGACTTTTTATGGACTATTAATTTTTCTTAGTGATTTGTTATATCATAGTATAAAAATATAGTATTAAAATAGATTTTTTGCATTTTCACATACTTTTGCCCTTGGTCTTTTCTATTAGGTGACCTATTTATCACTGTCTCTTATTGTGCTATGTGGTTAGTAGGCTGGATTTTGTTTCCATATACCTATTGATTGTTTTTCCCCCCTCCTTTCCTTTCAATTCTCACTAGTGAGTAAGTGCGACAGATACACAAAATTACTTTCTCTTGAATAATAATATCAGCTGGTTCAACTGATGGCCTATAAAAAGGTGTCTCATTTCCAAGATGGAACACAAAAAAACATCTCAAGATGGGTAAAAGCTGAGCTGTTTCAAGACCTTCACAATCTTATCATTGCAAAACACTCTGATGACATTGGTTATAGTAGAATTTCTAAACTACTGAAGGTTCCAGTGAGCACTGTTGGGGCGATAATCTGAAAGTGGAAAGAACATCATTTCACTAGGTGCTCCCCGCAAGATTTCAGACAGAGGAGTGAAGAGAATTATCAAAAGAGTTTCCAAGAGTCCAGGACCACCTGTGGAGAGCTATAGAAAGACCTGGAATCAGCAGGTAAAATTATTTCAAAGAAAACAATAAGTAATGCACTCAACCTCCATGGCCTGTATGCACACTCACCACGCCAGACACCATTTCTGAGCGGAAAGCATGTTTTAGCGTGTTTAAAGTTGGCTCAACAACATTTATACAAGCCTGTGAAATACTAAGAGAAAAAAGGTTTGGTCAGATGAGACCAAAATTGAATTCTGGATGCCATAATATACGCCATATAAAAACACCATGCCAACAGTGAAGTTTGGAGGGGAGAACATCATGGTGTGGAGCTGTTTTTCAGCATACAGCACTAGCAAACTTCATGTAATTGAAGGAAAGATGAATGGACAAATGTAAGAGACATTATTAATAAAAATCTGCTGCCATCTACCTGGATGATGGAGATGAAATGAGGGTGGACATTTCAGCGAGACTATGATACCAAACACACAGCCAAGGAAACTCTCAAGAAAATAAAGCTGATATAATGGCCAAGCCAATCACCTGATCTGAATCCAATATTTATGGAATTAACTAAAGCTCAGAGTTTAGAGAATAAGCCAACAGAACCTTCAGGATTTGAAGAGTATTTGTGTGGAAGAATGGGCCGAAAACACACTTGAGCAATGCATGTGACTCGCCCCCTGGGCCGAGGGGCACCCGGAACCGGGCTTCTGGGGGGGTTGTAGTATCCGTGGCGGTGACCCGGTCCCGTGGCTCAGGGTGGTCAGGCCAATGGCGGTATTTTGTGGGTTTTAGGTTAATTGTCCGACTACGCCACCAGTGGATTGCGGTCAGTGCGGACCGCTGCTGCCAGGCAGACCGCTGGGGCTGATGGTGTATGCAGCTGAGGTAGTGTGACTCCCCATGGGAAGAGTGCAGCCCCAGGGCAGAGAATGTGCATGATGGGAGTGATGGTGCGCGGGCGTCCCAGCACTAGTAGTGCTGGTGCGGCGATGAAGCACAGAGACGTGGGGTTGCAGTTCAAGTTCTTTACTCACAGTTCTTTATGTCCCAAGTCATTCCGCGGGCAATGACTGCCCAAGCCATGCTGCGTCCACAAGGCAGGGGGCTCGGTCAACCCCCAGGCAATTCCAGAGTGTGTCACAGGACTCCCTTCTACTCCTTTCTCTGGCCGTGCCCCACCAGTGACACTACGTCTGTCCAGCTCCCGCGGGCCTTCTCTTGGGAGGGCTTCGTGCTCACCTCTCTGACCCTATGTGGTATGCCTTTCTAGTAGGTGTAGTGAGGGGTCGCACCAAGATATGATCGCGACCGCCGGTCCTTGGCTGAGGATTAGTCGCCTCCACCAACTTGGGATCCTGTACCCTGTTCTGCCAACCCGTCACCCGCAATCTCCTAGGCCTTTGGGGTTCCTTCTGCCTTCGTGTCTCTGGGCCTCTCTTGGTGTTCTGTTCCTTTCTTCCTTTCCTTTCTGTTCCTGTCTTTTCTGCTGGCTCTGGCCTCACAGGCTAGGCCCGACTCCGGAGCAGAGCTCCACAGAGGCCCTGCTCTGTCACTTCCTCTCTCAGACTGAACTGACTACTGTCCTAAGATGGTGCCCACTTTATATACCTCCCTCTCTGTGTATGAGCCCAGGTGACTTGCAACCAATGGGCTCCTACCTATGCCCAGAGACCCAACCCCTATCTGCTCCTACATCACTGGGTTTTCCTCCCCCCTCCCCACTCCAGCCAGGGACAGATGCTGTCGTGCCTGCACTTCTGTCTAGTGGGAGCACCGTTAGTCTGTTCCTCGGAAATGGGGTGTGTGTGATGCATGCAGCTTACTGAGTCTTGGTCCACAATCCATCCTTACCCGGGAGTGGAATATCACACCTCTGGTCTGAGGTGCAATACCCCTGTAGCGGCCGAACCCTCGGGGCGCTACACATGCTCCTAGGCATGCTCCTAGTTTCTCCATACAGGAGGTGTCTTGAAGCTGTCATCACCAACAAAGACTTTAGTACCTATTATTAAATTAATTTCAGTAAGCATGTTCAATACTTTTTACCTGTGTCATGTCTCATTATTACACATAAGTTAATTTATGCACATCTATGGTTTGATCTCCTTGCCTGTGTGGACTGGATGAGTTGTTACTGACATCTGATGAGAATTTCTTGTCAATAGCACTCTTAGAAATATATTTACTGTACGTAGAAAATTGGTGACGTGTTCAATACTTATTTCACCTGCAGTGTATAACTTGTTGAAATGGCCACCAGACCGATACAAAAAAATAATAATGTTGCACTCAAGCATTGCATCCTCTCCATATTATTCACTCCTTACTGTAAAGGGGTACATCCCATTCTGCTGACATATGGGGATACCAGAGATGGCTACCAAGTGCACCCAAGCTACATGTCACTCCTGTTATGTCAGATATGGAAAATATAGGTGAACAGTCACCTGTTTCTAATAAAATTGAAGATTGCAATAAAATATATCACTATTAAAAAGCTGCACATTGATGTTTGCACAGATCACATCGCATGCCTTATACACCCTCATGTAATAGTCAGTAGGATAGATTTATTAAAATTGCCAAAGAGCAAAAACTGTGTTTGCTGCTCATTGCTTCCAAACACAGCACATCTTTCATTTTATCAGAGCAGTTTAAGAAAAGAAAGATGCCATTTCTCTGCGGTATATGCCATATTGTGCCATGGGAAACATTCTAACTTCTACTTCTGTAGCTAACTGCAGTGAACTTACATGTCAATTTTCTTCAACCCTTCCATTCAGAAGATGCTCCTGTTTAGTTGTTAACTTCAGTGGTCAACCTGAACTTCTCTGTGAGATGATTGCAGTTCCATCTTTGTCCATTTTTGTATCACTTTTGCTACAGTATTCTGACTGATATGTAAAGCTTTCCTAATCTTCTTGTAGCCTTCACATTTCTTGTGTAAATAAATTATTTGCCTTCTCAGGTCTTGTGACATTTCTTTTCCATGTGGTGCCATTGCTGACAGCATGACATGGGAAAGGGTTTTCTTTCATAAGTAGTGCCCTTTTATAGTTCTCTGTCTGCTGGACAACTGTTTAATGAATAATAATTAGACTATCTGTAGTTGAATTTTTGTTAATTATAATTTTGTAGTCTAAACTTTAGCCTTGCTTCTAAGACTTTCATTGGGTTATACTCATTTTTGAAACATGGTCTTGAATGAAATTTTTTAAGAAAATTACTTTTTTGTGTGTGCAAAATAATAAACCTTGTTTGCAATCAATAGCACATGGTTGTGGAAGTATTTTGTAGTATGGTATCCCATAGAAAATGTTGATTCTGAAAGGAAACTAAAGGTTTTCTGACAAATCTGTTATGGTGTTCTCATTTATGCTGAGCACTGTAAATACAGACAGCTTTTAAATCCATTTGATCAAGTCTGTAACTGACTTTAAAGCGATACTTGAAAAAGTCCCTCACCAAGGGACGAAACGTTGCCACCTCTGACATGATGGGTCATTAAAAGCACATTGAATTGTAGCCCTGGAATGATGCCTCTATTTTTCTGGAACTTATATATGTATACACATATATATATATATATATATATATATATATACATATATATATGTATATATATAGGTCAATGACTGCCTTCTGGACATCTGTCAAGTCAGCAGTCTTCCCCATTATTGTGGAGCCTACTGAAACAGACTAAGGGACCTTTTTAAACGCATCAGAAGCCTTTGCAGGTGTTTTTTGTTAATTATTCTAATTTACTAAGATAATGTGTGTGTTTTCATTGTCTGTAAGCCATAATCATCAACATTAACAGAAATAAACACTTGAAATAGATCACTCTGTTTGTAATGACTTTATATAATATGAGTTTCACTTTTTGTATTGAACTGAAATAAATTAACTTCTTGATGATATTCTAATTTAGTGAGAAGCACTTGTATGTAAAAAATCATCTGTGTGTCTCAGGGCTTAGCCAGGTCCTCCATCCTCCTTCTCACTGTCCTGTGCGTGGCAGCGAGACAACTTGCTACACCAGAAGCCTTCTTCCTGTACCCTGTCCGTAATGGGACAAGATGGGAGTAGAAAAATGCAATTTTGCCATTTTATTTTGGGGTTTTATAATTATAGTGTTCAATGTATGGTAAAAAATGACCTGAACATATGATTTTCCAGGTGTGTATGATTACTGTGATACCAAACATGCATAGATTTTTTTATTTATGTCACTGTTCCTTAATTCCAGTCCTCAAGGCCCACCAACAGATCATGTTTTCAGGATTTCCTTAATATTGCAAGATGAAATTATCACCTGTGATATACTAGGAAAATCCTGGAAATATGGCCGGTTGGTGAGCCTTGAGCACTGGATTTGAGGAACACTCATTTAAGTGGTAAAAACAGATTTAGAAGTTTGTAAAAAAAAATGGTTTCTGGGGTCATTGATTATGATCATTAATTGAGTTGTATGAGGTCATATCTCTTTGTGCCCGGAGCTGACGGTTTTGCTGCTAACAATTGGGATATGTATAACATTTTGATTGAGTTATGTTTTTTTCTAATTTTGTAGGTCAGTGTAGTGAACTAAAAACCACAATTCTTTTGTTTTGATTTTTTCTGTTAACTGCGTTTATCATATTAGTTCATTCATTTTATATTTTGATAGACTGGACTTTTACGGACGCGACAATGACAAATATTTTTGTTTATTCAAATTTTTATATTTACTTACATTTTCAATTTTTCTTTACTTATTTTTTTTAGTCTCTTAGGGGACTTGAACCTGTTATCATCTGATTGCTTATACTTTATATAGCAATACAACAGTATTGCAGTATATAGTGAAAATCATGTTCTTCTATAAAGGTAAGCCTGTGAGTACCATGTACCAAGTTGGCAACAGACGCCTTTAGAAAGCGCCCAGCTGCCATAGCAACCCATCGCTGACCCATGATCGCTTTCTTTTAATAAAAGAATAGATGCATTTAAAAGGTTAACAGCAGCGATCAAAGTTCAGCTCAAGTCGCTGCTTTTAGACACGGATGTCGACTATGTAACACTGCTTACTGACATCAGTAAGAGATCTGGATCTATAGGTTGAAGCCACAGCTTCATTTGACTTACACACAATTTTATTGCTTTGCTGAACAGTTTGAAATTCGCATATTTTACTTTTCAAACAACTGAGATGAAAAATGGACCCTACTGAAGACAATGTCTAAATATCTTTAATGCATTTGTCAAATGTTGTCAGGTTAAAGTTAATGGATCATACCGCAAACAAACATCCAATATTGTTTTGCACGTAAACACGTAAGAAGAAACTTTGACAGTAAAACACTGGGACAGCATTGATGAAGTGCATGCAGTCACTTTGAATTGTTAGGAAATAAGGGTTTTATACCCTTTAGCAATCAAAAGTGTTTACAGCTATACAAGATGTTCCTCCATAATATAACCAGGTCTGTGTTAGTGATGGGTATGTTGACAGTATGAACCTTTATTTTCTCTGTTGAACTCAGTTCTGTAACATTGTGTATTATCCTTGATATAATATTTACTTACCAAAAAATACCAAAAAACAAGACAAAAGTTCATGGATCATGCACATGGCAAACACTGCGTAGGCTCTGACTCCACATGTATGGAGATATTCTCTTCTGGAAGCAATGAAATTGTTATGATTTTGTACAAAATGGAGCCATTATATGGTTGAGTGCATGAACCCTAAAGGTTTTAACTGACACAGAACTATCATACCCTGATGATGAAGTCTACAGAGCACTTCACTTGGTGCCTGAGATAAGTAGTCGGGACTGCAACACCTTTGTTCTAGGATGGGACCACTATTGCTCAGATATTGATGGCATGTTGTCATTGTTTGAGTTTGAAAATCAATCCATCTTCATTTTAAGGTAAATTTTCTCAGGATGTAAATTCTCACACCTATTTGACGTTTGTGGAATGCGCAACATATAACCCTATATACAACATACCTTAAAGAGAAACTGTTACCAGGTTTTCACAATATAAACAAAAGCCACCACCTTTAATGCCTCTTTTACAGGAGTCTAGCAACCTGTATAAAAGTCCCCAACCCACTGCATATCCCAAAATATACCTTTTATAATCCCCCATACAGCGTCGTTAAGTCCAATGGGCATCGCTGGTATTGCTCGGCGCCTCCTCTATCCCATCCTCCTCGCCTGCTTCATGTGGATGAAATATCCTACATCATCCATACAACACTTATAATCTCACTCCTGCATAGGAATACTTCCCTCTGCCCTGCTGAGCCAAGTCCTGTAATGGGCATGTGTCGGGGAAGCTAAAGAATGCCAATTATGACAATAAAGCTGACATAGAATCATAGAATCATAGAATCATAGAATGGTAGAGTTGGAAGGGACCTCCTGGGTCATCTGGTCCAACCCCCTGCTCAAAGCAGGATTCACTAAATCATCTCAGACAGATGTCTGTCCAGCCTCTGTTTGAAGACGTCCATTGAAGGGGAACTCACCACCTCTCGTGGCAGCCTGTTCCACTCATTGATCACCCTAACTGTCAAAAAGTTTTTTCTAATATCTAATCTGTGTCTCCTCCCATTTAGTTTCATCCCATTGCTTCTAGTCTTTCCTTGTGCAAATGAGAATAAAGATGATCCTTCTACAATGTGACAGCCCTTGACATATTTGTAGACAGCTATTAAGTCTCCTCTCAGTCTTCTTTTTTGCAAGCTAAACATTCCCAAATCCTGCAACCGTTCCTCATAGGACATGGTTTGCAGACCAGTCACCATTCTGGTCGCTCTTCTTCATATGCACATTACAGCACTTTACTCTGCTCCCAGCAAGGTAGAGCGAATTACACCTGTGCAGGACCAAGATTGGGGGTTCTCAATGGATGACGTAGGAATGTGCTCATCAAAACGAGCAACGCCCATTGGTCTGGACTGTGTCGTAAGAGGTGATTATAACAGGGTATATAAACAAAAAAGCAGCCTCACCGTGTCCTATTTATATGACTCAGTCCGTCTTACAATGTTGTGGGTCTCCAACCAGTAGCTGTGACTTACGGCTTCACATAAGAAAATAATTTTGGTGAGTCCCAAAAATAATTAAAATCCTCAATTTATTACAAAATAATTTAAAAGATCATACAGGTTGGGAATACATCTCAACGTGTTTCTGGCAAAAAGCCCTTATTCCTTATGATACATGGTATAAAAACAAATGGTAACCAACCGTTAGGCTGTTTTTTTTTTTCTCCCTCTGTTTCCTTGTGATTTAGCCTTGTGATTTAGCCTTGTGATTATGCTAATTATTCTCAAATATGATTGATTGCTAACATATGTGTTTATTGATCAACGGTTGGTTACCATTTGTTTTTATACCATGTATCATAAGGAATCTGTATCTCAGTGAATAAGGGCTTTTTGCCAGAAACGCGTTGAAATGTATTCCCAACCTGTATGATCTTTTAAATTATTTTGTAATAAATTGAGGATTGTGATTATAACAGGTAATTTTTGGGATATGCAGAGGGGAGGTGGTGACAGGTTCCCTTTAATATTTGGATGGTAAAATGCAACATTTGCACAGCTCCAGCTTGCTAAAATATATGAAAATGGGGTTTTGGCATAAAAAAGCTATCATTTACAGACTGTAAGCAAGAATCTCAAAAAGGTAAAGAAAGCAATTATAAAGTTAAATAGACTGCTAGAAACATATTAGGAGTTTATTAAAATATTTTTTATTTGAACCATAATTAAGGTTTATATAAATTAGGTTGTCAAACTTCTAGGTCAGGCTGGAACACAAGAACTCGGGAGGATCTTCCAGGTGACAACAATTCTAAAACAATAACTGCTCCAAAAGTTCAAGAGATGACAACCCACTTGCAACCAAATAATAATAATTATAAAAATATCAAATCTGAACACAGACAGAAGAGGACCCTTGTGCAAGAACACAATAAATGCCCTTAGCAATCCAACAGCTAATCACGATAGCGGCACCTCTTTATGTGTCTATGACAGGAGTTGCTTGCTGTTTTCAAGGTGGAGTGGGCCCCTTTATTATTCAGGCCCCTGTGCGGTTGCACAGGTTTCACCAATGATATATCCACCCCTGATAATATTAATATAACTCCAACATATTTCAAAGTATTTTACAATTAGAGAAATAACAGAAATTGTGATTAATTTAGATTTAGCCAACTAAACGATCAGATTAAAATCAAGAAGAAATCTTGAAAAAATGTTTCATTCATTGATTTATTCTTACTATTTATGTGCCATCACCATATCTCCATAAAGAGATAGTAAAACTAGTGATGAGCAAGCATGCTCGCTACTGCTCGGTGCTTGCCCGAGCATCTCACTGCTCGAAATGCTCGGCGCTCGCCAAGTATTTCCGGGGTTGCTCGGCGGGAGCTCGGGTCTCCTCCCTGCATGTTTGGCGCTCTTTACAGAGCCAATAAACATGCAGATTGCCTGCCACTCACTGTAATGCCGTAGCCATGTTGGTTGTGACATTACAGTGATTGGCTGGCCGCACAGTGTCATCAGGTCTATATCAGAACTGGCGCAGCCATGCTCATCACAGTCACTCTGGAATCAGACAGTTTAGGGAGAGCTGCTGCTGAGCTAGGGAGAGATTTGCTTGTTTCTAGTTAGTGTAGGTGTACCAAACTATATTAGAGACACATATCCATATTAACAAACAGTCCTTCTGAGGACTAATCCATCTTCAGAGATATCAGGCAGGTAGTGTATATAAGCAGGCAGGCAGGGTATATAGCAGACTGCAGTGCATATAGCACAAGAGGCTCCATTCCAGTTTTGTCTGCTGCTGCTGTTAGATATTTCTAGAAATAGGCCCAGGTCTCAGGGGCCAGGAATAAATTTTTTTTGGATCTTAATCCTCATTATTTGCTTAAAAAGCAATCCAGAGAACACCATTGTTCTGCACCATTTGCTTGTTGGCACTGCAGAATACAGCCAGGTCCTTTCCATATTACAGCGCTAAAAGTCCAGCTATTTAAAACTGTGGTTTGTCCGTCACACGGATTACATATAATTGTGCTGAAAATACAGCCATTTCTGGCATCCATTAAAAATTTGTTTCAGTGTGTCAGTGAAGCAATTGACACGAGTTTGCTGTTCAAAATAGTTACCTACAGGCCAGGTATTTAAAACTGTGTTTTCTCCATCACATGTATCACATATACGTTTTCAGAAAATACTGCCATTTCAGGCCTCCATTAAAATTTTTTTTCAGTGAGTCAGTGAAGAAATTGACACCAGTTTGCTGTTCAAAGTAGTTAACTACAGGCCAGGTATTTAAAACTGTAGTTTGTCCGTCACACGGATTACATATAACTTCGCTCCAAATTCAGCCATTTATAGTGAGCGTGGAAGATATTGTCCTCCATTTAAAATGGGCAAGGCGCGTGGCAAGGGACGGGGAACTGGATGTGATGGTGATGGTGCATGCACAGGCCGAAGTCGTGGGCAAGCAGAAATTGAGTCACAACAAACACCCACATCTTCTCGCCCGACCTTCCTGTCCCAAATCCTACGGGACCGCAGCACACCACTATTGAACCCAGAGCAGTGTCAAAAGGTTGTTGGTTGGATAGCGGATAATGCTTCCAGTCACTATGCCACCACCACCACCCTGTCTTCCACATGGTCAAGTCTTAGTAGCCGTGAGTCTGGACTGCATATTCCTCACCCTGATCCTCCTTCCTCCCACCATGCCGAGTGCCCGGAGACAACTGATCCCACTCTTGGACACTCCAAAGAGCTGTTCACTTTTCCATTCATAGATTCGGGCCTCTCGCCCGTTCCACTTGAAGCGGGGCAAGAGGAGATCGCATGTAGCGATGCACAAATATTTGAGCAGCCACAGTCACACAAAGGCGACGGTGGGAAAGTGTCACAAGAGGTGGACGATGATGAGACACAGTTGCCAGAAAGTCAGGAGGAGGACCAGGGTGCGGAAGTGGAAGACGAAGTGGTGGATGATATAATAACTGACCCAACCTGGCAGGAGGACATGCAGAGTGAGGAGAGCAGCACACAGGGAGAGGGAGGCTGAGCACCCCAACAGGCAGGAAGAAGCAGTGTGGTGGCCGCAGACAGAAGGGAGGCAACCTTTCCCCGTAACACCAACACGAAGGAAGTTGCCAGGCCAGCATCAACAGGGGGGGCAAAGCTACCAGCCTGACCATCAGCAGCTTGATCAGGAACATGGCAGCAAAGCACCCGACTTTGTGGGCTGAACCTCAGGGTCCAGGAACAGTGTCTGCGGGTGGCACCACTGCTTCTTCCGCTGTTGTGCATGCAAGCCAATCCCTTGTCCATGGTGCATGCGAAGATGCCTCCTGCTCTGCACCTGTCATTGCACACTCTCAAGTAGCAGCATCAGGAAACACATCCACGTCCTTGTCCCAGCGCAGCGTTCAGTTGTCCATACCCCAGTCCTTGGAACGCAAGTGCACATACGCAGCCAACGCCCCACAGGCCACACTATTAAATTCACACATTTCACGACTGCTTGCTCTCGAAATATTGCCTTTAAGGCTTGTGGAGACGGAAGCATTCCGCAACCTGATGGTGGCGGCCGTCCCTCGGTACTTGGTCCCCAGCCGCCAGTATTTCTCCCGGTGTGCCGTCCCCACATTACTCAAGCACGTGTCCCAAAACATTAGCCGTGTCCTCAACAACGCAGTTACCGGGAAAGTCCACCTAACCGCGGACACGTGGACAAGTGCATATGGGCATGGATGGTACATCTCGCTGACGGCACACTGGGTTAACATAGCGGAAGCAGGGACCCAGTTGGAACTTGAGATGGAACACGTCTCCCCGACGCCATGGATTGCGGGCTCTAGGTTAATCAGGGTTGCCCCCACAGTCTACAGCTCCTGCACCTCATTATCCTCAGCCTCCTCCTCCTCTTCAATCTCCATCTCCAAAATGACCACATCAGTCACAAGCTGGAAGCACTGCAGCACTGCCTCGGCCAAGTGGCAACAGGCTGTGTTGAAGCTAATATGCTTAGGTGACAAACCGCACAATGCTGAAGAGTTGTGGACAGCTCTGAAAGAGCAGGCAGATCTGTGGCTCACACCGCTGAACCTACAGCCAGGCATTGTTGTGTGTGGCAATGGCCCGAACCTGGTGGCGGCTGTGAGGTGAGGCGAGCTCCAAACGTACCATGCCTGGCCCATTTGCTTAACCTCATGGTTCAACGGTTTCTCAAATCCTACGCGGAGCTGCCGGATTTGCTTATTAAAGTACGCCGCCTGTGTGTCCATTTTAGAAAGTCACCTACAGCTTCCGCCGCCCTTGCCGTGTTTCAGCAGTGTTTGCAGCTTCCGGCTCACAGACTGGTGTGTGATGTCCCCACGCATTGGAACTCTACACTGCAGATGTTTGGAAGGATTTGTGAGCAGCAGAGGGCAGTTGTTGAGTACCAGCATCAACAAGGCTGTCGGTATTCAGTTCAGACTCCACACATAACACCTCAGGAGTGGACATGGATGTCAGACATATGTACCATCCTCCAAAACTTTGAGGACTCCACCAAGATGGTGAGCGGCGAAGACACCATAATTAGCATCACCATCCCGCTTCTCTGTCTTCTGAAATGCTCTCTGCTCAGAATCAAATAGGATGCATTGCAGGCGGAGCATGATGAGATGGAGCAAGGAGCCATACAGGGTGATTACACGTGGCCCAGCCTTATCTCATCCCAACGTGGATTGGGTGACAATGAGGAAGAGGAGGAGGAGGAAGAACAGGAGCTAGTTTCATGCGCTATAGACAGTACTACCTGCACAACTGTCATAACGCCTGTTCAGCATGGATGGCCAGAGGACAGAGAGGAGGAGGAGGAGAGCATGGTCAGTCATCCTCTTGGTGAGGACACGGAAATCTTGCCTGTTAGCAGTCTGGCACGCATGGCTGAGTTTATGTTACGCTGCCTTTCCCATGACCCTCGCGTTCTCAAAATTTTGGGTGACAGTCATTACTGGTTAGTGACACTTCTAGACCCATGCTATTAGGAGAACTTTATATCTCTTATTCCTGAGGCGGACAGGTCTACAAAAATGGAGCAGTACCAGAAGGCCCTTGTTGTGGAACTATTAAAAAAATTCCCATCTGAAAATGCTGGTGGCAGAGGTCACAGTTCGTTGGACAACTAAGGAGTACAGGCAAGAGAGGCACAACTTCAATCCAGCAGAGGCAGGGGATCACTGTCAAAGTTCTGGGAGAATTTTCTCAGCCCCTCCCATCGCACAGGCCCTGGGCGCCAGGTAATCTCACAAGGAGTGCAATGTTTGGGAAGATGCTGAGGGAGTACCTTGCCGACCGTACCACCATCCTCCGTGATTCCTCTGTGCCTTATAATTATTGGATATCCAAGTTGGATATGTGGAATGAATTGGCTTTCTACGCCTTGGAGGTCCTGGCCTGCCCTGCCGCCAGCGTTTTATCAAAGCAGCCTTTTAGTGCCGCTGGTAGAATTATAACTGATAAGCGCATCCTCCTATCAACTGAAAATGCTGACAGGCTGACTCTGTTAGAACTCTCCTGTTAGTTTTTTTCTATTTGGCTGGTCACATGACCTTTTTGCCTATTTAATCCTGCTCCGCCCTTCTGGCCATGCTGGACTTCATTGTAATTTCTACTCTTAAGCTAGCCAGGTGCTTTGTAACCTTTCTCAGTCAGTTTAGCTAGGTCTTTTGACCTTTATGTTCTATGTTGTGCGTTTGTCTTTTTACTGCTACAATTTCTGCTAGGAGGTGTCCATCTTTCTCCCAGTCCCTAGTTCTTGTAGGGATCCCTCCCTCACATCTATAGGTCTTCGTTCAGACTAGCTGAGGACTTTAGCGGGTCTGATTGCAGGATCAGGTTCCCCGTTACATCGTAGGGATCTAGCTTAGTTCTATTGTAGGGACAGATCTCCTGTCTTTCCTTAGTGCTTGTAGCCTATCATAACAGTAAGTCCAGCCCAAAAATATCTCTAAGGAAAGACCTCCAGTTTCCATCATGGTGTCGGTTCAGGATTTGGCTCAACGCCTGCAGGGACTCTCTCTGGAGGTGACCGAGCTCCAACAACACGTGAGTAGCTGTTCTGGAGCGCATTTTGTGGAGCCAAAGGTACGATTGCCTGATTTATTTTTTGGTGAACAACAAGATTTTTTTTCCTTTAAAAATGCTTGTTTATTGTATTTTCGTTTGAGACCCAGATCCTCTGGTGATGAATCACAGCGCATAGGGTTCATAATGTCACTTTTGCGCAAAGAACCTCAGGGATAGGCCTTTTCTCTCCAACCTAGTGATCCGTGCTTTAGATCAGTGGATAGTTTTTTTCTGCTTTGGGGTTGTTGTATGATGATCCTGATCGTGTTTCATCAGGTGAGACGGAATTGAGACTTTTGAGACAGGGATCAGGTAATGTGGAAAATTATTGTACTCACTTCCGTCGGTGGTCTGCTCATGTGGGGTGGAACGATTCAGCTCTGAAAAGTTTGTTTCTTGCTGGGCTAGGTGAAAGGGTAAAGGATCTGCTTATTGCTTATCCTACACCTGGAAACTTGCAGGAGGCAATGCAATTAGCTATACGGGTGGACAGGAGACTGCGTGCAAGGGTTAATGAGAGTAAATCCTTTGCCATGTCAGCTCCTAGTCTTGAGAGGGTCTGTACTGACATTGGAGAGCCGATGGAGATTGGGGCGATGTCACCCCGCTCTCAGGAAAAAGATCGCAGGTTTTCTGAAGGTTTGTGCTTTTATTGCGGAAAATCTGACCATTTCATTAAGAATTGTGTGCTTCGTATGAAGAAAGAAAAAAAAAAAAAAGGTCAGTTACGCCCGCATAGCCTGTTTAAACACTAAGGGGGTATTTCTTTCTGCTACTACTGCAGCTCAGGAAGAATTAATTGAATTTAGGGTATTTGTGGATTGTGGTTCTACTCTGAATGTGATTGATGGGGGATTCTTGGAAAAACTTAAATTAAAACCCAAACCTTTGTCATCCCCTATTGCCGTAGTTTCTGTCGATAGCTCTCCCTTGAAATGTGTTACTCACAAGGTTTATAAATTTCCCCTCACTATTAATGGTATTCACCCAGATAATTTGGATTTGGTAGTATTAAATAATTTGCCTTCTCCTGTAATTTTGAGGTTACCCTGGTTAAAATTGCATAATCCTGTACTGGATTGGTCTACTAATGAAATTAAGTCCTGGAGCCCGAAGTGTTATGACAAGTGTTGTAACGGGCGCATTGCTGCTGTGGATAAAGGGGAATTACCTATACCTATTCAGGATTTTTGGAAAGTTTTTACTGAGGAGGAGTCGCAAGTTTTGCCTCCCCATAGAGACTATGATTGTACCATTGAATTTGTCCCTGGAGCGACTCTTCCTAAAAGTCGTTTATTTAATCTTACTATTCCTGAGAGAAAAGCTTTGGAGGAATACATACAGACGAGCTTGGCCGCCGGTCATATCAGACCCTCTAAGTCACCTGTGGCTGTTGGATTTTTTTTTGTTAAAAAAAAGGACGGCGGTTTATGTCCTTGTATGGACTTTCGCGAGATTAATAAAATTACTGTTCGTAATCCCTACCCACTGCCATTGATTCCTGATTTGTTTAACCAGTTAGTGGGGGCCAAGTGGTTCTCTAAAATTGATCTCCGGGGAGCATACAATTTGTTGCGCATGAAGGAGGGTGATGAATGGAAGACTGCTTTTAGCACTCCTGTGGGTCATTTTGAGAATCTGGTTATGCCTTTTGGTCTTACCAATGCACCAGCATTTTTTCAGAATCTTATTAATGACATCCTTAGACCTTTGATCGGCAAAAATGTGGTTGTGTATTTGGATGACATTTTGATTTATTCGCCTGATCTGAAGTCTCATTGGCGGAGCGTACGTGAGGTATTACAGTTATTAATTGACAATTCGCTTTTTGCTAAGCTAGAGAAATGTGAGTTCGCTGTACAGAGAATTCGTTTTTTGGGCTACATTATCTCCAGCGAGGGCTTTGAGATGGACCTGGTGAAAGTTCAAGCTGTGCAGGAATGGCCTAGGCCTATTGGTTTGAAATCGATACAGAGGTTTTTGGGTTTCGCCAATTATTACAGAAAATTCATTAAAAATGTTTCTATTAACACTCCCCATGGGAGGTTGTTTGTGCCTAGGACCTTTAGGAGAGATTTGTTTGTTGAGTGTCATGAGTCTCGGTTGCCAGGTCATCCAGGAAGTTCTAAGACCAAGAGACTTGTGGGTCGCAGTTTTTGGTGGCCTGGATGGCAGAAGGAAGTCATTAAGTGGGTGCGTCAATGTACTGTGTGTGCTAGATCTAAGTCTTCTCATACTCCTGCTGCGGGGTTGCTTTGCCCTCTGGAGGTTCCTAGTGCACCTTGGACACATCTGGCTATGGACTTTATTACTGACCTTCCCTCCTCTGAGGGTTTCACGGTCATCTGGGTGGTCGTGGACCGTTTTAGCAAGATGTGTCACTTGGTTCCCTTCATCAAACTGCCCTGCGCTAAGACACTCGCTAAGGCCTTTGTCAAGGAAATTGTCAGACTCCATGGTGTTCCTACTGACATTGTTTCTGATAGGGGTCCTCAGTTCGTGGCTCGTTTTTGGCGTGCCTTTTGTGACAGGTTGGGAGTTCATTTGTCATTTTCATCTGGATATCATCCTGAGTCTAATGGCCAGACAGAAAGGAAGAATCAGGATGTTGAGCAGTTCTTGCGTTGTTTGGTGGCAGACAATCAAGAGGGGTGGTCTGAGTTTCTGCCGCTTGCTGAATTTGCTCTTAACAACCATACATCCTCTTCTGCTGGGTGTTCGCCTTTTTTTTGCTGTTCTGGGGGACATCCGTCTTTTGGGTCATTCTCCAAATTGGTATCGGCTGTGCCTGAGGAGGAGAGTTTTTCCGGTGATTTGGAGAGAGTTTGGATGGATATGCGTGGTAATCTTCAGGAGGCTAACAAAAAATCTAAGAGGTACTTTGACAGGAAATGTCAAGAGGTTTTGTTTACGGTTGGTGACATGGTTTTGTTGTCCTCTAAGAATCTGCGGTTGAGGATTCCTTCTAAAAAATTGGGTCCCAAGTTTGAAGGGCCCTTTAAGGTGCTTCAGGTAGTTAACCAATCTGCTGTTAGGTTGGAGGTTCCTACCTCCTGGAAGATTAATCCGGTGTTTCATGTTTCTCTATTGAAAAAAGCTGATGTATCAGATAGAGACGCCACTGCCACTGTTCCTCCGGTGGTGGAGGACGGGGAATATGAAATTTCCCGCATCCTTAATTCTAGACGGTATAGGGGGAGTTTGCAGTATCTCGTCGCTTGGAAGGGTTTCGGTCCCGAGGATAACTCATGGGTGAGGGCGGATGATGTTTCTGCTTCCAGACTTGTCAGAGCGTTTCACAAGAGGTTTCCGGATAAGCCTGGGCCTAGGGGATCTGGAGGATCCTCTTAGAAGAGGGGGTACTGTTAGAACTCTCCTGTTAGGTTTTTTCTATTTGGCTGGTCACATGACCTTTTTGCCTATTTAATCCTGCTCCGCCCTTCTGGCCATGCTGGACTTCATTGTAATTTCTACTCTCAAGCTAGCCAGGTGCTTTGTAACCTTTCTCAGTCAGTTTAGCTAGGTCTTTTGACCTTTATGTTCTATGTTGTGTGTTTGTCTTTTTACTGCTACAATTTCTGCTAGGAGGTGTCCATCTTTCTCCCAGTCCCTAGTTCTTGTAGGGATCCCTCCCTCATATCTATAGGTCTTCGTTCAGACTAGCTGAGGACTTTAGCAGGTCTGATCGCAGGATCAGGTTCCCCTTTACATCGTAGGGATCTAGCTTAGTTCTATTGTAGGGACAGATCTCCTGTCTTTCCTTAGTGCTTGTAGCCTATCATGACAGACTCTTATAAAAATGAACAAGGGTTAGATTGGGCCAGACTTCTCAACACCACCGAATGATAGCAGCGTAACATAAACTCAAATCCAGTGTCTTTTTTTTGGGAGGTGTATGCTCTTTACACCCACACATGGGTTTACGCTTCCTGATTTTGGCTCTTTGCTCTTGTTCTCCTCCTTCTCCTCATCCTCCATCACCATATCACTAGGGTGACCGTGGTCGGTGATGCAACACCCACATAATTTTTTTAAAGGGTGTTTATGATGCCCGTAAAAATTTTTTTCATACAGTATGTTCATGTGTACCCCCCAGGGGTAAATGTTTGTCAGCCCATACACTTAGTGCATGGCCATTACAAGTATAGGAGACCCGCTCCTTTCTAATGTGAACATTTTTTATGAGGCCCTCCTCCACGTCTCTTCCAAGGGGCATTGGAGTGCCTCCCAATTTTTTGCAGTCCTTGCATTCACTGCATAGGCAAACACAATGGGAGAACCACTTCCTAATAATGGGAACCTTGTTTTCAGGAGGCCCTCCTCTAAGTCTAGAGCTGATGGCACTCTAAGAATAGTGAGGGCCGACTGCTGGCCCTTTAAGAATAGTAAAGGCCACCTGATGGCCCTAAAAACATAGGCTTTTTGACTTTCAGAGTCCCTCTTTCATTAATGAAACACAATGTGTCTGATGATATCTCACACACCACATGGCCAGATAAGGTTGTAAAATGTTAAAATGACATTTACTGGTGAATGCATTTGTCATGGTTGAAAACAATGCAAAAGTGCAAAATCGCATTAAAAATGCTGCGTGTGAACATAGCCCAAGGTGTGGAGGAGTATTTTTGTTTTTGGTTATTTATTTTGCTTTATACACAAGTCATTACCCTGGAAAGGATGTTCCTTAACATATTTCCCAGGAAAATCCATTTTGGTTTCGTTTTTGTATGTTTTATTGTGAGTCTGTAAAAGTAGCGTAATACCTCTGACAACGTTGTTAACAGAAGTGACCTGGGAGTTAGAAATGCTTCCAGGGGACTTCCCCATGCTGTTCCCATGTTATTTGAGCACTGTTCCCATCGATTTGGGCAATTATTTTGTCCTCTGCAGACCGCTGCGGGGAGCTGAATGAAAAATGCTTGAGTTTCCCATAGACTTACATTGGGCTCATTGGTCGGGTCGAGCACACGTGTATTCCAATGTGCTCGACCCGAGCATCGAGCACCCGAGCATTTTAGTGCTCGCCCATCACTAAGTAAAACCTCTGAAGCCCCCCATATAATTAAGATAGCTGATGTCCAAATGATGGTCAGCTAATTGGCCGGAAACTATCTTGCCCAACTCTCTATTCACAGGAATGCTCGCTCTGCTGTTCCTGTGTTCTCTATCAGAGAACCCTATCAATCTGCTCTGGTTGTGGCTCAATTCACTGAGAACAAAAGGATCTGCAATCCAAAATCAGTTTACCGGATCCTAATTTCCCTTTCCATCAGCTGTTGAGGGCCCTATAAACATTAGACTGTATGCTAAATCCATGTGTAGGCAGCATGATGATTCAGTGGTTAGCACTGTAGACTTCAGCGTTGGGTTCAACATCCGCAAGGCATTTCTATGTTCTCCTTGCGGATGTGTGGATTTCCCTGGGTACTTTGGTTTTCTCCCTCATTCAAAAGACATACTATTCATACTCCATTACTAAGCTGAGAGTGTAGGGACATGAGACATCGTTTCCATGCCTGTCTCTATGTACCGTTACTCACCAAGTGATTCTGTCAGATAGCTTGACTCGACTGAAGAGGCATGTATTAGGACTAGAGCAGAAGGATTTTTTTTCCAGCAGAAGGTTTATTTTCCAGCGGAATTCTTGTAGTTATGCACAATTACAGTAGGTAAAACAGACTTTTCTGAACCAGAGATGCGAACACATGAGCTTCTAAGATGACTGACAGACAGTGAATAAGAAAGAAAAATGAGGAAGAAGGGATGAGTCACTGACATCAGAGCTACATTGGAGTCACATCAAGAGAGGGAGGGCAATTTCTAAAATGGGCAAACCCTATTGCAAGGCAGCATAACAACAACACAAAGATAATTCAATACTGTCTGTGTGATTCCTAAATCATGGGACATGACACATACTGATAGGGAATTTAGATTGTGAGCCCCAATGGAGACAGTAATGCTAATGTCTGTAAAGTGCTGTGGAAATTAATGGTGCTATAAAAGCTAGGAAAAAAGATAAAATATGTAGATTGGGATGATCGGCTGATGTTAGTTTAATGTGTATGTGTGGCACCCCAGGAGTCCGGATGCCACATTGGCATTGCCTCCCTCAGAGGGGGTGATGCCATGCCTAAAAGCAAGGAGGGGTCCCCTTATCAGGTAACACCAGCATCCAACACATTTCACAGCTCCAGACCAGAAGGGGGAGCTCCTCCCCTTTAAATTGGAGCCTGGAGGCGGGGTTAGAAAAAGTCATTTGGAGGGAGAAAAGGGAGTTGGAGACAGGAGAGCGACGAGAGAGAACCTGTGGAAGGGAGCTGTCACCAAGCTCGCCCCAGAGAGAAGCGCAAGAAACAGGACACCGGAGTCCGTCGTTGTTCGGGTAATATAGTCCCGACAGCTAAATCCGGAGGGCAGGAGACTGTCGGTCTCCTGGCCCCACCAAACGCCCGGCAGCTCAGCAGCATCCTAGGGCCCAGCGCCGCCACAAAGGAGCAACACCTGAAAAGGGCTCGAGCTGCCTGCCATACGGGCAAGGAATAGACGATTGCTCAGGAACGAGGGCTGGAGCATAGTTTTAAGCAGCAGGGCCAAAGAGGGTAGCGCAGAGAGAAGGCCTACAACTCCACCTGGCAAGGTGGATCCCCAATTTGCTTCAAGGCCGCCCTGATCTCCATCACCAGCTATTACCAGTGCCCCGGTCTGCTCCGT
This sequence comes from Phyllobates terribilis, assembly GCF_046119375.1. Lineage (NCBI taxonomy): Eukaryota > Metazoa > Chordata > Amphibia > Anura > Dendrobatidae > Phyllobates > Phyllobates terribilis. The sequence continues at coordinate 744,998,183 of NW_027362762.1, forward strand.
CAAACCTCAAGTAAAGGTAGAGGAAACAGCTATTCATGTGTTGTCTAGTCATTATCTGCGCCCTCAGCCCTGCACTACACTGTCCCTGCCGACAACATCTACATTTTCAAATCTCCATATACTGCCCTGGAGCTTAGCTCTGTCCGTGGAGAGCTGAACCAACTCTGCTGCGTCACCATCAGCCCCGGTGGATCTGCATTCCAGCGGCGGCCCCATATAGCCGCATACACGGGTGGCGTCACGAACATTATCCCCAAAAACTTTGTTCTCTTTTTCTTTAATTATTTGACTGCCCGGGGCCACGGACTGGGTCACTACCACCGCGACTACCCCGAAAAGGACCGGCCCGACTACCGAGTACCCCGCGGCCTCAGGGGGCGCGTCATATGGGCGTCTCTAGTGTGCACAGTGGACCATTGTCTGGACTGTACATAGTGGCATTCAGAGTTTTTAAAACATATTGTTTATATAAGCATTGTTACAATATCAATTGTGATGGGGCGTTGATCCAGGGAAATACTGATTGCCGTATGTGGAGTCGTATTTTTCCCCTAACATGGAGCTATTAGTGTCAACCCCATCGGGTTTTTGCCTTCATCCGGATCAACATGTTAGGCTAAAGGTTGGACTCGATGGACTTAAGTTTACCTTCAACCTTAAACTATGAAGCTATGAATTGTGTTTTGCTACAATGAAGAACACTGTAAGCCGAAAGATAAAATTGAACGTTGCTGACTACCATGTAATGGGTCACACATGCAATAGAATGTATCAATTGATATGAGCTGTTATTTATAAGAATTACAGATGGTGAAGTGACATGTAAATGTGATAAAGTCTAGAATGATGTAAATGAAATACACACAACGCTTCTTATACTTCTAGGACGGGTGTGTGGATGTAGCACAGCAACAGCTGCTGTGCCTTACTGGCTTAATCCTCTTTAAAAAAAAATCTGCGCTCTGTTGTGGCATCTGCCAGCATAGACATTTTCACTTAGACACATTAAAATGAGGTTTATATTAGTGATATTTGTCAATTTGCAGCTTTAGCTTCTGAATATGTTGGATAATTTCTGCTTGCCAAATTATTGTTGAAAGACAGACAGAATGAGGCCTATATTATATATTACAGTGTGTAGCTATATAAAGACATCTGGCAAATCTAGCAGGCTCCAATAAAACAGGGAGTTTTCTTAAGCCATTATTTTATTCTTCAGCTACAGTTGTAAGACTGGCAAACTAAAGGGGTTGGTAAACTAAAAGATATTAAGGAGATTTTTGAAAGGTGCACCAGATTCTACCCTAGTGCAACTTATGCAACATGGTACATGCTCGCTTGATGAGTCTGGGGTAGGCTGAAAACAGCTTACAGGTAGTCAACTACGTTGATGTGCCCATCTGTAAAGACGGAAACCGTGGGAGAAAAAGCACAGGGTCGTTTTGAACTCCGTTTGCATCAGTTTATGTTTTGTTGTGGGTTCTCTCTAAATCCCATTTTCTGAGGCTTTAGATGGAAGCTACTGATGTACTTAATAGTTAGGCTTTAATCCTATAAAATATTATATTTAATCCTAATTTACCTGCCTTTGCTACATACCGCCCCCCTCTGCCCAAAGCCATGGATTGGGCAGCATGTATCAGCTGACTGGTTCACTTTAAGCTTCATACTGATCTACACTGGATGAAATCCTACCCACTCTTATGAACTGACTGCAAGGAAGGCTTTTAAATACATAAGTGGCATGATGACTTTTATAGGGTAAAGTATTATCTTTATCGGTAAGTTTGCTATATAGCAATTAAATATCAAACTATTTAAACTTTTCAAGGTGTACACCCAAATAATTACACTGATGGCTGCTGTTCTCAACTGAGTAGCTCTGCAGATCTGCAACTAGACTAGATGTTGACATTTTGAAACTGTTTGCCAGTTTGGTGGGTTTGAACTATCACTAGTTTGTGGGTCTTGATAGTTGCCATGGAAACCCAAGGCCAAGTAATAGCTTTGAGATGCAATGGCCTGTTACCCCATGTTAACCCACACAGGGTTTAATTGGCTGTGTTAATATAAAACTGACAGGTTTCATTCATTGCAGAATTTTGGTATTGTAGTGTATGAGGCCAGTATGAGATCAAAGTGAAAAATATTCAAGGTAAAAAAAAAAGTTTATTAAACACAAAAAAGCACAAAAAATTATGGAACACTGTTTCGCAACTAAAAGCACAACTTTTATGTATAAACAAAAATAAACAAAAAATGTACACATAATTGGTATCCCTGCATCTGGAACAACACAAGCTATAAAATTGTCACATTATTTATCCTTATTGTGAACACTTTAAAATAAAATAATAAAGAACACGCCAAAAATGTAATTTTTTCATCGTACTAACATGCACAAAAAAGGGGATAAAAAGTGATCAAAAAGTCGTATTTAAACATATATGGTATTGTAGCACCCTGAGGATTCGGCTGCTACAGGGGTATTACACCTCAAGCCAGAGGTGTGGTATTCCACTCCCGGGTAAGGATGGAGTGTGGAACTGAGCTCAGTAGGCTGCATACACTACATACATCCCATTTCCGGGGGACAGATCAACGGTACTCCCACCAGTTTATGTGCAGGTACGACAGTGTCTGTCCCTGGCTGGAGTGGGAGGGGGGTGGAACATCCCAGTAGTGTAGGGGCAGATAGAGGGAGCAGTCTGGGTAAAGCTAGGAGCTCATTGGGTGCTGGTCACCTGAGCTCACACATAGAGGGAGTATATAAGGTGGGAACCATCTTAGATCAGGGTCAGACAGGCAGACAGCTACTAGTCAGTCTGTTGTAGAGGGTCAAGCAGTCCTGAAAGAAGAGAGAGAGGAGTCAGAAGGACCCAGAGGGGAAGAAGAGGGAACCCCAAGAGCCCAAATACAAGCAACAGGGTGAAGGTTTGGCACAAGGGTACCGGATCCCAAGCTGGTGGAGGGCACTAATCCTCAGCCAGAGACCGGAGGTTGTGGGCAGGATCTGCCACGACCCCCCACTAAATCCACCAGGAAGGCAGACCAAGTATAGGGTCAGGGAACCCAGAAGAGGTGTACCCACCAAGAGACCCGAGGGAGCCGGACATAGGTGGATCCCTGGTGGGGAAGGCCAGAGAAAAGGAACGTCAGAAAGGGAGCTCAGGATCACGCTCCAGAATTACCTGGTGGTTGGCCGAGTCCAGGACCTGGTGGACGCAGCACGGCTCGGGCGGTCACTCAAGGCCGGAGTGACCAGAACAACAGCAGTAAGTAAAAACCCTGAACTGCACAGCCCGACTCTGAGTCTTAATACCATCCTCACTGCACCACCACAACCACCACCCTCTACAACTGACCCCCTGAGGCTATACCCCTCCCGTTGGGGGTTATACCACCAGAAGCTGCACACACACCACCAGCCTCAGCAGACCCTGCTGCAGCAGCGGCCGTATTGACCGCAAATCAACGGGTGGCGTAGTCGACACGAAAGAACATCCAGCAACATCTGTAGGACTGCCACACACTGAGCTTGACACCCTGGGCACGGACCGGGTCACCGCCACTCGGAGACTACAACCCCCATCTGATCCGGCTCCGGGTATCCCCCAAACAACACTGGCCCAGGGGGCGCGTCAGTATCACTGAAAATGACAACTTGTTCTGCAAGTCCTCATATTACTAAGTCTGTAAAAAAAAAAAAAGTTCTGGTTCGCAGACTATGACAAAAATAATAAATTTTTTTGTAGTACAGTTTTTTAGTATGTAAAAATAAATGTAAAAAATGGTATGAATCTGGTATCACTGCAATTGTACTGAGCTAAAGAATACAGCTGTCTGATAACTTCTTCTGTATATTAAACAGCGTAAGAAAAAAATAATAATAATAACAATTCCTGAATTGTTTTTTGCTCATAATGCATTCCAAAAATCTGAATAAAAGGCAATAAAAAAACTTTATGCACCCAAAATGAGCGGGAAAAAAATCCAAGTACGTTGAAATTGCAAAATAAGTGCACTTTCACAATGTTTTTAAATTTACCATGTGGGATAGATACAATGTTTTGATCCACTCTTATTGCATTTTATTGCAGTGTTGCAGCAGCCAAAAAAACGTAATTCTGGTGTTTTGATTTTTTTTCTCATTATGCTGTTTACCAATCGGATTAATTTACTTTATATTTTGATCGATTGGAATTTTATGAACGCAGCAATACCAAATATGTGCATTTTCTGTTGTTTTTTTTTTTAATGGGGCAAAAGGGAGGTGATTTGAACCTCTGTGTTTTTATTATTTTTTTTATATATTTTTTACATTTTGACTTATTTAATAGTCCTCTTAAATGGACTTGACCTGCGATTGTCTGATTGTTTGTGCTATACATAGCAATGCATCAGTGAGTACAGTACAGTGAAAATCACGATCTCCTATGAACGCCAACAACAGGCTGGCTTTTACAGGAGAATAGTCATGACAAGCATGGAGTTTTTCAGCAGACCTCTGGCTGTCATGGCAACCCATCGGCGCCCTACGATCACGTCATGGGCACGCCGTTGGATTCGTATAATGACGAGTCCATTTGCTGGCATGTGTTAAATGTGACTAGACCTCAAAATAGCAGTGCATGCAAGATGACCCAGGAATCTCACAGAACTGGAACAATTTTCCAAGGAAGAGTGGGTGAAAATCCCTTAAACAAGAATTGAAAAACTCTTGGCTGGCTACAAAAGCGTTTACAAGTTGTGATACTTTCAAAAGGAGTGCTACTAGGTACTAACCATGCAGGGTGCCCAAACTTTTGCATCAGGTCATTTAAGTTTTTGTAATTTTTAAAATATAAAAGATTAAAATACATACATTTTTTGGCCTAAAATACAAAGGAAATGTGTCATCTTTAACTTTAGGCTTTTTAGAGATCATTTCATCTACAACTTGCTTAACTGTTCACAATAACAGCAATTTTGATCAGGGGTGCCCAAACTTTTACATGGCACTGTATATCTATTTTTTCTATTCTATTCTTACGGTTCACTCTGTGTATGTACTATACTTGGCTGATGAAATATGGCGTTTCCTATGAAATGGGTGAGTAAAGATTGGACCGCACAAGCATGGTCCGTGTGCCGTATGATTTTTTTCTCGCACCCATTGACTTGCATTGGCGACTCTCGTCTAATATATGTGGCCACTCGCAGCATGCTGCCATTTTTTTCTCTTTCTGATACGAGCTGAGAAAAAAATTGCAGCTGAACACAGAGTACAATTCGGTTTTTTATCAGATTGCATTGACCGATTTAAACACAGATGAGTATGAGCCCTAAAACAAATAGATAAACACGGCAAAAAAAATTTCTATGTGAAGTTGACGGGCCACATTGAAACCCAGCCGAGTTTGAGATCCCTGCTCTAGAGGATAGAACTGTTAGGATCTGCAACATAAACTAAGGAAAGAATGGGAAAAGCTGTCCCTACAGTAAGACTAAGCTGAATCCCTACGATGTAGCGGGCAGCCTGTTCCTTGTGAACAGACCCGCCTTCGTCCTCGGCTAGTCTGAACGGAGACCTATAGAATAAAGGGAGGGGTCCCTAAAAGAACTAAGGACTAGGACAAAAATGGGACACCTCCTAACAGAAGTTGTTGCAGAGCAAAAAGACAAACTGACAAAAAGTACTAGAGGTCCCAGAGGACCAAGCAAACTAGACAGAGATAGGCACCGAAGCACCTGGCTAGAGAGACAGTTTAAAAACACTGAAGTCCAGCAAAGCCAGAAGGGCAGAGCAGGAATATATAGGCAGCTGGTCACGTGACCGCAAAACACAAGATAGCAAAAACTAACAGGAGGGTTCTAACAAGAACATGGCACTCTAGAAAGATCGTTCTATTGCTCTGGTTTGGTCTGAATCCTTTCCCATAGAACAGAAAGAACTCTGCAATCGATTAATACTCATGTGATTTGGATGAGTTTATTGTAACACCCCCCCTCCAGGGGGCCCGGGGTGTTTATGGCCAGATTGTCCTCATTATATGTGCGGCGCCGCGGCACATACCGAGAGACAGTGGCGATGGGGTGCCCCCGGACCACTCCCCCAGCAGCGGCGCACGGCCGCTGCTTCTTCTTCGGCCTGGCCAGCACTGCAGCAGTTAACTTCCCTGTGCTGGCCCGGCCACGTCACTGCTAGGAGACACGGCCCTTTGCGCGGCCGTGTCTCCTAGCTGTGACGTCACGCAGTGCGCACCCAGCCTGCACTGCTACTTACCACCGAAGAGGAGCAGGAGCAAGGAGGACTGGAGCCGAGCAGGGGGATGGTGAGTATGTTTGTGTGTGTGCAGGCAGATATCATTGTGTGATGTCTGTTTATATGTATTTTTGTGCTTCAAATGTGTTTATGCGTGTATGTATATGTCTCTATATGTTTATGTGTGTGCGTGACTGCGTGCGGCCTCCTGCTGAGTATAGATGGCGCTGTGCAGCCTCCTGCCGTCTCTGGGGGGGCGCCATGCGGCCTCTCGCTGTGTATAGATGGCGCCGTGCGGCCTTCCGCTGTGTATAGATGGCATCATGTGGCCCCCTGCTGTTTATGGATGGCATCGTGTGGCCTCCCGCTGTGTATAGATGGCACCGTGTGGCCCCCTGCTATGTATAGATGGCGCCGTGCGGCCTCCCGCTGTGTATAGATGACGCCGTGCGGCCTCCCGCTGTGTATAGGTTGCACCATGTGGCCTCCTGCTGTGTATAGATGGCGCTGTGCGGCTTCCAGCTGTGTATAGATGGCGCCGTGCGGCCTCCCGCTGTGTATCGATGGTGCCATTTGGCCTCCCGCTGTGTATAGGTGGCGCTGTGTGGCCTCCCGCTGTGTATAGATGGCACCGTGCGGCCCCCTGCTGTGTATAGATGGCGCTGTGCGGCCTGCCGCTGTGTATAGGTGCCGCCGTGCGGCCTCCTGCTGTGTATGGATGGCGCAGTGTGGCCTCCTGCTGTGTATAGATGGCGCCGTGTGGTCTCCCGCTGTGTATAGGTGCCACCGTGCGGCCTCCTGCTGTGTATAGATGGCGCAGTGTGGCCTCCTGCTGTGTATAGATGGCTACGTGCGGCCTCCTGCTGTGTATAGGTGGCGCCGTGCGGCCTCCTGCTGTGTATAGATGGCGCCGTGCTGCCTCCTGCTGTGTATAGATGGCACCGTGCGGCCTCCTGCTGTGTATAGATGGCCTTGTGCGGCCTCCTGCTGTGTATAGGTGGCGCCGTGCGGCCTCCTGCTGTGTATAGATGGCTACTTGCGGCCTCCTGCTGTGTATAGATGGCTACGTGCGGCCTCCTGCTGTGTATAGATGGCTACGTGTGCTCAATATTGAGTCATACAATTAATGAAAGGCTATGTGCCCACGATGCAGAAATGCTGCGGATTTTTTTTGAGCTTTTCTGCATCTCCCTGGCAGAAAAAACGCATGTGGATTGTACATGTGGATTGTACATGCGGATTGTACATGCGTTTTTCCTGCCAGGGACAAGGGGATGTGAAGCGTTCTTCACATGCATTTCCGCATGCGGGTTGACAAGCACTTTCCAAGAGATTTTAGCATCACTTGGAAAGTGCTTGACAACTTGGTCACACTATATAAATCTATGCAACCGGCATGGATTTATATAGTGTGACCGTAAAAGAATGTTAAAAAATAAATATATAATTACCTTCTGATGGCCTGCCGACGTCAGCGGTCGCGTGACCCGTCACATGACTAAATGACGTCTCGGCAGGTCCTTTTCAGACCATTGCGAGCTTTCCCATAGAACAGAAAGAACTCTGCAATCGATTAATACTCATGTGATTTGGATGAGTTTATTGTAACACACTCATAGGCGAATTATAATGAGGACGATCTAGGCTACCGCCCGGGGCCCCGAACCTCCAGGGGGCCCGGGGTGTCTATGGCCAGAATGTCCTCATTATATGTGCGGCGCCGCGGCACATACTGAGAGACAGTGGCGGTGGGGTGCCCCCGGACCACTCCCCCAGCAGCGGCGCGCGGCCGCTGCTTCTTCTTCGGCCTGGCCAGCACTCCAGCAGTTAACTTCCCTGTGCTGGCCTGGCCGCGTCACTGCTAGGAAACACGGCCCTGTGCGCGGCCGTGTCTCCTAGCTGTGACGTCACGCAGTGCGCACCCGGCCTGCACTGCTACTTACCACCGGAGAGGAGCAGGAGCCAGGAGGAGTGGAGCCGAGCCGGGGGATGGTGAGTGTGTGTGTGTGTATATGCATGTGTGTGTGTGTGTGTTTGTGCAGGCAGATATCATTGTGTGATGTCTGTTTATATGTATTTTTGTGCTTCAAATGTGTTTATGCGTGTATGTATATGTCTGTATATGTTTATGTGTGTGCATGACTACGTGCGGCCTCCTGCTGAGTATAGATGGCGCTGTGCAGCCTCCTGCTGTCTCTGGGGGGGGCGCCATGCGGCCTCTCGCTGTGTATAGATGACGCCGTGCAGCCTCCCGCTGTGTATAGATGGCATTGTGTGGCCCCCTGCTGTGTATAGATGACATCGTGCGGCCTCCCGCTGTGTATAGATGGCACCGTGCGGCCCCCTGCTATGTATAGATGGCGCCGTGCGGCCTCCCGCTGTGTATAGATGGCGCCGTGCGGCCTCCCGCTGTGTATAGGTGGCGCCATGTGGCCTCCTGCTGTGTATAGATGGCGCTGTGTGGCCTCCTGCTGTGTATAGATGGCGCCATGCGGCCTCCCGCTGTGTATAGGTGCCGCCGTGCGGCCTCCTGCTGTGTATAGATGGTGCCGTGTGGCCTCCTGCTGTGTATAGATGGCATTGTGCGGCCTCCTGCTGTGTATAGATGGCGCCGTTCGGCCTCCCGCTGTGTATAGGTGGTGCTCTGTGGCCTCCCGCTGTGTATAGATGGCACCGTGCGGCCCCCTGCTGTGCATAGATGGCGCTGTGCGGCCTCCCGCTGTGCATAGGTGCCGCCGTGCGGCCTCCTGCTGTGTATAGATGGTGCAGTGTGGCCTCCTGCTGTGTATAGATGGCGCCATGCGGTCTCTTGCTGTGTATAGATGGCGCCATGCGGCCTCCTGCTGTGTATAGGTGGCGCCGTGTGGCCTCCTGCTGTGTATAGATGGCTACGTGTGGCCTCCTGCTGTGTATAGATGGCTACATGCGGCCTCCTGCTGTGTATAGATGGCCCCGTGCGGCCTCCTTCTGTGTATAGATGGCGCCGTGCGGCCTCCTGCTGTGTATAGATGGCATTGTGCGGCCTCCCGCTGTGTATAGGTGGCGCCGTGTGGCCTCCTGCTGTGTATAGATGGCTATTTGCGGCCTCCTGCTGTGTATAGATGGCTACGTGTGCTCAATATTGAGTCATACAATTAATGTAAGGCTATGTGCCCACGATGCAGAAATGCTCCGGATTTTTTTGGAGCGTTTCTGCATCTCCCTGGCAGAAAAAACGCATGTTGATTGTACATGTGGATTGTACATGCGGATTGTACATGCGTTTTTCCTGCCAGGGACAAGGGGATGTGAAGCGTTCTTCACATGCATTTCCGCATGCGGGTTGACAAGCGCTTCCCAAGCGATTTTAGCATCACTTGGAAAGTGCTTGACAACTTGGTCACACTATATAAATCCATGCAACCGGCAAGGGTTTATATAGTGTGACCGTAAAAGAATGTTAAAAAATAAATATATAACTACCTTCTAATGGCCTGCCGACGTCAGCGGTCGCGTGACCCGTCACATGACTAAATGACGTCTCGGCAGGTCCTTTTCAGACCATTGCGAGCTGCCGGCAAGCCAGGACGCATCAGATAAACACACCGGGGGCCATCAGAAGGTAAGTATAATATTTATTTTTTATTTTATTCTTTTTTTACAGGTTCTATGGTACCCGTGTCTGGAGGAGAGTCTCCTCTTCTCCAAACCCGGGTACCATCTGTGCATTGAACGCATGTATTCCGCATGTGCTTATCTAGTGAAGCGGAATCAATGCGTTCCAATGCAAGTCAATGGCGGCGAAAACGCTGAGCTTCCGCAAAATAATTGGTAGTGCTGCGGATTTTTCCGCAATGATAATCCGCAGCGGAAATTTCCGCAGCATGTGCACAGCACATGCGGATTATCATTGGGGAACATGGCAGGCCTTCTACCAAGCGTTTTTAAGCGTTTCTGCAGCGGAATTGCCGCTGCTGAAATGCTTAAAAAATGCATAGTGGGCACACAGCCTAAAAAAAATTATTATAATTAATATTATGCCAAATTAATTTCACGTGAACTATCACATGATCTATCACAGGGGATCATGTGACATGTCACGTGATACATCAGGTGTGTGTGTGTGGGGGGGGGGCCCGCCTTCTAAACTGCCGGGGCCCTTGCTACTCTTAATCCACCCCTGAACACACTCCATGGACATAATATAACAGTGTAGTGGAGTAAAGGCACTGTTAATCCTTAACAGTATAGCCACTATCCCACATGTGCTAATGTTTGATATAGGTTACATGAGATGATCAAAATATCTCATGTTTTATTGTGTTTTATTATAAGCTAATCTAATTCGCAAGTGATAATTAAAACGCACGTTCTTTCTATTGTACACTACATCTTTATCAAATCTGAACCCAGAAGACTGTCATCTAGTGCAGTTACTGAAGACTAATCTAATCACTGTGTCCACATTTAATGAGGAGCATCCTTTGTAATGTGTAATGATGTTTAATTTTCTTGTTTGTTAAACATTTCATGGTTTAATGATTTTTTAAAGTAAATGTTTGCAGCTCACCCGCACTAGAATGTGAGAATAAAACAAACGCATAATCTTATCCAGCCGGATAGGCATTTATGTTTTCACTTAATTTATTCTTCAGTCTTTTTCTATATTATTTTCAATCCAGTTCTAGGTCAGTTTAGATAGAATGCATCAGACCATCTGTTTTACAGATTTTAATTGTAGCATCCTTTCCATAACGACTTCTGGTATTCGCTATCTGCCAAATGCACTGACATGCCAATCTAAGAATCTGCTTTTGCTTTTATTAATTCATGCTGCCTTATTGGGTTTTGAAGGCGATAAACAGAAAATATCAACACATAAATGAATGAATAGCTCAAGAGAGAGATCAAGAGATGCTTGAAATGACATATTGCATAACCTATTCTCTTCTATTTTCTGTGTCCTTTATCTATATAGAGGCACGATGTTGCTTCCTTCAATTATTATTTAGTTTTATGGACTTAAAACTGACTATTGATGGTGTTACCATAATTTAAAGTGACCGTTAAGGCTTATTTATTGGTATGAGTGTAGAAGATTCTAAAAAATGTTCTTTTTCTTATAGGTGGTTTAGTAATCTGTGCTTTCCCCGTCTGCCCTTGCTATAGTAGAACACAGTTCTCCATGCACTGACTTCCCTGTGAGTTTATGATAGATAGTGATGATATATGATGATAGTGTTTCTCAGAAAATAAGACAGGATTTAATATTTTTTGCTCGAAAGATGTGTTAGGGCTTATTTTCTGGTAATGTCTTATTTTTTACATGAACAACGATCCACACGTATTCTTGATCAAAAATAAATCAACAATTTTTCAAATATAATTATGTCATCACATACACACTGCACATACACATATGTGTATACACGCATATGTGGCGCCCCTGAGGGTTCAGTTGCCACAGGGGTACTGCACCTCAGTTCGAGGTGTGGTATCTCCTCTTCCAGGTAAGGATGGAGCATCTCTCAGGACACCACTTCACCATTCAACACTACACCACTCCTGTCCTAAAGGGGGCTTAAATGCACCAGGGTGCTGCCCCGGCCCGGGATAGAGGAGATGGGGGGAACCAAAGATAGGGGGAACCATGTAGTGGGTGAGGGTGGAGGACACACTTTTAGGAAACACTTATTCATTCATATTTAACCTACGGCCATCTTAAGTTCAAGGTCTTTGATTGTGGTCTTCGTCTTTGATTGTGGTCTTCTGCCAGAGTCCAGCAAAAGGCTGCAGCTGACTGAAGATACACGGTCCTCGTACTCTGGCCTTGAGACGAGGAACGGGTCAGAGTTAACCACTGTCTCTACCCGGTCAAGGTCCTGACCTAAGAAGGCCTTGGAGGGGAGCGGAGGAGATAGGTTACACAGGCAAAAGAATCCCAGGGGGATAAGGACGGAGCGGAGTCGCCACCTGTATTCTTTACTCTGGCCTAGTCAGAGGGATTCCTGCTGCAAAAGGGGTAACAGACCCCCGATATCTGACTTTGTTACTTCACGTCTCAGTCAGAAAAGCCCGGAGGTTTAGTGGATCCCAGAGGGATACGGACGGAGCGGCCTACGCCACCTGTGTCTCTTACACTGCGTTTATCCAGTGGGACCCGGCCTTACAACACGTTCGTATCACACACAGTCAGGAGAAGACTTAGTGGGAGAACCTACCAAGGAGAGGAACACACACCAGAGGGGTCTCGACAGGTGCTCCTGATCTACTTGGAAAGTGCTGAACCCCCTTCCCGGTGGCCGCAGTACACCGTGAGTAGCAGAGAGAAGCTTTGCAGCTGAAAGTTCATCCCAAGTGACTAAAGACCCGGAAGTATCCTGCGGGCACCCCTATCCCCGGGCGCCGTCGTATGGGAGCAGCTCCTGGCTCCAGAGACCGAGGCCCAAGCCACCGCCACAGTTGGGGACCTGTTATGCCTCCTGACCCCCGATCCGGAAATGCCTGCACTAACCTGGGTGTCCACCTGCCCCAACCCGGACTGGGCCGCACCGATAGAGAGCCTGCAGCAAACCCCGTTACAGCTGCTGCCCGCGCCACCGGTTGCTTGCCCGGCGGCAGAAGAGTTTGCCTGGGATAACCGGGGGGGCGACCTGATGGGCTTCCCCCGGGAAACCAAGAACGAAGCGTGGAGGTGGGAGGAGACCTGCCGCAAAGAACTCCTCCAGTATGAGAAAGAGCGACGGGAGAAGCGGGTCCGCTGTGAGCGTCTGGAGGTGCGCGCCAAGGCTGCTAAGTCGCAGGCCCGTCAGGTGGAGGCCACCCGTCCAAGTCCCCGGGAAGAAGGCGCTATTGTGCTCTTTCACCAGGTGGCAGGATGGGGCTTCATTCGCAGCCCACAGTTCAATCGGGACGTGTTTGTCAACCGGCGGGACGTCGAGCCGCGGCTGGAGCAGGGCCACCCTGGCCGGAACCTCTACCCGGGCGATTTGGTGTCCTACACCCGCCACCACGGGGAGCGTGGGTGGTATGCCCTGGGCATCCACAGGGTATTTAAGGAGGATGCCCCCACTCACCTGCCCACAGAGGAAAGGTCAGGCTCCGTTGGGAAAGATGAGCGGTGGGGATACCACTTTTGAGCAGCCCCGGGAGATGCGTCTCCCCTTTGTGTGAACAGTTATTTGTTTTCAAGGTTTTCACCCGGATTTTTGTTGAGAGAGACATTAGTGGTAGTACCTACCAAGTAGAGGAACACACACCAGCGGGGTCTCAACAGGTGCTCCTGATCTACCTGGAAAGTACTGAAACCCCTTCCCGGTGGCCGCAGTACTCCGTGAGTAGCAGAGAGAAGCTCTGCGGCTGAAAGTTCATCCCAAGTGAGTAAAGACCCGGATGACTTCATACACTGTCTCAGCTCGTTATTTCCTGCGCGGCACTGCACCCACCATTCCTTCTCACACTGCCCTGAGGCCTGCTCCGCCTGCGGGGAGCCGTCCCATCTTAGCTGCCGTAACACCGGCCTCAGTGGACTGAAGCAGCGCTGGTGCCCATCACCGGAAACCGTAGGTGGCGTAGTCGAAATACCACTCTTACTTGAAAACCCACTATATCTTTTATGTGACTGCCCTGTGCACGGACCAGGTCTAGGGCACGACTGCATCCCTCCCGCAACCCCTACACTGACCGGGCTCCGAGTACCCCAAAATCCCAGGGAGGGCGAGGTGTCACACATACACTTGTAAATATACGCACACTGCACATACAGTATATACCAGCTTTTCTCCTCTTCAATTCCTCTAGATTCCCGCCGGTAAAGGACCTCTGGTGACATCATACATAGTTTTTAAGGTTGAAGGAAGACTAAGTCCATCTAGTTCAATCCATAGCCTAACATGTTGATCCAGAGGAAGGCAAAAAAATCCCATGAGGCTAACACATTGGGGAAAAAAATTCCTTCCCGACTCCATACGACAATCAGACTAGTTCCCTGGATCAACGCCCTATCAAGGAATCTAGTATATATAACCTGTAATATTATACTTTTCAAGAAAGGCATCCATGCCCATCTTAAATTTTAATAGTGAATCACTCATTACAACATCATGAGGCAGAGAGTTCCATAGTCTCACTGCTCTTACAGTAAAGAATCCCCATCTGAGATTATGATTAAACTTTCTTTCCTCCAAACGTAGAAGATGCCCCCTTGTCCCCGTCTCTGGCCTCAAAGTAAAAAGATCAGTAGAAAGGTCTTTGTACTGTCCCCTCATATACTTGTACATAGTAATAAGATCACCCCTAAGCCTTCTTTTTTCGGCACTAAATAACCCCAAGTGTAATAACCTGTCTTGGTATTGCAGACCCCCCAGTCCTCTAAGAACCTTGGTCGCTCTTCTCTGCACCCTCTCTAGTTCAGCTATGTCTTTCTTATACACCGGAGACCAAAACTGTACACAGTATTCTAAGTGTGGTCGCACTAATGACTTGTATAGAGGTAAAATTATGTTCTCCTCATGAGTATCTATGCCTCTTTTAATGCATCCCATTATTTTATTTGCCTTTGCAGCAGAAGCCTGACACTGGCCACTAAACGTGAGCTTGTCGTCCACCAATACACCCAGGTCTTTTTCATTTACAGTTTTGCCCAGTGTTTTACAATTAAGCATATAATTATACATTTTATTTCCTCTGCCCAAGTGCATTACCTTACATTTATCCCCATTAAAGCTCATTTGCCATTTATCAGCCCAAGCTTCTAGTTTACATAGATCCTCTTGTAATATAAAATTGTCCTCCTCTGTATTGATTACCCTGCAGAGTTTAGTGTCATCTGCAAATATTGAAATATTACTCTGTATGCCCCCTACAAGGTCATTAATAAATATGTTAAAAAGAAGAGGGCCCAATACTGACCCCTGTGGTACCCCACTGTTAAGTGAGACCCAGTCTAAGTGTTTTCCATTAATAACCACCCTTTGTTTCCTATCACTGAGCTAATTCTTAACCCACATACATATATTTTCCCCTATCCCCATTGTTCTCACTTTATGTATCAAACTTTTGTGTGGAACCGTATCAAAAGCTTTTGAAAAGTCCATATACACAACATCCACTGCATTTCCTTGGTCCAGTCCAGAACTTGCCTCCTCATAAAAACTGATCAGATTAGTTTCACAGGAACGGTCCCTCGTAAACCCATGTTGATATTGGGTCATGAGGTTATTCTTCTTCAGATACTCTATTATAGCATCTCTTAGGAAACCCTCCAGGATTTTACCCACAGTAGAGGTTAAGCTTACTGGCCTATAATTTCCAAGTTCAGTTTTTGTCCCCTTTTTGAATATTGGCACCACATTTGCTATACGCCAGTTGTGTGGTACAGACCCTGTTATTATGGAATCTTTAAAGATTAAAAATAATGGTCTATCTATGATGTTACTTAATTCCTGCAGTACTCGCGGGTGTATCCCATCCGGGCCCGGGGATTTGTCAACTTTAGTGATTTTTAGACACCGCCGTACTTCCTGCTGGGTTAAGCAAGTGACATTTAATGGAGAATTTTTGTTATCACTAATCATGTTTTACATAGTAACATAGTAACATAGTTTTTAAGGTTGAAGGAAGACTAAGTCCATCTAGTTCAACCCATAGCCTAACTTGTTGATCCAGAGGAAGGCAAAAAAACCCCATGTGGCAAACACTAAGCTCCACATTGGGGAAAAAAATTCCTTCCCGACTCCATACGACAATCAGACTAGCTCCCTGGATCAACGCCCTATCAAGGAATCTAGTATTTATAACCTGTAATATTATACTTTTCAAGAAAGGCATCCATGCCCTTCTTAAATTTTAACAGTGAATCACTCATTACAACATCATGCGGCAGAGAGTTCCATAGTCTCACTGCTCTTACAGTAAAGAATCCCCGTCTGTGATTATGATTAAACCTTCTTTCCTCCAGACGTAGAAGATGCCCCCTTGTCCCCGTCTCAGGCCTCAGAGTAAAAAGATCAGTAGACTGGTCTTTGTACTGTCCCCTCATATACTTGTACATAGTAATAAGATCACCCCTAAGCCTTCTTTTTTCCACAGTAAATAACCCCAAGTGTAATAACCTGTCTTGGTATTGCAGACCCCCCAGTCCTATAATAACCTTGGTCGCTCTTCTCTGCACCCGCTCTAGTTCAGCTATGTCTTTCTTATACACCGGAGACCAGAACTGTACACAGTATTCTAAGTGTGGTCGCACTAGTGACTTGTATAGAGGTAAAATTATGTTCTCCTCATGAGCATCTATGCCTCTTTTAATGCATCCCATTATTTTATTTGCCTTTGCAGCAGCAGCCTGACACTGGCCACTAAACGTGAGCTTGTCGTCCACCAATACACTCAGGTCTTTTTCAGTTACAGTTTTGCCCAGTGTTTTATAATTAAGCATATAATTATACATTTTATTTCCTCTGCCCAAGTGCATTACCTTACATTTATCCCCATTAAAGCTCATTCGCCATTTATCAGCCCAAGCTTCTAGTTTACATAGATCCTCCTGTAATATAAAATTGTCCTCCTCTGTATTGATTACCTTGCAGAGTTTAGTGTCATCTGCAAATATTGAAATATTACTCTGTATGCCCCCTACAAGGTCATTAATAAATATGTTAAAAAGAAGGGGGCCCAATACTGACCCCTGTGGTGCCCCACTGTTAACTGAGACCCAGTCTAAGTGTTTTCCATTAATAACCACCCTTTGTTTCCTATCACTGAGCCAATTCTTAACCCACATACATATATTTTCCCCTATCCCCATTGTTCTCGTTTTATGTATCAACCTTTTGTGTGGAACCGTATCAAAAGCTTTTGAAAAGTCCATATACACAACATCCACTACATTTCCTTGGTCCAGTCCAGAACTTGCCTCCTCATAAAAACTGATCAGATTAGTTTGACAGGAACGGTCCCTCGTAAACCCATGTTGATATTGGGTCATGGGTAGTGTTGAGCGATACCTTCCGATATCAGGAAATATCGTATCGGATTGGATTGGACCGATACCCAAAAAGTATCGGATATCGCCGATTCCGATACCGGAAACCAATGCAAGTCAATGGGACACAAATATCGGAATGAAAATAAACCCTTTCTTTCCTTGTAAGTTAATTCTACATGAAGTAAAACAACTAAGAATAATGTAGAATGTATTACGCGAAAAGCCGGCAATTCATCAGCGGCATACACCGGTACCCGACAATTTACAACAGAAAGAATAGAGCTTCACACATAGATTAGATAGATAGAAACATGTCAGTCACATATATATGAAGTACAGTGACAGTGTTGCTTACTGTACTTGTCATTTAGTGTAAAGAATTTATTTAAAAAAATAATAGTGTTTTCATGCACCGTCTCTTTAAAAAAGCCGGCCGGCAATTCAGCAGCGGTACCCGACAATTTACAACAGAAAGAATAGAGCATCACACATAGATTAGAAAGATAGAAACATGTCAGTCACATATATATGAAGTACAGTGACAGTGTTGATTACTGTACTTGTCATTTAGTGTAAAGGATTTATAAAAAAAAATAAAAGTGTTTTCATGCACCGTCTCTTTAAAAAAGCCGGCCAGCAATTCAGCAGCGGTACCCGACAATTTAGAATAGAAGGAATAGAGAATCACACAAAGATTAGATAGATAGAAACATGTCAGTCACATATATATGAAGTACAGAGACAGTGTTGATTACTGTACTTGTCATTTAGTGTTAAAATAAAGGATTTATTTAAAAAAAAATAGGCGTAGGGTTCCCCTTAATTTTAGGCTCTAGCGGAGGTTAAGCAGACAGCTGGGGCAGATGTTTGAAGCCTGGGAAGGGGGTAATACCCACGGAGCTTCCCAGGCTACTAATATCAGCCCCCAGCTGAATACCTAGCCTTTACTAGCTATTAAAATGGGGGACCCCCCCAAAAAATGACATGGGGTCCCCCCTAATTTAATAGCTAGCAAAGGCTAGGCAGACAGCTGGGGGCTGATATTAATAGCCCAGGAAGGGTGCCATGAATATTGGCCCCCTCCCAGGCTAGAAACACCAGCCGTCAGCCACCCCAGAAATGGCGCATCCATAGGATGCGCCAATTCTGGCACTTAGCCTCGCTCTTCCCACTGCCCTGTAGCGGTGGCAGTGGGGTAATAGGGCTGGGGTTGATGTCAGCTTATAATGCCAGCTGACATCAAGCCCAGGTTAGTAATGGAGAGGCGTCTATAAGACACCCCCATTACTAACCCCATAGTCAAAGTTACAAAATAACACCAACACTCCCTTCGCTCCCCGCTCCTTGGTGCTGTGCTCCCCGCCCGGTCCTAACTTACGATCGGGATGGGAGGTGGCGAGGGGAGCGGAGGATCGGGGTGGGAGGCTGCGGGGAAGCAGTATGGGGCTGTGTGATTGTTTAAAAGCTGGCGGCTTTTTACCGCCCGCCGGCTTTTAAACAATCAGGAGAATTCTCTCACGCTGGGATGGCATTCTGATGACAGGCTGGATCGCAGCTGAGCGCTGCCATCCAGCTTGTCATCTTTCAGAGACACTGCAGAGCGCAGGCATTATGGGAACTTCCGATTCCGGTATTCGATATTGTAAAAGTATCGAAATTAAGTATCGGAATTCCGATACCGCGAATATCGGCCGATACCCGATATTTCAGTATCGGAATGCTCAACACTAGTCATGAGGTTATTCTTCTTCAGATACTCTATCATAGCATCTCTTAGGAAACCCTCCAGGATTTTACCCACAGTAGAGGTTAAGCTTACCGGCCTATAATTTCCATGTTCAGTTTTTGTCCCCTTTTTGAATATTGGCACCACATTTGCTATACGCCAGTCCTGTGGTACAGACCCTGTTATTATGGAATCTTTAAAGATTAAAAATAATGGTCTATCTATGACATTACTTAATTCCTGCAGTACTCGTGGGTGTATCCCATCCGGGCCCGGGGATTTGTCAACTTTAGTGATTTTTAGACGCCGCCGTACTTCCTACTGGGTTAAGCAAGTGACATTTACTGGAGAATTTTTGTTATCACTAATCATGTTTTCTGTCATGCGATTTTCTTGCGTAAATACGGTTGAAAAAAAATCATTTAGCATATTGGCTTTTTCCTCATCCTCATCCACCATTTCACCCAGACTATTTTTAAGGGGGCCAACATTATCATTTTTTAGCTTTTTACTATTTATATAGTTAAAGAATATTTTGGGATTATTTTTACTTTCTCTGGCAATGATTCTCTCTGCCTTAATCTTTGCTGCCTTGATTTGTTTTTTACAGAATTTATTTCATTTTCTATATTTATTTAATGCCTCATCACTACCTACTTGCTTTAGTTCTCTAAATGCTTTCTTTTTGTCACTTACTGCGCCCCTTACAGCTCTATTTAGCCATAGTGGTTTCCTCCTATTTCTAGCATGTTTATTCCCAAAGGGTATATATTGTGCACAGGTCCTATTCAGGATGTTAATAAATGTCTCCCATTTGCTTTGTGTAGCTTTATGTCTCAGGATATCGTCCCAGTTTATTGCACTAAGATCATCTCTCAACCGTTGGAAATTTGCCTTCCTGAAGTTTAGTGTCCTTGTAACCCCTCTACTACACATCTTATTAAAGGTTACATGAAAACGTATTATTTTGTGATCACTATTACCCAAGTGACCCCCAACTCGTATATTTGATATGCGGTCTGGCCTATTGGTTAATATTAGGTCTAGCAGTGCACCCCTTTTTGTTGGGTCCTGAACCAGTTGTGAAAGGTAATTGTCTCTCATAGTTGTCAAAAACCTATTACCTTTGCTTGAACTACATGTTTCTGTCCCCCACTACCAGCACCTGCCTGGCCTGCCCTGCTCTCCTATTTCCCTCTTTACTGGAGCTGACACTCCTCTGGCTTTCAGGGGACATGCCTTGCTGCAGCAGTTCTACCCCTGTACTGTCACTCCCCTCATCTGCCAACTTTGCAAACTTATTGGGGTGTGCCAGATCAGGACTAGCCTCTCTGGCACTCCTCCCTCTACCCCCCCTTCTAACTATCACCCAACTAACGGCCTTACTGTCCTGTAGCTCCCGACTACCACCCTCCCCCACATCTACCCCAGTGAGCTGCATGATTGTGATTTCACCAAAGGTCCTTAAGCAGTCTGAACCTCAGAATAACAATGCTGGGGGCCTCTAAGAGAGCAGGTGCCCTGAGAAATTGCCTATTTAGCCCCCCTTTCACCTAATGCCGGTTCTGCATACCAGCCTTTCTCCTCCTCAGTTCCTCTAGACTCCTGTAATTAAAGGACCGTGATGTCACTAAAGGTTCTTAAGTAGTTTTAACCTTGGAATAGAAATGCTTGGACCCCCTAAGAGAGGGGGGCGAGCCCTGGGCAATTGACCAGTTTGCCTAACCCCCCAAATGCTTGTCCTGACTGTAACTAGGGCTTATTTTTAGAGTAGGGCTTATATTGCAAGCATACTTAAAAAATCCTGTAAAATCATGCTAGGGCTAATTTTCGGGGTAGGTCTTATTTTTGGGGAAACAGGGTGAGCGTTTATGCACATTAACCAATGTGAATAGGCAGAACTGCAGGAGAAGGGAGAAAGCAGCAGCCTAACCAAGGGCATATAAAATGCTGGAAGATGTGACCAAAAGCAGTTTAACTACATGAATAAACAGTTACATTTTTCATGATTCACTTTTTTTTAACGGAATCTGTCAGCAGGTTTTTGCTATGTAATCTGAAGACAGCATTCTGTAGGGATTAAAACACAGATTTCAGCTATGCCTTTCTTGTCAAGCTGGATCGATTTGTTTACTTTAATGATTGTTTTAACACCAGGAGCTTAACATTGGTTGGAAACAGAAGCACAAGGCTCCTGGTCCACCTCCGCCCCCTCCTGTGATAAGCAGCTCACTGTCTATAGTCACTGTACAGAGCTTGGTGTGGGTGGGGGAAGCTTTCTCCGCTCTACTGCATTGCTAGATCTAAAAACTTTGATTGTGTCAGAACCGCTGCACCCAGTAAACAAAATTATACATCATTGGATTCAGGGTCTCTTTGCCTACATCAGGCTGCTCTCAGCTGAGTTAGCAAAAATGTGCTGACAGATTCCATTTAACAGTTATCCATGTACTGCAGGGTGAGGGAGAGAGCACGGCATGTAAAAATGTGGGAAGATGTGGCCAAGAGCATTTCTGCCACATTAGTAGACACTGCCATATTTTACATGACATTTCAATCTTTCATTTAGGATCTGGTTAAGACTAAACCTTATGATAATATGGTTATGGTGTCGAGAAACTTTTTCCAAAACATATAATACCAAATTCATACCCAATACACAACTTCCATTCTTTGCCACACGTAAAACATATATATGTTTTTTCTTTACCGAAAGAAGGAATAAATGCTGGTTCTATTATTATTATTATTTTTATTATTAGCATTATTATCAGCCAGCACTTATAATATGATAGTAAATGGCCTAAAGTTTACATATTCTTAGCCTGACATCTTGCAAACTAAATTTTGTACAACGCTGCAAATTTTATGCTACTATGCATTTGTTTTTGCAATGCCAATTAGGGAATCAATCTAGAGATTTTAAATTAATCAACTAAAGACATATTCATTTTAGATTTAATGCATTATATCAGATTTTGAATGGGTTTAAATTCACCAAACTTACAATGTCTTCCACTTGTATTTAGGCCCATAGGATTTTTTTTTTAATTTCACCTGTCAAGAACCAGTAACTTTTTTGTGCCACTACAACAAAATGTATGGCTCATTCTATGTTTTTTCAAGGCAAGTAGTTGCAGGTTTTGTAATTTCTGTAGCTGTAGTGGGTGTGCGGCTGTGTAGATTCATCCTCCCACTGATGATAGTGCAAGCACAGGTCAACTTCACGTAATTGTAAAATGCAAATTTGAATCTTCCTTAGGATCAATTTCAAAATAACTGGCAGAAACATTAGCATCTGTAAAAAAATTAATACAAATGTAAAAAAAATGACTTAAAGTTCTTTAGTCAAAGAATTATTAAAGTTGTGAAGGATTTGAAAATATCAAATACTAAACAATCTATAACCACTAGTGTTGAGCGAGCACTAAAATGCTCGGGTGCTCGAAGCTCGGGCCGAGCTCGCCGTGATACTCGGGTGCTCGACCCGATCAACGAGCCCAATGTTAGTCTATGGGAGACTCGAGCATTTTTGCGGTGGCACCCCCGGCAGTCTTTTAAAAGCCTAACAAGTGCCCAAAACGATAGTGACAGTGCTCAAATGACATGGGGACAGCATGGGGATCGCCCCAGGAAGCATTTCTGACCCCCAGGTCACTGCTGTCAAGAACGTGGTCAGAAGTATTAAGCCACTTTTACGGGCTCACAATAAAACGTTCAAAAACGAAAGTGAAACTTTTTTCCTGTAAAATATGTTAAGGAACATCCTTTCCAGGGAAAAGACTTGTGTATAAGTTAAAATAAATGACCAAAAACAAAAATACTCCTCCACACCCTCGGCTATGTTCACAAGTAGCATTTTTTATGCATTTTTGCACTTTTGTATTGCTTTCAACTATGACAAATGCATTCACCGGGAAATGTCATTTTAACATTTTACAACCTTATCTGGCCATGTGCTGTGTGACACATGCATAAAGTGCTGAAAAGACATGGGAACAGCATGGGGAAGACCCCTGGAAGCATCTCAAACTCCCACGTCACTGTCTAAAAGTGTGCCCATCATAAGTGATCCTTGCCGCATCAGAAGATGCAGACTTGCAACTATCCCCATGCAAGTTCTAGTCCCAGGGCAGTGTTCAATTGTACCTCCCCCATTCCTTGCAATGCATGCGCAAGTATGCAGCCTGCCACCCACCCACCTCCAGGCTGCAATACCATACTGCTTGCTTGCTTGAACTTGAAATTGGGCCTTTTAGGCATGTGGAGGCGGAATCTGGCCACCACGTCATGGCTGTGTTGGCGGCCTGGAATCCATACTCAGTCCCCAGCTGCCCGGCGGCCGGGTGTCCATACTCGGTCCCCAGCCACCCCGCGGCCGGGTGTCCACACACGGTCCCCAGCCGCCTGGGGGCAGCCGGGTGTCCATAAACGGTCCCCAGCCACCCCTATTTCTCCGTGGAACATCCCCCCACACACTTTTCTTAGCCCGGCCTGCTTTAGGCAGCATTGGACGAGCCAACCAGAGAAACAGACTCCACCGGTGGGCCCTGACTTCTCCATTGGTGGAGTTGAGAGTGCCAAGGTGAGGAGCATGATGATGATGACAGAAGTTAGCATCTGCTATGTTTTCTTTTAATGCAAGTGTAAGTGTGCAGCCTGCCACCCACCCACCCCCAGACTGCAATTCCATACTACTAGCTTGCACTTGAAATGGGGCCTTTTAGTTTGGAGGAGGCCGAAGCTGGCCACTACCTCATGGCTGCTTCGGCAGCGAGGTATCCATACTCAGTCCCCAGCCGCCCCTATTTGTCCTGGTGTGCCTTATACATAAGATTAAGCGCGTAAACCAAAACATTACCTGTGCCCTCCCCAGTGCATTTAGTGGGAAGGAGAGCCTATTCCGCTGTAGTGTGTGCATGCCAAACCCCTGTTCATGGTACATGCGAAGATGCCTCCCACCTTGCACCTGTCGTTGCAGACTTGCAACTATCCCCATTCAAGTCCTTCTCCCAGGGCAGTGTTCAATTGTACCTCTCCCATTCCTTGCAATGCAAGCGCAAGTATGCAGCCTGCCACCCACCCACCCCCAGGCTGCAATACCATAATGCTTGCTTGCACTTTAAATTGGGCCTTTTAGGCATGTGGAGGCGGAATCTGGCCACCACGCCATGGCTGTGTCGGTGGCCTGGTATCCATACTCAGTCCCCAGCCGCCTGGCGGCCGGGTGTCCCCGCTTGCTCCCCAACCTCCAGGGGGTGGCCGGGTGTCCATACTCGGTCCCCAGCCACCCCTATTTGTCCCGGTAACCTTTCCCACACTTTTCTTAGCCTGGCCTGCTTTAGGGCAGCATTGGCCGAGCCCACCGGACTATCAGACTCCTCCGGTGGGCCCTGGCTTCTCCATCAGGGGAGTTGAGAGTGTCAAGGTGAGGAGCATGATGAGGATGATAGAAGTTAGCATCTGCTTTGTTTTGTTGTAATGCAAATGCATATATGTAGTAGCGGCTAGGCCTGAGGTGGTCAGCGTTTTGGCGCATATCCTACCTCCTCCGAGGATTGCTGGATGTTTTCCTGCTACTATCCAAGTTCTATGACTCCCGTTAAAACAAAGCTTCAGGTGATAAATGATGGATGAGGTAGTGGCAAAGGAGAAAGAGCAGGAGGAACAGGGACCATTCACATCAATATCAGGCCAGTCAACCAGATATGTCTTGTAGGATATGTTTCTGTAACAAAAGGAGCGGTTCGGCTACACAGTTATAGGGCATACAGTGAGAGCAATGCCTACCAAAAATTTCGAGCCACTCCAATGCCCCTTGGAAATGACATGGAGGTCAGAGGGCGTTAACTAAACCTTTTTTTCCATTTATAGCAACTGGGTCTCCTGTGCACTGTTGGCCTAAGCAGTGAATGGAAGGCTTTCCAAAAATTATGAGGAACTGCAATGCCCCTTACAAGAGCCATGTGTGGCACCCCAGGGGTCTGGTCACCACAGTAATAGAGATATTACATCGGAGAGCAAGTGGGAGGTTTCCTGGTCAGGATCCCTTAAACATGCAACATCCTCCTGCCCCAGTCCTGGGAGGGGAGAATTCTGCCCTTATAAACTGGATCTGGGGCGGGGTTGAGTGAGTCAGAGAACAGAGAACAGTCAGAGTCAGAGTGAGAGCAAGGGAAAGTAACAGCAAGGAGCTCTGTCGGAGCTAAAGACCAGGGGCTGGAAGCTGAGCAGAGCTCGCCCTGGCAGAAGACAATAGGAACCCAACACAGGAGTCCGAGGCTGTGAGGACTTATATATCCAGCAGCAGAAACCAGCCGGCAGGAGATTTCAGGTCCTCTGGCCATAGAAGCCCGGAGGCTTAGTCACAAGCAAGGAACCAGCACCGCTGTCGTGGAGCGGAGGCTAACAGAAGGCCCCAAGTCACCAGCCATACGGGTGAGCACTACACGGTACACTCAGGGATGTGGGCTACTTCTACCCGCTTACAGCAAGGTAGCCAGGAAGAGTGCAGATAGACGGGGAGGCCTACAACTCCACCTCCTCCTGCTTGCTCACAGACTGACCAGGCCTCTTATGCTAGCCAGTACTCCCAGGAGGGTCTACCTTATAATCATCAGAAAGACCCTGAACTGCACTGCAAAGACTCTGAGTCGTTCCTGCTGTGCTCGTGCACCATCACCCCCATCATCCACACTCACTGCCCTGAGGCTATACTCCTCCCGTGGGGAGTTTTCCCATTCTCTGCTGTGCACACAACACCAGCCTCAGCGGTCTGCCTCGCAGCGGTGGTACTCCCTGACCGCAATCCACGGGTGGCACAGTCGGACAATTAACCTCAAAACCTAAGAAAGACTGCCACTGGTTTGACCAGCCTGAGCCACGGGACCGGGTCACCGCCATGGAGACTACAGACCCCAGAGACCCGGCACCGGGTATCCCACACACGTGTACACATGGCCCAGGGGGCGTGTCACATGCAGTACAGCATATTACAAACATAAGTCCCATTATTGGGGAGTGGGTGTCCCATGGTATTTGCTTATGCTTTCCAAGCAAAAGCTGCCAAAAATTAGGACGGAGCAACTTGCAATGCCCCTTACAAGAGCCATGCAGTACAGCATATTACAAACATAAGTCCCATTATTGGGGAGTGGGTCTCCCATAGTATTTGCTTATGCTTTCCAAGAAAAAGCTGCCAAAAATTAGGACGGAGCAACTTGCAATGCCCCTTACAAGAGCCATGCAGTACAGCATATTACAAACATAAGTCCCTTTATTGGGGAGTGGGTGTCCCATGGTATTTGCTTATGCTTTCCAAGCAAAAGCTGACAAAAATTAGGATGGAGCAACTTGTAATGCCCCTTACAAGAGCCATGCAGTACAGCATATTACAAACATAAGTCCCATTATTGGGGAGTGGTTGTCCCATAGTATTTGCTTATGACTTGCAAGCAAAAGCTGCCAAAAATAAGGACGGAGGAACTTGCAATGCTGGCACCCTGGTGGTATAGTGGTGGTGGAGGCTGAGCATAAGAAGAAGAAGATAAAGCAGCAGAAACGAGGAAGCATATACCCATGTGTGGGTGTGAAGCGGTGCATGTGAATATACCTCCCGAAATAACACAGTGGATTTGACTTTATGTTACTCTGCTGTCATTTGGTGGTGATGAGAAGTCTGGCCCAATCCAGCCCTTGTTCATTTTGATAAGAGTCAGCTTGTCAGCATTGTCAGTTGACAGGCGAGTGCGCTTATCAGTTATAATTCCCCCAGCGGCACTAAAAACACGCTCCGATAACACGCTAGCGGCAGGGCAGGCCAGGACCTCCAAGGCGTACAGAGCGAGTTCATTCCAAGTGTCCAGCTTGGATACCCAATAATTAAAAGGCACAGAGGAATCACGGAAGACGCTGGTACGGTCGGCAAGGTACTCCCTCACCATCTTTGGAAACTTTCCACTTCTTGTGAGAGTACCCCGCGCCTCAGGGCCTGTAAGCTGGGCGGGTGTCAGAAAACTGTCCCAGAACGTTGATAGTGTTCCCCTGCCTCTACTGGATTGGAGTTGCATCTCTCTCGCCTGTACGCGTTGGTTGGGCAACGAACTGTGACCTCTGCCGCTAGCGTGTTCAGATGGGAATTTTTTTAAGAGCTCTGCAGCAAGGGCCTTCTGCTACTGCCCCATTTTTGTAGACCTCTCCACCTCAGGAATAAGAGAGTGAAAGTTCTCCTTGTAGCGGGGGTCTACAAGTGTCACCAACCAGTAATGACTGTCACCCAACATTTTGACAACGCGAGGGTCACGGTTAAGGCAGCGTAACATAAAGTCAGCCATGCGTGCCAGATTGGTAACGGGCAAGATTTCCGTGTCCTCACCAAGATGACGACTGACCATGCTCTCCTCCTCCTCCTCCTCTTCCTCCTCCCCCCTGTCCTCAGGCCACCCACGCTGAACCGACAGTATGACATTTGTACAGGTACTACCGTCTACAACGCATGAAAGCAGCTCCTGTTCTTCTTCCTCCTCCTCCTCTTCCTCCTCCCCCCTGTCCTCAGGCCACCCACGCTGAACCGACAGTATGACATTTGTACAGGTACTACCGTCTACAACGCATGAAAGCAGCTCCTGTTCTTCCTCCTCCTCCTCTCCCTCATTGTCCCCAATGCACGTTGGGATGAGATGAGGCTGGGCTGTGTGTAATCGCCCGCTACGGCTTCTTGATCCATCTCATCATACTCTGGCTGCAATGCCTCCTCTTTAATTCTCTGCAGAGAGCGTTGCAAAAGACAGACAAGTGGGATGCTGACACTAATGATGGCATCATCGCCACTCACCATCTTGGTGGCCTCCTCAAAGTTTGTCAGGATGGTACATATGTCAGACATCCAGGTCCACTCCTGAGGTCTTATGTGTGGAGTCTGACATGAATATCGACGGCCTTGTTGCAGCTGGTACTCCACAACTGCTCTCTTCTGCTCACAAATCCTTTGCAACATGTGGAGGGTAGAGTTCCAATGTGTGGGGACATCACACACCAGTCGGTGTGCCGGAAGCTGCAAACGCTGCTGCAACACAGCAAGGGCGGCGGAAGCTGTAGCCGACTTGCGAAAATGAGCTGACAGGCGGCATACTTGCAGATCTGGCAACTCGGGGTACGATTTAAGAAACCGCTGAACCACGAGGTTAAGCACATGAGCCAGGCATGGTACGTGTGTGATCTCACCTCGCCTCAGAGCCGCCACCAGGTTACGGCCATTGTCACACACGACCATGCCAGGATGTAGGTTCAGCGGTCTCAGCCACAGATCTGCCTGCTCTTTCACAGCTGTCCACAACTCACAAGCAGTGTGAGGTTTATCACCTAAGCTTATGAGTTTCAGCACAGCCTGTTGCCGCTTGGCGGAGGCAGTACTGCAATGCTTCCAGCTTGTAACTGATGTGGTCATATCTGAGATGGAGGCTGAACACGAGGAGGAGGAGGATGCGCAGGAGCTGTACACTGTGGGGGCAACTCTGACTGACATAGGGCCCGCAATCCTCGGTGTGGAGAGGATGTGCTCCGTCCCAAGGTCCGACTGGGTCCTGGCTTCCACTATGTTTACCCAGTGTGCCGTTAGAGAGATGTACCGTCCCTGGCCACAAGCACTTGTCCACGTGTCCGTTGTTAGGTGGACTCTCCCAGTAACTGCGTTGTTGAGGGCACGGCAGATGCTTTGGGACACGTGCTTGTGTAGTGCGGGGATGGCACACCGGGCAAAATAGTGTCGGCAGGGGACCGAGTACCGGGGGACGGCCACCGCCATAAGATTGCGGAAGGATTCTGTCTCCACCAGCCTAAAAGGCAGCATTTCCAACGCAAGCAGTCGTGAAATGTGCGAATTTAGGACTTTGGCCTGTGGGGCGCTAGCTGCGAATTTCCGCTTTCGTTCAAAGGTCTGGGATATGGACAATTGAACGCTGCGGTGGGACGTGGAATTGGATGTTGATGCTGTTTCTTGAGAAGCTGCCATAACAAGTGAAGACTGAGAGGAGGAGGCATCTTTACATGCAGTATGGACAGGGGATTGCCTTGCACACACAACAGGGGGTTCTATTGCACGCACAACAGTGGAAGAAGCAGTGGTGACACCCGCTGACACTGGTCGTGGACCCTGGGTTTCGCCCCACAAAGTCGGGTGCTTTGCTGCCATGTGCCTGATCATGCTGGTGGTGGTCAGGCTGGTAGTTTTGTCACCCCTGCTGATGCTGGCATGGCAGGTGGAACATATGGCCTTTTTGGGGTTATCAGCAGAATCTTTAAAAAAATTCCAGACTCTGGAAGACCTACCGCTTGTACTGGCAACGTCCCTCATGTTGGTGTTACGGGGAACGGTTGCTTGCCTTCTGTCTGCGGCCACCACACTGCTTCTTCCTGCCTGTTGGGGTACTCTGCCTCCCTCCCCCTGTGTGCTGCTGGCCTCACTCTGCATGTCCTCCTTCCACATTGGGTCAGTTACTAGATCATCCACCACCTCCTCCTCTTCCACTTGCACACCACGATCCTCCTCCTCACTTCCTGGCAATTGTGTCTCGTCATCGTTCACCTCTTGTGACAGATTGCCAACGTCGACTTCCTGTGGCCGTGGCTGTTCAAATATTTGGGCACTGCAACATGGGATCTCCTCTTCCACCACTTCAAGCGTATCAGGCGAGGAGCCCAAATATGGAAATGGACCAGTGAACAGCTCTTCAGAGTGTCCAAGTGTGGGATCACTTGCTGTCTGACGACACTCGGCATGGTGAGAGGAAGGAGCATCAGGGTGAGGAGGAGTATGTGGTCGAGACTCACGGCTACTAAGAGTTGACCGTGTGGAAGACAGACCGGAGGTGGTGGTACCCAGGTAACTGGAAGTATTATCTGCTATCCAATTAATAACCTGTTTACACTGATCAGTTCTCAATACTGGTGTTGTTCTGTGCTTCCCTAGTAATTCGGTCAAGAAGTGGGAGCGAGAAGATGTGGCTGTTGGTTGTGGCACATTTTCACCTTGGCCACGGCCCCTTCCTCTGCACAAACCATCACCAGAACATCCACTTCCACGTCCCTTGCCACGCGCCTTGCCCATTGTAAATGAAGTAAAATAGCTTACACTTACACTATCAATGGAAAAAGGGTAATAAAGAGTAGATTAGAACCGTGGAAGAGGAAAACCACAGTTATTGTTTACTGGGGTATGCCACACTTTTTTAAATAGAGATATTTGCGGCTGAACAGTGAGCGACACACTCAAACTGCTTTTTTTTAGATACCAAAGGCCCAAAACTGGATAGTACAGCGATTTGACCCATGGAACTGCGAAACCACACTGGGATGTCGGGCCTACACAAGACTATTTTCAACAGATATATTTTTGTGTCACAACAGTCAGGAGACACTACTGTTTTTCTTTACGGAAAAAACTACCAAAAGCTGAATAATAGAGATTTTTTACCGTGGGATAGCAAAACCACAGTTATTGTTTACTGGGGTATACCACACTTTTTTAAATAGAGATATTTGTGGCTGAACAGTGAGCGACACACTCAAACTGCTTTTTTTTAAGATACCAAAGGCCCAAAACTGGATAGTACAGCGATTTGACCCGTGGAGCTGCGAAACCACACTGGGATGTCGGGCCTACACAAGATTATTTTCAACAGATATATTTTTGTGTCACAACAGTCAGGAGACACTACTGTTTTTCTTTACGGAAAAAACTACCAAAAGCTGAATAATAGAGATTTTTTGCCATGGGATGGCAAAACCACAGTTATTGGTTACTGGGGTATACCACACTTTTTTAAATAGAGATATTTGCGGCTGAACAGTGAGCGACACACTCAAACTGCTTTTTTTTTAGATACCAAAGGCCCAAAACTGGATAGTACAGCGATTTGACCCATGGAACTGCGAAACCACACTGAGATGTCGGGCCTACACAAGACTATTTTCAACAGATATATTTTTGTGTCACAACAGTCAGGAGACACTACTGTTTTTGTTTACGGAAAAAACTACCAAAAGCTGAATAATAGAGATTTTTTACAGTGGGATGGCAAAACCACAGTTATTGTTTACTGGGGTATACCACACTTTTTTAAATAGAGATATTTGCGGCTGAACAGTGAGCGACACACTCAAACTGCTTTTTTTTTTAGATACCAAAGGCCCAAAACTGGATAGTACAGCGATTTGAACCGTGGAACTGGGAAAACACACTGGGATGTCGGGCCTACACAAGACTATTTTCAACAGATATATTTTTGTGTCACAACAGTCAGGAGACACTACTGTTTTTCTTTACGGAAAATATACCAAAGCCTGAATAATAGAGATTTTTTACCGTGGGATGGCAAAACCACAGTTATTGTTTACTGGGGTATACCACACTTTTTTAAATAGAGATATTTGCGGCTGAACAGTGAGCGGCACACTCAAACTGTTTTTTTTTTTAGATATAAATGGCCCAAAATGGATAATACAGAGGTTTGAACCGTGGAAGTGCAAAACAACACTTCTGTTTCCTTAGCCTACACCAGACTATTTTCAACAGTTATATTTGTGTCTGAAAAATCAGAGACACACTTTTTTTTTTGGGGGGGGGGGGGGGACACACCAAAAGGTTAATAAGATGGGTATTTGTACAGTGTGAAGGAGGAAAAAAAAGGAGGATTTAGATGAAAAAAAAAGGATTTTTCCTGGCCCCCGACACCTGGTGCTAAGTCCAGCAGTTTCAGCAACAGGAGCACACAGGACTGTAATGCAGCGTTTGCTGGTATAACCACTGTGTCTCCTATACAGCCTGCCTGCCTGGTATCTGGGATGGATATTAGTCCTGAAAAGGACTGTTTGTTCTGGCAGCCTTTACAGACCCTGCACTAACTATTTCACAGTTTATATCTCTCCCTAAATCAGCAGCGCTGTCCCTACACTGTCTAATCCGGAGCGGCTGTGTCCAAGATGGCGGCGCCCGGTTTTAAATACTCGAGGTGACGCTGTGCGGCCAGCCAATCACTGTAATGCCCACAACAAACATGGCTGCAGCATTACAGTGACTGGCTGGCAATCCCTGCATGTTCATTGGCTCTGTAAAGAGCGCCAAACATGCAGGGCGGAGACCCGAGCTCCCGCCCGAGTAACCCGGAAATGCTCAGTGCTCGCCGAACATCCCGAGTAGCGTGATGTTCGGGCGAGTACCGAGCAGTGTCGAGCATGTTCGCTCAACACTAATAACCACCATTAAACAGTTATTCCCAATGATATAACTAGAGTCTGATGAGCCAGATGAAAGATTTGGACTGGGCCCCCCAATCCTTAATATATATATACATATATGCCATCCATCCTTGTATATATGTCCCTCATCCTGGTATATATGTCCCTCATCCTGGCCCTATCCTGATATATATATATATATATATATATATATATATATATATATACACATATATATATATATGTATATATACAGTACAGACCAAAAGTTTGGACACACCTTCTCATTTAAAGATTTTTCTGTATTTTCATGACTATGAAAATTGTACATTCACACTGAAGGCATCAAAACTATGAATTAACACATGTGGAATTATATAGTTAACAAAAAAGTGTGAAACAACTGAAAATATGTCTTATATTCTAGGTTCTTCAAAGTAACCTCCTTTTGCTTTGATGACTGCTTTGCACACTCTTGGCATTCTCTTGATGAGCTTCAAGAGGTAGTCACCCGAAATGGTCTTCCAACAATCTTGAAGGAGTTCCCAGAGATGCTTAGCACTTGTTGGCCCTTTTGCCTTCACTCTGCGGTCCTGCTCACCCCAAACCATCTCGATAAGGTTCAGGTCTGGTGACTGTGGAGGCCAGGTCATCTGGCGTAGCACCCCATCACTCTCCTTCTTGGTCAAATAGCCCTTACACAGCCTGGAGGTGTGTTTGGGGTCATTGTCCTGTTGAAAAATAAATGATCGTCCAACTAAACGCAAATCGGATGGAATAGCATGCTGCTGCAAGATAGTGTGGATGCTACTAATATCAGCCCCCAGCTGTCCGCCTAGCCTTTGCTAGCTATTAAAATAGGGGGGACCCCACGTCATTTTTTTTTTGGGACCCCATTTTAATAGCTAGTAAAGGCTAGGTATTCAGCTGGGGGCTGATATTAGTAGCCTGGGAAGCTCCGTGGGTATTACCCCCTTCCCAGGCTTCAAACATCTGCCTCAGCCATCTGCTTAACCTCTGCTAGAGACTAAAATTACAGGGAACCCCACACTAATTTTTTTTTTAATAAATCCTTTATTTTAACACTGAATGACAAGAACAGTAACCAACACTGTCACTGTACTTATTATATATGTGACTGACATGTTTCTATCTATCTAATCTATGTGTAATGCTCTATTCTTTCTGTTCTAAATTGTCGGGTACCGATGTATGCTGCTGATGAATTGCCGGCCGGCTTTTTTAAAGAGACAAAACACTATTATTTTTTTTTAATGAATCCTTTATTTTAACACTAAATAACAAGTACAGTAACCAACACTGTCACTGTACTTAATATATATGTGACTGACATGTTTCTATCTATCTAATCTATGTGTGATGCTCTATTCTTTCTGTTCTAAATTGTCGGGTACCGATGTATGCCGCTGCTGAATTGCCGGCTTTTCATGTTTCACTGTGAGCACTGTTCCCATCGATTTGGGCAATCACTGTAATGCCACAACCAACATGGCTGTGAAATTACAGTGAGTGGCAGACAATTCCTGCATGATTGGTTCTCTAAATAGCTCCAAACATGCTGGACGGGGACCCGAGCTCCCGCCCGAGCATCTCGAATACTGAGATGCTCGGGCGAGTACCAAGCAGTGGCGAGCATGCTCGCTCATCACTAATAACAGTAATACTGTGAAAAAATCAAGTTACGCTTTTGGTGCATGAGCAGTTATCGAACATAACCTCGAACAGCCAAATTTTTTGCAAATCATTCGTGTTCGTCGAACGACTCGAACACTGCCCAAAACAGCTCGAATTTGAGATTGGCGAACAGTTCGAGTCGAACACCGCTCATCTCTAGTGAGCAGGGCCGTGACGTTCAACTTTCACCTATGGTACCAGGAACAGTTAGGATTAGGACTTCAGTTTGGGAGGGCGCCGGTTGGTGCGTGGGAGGCCAAAAGGATCTGATTGAGTATATCCGGAAGAGACTTGTGGCCTAATGGAAAGAACAGGTGACCCCTGCTAGGGCCATACTGAGAGAGAAAGAACTCTCGTGGTGACTCCCACGACTGGGTGCATCACATTGTTGCAAATAACTTTATTGTTATTTACTGGAAACATCTCTTATTGTTATTCCCAGTTATTGTTAATTCCATTGTTACTAACCCCTTTAATTAATTGTTATATCGCATCTCGTTAAGTTGCTGTTGGTGCAGTCGCAGCCTTATCAGCCTGTAGATTCTGCTGCCTTTCAAAAAATGATGGTGTGCTCTCAGTCTCACTGGAAGATGCCAAGCCACCATTATTTCTCACAGAAAACAGTGTCTGCTCTCTCTTTACAAGTGCAGGAGAATGTAGGACTTGTCTTTGAGCTACAAAGTGCACTACACTATAAATACCTGGGGTAGCAACTACGGCCAGGTACAATACATTTGTTTCACAGCTCACTGGGTGAATGTTTTCAGCAGCAGTAATGCACCACCACGTCCATGATAAATGGTGAGGCCTCCACGATTGGAAGCTCCGTTTCCACCACAAGGCGGTGGTTATCTGTCACCTCCTACATCTCCTCTGGATCATCCTTAACTGACATGGCCTTATCCCCAACAAGCATAGGGCGTATCATTGCTTCCACAGAGAACCCTCATTCTTTTTGCTCAGCCCAGGCAACCAGCTGCCAAGCAATTTTACAGCTTGTAAGCCTGGTGGAGAAAAGCAACATGGCGGAAGAATTGCTGCTGTGTATTATTAGACAATTACCCTACTGGCTGGCTGCTCTTGAACTGCCACTTGAAATTGTTATGAGTGGGAATTCCTGGTACACTCTAGCTGCCTTAACCTCTTTCTGACAGGATACATACTAATACGTATACACACCGCTCCCAGCACATTAACCCCTGAAATGCTGCGTTCGAAGTCGATTGCTGAATTACGGTGGCAAGTGGAGGTAAGCGCCGTTACTTACCTCCTCACCGGCATCACCAGACAGCAGGAAGATACTTTGTGCAGCACTGACAGGCTGTATGGCACAGAGATGGTGCTGCATCCCTATGCTATACAGGCGATCAGCCTGAAAAAAGTGAAAGTCCCATAGTGGGACAACGTATAAAAGTTAAAAAAGAAACAGAAAGTGAAAAAAAAATGAAAACAAAAATTGCAAAAATAATAACAAAAAATGAAAAAAATAATCCCCAAAAAATATAAATATATTGTACCCATCAATAAATAGTATTATGATAAAAAACAAAAAAACAATAAAAGAACACATATTTGGTATTGCTGCATCTGGAACGACCTGATGTATAAAACTGTCCCACTAGTTAACCCCTTTAGTGAACAAGGTAAAAAAAAAGAAATAAAAAACTAAGCAAAAAACGATGCTTTATCATCATACTGCCAAACAAAAAATGGAATAAAACGCAATAAAAAAGACAAATGTAAATAAAAATGGTACCACTGAAAACGTCATCCTGCCCCGCAAAAAACAAGCCACCATACAGCTCCATCAGCTGAAAAATAAAAAAGTTAATAAAAAAGTTATAGCTCTCAGAATAAAGCGATGCAAAAAATATTCTTTTTTCTATAAAATAGTTTTTATTGTGTAAAAGCGCCAACACATAAAAAACGATATAAATATGGTACCGTTATAAACGTACTGACCTGAAGAATAAAGCTACCTTATCAATTTTACCACACGCGGAACGGCATAAAAAAAACCCCCAAAAATACTCCTGAATTGTTGGTTTTTGCTTATTCTGCCTCCCAAAAATCTGCCTGAAAATGGTACCATTAAAAACGGCAACTCATCCCCCAAAAAACAAGCCATCACATGACTCTGTCAGCCGAGATATGGAAAAATTATAGTTCTCAAAATATGGCGATGCAAAAACTAGTCTTTGCAAAAAAAAAGCATCTTTTAGTGTGTGACAGCTGTCAATAATAAAAACCCGCTATAAATCTGGTATCGCTGTATTCGCACCGACCCGAAGAATAAAGTCATCTAATCACTTATACGCCACGAAGAAATGCGTAAAAAATAATCTCTACGGTTAGGGCTATGCCAGGGTTTGGGTTGTGCTAGAGTTAGGGTTGTGCTAGGGTTAGGGTTGTGCTAGGGTTAGGGATGTTCTAGGGTTAGGGTTGTGCTAGGATTGTGCTAGGGTTAGGGTTGGGATAGGGTTAGGGTTGTGCTAGGGTTAGGGTTGTGCTCGGGTTAGGGTTGGGTTAGGGTTAGGGTTGTGCTAGGATTAGGGTTAGGGTTGGGCTATGCTTAGGGTTGTGTTGGGGTTGGGATTTTTTCAAAAGTGAAGAAAAAAAAATGACGATATGGCGACTAGTGTTGAGCGCAAGTGCTCGCTACTTGAGTTTGCATCGGGTGCTTGGGTATGCACCAAGTATCGTGAGTGCTCAAGTGACATGCTTGAGTCTCTGCCCCATGAGCTTCGTGGCCAAAAAACATGGCGGGGATTGCCTGCCATGCATGAGCGATCCCAGCATGTTTTTTTTTGGGTGTCTAACAACCGTGAAACATGTGGGGCGGGGACTCGAGCATGTCAGTCGAGCACCCACAATACGTGGTGCATACCTGACTACCCGATGTAAAGCGAGCACTTGCGCTCAAGACTAATGACAACTTATTCAATATGATGACCTAATGTTATCAATTTCTGTGTCGTACCTCTGGGTTCAAAATGTTCACTATACCTCTTGATAAAATTCTTGAAGGGTTTAGTTTCCAAAATGCGGTCACTTGTGGGGGGTTTCCACTATTTAGGCGCATCAGGGGCTCTCCAAACGCGACATGACGTCCGCTCTCAATACCAGCCAATTTTGCGTTCAAAAAGTCAGACAGTGCTCTTTCCCTTCTGAACCCTGTCGTGCGCCCAAACAGTGTATTTTCCCCACATATTGGGTGTTAGTGTACTCAGGAGAAATTGCACAAAAGTTTTTGGGGTTCATTTTCTTCTTTTACCGTTGTGAAAATAAAAAATTTGGGGCTAAAGCATCATTTTTGGGGAAAAAGTTAGATTTTTTTTATTTTCACGGCTCCATGTTCTAAACTTCTGTGAAGCACCTGGGGGTTCAGGGGGCTCACCACACATCTATATAGGTTCCCTGATGGGTCTATTTTCCAAAATGGTGTCAATTGTGTTTTTTTTTCACTGTTTAGGTACATCAGGGGCTCTCCAAACGCTACATGGCGTCCGCTAATTCAAGCAAATTTTACATTCAAAAAGTCAAATGGCGCTCCTTCCCTTCCAAACCCTGCCATGTGCCCAAACAGTGTTTTTCTCCCATATATGGGGTATAAGCTTACTCAGGAGAAATTGCACAACAAATGGTATGGTGAAATTTCTCCTGTTACCCTTATGAAAATGCAAAATTTGGGGCTGAAAAACATTTTTGGGAGAAAAATGTGAAAATTTTATTTTTACGGCTCAATGTATTAAACTTCTGTGAAGCACCTGGGGGTTCAAGGTGCTCACCACACATCTAGATAAGTTCCCTGAGGGGTCAAGTTTCTAAAATGGTGTCACTAGTGGGGTGTTTCCACTGTTTAGGTACATCAGGGGCTCTCCAAACGCTACATGGTGTCCGCTAATTATTCAAGCAAATTTTACATTCAAAAAGTCAAATGGCGCTCCTTCCCTTCCGAACCCTGAAGTGCCCCCAAACAGTGGTTTTCTCCCACATATGGGGTATAAGCTTACTCAGGAGAAATTGCTCAATAAATGGTATTGTAGCACCCTGAGGATTCGGCTGCTACAGGGGTATTGCACCTCAACCCAGAGGTGTGATATTCCACTCCCGGGTAAGGATGGAGTGTGGAGCTGAGCTCAGAAAGCTGCATGCACTACACACATCCCATTTCCGAGGAACAGACCAACGGTACTCCCACTTAGAAATGTGCAGGTACGACAGAGTCTGTTCCTGGCTGGAGTGGGAGGGGGGTGGTACATCCCAGTAGTGTAGGGGCAGATAGGGGGAGCAGCCTGGGTAAAGTTAGGAGCTCATTGGGTGCTGGTCACCTGAGCTCACACATAGAGGGAGTATTTAAGGTGGGCACCATCTAAGATCAGGGTCAGTCTGTCAGTCTTTTGTCAGAGCAGAGGAGAGGAAGAGAGCAGAAGAGCAGAGCAGCCCCAGCCCAAGAGTGAGAGAGGAGAGCAAGAAAGACCCAGAGGGGGAGAAAAGAAAGAACTCTGAGAACCCAAATACAACCACAGGGTGAAGAGTTGGCAACAGGGTACCGGATCCCAAACTGGTGGGGGCTACAGCATACCTCAGCCAGAGACCGGAGGCCGTGGGCAGCATCTGCCACGGCCACCCACCATATCCACCCGGAAGGCAGACCACGCATAGGGTCAGGGAACCCAGAGGCAAAAGGGTTCGCCAACAAGAGGCCCGAGGGAGCCGGACATAGGTGGATCCCTGGTGGGGAAGGCCAGAGACGAGGACAGGACAGAACGGGAGCTCAGAACCACGCTCCAGAACTACTTGGGGGTTGGCCGAGTCCAGGACCTGGTGGACGCAGCACGGCTCGAGTGGTCACTCAAGGCCGGAGTGACCGGAACATCTGCAGTAAGTAAAGAACCCTGAACTGCACAACCCGACTCTGACTCTCATTACCATCATCCCTGCACTTCCACAACCACCATCCTCTGCACCTGACCCCCTGAGGCTATACCCCTCCCGTTGGGGGTTATACTACCTAAGCTGCACCAACACCATCAGCCTCGGCGGACCCTGCTGCAGCGGCGGCCGTAGTGACCGCAATTCAACGGGTGGCGTAGTCGACATAAAGAACTTTAGTAACATCAGTAAGGACTGCCACACACTGAGCTTGACACCCTGGGCACGGACCGGGTCACAGCCACTCGGAGACTACAACCCCCATCTGATCCGGCTCCGGGTATTCCCCTAAAGAATATGGCCCAGGGGGCGCGTCAACTTTGGCGTAGTCGGCAGGATAACGTGCCCGCAACACCCGGGTACTGCGTGCCTGAAGAAAAGAACAAGTTTACCTCAAAAAGAAGTCTCCTGCCGGTTCCGGAGGGTCCCCGCCATCGGACTCCATCACAGATCGATTCCCGCCGGTTGTCCGCCATTAACAGCTTTTTCCCGCCATCTGCAGAGTTTCCCGCCACTGAGAGACGATTCCCGCCATTTCCAAAGGTTTCCCGCCTTGGAAGAGCGGACGCCATTATGGGCGTGCCAGAGGGTGGCAAGAGGCCGCCTCCCATCGTGGGCCAGGACCGAACATGGCGCCAAAAGTGGAAACCGCCCCCACCAACAGAGACTGTGATGCTAGAGGTGTCTGTCAGCGTGAAAGAACTGCCCCTGGAGCTGACAATCACCAAGTGGCCCCGGGACCGCCCTCGAAGGGGGAGGACTGAGAACAAGAGAGCAAAGATGGGTGTCGCCTGGAGTAGTCTGGAGAGAGCGCACCCGGAGACAAGAAGCCTGGAGGAGAGTCCAGAAAGAGCCTACCCGGAGATGGAGGGAGAGCCAGGCAGCACCGACCCAGTGGTCAGGAGCCTGATGCGGGCCGCCACTCCAGGCAGCACCGACCCAGTGGTCAGGAGCCTGTTGCCGGTCGCCACTCCAGAAGGCCTGCTGGAGACAACGGAAGGAGAGCAGAGCAGCACCGACCCGTTGGTCAGGAGCCTGCTAGAAGCAACGACCCCACTAGGCTTAGTGGAGGTCCTGGCACAGCTCCCCCGAGATCGGGAGTGTGCACAGACTGCGCTGGAGGGCCTTGCACGGAGGATGGCCCGGGTGCAACGAGAGACGTTGGCGGAGTGGAGCCGAGAGATGGCCCAGCGGACCGAGACTCGTCAGCGGAGCACGCCACCCGAGACGAGGAGACAGACCGCCTCTGAGGATGGCGCAGGAGGACTGAAGGCCGGAGACGGCGCCGAGAAGGGAGCCGAACGAAAGGAGGCAGGTAAAGGGGACGTCTCTACCCCAAACCGGGAAACCGCATACCTGCCCCAGCTCCCCGTCGCAGAGCACGAAGTACCCCCTGCCGTGCCCGTAACCGCAACGTCACCGCCACAGACTAGGCCTCAACCGGAAGCCGCAGCCGCGACCCCTGTGACGTCACACGCCTCGACCCCGAGCGTGACCAAGCAGGAAGTACCACCAGCCTGGTCGCAAGGCCTAGTACCCCCGGGCGCCGCAATACCAACAGCGCCCCCTACCTCCGCGGAGCCACCGGCCTGGTCGCAGGGCCAAGTAGCCCAGGGCGCCGCCGTCCTCACGGTGCCCTTCACTTTCCAGGTGCCCCAGGCCTGGCCGCAAGGCCTGGGCAACCCGGGCGCCACCACCACCGCGCCCATAAAACCAAGAGTGCCGCATCTGGGAGAAGATCTGTTCGCCCAACATACGTGCCCGGATGGGCAGCCCTTTATATGGCCACCGGAGTTTCACCATCCCCGACTCCGGAAAGAGAGACCCCTAGACGAACCCCTGATTCCGGCTCCGAAGCCCGTAAAAAGGACCTCGCCCCCGCTGGAGGAGGCACAGTTTGAGTGGGACCCCACCGGAGAAGATCTCATGGGGTTCACTCAGGAGACCCGGGCAGCTGCAGCGGAGCGTGCAGAGTGCTGCCGGCAACAGCTCGAGGTCTTCGAGAGGGAGCGGAGAGAGAGGCGGGTCCGGGAACAACAAGCCCAAATAAAGAGCGCGGAGCAGAAGAGCCGGGCCAGGAGGAGTCCCCGTGCAGCTCATGGTCCCCCTTCCACCGGGACTGTGATCAAGTTTAATATGCAGCACGGGTGGGGCTTCATCCGAGATCACCGCACCCCAGGCGACGTCTTCGTGACAAGAAGAGACGTTGAGTCCCACCTACCGGAGGGACACAGAGGACGTGACCTGTATATAGGGGACGAGGTCACCTTCACCCGGCACAAGTGTGCCAAAGGACCTTACGCCCTCCATGTGCATCGCCTGACGGAGGAGGAGCTGCGGTGTGAAGAGGAGCAAGAGGACCCGGACGGGTCTGAAGTTAAAGTTAATCACAAAGAAAGAGCAGGAGGACGTCGTCGTTGAGTACAGCAGAGTAGAAGCTGTATATAGTTGCCCGTCGGGGCACAGTGAACTGTTACTGCTGCTAGTTAAAATATAGTCCCCGTTGGGACCAGAGAACTGAACTGTTAACCCGTGTGTCCCTATTCCCACTGACCGAGGACTGAGAGCGGTCATCCCTTTCCTAATACCTGGCCGAGGACTGAGAGCTGCCATATCCCTTTGTATATAGTTGCGCTTCCTAAAGCGCCCCCTACCGGTTTTATAGGAAACCATTTTCTTTAAGAGACTGTAGCACTTTACCCGGTCACAAGTTGCACCGTGACCGGAGGTACCAGAAGACAAGAGAGTTTATATGAAAAGTTTATGCTGATATATATGACGTTTTATATGTTTTATATGTTTATGTTTATGAAAAAAATTGTATGTTTTGGTGTTTTATATCTTACAGCCCGAGGACGTGCTGTGATTTACCAGGGGGGAATGTAGCACCCTGAGGATTCGGCTGCTACAGGGGTATTGCACCTCAACCCAGAGGTGTGATATTCCACTCCCGGGTAAGGATGGAGTGTGGAGCTGAGCTCAGAAAGCTGCATGCACTACACACATCCCATTTCCGAGGAACAGACCAACGGTACTCCCACTTAGAAATGTGCAGGTACGACAGAGTCTGTTCCTGGCTGGAGTGGGAGGGGGGTGGTACATCCCAGTAGTGTAGGGGCAGATAGGGGGAGCAGCCTGGGTAAAGTTAGGAGCTCATTGGGTGCTGGTCACCTGAGCTCACACATAGAGGGAGTATTTAAGGTGGGCACCATCTAAGATCAGGGTCAGTCTGTCAGTCTTTTGTCAGAGCAGAGGAGAGGAAGAGAGCAGAAGAGCAGAGCAGCCCCAGCCCAAGAGTGAGAGAGGAGAGCAAGAAAGACCCAGAGGGGGAGAAAAGAAAGAACTCTGAGAACCCAAATACAACCACAGGGTGAAGAGTTGGCAACAGGGTACCGGATCCCAAACTGGTGGGGGCTACAGCATACCTCAGCCAGAGACCGGAGGCCGTGGGCAGCATCTGCCACGGCCACCCACCATATCCACCCGGAAGGCAGACCACGCATAGGGTCAGGGAACCCAGAGGCAAAAGGGTTCGCCAACAAGAGAGCCGGACATAGGTGGATCCCTGGTGGGGAAGGCCAGAGACGAGGACAGGACAGAACGGGAGCTCAGAACCACGCTCCAGAACTACTTGGGGGTTGGCCGAGTCCAGGACCTGGTGGACGCAGCACGGCTCGGGTGGTCACTCAAGGCCGGAGTGACCGGAACATCTGCAGTAAGTAAAGAACCCTGAACTGCACAACCCGACTCTGACTCTCATTACCATCATCCCTGCACTTCCACAACCACCATCCTCTGCACCTGACCCCCTGAGG
The DNA here is from genome assembly GCF_046119375.1 of Phyllobates terribilis. Lineage (NCBI taxonomy): Eukaryota > Metazoa > Chordata > Amphibia > Anura > Dendrobatidae > Phyllobates > Phyllobates terribilis. The sequence continues at coordinate 745,040,794 of NW_027362762.1, forward strand.
CTATACCCCTCCCGTTGGGGGTTATACTACCTAAGCTGCACCAACACCATCAGCCTCGGCGGACCCTGCTGCAGCGGCGGCCGTAGTGACCGCAATTCAACGGGTGGCGTAGTCGACATAAAGAACTTTAGTAACATCAGTAAGGACTGCCACACACTGAGCTTGACACCCTGGGCACGGACCGGGTCACAGCCACTCGGAGACTACAACCCCCATCTGATCCGGCTCCGGGTATTCCCCTAAAGAATATGGCCCAGGGGGCGCGTCAACTTGGTGCAATTTTTCCTGTTACCCTTGCAAAAATAAAAAAATTGGGGTCTAAAGTAACATTTTAGTGAAAAAAGTTAAATGTTCATTTTTTTCTTCCACATTCCAAAAATTCATGTGAAGCACGTACGGGGTTAATAAATTTCTTGAAAGTGGTTTTGAGCACCATGAGGGGTGCAGTTTTTAGAATGTTATTTTCTGTCATAAAAGCCCTCAAAGTCACTTCAAATGTGATGTGGTCCCTAAAAAAATGGTTTTGTAAATTTTGTTGGAAGAATGAGAAATCACTGGTCAACTTTTAACCCTTATAACTTCCTAACAAAAAAAAATTCAAAGTTTGATAACTGCGAAATTTTCAACATTTTCACCAAATTTCAGTTTTTTTCACAAATAAACGCAAGTGATATTGCAGAAATGTTACCTCTATCATGAAGTAAAATATGTCACGAAAAAACAATCTCAGAATCAGTGGAATCCGTTGAAGTGTTCCAAAGTTATTACCTCATAAAGTGACAGTGGTCAGAATTGTAAAAATTGGCCTGGTCATTAATGTGTGAACCACCCTCAGGGATAAAGAGGTTAAGGTGAGGCAAAATATCCCAAGCTCCAAGCATAGCCCATGTACTGAATTTAATAATGCAAAATTTCTTTCGCAAATATTCATGCTTGAAAAATATTTCTATGGCCAAAACTGTTTCAGCCCATTTCAATAGTTCTTATGTGGTAAAACCCTCCTGGCTTTTTAAAGAAAAAAAACAACAAAAATGTCCTTCCAGGGCACCACCTAGTTTGCAATGTCGCAACCCACAGAAAAATCAATGCAGTATATGTTGCAGGATTTGAACAAACAATGTAAAGCAGTGGTGGTGGATTATATCATGCAGAAGTCAAACTTAGTTTGAGTTCCGACATTGACGCTAATGAAAGACGTGTGTTGCATACTGAAGCCATTTGAAGAGGTGACCAAATTTGTTAGTAGGGTGTGAGGCAGTAGGGGGAATCATTTACGAGGGTCATTATGTCTCCCCCAGGATGCGCATAGAGGCATACTAAACCCGCTGGTAGGCATTGTAACCAAAGCCAAGTTGGATTTAAGAAATTTGACCAAGTCGAATTTAAGAAAACCTGACATGGGCTTTTATTGTTGGAGAGATCTAAAGGATTGATAGTGGGATGGATCTCTCCCTCCACTCTGGGTTTTGGGAGTGGCCCATTTCCGCAAAATCCATTTAAACTTTCAATTGAGGTTTGGGCGTGTCAGTTTGTTGGTTTGCAAGCACAGAGCAGGAGTTCTGTTTATGATAGATCTGTGTGAGTTTGAACACAGGCCAGAGCCAGAGAAGCAAAGCCACTGATGCACCAACAAGTGATCTCATGGTGCAGTCACCCACGGCAACGGAGTGTTACAGACTGTGATGGACGATATTGCTGCGATCCGGTGGATAACGTTTGCCTTTTTTGTTGTAAGTTGCCAAAATAAAGACTTTTAAGTTGGACTAATCTGGGTCACTGCCTCTTTACCACAATGTGTGAATACCGCTGCATTACATATGGTGAAAAATATGGGCAGTATGAACTAAGGTATACCAAAAAGAAATCTGCATGTCGGTGAGCAAGCCTGCAACACTACACCTCAGGCCTGCCGACAAGATGGAGGAAATACTAAAGCAGTTGGTCTTCCCCCAGGTGCAGCAGCATCTATAGCAGCAGCAACTTAACAGCCTGATTCTGCAAAAGATTGCGGCCCTACGAGAGACTCCCTCACCGTTGACCCCAGTTCATCCTGAGGCATGGGACAAAGTCAGGACAGTGCTGAGGAAGATGAGTTTTGAGGACGACATGGAAGCTTTTCTCACCGTCTTTGAACGCACAGCGGAGTACAAGAGCTTGCCAATTTCCCAGTGGGCTGAAGTGATGGCCTCTTTCCTGATGGGAGATGCCCAGAAGGCGTACTTTGACCTCAGCCGGGAGGATGGCCAGAACTATGGGAAACTCAAAGGTGAGATCCTTGCCCGACTGGGGGTTAATATGTATGAACGAGTACAACATCTGTACCTGTGGTCCTTTGTGGAGACCCTGCCCGCTAGGTCTCGGGCGTATGACTTATTGCAGTTAGTAAAAAATGGCTCCAGCCTGAGACCTTGAGCCCAGCCCAGATGGTAGAGAGGGTAGTACTCGATCGGTTGGTGCGAACTCTGCCAGTAGCCATACAGTGCTGGGTGCAATAAGGGGACCCGGACAACATAGACCAGGTGGTTAAACCTGAAGAAATGAACTGGAATGTAAATTGATGTGCATGCAGCATGTAAGAGCATGTTCACACATGGCCATTAAACAGAAAAAAAACAAAGACAGAAATAAAATACACAAATACCTTGCAATAAATAAATAAACCGCAATAGTGCGTAAAAATAATATAGGGTACTTAGTTAACATAATTTTGATCAAAATAATGCAAAAGCCATCCCGCCTAATCACAGTGACTCTATTTGGAACAGTCCTATCTTTTCTTTTATCTTGTTATGCACCTATAGTGATACCTATTAAGTATGCCCTATTTCATATATATATATTCATTTTCTCTTTCCTGCTCCGTGGATCCCTCCATTCTGCTGCTGTTTGTGGACTCCACAACGTTCTAATATTATTGATACTATCTGTGCTTTCTATTTAGAATACTTACCTGCTTTTGCTTGGAGCCGGATATTACCTTATTGTATATAATTTTTTGGTGTCCTTCCTATATTATAATTGGCATTTTGTGAAAATATTCACACTAAGACCTTCAACATGAACATATGTATATTGTCTAAAGTTTCTTTTTTTTAATTTATTTTGACTGAGTATAAAGTCTCTATTTTATTTGATTATATACTGTATAAATTAATCTCTAAAATGTATTGTTATATTTTATACCTGTACAGATAAGCCTTGATATGTGATACTTGATCGGCAAATGTATTGCTGAAACGTTGGATCAAAATCTGTAATACCCTTTGTCGGCAGTGAATACAAATTTTCACCTATTCCAGTCATTATATATCTCCATCTGTTACTTTTGAGTGCTGAAGGTTTCTTGTTCTTCTTATCTCCTGTTCCTTCTGAGCACTACCTTTTATATTCTGGAGTGCGGAACTTTTGACTTATTGTTGAAATTCAGATGACACCCCCGAGGGATCCATTCACTATAATGAGGCAGCAGAGTTACTCTGGACTCCGTCTGGCATCTTTTCAGTGGTTTCCTCTTTTTCAGAGGTGCACAAAACTGTGCCCGATAGCGCTTTTATGCACACCTAAAAAGGCGGTTCCAGCAGATAATATGTCAGATGGCATCCATAGCGCCTCCATCTGCCTCGTTACAGGGCAGCGGTGGCGAACCTATGGCATGCGTGGCCGAGGTGGCACTCGGAGCCCTCTCTGTGGGCACGCACGCCAGGCCTGCCACCCGCACGCCGCTCCGCTCCAATGTTCAAATGTATTTGCATCTTCTAGACGCTAATACATTTGAACAGTGCTGCGCAGGGACTGAGGCAGAGGAGCGTCTGTCTGCCCCGGATCCGACGTGCAGCAGTGTGATGACGTCATCCAGCTACTGACCTCATCACACTGCTGCCTGCGCTGGGGCCACAGAGGAGCAGAGACAGCGCGCTGTGCATTGGGAATTGGTAAGAGCTCCAACAGAAGTTTGGCTAGAGGCAGTGTGTGGGGATGGAGGGCTGCTTTATTCAGAGGGGCAGTGTGTCTGTGTGTATTTTCCAGAGGACTGAGTGTGTGTGTGTATGTGTATATTTTGCAGAGGAACTATGTGTATACATATATATATATATATATATATATATATATATATATATATATATATATATATATATATACTCGGGGTCAAAATTGTTGGTACCCCTCATTCAATGAAAGAAAAGCCCACAATGGTCACAGAAATAACTTGAATCTGACAAAAATAATAATAAATTAAAAATTTATGAAAATTAACAAATGAAATTCAGACATTGGTTTTCAACCCTGCTTCCACAGAATTTTAAAAAAAATGTAACTCATGAAATAGGCCTGGACAGAAATCATGGTACCCCTGAAAATAATGTGACAAAAGGGACATGTTTAATCAAGTTGTGTCCACTAATTAGCATCACAGGTGTCTACAATCTTGAAATCAGTCAGTAGGCCTGTATATAGAGCTACAGATACACACTGTGCTATTTGGTGACATGGTGTGTACCACACTCAACATGGACCATGGGAAGCAAAGGAAAGAGTTGTCTCAGGAGATTAGAAAGAAAATTATAGACAAGCATGTTAAAGGTAAAGGTTATAAGACCATCTCAAAGCAGTTTTATGTTCCTGTGACTACAGTTGCACATATTATTCAGAAATGTAAGATCCATGGGACTGTAGCCAACCTCCCTGGACGTGGCCGCAGGAGGAAAATTTATGACAAATCAAAGAGACGGATAATCCGAAAAGTAACAAAACAGCCCAGGATAACTTCTAAAGAGATTAAAGTTGAACTTCAAGCTCAAGGAACATCAGTGTCAGATCGCACCATTCGTCGTTGTTTGATGCAAAGTGGACTTCATGGGAGACGACCAAGGAGAACAACATTGTTGAAATAAAATCATAAAAAAGACAGACTGGAATTTGCCAAACTACATGTTGACAAGCCACAAAGCTTCTGGGAGAATGTCCTATGGACTAACAAATGAGACAAAAATGTACGTTTTTGGCAAGGCACATCAGCTATATGTTCACAGATGGAAAAATGAAGCATATCAAGAATAGAACACTATCCCTACTGTGAAACATGGAGGAGGCTCTGTTATGTTCTGGGGCTGCTTTGCTGCATCTGGCACAGGGTGTCTTGAATCTGTGCAGGGTACAATGAAATCTCAAGACTATCAAGGGATTCTAGAGAGAAATGTGCTGCCCAGTGTCAGAAAGCTTGGTCTCAGTCGCAGGTCATCGGTCTTGCAACAGGATAGTGACCCAAAACACACAGCTTAAAACACCCAAGAATGGCTAAGAGGAAAACATGGGATTATTCTGAAGTGGCCTTCTATGAGCCCTGACCTAAATCCTATTGAGCATCTTTGGGAAGAGCTGAAACATGACATCTGGAAAAGGCAACCTTCAAACACGAGACAACTGGAGCAGTTTGCTCATGAGGAGTGGGCCAAAATAACTGTGGTGCAGAAGTCTCATTGACAGTTACAGGAATCGTTTGATTGCAGTGATTGCCTCAAAAGGTTGTTCAACAAAATATTAAGTTAAGAGTACCATCATTTCTGCACAGGCTTATTTCATGAGTTTAATTTTTTTTTAAATTCTGTGGAAGCAGGGTTGAAAAGCAATGTCTGACTTTCATTTGTTCATTTTCATAGATTTTTAATTTACTATTACTTTTTTCAGGTTCAAGTTATTTCTGTGACCATTGTGGGTTTTTCTTTCATTAAACGAGGGGTACTAACAATTTTGACCACGTGTGTATTTTGCAGAGGAAAAAAATAAAGGGAACACTTAAACAACACAATGTAACTCCAAGTCAATAACACTTCTGTGAAATCTACCTGTCCAGCTATGAAGCAACACTGATTGTGAATCAATTTCTCCTGCTGTTGTGCAAATGGAACAGACAACTGGTAGAAATGATAGGCAATAAGCAAGATACCCCCTATAAAGGAGTGGTTCTGCAGGTGGTGACCACAGACCATTTCTCTGTTCTCATCCTTTTTGGCTGTTGTTTTGGTCACTTTTTCATTTTGACATTTTTATCACCCCTAGAGGTACAGTAGCATGAGGCAGTGTCTACAGTACAACCCACAGAAGTTGCTCAGGTAGTGCAGTTCATCCAGGATGGCACATCAGTGTGAACTGTGGCAAGAAGGGTAGCTGTGTCTGTTAGCACAGTGTCCAGAGCATGGAGCAAATACCAGGAGATGTGGACAACCCATAGGAGGGCAACAACCCAGCAGCAGGACCGTTACCTCCTCCTTTGTGCAAGGAGGAACAGTAGGAGAACTGCCAGAGCCCTGCAAAATGGCCTCCAGCAGGCCAAAAATGTGCATGTGTCTGCACAAACGGTTAGAAACAGACTCCATGAGGATGGTATGAGGGCCTGATGTCCACAGATGGGGGTTGTGCTCACAGCCCAACACCGTGCAGGACCCTTGGCATTTGCCACAGAACACCAGGATTGGCAAAGTCGCCACTGGCACCCTGTGCTCTTCACAGATGAAAGCAGGTTCACGCTGAGCACATGTGACAGACGTGACAGAGTCTGGAGATGCCATGTGTTAGAACCCTCCTGTTTGTTTTTTCCATCTTGTGTTTTACGGTCACGTGACCATCTGCCTTTATATTCCAGCTCCACCCTTATGGCTGTGCTGGACTTCAGTGTTTGACTGTTTCTCTAGCCTGGTGCTTCGGTGCCTTTCTCTGTCAAGTTCGCTTGGTCCTCTGGGACCTCTAGTACATTTTTGCCAGTTTGTCTTTTTGTGTTCTGCAGCAACTTCTCTATTTAGGAGGTGTCACATTTTTGTCCCAGTCCTTAGTTCTTTTAGGGACCCCTCCCTTAATTCTATAGGTCTTTGTTCAGACTAGCCGAGGACTAAGGCGGGTCTGTTCACTAGGAACAGGCAGCCCGCTACATCGTAGGGATTCAGCTTAGTCTTACTGTAGGGGCAGCTTTCCCCTATCTTTCCTTAGTACATGTTGCAGATCATAACAGTAAGTCCAACCCAAAAAAACTGAAAGGAAAGAAATTCGGGGATCAGTATGGTTTCCATCCAGGATTTGGCTCAACGCCTGCAGGGATTGTCTCTGGAGGTGGTCGAGCTTCAGCAACGTGTGAGTAGCTGTTCTGGAGCGCATTTTGTCGAACCCAAGGTAGGACTGCCTAATGTTTTTTAAGGTAAACAGCAAGATTTTTTTCCTTTAAAAATGCTTGTTTGTTATATTTTCGTTTGAGACCAAGGTCCTCTGGGAATGAATCACAGCGCATTGGTTTTATTATGTCACTTTTGCGCAATGAACCACAGGGGTGGGCCTTTTCTCTCCAACATAATTATCCGTGTTTAAGGTCTGTTGAAGAATTTTTTTCTGCTATGGGGCTATTATATGACGATCCTTATCGAATCTCAGGGGGTCAGATGATGTTGAAAATTATTGCACACACTTCAGGAGATGGGCTTCAAAAGTTAAATGGAATGATCCTGCGCTGAGATGTTTATTTCTTGCTGGTCTGAGTGAAAGGGTTAAAGATTTGCTAATTGCATTCCCTGCACCTGAGACTCTGCAGGATGCCATGCAGTTAGCTGTTCGTGTAGACAGGAGACTGAGGTGCAGGTTTAATGAGGTAAAGACTCCTGTAATGTCAGTTCCTAGTCCCCAGAAAATCTGCTCTGATGGCGGAGAACCGATGGAGGTTGGGGCGATGTCACTCCACTCTCAGGAAAGAGACCGGAGGATTACCGAGGGATTGTGCCTTTATTGTGGTAAAGCTGACCATTTGATTAAGTATTGTGAGAGTCGTTTAAGTAAAGAAAAAAAAAAGGTCAGTTACGCCCGTATAGCTTGTTTACGCTTTCCAGGAGTATTTCTTTCTGGGAGTACTACTTTGCAGGGAGCTTTGATTGAATTTCAGGTATTTGTGGATTGTGGTTCAACACTTAATGTGATTGATAAAGGGTTTTTGGAAAACCTTAAATTGAAATCCAAACCTCTGTCAACACCTATTTCTGTGGTTGCAATTGATAACACTCCTTTGAAATGTATTACTCACAAGACTGCTGCATTTCCCCTCACTATCAATGGAGTTCACCAAGAAATTTTGGACTTGGTTGTTTTAGATAATTTACCCTCTCCAGTTGTTCTAGGATTGCCTTGGTTAAAACTGCACAATCCTTTATTGGACTGGTCTACTAATGTGATTAAGTCTTGGAGTCCGAAGTGCTATGATAAATGTTGTAATGGTCGCATTGCGGCTGTGGAAAAAGGGGAATTACCTGTACCTATTCAAGATTTTTGGAGGTTTTTTTTGGAGGAGGAGTCGCAAGTTTTGCCTCCTCATAGGGATTATGATTGCGCCATTGAGTTTGTTCCAGGAGCTACTCTTCCCAAGAGTCGCTTGTTTAATCTGACTATCCCTGAAAGAAAGGCCTTGGAGGAGTACATACAGACTAGCCTGGCTGCTGGTCACATTAGACCTTCTAAGTCGCCTGTGGCAGTTGGATTTTTCTTTGTTAAAAAAAAGAACGGCGGTTTACGTCCATGTCTGGATTTTCGTGAAATTAATAAGATTACCGTACGCAATTCCTACCCATTGCCGTTAATTCCTGACTAGAGATGAGCATTGTTCTACTCGAACTGTTCGCCAATCTCAAATTCGAGCTGTTTTGGGCGGTGTTCGAGCCGTTCGGCGAACACGAACAATTTGAGAAAAATTCGGCTGTTCGAGGTTATGTTCGATAACTGTTCGTGCACCAAAATCATAACTGGATTTTTTCTCAGTAATGATGAAAATTAATGTTAATACGCAGTTTGAGTGTACAGCGGGGTGGGGGGAGGGGCAGGGGATGGATCTCTGCAGGAACAATGAAGATCTCCATTTTTTTTTCTCTTTCCCGCATTTGCAGTGGGGAGGTGCAATCTGTCAGCCTATCAGCAGCGCACACACGGAGCGAAGTGCTTTTTTTCACACAAGCAAGGGCATGTGTCATTGGCAGTGTATGTCACATGTCTTTGCCCTATAAGACCAAGCCATTTTCCCCGTCGCCACCATTTTCTCACTGCTGCAGCTGCGTGTTAGACGGCACCGCTGTTGCTGTGTGCGCTATACCTTGTTAATTTCAAGCCAATTTTCGCACAAATATACAGATAGCTTGGGAGTAGGGAATAGTTGTGATTGCAGTCCTTTTAAGGACTAGGTTACAGCATTTCCTACGACTTTTATCAGGGAGGTCTGTGCTCTTAAATAGATAGGTTGTGGGAGTAAAGACTAATTGTAATTGGAGTCCTTTTCAGGACTAGGTTACATCAGTTCCTATCAGTTTTTGCCAGGCAGGTCTGTGCCAGTGCTGTGCAAGTTTTTTTCACAGCATTTGGCTGAATCTAGCAAAGCTAATCCTTTTTGGCCTATTGCAGAGTGTGTTAGTCAGTGGAGTAGCCTATCTGTGTTGCAAGATATACCACCTGTGTATAGAATACCAATTTTTTTACTGCACCTAGTGAAGTAAAATCTTTTGGGCATAGCATCATTCTATTAGTCCATCTATACTGACCTCCATCAGGTTGCAAATTAAAACTAATTTTTATCTGCATCTACCTCTGAAAAAATATTGGGCTTCTAACTGTGTGTGGGACTTGTTGTATTAGTCCATCTATACTGACCTCCATCAGGTTGCAAACTGAATATATTTTTTTCTGCATCTACCTCTGAAAAAATATTGGGCTTCTAGCTGTGTGTGGGTCTTGTTCTATTAATCCATCTATACTGACCTCCATCAGGTTGCAAACTGAATATAATTTTTTTCTGCATCTAGCTCTGAAAAAATATTTGGCCTTCTAGTAGTGTGTCGGACTTTCTCTATTAGTCCATCTATACTGACCTCCATCAGGTTGCAAACTGAATATATTTTTTTCTGCATCTACCTCTGAAAAAATATTTGGCCTTCTAGTAGTGTGTGGGTCTTGTTCTATTAATCCATCTATACTGACCTCCATCAGGTTGCAAACTGAATATAATTTTTTTCTGCATCTAGCTCTGAAAAAATATTTGGCCTTCTAGTAGTGTGTCGGACTTTCTCTATTAGTCCATCTATACTGACCTCCATCAGGTTGCAAACTGAATATATTTTTTTCTGCATCTACCTCTGAAAAAATATTGGGCTTCTAGCTGTGTGTGGGTCTTGTTCTATTAATCCATCTATACTGACCTCCATCAGGTTGCAAACTGAATATAATTTTTTTCTGCATCTAGCTCTGAAAAAATATTTGGCCTTCTAGTAGTGTGTCGGACTTTCTCTATTAGTCCATCTATACTGACCTCCATCAGGTTGCAAACTGAATATATTTTTTTCTGCATCTACCTCTGAAAAAATATTGGGCTTCTAGCTGTGTGTGGGTCTTGTTCTATTAATCCATCTATACTGACCTCCATCAGGTTGCAAACTGAATATAATTTTTTTCTGCATCTAGCTCTGAAAAAATATTTGGCCTTCTAGTAGTGTGTCGGACTTTCTCTATTAGTCCATCTATACTGACCTCCATCAGGTTGCAAACTGAATATATTTTTTTCTGCATCTACCTCTGAAAAAATATTTGGCCTTCTAGTAGTGTGTCGGACTTTCTCTATTAGTCCATCTATACTGACCTCAATCAGGTTGCAAATTAAAACTAATTTTTATCTGCATCTACAGTACCTCTGAAAAAATATTTGGGCTTCTAGCTGTGTGTGGGACTTGTTGTATTAGTCCATCTATACTGATCTCCATCAGGTTGCAAACTGAATATATTTTTTTCCTGCATCTACCTCTGAAAAAATATTGGGCTTCTAGCTGTGTGTGGGTCTTGTTCTATTAATCCATCTATACTGACCTCCATCAGGTTGCAAATTCAAAATAATTTTTTTCTGCATCTAACCCAGCCAATAGTTTTGGCCTAATACCACAGTTTGGCCACTCAGCTCTGCTCAGTTACCATCCATTGTTTTTTTGTGCAAACAACTACAGAGTTGTGAATTAGTTAACCAACAAAATGAGTGGAAAAAGGCCTGCTGCTGGTGGAAAGGGGAATAGGCGTGTTGGGAAGGGGAAAAAAGGTTGTGTCCGTGGGGTAGGTGTTAAAGCAACAGTAACATCTGCAGAAGAAAGACCATCTTCCAGCCAAACTAAAATGTCTACTTCTTTTAGCGGACAATGTGATAAGATCCCTTTCTTACGGCCACGCCAATCGCTACAAATTCCAGATGAGGCACAAAAACAGCAGGTGCTTCAACGGATATCAAGTGCTCCTTTAAGTGGGCTCTCCTCCACATCAACTTCAACATCACAAATACTCCAGTCCTCAAAGGTGTCGCCCAAATCGCACTTGCTTCCTCACAGCTCCCAAATCTCCAGCTGCCCGTCTGAGTATGAGGTAGAACAGATGGTTGAGTCTGCAGAGCTGTTTACTCATACTATAGCCTGGGAATCAGAGGTCGACTCCAGCGCTTCTGTGAATCCAGACGAGGAAATGATCTGCACTGATGCCCAGAATCTTTATGAGTCGGATCCAGGACCAGACGCAGAAGGTTCTGACCATAATGTAGACCCTCATTCCCAAACTGTAACTCCTGTTGGTGGAGACAATGAGGAAGACGATGATAAGACTCAAATACCTGATTGGAGCGACAACTTTAGTTTTTTGTCAGGGCAGGAACAGGTTGGCTCTGAGGACGACGGGTGTGATAACACACAGGGTGATGATGATGAGGTCGGAGATCCCACTTACTGTCAACCCACAGTCAGCCAAGAGATGAGGTCAGCAGAGGAGGTGGAGGAAGATGCTAGTGACGACGAGGTCAGGTTGCGCCTTCCTGGACAGAGACGTAGTACTGGAAGCACGTCAACAACTGCATCCTCAAACACAACTCTGCCTCTCACCACAAGTCGTGGTGGCTCTTCAGGTCGCATGGGTGCTAAGCCTTGCATAGCCTGGGCATTTTTTCAGATCGATAAAGATGACCCAACTCGTGTTATCTGTAACATTTGTCAGCAAAAGCTAAGTAGAGGCCAAAAAATACATAGTTTGAGTACTTCATGCATGAACCGGCACATGGACATGAAGCATAAGTTGCAGTGGGAAGCTCAGTGTGCTACTGACGCGCCCCCTGGGCCATATTCTTTAGGGGGAATATCCGGAGCCGGATCAGATGGGAGTTGTAGTCTTCCGAGTGGCTGTGACCCGGTCCGTGCCCAGGGTGTCAAACTCAGTTGTATGTGGCAGTCCTACAGATGTTAATAAGTTCTTAATGTCGACTACGCCACCCGTTGTATTGCGGTCACTATGGCCGCCGCTGCAGCAGGGTCCGCTGAGGCTGATGGTGTTGGTGCAGCTATTGATGGTATAACCCCCAACGGGTGGGGTATAGCCTCAGGGGGTCAGGTGCAGAGGATGGGGGTTGTGGTGGTGCAGCATAGGTGTTAAATGAAGACAGAGTCGGGTTATGCAGTTTAGGGTATTTACTCACTGCTGATGTTCCGGTCACTCCAGCTTCAAGTGACCTCCCGAGCCGTGCTGCATCCACCAGGTCCTGGATCCAGCCAACCCCCAAGCAAGTCCGGAGCGTGACCCTGAGCTCTCCTTCTGTCCTTTCTCTGGCCGTCCCCACTAGTGATCCACCCAGGTCCAGCTCCCTCGGGCCTTCTGTTGGGAGACCCTTGGCCTTGGGTTCCCTGACCCTCCACGTGGTATGCCTTCGTGGTGGATGTGGTGGGTGGCCGTGGCAGAAGCTGCCCACGGCCTCCGGTCTCTGGCTGGGGTGTGTTTTTGCCCCCACCAGCTTGGGTTCCGGTACCCTGATGCCAACTCTTCACCCGCTGATGGACTTTGGGTTCTCAGAGTTCCTTTTCTGTTTCCCCCTCTGGGTCTTTCTTGCTTTCTCCTCTCTCTCTCTCTGGGGCTGCTCTGCTCCTCTTCCTCCTCTGACTTCTCTCTGCAAAGGCTGACAGACTGACCCTGTTCTTTGATGGTGCCCACCTTATATACACCCTCTATGTGTGAGCTCAGGTGACCAGCACCCAATGAGCTCCTATCTTTACCCAGGCTGCTCCCCCTATCTGCCCCTACACTACTTGGGATGTACCACCCCCCTCCCACTCCAGCCAGGAACAGACTCGGTCGTACCTGCACATTTCTAAGTGGGAGTACCGTCGGCCTGTTCCTCGGAAATGGGATGTATGTAGTGCATGCAGCCTACCGAGCTCAGTTCCACACTCCATCCTTACCCGGGAGTGGAATATCACACCTCTGGGTTGAGGTGCAATACCCCTGTAGCAGCCGAATCCTCAGGGTGCTACATTCCCCCCTGGTAAATCACAGCACGTCCTCGGGCTGTAAGACATAACACCAAAAACATACAAATTTTTGCATAAACATATAAAACATATAAAACATTATATATATATATATCAATATAAAACATTCTCGTCGCCTCTGGCTCCTCCTCCGGTCACTGTGCAACGTGTGACCGGGTAAAGTGCGACAGTCTCTCTGGAAAACTGGTTTTCCCATAAAACCGGTAGGGGCGCTTTAGGACGCGCAACTATATACAGGGAATATGGCCGCTCTCAGTCCTCGGCCAGGTATTAGGGAGGAATGACCGCTCTCAGTCCTCGGTCAGTGGGATTAAGGGAAAAACGGGTAAACAGTTCACACATGCTGGTCCCAACGGGGACTATATTAGCAACAACAGTTTCAGTTTCAGTTTACGGTTTCAGTTCACGGTTTCAGTTTACTGTGCCCCGACGGGCAACTATATACAGCTTCTGCTTCGCTGTCCTTAGCGACGGCGTCCTCCTGCTCTTGCTTTATGGTTACCTTTGGCTTCAGACCCGTCCGGGTCCTCTTGTTCTTCCTCCTCACACCGCAGCTCTTCCTCCGTCAGGCGATGCACATGGAGGGCGTAGGGACCTTTGGCACACTTGTGCCTGGTGAAGGTGACCTCGTCCCCGATGTAAAGGTCACGACCTCTGTGTCCCTCCGGCAGGTGGGACTCAACGTCTCTTCTGGTCACAAAGACGTCGCCTAGGGTGTGGTGGTCTCGGATGAAGCCCCACCCATGCTGCAGGTTAAACTTTATCACAATCCCGGTGGTGCGGGGACTATGCGCTGCACGGGGGTCTCTCCTGGCCCGGCTCTTCTGCTCCGCGCTCCTTATTTGAGCTTGCTGTTCCCGGACCCGCCTCTCTCTCCGCTCCCTCTCGAAGTCCTCGAGCTGTTGGCGGCAGCACTCAGCACGCTCCGCTGCAGCTGCCCGAGTCTCTTGAGTGAACCCCATAAGATCTTCTCCGGTGGGGTCCCACTCAAACTGTGCTTCCGCTAGCGGGGGCGAGATCCTCTTTACGGGCTTTGGAGCCGGGATCAGGGGTTCATCCAGGGGTCTCTCTCTCCGGAGTCGGGGATGGTGGAACTCCGGTGGCCATATAAATGGCTGCCCATCCGGGCACGTATGCTGGGCGTACAGGTCCTCTCCCAGATGCGGCACTCTTGGTCTTATGGGCGCGGTGGTGTTAGAGCCCGGGTTGCCCGGGCCTTGCGGCCAGGCCTGGGGTATCTGGAAGGTGAAGGGCACCGTAAGGACGGCGGCGCCCTGGGCTACTTGGCCCTGCGACCAGGCCGGGGGCTCCGCGGAGGTAGGGGGCGCTGTTGGTATTGCGGCGCCCGGGGGTACTAGGCCTTGCGACCAGGCTGGTGGTACTTCCTGCTTGGTCACGCTCGGGGTCGAGGCGTGTGACGTCACAGGGGTCGCGGCTCCCGTTTGAGGCCTAGTCTGCGGCGGTGACGTTGCAGCGACGGGCACGGCAGGATAGACTTCGGGCTCTGCGACGGGGAGCTGGGGCAGGTACGCGGTTTCCCGGTCTGGGGTATAGACGTCCCCTTTACCTGCCTCCACTCGTTCGGCTCCCTTCTCGGCGCCGTCTCCGGCCTTCAGTCCTCCCGCGCCATCCTCAGAGGCGGTCTGTCTCCTCGTCTCGGGTGGCGTGCTCCGCTGACAGGTCTCGGTCTGCTGGGCCATCTCACGGCTCCACTCCGCCAACGTCTCTCGCTGCACCCGGGCCATCCTCCTTGCGAGGCCCTCCAGAGCGGTCTGTGCACACTCCCGGTCTCGGGGGAGCTGTGCTAGGACCTCCACTAGGCCTAGTGGGGTCGTTGTTTCCAGCAGGCTCCTGACCAACGGGTCGGTGCTGCTCTGCTCTCCTCTCGTTGTCTCCAGCAGGCTCCTGGCCAACGGGCCGGTGCTGCTCTGCTCTCTCTCCTTCGTTTCTAGCAGGCTCCTGGCCAACGGGCCGGTGCTGCTCTGCTTTCTCGCCATCTCCGGGTAAGCTCCTCCGATACTCTTCTCCAGGCTTCTTGCCTCCGGGTGCGCTCGCTCTAGACTGCTCCAGGCGGCACCCATCTTTTCTCTCTCCTTTCGTCTCCTCCCACTTCGAGGGCGGTCCCGGGGCCACTTGGTGACTGTCAGCTCCAGGGGGAGTTCTTTCACGCTGACAGACACCTCTAGCATCACAGTCTCTGTTGGTGGGGGCGGTTTCCACTTTTGGCGCCATTTTCGGTCCTGGCCCACGATGGGAGGTGGCCTCTCGCCACCCTCTGGCACGCCCATAATGGCGTCCGCTCTTCCAAGGCGGGAAACCTTTGGAAATGGCGGGAATCGCTTCCCAGTGGCGGGAAACTCTGCAAATGGCGGGAAAAAGCTGTTAATGGCGGACAACCGGCGGGAATCGACCTGTGATGGAGTCCGATGGCGGGGACCCTCCGGAACCGGCAGGAGACTTCTTTTTGAGGTAAACTCGTCCTTTTCTTCAGGCACGCAGTACCCGGTTGTTGCGGGCACGTAATCCTGCCGACTACGCCAAAGTTGACGCGCCCCCTGGGCCATATTCTTTAGGGGGAATATCCGGAGCCGGATCAGATGGGAGTTGTAGTCTTCCGAGTGGCTGTGACCCGGTCCGTGCCCAGGGTGTCAAACTCAGTTGTATGTGGCAGTCCTACAGATGTTAATAAGTTCTTAATGTCGACTAAGCCACCCGTTGTATTGCGGTCACTATGGCCGCCGCTGCAGCAGGGTCCGCTGAGGCTGATGGTGTTGGTGCAGCTATTGATGGTATAACCCCCAACGGGTGGGGTATAGCCTCAGGGGGTCAGGTGCAGAGGATGGGGGTTGTGGTGGTGCAGCATAGGTGTTAAATGAAGACAGAGTCGGGTTATGCAGTTTAGGGTATTTACTCACTGCTGATGTTCCGGTCACTCCAGCTTCAAGTGACCTCCCGAGCCGTGCGGCATCCACCAGGTCCTGGATCCAGCCAACCCCCAAGCAAGTCCGGAGCGTGACCCTGAGCTCTCCTTCTGTCCTTTCTCTGGCCGTCCCCACTAGTGATCCACCCAGGTCCAGCTCCCTCGGGCCTTCTGTTGGGAGACCCTTGGCCTTGGGTTCCCTGACCCTCCACGTGGTATGCCTTCGTGGTGGATGTGGTGGGTGGCCGTGGCAGACGCTGCCCACGGCCTCCGGTCTCTGGCTGGGGTGTGTTTTTGCCCCCACCAGCTTGGGTTCCGGTACCCTGATGCCAACTCTTCACCCGCTGATGGACTTTGGGTTCTCAGAGTTCCTTTTCTGTTTCCCCCTCTGGGTCTTTCTTGCTTTCTCCTCTCTCTCTCTCTGGGGCTGCTCTGCTCCTCTTCCTCCTCTGACTTCTCTCTGCAAAGGCTGACAGACTGACCCTGTTCTTTGATGGTGCCCACCTTATATACACCCTCTATGTGTGAGCTCAGGTGACCAGCACCCAATGAGCTCCTATCTTTACCCAGGCTGCTCCCCCTATCTGCCCCTACACTACTTGGGATGTACCACCCCCCTCCCACTCCAGCCAGGAACAGACTCGGTCGTACCTGCACATTTCTAAGTGGGAGTACCGTCGGCCTGTTCCTCGGAAATGGGATGTATGTAGTGCATGCAGCCTACCGAGCTCAGTTCCACACTCCATCCTTACCCGGGAGTGGAATATCACACCTCTGGGTTGAGGTGCAATACCCCTGTAGCAGCCGAATCCTCAGGGTGCTACACTACAATGCGGCCTAGCCGGCCGGGCCAACCACCGTCTGCCATATCTTGTGCATCCGCGGCCTCTTCATCCTCTGTGACTGGGGGGACAGCAGTCACACCTGTTTTGGGGCGCAGACCTGCCACCTCTTTACCCGCAACAGCCAGCGTGATTGGCAGGTCATCATTTTCTTTGGAGGTGGTAACACCAGCTGGTGTTGAGCGCTGTCCGACATCGATAGCACCACCTTTGGATCAAGGCAACCTAACATGTCCGCCTGCATCTTCCTCACAGACCGGCAGTTTGCCGGGGACACCCTTATCAACCCCGTCTAAGCACAATAGCCAGCCCTCGGTCCCTCAGATGTGGACAAGTAAAAGACCATTTCCTCCTAGCCATGAGAAAGCTAAGAGGTTGAATTTCACCATCTGCAAGCTCTTGGCTACAGAAATGCTGCCTTTCCGCCTGGTGGACACAGAGGATTTTCGAGACCTTATGTCCGTCGCAGTGCCCCAGTACCAGATGCCCAGTCGGCACTACTTCTCAAAGAAAGGTGTGCCTGCGCTCCACCAGCATGTCGCACATAACATCACCGCTTCTTTGAGAAACTCTGTGTGTGACAGGGTGCATTTCACCACAGACACTTGGACGAGTAGGCATGGACAGGGGCGTTACATGTCGCTGACTGGGCACTGGGTAACTATGGTGACAGCAGGACAAGGGGCTGCTGTCCAAGTCTTGCCGTCCCCACGAGTTGTGCGTCAATCCTCTTTATGTCAAAGTTCCTCCACTGCTTCTGCCTCCTCAACCTCCTCTCGGTCTTCCACCTGCACCCAAAGCCTGTCTGGTCATGCCACCCGCTTTCTAACTGCGCAGAAGGGATCCTGCACACCTCCTTACTATGCTGGCAGTAGGGCTCAACGTCATCAGGCGGTTTTTACATTGAAATGTCTGGGAAATGTGAGTCACACAGCTGAGGAGTTGTGGTCAGCTCTGGAGAACCAATTTCATGAATGGTTGTCTCCACTGGACCTGAAACCAGGGAAGGCCGTGTGCGACAATGCTGCAAACCTGGGTGCGGCCCTTCGCCGGGGCAATGTCACACACGTGCCTTGTATGGCTCACGTGTTGAACCTGGTTGTCCAGCAATTTTTAGCCCACTATCCCAGGCTAGATGGCCTTCTGCAGAGGGCACGGTCGCTGTGTGCTCACTTCCGCCGTTCGCATCCCGCAGCTCAGCGACTTACATCTCTACAGAAGTCGTTGGGCCTGCCACTTCACCGGCTAAAATGCGATGTGCCTACCCGGTGGAATTCAACTCTGCACATGTTGCAGCGACTGTGGCAGCACCGACAAGCCCTGGTGCAATACGTTCTGACGTATAGCCTGGGCCAACGAGATTCAGAGGTGGGGCAAATCACGCTGGAGGAGTGGTCTCAGATCAGGGACCTATGCACCCTTCTGCACAGTTTTGAAATGGCGACGAAGATGTTTAGTGCTGACGATGCCATTATCAGCATGACTATTCCGGTGATTTACATGCTGGAGCACATGTTAAACAGAATTCGGAGTCAGGTGGTGGCACAAGAGGAGGTGGAGGAAGTAGAGGAGGAGGAGTTGTATGCGGAAGGGCTAACATCTGCAAGGTCCAGACGGTCGGCAGCACCAAGGCGGCAGGCATGTGAGGGTGGGGGAGATGGTTTTACCAGGGCGCATGGTAGCAGCCAAACTAGTGAGGAAGGTGCAGGAGCCCAGGAAGAAGTGGAGGACGAACTGATGGAAGACTCATCAGATGAGGGAGACCTTGATCACATTTCTGTTGTGCGAGGTTGGGGGGAGAGGACAGAGGAAGGAAGTATGATTGTTACCTCGCCACCAACACAACAGGGACTTGGTGCTCCTGGATGCGCAACACACATGAGTGCCTTCTTGCTGCACTACCTGCAACATGACCCTCGAATTGTGAGAATTAGAAATAATCCTGACTACTGGGTTGCCACACTGTTAGATCCCCGGTACAAAAGTAAATTTGCAGAAATTATTCCTGCCATAGAAAGGGATGCACGCATGCAGGAGTATCAGCAGAGACTGTTGCAGAATCTTACATGTGCTTTTCCACAAAATACCAGTGGTGCACGTAGTGAATCTCACAGTTCCAACTTGCCAACCGTGGGACCATCAAGTGTTCAGCACTCAAACCGTAACAGAACCACAGTATCTGCTGGTAACATCAATTTTGCGGAATCATTTCACCACTTTTTTAGCCCATCCTTTGCAAGGCCACAGGAGACAAGAAGTCTGACACATAGTCAACGCCTAGAGACGATGGTACAGGAGTATCTCCAAGTAAACATTGAAGCCACGACTGTGTCACTGGACCCTTGCTCTTTTTTAGCTTCCAATCTGGATAAATTGCCGGAGCTAGCCACTTACGCCTTGGAGATCTTGTCATGCCCCGCAGCCAGCGTTCTGTCTGAACGTGTGTTCAGCGCTGCTGGTGGTGTGCTGACAGATAAGCGCACACGGCTCTCCACTGATAATGTAGACAGACTCACGTTCATAAAGATGAACAAATCATGGATCCGAAACGACTTTTCTACCCCTGTGTCATCCTGGGGAGAGTAAAAGCTTGATGATTGGTTAAAATCACCCTACCAACCGTTTTAAGCTTTCAAATTACTAATCATGTTTATCTGTATCTTGACTGGAAAATAATTTGGGCTTTGTAGCAGTGTGCAGCACTGATCCTATTAGGCCATCTATACTAAAGCTTCACCAGATTTAAAATTAAAAATAATTTTTAGCTGCATCTAGCCCGGAAAATAATTTTGGGGCTCTGAGATGCGCAAGGCACATAAGTGCCTTCTTGCTGCACTACCTGCAGCATGACCCTCATATTGTCAGAATTCGAAGTAATCATGACTACTGGGTTGCCACACTCTTAGATCCCCCAAACTTTTCAATCAACCTTTTCATTTTAATAAAGACCAAAAAAATGGTCATTTTTGAAATTATAAGCATTAGCAGGTTGTTAGAAACTGAAATCAAACAGTTTTCAACTCAAAACTTTATTCTAGGTGATGTTACATTTTCACATAGGACCCCTTGTTCGAAAGGAGCTTCTGAACTCTCTCGTCCATTGAATTTGTCAGGTTTTGGATGGTTTCTGCTTCAATTGTTTTGCATGAGGACAGAATACCCTCCCAGAGCTGTTGCTTAGATGTGAACTGCCTCCCGCCATCATAGACACTCCTTTTAATGATGCTCCAAAGGTTCTGAATGGGGTAGAGGTCAGGGGAGCATGGGGGTCACACCATAAGTTTGTCCCCTTTTATGCCCATATCAGCCAGAGATGCAGATGTTTTATGTGCAGCATGAGATGGTGCATTATCATGCAGAAAAATGATCTTGCTGTGAAATACAAGGTTCTTCTTCTTGAACCATGGCAGGAAGTGCTGTTTGAGAAAATCCACATACATTATGGAGTTCATCTTTAGCGCCTTCAGGGACCCTAAAGGGGCCGACAATCTCTCTCCCCATGATTCCAGCCCAAAACATTACTCCACCTCCTCCTTGTTGGCGCTGTAGCCGTGTTTGCGTGGGGTGTCCATCAACCAGCCATCCTCCACTCCATCCATCTGGACCATCGAGCGCTGCACGGCAGTCATCCGTGAACAAAACAGTTTTGAAATCAGTCTTCATGTAATGTTTGGCCCACTGGAGCCGTTTCTGCTTGTGTGAAGTGGATAGAGGAGGTCGACAGGATGGCGCATGCACAGCTGCAAACCTCTGAAGGACCCTGCATCTTGTTGTTCGGGGGACGTTGGAGGCACAAGCAGCTTCAAAAACTTGTCTGCTGCTATGACAAGGCTTTTTTGCCGCTGCTCTTTCAACCTGACGTAATTGCCTGTAGGAAAGAGTCCTCAATTTGCCCTTATCAGCACGCACACGTGTGTACTGTGAATCAGCTACATACTTCTTGATTGCCAAGACACTTCATCCTGATCATCGCACAATGTTGATTGTAGTCATGCCTTGACCTAAACACTCCACAATTTGTTGCTTCTCAGCAGCCGACACATCCTTTTTCTTTCCCATTTTGGCAGAAAATGTAGGCTGCTTAATAATGTGAGAGAGCCTTCTTAAGTAGTCTTGCCTTTCATTGGACACACCTGCCAAACTAATTAGCACAGGTGTCTGCAATTGCTTACAGTGATATAAAGAGCCCTGACACACATCACCATCAATGAGTTTAACTGACAAACAAACAAATTCTTCCCTTATCACTCCTAAACACTTTTTGCATAATAATTTGGAACGCAGTGTACATGTGCTTTTCCACAAAACACCAGTGGTTCACGTAGTGAATCTTACAGTTCTAACTTGCCAACCGTGGTCTGTATGGAGTTGTTCAATAAAGGGCCCAAAATTAAGATAACATAGATGGGAGAGGTCTCTATGAATAGGAATTCCTAAGTATTTGATACCCTGTGAGGGCCAGGCAAAGGGAAAGTTGGACTGGATGGAATCCTATATGGATTTGGGGAGGGAGACATCGAGGGCCTCAGACTTCGCTGCATTGATTTTAAAATTTTACCATGTAACAAAGTGATCTATTTCAGCCATAACAGCATGGATGGATATATGTGATTGAGTGATATATACTAGGACATCATCAGCAAATAGAGAGCACTTGTACTCGGTGCCTCCCACCTCAATCCACCTAATATTGGGGTTATGGCGAATTGATGAGAGCAGGTGCTCCGTCACTAGGATGTATAAGAGAGGGGACAGAGGACATCACTGCCTTGTCCCATTGGTGATTGTGAAAGGTGATGAAAATGTTCTGACGCACCCCCTGGGCCTTGGGACACCCGGAGCCGGACCCTTTTTGGTGGATGCTGGTGGTTGTAGTCTTTGTGGCGGCGACCCGGTTCCGTGGCTCAGGGCGGTCAAACCAGTGGCGGAACTATTTATGTGGTTTTGATGTTTAAATGTCCGACTACGCCACCCGTGGATTGCGGTCAGAGTGAACCGCCGCTACAGGGCAGACCGCTGAGGCTGGTGTTGTGGGTGCAGCAGAGCGTAGCATAACTCCCCACGGGAGGAGTATAGCCTCAGGGCAGTGTATGCGGAGGATGGGGGTGATGGTGCAGGGCAGCAGCAGTAACGACACGGAGTCAGTGATGCAGTTCAGGGCCTTTACTCACAGTTCTTATTATCCAGACCACGTCTGCAGGTAACGGCTGCCCACGTCGTACTGTGCTCACCAGGTGAGGGGCTCAGACAACTCCCAGATAACTTTGGAGCACTTCACAGGACCCCCTTTGTGTGTCCTTTGTCTAGCCTTTCTTACCAACACTTCTGTCCGGCTGCCTCGGGCCTCCTCTTGGTAAACTTGGCGCCAGTTTCCCTGACCCTATGTGGTGCCTTCCTAGCGGGTGTAGCGAGGGGCTGCGCCACATAAAATGTCAGAGCCTCCGGTTTCTAGCTGAGGGTCGTTTCCTGCCTCCACTAGTTCGGGGACCGGTCTCCCCCTTTGGCCTGACCCCTCCACGCAGGTGGATTCGGGCGTGCGGTGGCGATTCGCCCGTCCGCACCCCTAGGATCCCTTCATTCCTCGTTCCTGGAGCCTTCTCCGCTCCTCTTCCTTCCTTCTCCCTCTTCCAGGCCTGGGCCTCTGTTACTAGGCCCGCCTCAGGAGCAGAGCTCATGCAGAGCCCCTGCTCCCTGCCACTTCTGCTCAGACTTCTCTGCACTGAACTAAGATGGTGCCCACCTTTTATACTCCCTTCTCAATGCACCCAGGAACTGCTTCCTCCCTGCTCCTGCACTACAGGGTTCCCCTTCCTCAGTGTTCCCTCCCCCCACTCCAGCCAGGGACAGGGACTGTCGTGCCCATCTCAGGGGCATATTGGTCGCCCTGCCCCACGGCAATGTGGTGTAATGCATGCAGGTGTCGGGTCCTGATCCACACTCCATCCTTACCTGAGAGTGAGATATCACACCTCTGGGTGAGGTGCAATACGTCTGTAGCAACCAAGCCCTCAGGGTGCTACAGTTCCATTTATCTTCAGCCTAGGTGACGTATTGCGATACAGGGCCATGATTTTGGCTATAAAAGGGTCCCCTAGACCCCTACCCCAAGCTTTTTAAGAGAATCATATATGGCGTGCCAGGAGACTCTATGGAATGCTTTCTCAGCATCCAACGAGAGTATCTAATTACAAATTTTTAACTGCATCTAGCCCAGGAAATACTTTGTGCCTAGTAGCAGTGTCTGCTAGTCAGCGGATTATCCCGGCTGTTAAGCAAGCTGCACCACCTGTAGTTTAGACACTTAATTTTTTCAAAGGAAATGCTTCGGGACCATGGGATACTTAGTGAAGAGCATCAGGAGGCACCCCAAGGCATAGGGGCTGGGACTGGCAGTAGGATGCCTTGCGGTGGACAGCCGAGCTCGATCCTTATAAAAGCTTTTTAACTGCAGCAGCTTTAGTGGACGCTACTGGAGCTGGAATTACCGCGGCTGCTGGCATGAGACTTGCCCTCCAATAGATCCTTGTAAATGGATTTAAAGTGTATTCATTCAAATTAGAGAGACAATTTAAATTGAAAAGCTTAGAGCTGCCTCCACCACAGGGGGGCTCGCTCGACCCACCAGCGGACAGGCACCAGTATTGGGAGAGGGGGGCTGGCCGTCAGGGTTCACCGCGGCTCTGGCACAAACCCGGCGACACGGAGGTGGCACGGGCAGGAGCGGACTGGCCGTGTCGGCTTCTCACTTTTTGGATTTTAGAAGGGCATGACATGCCTATATCTGTGTCTCCCCCTCCTTTTACTCCTCCACCTCTTTTATTTTCGCATGACTATATGTACTTGTCACTTTTCCATGTGTTAGTTATGTCTTCTGAGCAGTTTGTCAGCTTTTGGACACCTTTGAAGGTGTTTTCTATGTGTTTCTATGTGTTTTTGTTTGCCTGCCATTGGTTTTAACGGTGTTCGAAGGTGTTCGACGAACAGTTCGACGAACAGTTCGGCGAACACACGGGTGTTCGACGAACCGAACCGAACTCGAACACTACGGGGGTGGCTCAACACTATTCCTGACTTGTTTAACCAGTTAGTGGGGGCCAAGTGGTTCTCCAAAATTGATCTCGGGGGGCATACAATTTGTTACGAATGAAGGAGGGTGATGAATGGAAAACTGCTTTTAACACTCCGGTAGGTCATTTTGAGAATCTAGTGATGCCTTTTGGTCTTACCAATGCACCTGCATTTTTTCAGAACCTTATTAATGACATCCTGAGACCTTTGATTGGTAAGAATGAGGTTGTGTATTTGGATGACATTTTAATTTACTCACCAGATCTAGAGTCCCATTGGCAGAGTGTACGTGAATTTTTGCAGTTATTGAGTGATAATTCACTCTTTGCTAAGCTGGAGAAATGTGAGTTCGCTGTGCAGAAAATCAGTTTTTTGGGCTACATTGTCTCCAGCAAGGACTTTGAGATGGACCCTGTGAAGGTTCAGGCTGTGCAGGAATGGCCTAGGCCTATTGGTTTGAAATCTATACAGAGATTTTTGGGTTTTGCCAATTATTACAGGAAATTCATTAAGAATTTTTCTGTAATTGTTAAACCTCTAACCGATCTCACCAGGAAAGGTGCGAATACGGTCCAGTGGACTACTGAGGCCATTGAAGCGTTTGAGTATCTCAAAGAGAGGTTCAGTTCTGCCCCTATCCTTATGCAGCCTGATGAGACCAAGCCTTTTTTGGTCGAGGTCGATGCTTCATCGGTGGGGGTTGGAGCAGTTTTGTCTCAGGAGAACAAGGGTGGAGTACATCCTTGTGCCTTCTTTTCGAAAAAAAATTCGGAAACCGAACTGAATTATGATGTTGGAAATCGGGAGTTGCTGGCTATTAAACTTGCGTTTGAACATTGGCGTCATTTTTTGGAAGGCGCTAGATTTCCTATTCAGGTTTTCACAGATCATAAGAATTTGATCTGGATGCTGCCAAGCTCTTGAATGCCCGTCAAGCTAGGTGGGCACTTTTTTTTTCTCGGTTTCATTTTTCTGTTACCTATATCCCTGGTACTAAGAATGTTAAAGCCGATGCTTTATCTTGCAGCTTCTCTCCTATGGTCGGTGCCGAGGAGGAGGAGAGCATTTTACAGAAAGGAGTTGTGGTGGCGGCATTGGACTCCGTTTTGGAGAATGGGATTCTGAAAGCTCAAGATGATGCTCCATCTAACACTCCCCATGGGAGGTTGTTCGTGCCTAGAGCCTTTAAGAGAGATTTGTTTGTGGAGTGTCATGAGTCTCAGTTGGCAGGTCATCCAGGAATTTCGGAGACTAAGAGACTTATCAGTCGCAGTTTTTGGTGGCCTGGATGGCAGAAGGAAGTCATCAAGTGGGTGCGTCAGTGTACTGTGTGTGCTAGGTCAGAGGCTTCACATACTCCTGCTGCGGGGTTGCTTTGTTAACAAATTGCAAGCTTTCGAGACTATTCAGGTCTCTTCATCGAAAGCTTGCAATTTGTTACCATCTTTTCAGTTAGCGATTAAAAGGTATCAACCACTGAGGACTCTCAAATCTAAATATTTTTCTATCTACTGGCTAACACGGTACAAGAATATATATTTTCCCTCTTAACAATCATACATCCTCCTCTGCTGGGTGTCTTTTTTTTTGTTGTACTGGGAGACATCCGTCTTTTGGTTCGTTCTCCAAATTGGGGTCGGCGGTGCCGGAGGAGGAGAATTTTTACGGTGATTTGGAGAGAGTTTGGACTAATGTACGTTGCAACCTTCAAGAGACTAACAAGAAGTCCAAGAAGTATTTTGACAGGAAACGTAAGGAGGTTATGTTTACAGTGGGTGACATGGTTTGGTTGTCCTCGAAGAACCTGCGGTTGAGGATTCCCCCTAAAAAACTGAGTCCTAAGTTTGTGGGTCTATTTAGAGTGCTTCAGGTTGTTAACCCGTCTGTTGTTAGGTTGGATGTCCCTACTTCCTGGAAGATTAATCCTGTGTTTCATGTTTCCTTGTTGAAAAAGGCTGATGTGTCTGATAGGGACGTCACTGTCACAGTTCCTCCTGTGGTGGAAGATTGCGAATATGAAATTTCACGTATCTTGAATTCTAGATGGCATAGAGGGAGATTACAGTATCTTGTCTCCTGGAAGGGTTTCGGTCCCGAAGACAACTCCTGGGTAAGGACGGATGATGTCTCTGCTCCTAGGCTTGCTAAAGCTTTCCACAGGAGGTTTCCGGATAGGCCTGGGCCTGGAGGATCCGGAGGATCCTCATAAAAGAGGGTGTACTGTTAGAACCCTCCTGTTTGTTTTTTCCATCTTGTGTTTGCGGTCACGTGACCATCTGCCTTTATATTCCAGCTCCACCCTTATGGCTGTGCTGGACTTCAGTGTTTCACTGTTTCTCTAGCCTGGTGCTTCGGTGCCTTTCTCTGTCAAGTTCTCTTGGTCCTCTGGGACCACTAGTACATTTTTGTCAGTTTGGCTTTTTGTGTTCTGCAACAACTTCTCTGTTTAGGAGGTGTCCCATTTTTGTCCCAGTCCTTAGTTCTTTTAGGGACCCCTCCCTTAATTCTATAGGTCTTCGTTCAGACTAGCCGAGGACTAAGGCGGGTCTGTTCACTAGGAACAATTGCAAAAAGAACTTCGGCACTCCATACATGAATATATAAGAAATATTGTATCTAGACTAATGTCACTTTGAAAAATGAAGGTTTTTTGCGCATAATTTGGCCAATTTATGTGTGCCCATCAACCACGACACGGTCACCTTCATATGATGGGAAACTACGCTATGCTACCACTGGATATGCCACTCTTGGGCTGTAAGCCTGTATGAACAATATGTCTCTGCTTGGGCTTTTAACCTACAATGTATGGGCTGGTAGAGCTAGTTAAAACCACCTGTGACTGAATGGGAGGGACACATGGTCAGAAAAAAGGCTGTCAAACTTCTAATAGTGTGAACACGTACCTGCTGCAATGTTCCAGGAGCGGGATCCCAAAAATGATTAATAGAAAAAAGAGAGGGGTCGCTTACAGCCCAAGAGTGGCATATCCAGTGGTAGCGTAGCGTAGTTTCCCATCATACGAAGGTGACCTTGTCGTGGTTGATGGGCACACATAAATTGGCCAAATTATGCGCAAAAAACCTTTATTTTTCAAAGTGACATTAGTCTAGATACAATATTTCTTATATATTCATGCATGGAGTGCCGAAGTTCTTTTTGCAATTGAGATTACTTTTTTCTTCAGAGCACCCAAATAGACCAGTGAGCGACCCCTCTCTTTTTTCTGTTCACTAGGAACAGGCAGCCCGCTACATCGTAGGGATTCAGTTTAGTCTTACTGTAGGGACAGCTTTCCCCTATCTTTCCTTAGTACATGTTGCAGATCATAACGCCATGGAGAGCGATCTGCTGCCTGCAACATCCTTCAGCATGACCTGTTTGGCAATGGGTCAGTAATGGTGTGGGGTGGCATTTCTTTGGAGGGCCGCACAGCCCTCCATTGCTCGCCAGAGATAGCCTGACTGCCATTAGGTACCGAGATGAGATCCTCAGACCCCTTGTGAGACCATATGCTGGTGCAGTTGGCCCTGGGTTCATCCTAATGTCTCGCTTCATCCACCATCGTCACGTTGCACCACAGACGATGATTTGCGGATGATTTACTCCAGGTCTGGGAGAAGATCCCACAGGAGACCATCCACAAACTCATCAGGAGCATGCCCAGGCATTGTAGGGAGGTCATACAGGCACGTGGAGGCCACACACAATACTGAGCCTCATTTTGACTTGTTTTAAGGACATTACATCAAAGTTGGATCAGCCTGTAGTGTGTTTTTCCACTTTAATTTTGGGGGTGACTCCAAATCCAGGCCTCCATTGGTTAATAAATTTGATTTCCATTGATGATTTTTGTGTGATTTTGTTGTCAGCACGTTCAACTTTGTACAGAACAAAGTATTCAATGAGAATATTTCATTCATTCAGATCTAGGATGTGTTATTTGAGTGTTCCCTTTATTTTTTTGAGCAGTGTATATATTGTGCAGAGTGGCAGTGTGTGTGTGTGTGTGTGTGTGTGTGTATATGTATATTGTGCAGAGGGCCAGTGTATGTGTTCAGGGCCGGCGTCAGCACTCGGGCTGGTGGGACGGCTGGTGGGACGGCTTGTAAACTTTTTTTGATCAAAAATAGTTCACTAAGTACCCTATATTTAATATGCAACTTTGCTTTACATTTATATATAATGATGGTAGGGTATGAGATATATTTTTTGTCTTTTGTAGGTTTTGCTTCTTTTTGCTAGTGTGAACATGCTCCTATTTCTTGCATGTGTACCATCTTAGACCTCAGTTCACATTGCTTGGTTTTTTGTCTTGTTTGCATTCTGTGCAAATTAAAGGTGTGGCATCCCCTTTGTTCAGCTGATTAGTATATATGTAGCTTACCATGGGCCTAGGTTGTCTGAAGTTGGGACCCGGTCCTATTTGTCTACCCTTTTATATGCATTACTTCAACTTTGATATACAGTAAGGTTTTTAATATAGACAGTGTAGGTACCGTCCCAATTTAGGGTCACCTTGTCGCTGGTGGGACGGCTTGTATACCTTTTTTGATCAAAAATAGTTCACTAAGTACCATATATTTAATTTGCAACTTTGCTTTACATTTATATATAATGATGGTAGGGTATGAGATATATTTTTTGTCTTTTGTAGGTTTTGCTGCTGCTCTGAAGTAGGACCTCCGGTTGGTAACCACTTTCCATGGATGTCGGGTCCTTTGTGGTTCCTGGTCCTGTATGTCTAGCTTCAGGTTTGCCAGGGACTTGTAGTCCTCCTGGGATTCCGGTTATCCCTACTGGGTGTAAAGGGTCACTGTAGGCTCGGACCCGGTGTCCGGTGTATATACTGGGGTGAGCCTGGTATGCTCCTCTGCCCCCTTTATGACTCCTTTCTTCCACTCGCCTTCAGCCACACTCGGGGCACTCACTAGGCTTCAGCGCTGGAGGCCTAGCTTGCCTCACACAGCAGCCTGCGAGCTCCTCTCTGAGCACTAACTGTAGACTAAACAACTAGACTCGGAACTCAGCTGCCTGGCTCCACGTTCCCTTTATATATCCCTATCAGGGCTCCCTCTGCTGGTATGAGGTGGAAGGTGGAGGTGTTTGCATGTAGTGAGGGCCTCTTGTGGAGAAATCCATCTATGCACCCTTCTGGGTTCTGTGGCACCATGCGCAGCAGGGCGCCACATTCCCCCCTAGTAAAACTCAGTACTCCTGGACTGAAGCATTTTTGCAAAAACAAGTTAAACAACGATAATAACAATTACATTAATATTTACAATATTAACAATATGGTTGCAGCAAGTCCCGTAACCTGGTGTCCTTTTCACCAAAAGTACATGGTAGTATGAGGGACCCTTCTGCAAACCCTCCACGTAGGCCCTGGGCGTGGCTGCAGGGCATAGGTGATCCAGGTGATGGACCACGTCTTCTGCCACGCCAAACGGGTTTTTGTTCATTGGTCAGTAACAAGGCTCCTGGGAGCGCAATTATGTACATGAACAGTTTTTGGGCTGCTCACAGTCCTCAGCCACAGAGTCTTTTTATAAATACTCTTACGGGTGACTAAATACAATAGAAAAGTGTCCATAAGCAAGGCAAAACAAAGCAATAATTAAATACATGGCAATTTCACAAAAATAATATACCACAGGGGCAACTATTTATACTGTAGGTATCTCTGCTTATTCGCTAAACCTAACAGGGGCCTGGCCTTTGGTGCTATGTGTGGATCTACGTAGTATGGGAGTGTGGATGGTATCTGTGTTTGTTACCCTGTCAGTTCTATGTGTGGGTAGGTTGTAATATTGCCTTAACCTCTCCATGGGACTGGCAAGTGTACCATTGGCTGGGCCTTCTTGCTCTGCTCCAACCGGGGATCCTTCTTCCCGGGATTCTTCTTGAGCAGGCTTATAGGTTCTTGAGCACTTATAGGTTCCTCTTGCTGTGGAGGGTCTTCTGGTTGTTGGAAGAAGGGGATCACAGGTATTATCACTGCTCCTCCTATTTGGGGCCAATCTGCCAGGAAATCTCCTAATTCAGTGTGGAGTACTTCTTCCTCAGGCTCCTCTGGGACGGTGAGAGGCTCTTCTTCTTGGGGCTTTAGCAGGTGTGGACACAACTTCAGGTGGTCCCTTGATACCATTGCAGTTGTTCTTCCTCCGTCTCTACTAATTAGGCAGGTCTTCCTATTATCGAATCTTGACTTTAACACAGTGTAGGGTTCTCTCTCCCACTGGTCATCAAGTTTGTGGTTTCTCCTTTTCCTCTTTAACACCACTTCTCCTGGTGTGAAGGGTTCTGCTGGTGCACTTTTATTGTAGTGGGCTTCCTGCTTGTCTCTTACCCTATTCAGACTGTCTTCGACACAGGCTTGTACTCTCCTGTACTGTTCCTGTCTGGTCATGTCCCAGTCCTCAGTGGACATATCTGCTTCAGGTTCTACTACACCAAGCTCCAGGTCCATGGGCAACTTCCCGGGTCTTGCTCGCATGATATATGCTGGAGTACAATTGGTGGAACTCATAGGTATGTGGTTGTACAGATCTACCAGGTCAGGTAGTAGGTCTGGCCACTGATTTCTCTCCTCTAGTGGTAAGGTCTTCAGCAGGTCGATGACGATGTTATTCATCTTTTCACAGAGACCGTTGGTTTGGGGGTGGTACGGTGTAGTCCGGATCTTTTTACACCCATACAGATGGCAGAACTCCTTGAACAATTCGGCTTCAAAGGCTGAGCCTTGATCTGTCAGCACCTTCTCCGGGTATCCATGGGGCCTGCATAAGTACGCCTGAAACGTCTTTGCCGCAGTTTCTGCCGTCAGATCCTTGACGGGGGTGACCACCAGGAACCGGGAGTAGTGATACACCATGGTCAGGGCATAGGAGTATCCTGACCTGCTGGGTGACAGCTTGACATGATCCAGGGCCACGATCTCCAAGGGCCGAGTTGTCTTGATGGGTTGCAGGGTGCCTTCTGGCTGCTGTAGTCTTTCCTTCTGAGGCTACAGGGTCCACAGTCTCGGCACCATCTCTCTATGGAGCTCCGCATTCCAACCCAGTAAAACCGACCTTTTAGCAGGGTTTCTAGCTTCTTCCAGCCAAAGTGCCCCGCTTGATCGTGGTAGGCCTCCAACACCATCTGGATATCCGTCCTGGGCACTACAATCTGCCACACCATCTCATGGGTCCTCGGGTTGACGTACCTTCGGCATAGCTTCTCCCTATAGATGAACAGCCGGCTTCTCTCACCCCACAGTTGCTTGGCTTGTAGAGATACTTCCTTCTCCAGGGAGGAACCTTCCTGGGTTATCAGTTCTTTAATATGGCTGACAACTGGGTCGCTGTCCTGGGTCTCCTTTCAGCTGTGGTGAGGCAAAGGGTTTAGCGTCTTACCGCGATGCCTCCTGGAGGCTCATTGCTCGTGGACCATTCCATTACGGTGGAAGGCAGCTAGCTCAATCTCTTGCAGGTCATCCACTTCTTCAGTGTCCGACTGGTGAGGCATCTTGGACAGGGCATTGGCATTGGCATTCTTGCGGCCCGCCCGGTACTTAATGGTGAACTGGTAGTTTGACAGCCGAGCCATCCATCGTTGTTCCATGGCTCCTAACTTGGCTGTTTCCAGATGAGTCAAGGGGTTATTGTCTGTGTAGGCAGTGAACTTACTGGAGGCTAGGTAGTGCTTGAACCGCTCGGTGATGGCCCAGACCAGGGCCAGGAACTCCAACTTGAAGCTGCTATAGTTCTCTGGGTTCCTCTCGGTCGGGCGGAGCTTCCTGCTTGCATAGGCGATCACCTTCTCTTGGCCATTCTGCTTCTGACTTAACACAGCTCCTAATCCCTCGTTGCTGGCATCTGTGTACAGCAGGAACGGTTGGCTGTAGTCAGGGTAGGCTAGGATCTCTTCACCGGTCAGGAACTCCTTCATCACCTTAAAGGATTCAGCTTGCTCCGTACCCCACTGGAACGGGGGGTTTCTGCGGCTCCCGGACTGTCCTACCAGGAGATCATGCAAAGGCGCCGCTTTCTTGGTATAGTCCTTCACAAATCTCCGGTAATACCCGACTAGTCCCAGGAACTGACGTACCTCCTTGAGGCTCTTTGGCTCCGGCCATTTCTGGATGGCAGTGACCTTCTCCAGGTCTGGTGCTACTCCCTCTGGACTAACGATGTGCCCAAGGTACTGTACCTTTCGCTTGAGCAGGTGGCACTTTGAGGGCTTCAGCTTCATCCCATACCGGGACAGCGACTAAATACCTCTGCCAGGTTCTTCAAGTGGTCCTCATACATTTTGGAGTACACTATCACATCGTCCAGGTATAGTAGTACAGTCTCGAAGTTGCGGCGTCCCAGGCAGCACTCCATCAACCTCTGGAACGTTCCAGGGGCGTTGCAGAGTCCAAACGGCATACTATTGAACTCACAGAGCTTCATCGGGGTGGTGAAAGCCGTCTTCTCCCGACCCTCCTCAGCAACAGCTACCTGCCAGTACCCACTAGTGTGGAGAAGTAATTTGCAAACTTTAAGGCAGCCAGGGATTCCTCTATACATGGTAAAGGGTATGCATCTTTATGTGTAATGCGATTTACTTGTCTGTGATCTACACACATTCTCATGCTTCCGTCCTTTTTCCTGACTAGAACTAGGGGAGCTGCCCAGGGACTACAACTATCCCTTTCTACCCCTGCCTTCTTCATGTCGTGCAACATCTCCTTCGCCTTCTGGTAGTGTGCTGGTGGTATAGGCCTGTAATGTTCTTTGATGGGTGGATGGTCACCTGTGGGGATATGGTGTTGTAACCCTTTTATTCTCCCAAAGTCAAGTGCGTGTTTACTGAATACCTGCTCGTATTCCTGAACCACCCGGGGTACACTCTGCTTCTGAAGGGCAGGAGTGGTGTCTGTCCCAACATGAAGCTGTTGACACCAATCCTCCACTTGGGTTGCCGGGTCATTATCCTCCACTTCGTCTGGTGAGGTTAAGGACTCCGCCATGTGTATGGAGATGTTATCTACTGTGTACTGTTTGGCAACAGTGGCGTAGCGTGGTAATTAGTGTTGAGCGAGCACTAAAATTCTCGGGTGCTCGAAGCTCGGCCCGAACTCGCCGTGATACTCGGGTGCTCGACTCGAGCAACAAGCCCAATGTTAGTCTATGGGAGACCCGAGCATTTTTGCGGCAGCACCCCCGACAGTATGTAGGAAGCCTAAAAAGTGCCCAAAACGATAGTGACAGTGCTCAAATGACATGGGGACAGCATGGGGATCGCCCCAGGAAGCATTTCTGACCCCCAGGTCACTGTTGTCAACAACGTGTTCAGAGGTATTAAGCCACTTTTACAGGCTCATAATAAAACGTTCAAAAACGAAAGTGAAACTTTTTTCCTGTGAAATATGTTAAGGAATTTCTTTTCCAGGGTAAAGACTTGTGTATAAGGTAAAATAAATAACCAAAAACAAAAATACTCCTCCACACCTTGGGCTATGTTCACAAGTAGCATTTTTTATGCGTTTTTGCACTTTTGTATTACTTTCAACTGTGACAAATGCATTCACCGGGAAATGTCATTTTAACATTTTACAACCTTATCTGGCCATGTGCTGTGTGACACATGCATACAGTGCTGAAAAGACATGGGGACAGCATGGGGAAGACCCCTGGAAGCATCTCTGACTCCCAGGTCACGGCCTTAAAGTGTGCCTATCAGAAGTGATCCTTGCCACATCAGAAGATGCAGATTGCAACTATCCCCGTGCAAGTCCTTGTCCCAGGGCAGTGTTCAATTGTACCTCCCCCATTCCTTGTAATGCAAGCGCAAATATGCAGCCAACCACCCACCCACCCCCAGGCTGCAATATCATACTGCTAGCTTGCACTTGAAATGGGGCCTTTTAGTTTTGAGGAGTCCGAAGCTGGCCACTACCTCATGGCTGCTTCGGCAGCGAGGTATCCATACTCAGTCCCCAGCCGCCTGGCGGCCGGGTGTCCATTCTCGGTCCCCAGCCGCCAGGGGGCGGCCGGGTGTACACACTCGGTCTCCAGCCGCCCCACGGCCGGGTGTGCGCAGAACATCCCCACAGACTTTTCTTAGCCCGGCCTACTTTAGGGCAGCATTGGATGAGCCCACCAGAGAACCAGACTCCTCCAGTGGGCCCTGGCTTCTCTATCAGGAGAGTTGAGAGTGCCAAGGTGAGGAGCATGATGATGATGATAGAAGTTAGCATCTGCTTTGTTTTGTTGGAATGCAAGCGTAATTGTGCAACCTGCCACCCACCCACCCCCAGGCTGCAATACCATACTGCTAGCTAGCTTGCACTGAAATTGGGCCTTTTAGGTATGTGGAGGCAGACGCCGGCCACCATGTCATGGCTGCCTCGGCGGCCCTTTTATCCATACTCAGTCCCTAGCCGCACGGCGGCCGGGTGTCCACACTCGGTCCCCAGCCGCCAGGGGGCGGCCGGGTGTCCACACTCGGTCCCCAGCCGCCCCACGGCCGGGTGTCCACACACGGTCCCCAGCCACATGGGGGCGGCCGGGTGTCCATAAACGGTCCCCAGCCGCCCCTATTTCTCATGTTACCGACCCACACACTTTTCTTAGACTGGCCTGCTTTAGGGCAGCATTGGACGAGCCCACTAGAGAACCCGACTCCTCCGTTGGGCCCTGGCTTCTCCATCAGGGGAGTTGAGAGTGCCAAGGTGAGGAGCATGATGATGATAGAAGTTAGCATCTGCTTTGTTTTGTTGGAATGCAAGTGTAAGTGTGCAACCTCCCACCCACCCACCCCCAGGCTGCAATACCATACTGCTAGCTTGCTTGCACTTGAAATTGGGCCTTTTAGGCATGTAGAGGAAGACGCCGGCCACCATGTCATGGCTGCGTCGGCGGCCCTTTTACCCATACTCAGTCCCCAGCCGCCCGGCGGCCGGGTGTCCACGCTCGGTTCCCAGCCACCAGGGGGCGGCCGGGTGTCCATACTCGGTCCCCAGCCGCCACGCAGCAGGGTGTCCACACACGGTCCCCAGCCACCTAGGGGCGGCCGGGTGTCCATAAACGGTCCCCAGCCGCCCCGATTTCTCTGCGGAACCTCCCCACGGACTTTTCTTAGCCCGGCCTACTTTAGGGCAGCATTGGACAAGCCCACCAGAGAACCAGACTCCTCCGGTGGGCCCTGGCTTCTCCATCAGGGGAGTTGAGAGTGCCAAGGTGAGGAGCATGATGATGATGATAGAAGTTAGCATCTGCTTTGTTTTGTTGGAATGCAAGTGTAAGTGTGCAACCAACCACCCACCCACCCCCAGGCTGCAATACCATACTGCTAGCTTGCTTGCACTTGAAATTGGGCCTTTTAGGCATGTGGAGGCAGACGTCGGCCACCATGTCATGGCTGCGTCTGCGGCCCTTTTATCCATACTCAGTCCCCAGCCGCCCGGCGGCCGGGTGTCCACGCTCGGTCCCCAGCCGCCAGGAGGCTTCCGGGTGTCCATACTCGGTCCCCAGCTGCCCCGCGGCCGGGTGTCCACACACGGTCTACAGCCGCTTGGGGGCGGCTGGGTGTCCATAAACGGTCCCTAGCCGCGCCTATTTCTCCCGTTACCGACCCACACACTTTTCTTAGACTGGCCTGCTTTAGGGCAGCATTGGACGAGCCCACCAGAGAACCAGACTCCTCCGGTGGTCCCTGGCTTTTCCATCAGGGGAGTTGAGAGTGCCAAGGTGAGGAGCATGATGAGGATGATAGAAGTTAGCATCTGCTTTGTTTTCAAGGAATGCAAGCGCATGTATGTAGTAGCGGCTAGGCCTGAGGTGGTCAGCGTTTTGGCGCATATCCTACCTCCTCCGAGGATTGCTGGATGTTTTCCTGCTACTATCCAAGTTCTATGACTCCCGTTAAAACAAAGCTTCAGGTGATAAATGATGGATGAGGTAGTGGCAAAGGAGAAAGAGCAGGAGGAACAGGGACCATTCACATCAATATCAGGCCAGTCAACCACATAATGTATGTCTTGTAGGATATGTTTCTGTAACAAAAAGAGCGGTTCGGCTACACAGTTATAGGGCATACAGTGAGTGCAATGCCTACCAAAAATTTTGAGGCACTCCAATGCCCCTTGGAAATGATATGGAGGTCAGAGGGCCTTAACTAAATCTTTTTTTTCCATTTATAGCAACTGGGTCTCCTGTGCACTGTTGGCCTAAGCAGTGAATGGAAGGCTTTCCAAAAATTATGAGGAACTGCAATGCCCCTTGAAACAGACGTGGATTACAGCGTACTAAAAACCTTCTACCCATTATTGGGGAGTGGGTCTCCGTTAGTTTTCGCCTTTGCATTGAAAAGCAAAAGCTGACTAAAATTAGGAGGAAATGCAATGCTCGTTGGAAGAGTCGTGGAGATTAGAGTTAAGGTAATTAAAAACAATATTTCAATGCCCCTTGGAAGAGCTGTGGAGTTCAGAGTGGCTTAAGAAGACGCTTTTTATGCCCCTTTGAAGAGATGTGGAGGTCACGGTAGCTTAACAAGACGGTTTTAATGCCCCTTGGAAGAGCTGTGGAGTTCAGAGTGGTTTAACAAGACGGTGTTAAAGCCCCTTGGAAGAGATGTGGAGGTCACGGTAGCTTAACAAGATGGTTTCAATGCCCCTTGGTAGAGTGATGGAGGTCGAAGTGGAATAAAAAGACAATATCAATGCCCCTTGGAAGAGACGTGGAGGTCACAGTAGCTTAACAAGACAGTTTTAATGTCCCTTGGAAGAGTGGTGGAGGTCGCAGTGGAATAAAAAGACAATATCAATGCCCCGTGGAAGAGACATGGAGGTCACAGTAGCTTAACAAGATGGTTTTAATGCCCCTTGGAGGAGTGGTGGAGGTTGCAGTGGAATAAAAAGACAATATCAATGCCCCATGGAAGAGACGTGGAGGTCACAGTAGCTTAACAAGATGGTTTTAATGCCCCTTACAAGAGCCATACAGTACAGCATATTACAAACATTAGTCCCATTATTGGGGAGTGGGTCTCCCATAGTATTTGCTTACGCCTTCCAAGCAAAAGCTTCCAAAAATTAGGATGGAGCAACTTGCGATGCCTCTTACAAGAGCCATACAGTACAGCATCTTAAAAACATTATTCCCATTATTGGGGAGTTGGTCTCCCATAGTATTTGCTTATGCCTTCCAAAACCTTCCAAAAATTATGAGGAAAGACAATGCCCGCTCGAAGAGTCGTCGAGGTCCCAGTAGCTTAACAAGATGCTTTTAATGCCCCTCAGAAGAGACGTGGAGGTCAGAGTGGTATAACAAGACGCTTTTAATGCCCCTCAGAAGAGACGTGGAGGTCAGAGTGGTATAACAAGACGGTTTTAATGCCCCTTGGAAGAGACGTGGAGGTCAGAGTGGTATAACAAGACGCTTTTAATGCTCCTCAGAAGAGACATGGAGGTCAGAGTGGTATAACAAGACGGTTTTAATGCCCCTTACAAGAGAAGTGGAGGTCAGAGTGGTATAACAAGACGCTTTTAATATCCCTTACAAGAGACGTGGAGGTCAGAGTGGTATAGCAAGACAGTTTTAATGCCCCTTACAAGAGACGTGGAGGTCAGAGTGGTATAATAAGACAGTTTTAATGTCCCTTACAAGAGACGTGGAGGTCAGAGTGGTATAACAAGACGCTTTTAATGCCCCTTACAAGAGACGTAGAGGTCAGAGTGGTATAACAAGACGCTTTTAATGCCCCTCAGAAGAGACGCGGAGGTCAGAGTGGTATAACAAGATGCTTTTAATGCCCCTTGGAAGAGCCATACAGTACAGCATCTTAAAAATATTATTCTTATTATTGCGGAGTGGGTCTCCCACAGTATGTGCTTATGCCTTCCAAGCAAAAGCTGACAAAAATCAGGATGGAGGAACTTTCAATAAAGGCAACACAGACCACTTTCACCCTGGTGGTATAGTAGTGGTGGAGGCTGAGGATAAGGAGAAGAACATAAAACAGCCGAAATGAGGAAGCGTATACCCATGTGTGGGTGTGAAGTGGTGCATGTGAATACACCTCCCGAAATAACACAGTGGATTTGACTTTATGTTACTCTGCTGTCATTTGGTGGTGATGAGAAGTCTGGCCCAATCCAGCCCTTGTTCATTTTGATAAGGGTCAGCTTGTCAGCATTGTCAGTTGACAGGCGAATGCGCTTATCAGTTATATTTCCCCCAGCGGCACTAAAAACACACTCCGATAACACGCTAGCGGCAGGGCAGGCCAGGACCTCCAAGGCGTACAGAGCGAGTTCATTCCAAGTGTCCAGCTTGGATACCCAACAATTAAAAGGCACAGAGGAATCACGGAGGATGCTGGTACGGTCGGCAAGGTACTCCCTCACCATCTTTTGAAACTTTCCACTCCTTGTGAGAGTACCCCGCGCCTCAGGGTCTGTCCGAAGGGAGGGTCTGAGAAAACTGTTCCAGAACGTTGACAGTGTTCCCCTGCCTCTGCTGGATTGGAGTTGCGTCTCTCTCGCATGTACGCTTGGTTGGGCAACGAACTGTAACCTCTGCCACTAGCGTGTTCAGATGGGAATTTTTTTAACAGTTCTGCAGCAAGGGCCTTCTGGTACTGCCCCATTTTTATAGACCTCTCCACCTCAGGAATAAGAGAGTGAAAGTTCTCCATGTAGCGGGGGTCTACAAGTGTCACCAACCAGTAATGACTGTCACCCAACATTTTAACAACGCGAGGGTCACGGTTAAGGCAGCGCAACATAAAGTCAGCCATCCGTGCCAGACTGGTAACGGGCAAGATTTCCGTGTCCTCACCAAGATGACGACTGACCATGCTCTCCTCCTCCTCCTCCTCCCCCCTGTCCTCAGGCCACCTACGCTGAACCGACGGTATGACAGTTGTACAGGTACTACCGTCTACAGCGCATGATACCAGCTCCTGTTCTTCCTCCTCCTCCTCCTCTCCATCATTGTCCCCCAATGCACGTTGGGATGAGATGAGGCTGGGCTGTGTGTAATCGAGAGCTATGGCTTCTTGATCCATCTCATCATACTCTGGCTGCAATGCCTCCTCTTTAATTCTCTGCAGAGAGCGTTGCAAAAGACAGACAAGTGGGATGCTGACACTAATGATGGCGTCATCGCCACTCACCATCTTGGTGACCTCCTCAAAGTTTGTCAGGATGGTACACATGTCAGACATCCAGGTCCACTCCTGAGGTCTTATGTGTGGAGTCTGACCTGAATATCGACGGCCTTGTTGCAACTAGTACTCCACAACTGCTGTCTTCTGCTCACAAATCCTTAGCAACATGTGGCGGGTAGAGTTACAATGTGTGGGGACATCACACACCAGTCGGTGTGCCGGAAGCTGCAAACGCTGCTGCAACACAGCAAGGGCGGCGGAAGCTGTAGCCGACTTGCGAAAATAAGCTGACAGGCGGCGTACTTTCACGAGTAGATCTGGCAACTCAGGGTACGATTTAAGAAACCGCTGAACCACGAGGTTAAGCACAAGAGCCAGGCATGGTACGTGTGTGATCTCGCCTTGCCTCAGAGCCGCCACCAGGTTACGGCCATTGTCACACACGACCATGCCTGGATGTAGGTTCAGCGGTCTCAGCCACAGATCTGCCTGCTCTTTCACAGCTGTCCACAACTCACAAGCAGTGTGAGGTTTCTCACCTAAGCTTATGAGTTTCAGCACAGCCTGTTGCCGCTTGGCGGAGGCAGTACTGCAGTGCTTCCAGCTTGTAACTGATGTGGTGATATCTGAGATAGAGGCTGAACATGAGGAGGAGGATGATGCGTAGGAGCTGTACACTGTGGGGGCAACTCTGACTGACATAGGGCCCGCAATCCTCGGTGTGGGGAGGATGTGTTCCGTCCCAAGGTTCGACTGAGTCCCGGCTTCCACTATGTTTACCCAGTTTGCCGTCAGGGAGATGTACCGTCCCTGGCCACAAGCTCTTGTCCACGTATCTGTTGTCAGGTGGACTCTCCCAGTAACTGCGTTGTTGAGGGCACGGCAGGTGTTTTGGGACACGTGCTTGTGTAGTGCGGGGATGGCACACCGGGCAAAATAGTGTCGGCTGGGGACCGAGTACCGAGGGACGGCCACCGCCATAAAGTTGCGGAAGGATTCCGTCTCCACCAGCCTAAAAGGCAGCATTTCCAACGCAAGCAGTCGTGAAATGTGCGAATTTAGGACTGTGGCCTGTGGGGCGTTCGCTGTGAATTTCCGTTCAAAGGTCTGGGATATGGACAATTGAATGCTGCAGTGGGACGTGGACGTGGACGTTGATGCTGTTTCTTGAGAAACTGCCATAACAAGTGAAGACTGAGAGGAGGGGGCATCTTTACATGCAGTATGGACAGGGGATTGCCTTGCACACACAACAGGGGGTTCTATTGCACGCACAACAGCGGAAGAAGCAGTGGTGACACCCGCTGACACTGGTCGTGGACCCTGGGGTTCGCCCCACAAAGTCGGGTGCTTTGCTGCCATGTGCCTGATCATGCTGGTGGTGGTCAGACTGGTAGTTTTGTCACCCCTGCTGATGCTGGCATGGCAGGTGGTACAAATGGCCTTTTTGGGGTTATCAGCAGAGTCTTTAAAAAAATTCCAGACTCTGGAAGACCTACCGCTTGTACTGGCAATGTCCCTCGTGTTGGTGTTACGGGGAACGGTTGCTCGCCTTCTATCTGCGGCCACCACACTGCTTCTTCCTGCCTGTTGGGGTACTCTGCCTCCCTCCCCCTGTGTGCTGCTGGCCTCACTCTGCATGTCCTCCTGCCACGTTGGGTCAGTTACTAGATCATCCACCGCCTCCTCCTCTATCACTTGCGCACCACGATGCTCCTCCTCACTTCCTGGCAATTGTGTCTCGTCATCGTCCACCTCTTGTGACAAATTGCCAGCGTCGACCTCCTGTGGCCGTGGCTGTTCAAATATTTGGGCATCGCTACATGGGATCTCCTCTTCCACCACATCAAGCGGAGCAGGCGAGGGGCATAAATATGGGAATGGACCAGTGAACAGCTCTTCAGAGTGTCCAACTGTGGGATCAGTTGCTGTCTGACGACACTCGGCATGGTGGGAGGAAGGAGCATCAGGGTGAGGAGGAGTATGCGTTCGAGACTCACGGCTACTAAGAGTCGACCGTGTGGAAGAGAGACTGGAGGTGGTGGTGCCCAGGTAACTGGAAGTATTATCTGCTATCCAATTAATAACCTGTTCACACTGATCAGTTCTCAATACTGGTGTTGTTCTGTGCTTCCCTAGTAATTCGGTCAAGAAGTGGGAGCGAGAAGATGTGGCTGTTGGTTGTGGCACATTTTCACCTTGGCCACGGCCCCGTCCTCTGCACGCACCATCACCAGAACGTCCACTTCCACGTCCATTGCCACTCGCCTTGCCCATTGTAAAGGAAGTAAAATAGCTTACACTCGCACTATCAATGGAAAAAGGGTAATAAAAAGTAGATTAGAACCGTGCAAGAGGAAGACCACAGTTCTATTTCTCTGGCCTACACCCGACTCTTTTAAACAATCAGAACAATCAGGGAGAAACTATTACTGTTTTTCTTTACGGAAAAAATACCAAAACCTGAATAATAGAGATTTTTTATCGTGGAATGGCAAAACCACAGTTATTGTTTACTGGGGTATACCATAAAATGTTAAATATATATATTTGCGGCTGAACAGTGAGCGACACACTCAAACTGTTTTTTTTTAGATACAAACGGCCCAAAACTGGATAATACAGAGATTTGACCCATGGAACTGCAAAACCACACTGGGATTTGTCGGGCCTACAACAGACTATTTTCAACAGATATATTTTTGTGTCTGAACAGTCACGAGACACTACTGTTTTTTTTAAGGCAAAAAATGCGAAAAACAGGATAATAGAGATTTTTTACCGTGGAACAGCAAAGCCACAGTTTTAATTTACTGGTGTATACCAGACTTTTTTAAAAATATAGATTTGCGGCTGAACAGTGAGCGACACACTCAAACTGTTTTTTTTTAAATACCAAGGGCCCAAAACTGGATACTACAGAGATTTGACCCGTGGAACTGCAAAACCACACTTCTGTTTCTGTGGCCTATACCAGACTCTTTTCAACAGATATATTTATGTATGAAAAATCAGAGACACACTTTTTTTTTGGGGGGGGGGGGCACCAATAGGTTAATAAGACGGGTATTTTTACAGTGTGAAGGAGGAAAAAAAAGAGGATTTAGATTAAAAAAAAGGATTTTTTTCTGGCCCCCGAGTCCTGGAGCTAAGTCCCGCAATTTAAGAAACAGGAGCACACAGGACTGTAATGCAGCGTTTGCTTGTATAACCACTGCGTCTCCTATACAACATGCCTGCCTGATATCTGGGATGGATATTAGTCCTGAGAAGGACTGTTTGTTTGTTCTGGCAGCCTTTACAGACCCTACACTACCTATTTTGCAGGTTATAACTCTCCCTAGCTCAGCAGCGCTGTCCCTACACTGTCTAATCTGGAGCGACTGTGTCCAAGATGGCGGCGCCCGGTTTTAAATACTCGAGGTGACGCTGTGTGGCCAGCCAATAAATGTAATGCCCACAAACAACATGGCTGCGGCATTACAGTGACTGGCTGACAATCCCTGCATGTTCATTGGCTCTGTAAAGAGCGCCAAACATGCAGGGCGGAGACCCGAGCTCCCGCCCGAGTAACCCGGAAATGCTCGGTGCTCGCCGAACATCCCGAGTAGCGTGATGCTCGGGCGAGTACCGAGCAGTGTCGAGCATGCTCGTTCAACACTAGTGGTAATCTAATCTCGTCCTCCTCATAGTTTAGCAGGCGTACGGGCACCCTCCCATTGCGTACATCAACTACCCCTCTGGCAGTCAAGAGTGTAGGTCTATGTTCTGAGCTAAAGGGCTCTACTACCACCTGGTAGCTCCATCCTTTGAGACCTATTGCTGCTCTACACCAAATCAGCATTTCACTCATTGGGGGAATCAAAATAGGTATCGGGTCCGTCACCCGTACATTACCAATTTCACCACCTGTTAGTTTTACCTGTTGCTGGTACATAAGGGCTCAGATCTCTTTCTGGAGCACCCTCCTCTGCCCTGGTCTGGCAGTGTCAGCCATCTGTTGGCGCAAGAACAACACTTCTCCCAAACAGTTACTAACAATATTTGTGCCAAGTACCATATACAAGTCTGTATCATCAGGATTGGTCTCTACTACAATTAGTCCCTGGTCCTTCAGTTCCACTCTTCCCACCTTTAATGCCACATCCTTAACCCCGACTAGGTTAAGGGGAAGGCCATTAGAGGCATACACGGAAAGGTTTGGAGCTGGCGGGCTCAGTTCGTCTATGGACCAGAACCTTTTGTAGAGGACATCAGGCATAATGGTTACCTGAGATCCTGTGTCCAGCAGGGCAGGGGTCGCGATGCCGTCCAGCACAATGGACAGGAAAGGTCTTCCTCCCACGAACCGGCGGTACCAGTTTGTTGGGTCTGGTTGGTCTATGCCTGGGTGTCATCCCTCGGCCCCAGGGTTTTCTTGTTTAAAGGACACCTCCGCGTGGTGTGGCCTGCTTTATGGCAGCGGTAGCAGATGAAGTCTTCTGGAGGGCGGCGTTGGTCGTTGGTCCTCCCACGGGGAGGCGTTTCCCCCCTCCGGGGTGGTGTTGTCCTCCTTCTTCTTCTCATCCAGGGGACATCCTCAGGGCTGTCGGCTAGCAAGATCCTTCCTTCCGGGTCAGGCTCCGTCTGTAGCTGCAGGGTGCTCATGACAGTGGCCAGGGTTTTACTTAGCTGGCGCACCTCAGAGCGTAGGCTGTCCAGCTCGCTAGGGGGCACTGTTTCCATCTTTGTTTCAGCCGTTAGTGAAGGAGCGGTGGGTGCTGAAGGCACTGGGGTGGCCCCACCCTGGTAACGCTGGATAGCAGTTTCTGCTGTTTCCAGGGGCTGCAGGCCCTTTATAGCCATGTCCTTAAGGGTGTCAAAGGTGGCATCTGGATGGTCTAAGGCCTACCACCGTACAGTTCTGCTCTCTTCTTGGGACTTTAACCCCCGGATAAACTGTTCCGTCAGCATTTTATTTTCATCATGAATGCTGGCTGCACTAACCTGTTTCAGCGAACGCAGGGCCTCCTGTAAGCGCCAGGCATAGTCCCGGGTACTGTCCTCAGGTTTCTGGACACAATGGTAGAACCTCATCCGGAGATCTGTTTCAGTGCGGCTTTCAAACGCGGTTTGCAGTCTCTTAAAGATGGTGGACACTGATTCTCGGTCTGCGGCTGGCCAGGTTTCAACTTCTCGCTGAGCGGCACCAGTCAATTGTCCAAACACTACTGCGGCTCTCTGCTTGCCAGTCATAGAATACATATCCAGTATGCCGCATATCTTCCTCTTGAATCCGGACAGTGTGTCCAGTTTGCAGTTATACTGGGGGAACCACTTCGCTCCCGGGATATACGGCAGGGTCATAGGTATGACAGGGGTTACAGGCCCTGCTGGTGGAGCGGCCGCTTCAGCCTGCTCAGTGTCGAGCGCAAGTGGTACATCGCAGCCGTTAACCGATATTCCGGTGCTCTGCTGGGCTTCGTACATCGTTGCGCCCCCCTAGTGAACCGGAGCCTACCTTCTGAATTTTTCTTTTAGGTAGGCTGCAGCTCCGCGGGCGACGGTCTTCTTTCAGGACCTTGCGTCGCTTGCTTCTGACATCAGGGCGTCCTCCCGGCCCCTTCCAGGACCTGACGCTTCCTTGTACGACGTCAGGGGCGGGGCGTGTCCTCGACTTCGCGCGCT
This sequence comes from Phyllobates terribilis, assembly GCF_046119375.1. Taxonomy (NCBI): domain Eukaryota; kingdom Metazoa; phylum Chordata; class Amphibia; order Anura; family Dendrobatidae; genus Phyllobates; species Phyllobates terribilis. Next base: position 745,085,781 of record NW_027362762.1, read on the forward strand.
TCCAGCAGTTACACCCCTCTTCTTCCCGCGCGGTGACCCGAAAATGGTGGATAATGGCGGGAAACAGTGGCAATTGGCGGGAAAAACTTCACCACAGTAAGATTTACAGTCTTTTAAGGTGCACAGTACCCGGTGGAAACGGGCACGCAATCCTGTTCGTGACGCCAGTTGGGATGTCGCGCCCCCGGGGGCCTTACTGTTTGGGGACAGTATATATATCACGGTGGCTGGCCCAGGGCGGACAGTGCACAAAAGGGGTAGCGATTACTAATAAAGTTCAGAGAAATTCGTGACGCCACCTGTGGTGTCTGCGCTGCAGCAGTCCACTGAGGCAGGTGTCAAGGCAGCTAAAGATGGTACAGCTCCCCACAGGTAGAGTGGGGCCTCAGGGCAGTGTAGATAGATAGATGGTGGGTGAGCTGGGCGTTGTGGTGCAGGTAGAGATATGATGGCGCAGCCGGAGTAATGGATAGAGACAGGGGGTTTTGCTTCGTTACCTTTACTGGTACAGCTGGTAGATATGGCCAGGCTACTCTAGGTGTAGGGTGCACTTTTGGACTTCTCCCCAGGGAGCAGGTATAAGGCCTCCTGATCCGTGTCTGCCTCGGTGTAAGTTCCTGGCCAGCCTGAAACTGTACCTAGCTTATGTGTCTTGCTTTTTCTCTACCTGTTGCTCTGAAGTAGGACCTCCGGTTGGTAACCACTTTCCCTGTACGTCGGGGCTTTCGTGGTTCCTGGTCCTGTATGTCTAGCTTCAGGTTTGCCAGGGACTTGTAGTCCTCCTGGGATTCCAGTTATCCCTATTGGGTGTAAAGGGTCCCTGTAGGCTCGGTGTATATACTGGGGTGAGCCTGGTATGCTCCTCTGCCCCCTTTATGACTCCTTTTTTCCACTCGCCTTCGACCACACTCGGGCCCTCACTAGGCTTCAGTACTGCTGGAGGCTTAGCTTGCCTCACACAGCAGCCTGCGTGCTCCTCTCTGAGCACTAACTGTAGACTAAACAACTAGACTCGGAACTCAGCTGCCTGGCTCCACCTTCCCTTTATATATCCCTATCAGGGCTCCCTCTGCTGATATGAGGTGGAAGGTGGAGGTGTTTGCATGTAGTGAGGGCCTCTTGTGGAGAAATACATCTATGCACCCTTCTGGGTTCTGTGGCACCGTGCGCAGCAGGGCGCCACATGTGCGCATGTCTGCGTACTGTGTGTGCGTGCATATATGCGTACTGTATGTGTTCGAATGTCTGCGTACTGTGTGTGCACATCTCTCCGTACTTTATGTGTGCACATGTCTGCGTACTGTGTTTATGCGCGCATGTCTGCATACTGTGTGTGCAATTTTTTTTTTTACATTTTTTACCTTGTCCCACATTGGGACTTTCACTTTCTGCAGTCTGATCGCAGAAAATGGAGAACAACTTAGATGCAGAGGAGATGACGCCGGTTGGAATCCGGAATGACTTTGCGGTGATTGAGGCCTCAGTGGACTACAGAATGAGGAGGTATGGGTAGGATGGGGTACTTCCACATTACAGTTTGTGGATAACCAATGATCATCGTCTACTTGGAGAAAGGAGGTCCCCGCCCTCGAGTGAGTGACATATTATATGGAGCATTTGTTTGGTAACTATGAAGTTGATTTTTTCCTTTTGTACGGTACATTTAGGTATGTGTAGTAATCTGTGATTGAATGACCTTACTAATGATGTCATAACCAAACTCTTTATAAATTCAGACACCCGGCCGGAAACGAAGCGCTTTGCGCTCCACAATTAGTGCGGTGAGACGCATGCAATGTATCATTAGGACACATGCATCGGCTGCCATATACTATGATGGCCTATGCATGTGTCCACCTGGAATTCAAATGATGATAATTCTGGTATATTAATCAATCCGCCTCAGCTGATACTTCCCCCTGAGCCTCCTATATCTAGACCATACCAATAAATAGGCCAACTCTATAATAACCTCTTTAATTAATCAAGAAAACCAATAAATGCAAACAGAGGTTTCTTTAAAATTTAACAACTCTTTATTTCATACACCATTTAAAAACAAAAACTAAAAAAAGCATGGAAATATTGCAGTAGTGGGCATCTAGTGGCATGACCAGACATTAATCAAATCTTTATTCATAAACAGGATACATAATATACAAATCTTCAAAGTGCATAGTGCTAAGAGAGTATTATAATGTCACCATCTAATAAAGATGTTTTATATAAAAAAAGGCAGCAACTCTGTATTTTAATGATTAAGAATCCATACTTCACCATAATTTACTGAGTATCATTATCATCCTGTTACCTATCATACCAAGGGTGCTACATGAACACTAGACATTAAGCAAAGTCTAAACACATCATGACATAATATACCAATGTCCAGGGAGCACCATCACTTCAAACAGATCCTCATAAATTCTTATAAGATATAATTACCAAATAAAGAGTGGTCAGCTACACGAAAATGTCCCCCTTAACGCGCGTTTCGCATGAGCTTCTTCAAGATGGGGTGACGCAAGCATTATATACCCTACTTCATGTGCAGCATGTGATCATGCGCTGTCCCGCGAACACAGACAAAGCAAGCCAGAACCTCGGCGTCTGACATCAGGATCCCACAATCCTCTGCTTGACGCGTCAGAGCATAAGGCAGGGACTCCAACGTCAGTGAGACGCTCGTGGTTGCCAGGGCTGCACAGCACATCTGCGGACAAGCGCACACCACGCTGCAATCTAGAGGAACTTTAAATACATAGCAGACATCCAAACTATCTAACAGCGAAGATAGGCAGCTTAATAATTGCACAAAGCCATAAATAATTCAGAATCCCGCTCCATTATAAATAATTAGTAAACAAAAACATATATACATGGATAATTAAATACACCAAGCAGCATTATCACACATATTAATAAATCAATTGAACAATAAATAAATAATAAATATCTCCTAAAATAACCATCATTACCTATTTTAATAAATGTCACATTTTAATAGGTGTCACACTATGAAATTACCCCTGACAAAGCTGCTAGTGGGCAGCGACACGCGTTGGGTGACCACAGCAGGTATGCTGACTCTGACCTCTCAATAGTGCATATATATGCTTATATATATATATATATCATATTGCATTTTGCTAATTTTTTATATACTATTGTATCTCATAATTATAAATGTTTGCATATTGGGTTGTTGAGGATTACATTTATAGTCAGGATGATTAGGTGACTCTAGCAAGCATCCCTTACTTTGACTCCTAAATAATACTTATGCATATTGCATTTTACCCATATCTTAAATACTATTGCATTTTATAATCATGAATATTTGCACATTGGGCTATTATTGATTTACTTCATGGTCAGTAGTATATATATACAGTATATATATATTTTTTAAATCTAAAATTCAAAATGAATATTGATACCACAAATTACTAAGTACCTGTTTGTGCATGTTTGGGACCCTATACCCTTGCATGGGTTCTCCTTTTTTTAAATGTTTTTAATGTTTTTTTTGTGTGATTTATTGGTCTTTGTCAAATCCTTGTTTAATAAAATATTATATTTTTGCAATACAAGTATCTGGGTGTGCCCGGTAGATTTGAGCCACCCCCGTAGTGTTCGGGTTCGGTTCGTCGAACACCGGTATGTTCGTCGAACTGTTCGTCGAACACCATCGAACACCGTTAAAACCAATGGCAGGCAAACAAAAACACATATAAACACATAGAAAACACCTTCAAAGGTGTCCAAAAGCTGACAAACTGCTCAGAAGACATAACTAACACATGGAAAAGTGACAAGTACATATAGTCATGCGAAAAGAAAAGAGGTGGAGGAGTAAAAGGAGGGGGAGACACAGATATAGGCATGTCATGCCCTTTTAAAACCAAGAAAGGCTGGAGTAAAAATCTAAAATCAGCCTACCAACACCCAGACGTTGTGACAAGAAAATTAAAAAATGAAATATCTTTAGGTAGAATGGCGGTTCCATTCAGAACACTTTCCTTACAAGATGTAGTGGTATCCCCGTTGGGAGTCGTGCCCAAAACGGAACCCAATACATTCGGACTAATCCACCATTAGGTCAGGTCAGTAAACGACAACATCGACGCGGAACCAAGTACAGTAGTATATACTGTACATCCTTTGACATGGCAATCAGGCGGGTCAAGAAGTTGGGAAGGGGCACCCTAATGGCCAAAACAGACATTGAGGGGGTGCCTATTGGGCAGCTTCTGGGAAGGACCATACTATATAGATCGCTGTTTGCCCATGGGGTGCTCCAGATCCTGCTCACTATTTGAGGCGTTTAGTTGCTTCCTCGAATGGGTTGTCAAGGACGTTTCAAAGGGGCCACAGATTATCCATTACCTCGACAACTTCTTATGCCTGTGCCCAAAAGATTCACCACAGTGTGAATACACGCAGTAGTCCACCTGTGAGAAGGAAAGAGCTGGAGGGAGAGCGGACACCACAGAGCCGAGGGGTTAGATGGAGAACGGAAGAAGGAAAGAGGGCGAGGGAGGTAAGTGAGTACGGTGGAAGGCCGACCTGAGCTCCCCCACGTTCCTGCTGGACGGGGAACAGCCCTTGGAAGAAAAGCCGCTTGCGCATCCCTTTGAGGTTACGGGCGTGAGCGGGCAGAGGGACTTCGCTGGAGTGTGAAGCCGACACGGCCTGTCCGTTCCTGCCCTTGCGACCTCCGTGTTGCCGGGTTTGTGCCAGAGCCGAGGTGGACCCTGACGGCCAGCCCCCCTCTCCCAAAACTGGTGCCTGTCCGCTGGTGGGTCGAGACCCCCCGCGGTGGAGGCAGGTCTAATCTCTGTAATTTAAATTGGCTCTGTAATTTGATTGAGTACACTTTAAATCCTTTTATAAGGATCTATTGGAGGGCAAGTCTGATGCCAGCAGCTGCTGTAATTCCAGCTCCAGTAGCGTCCACTAAACTGCTGCTGTTAAAAAGCTTTTATAAGGATCGAGCTTGGTGGAACACCGCAAGGCGTGCTACCACCAGTCCCAGCCCCCTTGCCTTGGAGCGCCTCCCCGATGCTCTTCACTGAGTTTCCCGGGGGCCCGAAGCGTTTCCTTTGAAAAAATTAAGTGTCCAAACCACAGGTGGTGTAGCTTTCTTAACAGCTGGGCTACTCCACTGACTAGCAGACACTGCTACTAGGCCCAAAGTATTACCTGGGCTAGATGCAGTTAAAAATTTGTAATTAGATCTACAGGCGATGGCTACTCCGCTGACTAGCAGACACTGAAGCTTTGGAGCAGACCTCTGATTCACAGGCTACAGTATCAGTAAACAGCTCTTCAGACTCAACCATCTGTGTTATCCCAAGCCATAGTGTATGTAGTTTCTTACGGTTAAAAGGGGGGGGGGAGACCTCGCATTGATGATGCCAATGTCATGTAAAACACAGCAAGGGGACTCCAAAAAGAGTCTCCATTTTTTCCAAAAATTGTGGCACAGACAACACTTAAGTGGCATCAATTGTCCCAGAGTTGCTTAAAATGGTTGGTGAGGTGATTTTCCAAAATCCTCAAGCTTTTAGTCTCCCCAGGATGACACAGGGGTAGAAAAGTCCTTGCGGATTCATGATTTGTTCATCTTTATGAACGTGAGTCTGTCTACATTCTCAGTGGACAGCCGTGTTCGCTTATCTGTCAGCACACCACCATTAGCGCTGAACACACATTCAGAGAGAACGCTGGCTGCGGGGCATGACAAGATCTCCAAGGCGTGAGTGGCGAGCTCCGGCCATTTTTCCAGATTGGAAGCCCAAAATGAGCAAGGGTCCAGTGACACAGTCATAGCTTCGATGTTCACTTGGAGATACTCCTGTACCATCCTCTCTAGGCGTTGACTATGTGTCAGACTTCTTGTCTCCTGTGGCCTTGCAAAGGATGGTCTAAAAAAGTGGTGAAATGATTCCAAAAAATTGCTGTTACCAGCAGATACTGTGTTACTGTTACGGTTTGAGTGAAGACTCGACAGTCCCACGGTTGGCAAGTTAGAACTGTGAGATTCACTACGTGCACCACAGGTGTTTTGTGGAAAAGCACATGTAAGATTCTGCAACAGCCTCTGCTGATACTCCTGCATGCGTGAATCCATTTCTATGGCAGGAATTATTTTAGCAAATTTACTTTTATACCGGGGACCTAAGAGTGTGGCAACCCAGTAGTCGGCATTACTTCGAATTCTGACAATCCGAGGGTCATGTTGCAGGTAGTGCAGCAAGAAGGCACTCATGTGTCTTGCGCATCCAGGAGCACCAAGTCCTTGTTGTGTTGGTGGCGAGGTAAGAATCATGATTCCTTCCTCTGCCCTCTCCCCCCAACCTCGCACAACAGAAATGTGATCAAGGTCTCCCTCATCTGATGAGTCTTCCATGCCCATTGCCAGTTCGTCCTCCAATTCTTCCTGGGCTCCTGCACCTTCCTCAACAGTTTGGCTGCTACAATGCACCCTGGTTAATCCCTCTCCCCCACCCTCCCATGCCTGTGTAACAGTGGGGAAGGACGTAGCCTTCTTTCGGTACTAAAGTAGTTAAAGAAAGTGTTCCCGTAGTTAGACCAAGCTAAGGGGTTAGCTTTAGTGGTCCAGTCAGTAGAGTAGAAGGGGAACTTAGTGCCCTGAGTGATATAGAGCTTGTTCCTGACATAATTCCTTGTGGGCTGCAGTACCTGTAAACAGCCACAAGATGCCACTGTCCTGGGTGTAGATGTCAGGTTGAGTCTGCTAGCAGTGTTACAGACAGAAATGGGTTAATGCTGTGTGATGACAGCTCACTGAGGGTGGGCACATTAGGAAAATCTCTGTTTAGTTTCCAGGATCAAGAAGTGATTGTTCAGTAAGAGATAGGACAGTGAACTGTGCGGGCAGCCTGACTATATAGTGGCTGCTAGGGTAGACGGGAGCTCCATACCCTCAGACAGTGGGATCACCAGTGTGAAAGTCTCCCTACACAAGAGCAAGAGTCCTGTTAGCCGGCAGGAGAAACTCAAAGGAAGTATTGAGGACCCGGGGCACTTCTAGTCTGCAGGAAGCAGAGGAAGATAAATAGGACTCCAGGCTAAGACGTGGGGGAGAGATATCGGATCCAGATCACTGTTGGTATTGCAGAAGAGTCTCTTGGGCTACAGATTAGAGTCACAGAGATGCTTCACTTAAAGAGGGAACCAGGGCTGAAGATGTTGCCAGAGCCTGTGAGAGAGATAATAACCTGTCGTGCCTTATCAATTATATCTGCCTGTAAATACTGTACATATTCCTCTTCCCCAAGTAAAGTCCCAGCTATGGTTAAGAATCTCGTGTCCTCTGAATTTATTGCTGCCCTGGTCCCGGAAGAGAAATGCCTGGAGACAACCGCAATCGGATGGTTTGAAGTAAGTGGAGAGCACCACATACACAGCCACACAGCCACACATCAGAGGGAGGACACGAATTGTCTGTAGGGTGCCAGAGCGAGGGGGGGCTACAGCTCGCCCACGACTACCTCGCTGGGGCACCTTACACCTGCCACCTTGGTGCTGCCGACCGTCTGGACCTTGGAGATGTCATCCCTTCATACGACTCCTCCTCTACTTCCTCCACCTCCTCTTGTCCCACCACCTGACTCCGAATTCTGTTTAATGTGTGCTCCAGTATGTAAATCACCGGAATAGTCATGCTGATAATGGCATCGTCAGCACTAAACATCTTCGTCGCCATTTCAAAACTGTGCAGAAGGGTGCATAGTTCCCTGATCTGAGACCACTCCTGCAGCGTGATTTGTCCCACCTCTGGATCTCGTTGTCCCAGGCTATACGTCAGAACGTATTGCACCAGGGCTTGTCGGTGCTGCCACAGTCGCTGCAACATGTGCAGAGTTGAATTCCACGGTGTCGGCACATCGCATTTCAGCCGGTGAACTGGCAGGTCCAACGACTTCTGTAGAGATGTAAGTCGTTGAGCTGCGGGATGCGAACGGCGGATGTGAGCACACAGCGACCGTGCCCTCTGCAGAAGGCCGTCTAGTCCGGGATAGTGAGCTAAAAATTGTTGGACAACCAGGTTCAACACGTGAGCCATACAAGGCACGTGTGTGACATTGCCCCGGCGAAGGGCCGCACCCAGGTTTGCAGCATTGTCGCACACAGCCTTCCCTGGTTGCAGGTCCAGTGGAGACAACCATTCATGAAACTGGGTCTCCAGAGCTGACCACAACTCCTCAGCTGTGTGACTCACATTTCCCAGACATTTCAAAGTAAAAACCGCCTGATGCCGTTGAGCCCTGCTGCCAGCATAGTAAGGAGGTGTGCAGGATTCCTTCTGCGCAGTTAGAAAGCGGGTGGCATTACTAGACAGGCTTTGGGTGCAGGTGGAGGACCGAGAGGAGGTTGAGGATGCAGAAGCAGTGGAGGAACTTCTAGATAAAGAGGATTGACGCACAACTCGTGGGGACCGCAAGACTTGGACAGCAGCCCCTTGTCCTGCTGTCACAATAGTTACCCAGTGCCCAGTCAGCGACATGTAACGCACCTGTCCATGCCTACTCGACCAAGTGTCTGTGGTGAAAAGCACCCTGTCACACACAGAGTTTTCTCAAAGAAGCGGTGATGTTGTGTGCGACATGCTGGTGTAGCGCAGGCACACCTTTCTTTGAGAAGTAGTGCCGACTGGGCATCTGGTACTGGGGCACTGCGACGGACATAAGGACATAAGGACTCGAAAATCCTCTGTGTTCACCAGGTGGAAAGGCAGCATTTTAGTAGCCAACAGCTTGCAGATGGTGAAATTCAACCTCTTAGCTTTGTCATAGCTAGGAGGAAATGGTCTTTTACTTGTCCACATCTGAGGGACCGAGGGCTGAATGTTGTGCTTAGACGGGGTTGAGTAGGGTGTCCCCAGCAAACTGCCGGTCTGTGAGGAAGATACAGGCGGACATGTTAGGTTGCCTTGATCCGAAGGTGGTGCTCTCGATGTCGGAGAGTGCTCAACACCAGCTGGTGTTTCCACCTCCAAAGAAAATGATGACCTGCCAATCACGCTGGCTGTTGTGGGTAAGGAGGTGGCAGGTCCCAAAACAGGTGTGACTGCTGTCCCCCCAGTCACAGAGGATGAAGAGGCCGCGGATGCACAAGATGTGGCAGACGGCGGCTGGCCCGGCTGGCTAGGCCGCATTGTAGCACAGTGAGCTTCCCACTGCAACTTATGCTTCATGTCCATGTGCCGGTTCATGCATGAAGTACTCAAACTATGTATTTTTTGGCCTCTACTTAGCTTTTTCTGACATATGTTACAGATAACACGAGTTGGGTCATCTTTATCGATCTGAAAAAATGCCCAGGCTATGCAAGGCTTAGCACCCATGCGACCTGAAGAGCCACCACGACTTGTGGTCAGAGGCAGAGTTGTGTTTGAGGATGCAATTGTTGACATGCTTCCAGTACTACGTCTCTGTCCAGGAAGGCGCAACCTGACCTCGTCGTCACTAGCATCCTCCTCCACCTCCTCTGCTGACCTCATCGACTGGCTGACTGTGTGTTATCACACCCGTCGTCCTCAGAGCCAACTTGTTCCTGCCCTGACAAAAAACTAAAGTTGTCGCTCCAATCAGTTATTTGAGTCCCATCATCGTCTTCCTCATTGTCTCCACCAACAGGAGTTACAGTTTGGGAATGAGGGTCTACATTATGGTCAACCTTCTGCGTCTGGTCCTGGATCCGACTCATAAAGATTCTGGGCATCAGTGCAGATCATTTCCTCGTCTGGATTCGCAGAAGCTCTGGAGCCGACCTCTGATTCCCAGGCTATAGTATGAGTAAACAGCTCTGCAGACTCAACCATCTGTTCTACCTCATACTCAGACGGGCAGCTGGAGATTTGGGAGCTGTGAGGAAGCAAGTGCGATTGGGGTGACACCTCTGAGGACTGGAGTATTTGTGATGTTGAAGTTGAGGTGGAGGAGAGCCCACTTAAAGGAGCACTTGATATCCGTTGAAGCACCTGCTGTTTTTGTGCCTCATCTGGAATTTGTAGCGATTGGCGTGGCCGTAAGAAAGGGATCTTATCACATTGTCCGCTAAAAGAAGTAGACATTTTAGTTTGGCTGGAAGATGGTCTTTCTTCTGCAGATGTTACTGTTGCTTTAACACCTACCCCACGGACACAACCTTTTTTCCCCTTCCCAACACGCCTATTCCCCTTTCCACCAGCAGCAGGCCTTTTTCCACTCATTTTTGGTGGTTAACTAATTCACAACTCTGGAGTTGTTTGCACAAAAAAACAATGGATGGGAACCGAGCAGAGCTGAGTGGCCAAACTGTGGTATTAGGCCAAAAGTATTGGCTGGGTTAGATGCAGATAAAAATGATATTGAATTTGCAACCTGGTGGAGGTTAGTATAGATGGACTAATAGAATAAGTCCCACACACTGCTAGAAGCTGAAATATTTTTTCAGAGCTAGATGCAGAAAAAAATGATATTGAATTTGCAACCTGATGGAGGTTAGTATAGATGGACTAATAGACCAAGTCCCACACACTGCTAGAAGCCCAAATATTTTTTCAGAGCTAGATGCAGATAAAAATTATTTTTAATTTGCAACCTGGTGGAGGTTAGTATAGACGGACTAATAGACCAAGTCCCACACACTGCTAGAAGCCGAAATATTTTTTCAGAGCTAGATGCAGAAAAAAATTATATTGAATTTGCAACCTGATGGAGGTCAGTATAGATGGACTAATAGACCAAGTCCCACACACTGCTAGAAGCCCAAAAATTTTTTCAGAGCTAGATGCAGATAATAAATATTTTTAATTTGCAACCTGGTGGAGGCTAGTATAGATGGACTAATAGACCAAGTCCCACACAGTGCTAGTAGCCCAAATATTTTTTCAGAGCTAGATGCAGATAAAAATTATTTTTAATTTACAACCTGGTGGAGGTTAGTATAGATGGACTAATAGACCAAGTCCCACACACTGCTAGAAGCCCAAATATTTTTTCAGAGCTAGATGCAGAAAAAAATTATATTGAATTTGCAACCTGATGGAGGTCAGTATAGATGGACTAATAGTCCAAGTCCCACACACTGCTAGAAGCCCAAATATTTTTTCAGAGCTAGATGCAGATAAAAATTATTTTTAATTTGCAACCTGGTGGAGGTTAGTATAGATGGACTAATAGACCAAGTCCCACACACTGCTAGAAGCTAAAATATTTTTTCAGAGCTAGATGCAGAAAAAAATTATATTGAATTCGCAACCTGATGGAGGTCAGTATAGATGGACTAATAGAACAAGTCCCACGCACTGCTAGAAGCCCAAATATTTTTTCAGAGATAGATGCAGATAAAAATTATTTTTAATTTGCAACCTGGTGGAGGTTAGTATAGATGGACTAATAGACCAAGTCCCACACACTGCTAGAAGCCGAAATATTTTTTCAGAGCTAGATGCAGAAAAAAATTATATTGAATTTGCAACCTGATGGAGGTTAGTATAGATGGACTAATAGAACAAGTCCCACACACTGCTAGAAGCCCAAATATTTTTTCAGAGATAGATGCAGATAAAAATTATTTTTAATTTGCAACCTGGTGGAGGTTAGTATAGATGGACTAATAGACCAAGTCCCACACACTGCTAGAAACCGAAATATTTTTTCAGAGCTAGATGCAGAAAAAAATTATATTGAATTTGCAACCTGATGGAGGTCAGTATAGATGGACTAATAGACCAAGTCCCATACACTGCTAGAAGCCCAATTATTTTTTCAGCGCTAGATGCAGATAAAAATTATTTTTAATTTGCAACCTGGTGGAGGTTAGTATAGATGGACTAATAGACCAAGTCCCACACACTGCTAGAAGCCGAAATATTTTTTCAGAGCTAGATGCAGAAAAAAATTATATTGAATTTGCAACCTGATGGAGGTCAGTATAGATGGACTAATAGACCAAGTCCCATACACTGCTAGAAGCCGAAATATTTTTTCAGTGCTAGATGCAGATAAAAATTATTTTTAATTTGCAACCTGGTGGAGGTTAGTATAGATGGACTAATAGACCAAGTCCCACACACTGCTAGAAGCCAAAATATTGTGGCGACGGGGAAAATGGCTGGGTCTTATAGGGCAAGGACATGTGACATACACTGCCAATGACACATGCCCTTGCTTGTGTGAAAAAAAGCACTTCGCTACGTGTGTGCGCTGCTGATAGGCTGATAGATTGCACCTCCCCATTGTAAATGCGGGAAAGAGAAAAAAAAATGGAGATCTTCATTATTCCTGCAGAGATCCATCCCCTGCCCCTCCCCCGCCCCGCTGTACAGTCAAACTGCGTATTAACATTAATTTTCAGCATTACTGAGAAAAAATCCAGATATGATTTTGGTGCACGAACAGTTATCGAACATAACCTCGAACAGCCGAATTTTTTTCAAATCGTTCGTGTTCGCCGAACGGCTCGAACACCGCCCAAAACAGCTCGAATTTGAGATTGGCGAACAGTTCGAGTCGAACACCGCTCATCTCTAGTCTCCATACTCAGTCCCCAGCCGCCACTATTTGTCCCGGTAACCTTCCCCACACTTTTCTTAGCCAGGCCTGCTTTAGGGCAGCATTGGACGAGCCCACCAGACAACTAGATTCCTCCGGTGGGCAATGGCTTCTCCATCAGGGGAGTTGAGAGTGCCAAGGTGAGGAGCATGATGATGATGATAGAAGTTAGCATCTGCTTTGCTTTCTTGGAATGCAAGCGTAAGTGTGCAGCCTGCCACCCACCCACCAACCATGTCATGGCTGCTTCGGCGGCCTGGTATCCATACTCAGTCCCCAGCCATTTGGCGGCTGGGTGTCCACACTTGGTCCCCAGCCGCCAGGGGGCGGCCGGGTGTCCATACTCGGTCCCCAGCCGTCCCTAGTTGTCCCGGTGCGCCTTATACACAAGCGTGCATACCAAAACATTACCTGTGCCCTCCCCAGTGCATTTAGTGGGAAGGACAGCCTATTCCGCTGTAGTGTGTGGACGCCAACCCCCTGTTTATTGCATATGCGAAGATGCCTCCCGCCCTGCACCTGTCATTGCAGACTTGCAACTATCCCCGTTCAAGTCCTTGTCCCAGGGCAGTGTTCAATTGTACCTCCCCCATTCCTTGCAATGCAAATGCAAGCATGCAGCCTGCCACCCACCGACCCCCAAGCTGCAATACCATATTGCTTGCTTGCTTGCACTTGAAATTGGGCCTTTTAGGCATGTGGAGGCGGAATCTGGCCTCCACATCATGGCTGCGTCGGCAACCTGGTACCCATGCTCAGTCCCCAGCCGCCCGGTGGCCAAGTGTCCATACTTGGTCCCCAGCCGCCCCGTGGCCGGGTGCCCACACACGGTCCCCAGCCGCCTGGGAGCGGCCGGGTGTCCATAAACGGTCCCCAGCTGCCCCAATTTGTCCCGTGCACCTTATACACTAGCGCGCATACCAAAACATTATCTGTGCCCTCCCCAGTGCATTTAGTGGGAAGGACAGCCTAACCACAAACACATGGACAAGTGAATGTTGCCAGGGATGATCCATCTCACTAACGCCTTCACACTGGGTTAATATTGTGGAAGCCGGGACACAGTTGGACACTGGGATGCAACACGTTCTCCAGACATAGAGGATTGTGGGTCCTGGGTCAATCAGGCTTCAACACAAAGTTCAGAAGGTAGACAGCAGCAGTGGTCGGCCTCCTACACAATGAGTAAATTATTCATGATCATGAGAACATCCATCTCCTTAGCTTTCTGTTCCTTGGAATGCAAGCGCATGTATGTAGTAGCGGCTAGGCCTGAGGTGGTCATCGTTTTGGCGCATATCCTACCTCCTCCGAGGATTGCTGGATGTTTTCCTGCTGCTATCCCAGTTCTATGACTCCCCTTAAAACAAAGCTTCAGGTGACGAATGATGGATGAGGTGGTGGCAAAGGAGAAAGAGCAGGAGGAACAGGGACCATTCACATCAATATCAGGCCAGTCAACCACACATGTCTTGTAGGATATGTTTCTGTAACAAAAGGAGCGGTTCGGCTGCGCAGTTATAGGGCATACAGTAAGTGCAATGCCTACCAAAAATTTCGAGGCACTCCAATGCCCCTTGGAAGTGACATGGAGGTCAGGGGGACTTAACTAAACCGTTTTTTCCATTTATAGCAACTGGGTCTCCTGTACACTGTTGGCATAATCAGTAAATGGAAGGCTTTCCAAAAATTATGAGAAACTGCAATGCCCCTTGAAACAGACGTGGATTACAGCGTACTAAAGTCCTTCTACCCATTATTGGGGAGTGGGTCTCCCTTAGTGTTCGCCTATGCATTGAAAAGCAAAAGCTGACTAAAATTAGGAGGAAATGCAATGCCAGTTGGAAGAGTCGTGGAGATTAGAGGTAATTAAAAACAACATTTCAATGCCCCTTGGAAGAGCTGTTGGGCATTATTGGGGAGTGGGTCTCCCATAGTCTTTGCCTATGCCTTCGAAGCAAAAGCTGCCAAAAATTAGGACGGAGGAACTTGCAATGCCCCTTACAAGAGCCATGCAGTACAGCATATTAAAAACATTATTCCCATTATTGGGGAGTGGGTCTCCCATAGTCTTTATCTATGCCTTCCAAGCAAAAGCTGCCAAAAATTAGGACGGAGGAACTTGCAATGCCCCTTACAAGAGCCATGCAGTACAGCATATTAAAAACATTATTCCGATTATTGGGGAGTGGGTCTCCCATAGTCTTTGCCTATGCCTTCCAAGCAAAAGCTGCCAAAAATTAGGATGGAGGAACTTGTAATGCTAGCAACACGGACCACGGTCACCCTGGTGGTATAGTGGTGGTGGAGGCTGAGGATTAGGAGAAGAGCAAAAAACAGCCGAAATGAGGAAGCGTATACCCATGTGTGTGTGTGAAGCGGTGCATGAGAATACACCGAAATAACAAAGTGGATTTCACTTTATGTTACTCTGCTGTCATTTGGGGGTGATGAGAAGTCTGGCCCAGTCCAGCCCTTGTTCATTTTCATAAGGATCAGCTTGTCAGCATTATCAGTTGACAGGCGAGTGCACTTATCAGTTATAATTCCCCCAGCGGCACTAAAAACACGCTCCGATAACACGCTGGCGGCAGGTCAGGCCAGGACCTCCAAGGTGTACAGAGCGAGTTCATTCCAAGTGTCCAGCTTGGATACCCAATAATTAAAAGGCAGAGAGGAATCACGGATGATGCTGGTACGGTCGGCAAGGTACTCCCTCACCATCTTTTGAAACTTTCCACTCCTTGTGAGAGTACCCCGCGCCTCAGGGCCTGTAAGCTGGGTGAGTCTCAGAAAACTGTCCCAGAACGTTGACAGTGTACCCCTGCCTCTGCTGGATTGGAGTTGAGTCTCTCTTGCATGTACGCCTTGGTTGGGCAACGAACTGTGACCTCTGCCGCTAGCGTGTTCAGATGGTAATTTTTTTAACAGTTCTGCAGCAAGGGCCTTTTGGTACTGCCCCATTTTTGTAGACCTCTCCACCTCAGTTATAAGAGAGTGAAAGTTCTCCTTGAAGCGGGGGTCTACAAGTGTCACCAACCAGTAATGACTGTCATCCAACATTTTGACAATGCGAGGGTCACGGTTAAGGCAGCATAACATAAAGTCAGCCATGCGTGCCAGACTGGTAACGGGCAAGACTTCCGTGTCCTCACCAAGATGACGACTGACCATGCTCTCCTCCTCCTCCTCCTCTTCCTCCTCCCCCCTGTCCTCAGGCCACCCATGCTGAACCAACGGTATGACAGTTGTAGAGGTACTACCGTCTACAGCGCATGATACCAGCTCCTGTTCTTCCTCCTCCTCCTCCTCTACCTCATTGTCCCCCAATGCACGTTGGGATGAGATGAGGCTGGGCTGTGTGTAATCGGCCTCTACGGCTTCTTGATCCATCTCATCATACTCTGGCTGCAATGCCTCCTCTTTAATTCTCTGCAAAGAGCGTTGCGAAAGACAGACAAGTGGGATGCTGATGCTAATGATGGCGTCATCGCCACTCATCATCTTGGTGGACTCCTCAAAGTTTGTTAGGATGGTACATATGTCAGACATCCAGGTCCACTCCTGAGGTCTTATGTGTGGAGTCTGACCTGATTATCGATGACTTTGTTGCAGCTGGTACTCCACAACTGCTCTCTTCTGCTCACAAATCCTTTGCAACATGTGGAGAGTAGAGTTCCAACGTGTGGGGACATCACACACCAGTCAGTGTGCCGGAAGCTGCAAACGCTGTTGCAACACAGCAAAGGCGGCGGAAGCTGTAGCCGACTTGCGAAAATGAGCTGACAGGCGGCGTACTTTGACTAGCAGAACTGGCAACTCTGGGTACAATTTAAGAAACCGCTGAACCACGAGGTTAAGCACATGAGCCAGGCATGTTACGTGTGTGATCTCTCCTCGCCTCAGAGCCGCCACCAGGTTACGTCCATTGTCACACACGACCATGCCTGGATGTAGGTTCAGCGGTCTCAGCCACAGAACTGCCTGCTCTTTCACAGCTGTCCACAACTCACAAGCAGTGTGAGGTTTATCACCTAAGCTTATGAGTTTCAGCACAGCCTGTTGCCGCTTGGCTGAGGCAGTACTGCAGTGCTTCCAGCTTGTAACTGATGTGGTGATATCTGAGATGGAGGCTGAACATGAGGAGGAGGAGGAGGATGATGCGCAGGAGCTGTACACTGTGGGGACAAATCTGACTGACATAGGGCCCGCAATCCTCGGTGTGGGGAGGATGTGTTCCGTCCCAAAGTCCGACTGGATCCCGGCTTCCACTATGTTTACCCAATGTGCCACAAGCATTTGTCCACCTGTCCGTTGTCAGGTGGACTCTCCCAGTAACTGTGTTGTTGAGCGCACGGCAGATGTTTTGGGACACGTGCTTGTGTAGTGCGGGGATGGCACACCGGGCAAAATAGTGTCGGCTGGGGACCGAGTACCGAGGGACGGCCACCGCCATAAGGTTGCGGAAGGATTCCGTCTCCACCAGCCTAAAAGGCAGCATTTCCAACGCAAGCAGTCATGAAATGTGTGAATTTAGGACTGTGGCCTGTGGGGCGTTGGCTGCGAATTTGCGCTTTCGTTCAAAGGTCTGGGATATGGACAATTGAATGCTGCGGTGGGACATTGATGCTGTTTCTTCTGAAACTGCCATAACAAGTGAAGACTGAGAGGAGGGGGCATCTTTGCATGCAGTATGGACAGGGGATTGCCTTGCACGCACAACAGGGGGTTCTCTTACACGCACAACAGCGGAAGAAGCAGTGGTGACACCCGCTCACACTGGTCGTGGACCCTGGGGTTCGCCCCACAAAGTCGGGTGCTTTGCTGACATGTGCCTGATCATGCTGGTGGTGGTCAGGTTGGTAGTTTTGTCACCTCTGCTGATGCTGGCCTGGCAGGTGGTACAAATGGCCTTTTTGGGGTTATCAGCAGAGTCTTTAAAAAAATTCCAGACTCTGGAAGACCTACCGGTTGTACTGGCAACGTCCCTCGTGTTGGTGTTACGGGAAACGGTTGCCCGCCTTCTGTCTGTGGCCACCACACTGCTTCTTCCTGCATGTTGGGGTACTCTGCCTCCCTCCCCCTGTGTGCTGATGGCTTCACTCTGCGTGTCCTCCTGCCACGTTGGGTCAGTTACTAGATCATCCACCACCTCCTCCTCTTCCACTTCCACACCACGGTCCTCCTCCTCACTTCGTGGCAATTGTGTCTCGTCATCGTCCACCTCTTGTGAAAAATTGCCAGCGTCGCCTTCCTGTGGCCGTGGTTGTTCAAATGTTTGGCCATCGCTACATGGGATCTCCTCTTCCACCACTTCAAGTGGAGCAGGCAAGGGGCCCAAATATGGAAATGGACCAGTGAACAGCTATTCAGAGTGTCCAACTGTGGGATCAGTTGCTGTCTGACGACACTCGGCATGGTGGGAGGAAGGAGCATCAGGGTGAGGAGGAGTATGCGGTCGAGACTCACGGCAACTAAGACTTGACCATGTGGAAGACAGACCAGAGGTGGTGGTGCCCAGGTAAATGGAAGTATTATCTGCTATCCAATTAATAACCTGTTCACACTGATCAGTTTGCAATAGTGGTGTTGTTGTGTGCTTCCATAGTAATTCGGTCAAGAACTGGGAGCGAGAAGATGTGGCTGTTGGTTTTGGCACATTTTCACCTTGGCCACGGCCCCGTCCTCTGCACGCACAATCACCAGAACGTCCAGTTCCACGTCCCTTGCCACGCGCCTTGCGTATTGTAAATGAAGTAAAATAGCTTACACTCACACTATCAATGGCAAAAGGGTAATAAAAAGGAGATTTGAACCGTGGAAGAGGAAAACCCCAGTTCTAGTACTCTGGCCTACATTAGAATCTTTTAAACAGATATATTTGTGTCTGAACAGTCAGCGAGACACTCAAACGGTTTTTTTTTGTGGAAAAAAGGCAAAAAGGTGGATTACACCCAGATTTGAACCGTGGAAGAGGAAAACCACAGTTCTAATTTCCTGGTGTATACCAGACTTTTTAAAATAGATATATTTGTGTCTGAACAGTCAGCGAGACACTCAAACTGTTTTTTTTTATGTAAAAAAAGGCAAAAAGGTGGATTACACCCAGATTTGAACCATGGAAGAGGAAAACCGCAGTTCTATTTTTCTGGCCTACACCAGAATCTTTTAAACAGATATATCTGTGTCTGAACAGTCAGCGAGACACTCCAACTGTTTTTTTTTTATGTTAATAAGGCAAAAAGGTGGATTACACCCATATTTGAACCGTGGAAGAGGAAAACCACAGTTCTAATTTCCTGGCGTATACCAGACTTTTTTAAATAGACATATTGTGTCTGAACAGTCAGCGAGACACTGAAACTGTTTTTTTAATGCAAAAAAGGCAAAAAATTGGATAATGCAGAGATTTGAACCGTGGAACTGGAAAATCACAGCTCTAGTTATCTGGCCGAAACCAGACTCTTTTAAACAGATATATTTGTGTCTGAACACTCACAGACACACTCAATTTTTTTTTTGGGGGGGGGGGGAATACCAAAAGGTTAATAAGACGGGTATTTGTACAGTCTGACTGAGGAAAAAAAAAAAAGAGGATTGGCACATCTAATGGATGTTCCATTTCTGGGGTGGCTGAGGGCTGTTCTTATTAGGCTGGGAAGGGAACAATATCCATGGATCTTCCCAGCCCAATAACATCAGCCTCCAGCTGTCTGCTTTAGCAGGTTATTAAAAATAGGGGGGACCCCACGTAAATTTTTTTTAGGGTCCCTCCATTTTTAATAACCAGCAAATGCAAAGCAGAAAGCTGGGGGCTTATATTAATAGGCTGGGAAGGTACATGGATATTGGCCCCGTCCGAGCATCATAAGACCATCTCACAGCTGTTTACTATCCCTTGGCTGGTTATTAAAAATAGGGGGGACCCTGCGTCGCTTTTTTAAATTATTCATTTCTTTTTTTTACACTGCCCCAATGCCAGTCAGAGAACAATATTGGTGCTGCCTCTGATCCAGCGGTTTTACAGGCTGGGGCATGGGTGGCGCAGGCCAATCACAGCCATGCCGATACTTAGCATGTCTGTAATGGCTGCAGAAGTGCTCACAGCCTAAAAGCTTTTTGATTGGCTGCCCTGCAGCCTTTCATCAAACTCTGTTCGGGACCAAACTCGAACAGTAAAACAGACTACTGAGAAAAAGTCAGTATTCGTAGTTTGACACAGGTCCCAAGGTGTCCAGTACGAACCCCAAATTTTACAGTTCGAGTTCGTTCATCTCTAATGTTGATTCATTTTATATTGGCATGTGCCATCTATAGAATCGAGGGTAGCAATGCAAGGGACATTGGTGCAGGAAGACAGTGGCCACAAGGGAAACAACCATTCATGTGACCCGTAGTAACACAGGCAGTACGGGGTCCTGGGTTCAAATCCCACCAAGGACAACATCTGCAAGGAGTTTGTATGTTCTCCCCATGTTTGTGTGGGTTTCCCCTGGGTTCTCCGGTTTCCTCCCACGCGCCAAAGACATACTGATAGGGAATGTAGATTGTGAGCCCCAATGAGGACAGTGCCCATAATGTCTGTAAATTGTCTGAATTGTAAAGCGCTGCGGAATATGTTGGCGCTATATAAATAAAAGCATTATTATTATTATTATTATTATTATGGACGAGGTGTATAATGACTTTTGATGTCTTTCAAATTATTGCACCATCTTGATGTCATCAATGGGACATCTGAAAAATGTCTAGCTAAGAAAGGTTCAGTAAGCAAGATTGACCAATGTTTGGACAATACACATCTCATCATATACCATTTATGGTTAAGAGTAGAAATAAATCTAATTTTTACAATCATGGTTCTCCTGTTTCTTCATGGGATCTAGAAACTGGTTACATGGGGACTTTTTAGCTCTATTATATCGTTGTTTAATACATCTTTGGCTATAGCCTCTTTCTTCTAATCTGGATTTTAAGTCTTTATCCTGCCTTTCGAAATTGTCAGATGAACAAATCCGCCTCATCCTAAGGAACTGACCAAATGGGACAGCTTTATAGTGTAAACACTATGAGCAGATGTAGCTTCTAATAAAGAATTAACTGATATAGTTTTTCTGTAGACATTAGTAGGTAGGTGTTTTGTCAACCTCCAAACTGATATCCAAAAATGTATCTCTCCTTGCATCAAATTTATACGTGAATCTAATGTTTAAAGATTGATACTGAGCTGGCTTATGAACTGCTCCAACTGCGCTGTTGTCCCTCGCCAAAATATCAAAAGATCATCAATATATCTTAGTCAGCACTTAACACCTGTCGTCAATAATGTTCCTCTCCCAGTACCCCAGAATCTCCCAGTACCCCATAAAGAGGTTGGTGTACAAAGGCGAGTAAGAAGCGGAACCCCTCCAGTTCACCATCATGTTTAATGGATGTATATAGCAAATCAACATCTGCTATCACCAGTACCATATTAGTTTCCACAAACATCCCATCTACCCTGTTAAGGTCGTCCGTTATGTCCTTGATATATGTTTCCACTATAAAGGCTGCCCTGGTTGGTCAGTTCCTCAGGATGAGACAGATCTGTTCATCCAACAATAATTTTGAAAGGCAGACTAAAGACTTAAATCCAGATTTGAAGACAGGCTATAGCCAAAGATGTATTAAACAAGGATATAATCGAGCTAAAAAGACCCAATGTAATTAGTTGCTAGTGCTACATCCCATGAAGAAAATTTGATTTATTTCTACTTTTAACCATGAATGATATACAATGAGGTCTGTTTTGAGCAAACATTGGTCAGTCTTGCTTACTGAACCTTTCTTAGCAATACATTTATCAGATGCTCCATTGATGACATCAAGATGGTGCAATAATTTGAAAGACATGCCTATCAAAAGTCATTATACCCCTTGTCCATTACATCCCTCTGGGACTAACGGTCCCAGAAATGGTTGTCTTCCTTGTGGCCACTGTCCTGTATGCACCAATGTCTCTCGCATTGCTACCTTTGATTCTGCAGATGGCACCTGTCAATATAAAATTAATCAGCATATATCCTGTCCTAAAAATTTATGTGGGACTTACATCTAGAGAGTTAAGAGTCAGCGTGAGGGACATTGATGCTGCCAGGACAGTTGAAAATATCATATAGCTCAAAACTATACTACG
The DNA here is from genome assembly GCF_046119375.1 of Phyllobates terribilis. Taxonomy (NCBI): domain Eukaryota; kingdom Metazoa; phylum Chordata; class Amphibia; order Anura; family Dendrobatidae; genus Phyllobates; species Phyllobates terribilis. Next base: position 745,107,525 of record NW_027362762.1, read on the forward strand.
CCACTTGAGAACACACCATGATTGTTGTAACGGGGCCGGGTGGTGGAACCACTGTGCCTTGGAACAAGGAGGGACCCCGAGGGGCAGGTGTTAGTCTGGGGACGACCTTGAAATAGAGCAGGTGGCTCCCACGAGTCAGATAGCGGGGACTGACCGGTGTAGCGGGTGGACACAACAGGAGGGTAGCAGTCTCTGGGTGAGCAGGCGGGTGGTCACGGCAAGTGACGGCAGAACGGGTAAGAGTCTCTTGGCAGGCAGGCAGGTGGTCACGGCAAGTGACGGCAGGGCAGGTAAAAGTCTCTTGGCAGGCAGGCAGGTGGTCATGGCAAGTGACGGCAGAGCAGGTAAGAGTTTCTTGGCTGGCAGGCAGGTGGTCACGGGAAGTGACGGCAGAACGGGTAAGAGTCTCTTGGCTGGCAGGCAGATGGTCATGGCAAGTGACAGCAGAGCCTCCAGGTAGGCTAGCAGGAGGGCAGCAGGTGAGCGCTCCCAGGTGAGCGGGCTAGCAAGTACGGCAGGTAGCAGGCAGGTAACTGGCAGGTGCTTCCTGGTCCGTAGGTGGACTTGCCCAAAGACAGACTGGTGGATGCTTGAGACCGACTGTCGGGCTGAAGAGCAGACAAGCAGGCAGACTGGACTAGTAGTCAGGCTGGCAACGGGACCTGAGGGCTGAAGCAGAGGTGAGTATGCTTTGCAACAACTTTGCTCGGGCACCTCCATCTTGGAGGAGGTGCCTTATATATGGGAGGTCCTCCAGCTATTGGCCGGGGACTCCTTAGAACGGCGCGCGCGGTCCCTTTAAGAGAGGGGGCGCGCGCGCGCCCTAAGCACAGTGCCCGGGGAAGGAGCGCTGCACCCGGAACAGGAAGGTGAGAGGGATGGCGTCTCTGCCTAGCAGGGGGCAGAGACGCCGATGCTACAGTAACCCCCCCTTTAGGCCCCCCCTTTTTTAGGCCAGAGAGAAATTTCTCAAGGAGAAGCGGGGCGTTGATGTTCTCCCTGGGTTCCCAAGTTCTTTCTTCAGGACCAAACCCCTTCCAATACACCAGAAAAAAGGTTCTCCCCCTTACCCTCTTGGTGGCCAGGATACTCTCCACCTCAAAGACGTCCTCAGCAGAAACCGGAGCAGGAGGAGTATCGGAAAAAGTGTTAAGGACAACGGGTTTGAGGAGGGATACGTGGAAGGAGTTGGGAATGCGTAGGGTGGCCGGAAGTTTTAATTTGTAGGCCACTGGGTTAATTTGCCTGAGAACTTCGAAGGGTCCGATGAATCGAGGGCCCAACTTGTAGGAGGGTGCTTTGAGCCGCACATGTTTGGAGGAGAGCCAAACCTTGTCTCCAGGACGGAATTGAGGCGGATCCAGACGTCTCTTATCAGCATATCTCTTCATCCACTCGGAGGACAGAAGAAGAGCGGACCTGGTACTCTCCCAAATGGTAGAAAATTCGCTGACAAGAGACTCCGCGGCAGGGTTGTCCACAGAAGCGGAGACGGGAACTGGAATCCGGGAATGTTGGCCACAGACTATAAAGAACGGGGACTTGGTAGAGGATTCGCTCTCATGGTTATTATAAGAAAATTCGGCCCAAGGTAGGAGATCCACCCAATCGGAATGGTGGGCATTAACGAAGTGCCGGAGGTAACTGGTAAGGATCTGATTGATCCGCTCCACTTGACCATTGGACTGAGGGTGGTAAGCGGAGGGGAAATCCAGGGTGACGTCTAGCAGCTTACATGTGGCTCTCCAGAAGCGTGAGGTGAACTGAACCCCACGATCCGCCACGATGTGGAGGGGTAGGCCATGGAGACAGAAGATGTGGCGGATAAAGTCTTTAGCCAGTTCGGGTGCAGATGGGAGACCAGGCAGGGGAATGAAGTGGGCCATTTTCGAAAAGCGGTCAGCGACCACCCAAATGACTGTACACCCGGCAGAAACAGGAAGATCGGTGATAAAATCCATAGCTATGTGCTGCCATGGAGCAGCAGGTACAGGAAGGGGCAAGAGATGGCCGGCTGGTAGGTGTCTGGGCACTTTGCTATGGGCACAAGATGAACAGGCCGTGACTAAGTCTACTAGGTCCTTACGCAGGGTAGACCACCAGTAATGCCGGGTAATGAGCTGGAAGGTCTTCTTTTGGCCAGCATGGCCAGCTAGTTTAGAAGAATGGCCCCAACGAAGAACCCTCTCCCGATCTGATACTGCTACAAACGTCTTACCGGGTGGGAGACGAGTCAGATCCAGGGAGGCCACCTTCATTACCTTGGAGGGGTCAATGATGTGCATAGGCTCCTCCTCTTGATCGGAGGACAGGAAGGACCGGGACAAGGCATCAGCTTTGACGTTCTTATCCGCCGGACGGAAATGAAGGATGAAGTCGAAGCGGGCAAAAAACAAAGACCACCGGGCCTGGCGAGGATTAAGTCTCTGGGCATTTTGGAGATATGCCAGATTTTTGTGATCCGTGTAGATGATCACCGGGTATAGAGCCTCTTCAAGCAGATAGCGCCACTCCTCCAGTGCTAATTTGATGGCTAGCAATTCACGATCTCCTATAGAGTAGTTGTGCTCAGACGAGGAGAAGATTTTGGAGAAGAAGCCGCAGGTTACCATTTTCCCGGTAGAAGATTTTTGGGTGAGTACCGCTCCGGCTCCGGAGGAGGAGGCATCAACCTCCAGGTAGAATTGTTTATTGCAGTCCGGGCGGTGCAGGACGGGGGCAGAGATGAAGGCTTTCTTTAAGGAAAGGAAGGCCTCCTTGGCTTCGGGTGACCATACCTTGGGATTTGCCCCCTTACGGGTAAGCGCAGATATGGGAGAAATCCAGGACGAGAAGTGTGGGATGAAAAGACGATAGTAATTGGCGAAGCCCAGGAATCGCTATATCGCCTTCAACCCCTCAGGACGGGGCCACTTTAGGACAGCAGAGAGCTTCTCGGGATCCATTTGCAGGCCTGTCTGGGAGATAACATAGCCCAAGAATGGAAGGGAGGTCTGGTCGAAGAGGCACTTCTCGTATTTGGCATAAAGGTGGTTCTGCCGAAGCCTAAGCAGGACCTGACGAACATCCCTCCAGTGTGTGGGGAGATCCAGAGAGAAGACCAAGATATCGTCCAGGTACACCACCACGCAGGAGTACAGGAGGTCCCGGAAGATGTCGTTGACCAGTTCTTGAAAGACAGCGGGGGCATTACAGAGTCCGAAGGGCATCACACGGTACTCATAGTGACCGTCCCGGGTATTGAATGCTGTCTTCCACTCGTCTCCTTGACGGATACGGACCAGGTTATATGCTCCCCGAAGATCCAGCTTGGAGAAGATCCTGGCACCTTTGAGGCGATCAAACAGCTCGGAGATGAGCGGCAAGGGGTATCTGTTTTTTACCGTGATTTGATTGAGTCCTCTATAGTCAATACAGGGACGTAGTGAGCCGTCTTTCTTTTTGACAAAGAAGAATCCGGCTCCAGCCGGGGAGGTAGATTTTCGAATAAATCCCCTAGCCAGATTCTCTTCAATGTATTCAGACATGGCCCGGGTTTCGGCCGCAGACAATTGGTAGATACGCCCACAGGGCGGAATGGCGCCAGGTACTAGGTCGATCGGGCAATCATATGGCCTATGGGGTGGCAACGTTTCTGCTTCCTTTTTACCGAAGATGTCCGCATAGGGCCAGTATGGAGCCGGGAGACCGGGTAGATTAGCTGGAGTAGGCGGAGGGCGAGCTGGGCGGACTGGAACCAGGCAGGTCTTATGGCAGTCTGGTCCCCACCGGAGTACTTCACCGGATCGCCAGTTCAATACGGGTTTATGTATCTGTAGCCAGGGTAGACCAAGCAATAGGGAGTGAGAGAGTCCGGACAGCACATGGAATGAGATTTCCTCAGAGTGCAGCATTCCCACCTGTAGCATTATGGGTTCAGTGACGAGCAGGATGGTCACCGGGAGAAGTCTTCCATCCACGGAGGCGACTGACAATGGTTCAGCCAGGGGCTTGGTGGGAATACGGTATCTCTCTACCAAAGACTGGGAGATGAGGTTTCCAGCAGCTCCAGAATCCAGGTGGGCGATTTCAAAGTGGCGATTCTCTCCCCAGGAGATAGAGACAGACAAGGTTAGAGATGGAGAGGGCTTACTCTTGTCTAGGACAACCTCTCCAAGTGGACCTAGACACTGGAGTTTTCCGGTTTCTCCGGGCAGGAACGGATCAGGTGCTTTTTACTGCCTCAATAGAAACAGCTCCCCTCGGCTCGGCGTGACTCTTGGCGAGATTTGACCATCTTGGTCTGGTCGATCTGCATGGGCTCGGGTGAGTGCGCCCGGGGAGTGACAGATGAAGAGACAGGTCTCTGGAAAGTAAGAGCAAGGCGGGGAAACCTCCTCTCACGGGTGGTCTCTGGTACGTTCCTGGAACCGGATGTCAATCCGGGTAGCTAGTGTCACCAAGTCATCCAGGGTGGTTGGAATGTCCCGACCGGCAAGTTCGTCTTTAATCCGACCGGAGAGGCCCTCCCAGAAGACGGACACCAGGGCCTCGTTATCCCAGGCAAGCTCAGAAGCAAGGGTACGGAACCGTATGGCATATTGGCCCACGGTGAGACTCCCTTGGCGGAGACGTAGCAGAGAGGAGGCTGACGAGGTCTTTCGTCCTGGTTCATCGAAGACTTTCCGGAAAGCAGTGAGGAAAGCTGACAAGTTGGATATCAGGAGATCCCCTCTCTCCCACAGGGGATTTAGCTAAGCCAGTGCTTCCCCAGTGAGATGGGACATGATGAAGGCCACTTTGGCCCGGTCGGTGGTAAAGTGATGTGCCAAGAGTTCAAAGTGCAGAGTGCACTGGTTAATGAAGCCTCGAGCCAAGGCGGGGTCTCCACCAAAACGAGGCGGTGCAGAGAGCCGGGGACCCAGACCGGGTACCATGGTATTGATGGGCAGCGGCGCTGCCGGGGCGTGAGTCGTACGACTGGAGGCAGGTCCTGGTGGAGCAGTCAGTGTGTCCAGGCGGGAGTTGACATTACGCAGGTGGTTCAGGATGGATTCCTGTTGGGATCTCTGACGGGAGACTTTGTGGAACAGGTCAGAGAGCGAGGGAGCTTGGGTGCCACCGGGTTCCATGGCCCGAGCAAACTGTAACGGGTCCGGGTGGTGGAACCACTGTGCCTTGGAACAAGGAGGGACCCCGAGGGGCAGGTGTTAGTCTGGGGACGACCTTGAAATAGAGCAGGTGGCTCCCACGAGTCAGATAGCGGGGACTGACCGGTGTAGCGGGTGGACACAACAGGAGGGTAGCAGTCTCTGGGTGAGGAGGCGGGTGGTCACGGCAAGTGACGGCAGAATGGGTAAGAGTCTCTTGGCAGGCAGGCAGGTGGTCACGGCAAGTGACGGCAGAGCAGGTAAGAGTCTCTTGGCAGGCAGGCAGGTGGTCACGGCAAGTGACAGCAGAGCAGGTAAGAGTCTCTTGGCTGGCAGGCAGGTGGTCACGGGAAGTGACGGCAGAACGGGTAAGAGTCTCTTGGCTGGCAGGCAGATGGTCACTGCAAGTGACAGCAGAGCCTCCAGGTAGGCTAGCAGGCGGGTAGCAGGTGAGCGTTCCCATGTGAGCGGGCTAGCAAGTACAGCAGGTAGCAGGCAGGTAACTGGCAGGTGCTTCCTGGTCCATAGGTAGACTTGTCCAAAGACAGACTAGTGGATGCTTGAGACCGACTGTCGGGCTGAAGAGCAGACAAGCAGGCAGACTGGACTAGTAGTCAGGCTGGCAACGGGACCTGAGGGCTGAAGCAGAGGTGAGTATGCTTTGCAACAACTTTGCTCGGGCACCTCCATCTTGGAGGAGGTGCCTTATATATGGGAGGTCCTCCGGCTATTGGCCGGGGACTCCTTAGAACGGCGCGCGCGGTCCCTTTAAGAGAGGGGGAGCGCGTGCGCCCTAAGCACAGTGCCGGGGAAGGAGCGCGTGCCGGCAGCAGCGAGGGAAGGAGCGCTGGAGGACGCTGCGCCCGGAACAGGAAGGTGAGAGGGACGGCGTCTCTGCCTAGCAGGGGGCAGAGACGCCGATGCTACAATTGTAATCTTAGATCTTTCATGATACACAGAATTGATGTCATTCATAATGGCATCAGTGGTGACAATATTAAAACATTGTTGGCCCAAAGTGAAACAAAATGGATTTTTACATTAGGAGACATGACCTCACAGGGTTTAAATGAGATGCTTAGCTTTGCATCCTTCCTGTAATCACATTTCCCATATTTTATTTTCCATTTTTTGCTTTTTTCTTGTATGTTCTGTATTTTATATTTTTTATATTATTCTTATAAAAAATTGTAACTTTTTTCAAGTATAGCTGTTTTTACAGTATATTGTATGTACTAATGTTGATAAAAATAATTAAATAAGGAATTAAAACAATGGCATTTATTATGATCATTATTATTTATTTATTTAATTATTTATATAGCACCATTGATTCCATGGTGGTGTACATGAGAAGGGGTTAAAGACAAAATACAGATATCACTTATAGTGAGCAGACTAACAATTATAGACAGATACAGAGGGAAGAGGGCTCTGCCGTTGCGGGCTTACATTCTACAGGAATGGGGAAGGAGACAGGTACAGAGAGAAGAGGGCTTTACCCTTGTCGGCTTACATTCTACAGGATGGTGGGGAAGGAGACAGTAGGTTGGGGGGTTGCAGCAGCTCTGGTGTTGGTGAGGCTGCAGCTTCGGTGGTGGTGAGAAGGCAGCATGGTCATGGCAGGCTGTAAGCTTTCTTGAAGAGGTGGGTTTTCAAGTTACGTCTGAAGGATCTGAATGAGGCAGATAATTGGACGTGTTGGGGCACAGAATTCCAGAAGATGCGGGATATCCGGGAGAAGTCTTGGAGGCTATTGGGTGAAGAACGAATAAGTGTGGAGGAGAGAAGGAGGTCTTGGGAGGATCGGAAATTACGTGAGGGAAAATATCGTGAGATTAGTTCAGAGACATACAGAGGAGACAGGTTATGAATGGCTTTGTTGGTCAGTATTAGTAGTTTGAACTGGATATGTTGGAGAATTGGGAGCCAGTGAAGACATTTGCAGAGGGGGAGAAGCGAAGTAGCTAGGAGAGAAATGAATTAGTTGGGCAGAAGAGTTAAGAACGGACTGGAGAGGTGCGAGAGTGTTAGCAGGGAGGATGTTGCAGTAGTCAAGGCGGGAGATTATGAGGGCATGCACAAGCATTTTAGTAGATTGAGGGTTGCGGAAGGGACGGATTCTGGAAATATTTTTGAGTTGAAGGTGACAGGAGGTGGAAAGAGCTTGGATGTGCGGTTTGAAGGACAGGGCAGAGTCGAGGATTTCACCGAGGCAGCGGATGTCTGGTACAGGGGAAAGCGTGATGCCATTTATTGTGATAGATCAGGTAGGGAAGATAATTGAGATGGAGAAAAGATGAAGCGATGATGAGATCATCACATGCTTCAAGATATAACATCAACTAGTCATGACTTTTCATCATGACTTCTTAACTTTTTTGCAATATGGTCTTAATTTTTCTGTAGATATATCTATTATATTCACTGGACACCTCTATATATTTATTGTAATGACATAACTGTTTTTTTATGTTTGCACTATAATGTAACTAATGCTGTTTTGGTATATTATGTACCTTGTTTACTTATGCTCCTGTCACTTTATCACTTGGATAATCTGCTCTTTGTACTCCTTCTACTTAAGTGATTCTAATCATAAATTATTCCTTTTTTGTTTACTTGTACAATATACAGTGGCTGATATCCATTATCAGGACCATGTCAGGTGTACATTTAAATGCACATTCTCTATTATTATTTATTTAGTGTCCACCATCAGTGTGTCTATATACGAATCAATCATATTTACTGGTTTCAATTGCCAGTGTTCACCATCAGGGCACTTTAGCTATTAGGGTGCACATAGGTTGGTTTTGTTACCTACAGTGGGATCACATGATGAGGTGGATCCTCTAAGTCCAAGGTCTGGGTTGGCACATGGGCCATGAGCATTGGTGCAGCAGCCAGACGGAGCACCCGGAACAGCTTTAAGCTCCTTAAATCATATTGTTCAAAATCCATAGAAATATACTAATATAACTTTCTTTTATATGCCTATGATATTTGACATTTTTTCAACTTTCTTAAACAGTAAAATCTTACATGGAAGAAAATAATGGCAGATGTCTTTATTATACATTGAATGCCTTTCCTGTTCTATATTACAATTCTTTGTAAAGTTTTTCTCTTGTCTTGATTTTACTAACATGAAAGATTGGGATTAAAGAGCATGAGTGGCCAAAGACGTTATACATGACTGTTTATGTAGTTACTTTAATCACTTTGTCCAGCCTGGACTGCTGCCAAAATAAGAAATGTAAAACTTTAGCGTAGCAACATTCTGCAAAATTTCAGCAAGCAGCTCCAATATCAGCATTCATTAAACATTATCTCCAAACATTTGTTACTAATGTTACTAATATTGATGTTAGTCTGTATATCAAGGGAAAAGCTGTTACATGATGACTGCATGATAAAAATTACATCTTAAACCTGGAGGCACAATAAAAATGCAGATATGGTTACAAAAAAGTGCTCAAAATCTGGAATTTAACATTATTATTAGTAATGAAAGGAGACATCAAACGCTTTAAGTTAGCAAAGCAGATATGCAGTGGCATATATTTAAGCTTGTGGACCTAATGCAAAATGTCCAACAGGGCCCCAACAAATAACATTTTTTATCAGAATTTGTCATCTCATATGGGTCAAAGTGATCTGTTGGGCCCATGTAGTCTCCAGGGTCCAGGTGTGGCTGCAACCCCTGTGCTCAATATAGTTATGACCTTGCAGATGAAAGTAAAACTGTTAAAATTAATTTTCTGCTATTTTTACTTTTTTATTGTGTTACAACATTTTGAAAATGTGTTTATTAGTGTGCTTTTGTTATTTTACAAAATTTAGTATGTTCTGCAAATTTGGTTTCTCCAAATGCAACACAAAATGTCAGACTTCTGACTGCAGAAGTCTCAAGATCACACATATATTTCAGATTGAATGGGGCACTAATTTAGAATTACTTTCAAAATGTACTGTGATTGTCATTTTATTAGGCACAAAAAACAGGTGTACTGTACACAGAGGCATAGCTAGGAGATCAGCTCAGGGATTGGGGGGAGCACAACTTCCGAGTGGGCTCCTAACCAGGTACCCATGTTTACAACTATGGTTGCACCCCCTACTAGTGGGTTTAGGGATACCTCAGTAGACGTTCATGCAGTTACCGAAAAATGAATCACTATACAAACACCCATATTAATGCCATATAGTGACCATAGTGTGGTAGACACCAGTGCTGCAGAACATATAAAAAATTACAGTACAGTTATACACTACAGTTCAAAAGTTTGCGGTCATTTAGAAGTTTCATTATTTTTGAATGTGCTTTCTTTCAATGAAGCTAACATTAAATGAATCAGAAATACACTCTATACATTGTTAATGTGGTAAATGACTATTCTAGCTGCAAACATCTTGTTTTTATTGCAATATCTACATAGGTGTATAGAGGCCCATTTCAAACAACCACCACTCCAGTGTTTTAATGGTACATTGTGTCTGCTAACTGTGTAAGAAGGCTAATGGATGTTTAGAAAATCCCAGAAAACCCTTGCACAAGTATGTTAGCCCAGCTGAAAACGGTTTGGCTGATTTGAGCAGCTATAAAATTGACCTTCCTTTGAGCTAGTTGAGAATCTGGAGCATTACATTTGTTTGTTCTATGAAACTCTCAAAATGGCCCCAAAAAGAGAACTTTCATGTGAAACTCGACAGTCTATTCTTGTTCTTAGAAATGAAGGCTATTCCATGCGAGAAGTTGTCAAGAAACTGAAGATGTCCTACAACGGTGTGTACTACTCCCTTCAGAGGAGACCACAAACAGGCTCTAACCAGAGTAGAAAGAGAAGTGGGAGGCCCCACTGCATAACTGAGCAACAAGACAAGTACATTAGAGTCTCTAGTTTGAGAAATCGATGCCTCACAGCTCCTCAACTGGCAGCTTCATTAAATAGTACACGCAAAACCACAGTGTCAACGTCTACAGTGAAAGGCGACACCGGGATGCTGGCCTTCAGGGCAAAGTGGCAAAGAAAAAGCCATATCTGAGACTGGCTAATAAAAGGAAAAGATTAATATGGGCCAAAGAACACAGACATTGGACAGAGAAAGATTGGAAAAAAGTTTTATGGTCAGACGAATCAAAGTTTGAGATGTTTGGATCACACAGAAGAACATTTGTGAGATGCAGAACAACTGAAAAGATGCTGGAAGAGTGCCTGACGCCATCTGTCAAGCATGGTGGAGGTAATGTGATGGTCTGGGGTTGCTTTGGTGCTGGTAAAGTGGGAGATTTGTACAAGGTAAATGGGATTTTGAATAAGGAAGGCTATCACTCCATTTTGCAATGCCATGCCATACCCTGTGGACAGCGCTTGATTGGAGCCAATTTCATCCTACAACAGGACAATGACCCAAAGCACACCTCCAAATTATGCATGAACTATTTAGGGCAGAAGTAGGCAGCTGGTATTTTATCTGTAATGGAGTGGCCAGCGCAGTCGCAGATCTCAACCCCATTGAGCTGTTGTGGGAGCAGCTTGACCGTATGGTACGTAAAACGTGCCCATCAAGCCAATCCAACTTGTTGGAGGGGCTTCAGGAAGCATGGGGTAAAATTTCTCAAGATTACCTCAACAAATTAACAGCTAGAATGCCAAATGTCTGCAATGCTGTAATTGCTGCAAAGGGAGCATTCTTTGACCAAAGAAAAGTTTGATGGAGAAAATTATTCTTTCAAATAAAAATCATTATTTCTAACCTTGTCAATGTCTGGACTATATTTTATATTCATTTTGAAACTCATTTGATAAATAAAAGTATGAGTTTTCATGGAAAACACAAAATTGTCTGGGTGACCCCAAACTTTTGAACGGTAGTGTATATAGGGACTTACAGCTGATGTTCTTTCTGATGGACTCGTTCACTTTTCCTGTCTTTTCGATCTAGCCCAGACCAACATGACGACTTCTCCCGGTACAAAAAGAGTCTGCAGTGCTTACAAAAAAGATACATTTGACTTCTCACATTTCCAGCATTTCCAGCATCATCCCCATCTATTCCCAACCTGAACAAACTCCTCATCTTGCTGTCACCCCAATAGTATCCCTGCTGCTGTCATATGTGTCCCTGTTATTGCACCTGCTGTGTGGCACAAGAACACAGCCCCTCTTAGTGCCCTACATAATAGTGCCCACCACTGTGCCCCTTAGAAAGTAAAATGCCTCCTTTGTGCCATCTAGATGATAAAATTGCCCATAAGAAAATATTAATGCTCTGTACAAGTGCCCTAGAAATCAATGCCCACATTTTGCCCCATAGAAAGCAATAATGCTGTCTGTGTGCCCTTTTAATAGTCACAATAACCTGAGTGCCCCATTAACAATAATTTGTGGCCATTTAACATTTAATAATGTCCCATGAGTCCCCCCCTTGTAAAGCTCCCCTATACACAGTATGATGGGTCCACAGCTCCCCACTACACAATATGATACCTCACAGCTCCCCTATACATATTGTGATTTCCCACACAGCCCCCACATACACTATGATGCCCCAAAGCCTGGCACATAATATAATTCCACAACAGCCTCCTGCCCACAGCCCACTCACAGTATTAATCTCTACACAGACCCCACATACAGTATATTGCCACCAGAGCCTCCCCAAATGGCAGAATATAACCAAAGGCTCTTACACAGTAGGATGCCCGCACACATTATGATGCCCCCTCAGTGGCCCAAACAGTATGATGCACCCACAGACACACCACACAGTATGATGGCCACATGGTCCACCAACATAGTATGATGACCCCTAGCCACCCACACAGTATAATGCATATAGTCTCCAGAGATTGATGGCCCTAGGCTTCCCCCCACACACAGTTCAGTATAAGCCCAGTAGTGGAATGACATTAGATTAGGTCCCAGCAAAGGAAATTGCCTTACCGCGGCTGCTGGGTATACATGAATTGGCCAATTTATGCATTAAGTATATTCGTTTTTTTTCTATTTTCTAGAGCAGTAATGCAATTCAAATTTCATATATTTCATGTTTGCATACTTTAGTGCTACAAAGTGCTACTTTATTTGTTAGTTAAATATGGAGATGGCTTCTCTAGTAGTTTGCACCTGTACACACCTGTTTTCTGTTTGAAAGTGACTGTCAGTCTTTTGTTAGTTCCCCCAACCTTCTGGGCACCATAGTGACCGTGTGGTCTGACTCTATTATAAGTGCACCAAACTAACAGTGTCATAAATACAGTTGTGCTCAAAAGTTTACATACCCTGGCAGAATGTTTGCTTTCTTGGCCTAGTTTCAGAGAATATGAATGATAACCAAAAATTTTTTTCTCCACTCAAGGTTATTGGTTGGGTGAAGCCATTTATTGTCAAACTACTGTGTTTTCTCTTTTAAAATCTTAATGACAACCAAAAACATCCAAATGACCCTGATCAAAAGTTCAAATACCCTGGTGATTTTGGCCTGATAACATGCACAGAATTTGACACAAATGACTACTAAAGGTAACATCCTCACCTTTGACCTGTTTTCTTGTAATCAGTGTGTGTGCATAAAAGCTGAGTGAGTTTCTGGGATCTAGACAGTGAACGATCGTGTGATCAGATTATTTATGTCAGCATAAAAAACATCATCGTCAACAGCTCATCACCCCAAGTAAATGGGAGATGTGCGGCCGATCACATGATATCAAATGGGGACAGAGAGATTGTAGTAAAGATTTTTTTTCCTCATACAGTTTTTGTCTGTATGTGTGAATGAATCAGTAAGCAGTAAGGAAGTGTTGTTTATTGTCAATCGACGCTTGATAGGGTAGGAAAACTCTCAAGTCAAAAAAGCTCCACTGGCACTTCAGGGGTTTGACTGATGTACAGGTTGGTATGTTGTCAATCAGTAATGATCTTTGAATCTCCATATTGTTACAATAGGATATCATGCTAGACTAATAAACCTGTACATTTTTCTTATATACTGTACTTCAACAACTGTTTATCCTTTTTGAGATCCTCGCAGATTTACCAATGTTCACAGTGCCTACTGCTTTTTTTCTGTGTTTCTGCTTCATTAAGGAGCCGTTCTTATAATTCTTAGGAGCAGCACAGCAAGGTTTCTGTTCAGAACTCATTTTATTGATAGGAACACTTTACATCATAAGACATCATTCAGATGGCCATATTTTCATTCAGTGTTTTGTGTACTGTGTCCAGATAGCTTCTGCACCAGTCTACCATGAGAACACATGGAGCTGAACACCGAGCCAGTCACATCCACAACCTATGGTCGTGACTGACTAGATTTTAACAATGCTTCAGAAAAAACTTCACGAAACAAAAGCTACACACAAAGGAGAGTTTCCTTTAGTGGTTTCCACTAGAAAGCTTGTCGCTTTTAATTGTCTCAAAAAAACTAAATTCCCGATTCATCATTTGCAATTCATGGAAATCACTTTTCTTTTCTTTGGATTGTGGTATTTGCTGATGTTTTCAACACCAAATTCTTAAAAATTGTGCTTTCGGCTTACAATTCTGGTGTACTTTATGTTCTTTATTTTTGTCTTTACCTTTTTTTTTTAATTTTTTTAGCAACAAAAGTCATAAATCCTTTAAAAAGTTTCACATTTGTCTTGAAATGTGCCAAACTGCAAACTTTGCTAAAAGTATACTCCAGGCAAGAACATTTGGTAAAAGCATATTTTGAGATGCACACTCTATTGTCAAGGACTAAATAACATTTTATATTCATGAACAGTGATTTAGGCTCGTAAACTTGAGCTACATAGCAACTTTCAGTCACGTGTAATAAAATAGTGGAACTACCAACACCATAATTCCAGTGACAAAAATGAGGCATGGCTGAATTTTCTGTGACACTCAATGTATTTTTTTGCTATTGGGAAACCTTGTGATCATGTGTCCAATATAACCAGTTTGTGCAGGGCAGCAAGTTGCCCAGGATTTCTGTCTGGAGGATCTCTTCTGGTATTTCATTCTAGGAATTAAAATCAGCAAGTAAATCATGCAAGTAAATCATGCTGCTTTCGCCATAATATTGTTATATGGGAAGAAAAATTCCCAAAAGCATAGAAAAGAAACATGTGGATGAAGTGCATTAATTCCCAGTTAGATTGTTGCACACACATTGCCCATAAACCAAAGTGAACACTTTCGATTTAGAGAAAAATATTGCTTAATTTTTGAGAATCGGGGAGAAATATAATTCATTTCAGAAAATCTTAAATATACATTAAACAACACAATTAAGTTATATGTAACAATAAAATGTTACTATGTGAAATGAATGAATAGCAAAGAAAATAAACTAAATTATTCCCCTTAAAGCCATTGAAAATCTAAATTGTAAAATTTACAGAGGCTTGACAATTACATTCAATTTGCCAGATGTATTTGTTTTCCTACTATATTAAGGGCAAAGCAGTTCATAGAAAATGAAAAACAGACATTAAATATAAGAAAAAAAAGCAATGTTTGAATGTCAAGCAATTAGCTGACAGGATTTAAATATACAATTCAATGTATAGAAACTTGGCCATTCATCCTGTTTTAAGGATAATGATTTTATTGGGTTTGATTTATAGTCACTAGTTCATTTTCATGCTTAAAAAGTGAATATTTATATGCCTTAATATTGGAATATTCATAATGAAATCCAATACAGTAAATCTAGTGTAGTCTGTTTATAAAAATACTCCATTTCACTGAAGTGCATACTGTGTAAAGTAACACATACATTATATTGTACAGTGGGTTCTGCATCCTCACTTCAAAACAGAATTGTGATTGAATTTTCATCATGACGACCTCCGGGTCTGTCATCTACAGTGGTCTGTTGGTCCATGTCAGGACCATAGTCTAAGAGGTGTTCTAACAGTGTAACACTGACAGGTGTAATGCTCGTGCTTTGCAGTGCATTATACCAGTGATCAGAGTAATAAAAGTTGAAGTCCCATAGAGGGACTAAGTAAAAATGTAAAAAAGTAAAAAGAAAATTATAAAAAAAAGTTTAAATAATCTCAAAATACTAAAAAAAATTATACCCAAGAATAAAAAATGAGGCAAAAATCTATGCTTTTTCATAATTCCACCCCAAAAAAGTGGAATAAAACATTGTCAAAAAGTTGAATGCAAGCAAAAATGTTACAGCTGAAAACGTCATCATGTCCTGCAAAAAACAAGCCACCATACAGCTCCATCAGCAGATAAATAAAAAGCTATATCCCTCAGAATATAGAGATGCACTTTTTTCTATGAAATACTTTTTATCGTATAAAAGTGGAAAAACATAAAAAATATAATCGTACTGAACCGAAGAATAAAGATGTCTTATCACTTTTAACACCCAGTGAACTGCATAAAAAAACCCTAAATTGCTGCCTTTTGTTCATTCATAGAAATTGATCAAAAAATGTTATGTGACTGAAAATGGTACCAATAAAAATGTGAAGTCATCCCTCAAAAAACTAGCCCTCATATGACTCTGTCAGTAGAAATACAGAAACATTATAGCTCTCAAAATATGGCCATGCAAAAACTTGTATTTGCAAGAAAAGAGTCCTTTTAGTGTCTGATAAAACATACATAAGCCAAACATAAAAAAACAATATAAATCTGGTATCGCTGTAATGACACCGACCCGAAGAATAAAGTCGTCTAATCATTTATACCACATGAGGAATGGCGTAAAAAATAAATAAAACCAATTCTTGATCTACCGTTGATTTGTTCATTCTGCCTCCCTAAGATCGCAGTAAGGCCCGGCTCACATTTATCCTACTCTCTGCATTGAGTGGTTACACCGGAGTTTCCGTGTAACTCTCTGCAATACGTGATTCAGATGTAACTTCCGGCCGAAGATTCCCTATAATATTTCAGATGGAGACACTGTGTACGCCGTGTGGCCTATGATTCAGCGGGGTCCCTCTTTTTAGGCGTGCATAAAAGCATGGTCTACCACAATTTTCTACACCTCTGAAAAGAAGGACACCTCTGAGCAGAGGTCAGACGGAGCCCAAAGTAACTCTGCTGCATAAATAAAGTGAATGGATCCTTCAAGGGTTTCATCTGAATCACCTCATTCGGAGATTTAGATAGAAACACCGATGTACAGTAGTATTCAAAATAATAGCAGTCCAATATGACTAATCAGATTAATCACGGTTTTTGGTATAAATTATATTACCACATGTCAAACAATTTACCAGTTGGTGAAGTAGATTCTAAGAAAACCAACAGACTCAGCATTCATGATCCGCATGTTATTGAGTCTGTGCATTTGAATAATTAATTGAAAGGGGGTGTGTTCAATATAATAGCAGTGTGGAGTTCAATTAGGGAGGACAATCATTCTGTGAAGAAACAAGTGTCAATCAGGTTGCCCTTATTTAAGGGTGAAGCCTGCACATGTTCTACATGCAATTCTTGAAAGTCTGAGAAATATGGGTCGTTCGAGACATTGTTCAGAAGAACAGCGTACTTTGATTAAAAAGTTGATTGAAGAGGGTAAAACTGATAAAGAAGACCAGACAATGATAGGCTGTTCAGCTAAAATGACCTCCAATGCTTTAAAATGGAAAGCAAAACTAGAGAGACGTGGAAGAAAACGGAAGACTACCATTCGAATGGATCAAAGAATAGCTAGAATTGCAAAGGCTCAGCCAATGATCAGCTCCAGGAAGATCACAGTCTCCAGTTACCTGTGAGTACTGTGACAGTTAGAAGATGCCTGTGTGAATTAAGAAGTCCCTGCAAAGTCCCACTGTTAAAAAAAAGACATGTACTGAAGAGGATACAATTTGGCAAAGAATACATCAACTTGCCTAAAGAAAAATGGAGAAATATTTTATGAACTGATGAGAGTAAAATTGTTATTTTTGGGTCCAAGGGCCGCAGACAGTTCATCAGACGAAGCCCAAACTCTGCATTCAAGCCACAGTACACTCTGAAGACAGTGAAGCATGGTGGTGAAAGCATCATGATATGAGCATGTTTCTCTTACTATGGTGCCGGACCTATTTACTGCATACCAGGGATCATGGACCTGTTTGCATATATTAAAATACTTGAAGAGGCCATAATGACTTATGCTGAAGAGGATATGCCCTTGAAATGGATGTTTCAACAAGACAACGACCCTAAGCACACCTTTAAATGAGCAAAATCTTGGTTCCAGTCCAATAAAATGGAGGTTATGAAGTGGCCAGCCAAATCCCCAGACCTTAATCCGATAGAACACTTGTGGGGTGACATAGAAAATGCCATTAATGAGGCTAAGCCTACAAATGACAAAAAATTGTGGGATGTATTCAAAGCATCCTGGGCTAGAATGACAGTTGACAGGTTCCAGAAATTGGTTGACTCTATGCAACATACAGTAGATGTGAAACAGTTTTAAAAAACTGTGGGTATACAACTAAATATTAGGTTAGTGATTCACAGGAATGCTAAGTCCTCAAAAAAAAAAGTATATATTGTGAGTTTCTAAATAAAAATGCAGACACTGCTATTTTTTTGAACAGCCCAATACTCATTTTTTGTTATTTTCTGTAAAGTAGTTCAAAATTATATACATTTCTCTTCATGTTTTGGATTTGGAAACAGTGTGCAATGTTCCCAATGCATTGAAATAATACTAGTATAAAAATGTTGTGCTTAACTCCTGTTTTTGAACACACAGCTACCATTTTGAACACTACTGTAAGTGCTTAGTGTAGAGCTCAGAATAAATGTGATTCAAAATATTATGTAAAATGTTTCTAATAGTGATGAGCGAGCACTAAAATGCTCGGGTTGAGCAAATTGGAATACTCAGGTGCTCGACCCAAGCAACGAGCCCAAAATAGACTTCTATGGGAAACGCAAGCATTTTTCAGGCGGCTCCCCCCGGCGGTCTGCAGAGGGCCTAAAAATTGCCCAAATCGATAGGAACAATGCTCAAATGACATGGGAACAGCATGGGGAAGACCCCTGAAAGCATTTATGACTCCCAGGTGACTGCTGTCAGCAACGTTGTCAGAGGTATTACGCCACTTTTACGGACTCACAATAAAACATACAAAAACTAATTGAAAATGGATTTTCCTGGGAAATATGTTAAGGAACATCCTTTCCAGGGTAATGACTTGTGTATAAGGCAAAATAAATAACCAAAACCAAAAATACTCCTCCACACCTTGGACTATGTTCACACGTAGTGTTTTTGATGCGTTTTTGCACTTTTGCATTGCTTTCAACCAAGACAAATGCATTCACTGGGAAATGTCATTTTAACATTTTACAACCTTATCTGGCCATGTGGTGTGTGACACATCATCAGACACATGCATACAGTGCTGAAAAGACATGGGAACAGCATGGGGAAGACCCCTGGAAGCATCTCTGACTCCCAGGTCACTGCCTAAAAGTATGCCCATGATAAGCGATCCATGGCGCCATGCTCCTGTCGTTGCAGACTTGCAACAATCACCGTCCACCTCCTTGTCCCAGTGCAGCGTTCAGTTGTCCCTACTCCATTCCTTGGAATGCAAGCGCAAATATGCAGCCAGCCACCCACCCACCCACAGGCTGCAATACTATACTGCCAAATTTTTGACAGCTGCTTGCACTTGAAATGTGGCCTTTTAGGCTCGTGGAGGCGGAAGCTGTCCACAATCTTATGGCGGCGGCGACCGGGTATCCATATTCGGTCCTCAGCCGCCACTATTTCTTCCAGTGTCGTCTCCGCCTTCCACAAGCACGGGTCCCACAACATTACCCATGCCCTCCCCAGTGAACTTACTGGGAAGGAACACCTACCCACAAACACGTGGTCAAGTACACGTGGTCAAGTGAATGTGGCCAGGGATGGTACGGAGGCAGTCCACAGCTTTTTTTGCTGAGTTGTATTTCATCACAGCCATATTCTTTAGCTTGGTGAAAGGACTTGGGAAACCATATCTACTTCAGCTGTCATTTCTCCCAGGAAGTCCTCTAAAGCTGCTTTCACTTGAAATGTGGCCTTTTAGGCTCATGGTGGCGGAAGCTTTTCATATCCTCATGCCGGCGGCGGCCGGGTGTCCTTACTCGGTCTCCAGCCGCCACTATTTCTCCCGGTATTGTTATAAGGGGGAAGACCGGGGTGTAAGTACTTTCAGAAGAAGGGATCCAGAACTGCTGGGGCCGTACCTCTGGTTGCAGGGGGAAGGCAGAGTGAGAGCTGGGAGGTCAGGTGACCGGGAAACTGTTGGCGTGGCTAGACAGAGGGGGAGACAAGGACTTTTGCGCGGGAAAGCGACAAGAGTGTTCTGCTCAGGAGAGCAGTGTGAGAGGGTCCAGGCTCCTGGCTCCCATACTCGGAGCAAGATCCCAGTGCAGTGGACCGGAGGAGTCAAGCCGACTAGAGGGAGAAGAGATGCAGGGTCCGTGTAGCCGAGCACGTGAGGTGCACTGCTATAGACTAGGGGCTCTGCGGGTAAAACCGGAGACCGCCTGCTGCCGCCAGAAGACGGAGCATTGTTTGGGCGGGGAAGCCTGAAGAAAGCGTCACCAGCATCAGCTGGCAACTGCCTTGTGGAGGATAAAAGTCAGTTAAGTGGAAAAGCTGTCGTTTACAACTTGTTTGACCCTGCTACATCTAGTTAAACTGTGAACTGTCACATATAGACTTCTACCTGCTATTTCCCTTGTTTTTCCCCTCTTACTCCCTGCGTGGAGATTTACCTTGTTATCATAAACCTCCCCTGTTTATTAACCCTGTATTGGCTGCTCTGTGTTTCTGTGTCAATGCATCTAAAGTACCCGTGTTACATCGTCTCCACCTTCCACAGGCACGGGTCCCACAATATTACCCGTGCCCTCCCCAGTGTACTTACTGGGAAGGACCGCCTAACCACAAACACGTGAATAGGTGAATGTGGCCAGGGATGGTGCAGAGGCAGTCCACAGCTTTTTTTTTTGCTGAGAGTTGTATTTCACCACAGCCATAATCTTTAGCTTGGTGAAAGGACTGGCTGGTATAGAGGGAAACCATTTCTACTCTTGGTGTCATTTCTCCCAGGAAGTCCTCTAATGCAGCTTGTTGCAGAAGCAATGGCAGCCCGTCCAACATTAGCTCGCACTTGTCAGTGGTGCTTTGACACACAAACATCTTTCTTTGTGCATTTAATTTCATGACTACAGAGTTGGGCAATGGCCTGATCTGCAATGCGGTTTGAGAAATAACATGTATAAGCACGTCCGATCCACATTAAAAAAGCAGCCATAGAGTGTCCTGGAACCTTCCCCCACACTTTTCTTAGCCAGGGCTGCTTCTCGGGAGGGTTGGACGGGCCCACCAGAAAACCGGAGACTCCTCCGGTGGGCCCTGGCTTCTCCTTCATTGAGTTCATTGTGCCGAGGTGAGGCCATGAGGATGATAGAGGCCACAATCTGCTTAGTTTTCTGTTACTTGGAATGCAAGCGCAAGTATGCAGCCAGACACCCACCCACAGGCCACAATACTAAACTGCCAGATTTCTGGGCAGCTGCTTGCACTTGAAATAAGGCCCTTTAGGCTCGTGGAGGAGGAAGCTTTTCACAACCTCATGCCGGCGGCGTCTGGGTGTCCGTACTCGGTCCCCAGCTGCCACTATTTCTCCCGGTGTTGTCTCCGCGTTCCACAAGCACGGGTCCCACAATATTACCCATGCCCTCACCAGTGCACTTACTGGGAAGGACCGCCTAACCACAAACACGTGAACAGGTGAATGTGGCCAGGGACGGTATGGAGCCAGTCCACAGCTTATTTTGCTGCGTTGTATTTCACCACAGCCATATTCTTTAGCTTGGTGAAAGGACTTGGGAAACCATATCTACTTCAGCTGTCAATTCTCCCAGGAAGTCCTCTAAAGCTGCTTTAACTTGAAATGTGGCCTTTTAGGCTCATGGAGGCAGAAGCTTTTCACAACCTCATGCCTCTTACCTTGTGTCCATACTCGGTCTCCGGCCACTACTATTTCTCCCGGTGTTGTCTCCGCCTTTTACAAGCGCGGGTCCCTGAACATTACTGCTGGTACTTTTCTGTGGGAATATGCTTGCCTCCTACCAGCCTAGAATATTTCCAGTAAACTATGGTACGATGCCATGGTATTAGCACTGCCCCCAGTAACAGTAGTGAAGCCATCCCCAATTTCTTTCTCAGGAATTTTATTTGGTAGACTGAGTGGCTGCCCAAATACATTAGTTTCTCACAAAGGAGCTGAAGATAGAGTGGCAGTAGGTGCAAGTTTCTCCAGCCTGTTAGATATTAGAGGGTGAACGGCAGCACATTGGATCAGTGGTTAGCACTGAAGCCTTGCAGCACTGGGATCCTGGGTTCAAATCCCAGCAAGGACAACATCTACAAGGATTTTGTATGTTCTCCCCGTGTTTGCGTGGGTTTCCACCTCAGTAAAAAAGCAGCCATAGAGTATCCGGGAACCTTCCCACACACTTTTCTTAGCCAGGAATGCTTCTCGGCAGGGTTGGATGGTCCCACCAGAGAATCCTCTGGTGTGCCCTGGCTTCTACATCAGGAGAGTTCATGATAGTGCTAACTTTGCAGCTGCTATGGGGCTCTTGAGCGGGGGAGAAAGGTGAACCCTCAAAATCAAATCCTCTGGTGGGCACAATGTTTTTCAATCTGAAACAGCTTCTCAGTGGGAGTTGTATTTCACCACAGCCAAATTTTTTAGCTCGGTGAGCGGACTGTCATAGAGGGAAACTGTATCTACTCCGGCTGTCAATTCTCCATTACCAGGTTCCGCCCATTGTCACACACGACCATGTCTGGTTCTATGTTCAGCGGTGAGAGCTACAGATCAGACTGCTGTGTTACAGCTTTCAACAACTCTGCAGCGCTAGGTGGTTTGTCACCTAAGCATTAAGCATGTTATCTTCAGCACAGCCTGCTGCAGCTTGGCCAAGGCAGTGCTGCAGTGCTTTCAGCTTGTGACTGATGTGGTAATTTCGGAGATGGAGGAGGAGGTGCAGGAGCTGAATAATTTGATTACATTGAGGTTACATTTGCGACTCTGTTTTTTATACTAAAGAAAGATCCTACTGTTTTTTTTATGTTATTTTTTAAGACAAATGCATTCACCAGGAAATGTCATTTTAACATTTTACAACCTTATCTGGCAATGTGATGTGTGACACATCATCAGACACATCCTGTTTCATTTATGATGGACGGACTCTGAAAGTCACAAAGCCTATTTTTATAGGGCCATCATTGACTGCAAGGGCCCTATGCTGTGACTGCAAGGGCTGCCAAAATTTGGGAAAAACCCCACTAAGACAAATAGAGCAGGGCCACAGTAACGAGTACGACATGTTCCCATTAGAAAGGAGAGAGTCTACTATACAGTTACAGGGTATGCAGTGAGTCCAACGGCTGACCAAATTTAGGAAAAACCCCACTAAGAATTTAAAGACACATAGAGCAGGGCCACAGTAACGACATGTTCCCATTAGAAAGGAGAGAGTTTGCTATACAGTTATAGGGTATGCAGTGAGTCCAACGGCTGACCAAATTTAGGAAAAACCCCACTAAGAATTTAAAGACACATAGAGCAGGGCCACAGTAACGACAAATTCCCATTAGAAAGGAGAGAGTCTGCTATACAGTTATAGGGTATGCAGTGAGTCCATCGGCTGACCAAATTTAGGAAAAAACCCAGTAAGAATTTAAAGACACATAGAGCAGGGCCACAGTAATGACAAATTCCCATTAGAAAGGAGAGGGTCTCCCATAGTGTTGGCCTATGCAGTGAATGCAAGGGCTGCCAAAAATTGGGAGGCACTCCAATGCCCCTTGGAAGAGACTTAGAGGGCCTCATAAAAAAATGAGCGGGTCTCCTATACTTGTAGTGCCCATGCACAAAGTGTATGGGCTGACAAACATTTTCCCCTGGGGGGTATACATGAACATACTGTATAAAAAAAACTTTTTACGGGCATTATAAACACCCTTTAAAAAAATTATGTGGGTGTTGCATCACAGACCACGGTCACCCTGGTGATATGGTGGTGAAGGATGAGGATGAGGAGAAGGAGGAAGACAAGAGCAAATAGCCAAAATCAGGAAGACTAAACCCATGTGTGGGTGTGAAAAGGTGCATGGGAATACACCTCCCAAAAAAAGACACTGGATTTGAGTTTATGTTACGCTGCTACAATTCGGTGGTGTTGAGAAGTCTGGCCTAATCCAGCCTTTGTTCATTTTATAAGAGTCAGCATTTTCAGTTGACAGGTGGATGCGCTTATCAGTTATAATTCCACCAACGGCACTAAAAACCCGCTTTGATAAAACGCTGGCGGCAGGGCAGGCCAGGACCTCCAAGGCATACAGAGCCAGTTCATTCCACGTATCTTCCTTGGATACCCAATAATTATAAGGCACAGAGGAATCACGGAGGATGTTGGTACAGTTGGCAAGGTACTCCCTCAGCATCTTCCCAAATTTTGCATTCCTTGTGAGAGTACCCCGTGCCTCAGGGCTTGTGTGATGGGAGCGGCTGAGAAAATTCTCCCAGAACTTTGACAGTGTTCCCCTGACTCTGCTGGATTGGAGTTGTGTCTCTCTCGCCTGTAGTCCTTGGTTGTTCAACGAACTATGACCTCTGCCGCCAGCGTTTTCAGATGGGAATTTTTTTTAATAGTTCCGCAGCAAGGGCCTTCTGGTACTACCCCATTTTTGTAGACCTGTCCACCTCAGGAATAAGAGATATGAAGTTCTCCTTGTAGCGTGGGTCTAGATGTGTCACCAACCAGTACTGACTGTCACCCAAAATTTTGAGAACGTGAGGGTCATGGGAAAGGCAGCGTAACATAAACTCAGCCATGTATGCCAGACTGCTAACAGGCAAGACTCCCGTGTCCTCACCAAGAGGACGAGTGACCATGCTCTCCTCCTCTCTGTCCTCAGGCCATCCACGCTGAACAGACGGTATGACAATTTTGCAGGTAGTACCATCTATAGTGCATGAAACTAGCTCCTGTTCTTCCTCCTCTTCCTTATTGTCACCCAATCCATGTTGGGATGAGATGAGGCTGGGCTGTGTGTAATCACCCTGTATGGTTCCTTGCTCCATCTCATTGTGCTCCGCCTGCAATGCATCCTCTTTGATTGTGAGCAGAGAGAGCTTCAGAAGACAGAGAAGCGGGGTGGTGACGCTAATTATGGCGTCATCGCCGCTCACCATCTTGGTGAAGTCCTCAAAATTTTGGAGGATGGTACATATGTCTGACATCCATGTCCTCTCCTGAGATCTTATGTGTGGAGTCTGAACTGAATACCGACAGCCTTTTTGAAGCTAGTACTCACAACTGCAATCTTCTGCTCACAAATCCTTCCCAACATCTGCAGTGTAAAGTTCCCACGTGTGGGGACATCACACACCAGTCTGTGAGCCGGAAGTTGCTAATGCTGCTGAAGCACGGCAATGGCGGCGGAAACTGTAGCTGACTTTCTAAAATGGGCAAACAGGCGGCATACTTTGACAAGCAGATATGGCAGCTCCGGGTAGAATTTGAGAAATTGCTGAACCACGAGGTTACGCACATGGGCCAGGCATGGTACGTGTGTGAGCTCACATCGCCTCAGAGCCGCCACCAGGTTTCGGCCATTGTCACACACGACCATGCCTGGCTGTAGGTTCAGTGGTGTGAGATCTTTCAGAGCTGTCCACAACTCTTCAGCATTGTGCGGTTTGTCACCTAAGCATATTACCTTCAACACAGCCTGTTGCCGCTTGGCCGAGGCAGTGCTGCAGTGCTTCCAGCTTGTGACTGATGTAGTCATTTCGGAGATGGAGGCTGAAGAGGAGGAGGAGGCTGAGAAGGATGAGGTGCAGAAGCTGTAGACTGTGGGGGCAGCCCTGATTGACCTAGGGCCTGCGATCCTTGGTGTCGGGAGGTTGCGTTCAATCCCAAGGTCCAACTGGGTCCCGGCTTTCACTATGTTAACCCAGTGTGCCGTCAGCGAGATGTACCATCCCTGCCCACAAGCACTTGTCCACATGTCCGTGGTTAGGTGGACTTTCCTGGTAACTGCGTTGTTGAGGGCATGGCTAATGTTGTGGGACACGTGCTTGTGTAATGCGCTGACGGCACCCCGGGAGAAATAGTGGCGGCTGTGGACCGACTACCGAGGAACGGCCGCTGCCATCAGGTTGCGGAATACTTCCGTCTCTATGAGCCTAAAATACAACATATCTAGCGCAAGCAGTCGCGAAATGTGGGAATTTAGTAGTGTGACCTGTGGGGTTTGGCTGCGTATCTGCGCTTGCGTTCCAAGGACTGGGGTATGGACAACTGAACGCTGCACTGGGACAAGGACGTGGATGTGCTTTCTGATGCTGCTACTTGAGAGTGTACAATGACAGGTGCAGGGCAGGAGGCATCTTCGCATGCACCATGAATGGTTGCCTACCTTCTTTCTGCGGCCACCACACTGCTTCTTCCTGTCTGTTGGGGTGCTCTACCTCCCTCCCCCTGTGTGCTGCTGTCCTCGCTCTGCATGTCCTCCTGCCAGGTTGGGTCAGTTACTATATCATCCACCACCTCATTTTCCACTTCCGCACTCTGGTCCTCCTCCTGACTTTCTGGCAATTTTATCTCATCATCGTCCACCTCTTTGACACTTTCCCACCGTCGCCTTCGTTTGACCATGGCTGCTCAAATATTTGGGCATCGCTACATGCGATCTCCTCTTGCCCCGCTTCAAGTGGACCAGGCGAGAGGCCCGAATCTATAAATGGAAAAGTGAACAGCTCTTCAGAGTATCCAAGTGTGGGATCAGTTGTCTCTGGGCACTCGGCATGGTGGGAGGAAGGAGGTTCAGGGTGAGGAATATGCGGTCCAGACTAACAGATATAGAAACTTGACCGTCTGGAAGACAAGGTGGTGGTTGTGGTGGCTAAGTGAATGGAAGCATTATCTGCTATCCAACCAATACCCTTTCACACTACTCTGTGTTCAATAGTGGTGTTCTTCGGTCCCCTAGGAATTGGGACAGGAAGGTCAAGAAAGAAGATGTGGGTGTTTGTTGTGGTACAATTTCAGCTTGCCCACGTCCTCAGCCTCTGCATGCACCATCACCATCACGTCCAGATCCCTGTCCCTTGGCACGTGTCTTGCCCATTTTAAATTAAGGACAATATCTTCCACGCTCACTGCAAATGACTGAATTTGGAGCGAACTTATATATGATCCGTGTGACGGACAAACCACAGCTTTAAATAGCTGGCCTGTAGGTAACTATTTTGAACAGCAAACTGGTGTCAATTGCTTCACTGACATACTGAAACAAATTTTTAATGGAGGTCAGAAATAGCTGCATTTTCTGAAAACGTATATGTGATCCATGTGACTGACAAACCACAGTTTTAAATACCTGGCCTGTAGGTAACTATTTTGAACAGCAAACTGATGTCAATTGCCTCACTGACACACTGAAAAATAAATTTAATGAAGGCCAGAAATGGCAGTATTTTCTGAAAACGTATATTTGATCCTGTGACGGAGAAAACACAGTTTTAAATAGCTGGCCTGTAGGTATCTATTTTGAACAGTAAACTGGTGTCAATTGCTTCACTGACACACCGAAACATTTTTTAATGGAGGCCAGAAATGGCAGTATTTTCAGCGCAATTATATGTGATCTGTGTGATGGACAAACCACAGTTTTAAATAGCTGGATTTTTAGCGCTGTAATATGGAAAGGACCTGGCTGTATTCTGAAGTGCCAACAAGCAAATGGCGCAGAACAATGGTGTTCTCTGGATTACTTTTTAACCCCTTTACAACCCAAAGTTGTTTGCACATTAATGACAAGGCCAATTTTTACAATTCTGACCACTGTCACTTTATGAGGTAATTACTCTGGAATGCTTCAACGGATCCCCCTGATTCTGAGACTGTTTTTTCGTGGCATATTGTAGTTCATTATTGTGATAAAATTTCTTTGATATCACTTGTGTTTATTTGTGAAAAAAATGGAAATTTGGTGAAAATGTTGAAAATTTAGCAATTTTCAAAATTTTAATTTTTATGCCCTTAAATCAGAGAGATATGTCACACAAAATAGTTAGTACATAACATTTCCCACATGTCTACTTTACATCAGCACAATTTTGGAACCAAATTTTTTTTTTTATTAGGGAGCTATAAGGGTTAAAAGTTGACTAGCGATTTTTCATTTTTCCAGCAAAATTTACAAAACCATTTTTTTAGGGACCACATCACATTTGAAGTCACTTTTAGGGGTCTTTATGACAGAAAATATTCAAAAGTGACACCATTCTCAAAACTGCACCCCTCAAGGTGCTCAAAACCACATTCATGAACTTTATTAACCCTTCAGGTGCTTCACAGGAATTTTTGGAATGTGGAAGAAAAAAATGAACATTTAACTTTTTCCACAAAAATGATGTTTTAGCCCCAATTTTTTTATTTTCACAAGGGTAAGAGGAGAAAATGGACCCCAAAAACTTGTGCAATTTCTCCTGAGTAAGCCAGTACCCCATATGTGGGGAAAATACAGTGTTTGGGCGCACGGCAGAGTTCAGAAGGGAAGGAGCACTGTGTGACTTTTTGAATGCAAAATTGGCTGGAATCGAGAGTGGACGCCATGTCGCGTTTGGAGAGCCCCTGATGTGCGTAAATAGTGGAAACCCCCCACAAATGACCCCATTTTAGAAACTACACCCCTCAAAGATTTTATCAAGGGGTATAGTGAACATTTTGAACCCAGAGGTACGACACAGAATTTGATAACATTAGGTCATCATAATGAATAAGTTGTCATTAGTCTTGAGCGCAAGTGCTTGCTACTTGAGTTTGCATCGGGTACTCAGGTATGCACCATGTATTGCGCGTGCTCGACTGACATGCTCGAGTCCCTACCCGCATGTTTCAGTTATTAGACACCCAAAAAAACCATGCAGGGATCGCTCGTGCATGGCAGACAATCCCCGCAAGTTTTTTTCGGCCGCGAAGCATATGGGGCGGAGACTTGAGCATGTCACACGAGCACCCGCGATACTCAGTGCATACCCGAGCACCCGATGCAAACTCAAGTAGCAAGCACTTGTGCTCAACACTAGTCGCCATATCGTCATCTTTTTTTTTACTTTTGAAAAAAATCCCAACCCTAACCCTAGCCCAATCCTAACCCTAGCCCAATCCTAACCCTAGCCCAACCCTAACCCTAGCCCAACCCCAACCCTACCCATAGCCCAACCCTAGCCCAACCCTAACTCTAGCTCAACCCTAACCCCAACCCTAGCCCAACCCTAACCCCATCCCTAACCCTAGCACAACCCTAGCCCAACCCTAACCCTAGCCCAAACCTAACCCCAACCCTAGCCCAACCCTAACACAAACCCCAACCCTAACCCTAACCCTAGCCTAACCCTAACCATAACCCTAACCCCAACCCCAACCCTACCCCTAGCCCAACCATAACCTTAGCCCAACCCTAACCCTAGCACAACCCTAACCCTAACCCGAGAGTTTATTTTTTACGCCATTCCTCTTGCGGTATAAGTGATTAGACGACTTTATTCTTCGGGTCAGTGCAATTACAGTGATACCAGAATCATATCGGGTTTTTATGATTGACAGCTGTCACACACTAAAAGACGCATTTTTTGTAAAATCTAGTTTTTGCATCGCCATATTTTGAGAGCTATAATTTTTCCATATTTTGGCCATCAGAGTCATGTGATGGCTTGTTTTTTGCGGGGCAAGTTGACATTTTTTTTTGTACCATTTTTGGGCATGTGACATTTTTTAATCGCTTTCTATTACGATTTTTGGGAGGCAGAATAAACAAAAAACAGAAATTCAGGAATGGTTTATTTTTATATATTTTTTTATGCTGTTCCGCATGTGGTAAAATTGATAAGGTAGCTTTATTCTTTGGGTCAGTACGTTTACAGCGGTACCACATTTATATCGTCTTTCTATGTTTTGCCGCTTTTACACAAAAACTATTTTATAGAAAAAATTTTTTTTTTCATCGCTTTATTCTGAGAGCTATAACTTTTTTATTTTTCGGCTGATGGAGCTGTATGGCAGCTTGTTTTTTGCGGGTCAAGATGACTTTTTCAGAGGTACCATTTTTATTTATATTCGTCTTTTTGATCCAGTGTTATTCCATTTTTTGTTTGGCTGTATTATGATAAAGCATTGCTTTTTGCTTTGTTTTTATTATTATTTTTTTTTACCATGTTTACTAAAGGGGTTAACTAGTGGGGCAGTTTTAGAGGTCCGGTCGTTCCGGATGCGGTGATACCAAATATGTGTACTTTTATTGTTTTTTGTTTTCATAATAATATTTATTGATGGGTACATTATATTTTTATTTTTGGTGGATTATTTTTTTAAATTTTTTTTTAAAATATTTTTTTAGTTTTTTTTTTCACTTTCTGACACTTTTTTTACTTTTATTCTTTGTCCCACTATGGGACTTTCTCTTTTTTTATTCTGATTGCCTGTATAGCATAGGGATGGAGCACCATCCCTGTGCTATACAGGCTGTCAGCCCTGCAGATGCAGAAGATACTTTGGTCATGCACTGCTCATGACCAAAATATTTTCCTGCTGTCTCGTGACCCGGATGTTTTCATGACGACATCGGGTCGTCATGGTAACATCCGGGAAGCCGCGGCAGACAGCGCTGGAGGCTGGCAGGAGAGGTGAGTATCGTGATCACCTCCCCTTGCCACCGCAATGCTGCAATCGTCTTCGATCGCAGCATTGCGGGGGTTAATGTGCCGGGAGCAGTGTGGGACAGCTCCCAGCACATAGCACCGGGTGTCAGCTGTGACAATCAGCTGACACCGGGCAGCGATCGCGCTCGCACAGCCTGTGTGCGGGCGCGATCGCAATGACGTACTAATACTTATTAGGCTCTTCAAGTCCAGGGCACAGATACGTATTAGTACGTCTTGGGCTTTAAAGGGGTTAAGCAAATAATGAGGATTAAGATTGAAGAAAAATTATTCCTGGCCCCTGAGACCTGGGCCTATTTTTAGAAATATCTAACAGCAGCAGCAGCAGACAAAACTGGAATGGAGCCGCTTGTGCTATGTGCACTGCAGTCTGCTATATACCCTGCCTGCCTGCCTATATACACTGCCTGCCTGATATCTCTGCAGATGGATTAGTCCTCAGAAGGACTGTTTGTTGAGATGGATATGTGTCTCTAATATAGTTTTGTACACCTTCACTAACTAGAAACAAGCAAATCTCTCCCTAGCTCAGCAGCAGCTCTCCCTACACTGTCTGATTCCGGAGTGACTGTGATGAGCACAGCAGCGCCAGGTCTGATATAGACCTGTGCTCCAGCCAATCACTGTAATGCCACAACCAACATGGCTACGACATTACAGTGAGTGGCCAGCAATCCCTGCATGTTCATTGGCTCTGTAAAGAGCATCAAACATGCAGGGAGGAGACATAAGCTGCCGCCGAGCAAGCTTGGAAATACTGGGCGAGCGCTGAGCATCTTGAGCAGTGAGATGCTCGGGCGAGCACCCAGCAGTAGCGAGCATGTTCGCTTATCACTAGTTCCTAATAAAAGCGTCAACTCAATCCACAAAAGAAGCAATTCCCCACTCAGATCCATCATCTGTCAATGGAAATATAGGGTTTTTCCACATTAGTGGTTGCTAGTGATGAGTGAGCACTAAAATGCTAGAGTCCTCATTACTCGAATCAAGCACATCAAACTGCTCAGGTGCTCGACTTGAGTAACGAATATAATGGAAGTCAATGGGAAACTAGAGCATTTTTCCAGCAGACCCTCCAAGGAGGTCCCGGGGGCAGTAAAATCGCTGAAGTGAATGGAAAAAGTACTCACGTGAAATGGGAACAGCATGTAGAGGATGCCTGGATGTATCTCTGACTCTCAGGTTGCTGCTGGGACCAATGTTGTCAGAGTATTATGCCACTTTTACGAAGTGACACTAAAACACCCAAAATTGAAGATAAAATGGATTTTACAGGAAACAAATGTTAGGAAACATTTTTTCCAGTATAATGACTTGTTTATAAGGCAGATTAAAAAAGAGAAGAAAAAAACCCCACCTCTTCCACCCCTTAGGCTATGTTCACACATAAGCTTTTTGCACTTTCTCATTGCAAAAACGCTTTAAGAATTGACATGCTCATTCTTTCAAAAATGCAGCAGTTTTCCATTTCAGTAAGGAGTAAAAAGGAATTGTGTATATGAGATTTCTGATTGTTTTTCAATTTGTAAGGAGTGAGACTCCTAGACTGGTGAAGCCTATGCACTAAGTACAAGGCCTATCAAAAATTGAAAGGAAGGATTGCAATATACCTGTCACGCTAGGTATGGAGAGAACCCAGTGTATAACAACAGGGGAGGGAGCCCTACAGCTAGGGAAAGGGAGAGTGGAGACCCCTAAGCAGATCTAACAACATCCTATCGACACTAAATAGGTTCCGCTGACCCTAGAGCTAGACCCTAGGTAGGGAGGGGGAGGGGTGAGCACTAGTCAGCACAACTGCAAACTACAGTACAAACCAGGGAAACAAACAAGGGAATACACTTAGCTTTAAGATGACACCAGAGAGAACACGGCTACAATCCACAAAGTAACTCCAAGGAAACTCTAGCAGACTACTAGAATTCCAAGTCAGAATAGAAGAGGAAACTCTATCATCAGCAGCTCACTGGAGAAACTGAGTGCATTTAAGGATCTAGCAAGGGTGTGATAATTAGCAGCAGAAGGTGAAGATAACCGCTGGGTCCTAAAGGTATAATCCACAAGCAAGGTGAAGATTACCGCTGGGCCCTAGAGAGAGAGAGGGATAATGAAAGGATCAGGAAGAGGTTTGCAAGGCCAAACTTAGCAACCTTCTACAGCCGGATCCTGTATGACTGTCTGTAAAACCTGACACACCCGTGACAATACTCTGGAATACACGTAGAGGATGTCCTCAGAAAACATTTTTTTCTCATTTGGAAGGAGTGGGACTCCTAGACTGGTAAAGGGTATGCACTATATGCAAGGGCTTCCAAAAATTAGGAGGAAGCACTTCAATCCACCCTGGAACACACTTGGAGTAGGGCCTCAGGAAACATTTACATTTAGAAGGAATGGGACTTCTGTGGCCAACAGTAAGGAGTCCCCGATTCAAGACCACTACTTAGGGTACAACTGGCACAGCAAGAAACTTCAGGCATCCGACTCCAATTTTGCTCATGCCAAGGTGAGCGTCAGTTCCTCCTGTGCCGACTCAGGGCATCAGTCAGCCCCGAGGCTTCAAATAGATTGAAGCAGGGGTTTCAAAACATTCAAAACATTTTTTTTATCTCCTTGGAGACCTTTGCCAATGAAAATTTATGAACCATGTGGGGGAAACTTTTCCAACCCATCCTGGAGAAAGAACACCATTAGTCCTTTTTCCATTTATTAATACAAGAGGTGCATTTGGGCCTTTCTCCCATTGTATGAATGCATCTTTATTTTTATTTAACATGGAGTTGAGCGAAATCTGAGGCTCACAGTCACTGCTCCTTTCTTGCTTAAATTGATTCTATGGGTTTTAGTGCCGCTAGAGGCATAATAAATAATAGGCGCATCCGCTTGTCAACTGAAAATGCTGACAGGATGAATGCTCTCAAAATGAACAAGACCTGGTTTGGCTAAGACTTCTCAACCCCACCGGATGACAGCAGTGGAACATAAAGGCAATTATTTTTTTTTTCTCATGTATTCTCATGCCCCCCTTCCCACCTCAAAAAGAGTATATGGTTCATGGTTTATTATTTTTCTTGTCCTCCTTCTCCTGCACCATATCAACAGGGTTATCCTGTGGCCCTCGCTACAAATTTTTAGAGTGCCATCAGGCATCCCTCAGTCATACATTTTTGAGGGTCACTAGTCATAAATTTTGGAGGGCCATCAGATGGCCTTCACTCATACACTTTAGAGGGCCATCAGTCATAAATTTTGGAGGGTTTTCAGGCGGCCCTCAGTCATACGTTTTTGAGGGCCATCAGGTGGCTCTCAGTCTTAAATTTTAGAGGGTCATCAGGCAGCCTTCACTCATAAATTTTGGAGGCCTCACTCATACAGTTTGGAGGGACATCAGGTGTCCCACAATCATACATCTTGGAGGGTCATTAGTCATAAATTTTGGAGGTCCATTAGGTGGCCTTCTTTCATACATTCCCTCACTTGTGTTTCCCTCCTTTGAAGTCCACACCGTCAGACTCTTCAAACCCTTCTCCCTGCGAGTGGCAGTTGTGTATTGCCCTTCAGGCTCCTCCCGCCAGTTCCTGGATCACTTTGCCACCTGGCTTCCTCACTTTCTATCCTGTGACATCCCCACCCTCATCATGGGAGACTTTAACATCCCCATCGATGATCCCCTCTCCCAATCTGCCTCTCATCTACTTTCTCTAACCTCCTTATTCGGCCTTTCACAGTTTACTAACTCTCCTTCGCATGAAGACGGGAATACTCTGGACCTGGTCTTCTCCCGTCTCTGCTCGCTGCATGACTTTACTAACTCCCCTCTCCAGCTCTCGGACCACAACCTTCTTTCCTTCTCTGTCAAGACCTGTGTCCTCACCCAGGACACCACCACTTACCACACTTATAGGAATACACCTACAATTAATACCCAGCAGCTTATGGACAATCTACACACATCTTTAACTTCCATCTCCTCCCTCTCCTGTCCAGACTTAGCATTGTCACACTACAGTAATACACTAAAGAGTGCCCTAGATGAAGCAGCACCTTCTACACACAGAAAGACCCGGGACAGACAATGGTAACCCTGGCACACGATACAAACATGTTTTCTTCAGCGTTGCTCAAGGTGTGCTGAGCGTCAGTGGAGAAAATCACTTTTAGCAGAAGACTTCATCCACTATAAATTCATGCTCAAAACCTATAACTCTGCCCTTCATCTGGCCAAACAATCCTACTTCACCACCCTCATCACTTCACTATCCAACAATCTAAAACAACTTTTTGAAACCATAAACTCCCTCCTGAAACCTAAAGTACAGGCCCCCATCACCAACTTCAGTGGTGAGGATCTGGCCATTTATTTCCTAGAAAAAATCCACCACATCCATCAGGACATCTCAGCCCAATCTCCCCAGTGCCTGGATCCCCTTCCCTACTGCACTTCAAGCTCATTTGCTTTCTCTGAGTCTGTCACAGAAGAAGAAGTTACCCTGCTCCTTGCTTCTTCTCGGCCTACAACCTGAAACAGTGACCCTATTCCCTCACATCTCCTGCAGTCTCTCTCACCGGTGGTCACCACTCCTCTTCCTCTCCTCGTCCCCTTACTATTGGGGTTCCATAGGGCTCAGTCCTAGGGCCCCTCCTCTTCTCTCTATACTCTGCCCCTATTGGAAAAACAATCAGCCGATTTGGGTTCCAGTATCATCTCTATGCTCACGACACCCAATTATACACTTCTTCCCCAGACATCACCCCTACCCTAAAAAAAAATACCAAGAATTTTCTGTCTGCTGTCTCTAACATCATGTCCTCCCTCTATCTTAAACTGAATCTCTCCAAAATGGAACTTCTTGTGTTTCTGCCCTCTACTAACCTAACTCTACATAACATTGAAATTACCTTGGAGGTTACAACTATAACTCCCAAGTAGCACGCCTGCTGCCTTGTGGTCATATTCGACACTAAACTTTACTTTACTCCCTATATCCGATCACTCACACACTCTTGTCACCTGCATCTTAATAACATCTCCAGAATCTGACCTTTTCTCACCTTTGAAACTGCTAAAACACTTACTGTCTCTCTTATTCACTCTCGTCTGGACTACTGCAACTCTCTTCTGATCGGTCTCCCTCTTACCAAACTTTCTCCTCTCCAATTCATCCTGAATGTGACAGCCAGGGTCGTATTTATGTCCAGCTGCTTCACCGATGCCTCCATCTTGTGCCAGTCATTACACTGGTTACCCGTTGGCTACAGGGTCCATTATAAACTCATCGCTCTCACCCACAAAGCTCTCCACAGTTCTGCACCGCCTTATATCTCCTCTCTCATCTCTGTCTATCGACCTACATTTGCCCTCCATTCTACAAATGACCTAAGACTAACATCCCCCATAATCCAAACCTTGCACCTCCGTCTCCAAGACTTCTATTGTGGTGCGCCAGTTCTCTGGAATGCTCTACCCTAGACGATCCCACTGATGCCTAGCCCCCACATCCTCTTTAAAAAAAGCCTACCACTTCAATTCAGTAAACTAACTTTCCCCTGTTCCATCCTTCTAAATATTATTCAGACTCTGCTCCCTACTATTCATCTGTCTCCACACTCTCCATGCACACGATAACTGCACTCGATACTTGATTATTGAACTTAAATATACGGGCTGATGACCGGATCATACAGCCTTATATGAAAATCCCTATTTAGTATAATTGCTAGACCTGAAATAACAAGCACTTTTCACCTATTGTGTCCCCCAATTTCCTTGTAGATTGTAAGCTTGTGAGCAGGGACCTCACTCCTAATGTAACTGTTTAAATTGTCTTACCTTGTATTGAATTTATTGTCTGTACATGTCCCCGCTTAATTGTAAATTGCTGCAGAATATGTTGGCGCTATATAAATAAAAATTATTATTATTATTATACATTTTGGAGAGTCATCAGGCGACCTCCACTCATACATTTTGGAGTGCCATTAGGCGGCCTTCACTCATATATTTTGGAGGGCCATCAGGCGGCCCTCACTCATAAATTTTGGAGGGCCATCAGGCGGCCTTCACTCATACATTTTGGAGTGCCAATAGGCGGCCCTCACTCATAAATTTTGGAGGGCCATCAGGCGGCCTTCACTTATACATTTTTGAGGGCCAACAGGTGGCCTTCACTCATACATTTTGGAGTGCTATCAGGCGGCCCTCACTCATACATTCTGGAGGGCCATCAGGCGGCCCTCAAGCAAAAATTTTGGTGGGCCAGCAAGTGGCCCTCATGCTAAATTCATTTCCAGACTGCTTGAGCTGGAAATGCTGCCGTTTAGACTTGTGGACACTGAAGCTTTCGGCAACTTTATGGCGGTGGTTGTCTCCCTATACTTGGTCCCCAGCCGCCGCTTTTTTCCTGGGATACCATCCCCGCCTTACATCATCACGTGTCCCTTAACATCACCCATGCCCTGACCCTCGCAGTTACTGGTATGGTCAAGTTAACTACCAACACGTGAACAAGTGCTTGTGGCCATTGACGCAACATTTACCTGATGGCACACTGGTTGAACCTTGTGGAGGTCAGCACTGAGTCGAACCCTGGCACGGCACACGTGCTACCGACGCCAAGGATTGCGGGTGCAAGTTCCATCAGGGTTTCCTCCAAATCCTATACCAGTTCCTGGTGAAGCGGCATCAGGCTTTGCTGAAACTAATTTGTTTAGGTGACAAACAACACGCCGCTGCACAGGTGTGGAAAGGTATAACCGACCAGACAGATCTGTGACTCTCACAGTTGAACCTACAACCAGGCATAGTCGTGTGAACTTTTTCTTATTATCACTTTTGAAAATTAAAAACTTGGGGCCACAGCACCATTTTAGTGGAAACCATGGTAATTTTCCATTAACTCAATTGTTATACAATTCTGTGACTCGCCTGTGGGTTAAAAATGCTCACTACACCCCTTAATGAATTCCTGTAGAAGTGTAATTTCCAAAATGAGGTCACTTATCAGGGTTTCTGCTGTTTTGGCATGTCACAGGCTCTTCAAATGTGACATGGCATTCACAAACTATGCCAGCCAAAATTTAACTCTAGGATTTAATTGGCGTTCCTTCCCTTCCGAGCCCTGCCGTGTGCCCAAACAATATTTTTTCACCACATATGGGGTATCGGTGTACTCAGGAGAAATTGCACAACATATGCTATGATCCATTTTTCTTGTTACCCTTGTGAAAAGGAAAAATTTGGGGCTAAAACAACATTTTTGCAGGAAAAATGTCTTTTTTCATTTTCACGACTCAACGTTATAAAATTCTGTGAAGCACCTGTGAGTTTAAGGTGCTCACCACACCTCCTGAATAATTCCTTAAGAAGTTCAGTTTCAAAAATGGGGTCACTATTGGGGGGTTTCTGCTGTTTAGGCACATCAGGAGCTCTGCAAACACGGCATGATGTCGCTAACTATTCCAGCCAATTTTCGCTTCAAAAGTCAAATGGTGCTCCTTCCTTTCCAAGCCCTGCCATGTGCCCAAACAGTAGTTTTCCACCACATATGGAGTATCAGTATTAACAAGAGAAATTGCACGACAAATTTTATGGTCTATTTTCTGCTGTTACCTTTGTGAAAAAGAAACATTTGGGGCTAAAGCAACATTTTTGCAGTAAAAATGTGTTTTTTTTATTTTCACAGCTCAACTTTATAAAATTCTGTGAAGCACCTGTGGTTCAAGGTGATCACACCTCTAGATAAATTCATAGAGGGGTGTACTTTACAAAATGGGGCCACTTGTGGGGGTGTTTACTGTTTAGGTGCATCAGGGACTCTGTAAATGTGACATGACGTTCACTATCTATTTCAGCCAATTTTGTGTTTCAAAAGTCAAATGGTGCTGCTTCCCTTCTGAATCCTGAGCCACCACATATGGGATAGCTGTATGTTCAAGAGAAATTGCACAATAAATTTTATGGTCCATTTTCTCCTGTTACCATTGTGAAAATGAAAACAATTAGGGCTAAAGCAACATTTTTGTTGGATTTTTTTTTCCTTTCCCATTGCTTTAATTCCTGTGAAGCATTTAAAGGGTTAATAAACTTCTTGATTGTGTTTTGAGCATTTTAAAGAGTGCAGTTTCTAAAATAGTGTCACCTTTTGGTATTTTCTGTCATATAGGCTCCTCAAAGTCACTTGAAATGTGATTTATATGGTTTATGCAAAACAATTGTATATAGGGCTGTATAATTATATATTTGTTTTGAAAATTTTTTTGCAAAAATGAAAAATTGCTGATTAACCCTTCTAACTTCCTAACAAAAAAAATATATTTAAAAAATATACTGATGTAAAGTAGGCTTGGGGTAAATGTTATTTTTAAATATTTTGTGTGGTATAACTATCTGATTTAAGGGCATAAAAATTCAAAGTTTGAAAACTGCAAAATGTTCACTTTTTTTTCAAAATTGTTGATATTTTCATAAATAAATGCAAATCATATCGACCAAAATCTACCACTCATATGAAGTACAATTGGTTAGGAAAAACTGTCTCAGGATCACTGGAATACTTTGAAGCGCTTGCACAGGGGTACTTCCCTCTGCCCTATCGAGGACAGAATAAAGTACTGCAGTGCGCATATGCCGGCGCTCTTTGGCCTTCTTATGCACACTACAGTACTTTGCTCTGGTCTCGACAGGGCAGAGAGGAGTATGCCTGCTCAGGAGCGCAAAACTGGACACTGTGTGGATGACGTAGGATGGCGATTGCAAGGAGAGAGGAGGGGCCGTATCAAGACCAGAGACACCCATCAGACCGGACCACCCCATAGGTGAGTATAATAGTACTCACTAATTCTGATCTTGTAGACCAGATTGGTGGCATATATACAGCATATTAGAATTCTGTATATGAGGGCTTACAGGTGCTGGCCTTACCTCATATAGGAAAAACCTGATGACAGGTTCCCTTTAAAATAATTTGTAAGCCAGTACATATTGTTCCTGATTACCTACTATTGTTTTGCTCCTTTGCTGTTTTTTTTTAAGGTCTACTCATTTAGGGGAAAGCAAAGATGTGTGAAAACAGCTTAGCTACATTGTCAAGGGGTTTGGGGTAACCTGACAACACCTCTCATCATTAGTCCAGGCTGATGATTGCATTCTCTACGAATGGTACTGAAGCATTCTGCTATATATAGGTTATTCTTTCTTTAAATGTATGAATAAATTGACATATGGTCAATGTCATACAATTTTCCAATAGAAAGTATCCTTAAAAAACTGGACACCATTCAATTAGTGTTGGTGAAATGTAAAAAAAAACATGTCAGGTAAGCACACAAGTGCTTTTTAAGGTTTCCTTCACATAATTATTATTTATTTTACTTGTGTGTAACATGATTTCGTTTTTGGAAATTTATAGCAACTTTTTTTTCATTCATTTTGAGTGGTGTTTTTTAATAGTAACATATTAACATGCTTTTTTCCCCATTTTTTGAAGTTCTTTAGAAAAGCCTATTGGAAAGACACCAAAATATACAACCAACATAATACAAGTTGTTTTTGAAAAATCACCAAAAAACACTTAAACTAATACTAATAATAAGTTCCTCCCAGAAAAGCAAACTGCATGCAGTACATTTTATAATGCCCCATAGACTTTACAAACAAACATCTTGCTACATAACAAAATACTGAACATTTTCCTCTAAAAATGCAGGAAAAGACTTTTCACACAGAGCTAATTTTTAGACTTTTATTTATTAGTTAAAAGCACATTTTTTACTGGTGTTATTTCCACCTATTTTAACCAAATTTTTCATATGTGTTTTACTGATGCACTTTTTTTTCTACAGGGAAACCTATGGGAATATGCCTGAAAAAAATGTCACATGTACAACATGCTGCAGTTGAAAAAAATGCAAAAGATCCCAAGATGCACTGAAGGTGTGGATTTTTATGTTGACTTACATCCAGCAACTGATGGTAGCTTTTTTTTTCCTGCAATAACAGCTGGTTTAGTGATCAGTAAATAT
Organism: Phyllobates terribilis; assembly: GCF_046119375.1. Taxonomy (NCBI): domain Eukaryota; kingdom Metazoa; phylum Chordata; class Amphibia; order Anura; family Dendrobatidae; genus Phyllobates; species Phyllobates terribilis. The sequence continues at coordinate 745,147,446 of NW_027362762.1, forward strand.
TACACAGGGAAGTTAAGATTATCCACAAATCTCCCTCCAAGCAGTAATGTATTATTACATTCAGGACTTTAAAATAAATAACCATGTAATACATGTATGTCTCTTTTAGTGAAAGCTGTTTTTTAGTTACTTTCCTCACTGTATAAATGACGATAGTCATCAATTCCAAAAATAGCCAAGCAGGTGCACACAGCTATTTTTCAGAACTCTAATAAATGTCAATAAATTAAGAAATACATGCACTAACACTGGCATTGTGAGGTAAGATGTCATCAGAATCACTAAATGTACATGAACACATCACCAGAACAACCAACAGAACAAAAATACGTAAGCAGAAACACCATCAGTACATGAATACAGCACCAAGCTTAGTAGAGCAATCAATTGTAATGTCAGGTAAGATGCAGTCTACTCACATGTTCTTCCCTACCTATAATGTCTTTTCACCCCCCCTCCATACTGTCTCCTGACACATTTCTCCTCCTCTTCCCAATATTATCTATTCCCACATTCTCTCTTTCTTATACTGTCTCCACACACATTCTCCCCTGCCATAATATCTACTCACACATTTACCCACAGGCATGACCGCACTCGAGCGAGATTTCGGGTAGGTAAACAGGTCGCAGAGAAAAGTGACCTGTCAACCAAAGACACGAGGCTCATGGGGGGTGGGGAAAGAGTGGTACAGGCTGGAGAGCGGTTATTGCAAGCCAAGCCCCCTCTAATTGCTGCCCTCTAGCATAAAAATTGGAATAGTAATTTCTCTGTAACGGAATCAGAGATTGTAGAACAAAGATATGGATTTATTCTACATTTCTGGATTATATCAGATTGGGGTGCAGAAAACTAATGACAGGTTTCCTTTAAAGAGTAACTCTCATCTTTTTTTTCTTCCTAAATCAATAGTAGAAGTGAAAATAAGAAACTTCGTATTATATCTTAGTAGAGAAATCTGCTTCTTTCTCCTCATGGACTGATAATTCAGTCTCAAAATTCTCAATTCACATGTAAAATCTGTCTTCAGTGAACACAGATTTTACCATCAATAGCAAATGAATGAAATGATTTTGCAAATGAATTGAGTGAAAGATTAATCCAGGAGGAGAAAAAAGAATATTTCTCTGATAAGATATGTTACAAAATTGTCGATTTTTATATGTATGATTGATTTATGAAATACAAATTTCAAACAATGGCAACTGTTTGAACAGTGTGCATAGCCTCTGGCATATACCTCTGGCTGCCATTGTAGCTTGTTAGGATTACGTTGCACGGGCCTTGATAGTGTAATAGAGGGGGCCCCCTTCCTTTGTTCAAGTAATCCCAGTCATTGTCCATTTCCACACAATAAAAAGTCTGATGTTGTGCTCACCTTGATTTACTGTTACGGTACAATGCAACACATACATAACTTTCTACATTTCTTGTTCATGAATAAACCGCATTTTGTAAATATACATCACATGATGAAAAGGAAAACAGCTGTGTAATGCATTTATTTCTAAGTCAATTAGTTGAGTGAGGGTAAAGAGGTAAACCATAAATCTTTTTACTCAATAATCCCTCAAACATCCAGCACAGGTAATTCATACTGAGACACACATACACACGCTTTTATACAGTTAAAACATTTTATTAAGCTTTCATAATTCAAGCATCTTCTCAAGTCACATATTAAACCTACTCTGAAGTAGGAGAAATCAAATAATGTTTTAACATCAGGAACACATTGGGAGCCGAAGTAAAATAAATAGAGACTGGGAGAAATTCCACTTCTTTTACACACATACAAAATAAATTGAATTAACATAATAAATCAAGCAAAGGGGTTCATTTTACCATCATTGTTTTAACTTTCAAAGTACACAATACAAACAATGCAGATTTATGGTTTTCACTAGTGATGAGCAAGCATGCTCGCTACTGCTCAGTGCTCACCCGAGCATCTCACTGCTCAAGATGCTCGGCGCTCGCCGAGTATTTCTGGGGTTGCTCGAAGGGAACTCGGGTCCCCTCCCTGCATGAACATGCAGGGATTGTCTGCCACGTACTGTAATGCCGCAGCCATGTTGGTTGTGGCATTACAGTGATTGGCTGGCCACACAGCGCATCAGGTCTATATCAGACCTGGCGCCACTGTGCTCGTCACAGTCTACTCCGCAATCAGGCAGTGTAGAGAGAGGTGCTGCTGAGCTAGGGAAAGATTTGGGTGTTTATTACTTGGTGTAGATATTCTACAAGATTCTCTACATATCCATCGCAACTAACAGTCCTTCTGAGGACTAATCCAGCTGCAGAGATATCAGTGCTAGACAGGCAGGCAAGGTATATAGCAGGCTGCAGTTCATATAGCAAGAGGATCCATTCCAGTTCTGTCTGCTGGTGCTTTTACAGATATTTGTAGAAATAGCCCCAGGTATCTGTCACGCCAGGTGTGAATGCAATACAGGGGGGAAAGGTAAAGGGAACCCAGATACTAGGAAAAGAGGAAGTGGTGACCTCCTAAACTGGACTAGCGTCACCCTGTCTTCCCCTACCGTCCCTATACAGCCTCCGAAGCAGTCCCCGATCACTTGCCTCGCCCTACTATCCCTGGCGTAAGGCTACAACTGGGGGTGGAAGGAGATGAGCACTAGTCTACCTCCACTAGCACTCTAAAGACAAAAGGGGAAGACAACACATGGGAATTACAACTTAGCTTTAGAAGAAACTCCAAAAGGGCACACGGCCTCAAGACTCCAACGAGGATGTGATGCTACTTCAGCCAAGCTCGAATAGGAATGAGTATAACCGGCGACGCCCACCTAGAGAGACCAGGTATATATACACCCAGGCCAGAGTGAGGTAGTCGCTGGGTCCTAAAGACAACCTCCTATCTAGGAAGCTGTCTGCAATGCCAAACGGCGAGATCTCCTACAAGCCACTGCAGGGCGACTGTATGTCACCTCCGACACACCCGTGACAGTATCAGGGGCCAGGAATACATTTTTTTTAATCTTAATCTTGATTATTTGCTTAAAAGCAATCCAGAGAACACCGTTTTTCTGCGCCATTTGCTTATTGGCACTGCAGAATACAGCCAGATTCTTTCGATATTACAATGCTAAAAATCCAGCAATTTAAAACTGTGGTTTGTCCGTCACACAGATCACATATAATTGCGCTGAAAATATTGCCATTTCTGGCCTCCATTGAAATTTTGTTGCAGTGTGTCAGTGAACTTATTGACACAAGTTTGGCGCTGTTAAAATAGCTACCTATAGGCCAACTATTTAAAACTGTGGTTTGTCCGTCACATGGATTACATATAATTGCACTGAAAATTCTGCCATTTCTGGCCTCCATTAAAACTTCGTTTCAGTGTGTTAGCAAAGTAATTGACACCAGTTTGCTGTTAAAAATAGTTACCTACAGGCCAGCTATTTAAAACTGTGATTTGTCCGTCACACGGATCATATGTAATTGCACTGAAAATTCTGCCATTTCTGGCCTCCATTAAAACTTTGTTTCAGTGTGTTAGCGAAGCAATTGACACCAGTTTGCTGTTAAAAATAGTTACCTACAGGCCAGCTATTTAAAACTGTGGTTTGTCCGTCACACGGATCACATGTAATTGCACTGAAAATTCTGCCATTTCTGGCCTCCATTAAAACTTTGTTTCAGTGTGTTAGCGAAGCAATTGACACCAGTTTGCTGTTAAAAATAGTTACCTACAGGCCAGCTATTTAAAACTGTGGTTTGTCCATCATATGGATCACATATAATTGCGCTGAAAATATTGCCATTTCTGGCTTCCATAGAAATTTCATTGCAGTGTGTCAGTGAACTTATTGACACGAGGTCGGCCCTGTTAAAAATAGTTACCTACAGGCCAGCTATTTAAAACTGTGGTTTGTCCATCACACGGATCACATATAATTGCGTTGAAAATTCTGCCATTTCTGGCCTCCATTAAAATTTTGTTTCAGTGTGTTAGCGAAGCAATTGACACCAGTTTGCTGTTGGTTTTTAGTGCCGCTGGTGGAATTATAACTGATAAGCGCATCCGCCTGTCAACTGAAAATGCTGACAGGCTGACTCTTATAAAAATGAACAAGGGCTGGATTGGGCCAGACTTCTCAACACCACCGAATGATAGCAGAGTAACATAAACTCCAATCCAGTGTCTTTTCTTGGGAAGTGTATTCCCATGCACCTTTTCACACCCACACATGGGTATATGCTTCTTGATTTTGTCTATTTGCTCTTGTCCTCCTCCTTCTCCTCATCCTCCACCACCATATCACCAGGGTGACCGTGGTCCATGATGCAACACCCACCTAATTTTTTAAAAGGTGTTTATGATGCCCGTAAAAAAATTTTTTTGTACAGTATGTTCATGTATACCCACCAGGGGTAAATGTTTGTCAGACCATACACTTAGTGCATGGGCATTACAACTATAGGAGGCCGCTCCTTTTTAATGGGAACATTTTTTTATGAGGCCCTCCTCCACGTCTCTTCCAAGGGGCACTGAAGTGCCTCCAAATTTTTGGCAGCCCTTGCATTTACTGCATAGGCCAACACTATGGGAGACTCTCTCCTTTCTAATGGGAATTTGTCGTTACTGTGGCCCTGCTCTATGTATCTTTAAATTCTTAGTGGGGTTTTTCCTAAAATTGGTCATCCGTTGGACTCACTGCATACCCTATAACTGTATAGCAGACCCAGTCAGCCGTTGGACTCACTGCATACCGTATAACTGTATAGCAGACCCTCTCCTTTGTAATGGGAACATGTCGTACCTTGTTACTGTGGCCCTGCTCCGTGTGTCTTTAAATTCTTAGTGGGGTTTTTCCTAAAATTGTCAGCTGTTGGACTCACTGCATACCCTATAACTGTATAGCAGACCCTCTCCTTTCTAATGGGAACATGTCGTACCTTGTTACTGTGGCGCTGCTCCGTGTGTCTTTAAATTCTTAGTGGGGTTTTTACTAAAATTGGTCAGCCGTTGGACTCACTGCATACCCTATAACTGTATAGCAGACCCTCTACTTTCTAATGGGAACATGTCGTACCTTGTTACTGTGGCCCTGCTCCATGTGTCTTTAAATTCTTAGTGGTGTTTTTACTAAAATTGGTCAGCTGTTGGACTCACTGCATACCCTATAACTGTGTAGCAGACCCTCTCCTTTCTAATGGGAACATGTAAATTGTTACTGTGGCCCTGCTCCGTGTGTCTTCAAATTCTTAGTGGGGTTTTTCCTAAAATTGTCAGCTGTTGGACTCACTGCATACCCTATAACTGTATAGCAGACCCTCTCCTTTCTAATGGGAACATGTCGTACCTTGTTACTGTGGCCCTGCTCCATGTGTCTTTAAATTCTTACTGGTGTTTTTACTAAAATTGGTCAGCCGTTGGACTCACTGCATACCCTATGACTGTATAGCAGACCCTCTCCTTTCTAATGGGAACATGTCGTACCTTGTTACTGTGGCCCTGCTCCATGTGTCTTTAAATTCTTAGTGGTGTTTTTACTAAAATTGGTCAGCCGTTGGACTCATTGCATACCCTATGACTGTATAGCAGACCCTCTCCTTTCTAATGGGAACATGCCGTACCTTGTTATTGTGGCCCTGCTCTGTGCGTCTTTAAATTCTTAGTGGGGTTTTTCCTAAAATTGTCAGTCGTTGGACTCACTGCATACCCTATAACTGTGTAGTAGACTCTCTCCTTTCTAATGGGAACATGTTGTACTTTTTACTGTGGCCCTGATCCATGTGTCTTTAAATTCTTAGTGGGGTTTTTCCTAAAATTGTCAGCCGTTGGACTAACTGCATACCCTATAACTGTATTGCAGACCCGGTCAGCCGTTGGACTCACTGCATACCCTATAACTGTATAGCAGACCCTCTCCTTTCTAATGGGAACATGTTGTACCTTGTTACTGTGGCGCTGCTCCGTGTGTCTTTAAATTCTTAGTGGGGTTTTTACTAAAATTGGTCAGCCGTTGGACTCACTGCATACCCTATAACTGTATAGCAGACCCTCTACTTTCTAATGGGAACATGTCGTACCTTGTTACTGTGGCCCTGCTCCATGTGTCTTTAAATTCTTAGTGGTGTTTTTACTAAAATTGGTCAGCTGTTGGACTCACTGCATACCCTATAACTGTGTAGCAGACCCTCTCCTTTCTAATGGGAACATGTCGTACCTTGTCACTGTGGCCCTGCTCCATGTGTCTTTAAATTCTTAGTGGTGTTTTTACTAAAATTGGTCAGCCGTTGGACTCACTGCATATCCTATGACTGTATAGCAGACCCACTCCTTTCTAATGGGAACATGTCGTACCTTGTTACTGTGGCCCTGCTCTGTGTGTCTTTAAATTCATAGTGGGGTTTTTCCCAAATTTTGGCAGCCCTTGCAGTCACAGCATGGGAATTACCACTATAGGAGACCCGCTCTTTTATAATGGGAACATTTTTTTTTACTGAGACCCTCCTCTATGTCTCTTCAAAGGGGTATTGGGTTGCGTCCAAATTTTTGGCAGCCCTTGCAGTCAGAGACCCACTTGTTAATAATGAGAACAACAAAGAATAGCCGGCTGATGTCTCTTTAACAATAGCTAGGGCCGACTTCTGGCCTTTTAAGAATAGTAAGGGCCGCCTGATGTCCCTATTAAAATAGGCTTTATGACTTTCAGAGTCCCTCCATCATAAATAAAACAGGATGTGTCTGATGATGTGTCACACACCACATTGCCAGATAAGGTTGTAAAATGTTAATATGACATTTCCCGCTGAATGCATTTGTCTTAAAAAACGTAAAAAAAACAAACAATAGGATCTTTCTTTAGTATAAAAAACAGCATCACCAATTTAACAACAATGTAATCACATTGTTCAGCTCATGCACCTCCTCATCCATCTCCAAAATGGCCACATCAGTCACAAACTGATAGCACTTCAGCACTGCCTTGGCCAAGCGGCAACAGGCTATGCTGAAGATAACATGATTAATGCTTAATTGACAAACCGTCCAGCGCTGCAGAGTTGTTGAAAGCTGTAACACAGCAGACTGATCTGTGGCTTTCACCGCTGAACATACAGCCAGGCATGGTCATGTGTGACAATGGGCGGAACCTGGTGATGGAGAAATGACAGCCGGGGTAGATACGGTTTCCCTCTATGCCAGTCCTTTCACCGAGCTAAAGAATATGACTGTGGTGAAATACAACTCCCACTGAGAAGCTGTTTCAGATTGAAAAACATTGTGCCCACCAGAGGATTTGATTCTGAGGGCTAACCTTTCTCTATCATGAACTCTCCTGAGGTAGAAGCCAAGGCACACCAGAGGATTCTCTGGTGGGACCGTCCAACCCTGCCAAGAAGAAGTCCTGGCTAAGAAAAGTGTGTTGAAAGGTTCCCGGACACACTATGGCAGCTTTTTTACTGAGGAGGAAACACACACAAACGCAGAGAGAACATACAAAGTTCTTGCAGATGTTGTCCTTACTGGGATTGGTCTTCAGTCTTCAGTGCTAACCACTGATCCAATGTGCTGCCGTTCACCCTCTAATATCTAACAGACTGGAGAAACTTGCACCTACTGACACTCTATTTTCAGCTCCTTTGTGAGAAATTTATCTGGGCAGCCACTCAGTCTACCAAATAAAATTCCTGAGAAGGAAATTGGGGATGGCTTCGCTACTGGTACTGGGGGCAGTGCTAATACCATGGCGTCGTACCATAGTTTGCTGGAAATATTCCCGGCTGGTAGGAGGCAAGGAAATTCCCACAGAAAAGTACCAGCAGTAATGTTCAGGGACCAGCGCTTGTAGAAGACGGAGACAACACCCAGAGAAATAGTGACGGCTGGGGACCGAGTATGCACACGAGGCATGTGGTTGTGAAAAGCTTCTGCCTCCACGAGCCTAAAAGGCCACAATTCAAGTGAAACCAGCTTTACAGGACTTCCTGTGAGAAATGACATGCAGGGTAGATAGGGTTTCCCTCTATGCCAGTCCTTTCACCGAACTAAATACAACTGTCAGCAAAAAAAGTTGTGGACCTGCTCTGTACTGTCCCTGGCCACATTCACCTGTCCACGTGTTGGTGGTTAGGCGGTCCTTCCCAGTAAGTGCACTGGGGAGGGCACGGGTAATGTTGTGGGACCCGTGCTTGTGGAAGGCGGAGGCGATACCGGGAAATATAGTGGCGGCTGGGGACAGAGTATGGACACCCGGCCGCCGCCGGCATGAGGTTGTGAAAAGCTTCCGCCTCCACGAGCTTAAAAGGCCATATTTCAAGTGCAAAAAGCTGTCCAGAAATCTGGCAGTTTAGTGTTGCGGCCTGTGGGTGGCTGCATACTTGCACTTGCATTCCAAGTAACAGAAAACTAAGTAGATGGTGGCCTCTATCATCATCATGGCCTCACCTCGGCACTATGAACTCTCCTGAAGGAGAAGCCAGGGCCCGCCGGAAGAGTCTCTGGTTTTCTGGTGGGCCCGTCCAACCCTCCGAAAAGCAGCCCTGGCTAAGAAAAGTGTGGGGGAAGGTTCCCGGACAGTCTATGGCTGCTTTTTTAATGTGGATCGGCCATGCTTATGCATGTTATTTCTCAAACCGCATTACAGATCAGGCCATTGTCCAACTCTGTATTCAAGAAATTAAATGCGCAAAGAAAGATGTTTGTGTGTCAAAGCACCACCGACAAGGGCGAGTTGATGTTGGACGGGCTGCCATTGCTTCTGCAACAAGCTGCATTACAGGACTTCCTGTGAGAAATGACATTCAGGATAAATAGGGTTTCCCTCTATGCCAGTCCTTTCACCAAGCTAAATACAACTGTCAGCAAAAAAAAGTTGTGGCTTGGCTCCGTACCGTCCCTTGCCACATTCACCTGTCTACGTTTTTGTGGTTAGGCGGTCCTTCCCAGTAAGTTCACTGGGGAGGGTATGGGTAATGTTGTGGGACCCATGCTGGTGGAAGGCGGAGGCGATACCGGGAAATATAGTGGAGGCTGGGGACAGAGTATGGACACCCGGCCGCCGCCGGCATGAGGTTGTGAAAAGCTTCTGCCTACACGAGCTTAAAAGGCCATATTTCAAGTGCAAAAACCTGCCCAGAAATCTGGCAGTTTAGTGTTGCAGCCTGTGGGTGGGTGGCTAGCTGCCTTCATACTTGCGCTTGCATTCCAAGGAATGGGGTAGGGACAACTGAACGCTGCAGTGGGACAAGGACATGGACGGTGATTGTTGCAAGTCTGCAATGACAGGTTCATGGCGGGAGGCATTTTCCCATGCGCCAAGGATCACTTATGATTGGCACACTTTTAGGCAGTGACCTGGGAGTCAGAGATGCTTCCAGAGGTTTTCTCCTTGCTGTTCCCATGACTTTTCAGCACTGTATGCATGTGTCTGTTGATGCGTCACACACCACATGACCAGATAAGGTCGTAAAATGTTAAAATGAAATTTCCTGGTGAATGCTTTTGTCTTGGTTGAAAGCAATACAAAAGTGCAAAAACGCATCAAAAACGCTACGTGTGAACATAGCCCAAGGTGTAGAGGAGTATTTTTGTTTTAGGTTATTTATTTTGCTTTATGTACATTGTACATGTCATGGAAAGGATGTTCCTTAACATATTTCCCAGGAAAATCCATTTTGGTTTTGTTTTGGTATGTTTTATTGTGAGTCTGTAAAAGTGGCATAATACCTCTGGCAACGTTGTTGACAGAAGTGACCTGGGAGTCAGAAATGCTTCCAGGGGTCTTCCCCATGCTGTTCCCATGTCATTTGAGCACTGTTCCCATCGATTTTGGCAATTTTTAGGCCCTCTGCAGATCGCCGGGGGGAGCCGCCTGAAAAATGCTCAAGTTTCCCATAGATTTACATTGGACTCGCTGCTTGGATCGAGCACCCGAGTATTCCAATTTGCTCACTTCCCTCGTTCGCACCCCGCAGGTCATTGACTTGCATTGCTACAGAGGTCTATCGGCCTACCAGTTAACTGGGTGATATGCAATGTGCACATGTTGCAGCGACTGTGGCAGTAGTGACAAGCCGTGGTTAAGTATGTCATTTTGCATAGCCTAGGCAAATACAGTACGGATGTGGTGCAAATCACGCTTGCGTAATGGGCACAGATTAAGGACGTCTGCACCCTTCTGCACAGTTTTGAAATGCCTACCAAGATGGTTAGCGCTGACGATGCCATCATCAGCATCATTTCGGTCATCTACATGTTGGAGCACACTTTGACTAGTCTGCGGGAGGAGGTGGTGGTCCCAGACGAGGTTGGAGAGGTGGATGCGGAAGGGATAACAATTAGTGATGAGTGAGCACTAAAATTCTCGGGTACTCATTACTCGGGGCGAGGAAATCGTAATGCTCGGGTGCTTGACCCGAGTAATGAGTACAATGTAAGTTAATGGGAAACCCAAGCATTTTTCCAGCGGACCCCTAGAGGTCTGGAGGGGGCCTAAAAATTGGTCAAATCAAAGGAAGCAGTGCTGAAATTACATGGGAACAGCATGGTGAAGACCCATGGAAGCATCTCTGAATCTCAAGTCACTGCCGTGAACAATGTTGCATTTTGCCACTTTTACGGACTGACAATAAAACATACAAAAACAAAGCTAAAATGGATTTTCCTGGAAAATATGTTAAGAAACATTCTTTCCAGGGTAATGTCTTGTATATAAGGCAAAATAAATAACCAAAAACAAAAATGCTCCTCGACACCTTTGGCTATGTTCACACGTAGTGTTTTTGAGGTGTTTGTGCACTTTTGCATTGCTTTCGACAGTGAAAAATACATTCTCTGATAAATGTAATTTTAACATTTTACTACCTTATCTGGCCATGTTCAACAGTTTATTGTAAATGGAGTGAGGCCTAAAAATAAAAGAACACAGGACTTACAGTCAAAATGTCACACACAGTGTGGGAAAGACTAAAAGCAACACGAAAGTATGAGGGAAAGGAAGCCCAGACAATACGGAAAGGAGGAGTGGAGACCCCTATGCCTATATTGGTTCCACAACAATAACCGAGCAGGAAACCTAAGCCCTGTATATCCCTATAGCTAGGCCCTAGATGGTTAGGGAGGGATGAGCACTAGTCAGTCCCCACTGTAGACTAAAAACAAAAAGGGAGACAAACGTAGAGGGAAAAACTTAGCTTGAGCAGACACCAAAGAGATAACACCTACAGTGCCTACAAGTAGTATTCAACCCCCTGCAGATTTAGCTGGTTTGATAAGATGCAAATAAGTTAGAGCCTTCAAACTGCAAACGAGAGTAGGTTTTATGAACAGAAGCATAAATCTTACAAACCAAAAAGTTATGTTGCTAGGTTGAATTTTATAAAATTTTAAACATAAAAGTGTGGATCAATTATTATTCAACCCCTATGTTTAATATTTTGTGGAATAACCCTTGTTTGCAATTACAGCTAATAATCGTCTTTTATAAGACCTGATCAGGCTGGCACAGGTCTGTGGAGTTATCTTGGCCCACTCCTCAATGCAGATCTTTTCCAAGTTATCTAGGTTCTTTGGGTGTCTCATGTGGACTTTATTCTTGAGCTCCTTCCACAAGTTTTCAATTGGGTTAAGGTCAGGAGACTGACTAGGCCACTCCAACACCTTGACTTTTTCCCTCTTGAACCAGGCCTTGGTTTTCTTAGCTGTGTGCTTTGGGTCGTTGTCTTGTTGGAAGATGAAATTACGACCCATCTTAAGATCCTTGATGGAGGAGCGGAGGTTCTTGGCCAAAATCTTCAGGTAGGCCGTGCTATCCATCTTCCCATGGATGCGGACCAGATGGCCAGGCCCCTTGGCAGAGAAACAGCCCCACAGCATGATGCTGCCACCACCATGCTTGACTGTAGGGATGGTATTCTTGGGGTCGTATGCAGTGCCATCCAGTCTCCAAACGTCACGTGTGTGGTTGGCACCAAAGATCTCGATCTTGGTCTCATCAGACCATAGAACCTTGAACCAGTCTGTCTCAGAGTCCTCCAAGTGATCATGAGCAAACTGTAGACGAGCCTTGACATGACGCTTTGAAAGTAAAGGTACCTTACGGGCTCGTCTGGAACGGAGACCATTGCGGTGGAGTACGTTACTTATGGTATTGACTGAAACCAATGTCCCCACTGCCATGAGATCTTCCCGGAGCTCCTTCCTTGTTGTCCTTGGGTTAGCCTTGACTCTTCGGACAAGCCTGGCCTCGGCACGGGAGGACACTTTCAAAGGCTGTCCTGGCCGTGGAAGGCTAACAGTAGTTCCATAAGCCTTCCACTTACGGATGATGCTCCCAACAGTGGAGACAGGTAGGCCCAACTCGTTGGAAAGGGTTTTGTACCCCTTGCCAGCCTTGTGACCCTCCACGATCTTGTCTCTGATGGCCTTGGAATGCTCCTTTGTCTTTCCCATGTTGACCATGTCTGAGTGCTGTTCACAAGTTTGGGGAGGGTCTTAAATAGTCAGAAAAGGCTGGCAAAAGAGATCTTTAATCCACACATGTGAAGCTCATTATTCTTGGTGCCTGAACTACTTCTTAATACTTTAGGGGGACCAAACAGAATTCTTGTGGTTTGAGGGGTTGAATAATAAATGACACTCTGAATTAACTTTTAACGTTTTAAAAAAACAAAAAAACAAAACAAAAAAAAATAATTTGCTGCAGTGCATTTCCCACTTCCAGGCTGATCTACAGTACAAATGTCACAATGCCAAGTTAATTCCGCATGTGTCAACCAGCTAAATCTGCAGGGGGTTGAATACTACTTGTAGGCACTGTAACATCCTCCAAGGGCACCAGAGAGGAAGCCAGCCAACTGCTATAGCTTCAAGCCTTCACAATGGAAAATGAGAATATTACTGGCGACTCCCTGAAGCAGACTGAGAGTTTATAAACACCCAGACCAGGGTGTGTCAATCAGACTAGGAGGGAGGTTACCACTGGGTTCAAAAGTGAGACAGATTAAGAAGGCGTCTGCAATGCCAAACGCAGTGATCTTCTGCAGCGAGATGCAGAGCGACTGTCTGTTACATCTAACACACCCGTGACACAAATATGGTGGAGGTTCAAAGATATTTAGGGGTTATTTTGCTGACTCTGGCACAGGGTGTCTTGACTGTGTGCAAGGTGTCATGAAATGCAAAGATTCCCAAAGGATTTTGGGTTGCAATGTAGTGCCCAGTGACATAAAGCTGGGTTTGCATCCTAGGTCATGGGTCTTCTAGCAGGACAATGATCCCAAATATAAATAAAGCACTGGAGAGTTTTGAAGTGGTAATTCCAGCTCCAGTAGCGTCAAATCTTCCACCACTACCTTTAGATAAAGAAGCTACAAAGAAACTGCGAATGGGCACATTAAACCAGGACATTTTTTTAAGTTTGATTAATTTTTGTCAAATTTGAAAAATGTCTGCCAACTTCGATGAATTTCTGTAAACTATGATAAATTTCTGTCAACCTTGATTAATTTCTGAGTACAGATCACCGTTAAAAATTATGAATCGGTCAACAAGTGCATAGAAAAAATCAATCAAATTGTGCACTGTGGAAGATATGTATGTGACCAGAATAGGAACACTCATATTCAGCTGATGATACCTAGCACCTGTCCCTATTCTAAATGCAGCTAACAGCGGTATCAATAGAGAATAGAATTTTTTTTTTCTGCAGCACACAGTATAAGGCATTAATCCCTGGCTGGATCTGTGTAATACGCTATCCATACTGCGATAGCTCACCCGTAGACGAATTTCGGATAAGAGAGGTAATATTGTAGAATAAAAAATAGATTTTAACGGGCTCTGAAGAGGTTTTTTTTGGGCTGTTGCAGCACCAAGCTGCAGGAACACAAGCAACCCTGCCTGCTTTGATAAATTTCTGAGTGTAGATTGCATTAAAAAACATGAATCTGTCAATGTTTTTTGGAAAAAAGCAGTCAAGTTATTAGACAGTGTAAGAGATGTATGTAACCAGAATGAACACTCACTTCCAGCTAATGATAGCTGCATTTAGAATAGGGACAGATGATAGGTAAAAGCAGTATCAATAGGAAGCAGATTTGTTTTTTGTTTGCTTGCAGCAGCAAGAGTACAAAGCAATAATCCCTGTCTGGATGCGTGTAATATGCTATCCATAGTGCGATAGCTCACCCATACATGAATTTCAGATAAGAGTTAATATTGTAGAATATAGAATAGATTTGAATTGTCCTTCCCATTATTTAGGAGTGGGTCTCCTATACTGTTATTGCATATGCAGTAAGTGCAAGGGCTGTGAAAAATTAGGACACACTCCTATACCAATTTAAAGAGACGTAGTGGAGGGCCTCAGTAAAAAAAATATTTTCCATTCTTAAGGAGTGGGTCTCCTATACTGTTATTGCATACGCAGCAAGTCCAAGGGCTGCCAAAAATTAGGACGCACTCCAATACCAATTTGAAGAGACATAGTAGAGGGCCTCAGTAAAAAAAATATTTTCCATTATTATGGAGTGGGTCTCCTAAACTGGTAATGACCATGCACTAAGTGCATGGGCTGAAAACATTTAACTCTGGGGGGTATACATATATATTATATAGAATGTTAGAGGTAGATCTCTAAAATTAGTTCTTATGTGCATCATAAACACCCTTAAAAAAAAATTATGTGGGCGTTGCATGATGGTCACCCTGGTGATATGGTGGTGGAGGATGAGTAGGATGATGACATAAAATATAATAAATCCTGAAGTGTATACCCATGTCTGGATGTGAATGAGTGCATGGGAATAGACCCTGCAAAGAAAACCACTGGATTTGAGTTTAGGTTCCACTGCTATCATCCGGTGGTGTTGAGAAGTCTGGCCCAATACAGCCCTTGTTCATTTTGATAAGAGTCAGCCTGTCGGCATTTTCAGTTGACAGGCAGATGCGCCTATCAGTTATCATACCCCTGGCAGCACTAAAAACCAGCTCTGACAAAATGCTAGTAGCAGGGCAGGCCAGGACCTCCAAGGCATAGAGAAACAGTTCATGCCACGTGACCAGATTGGATACCAAATACTTGTAAGGCACAGAGGAATCACGAAGGATGCTGGTACAGTCGCTAAGGTACTTCTTCAGCATCTTCCAAAACTTTTCCCTCCTTGTCAGAGTACCCCGCACATCAGGGCCTGGGCACTGGGAGGGTCTCAAAAAACTGTCCCACACCTTTGACAATGTTCCCCTGCCTCTGCTGCATCTGGTTTGTGTCTCCCTCGCCTGTACCTCTTGGTTGTCCAAGTAACTGTGACCTCTGCCCACGTTATGAGGTGGGAATTTGTTTAATAATTCTTCAACAAGGGCCTTCTGGTACTGCAACATTTTATTAGACCTCTTCGCCACATGAAGGAGAAATAGAAAGCTCTACTTGTAGCGCAGGTCTAGAAGTGTGACCAACAAGAAATTACTGTTGTCCAAAATCCATACAACGTGAGGGTCATGGGAAAGGCAGCGAAACATAAATTCAGCCATGTGTGTCAGACTGCCAACAGCCAAGACTTCCCTGTCCCCACCAAGAGGACAACTGTCCATGTTCTCCTTTTCATCCTCTTCCTGATCCTCCTCCTCATCCTCCCCCTCTTAAGGCCATCCTCGCTGAACAGACAGTATGAATGTGGTGTGGGTAGTACCATCTGTAGGGCAGTAAACCAGCTCCTGTTTGTCCTCCTCCTCCTGCTCTTCCTCCTCATTATAACCCAATCTGCATTGAGATGAGATGAGGCTGGGCTGTTTAGCATCACCCTGTATAGTTCCTTGGTCCATCTCATCGTGCTCTGCCTGCAATTCCTCCTCTTTAATTGTGAGCAGCGAGCGTTCAGTAGACAGAGAAGTAGGATGGTGATGTTAATTATGGCATCATCAGCGCTCACCATCTTGGTAAAGTCCTCAAAGTTTTGGAGAACGGCAGAGATATCAGACATCCATATCCACTCATCAGCTTTTATGTGTGTAGGCTGACCGGTATACCTGACAGGCATGTTGAAGCTGGTACTAGTGTTGATCGAGTATGTCTCATTAACCCTTTCCAGCGAGCACACTCGGGTGCTCACCGTGTATTTTGGCGTGCTTGCGCTTCATTCACTGTCGCTGCGCCTGCAAGTCAGTCACAGCGACAGTGAGTTAAACGCAGAACACGCCAAAATACTCGGCGAGCACCCAAGCGTGCTCACCGGAAAGGGTTAATGATACATACTCAATCAACACTAGCTGGTACTCAACAGCTGCCCTCTGCTGCTCACAAATCCTTCCAAAAATATGCAACATTGCGTTTCAACATGTGGTAACATCGCACACCAGTCGGTGAGCTGGAAGCTGCAAACGCTGCTGAAGCACTGCCAGGGCCACAGTTGCTGTAGCCGAGTTTCAGAAATGGGCACACATGCGGCGTACTTTCACAAGCAGCTCAGGTAGATGAGGGTAAGTTTTGAGAAACCACTGAACCACTAAGTTAAACACATGGGCCAGGCATGGTACATGTGCGAGGTTGTCAAGCTTCAGAGCTGCCATCAAGTTTTGGCAATTTTCACGCACGACCATGCCTGGCTGTAGGTTCAGCGGTGAAAGCCACAGGTCTGCCTGCTCTGTTACAGCTTTCAACAACTGTGCAGCGGTGTGCGGTTTGTCACCTAAGCAGATAAGCTTCAGCACAGCCTGGTGCCGCTTGGCCGAGGCAATGCTGCAGTGCTTCCAGCTTTCGACTGTTGTGGTAATTTTGGAGACGGAGGCTGAAGAGGAGGAGGTGCAGGAGCTGTACAATGTGGTGGCAACCCTGATTCACCCAGGGCCTGCAATCCTCCGCATCGGGAGGACATGTTCCGTCCCAGGGTCCGACTCGGTCCCGGCTTCCACAATATTAACTCAGTGTGCCATAAGTGAAATGTGCCATCCCTGGCCACAAGCACTTGTCCATGTATCTGTGGTTAGGTGGACCTTCCCAGTAACTGTGCTGGTTAGGGCACGGGTAATGCTTTGGGACATGTGCTTGTGTAAGGCAGGGATGGCACACCGGGAGAAATATGGGTGGCTGGGGACCAAGTACTGAGGGACAGCCACCACCATGAGGTTTCAGAAAGCTTCCGTCTCCACGAGCCTAAAAGGCAACATTTCCTGTGCAGGCAGTCTAAAAAAGTGGCAGTTTAGTATTGTGGCCTGTGGGCGGGTGGCTGTGTATTTGCGCTTGCGTTCCAATGACTGGGGTAGGGACAACTGAACCCTGCGCTGGGAAAAGTATGTGGATGTGATTGTTGACGGTGATGGTTGGAAGTGTGCAATGACAGGTGCAGGGTAGGAGGCATCTTTGCCTGCGTCATGAACAGGGGATTGGCATGCACGCACAACAGCGGAACAGGCAGTGGTGTCAGTTTTGCTGTGCCTGCTGATGATGGCATGGCAGATGTTGCAAATGGCCTTTTTTGGGTTAACTGTACAGAGCCAGACTCGGAAAAACCTAACAATTGGACTGGCAACTTCACTCGTATTGATGTTTTGGGGAACAGTTGCCCGTTTTATACCTGTGGCCACCCCTCTGCTTCTTCCTGCCTGTTGCGGTGCTATAGCTCCCTCTGCCTCTGTGCTGCTGTCCTCTCTATGCATGTCACCTTCCCAGGTTAGGTCAGTGACTTTATCGTCCACCACCTCGTCTTCCACGTACGCACCCTGGGCCTCCTCTTGACTTGCTGGCAATTGTGTCTCATCATCATCCACCTCTTGCGACAGTAATTGCACTTTCCCACCGTTGCCTTCATGTGACCATGGTTATCCAAATATTTGGGAATCGCTACATGCGATCTCCTCTTGCCCAGCTTGAAGCGGACGGAGCGAGAGGCCAGAATCTATAAATGGAAATGTGAACAGCTCTTCGGAGTGTCCAAATGTGGGATAACTTGTCTACGGTCACTCGGCATGGTGGGAGGAAGGAGGATCAGGGTGAAAAATATGTGGTCCAGACTCACGGCTACTGAGACTGAACCGTGTGGAAGACAGGGTAGTGGT
The DNA here is from genome assembly GCF_046119375.1 of Phyllobates terribilis. Taxonomy (NCBI): domain Eukaryota; kingdom Metazoa; phylum Chordata; class Amphibia; order Anura; family Dendrobatidae; genus Phyllobates; species Phyllobates terribilis. The sequence goes on from NW_027362762.1 coordinate 745,165,471, forward strand.
GGTGGTGGCAAACTGACTGGAAGCATTATCTGCTATCCAACCAACAACCTTTTCGCACTGGTCTGGCTTCAAGAGTGGTGTTCCGCAGTCCCCCACAAAGTGGGACAGGAAGTTAGGTCAACATAATTTGGGTGCTAGTTGTGCTCCCTCAGCAGACACAGGTTCATCTTGCCCAGGGCCTCAGCCTCTGCGTGCACCATCAGCATCACATCCACATTTCCGTCCTTTACCACACACCTTGACCATTTTAAATGGAGTTTAATATTTTGCAGCTGGCAAAAAAAGGCCGGTTTATAACCACAGTAATATTTGATCACGTCTGATGAACAATTTTTTTAGGCAGTGCCGGTATAGTGAGGCTAATGGTCAGCGACCAAGTGTGGATATGTTTTGGACCCACAACTGGCAGACTTTAAATGGAGTATAATATTTGGCAGCTTGCAAAAAATGTCAGGGTTATTACTGCAGTAATATTTGATCACGTCTGATGAACAATTTTGTAGGCAGTGCCAGTTTGGCGATGCTATTGGTCAGAGACCAAGTATGGATTTGTTTTGAACACACAACTAGCAGACTTTAAATGAAGTATAATATTTTGCAGCCCTCAAAAAAATGTCAGGATTAATACCGCAGTAATATTTGATCACGTCTGATGACCACGTAGAGATGCAGTGGCGGTATAGCGATGCAATTGGTCAGCGACCAAGTGTGGATATGTTCTGAACACACAACTAGCAGACTTTAAATGGAGAATAATATTTGTCAGCTTCCAAAAAAATTCAGGTTTAATACTGCAGTAATATTTGATCACGTCTGATGACCACATAGAGATGCAGTGGTGGTATAGCAATGTTATTGGTCAGCGACTAAGTGTGGATAAGTTTTGAACACACAACAGCCACACTTTAAACTGAGAATAAAATTTGTCAGCTTCCAAAAAAAATTCAGGATGAATACTGCAGTAATATTTGACCACCTGAGATGATGGACAAGTTTCTCTACTTGCACAATACGCAAATGCTATTCAAATCAACCAAATCTGGCTGTATGCTGCTAACAAGAAAATAGAGCAGTAAAAATGGTGTGTTATATTGCTTTTCCCCCAAATTATCAGTATTTAGAGCAAAAAGAATATTATTAGCCCTGATATCTATGGCTAATCCAGCAGCAGAAAGAACGTGCAATGGACCCTATTCTGTACTATACTAGGTCTCCATAAACTCTGCCTAACTAGTGCTATCAGCAGGATTAATATTCATCAGAATGAGCCCTTACAAGGACTGTTAGTGTAGATTAATAATAGTGGTGTGGAACCCCTGTTTAAAATAAGTGCCCATTCTCTCCGTCGCTCAGCTGCAACTCTCCCTACTCTGCCTGTTTGAACGATAGACTGTGACGAGCATAGGATCCCGGGTTGTACTGTATATAGACCCGATGACACTATGCGGCCAGCCAATCACTGTAATACCACAATCAACATGACTACGGAATTACAGTGACTGTCAGGCAATCCCTGCATGGTAAAGTGCTGCTTAATATGTGCCAAACATGCGAGGCGGGAACTCAAGCTCCCGCCTGAACATTAAAAAAAATACTCACCGAATAGCGAGCATCTCGAGCACTGTGATGCTCAGGTGAGCAACGAGTAGTGACTAGCATGCTCGCTCATCACTAATAATTAGCCATCAAAGAGTAATGAATGGGAAGTCAAACTCCATAAGAACACTGAATGCAAGGCTTTCTGAATACTCTGACAAATGTTTGAGTTGGCCTCGAAAGGCCTTGGGTAATAAAGTCAAAGGAGTTTGTTGGGTTTTTTGATAAACCCCGTGTGGACAACCACAAAGAGAGATGGCCAAAGGACAAGGGATCAGGAACTGACGCTGGTGCCTCGACAAGTCCTACTTAGAGCAGCTGAACTTTGTATGTGTTTAATCACTTTAAATAATGGCAGCTGTGTACTGACTACTTTTTTCACAAGTTTAAATGTGATTTTCTAATTATGAACACAACTGTGAAGACAAGAAGGGTCAGTGGGTGCGCTTGTCTTCTGGCTTGGCTGTTTTTAGAAAAACTCCTTCCACTGAATGCCCGCACTCCTTCCCCGTGGGCATACTACTCCTCAGACAACACAGGGTGATGGTAAAACAGTGTGACATACTTTATTGAACCACCAACAGACAATAACATATAGAACAGTCCCAGCAAATACTCAAGATGGTGCAAATTACAAAGTCTTGCCCTTGTGCTGACTCGCCAGGAATAGAGCCTCTGCGACTTTGGGGCTTCCAGGGCCAACTACTACCACCAGTGGCACACCGCTTTTGCCGGACACCCACAAAGAGGAGATAACGACAAGCTTAGGAAGCTGACAGTCCTTTGAGGCATGTGGCCAGGTGACCGGAGGGTCCCAACCTGGCTTCTCCAAATGTCTTCATAGAGCCAAGTGACGAAGTGGTCCTAACCTGGCTTCCATAACATCTCCATGGGGCCAGGTGACCATAGGGTTCCAACCTGGCTTCCCCAAATGTCTCCATGGGGCCAGGTGACCAGAGGGTCCCAACCAGGCTTCTGTGAACATTTCCATGGGTTCAGTGATGGTCAATTTAGCAGATCTGTATTCTTCCAGCTAGGGACATGGTCCCTTAGGCTGGCATCCTGTTGAATATTAAATTTGTGTTACTCTTGATGAAGCCATGGTGTGCTTGCTGCTCTTCTGTAGAGTCTCTCTGCATAAGGATATTGATCCCTTTTTATACCCACATCTGTGGTTCAAGCCATCACCCATGGGTCAGGGGGAAGGCAGGATGAGATTAACTTGCATTGTTTGATTATTTAATCAATATGCATAGTTTGGCCTTCACTGTTTTGCAGGTCAACAAGCTACATGGACTTTTACAATGGGTAATCAACATATTAGCAAACATTGATTATTCAATGACCCTGTGTCAGGAGCTGATATAATAGGCAAACAGCAGCCATCCAACAAGTCACAAACCTCAATTCAAGAATCAACGTTCAGACAATATGAACAATAGTCTGTTTCTTGACCTACTACAAATATACATCTGGCATAATTATGATTAAATGCTGTGTCGTTACATCCCCAATTGCAAAAGGGTGTTCACCCTTATGCAACCACATTATTTTAGTTTTCTCATTTTTATTTTGCCTCCAAAAATCATTTTAAGAGGGGGGCGTGGTCTTATCGTGGATGGTGCCGACTGCTTAAGCTCTGAGCTTCAGCAAGCCTCCGGCTCAAGAAGCGGTTAAAATCAATTTGCGGTGTGTAAAGTCGGCCTCCGGTACACATGGTCTCCTGGTGATCAATATGCCGAGAGGCAGGTCGCATAAACGGGGATCCCCAGTTAAGCTGCCTGATTTCTTTGCCCGGGAATCAGCTCCAGCCCAGTCAAGCAAGATAGCACCGTCTCTTTCTTCCTTCTCCCCACGGTCCTCACGCAGAGGATCCAAAGCATCCTCAGCTAAAGAGATGGCGGAGATGGAAGACTCTGAGATTCCCCTCACTAAGAGGGCTATGCAAAGTCTGCTCAGCTCACTGAGAGCCTCCTTACAGGGTGACATTAGAGGTATGTTGGCAGAACTTAAAGGGGAAGAGAGTAATGTGACGCTCACAGCCCTACCCTGGGAAGATGAGGGAATTACTCTAAACCAGGTCTGATGTTTTGGTGGGTTGCAGCCGTGGCCTGGACCCGTTCCGTGCCCAGGGCCGTCACATTAAAAAGGATGTAATCGGCTATCAGGGTTGAGTGGTTGCTATCGACAACGCCACCTGTGGTACCTCATGAAGGCCACCAGCGCTGCTGCAGTCCTCTGAGGTGGGATGTTGTGGCAGCCGACGTTGACACTACTCCCCACAGGCAGAGCAGGGCCTCAGGGCAGAGACGAGGATGAAGGGGGTCGTAGTGTAGGAGGTCTATTGCTACGTGGTGCGGTGCAGTGCAGAAATAAAGAGTCCGGAGGCCATAGGGGTTGACTTCCAGGGTTTTTTTACTCACGGTGGAGAGTACAGCTGCAAGGCTTCTCCCTGCTCCTCATGGAGTTCTGCGGTCACCAAGGACAGGGGTCCGACAACCTCCGAGAAATTCAAGTGCTCAATCAGGACCCCGCACCAGAGTTTTCCTAGACTTCAGACCGGGTCCTTTCCTGTCTGTGTGTGTAGATAGGCCAGGTCTCCCTCTGGACTACGCTCAGAAAAAGGGTACGGGTGGCAGCTCCGCTCCTTCCGTTACCCGGTGGGATCCTCTGGGCCTGCTGGGCTTCCCTGACTAGGACGTAGAGTAGCAAAGTCAGGTGTCGGGGGCCGGTACCCCTCTTGCAGCCGGAATCCCTCTGACTAGGCCAGAATAGGACAGGTGGCATATACCGCTCCGTCTGCATCCCCCTGGGATCCTTTTGCGGTGGAGCTACACTCCTAAGCTCCGGGCCTTCTTGGTCATGGTCCTTGACTGGGTTTAGACATACGTTAACTCCAACCTGCCCCTCGACTCAAGGCCAGGGTACGAGGGCCGTGTCTCCATCCGCTGCAGGTTCACACAGAAGCCACGTTCAGGGATGGAGATGACAATCAAAGAACCAAGAGCCCAAGATGGCTGTTTATTAAATATGAAATATTAAGTGTAACTAGATGTGTGTCCTCCACCCTCACCCACTACATGGTTCCCCCTATCTTGTGGTTCCCCAGTCTCCCATTTTCCCAGTAGGGGCAGCACTCTAGTGCCTACTAGCCCCCTCTGGTGAGGGAAATGTGGTGTTGAATGTCGAGGAGGGGTCCTGACCATTGCACCGTTCTTACCTTGAAGGAGGAACATCACACCCCATTGAAGAGGTGCAGCATCCCTGTGGCGGTCGAACCCCCAGGGGCGCCACAGTAACATATACAATAAATCTAGAAGGAATTGTAACAGTGTGTAAACATATAAATCCTCTAAAATCAATACTTTTATTAAATTCACTAAATAGCACCAATACCCGTATAGTATAAAATAGTAAGTGGATGAACGGTCATCCAAAATGGCATATCTAATTTGGAGAAAATGAACAACACATTATACAAGATGGACTTAATTCACCCTAGAAAAAGTCTAGGATGATCCTGCCTAATGTGGAGGTTGGCACCCTGATAACAAATTTTGGCGCCCCCGCTCAACGAAGGCTGTCCCTCACTTTCTCTGCTATGCCCTGTGCGTGAGCTAAAGCAGGAAATAGATGACTGCCTATTCTAATAAAGATATATTCCTAGCATAAAAGTCAATTTCAAAATGTATTAATACTATAGAGTTAAATGATAGACTTATCTCTAAGTAGTAAATGTAGTATCGGCGTCTCTGCCCCCTGACAGGCAGAGACGCCGTCCTTCTTACCGCCGCGCTCCCGGCCCGGCGTCTTCCGGCTCTCCTGCTGCTGCCGGCACTCGCTGCTTCCCGGGCACTGTGCTTAGGGCGCGCGCTCCCTCCCTCTTAAAGGGGCCACGCGTGCCATCCTAAGGAATCCCCGGCAAATGGCCGGAGGACCTCTCATATAAAAGGCACCTCCTCCAAAATGGAGGTGCCCGTACAAGGTTGTAGCTTTGTGCCCTAAACTCTGCTTCAGCCCTCAGGTCCCGCTGCTAGTCTGACTACCAGTCCAGTCCGCCAGCCTGACTACCAGTCCAGTCCGCCAGCCTGACTACCTGTCTCCGCCAGCCAAGTATACTCTCCAGCCAGACGGTCTGCCTACGATCCAAACCCGCCAGTCTGTCTATGGGCCTGGCTTGCCTGCCTACCCGGAGAACGTACTAGTTACCTGCCGTGCCTATCAGTCAGCCTACCTGGAGGCTCCTGTCAGTTACCTGCCGTACCTACCCGGAGGCTCCTGCCAGTTACCCGTGGGAGTCACCTGCTCTCATACAAGGACAGGCCCAGAGTAGCACCTGGTCCTTCTGCTCGGTCTTTCCCTGGTTCACGGAGACGATTGAGCCGCCGTGCGACCTTGGTCAGTCCGAGTTGATACCTAGTTATGCCCCTCTGGTCCCTCTTTGATCCGCAGCACAGAGGTTCCACCACCCGGATCTGCAACAGTAAAGATGCCTCGACACCTTTCCCCGTCTGTTACGTTCATCAGGAGGCCGGCAAAGAGAGTTTATGCACAGAAATGATGACGATGCATGTTGCAGGATGACAAGTTTGTCATCCTGCAACATTTTGATTTTAGAGGATTTATATGTTTACATTCAAAACTTAAAGGGGGCATAGACTCTTTGGAAGAACGCAGTGCTCACATTGAATCAAAAATGGATGAATTTACTAGATCTCACAATGATTTAATCGATGCTAATTCAGCTTTAGAGGAGGAAGTCACCCTTCTCAAAACCAAAGTCTATGATTTAGGAGATAGATCCCGCTGCAATAATGTAAGAATAAGGGGGATCCCTGAGGATATTAAAGATGCGGAATTACAAAAATACTTCCAGGATTTGCTGTTAGCAGTGATTTGTGGATCTGAGCCTCCAGGCCTTTTGGTGGACAGAATACATAGGGTTCCAGAACCCAAAAATCTTGGCTCTACAGTCCAACGTGATACTCTGGCTCACATCCATTTTGTTAAGACAAAAGAGGTCTTTCTGCATAACTCGAAGTGGAAGCCGGATCTTCCTGATCCTTTTCAAAAGCTTGCAGTCTTTCCAGATCTTTTTGCTGTGACCCTGACTTAAAGGAAAGAATTTGCTGTTGTGGCAAAGTGTTTATGGGAAAAAAACATCCCTTATAGATGGGGATTTCTTGTCAAAATGATCATATACCATGCCGGAGCCTCCCATGCATGTTTCTCCCCTATTCAAGTGGAAAAGATATTTTAGAAATGGCTCTCCTCGCAGTTCTCAAAAGAAATTGGATCTGGGCTGGAAAGTAGCCTGATCTTTTCTGTCCGGCTTAAGGTTTGTGTTCTCGGGTGATTATCGTCTGAACTTCACCGCTTTAAAACATTTGGAGTCTTGCTGGAGTTTAGTTTTTCACTTGGATAATAGTTTTTGCTTACCCAAGTGGAGATCTGTTATTGTTCCTCTGTTGCCTCACTTGGCTAAAGTTTTTATTATGTTTTTTGTGTGTCTTGTTTTTCCCTGTTATTTATAATTTAAAGGCATGTCCCTACAAGATTAGCAAAATCTTACAATTAGGAGTATACAATTTCTATCCTTAAATGTTAAAGAGTTAAATTCACCAGCTAAGAGATCTATGATGTGGAGGGAACTGACTAAGGCCAACTGTGATATCGCCTGTATTCAGGAATCTCACTTGCTTGAAAAAGATGATGTTCGTTTGAAGTATAAAAAATTTCCAGTTTCCTGTTTTGCTAATAATAGTAGTAAAAAATTGGGGGTATGTATCCTTATAAAGGACACAATATCATTTAAACTAATCAATTTTTTTTCTGATCCTGGGGGTAGATTTGTAATATTGATTTGCTATTTGAATGGAATAGTGTATACCATTTGTTCCACATACTCTCCTAACTTCTTCTCAAATTTCATACACCAGGAAAGTTTTTCAGAAACGAAAGATGAGTCGCAAGGTTTCCAAATGATCTTAACGCCCCTATGTCTAAATCTCTAGACTTTTCTTCTGCTGGTATAAATGAAAAAGTTCTGGGTCCTGGCTGGTGAGTTTCACTTACATGACATATGGCAGTTTATTCATCCTGACCAAAAATAATTTTTTTTTCTGCCAGACATCGTTCTTATAGTAGGATAGATTACTTTTTGGTGGATTGTAAGGTTCTAGTTAACTATGTTGATGCTTCTATAGGACTGATCTCATGGTCGGATCATGCCCGTATCTATTTGAAAATTAAAGATAGTTTCCCCAACTCTGGTCCTCCTAGATAGTGGTTAAACGGTCATCTGTTGGCAAAACTGGAAGTAGTAATAATAGTAATCTTTATTTTTATATAGAGCCAACAAATTCTGCAGCGCTTTACATCTGTCCCCATTGGGGCTCACAATCTAAATTCCCCATCAGTATGTCTTTGGAGTGTGGGAGGAAACCGGAGGAAACCCACACAAACACGGGGAGAACATACAAACTCTTTGCAGATGTTGTCCTTGGTGGGATTTGAACCCAGGACTCCAGCGCTACAAGGCTGCAGTGCTAACCACTGAGCCACCTTGCTGAAATAATCAAATGTCTATCAGATTATTTTCTAAATAGTAATTATGGTGAAGTCTCTGATGAGACTTTGTGGTTAGCCCATAAAGCCTATGTCAGAGGTATTTTTATCAAACGTGCAGCGTTTGAAAAAAATAATAAAGATAAAATTATTAAGGAGTTGTTAGCCCAAATTAAACAACTTGAAGAAGTAAACAAGGTTTTGCCCTCGTCTGACGGCTCCAAAAACATTCTAAATCGTAGATTTCATCTTTGTGGGCATCTTTTGGCATCTTATAAAAATAATTTGAGAAAGTTTAAATCTCAATTTTATGTGCTAGGGGACAGGGCTCGATCGGTTCTAGCCAAAAGAGTAAAAAAATGAGAAATAACAAAAAAAAATAGACTTTCTTGAAGGCCCTAACCAAATTTAAATTCAAAACCCAATTGAGATTGCTAATGAGTTTGCTCAATATTAATATAACCTATATCATTTAAAAGAGGACCCCCTTCTGACAGCCTTCAGATGAAAGTATTCACGCTTATTTGGATAAAATAAATCTCCCGCAAATTCTCCTTTTACTGTACAAGAGATCCAAAAGGTTATATTGGATCTCTTGTACAGTATCTCTTTGGATCTCTCGGCCTCTCAAATGATTACTGTCAGTTCTCTGATGTTCTTGCTCCTTACCTCTTTAGAACCTTTAATGTTCAGCAATCCTCTTAAGCTATTGCTCCAGTGGGTCTAGAAGCCATGATTACTACTCTCCCTAAGCCTGGAAGGAGATCGTGGTGTTTGTGGCTGGCAGGCAAGCTAAGGACGGTACCAAGAGATTAATAGATTTGATAAAAATCGCAGAGTAGGCTAGGGAACCCAGTGTACTCCGGTCGTTAGATGCTGAGAAAGTCTTTGACGGTACACTGGGGATATTTAGATAAAATCCTGACCAGTTTTGATCTGGTGGCCCTATAAAATCAGCAATTATGTCCTTATACTCCAATCCCAATGCCTTTGTTTTAGCCTCAGGCTTCAGGTCTCATAATTTTACGATTTTCAATGGAACCTGACAGGGCTGACCATTATCCCCAATTATTTTTGCTTCAGTTATTGAGCCTATTTGCTCAAATAGAGATGTCTCTGGGGTAAGAGTAGGTGACACAAGTCATGTCATTGGCCTTTATGCTGAGCTGATGATTTAATTATAATTAGTGATGAGCGAGCACTAAAATGCTCAGGTACTCGTTGCTCGGGTCGAGCAAATTGGAATGTTCAAATGCTCGACCCGAGCAACGAGCCCAATGTAAGTCTATGGGAAACTCAAGCATTTTTCCGGCGGCACCCCCCTTTCGGTCTGCAGAGAGTCTCAAAATTGCCCAAATCGATGGGAACAGTGCTCAAATGACATGGGAACAGCATGCGGAAGACCCCTGGAAGCATCTCTGACTCCCAAGTCACTGCTGTTAACAATGTTGTCAGAGGTATTACACCATTTTACGGACTCACAATAAAACATACAAAAACTAAATCAAAATGGATTTTCCTGGGAAAAATGTTAAGGAACATCCTTTCCTGGGTAATGACTTGTATATAACGCAAAATAAATATTCAAAAACAAAAATTCTCCTTCACACTTTGGTCTATGTTCACATGTAGCTTTTTTGATGCATTTTTGCACTTTTGCATTGCTTTCAACGGTGAAAAATGCATTCACCGGTAAATGTCATTTTAATATTTTACTACATTATCTTGCCATGTGGTGTGTGAGACATCATCAGACACATCCTGTTTCATTTATGAAGGAGGTACTCTGAAAGTCACAAACACTATTTTTATAGGGCCATCAGACGGCCCTTACTATTCTTAAAGGGCCAGCAGTCGGCTATGCTTTGTTGTTCCCATTATTAAAGAGTGGGTCTCCTATAGTGGTAACGCCCATGCAGTGCTGGGTCACAGTAACGACATCTTCCCATTAGAAAGGAGCGGGTCTGCTATACAGTTATAGGGTATGCAGTGAGTCCAACGGCTGACAAAATTTGGGAAAAACCCCAATAAAAATTTAAAGACACATAGAGCTGGGCCACAGTAATGACATGTTCCCATTAGAAAGGAGCAGGTCAGCTATACAGTTATAGGGTATGTAGTAAGTCCAACGGCTGACAAATTTTAGGAAAAACCCCAATAAGAATTTAAAGACACATTGAGGTGGGCCTCAGTAACAACATGTTCCCATTAGAAAAGAGCGGGTCTGCTATACCAATATAGGGTATGCAGTGCGTCCAGCGGCTGCCAAAATTTAGGAAAAACCCCAATAACAATTTAAAGACACATAGAGCTGGGCCACAGTAATGACATGTTCCCATTAGAAAGGAGTTGGTCTCCCATACTCTTCTTGCGTATGCAGTGACTGCAACGGTTGCCAAAAATTTGGAGGTACTCCAATGTCCCATGCAAGAGACGTAGAGGTCGGAGGGCCTCCTGAAAACAATGTTCCCATTATTAGGAAGTGGGTCTTCCATACTGTTTGCCTATGCAGTGAAGCAACGGCTGCCAAACATTTATAGGAACTCCAATGTCACTTGCAAGAGACATAGATATGTTGATATGGTACATATGGTGGTAGTATGGTGGTGGAGGATGAGGATGAGGAGAAGGAGGAGGACAAGAACAATTAGACAAAATCAGGAACCGTATACCCATGTCTGGGTGTGAAGACAGAGGTGCATGGAAATAGAGTTAGATCTCCCAAAAAAAAGACACTGTATTTGAGCTTGTTACACTGCTATTATTCGGTGGTGTTAAGAAGTCTGGCCCAATCCAGCCCTTGTTCATTTTTGACTGCAATGGCTGCCAAAAATTTGGATGCACTCCAATGCTCCTTGCAAGAGACGTAGAGGTCTGAGGACCTCCTGAAAACAATGTACCCATTATTAGGAAGTGGGTCTCCCATACTGTTTGCCTATGCAGTGAATGCAACAGCTGCCAAAAATTTGGAGGCACTCCAATGCCCCTTGCAAGAGAAGTTGAGGTCGGAGGGCCTCCTGAAAACAATGTTCCCATTATTAGGAAGTGGGTCTCCCATACTGTTTACCTATGTAGTGAACTCAACGGCTGACAAAAATTTGGAGGAACTCCAATGCCCCTTGCAAGAGATGTAGAGGTCGGAGGGCCTCCTGAAATTTTTTTTCCCATTATTGGGAAGTGGGTCTCCCATACTATTTGCCTATGCAGTGAATGCAGCGGCTGCCAAAAATTTGGAGGCACTCCAATGCCCCTTGCAAGAAACGTACATATGGTGATATAGTACATATGGTGGTGATATGGTGGTTGAGGATGAGGATGAGGAGAAGGAGGAGGACAAGAGCAAATAGACAAAATCAGGAAGTGTATACACATGTCTGGTTGTGAAGAGGTGCATGGGAATAGACTTCTCAAAAAAAGACACTGGATTTGAGTTTATGTTATGCTGCTATCATTTGGTGGTCTTGAGAAGTCTGGCCCAATCCAGCCCTTGTTCATTTTTATAAGAGTCAGCTTGTCTGCATTTTTAGTTGACGGGCGGATGCGCCTATCGGTTATAATTCCACCAACGGCACTAAAAACCCGCTCTGACAAAACGCTAGTGGCAGGGCAGGCCAGGACCTCCAAGAAGTAGAGAGCCAGTTCATGCCATGTGTCCAGCTTGGATACCCAATAATTATAAGGCACAGAGGAATCATGGAAGATGTTGGTACGGTCGGCAAGGTACTCCCTCAGCATCTTCCCAAACTTTGCACTACTTGGGAGAGTACCTCGGGGCCTGTGCAATTGGAGTGTCTGAAAAAACTGTCCCAGAACTTTGACAGTGTTCCCCTGCCTCTGCTGGATTGGATTTGTGTCTCTCTCGCCTGTACTCCTTGGTTGTCCAACGAACTGTGACCTCTGCCGCCAGTGTTTTCAGATGGGAATTTTTTTAATAATTCCGCAACAAGGGCATTCTGGTACTGCTCCATTTTATTAGGCCTGTCCGGCGCGGGAATAAGAGACAGGAAGTTCTCCTTGTAGCGTGGGTCTAGAAGTGTCACCAACCAGTATGACTGTCACCCAAAATTTGGACAATGTGAGGGTCACAGGAAAGGCAGCGTAACATAAACTCAGCCATGGGTGCCTCCTCCTCCCTGTCCTCTGGCCATCCACGCTGAACAGACAGTATGACAGTTGCACAGGTAGTACCGTCTATAGCGCAGGAAACTAGCTCCTGTTCTTCCTCCTCCTCCTCCTCTTCCTCATTGTCACCCAATCCACATTGGGATGAGATGAGGCTGGGCTGTGTGGAATCACCCTGTATGGCTCCTTGCTCCATCTCATTGTGTTCCGCATGCAATGCATCCTCTTTAATTGTCAGCAGAGAGCGTTTCAGAAGACAGAGAAATGGGATGGTGACATTACTTATGGCATCATTGCCACTCACAATCTTGGTGGAGTCCTCAAAGTTTTGAAGGATGTCTGACATCCATGTCCCCTCATGAGGTCTTATGTGTGGAGTCTGACCTGAATACCGACGGCCTTGTTGATGCTGGTACTCAACAACTATCCTCTTCTGCTCAAAAATCCTTCCCAACATCTGCAAGGTAAAGCTCCAATTGTAGAGTTCCAATCTGTGGGGAAAACGCATACCAGTCAGTGAGCTGGAAGCTGCAAATGCTGCTGAAGCACGGCAAGGGCGGCGGAAGCTGTAGCTGACTTTCAAAAATGGGCACACACACGGTGTACTTTGACAAGCAGATCCAGCAGATCCGGGTAGGTTTTGAGAAAGTGTTAAACCATGAGGTTAAGCACATGGGCCAGCCAGGCATGGTATGTTTGTGAGCTCGCCTCGCCTCAGAGCCGCCACCAGGTTCCAGCCATTATCATACATGAACATGCCTGGCTGTAGGGTCAGTGGTGTCACCCACAGATCTACCTGCTCTTTCAGATCTGTCCACAACTCTACAGCGCTGTGCGGTTTGTCACCTAAGCATATTAGCTTCAGGACAGCCTGTTGCCGCTTGACCGAGGCAGTGCTGCAGTGATTCCAGCTTGTGACTCATGTGGTCATTTTGGAGATGGAAGCTGAAGAGGAGGAGGTGCAGGAGCTGTAGAATGTGGAGGCAACACTGATTGACCCAAGGCCCACAATCCTCGGCTTCGGGAGGACGTGTTCCGTCCCAAGGTCCGACTGGGTCCCGGCATCCACTATATTACCCCATTGTGCCATCAGTGAGATTTACCGTCCTTGCCCACAAGCACTTGTCCTTGGTTAGGTTGAATTTTCCAGTAACTGCATTGTTGAGGGCACAGCTACTGTTGTGGGACACATGCTCGTGTAATGCGACGACGGCACACCGGAAGAAATAGTCGCAGCTGGGGACCGAGTACTGAGGGATGGACGCCACCATCAGGTTGCGGAAAGCTTCCATCTCCACAAGCCTAAAAGGCAACATTTCGAGTGCAAGCATTCGTGAAATATGTGAATTTAGTAGTGTGGCCTGTGGGGCGTTGGCTGCGTACTTGCGCTTGCGTTCCAAGGACTGGGGTAGGGACAACTGAACGCTACGCTGGGGCAAGGACGTGGATGTGCTTGCTGGTGGTGCTAATTGAGAGTGTGCAATGACAGGTGCAGGATGGGAGGCATCTTCGCATGCACTATGGACAGAGGATTGGCATGCACGCACAACAGCGGAAGAAGCAGTGGTGTCACCCACAGACACTGCTTCTGGACCCTTTGATTTGGCCCACTTAGTCAGGTGCTTTGCTGCTATGTGCCTGATCATGCTGGTGATGGTCAGGCTGCTAGTTTTGCCACCCCTGCTTATACTGGCCTGGCAGGTGGTGCAAATGGCCTTTTTGGAGTTATCGGCAGTCTTTAAAAAACAACCAGACTTGGGAAGACCTAACAGTTGTACTGACAACTTCCATCATGCTGGCGTTACGGGAAACATTTTCCCACGTTGTTTCTGCTGCCACCACACTACTTCTTGCAGCCTGTTTTGGTGCTGTGCCTCCCTCCCCCTGTGTGCCGCTATGCATGTCCCCCTGCCAGGTTGGGTCAGTTACTATATCATCCACCACCTCATCTTCCACTTCCGCACCCTGGTCCTCCTCCTGACTTTCTGGCAATTGTGTCTCATCATCATCATCCACCTCTTGTGACAGTAATTGCACTTTCCCACCGTTGCCTTTGTGTGATCGTGGCTGCTCCAATATTTGGGCATCGCTACACGCGTCCTCCTCTTGACTCTTGAGGATCGGGGAGAGGAATATACGGTCCAGACTCACGGCTACTGAGACTTGACTGTATGCAAGACAGTGTGGTGTTGGTGGTGGCGGCAAAGTGACTGGAAGCATTATCTGCTATCCAACCAGCAACCTTTTGACACTGATCTGTGTTCAAAAGTGGTGTTCTACGGTCCCCTAGTAATTGGAACAAGAAGGTCGAATGACAAGATGTGGGTGTTTGTTGTGGCACAATTTCAGCTTGCCCACGGCCACGGCCTCAGCCTTGGCATCTGCATGCACCATCACCATCACGTCCAATTCCCCATCCCTTGCCACGCACCTTGCCCATTTTAAATGGAGGACAATATTTTCCATGTTCACTAGAAATGGCTGATGTTGGAACGAAGTTATATGTGATACGTCTGACAGAGAACCACGGTTTTAAATAGCGGGCCTGTAGTTTACTAATACTATTTTTCACAGAGACCTCATGTGAATAACTTCACCGACACACTGCAACAAAATGAAAATGGAAGCCAGAAATGGCAGATTTTGGAAAGCAGTTATATGTGATACGTCTGACAGAGAACCATGGTTTTAAATAGCAGGCCTGTAGTTTACTAATACTATACTTCACAGAGACCTCGTGTGAATAGCTTTACTGACACACTGCAACAAAATGTAAATGGAAGCCAGAAATGGCTGATTTTAGAACGTATTTTTATGTGATGCATCTGACAGAGAACCACGGTTTTAAATAGCAGGTCTGTAGTTTACCAATACTATTCTTCACAGAAACCTCGTGTGCATAGCTTGACCGACACCCTGCAACAAAATGGAAATGGAAACCAGAAATGGCTGATTTTGGAATGCAGTTATATGTGATACTTCTGATGGAGAACCACAGTTTTAAATAGCAGGCCTGTAGTTTACTAATACTATTCTTTACTGCGACCTCATGTGAATAGCTTGACCGACACACTGCAACAAAATGGAATTGGAGGCCAATATTTTCCACGTTCAGTTCAAATTTCTGGATTTTTATCGCTGTAATATGGAAAGGATCTGGCTGTATTCTACAGCGCCAATAAGCACATGGAGCACTAAAATGGTGTACTATGGATTTCTTTTTAAGCAAATAATCAGGATTAAGAAAAAAAAGCCCGGGCCCCTGATATCTGGGGCTATGTCTACAAATATTTGTCACAACAGGATCAGTCAGAAGTTGAATGTGCAATGGACCCTCTCATGCTGTATCATGCACTGCAGTCTGTCACATACCCTGCCTGCCTAACTCCTGCTATCACCATCACCACTGAGAATATGCATCTGGATTAGTCCTCAGAAGGACTGTTAGTCCAGATGAATATACATATATATATATGTGGTGGAAAACCTATACTAACTATAAACAAGCAAATCTCTCCCTGACTCAGCGGCAGCTCTCCCTACTCTGCCTGTTTCCGGGGTAGACTTTGACGAGCATTATGGCGCCAGGTCAAATATAGACCTGATGATGCTGTGCGGTCAGCCAATCACTGTAATGCCCACAACCAACATGGCTACGGCATTACAGTGCGTGGCAAGCAATCCCTGCATGTTCATTGGCTCTCTAAAGAGCGCCAAACATGAAGGGTGAGGACCCGAGCTCCAACCTGAGCAACCATGAAATATTCACCGAGCTTATCAAGCACTGTGATGCTCGGGCGAGTACCGAGTAGTGACAAGCATCGAGTAGTGGCAAGCACGTTCGCTCATCACTAATTATAATCTTTACAAACATTGAGAAATCTCTTTGTGGTGTGATGGATTCATTAAATAGCTTTGCTGATATTTCCTACTACAACCCCTGACAAAAATTATGGATTCACCGGGCTCGGAGGATGTTCATTCAATTGTTTAATGTTGTTGAAAAAGTGATTCCATAATTTTTTCCCTCTGCTTGGTCTGAAAAAAATTACCCTTACTGAGTACCACATTTTTTATCTTGATTTCTTTTAGTGTTTCTTAAAGCCCTAAACTTGCCATTTGAAATGACTTTAGTTTTGTGCCATGTCTGTGATCTGCTTTTCTTCAACAACATGAAACAACTGAATGAACATCCTACGAGCCCGGTGAATCCATAATTTTTGCCAGGGGTTGTATAAGCTACTATAACCTACTATAAGCTACTATAAGCTTAATGCCTGAAATACCTGATCTTTCCTATTCAGTTAAGAAAGAGGCTCGAGAATCGGTTCCCCTTTAAGTGGCATGATGAACGTATTCCATATCTAAGTATAATGTTAACAGCCTCTCAGTATATTTTACAAAAGAACATAGATTCCCTCTTGAAATCCTAGAAAGAATACAATCATTTAAGATGTTACTTCTCCCCAAAATTTTATACTTTTATTAGATGTATTCCTTTGTTAATTCTAAAGAAAACTATAAGTAAACTACAGGCCCTGGTGGGTATATTAATTTGGGCTAAGAAGAAGCCGAGAGTGGCCATCAAATCTGTGTATTATGCCTACTTGCTAGTTGGCTTGGGGACTCCTAATCTCTTAGCCTATCATAGAGCAGCGATTTTGAAAGCCTTCTGTCATGACACAGCTGTCGAAAGAGGGCTGACAGAGGGCTTATTCAGGAGGTAGGGCGAGGGGTTTTTGTTTATTTCCCTAACGAAAACCTGCTCCAAAGTTCTGGCATTGGGTTAAAGCTGGTAATGCAATGAAATGAGACATCTTACTGAACCTATCAACCACCATAAGAATTACAGAATTACCGCCGATACAGGTAGATCTGTGATAAAATTGACCGATAAGTGAGACCAAGGTCTTCTGGGAATCTCTAACGGTTGGAGAGCCTCCAATGGACGAGAATGAGGGGTCTTAGAAAGCGCGCAGACACTGCAAGTGGCTACATACTCTCGGACATCCTTATGAACACCTGGCCACTAGTGTTGAGCGAGCATGCTCGACACTGCTCGGTACTCAACCGAGCATCTCACTAATCGGGATGTTCGGCGAGCACCGAGCATTACCGGGTTACTCGGGCGGGAGCTCGGTCCTCCGCCCTGTACGTTTGCCGCTCTTTACAGAACCAATGCAGGGATTGCCAGCCAGTCACTGTAATACCGCAGCCATGTTGTTTGTGGGCATTACAGTGATTGGCTGGCCGCACAGCGTCACCTCGAGTATTTAAAATCGGGCGTCGCCATCTTGGACACAGTCGCTCCGGATCAGACAGTGTAGGGTCAGTGCTGCTGAGCTAGGGAGAGATTTATTCTCCGAAATAGTTAGTGTAGGGTCTCTAAAGCCTGCCAAATCAAACAAACAGTGATTCTCAGAACTAATAGCCATCCCAGATATCAGGCAGGCTGGCAGGCAGGCTGTATAGGAGACGCAGTGGTTATACCAGCAAATGCTGCATTACAGTCCTGTGTGCTCCTGTTGGTCGAATTGCTAGACTTATCACACCAGTCTCAGGGGCCAGGAACAATTATTTTTTTTTTTAATCTAAATCCTGTATTTTTTTTTTCCTCAGTCAGACTGTCCAAATACGCGTCTTATTAACCTTTTGGAATTCCCCCGTCCCCCCCAAAAAAATTGAGTGTGTCTGTGACTGTTCAGACACCAATATATCTGTTTAAAAGAGTCTGGTGTAGGACAGAAAAATATAACTGTGGTTTTGCAGTTCCACGGGTGAAATCTCTATATTATCCTGTTTTTGGCATTATTTCCGTAAAGAAAAACAGTAATAGTGTCTCCCTGATTGTTCAGACAGAAATATATCTGTTTGAAAGATTGTGGTGTAGGCCAGAAAAATATAACTGTAGTTTTGCAGTTCCACGGTTCAAATCTCTGTATTATCCAGCTTTTGGTATTTTTTCCATAAAGAAAAACAGTAATAGTGTCTTGCTGATTGTTCAGACACAAATATATCTGTTTGAAAGATTCTGGTGTAGGCCAGAAAAATATAACTGTGGTTTTGCAGTTCCACGGGTCAAATCTCTGTGTTATACTGTTTTTGGCATTTTTTGTGTAAAAAAAACCCCCGTAATTGTGTCTCCCTGACTGGTCAGATACCAATATATCTGTTTAAAAGAGTCTGGTTTAGGCCAGAAAAATATAACTGTGGTTTTGAAGTTCCACGGTTCAAATCTCTGTATTATCCAGCTTTTGGTATTTTTTCCGTAAAGAAAAACAGTAATAGTGTCTCCCTGATTGTTCAGACACAAATATATCTGTTTAAAAGATTCTGATATAGGCCACAAAAATATAACTGTGGTTTTGCAGTTCCACGGTTCAAATGTCGGTATTATCCAGCTTTTGGTATTTTTTCCGTAAAGAAAAACAGTAATAGTGTCTCCCTGACTAGTCAGACACAAATATATCTGTTTGAAAGAGTCTGTTGTAGGCCAGAAAAATATAACTGTGGTTTTGCAGTTCCACGGTTCAAATCTATGTATTATCCAGCTTTTGGTATTTTTTCGGTAAAGGAAAACAGTAATAGTGTCTCCCTGATTGTTCAGAAACAAATATATCTGTTTGAAAGATTCTGGTGTAGGCAAGAAAAATATAACTGTGGTTTTGCAGTTGCACGGGTCAAACCTCTGTATTATCCTGTTTTTGGCATTTTTTGCCGTAAAAAAAACGTAATAGTGTCTCCCTGACTGGTCAGACACCAATATATCTATTTAAAAGAGTCTGGTGTAGGCCAGAAAAATATAACTGTGGCTTTGCAGTTCCACGTTTCAAATCTTTGTAATATCCAGCTTTGGGTATTTTTTCCGTAAAGAAAAACAGTAATAGTGTCTCCCTGATTGTTCAGACACAAATATATCTGTTTGAAAGATTCTGGTGTAGGCCAGAAAAATATAACTGTGGTTTTGCAGTTCCACTGGTCAAATCTCTGTATTATCCTGTTTTTGGCATTTTTTGCCGCAAAAAAAACCATAATAGTGTCTCCCTGACTGGTCAGACACCAATATATCTGTTTAAAAGATTGTGGAGTACGCTACATAACTATAACTGTGGTTTTGCAGTTCCACGGGTCAAATCTCTGTATTATCCTGTTTTTGGCATTTTTTGCCATAAAAAACGCGTAATAGTGTCTCCCTGACTGGTCAGACACCAATATATCTGTTTAAAAGAGTCTGGTGTAGGCTAGAAAAATATAACTGTGGTTTTGCAGTTCCACGGTTCAAATCTTTGTATTATCCAGCTTTTGGTATTTTTTCCGTAAAGAAAAACAGTAATATTGTCTCCCTGATAGTTCAGACACAAATATATCTGTTTGAACGATTCTGATGTAGGCCAGAAAAATATAACTGTGGTTTTGCAGTTCCACGTTTCAAATCTCTGTATTATCCAGCTTTTGGTATTTTTTCCGTAAAGAAAAACAGTAATAGTGTCTCCCTGATTGTTCAGACACAAATATATCTGTTTGAAAGATTCTGGTGTAGGCCAGAAAAATATAACTGTGGTTTTGCAGTTCCACTGGTCAAATCTCTGTATTATCCTGTTTGCCGCAAAAAAAAACATAATAGTGTCTCCCTGACTGGTCAGACACCAATATATCTGTTTAAAAGATTGTGGAGTACGCTACATAACTATAACTGTGGTTTTGCAGTTCCACGGGTCAAATCTCTGTATTATCCTGTTTTTGGCATTTTTTGCCATAAAAAAACCCGTAATAGTGTCTCCCTGACTGGTCAGACACCAATATATCTGTTTAAAAGAGTCTGGTGTAGGCTAGAAAAATATAACTGTGGTTTTGCAGTTCCATGGTTCAAATCTTTGTATTATCCAGCTTTTGGTATTTTTTCCGTAAAGAAAAACAGTAATATTGTCTCCCTGATAGTTCAGACACAAATATATCTGTTTGAACGATTCTGGTGTAGGCCAGAAAAATATAACTGTGGTTTTGCAGTTCTACTGGTCAAATCTCTGTATTATCCTGTTTTGGGCATTTTTTGCCGTAGAAAAAACCCGTAATAGTGTCTCCCTGACTGGTCAGACACCAATATATCTGTTTAAAAGATTCTAGTGTACGCCACAAAACTATAACTGTGGTTTTGCAGTTGCACGGGTCAAACCTCTGTATTATCCTGTTTTTGGCATTTTTTGCCGTAAAAAAAACGTAATAGTGTCTCCCTGACTGGTCAGACACCAATATACAGTACAGGCCAAAAGTTTGGACACACCTTCTAATTTAAAGATTTTTCTGTATTTTCATGACTATGAAAATTCTACATTCATACTGAAGGCATCAAAACTATGAATGAACACATGTGGAATTATATACTTAACAAAAAAGTGTGAAACAACTGAAAATATGTCTTATATTCTAGGTTCTTCAAAGTAGCCACCTTTTGCTTTGATGACTGCTTTGCACACTCTTGGCATTCTCTTGATGAGCTTCAAGAGGTAGTCACCGGAAATGGTCTTCCAACAATCTTGAAGGAGTTCCCAGAGATGCTTAGCACTTGTTGGCCCTTTTGCCTTCACTCTGCGGTCCAGCTCACCTCAAACCATCTCGATTGGGTTCAGGTCTGGTGACTGTGGAGGCCAGGTCATCTGGCGTAACACCCCATCACTCTCCTTCTTGGTCAAATAGCCCTTACACAGCCTGGAGGTGTGTTTGGGGTCATTGTCCTGTTAAAAAATAAATGGTGGTCCAACTAAACGCAAACTGGATGGAATAGCATGCCGCTGCAAGATGCTGTGGTAGCCATGCTGGTTCAGTATGCCTTCAATTTTGAATAAATCCCCAACAGTGTCACCAGCAAAGCACCCCCACACCATCACACCTCCTCCTCCATGCTTCACGGTGGGAACCAGGCATGTAGAGTCCATCTGTTCACCTTTTCTGCATCGCACAAAGACACGGTTGTTGGATCCAAAGATCTCAAATTTGAACTCATCAGACCAAAGCACAGATTTGCACTGGTCTAATGTCCATTCATTGTGTTCTTTAGCCCAAACAAGTCTCTTCTGCTTGTTGCCTGTCCTTAGCAGTTGTTTCCTAGCAGCTATTTTACCATGAAGGTCTGCTGCACAAAGTCTCCTCTTAACAGTTGTTGTAGAGATGTGTCTGCTGCTAGAACTCTGTGTGGCATTGACCTGGTCTCTAATCTGAGCTGCTGTTAACCTGTCATTTCTGAGGCTTGTGACTCGGATAAACTTATCCTCAGAAGCAGAGGTGACTCTTGGTCTTCCTTTCCTGGGGCGGTCCTCATGTGAGCCAGTTTCTTTGTAGCGCTTGATGTTTTTTGCAACTGCACTTGGGGACACTTTCAAAGTTTGCCCAATTTTTCGGACTGACTGACCTTCATTTCTTAAAGTAATGATGGCCTCTCATTTTTCTTTACATAGCTGCTTTTTTCTTACCATAATACAAATTCTAACAGTCTATTCAGTAGGACTATCAGCTGTGTATCCATCAGACTTCTGCACAGCACAACTGATGGTCCCAACCCCATTTATAAGGCAAGAAATCCCACTTATTAAACCTGACAGGGCACACCTGTGAAGTGAAAATCATTTCCGGTGACTACCTCTTGAAGCTCATCAAGAGAATGCCAAAGTGTGCAAAGCAGTCATCAAAGCAAAAGGTGGCTACTTTGAAGAACCTAGAATATAAGACATAATTTTAGTTGTTTCACACTTTTTTGTTAAGTATATAATTCCACATGTGTTAATTTATAGTTTTGATGCCTTCAGTGTGAATGTACATTTTTCATAGTTATGAAAATACAGAAAAATCTTTAAATGAGAAGGTGTGTCCAAACTTTTGGTCTGTACTGTATCTATTTAAAAGAGTCTGGTGTAGGCTAGAAAAATATAACTGTGGTTTTGCAGTTCCACGGTTCAAATCTTTGTATTATCCAGCTTTTGGTATTTTTTCCGTAAAGAAAAACAGTAATAGTGTCTCCCTGATTGTTCAGACACAAATATATCTGTTTGAAAGATTCTGGTGTAGGCCAGAAAAATATAACTGTGGTTTTGCAGCTCCACGGTTCAAATCTCTATATTATCCAGCTTTTGTTATTTTTTCCGTAAAGAAAAACAGTAATAGTGTCTCACTGATTGTTCAGACACCAATATATCTGTTTGAAAGATTCTGGTGTAGGCCAGAAAAATATACCTGTGGTTTTGCAGTTCCACGGTTCAAATCTCTGTATTATCCAGCTTTTGGTATTTTTTCCGTAAAGAAAAACAGTAACAGTGTCTCCCTGACTGGTCAGACACAAATATATCTGTTTGAAAGATTCTGGGGTAGGCCAGAAAAATATATCTGTAGTTTTGCATTTCCACGGTACAAATCTCTGTATTATCCAGCTTTTGGTATTTTTACCGTAGAGAAAAACAGTAATATTGTCTCCCTGATTGTTCAGACACGAATATATCTGTTTGAAAGATTCTGGTGTAGGCCAGAAAAATATAACTGTGGTTTTGCAGTTCCACGGGTCAAATCTCTGTGTTATCCTGTTTTTGGCATTTTTTGTGTAAAAAAAAACGGTAATTGTGTCTCCCTGACTGGTCAGACACCAATATATCGGTTTAAAAGAGTCTGGTGTAGGCCATAAAAATATAACTGTGGTTTTGCAGTTCCACGTTTCAAATCTATGTATTATCCAGCTTTTGGTATTTTTTCGGTAAAGGAAAACAGTAATAGTGTCTCCCTGATTGTTCAGAAACAAATATATCTGTTTGAAAGATTCTGGTGTAGGCCAGAAAAATATAACTGTGGTTTTGCAGTTCCACGGTTCAAATCTCTTTATTATCCAGCTTTTGGTATTTTTTCCGTAAAGAAACCCCGTAATAGTGTCTCCCTGACTGGGCAGACACCAATATATCTGTTTAAAAGATTCTGGTGTACGCCACATAACTATAGCTGTGGTTTTGCAGTTCCACGGGTCAAACCTCTGTATTATCCTGTTTTTGGCATTTTTTACCGTAAAAAAAACGTAATAGTGTCTCCCTGACTGGTCAGACACCAATATATCTATTTAAAAGAGTCTGGTGTAGGCCAGAAAAATATAACTGTGGTTTTGCAGTTCCACGTTTCAAATCTCTGTATTATCCAGCTTTTGGTATTTTTTCCGTAAAGAAAAACAGTAATAGTGTCTCCCTGATTGTTCAGACACAAATATATCTGTTTGAAAGATTCTGGTGTAGGCTAGAAAAATATAACTGTGGTTTTGCAG
This sequence comes from Phyllobates terribilis, assembly GCF_046119375.1. Taxonomy (NCBI): domain Eukaryota; kingdom Metazoa; phylum Chordata; class Amphibia; order Anura; family Dendrobatidae; genus Phyllobates; species Phyllobates terribilis. The sequence continues at coordinate 745,189,043 of NW_027362762.1, forward strand.
TTCCACGGTTCAAATCTCTATATTATCCAGCTTTTGTTATTTTTTCCGTAAAGAAAAACATTAATAGTGTCTCACTGATTGTTCAGACACCAATATATCTGTTTGAAAGATTCTGGTGTAGGCCAGAAAAATATATCTGTGGTTTTGCAGTTCCACGGTTCAAATCTCTTTATTATCCAGCTTTTGGTATTTTTTCCGTAAATAAAAATATTAATAGTGTCTCCCTGATTGTTGAGACACAAATATATCTGTTAGAAAGATTCTGGTGTAGGCCAGAAAAATATAACTGTGGTTTTGCAGTTCCACTGGTCAAATCTCTGTATTATCCTGTTTTTGGCATTTTTTGCCGTAAAAAAAACATAATAGTGTCTCCCTGACTGGTCAGACACCAATATATCTGTTTAAAAGATTCTGGAGTACGCTACATAACTCTAACTGTGGTTTTGCAGTTCCACGGGTCAAATCTCTGTATTATCCTGTTTTTGGCATTTTTTGCCATAAAAAAAACCGTAATAGTGTCTTCCTGACTGGTCAGACACCAATATATCTGTTTAAAAGAGTATGGTGTAGGCTAGAAAATATAACTGTGGTTCTGCAGTTCCACGGTTCAAATCTTTGTATTATCCAACTTTTGGTATTTTTTCCGTAAAGAAAACAGTAATAGTGTCTCCCTGATTATTCAGACACAAATATATCTGTTTGAATGATTCTGGTGTAGGCCAGAAAAATATAACTGTGGTTTTGCAGTTCCACATTTCAAATCTCTGTATTATCCAGCTTTTGGTATTTTTTCCGTAAAGAAAACAGTAATAGTGTCTCCCTGATTGTTCAGACACAAATATATCTGTTTGAAAGATTCTGGTGTAGGCCAGAAAAATATAACTGTGGTTTTGCAGTTCCACTGGTCAAATCTCTGTATTATCCTGTTTTTGGCATTTTTTGCCGTAAAAAAACCCCGTAATAGTGTCTCCCTGACTGGTCAGACACCAATATATCTGTTTAAAAGATTCTGGTGTTCGCCACATAACTATAGCTGTGGTTTTGCAATTCCAGGGGTCAAACCTCTGTATTATCCTGTATTTGGCATTTTTTACCGTAAAAAAACGTAATAGTGTCTCCCTGACTGGTCAGACACCAATATATCTATTTAAAAGAGTCTGGTGTAGGCCAGAAAAATATAACTGTGGTTTTGCAGTTCCACGTTTCAAATCTCTGTATTATCCAGCTTTTGGTATTTTTTCCGTAAAGAAAAACAGTAATAGTGTCTCCCTGATTGTTCAGACACAAATATATCTGTTTGAAAGATTCTGGTGTAGGCCAGAAAAATATAACTGTGGTTTTGCAGTTCCACGGTTCAAATCTCTATATTGTCCAGCTTTTGTTATTTTTTCCGTAAAGAAAAACAGTAATAGTGTCTCACTGATTGTTCAGACACCAATATATCTGTTTGAAAGATTCTGGTGTAGGCCAGAAAAATATATCTGTGGTTTTGCAGTTCCACGGTTCAAATCTCTGTATTATCCTGCTTTTGGTATTTTTTCCGTAAAGAAAAACAGTAATAGTGTCTCCCTGACTGGTCAGACACCAATATATCTGTTTTAAAGATTCTGGTGTGGGCCAGAAAAATATATCTGTGGTTTTGCATTTCCATGGTTCAAATCTCTGTATTATCCAGCTTTTGGTATTTTTACCGTAGAGAAAAACAGTAATAGTGTATCCCTGATTGTTCAGACATGAATATATCTGTTTGAAAGATTCTGGTGTAGGCCAGAAAAATATAACTGTGGTTTTGCAGTTCCACGGGTCAAATCTCTGTGTTATCCTGTTTTTGTCATTTTTTGTGCAAAAAAAAGCGGTAATTGTGTCTCCCTGACTGGTCAGACACCAACATATCTGTTTAAAAGATTCTGGTGTAGACCAGAAAAATATAACTGTGGTTTTGCAGTTCCACGTTTCAAATCTATGTATTATCCAGCTTTTGGTATTTTTTCGGTAAAGGAAAACAGTAATAGTGTCTCCCTGATTGTTCAGACACAAATATATCTGTTTGAAAGATTCTAGTGTAGGCCAGAAAAATATAACTGTGGTTTTGCAGTTCCACGGATCAAATCTCTGTATTATCCAGCTTTTGGTATTTTTTCCGTAAAGAAAAACAGTAATAGTGTCTCCCTGATTGTTCAGACACACACATATCTGTTTGAAAGATTCTGGTGTAGGCCAGAAAAATATACCTATGGGTTTGCAGTTCCACGGTTCAAATCTCTGTATTATCCACTTTTGGGCCTTTTTTACATAAAAAAAAAACTGTTTGAGTGTGTCGCTGACTGTTCATCCCCAAATATATCTATTAAAAAAAGTCTGATATATGCCAGTAAATTAGAACTGTGGTTTTGCAGTTCCACGGTTAAAATCTCTGTATTATCCAGCTTTTTGCCTGTTTTACGTAAAAAAAAAAAAATAGTGTCTCCCTGTCTGTTCAGTCACAAATATATCTGTTTAAAAGATTCTGGTGTAGGCCAGAGAAATAGAACTGTGGTTTTCCTCTTCCACGGTTCTAATATACTTTTTATTACCCTTTTTCCATTAATAGTGCGAGTGTAAGCTATTTTAATTAATTTACAATGGGCAAGGTGCGTGGCAAGGGATGTGGAACTGGATATTCTGGTGATGGTGCGTGTAGAGGACGGGGCCAAGGTGAAAATGTGCCACAACCAACAGCCACATCTTCTCGCTCCCACTTCTGGACCGAATTACTAGGGAACCACACTATGACACCAGTATTGCGAACTGATCAGTGTGAACAGGTTATTAATTGGATAGCAGATAATACTTGCAGTTACCTGGGCACCCCCACCTCCGGTCTGTCTTCCATACGGTCAAGTTTTAGTAGCCGTGAGTCTCGACTGCATACTCCTCCTCACCTTGATGCTCCTTCCTCCCACCATGCCGAGTGTCGTCAGACAGCAACTGATCCCACACTTGGACACTCTGAAGAGCTGTTCACTGGTCCATTTCCAGATTAGTGCCCCTCGCCTGCTCCGCTTGAAGTGGTGGAAGAAGAGATCCCATGTAGCGATGCCCAAATAATGAACAGCCAAGGCCAGAGGAAGTCGACGCTGGGAATTTGTCACAAGAGGTGGACGATGACGAGACACAATTGCCACGAAGTGAGGAGGAGGATCGTGGTGCGCAAGTGGAAGAGGAGGAGGTGGTGGATGATGTAGTAACTGACCCAATGTGGCAGGAGGACACGCAGAGCGAGTTCAGCAGCACACAGGGGGAGGGAGGCAGAGTACCCCAACAGGCAGGAAGAAGCAGTGTGGTGGCTGTACACAGAAGGCGGGCAACAGTTCCCCGTAACACCAAGACGAGGGACATTGCCAGTACAACAGGTAGGTCTTCCAGAGTCTGGAATTTTTTTAAAGACTCTGCTAATAACCCCAAAAAGGCCTTTTGTACCACCTGCCATGCCAACATCAGCAGGGTTGACAAAACTAGCAGCCTGACCTCCACCAGCATGATCAGGCACATGGCAGCAAAGCACCCGACTTTGAGGGGAGAACCCCAGTGTCCACGACAAGTGTCAGCGGGTGTCACCACTGCTTCCTCCGCTGTTGTGCGTATAATAGAACCCCCTGTTGTGCGTGCAAGGCAATCCCCTGTCCATACTGCATGCAAAGATGCCCCCTCTTCTCAGTCTTCACTGGTTATGACAGTTTCTCAAGAAACAGCATCAATGTCCATGTCCACGTCCCACCGCAGCGTTCAATTGTCCATATCCCAGACCTTTGAACGAAAGCGCAAATTCACAGCCAACGCCCCACAGTCACAGTCCTAAATTTGCACATTTCACGACTGCTTGCGTTGGAAATGCTGCCTTTTAGGCTGGTGGAGACGGAATCCTTCCGCAACCTTATGGTGGTGGCAGCCCCTCGGTACTCGGTCCCCAGCCGACACTATTTTGCCCGGTGTGCCTTCCCCGCACTACACAAGCACGTGTCCCAAAACATCTGCCGTGCCCTCAACAATGCAGTTACTGGGAGAGTCCACCTGACAACGGACACGTGGACAAGTGCTTGTGGCCAGGGATAGTACATCTCCCTGACGGCACACTGGGTAAACATAGTGGAAGCCGGGACTCAGTCGGACCTTGGGACTGAACACATCCTCCCCACACCGAGGATTGCGGGCCCTATGTCAGTCAGAGTTGCCCCCACAGAGTACAGCTCCTGCACCTCCTCCTCCTCCTCATGTTCAGCCTCCATCTCAGATATCACCACATCAGTTACAAGCTGAAAGCACTGCAGTACTGCCTAAGCCAAGCGGCAACAGGCTGTGCTGAAACTCATAAGCTTAGGTGATAAACCTCACACTGCTTGTGAGTTGTGGACAGCTGTGAAAGAGCAGGCAGATCTGTGGCTGAGACCGCTGAACCTACATCCAGGCATGGTCGTGTGTGACAATGGCCGTAACCTGGTGGCGGCTCTGAGGCGAGGCGAGATCACACACGTACCATGCCTAGCTCATGTGCTTAACCTCGTGGTTCAGCGGTTTCTTAAATCGTACCCCGAGTTGCCAGATCTGTTCGTCAAAGTACGCTGCCTGTCAGCTCATTTTCGGAAGTCGGCTACAGCTTCCGCCGCCCTTGCTGTGTTGCAGCAGCGTTTGCAGCTTCCAGCACACCGACTGGTGTGTGATGTCCCCACATGTTGGAACTCTACCCTCCACATGTTGCAAAGGATTTGTGAGCAGAAGAGAGCAGTTGTGGAGCACCAGCTGCAACAAGGCCATCGATATTCAGGTCAGACTCCACACATAAGACCTCAGGAGTGGACCTGGATGTCTGACATATGTACCATCCTGACAAACTTTGAGGAGTCCACCAAGATGGTGAGTGGCGATGACGCCATCATTAGCGTCAGCATCCCACTTGTCTGTCTTTTGCAACGTTCTCTGCAGAGAATTAAAGAGGAGGCATTGCAGCCAGAGTATGATGAGATGGATCAAGAAGCCATAGCAGGCGATTACACACAGCCCAGCCTCATCTCATCCCAACGTGCGTTGGGGGACAATGAGGGAGAGGAGGAGGAGGAAGAACAGGAGCTGGTATCATGCGCTGTAGACGGTAGTACCTGTACAACTGTCATACCGTCGGTTCAGCTTTGGTGGCCTGAGGACAGGGGGGAGGAGGAGGAGGAGGAGGAGAGCATGGTCAGTCGTCATGTTGGTGAGGACACGGAAGTCTTGCCCGTTACCAGTCTGGCACGCATGGCTGACTTTATGTTGCGCTGCCTTAGCCATGACCCTCGCGTTGTAAAAATGTTGGGTGACAGTCATTACTGGTTGGTGACACTTTTAGACCCCCGCTACAAGGAGAACTTTCACTCTCATATTCCTGAGGTGGAGAGGTCTTCAAAAATATGGCAGTACTAGAAGGCCCTTGCTGCAGAACTGTTAAAAAAATTCCCATCTGAGCACGATAGCGGCAGAGGTCACAGTTCGTTGACCAACCAAGGCATACAGGCGAAAGAGACGCAACTCCAATGCAGCAGAGGCAGGGGAACACTGTCAACATTCTGGGACAGCTTTCTGAGACCCGCCCAGCTTACAGGCCCTGAGGCGCGGGGTACTCTCACAAGTAGTGGAAAGTTTCAAAAGATGGTGAGGGAGTACCTTGCCGACCGTACCAGCATCCTCCGTGATTCCTCTGCGCCTTTTAATTATTGAGTTTCCAAGCTGGACACTTGGAATGAACTCGCTCTGTACGCCTTGGAGGTCCTGGGCTGCCCTGCCGCTAGCATGTTATCGGAGGGTGTTTTTAGTGCCGCTGGGGGAATTATAACTGATAAGCGCACTCGCCTGTCAACAGACAATGCTGACAAGCTGACCCTTATCAAAATGAACAAGGGCTGAATTGGGCCAGACTTCTCATCACCACCAAATGACAGCAGAGTAACATAAAGTCAAATCCACTGTGTTATTTCAGGAGGTGCATTCCCATGCACCGCTTCACACCCACACATGGGTATACGCTTCCTCATTTCGGCTGTATTTTGTTCTTCTCCTTATCCTCAGCCTCCACCACCACTATACCACCAGGGTGACCTTGGTTCGTGTTGCCAGAATTGCAAGTTCCTCCCTCCTAATTTTTGGCAGCATTTGCTTGGAAAGCATAGGCAAAGACTGTGGGAGACCCACTCCCCAATAATGGGAATAATGTTTTTAAGATGCTGTACTGCATGGCTCTTCCAAGGGGCATTAAAACCGTCTTGTTAAGCTACTGCTACCTCCACCATTCTTCCAAGGGGCATTAGAACAGTCTTGTTATGCTACTGTGACCTCCACCACTCTTCCAAGGGGCATTAAAACCGTCTTGTTTAGCTACTGCGACCTCCACCACTTCTCCAAGGGGCATTAAAACCATCTTGTTAAGCTACTGCGACCTCCACCACCTTTCCCAGGGGCATTAAAACCGTCTTGTTAAGCTACTGCGACCTCCACCACTTTTCCCAGGGGCATTGATATTGTCTTTTTATTCCACTGTGACCTCCACGTCTCTTCCAAGGGGCATTCAAACCGTCTTTTTAAGCTACTGCGACCTCCATGTCTCTTCCAAGGGGCTTTTAAACCGTCTTTTTAAGCTACTGCGACCTCCACCACTTCTCCAAGGGGCATTAAAACTGTCTTGTTAAGCTATTGCGACCTCCACCACTTTTCCCAGGGGCATTAAAACTGTCTTGTTAAGCTACTGCGACCTCCACCACATTTTCAAGGCGCATTGATATTGACTTTTTATTCCACTGTGACCTCCACGTCTCTTCCAAGGGACATTAAAACCGTCTTGTTAAGCTACTGCGACCACCACCGCTCTTCCAAGGGGCATTAAAACCGTCTTGTTAAGCTACTGCGACCTCCACCATTCTTCCAAGGGGCATTAAAACCATCTTGTTAAGCTATTGCGACCTCCACCACTTCTCCAAGGGGCATTAAAACCGTCTTGTTAAGCTACTGCGACCTCCACGTCTCTTCCAAGGGGCATTAAAACCATCTTGTTAAGCTACTGCGACCTCCACGTCTCTTCCAAGGGGCATTAAAACCATCTTGTTAAGCTACTGCAACCTGCACGTCTCTTCCAAGGGGCATTAAAACCGTCTTGTTAAGCTACTGCTACCTCCACCACTTTTCCAAGGGGCATTGAAAGTGTCTTGTTAAGCTACTGCAACCTCCACGTCTCTTCCAATGTGCATTGAAACCGTGTTGTTAAGCTACTGCGACCTCCACGTCTCGTCCAAGGGGCATTAAAACCGTCTTGTTAAGCTACTGCAACCTCCACTTCTCTCCCAAGGGGCATTAAAACCGTCTTCTTAAGCTACTGCGACCTCCACGTCTCTTCCAAGGGGCATTGAAACCGTCTTGTTAAGCTACTGTGACCTCCACGTCTCTTCCAAGGGGCATTAAAACCATCTTGTTAAACCATTCTGAACTCTACAGCTCTTCCAAGGGGCATTGAAATGTTGTTTTTAATTAAATCTAACCTCCATGACTCTTCCAACGGGCATTGCATTTCCTCCTAATTTTAGTCAGCTTTTGCTTTTCAATGCATAGGCGAACACTAAGGGAGACCCACTTCCCAATAATGGGTAGAAGGTTTTTAGTATGCTATAATCTACGTCTGTTTCAAGGGCCATTGCAGTTCCTCATAATTTTTGGAAAGCCTTCCATTCACTGCTTAGGCCAACAGTGCACAGGAGTCCCAGTTGCTATAAATGGAAAAAACTGTTTAGTTAAGGCCCTCTGACCTCCATGTCACTTCCAAGGGGCATTGGAGTGCCTCGAAATTTTTTGTAGGCATTGCACTCACTGTATGTCCTATAACTGTGTAGCCGATCCGCTCCTTTTGGTACAGAAACATATCCTGCAAGACATGTGTGGTTGACTGGCCTGATATTGATGTGAATGTTCCCTGTTTCTCCTGCTCTTTCTCCTTTGCCTCCACTTCATCCATCATTCATCACCTGAAGCTTTGTTTTAACGGGAGTCATAGAACTGGGATAGTAGCAGGAAAACATCCAGCAATCCTCGGAGGAGGTTGGATATGCACCAAAACGCTGACCACCTCAGGCCTAGCCGCTACTACATACATGCGCTTGCATTCCAAGGAACAGAAAGCTAAGGAGATGGATGGCCTCAAGATCATGAATAATTTACTCGTTGTGTAGGAGGCCGACCACTGCTGCTGTCTACCTTCTGAACTTTGTGTTGAAGCTTGATTGACCCAGGACCCGCAATCCTCTATGTCTGGAGGACGTATTTCATCCCAGTGTCCAACTGTGTCCCGGCTTCCACAATATTAACCCAGTGTGAAGGCGTGAGATGGACCATTCCTGGCCACATTCACTTGTCGACGTGTTTGTGGTTAGGCTGTCCTTCAAATAGGGGCGGCTGGGGACAGTTTATGGATACCTTGCCACCCCCAGGCGGCTGTGGACCGAGCGTGGACACCCGGCCGCGATACGGCTGGGCACCGAGTATGGACACCCGGCCGCCGGGTGGCTGGGGACTGAGTATGGATACCAGGCCGCAAAGCAGCCATGACGTGGTGGCCAGATTCCGCCTCCACATGCCTAAAAGGCCCAATTTGAAGTGCAAGCAAGCTAGCAGTATGGTATTGCAGCCTGGGGGTGAGTGGGTGGCAGGTTGCACACTTACACTTGCATTACAAGAAAACAAAGCAGATGCTGACTTCTATCATCATCATGCTCCTCACCATGGCACTCTCAACTCCCCTGATGGAGAAGCCAAGGCCCACCGGAGGAGTCTGGTTCACTGGTGGGCTCGTCCAATGCTGCCCTAAAGAAGGCCGGGCTAAGAAAAGTGTGTGGGGGAATGTTTCATGGAGAAATAGGTGCGGCTGGGGACCGTTTATGGACACCCGGCCGCCCCCTGGCGGCTGGGGACCGAGCGTGAACACCCGGACGCCGGGCGGCTGGGGACTGAGTATGGATACCAGGCCGCCAACGCAGCCATGATGTGGTGGCCAGATTCCGCCTCCACATGCCTAAAAGGCCCAATTTGAAGTGCAAGCAAGCTAGCAGTATAGTATTGCAGCCTGGGGGTGGGTGGGTGGCAGGCTGCACACTTATGCTTGCATTCCAAGAAAACAAAGCAGATGCTAACTTCTATCATCATCATGCTCCTCACCTTGGCACTCTCAACTCCCCTGATAGAGAAGCCAGGGCCCACCAGAGGAGTCTGGTTCTCCGGTGGGCTCGTTCAATGCTGCCCTAAAGCAGGCCGGGCTAAGAAACGTGTGTGGGGGGATGTTCCAAGGATAAACCGGGGCAGGTGGGGACCGAGTATGGACACCCGGCAGCCCCCTGGCGGCTGGGGACCAAGCGTGGACACCAGGCCACCGGGCGGCTGGGGACTGAGTATGGATACAAGGCCGCCGACGCAGCCATGATGTGGTGGCCAGATTCCGCCTCCACTTGCCTAAAAGGCCCAATTTCTAGTGCAAGCAAGCTAGCAGTATGGTATTGCAGCCTGGGGGTGGGTGGGTGGGTGGCAGGTTGCACACTTATGCTTTCATTCCAAGAAAACAAAGCAGATGCTAACTTCTATCATCATCATCATGCTCCTCACCTTGGCACTCTCAACTCCCCTATGGAGAAGCCAGGGCCCACTGGAGGAGTCTGGTTCTCTGGTGGGCTCGTCCAATGCTGCCCTAAAGCAGGCCGGGCTAAGAAAATTGTGTGGGGGGATGTTCGAAAGAGAAATAGGGGCGGCTGGGGACCGTTTATGGACACCCGGCCGCCTCCAGGTGGCTGGGGACCGAGCGTGGACACCCGTCCGCCAGGCGGCTGGGGACTGAGTATGGATACCTCGCTGCCGAAGCAGCCATGAGGTAGTGGCCAGCTTCGGCCTCCTCCAAATTAAAAGGCCCCATTTCAAGTGCAACCAAGCTAGCAGTATGGTATTGCAGCCTGCGGGTGGGTGGGTGGCAGGCTGCATACTTGCGCTTGCGTTGCAATGAATGGGGGAGGTACAATTGAACACTGCCCTGGGACAAGGACTTGCACGGGGATAGTTGCAAGTCTGCATCTTCTGATGCGGAAAGGATCACTTCTGATGGGCACACTTTTAGGCAGTAACCTGGGTGTCAGAGATGCTTCCAGGGGTCTTCCCCATGCTGTTCCCATGTCTTTTCAGCACTGTATGCATGTGTCACACAGCACATGGCCAGATAAGATTGTAAAATGTTAAAATTACATTTCCCGGTGAATGTATTTGTCATGGTTGAAAGCAATACAAAAGTGCAAAAACGCATAAAAAATGCTACTTGTGAACATAGCCCAAGGTGTGGAGGAGTATTTTTGTTCTTGGTTATTTATTTTACCTTATACACAAGTCTTTACCCTGGAAAGGAAGTTCCTTAACATATTTCACAGGAAAACCGTTTCAGTTTCGTTTTTGAATGTTTTATTGTGAGCCCGTAAAAGAGGCTTAATACCTCTGACCACGTTGTTGACAGCAGTGACGTGGGGGTCAGAAATGCTTCCTGGGGCGATGCCCATGCTGTCCCCATGTCTTTTGAGCACTGTCACTATAGTTTTGGGCACTTTTTAGGCTTTCTACAGACTGCCGGGGGTGCCGCCGCAAAAATGCTGGGGTCTCCCATAGACTAACATTGGGCTCGTTGCTCGGGTTGAGCACCCGAGTATCACGGCGAGCTCGGCCCGAGCTTCGAGCACCCGGGCATTTTAGTTCTCGCTCAACACTAGTGGCTAACCGAGCTCAACTGTGAACACAGGGATTTCCAACATGGCCGTTTAAACCCTGTTCTGCCAGAAGAAAATAAAGACATTTAAAATGACTGAGAAGTGCTTCTTCTCGGAGCTGGAGTATTAGCCATCTGACGCTCTGGCCTTCTGGCTCCACACTGTCGCGGTAACGCCGTGACACCTCCAAGGATTGGTGGATATCTAATAATTCTAATAGATGGATGTAGATTGAGTCTTCCTTTGCATATCGTAACTCTAGAGAAGGAATCTAGAGGCAGAGTTAATCTGTCCAACACAATTTCACCCAGGGCTCCCTATTATGGCAGCCACCCTGTCTTACAGGAGAGAATGTGCGGGTTTAAATCTGGCTCTACATCTTTCAGAAAGGTCTCTCAGATCTCTTGAACCTCATATTCCTTATCCTAATTTAGCTAACTGGGCATCAAATGGAATTACAGCCTTAGCTGACTTGTACCAGAAGAATATATTATTGCCTTTTGACACGATTATAAATTCTTTCGAAAATAATTTCTCCTTAAACTGAAATTGTTTCTTCCAATATCTTCAAGTTAGGCATTTTCTTAATTCACATCCTCTTCCAAAAAAAGCCACCCTTCCTTCCCTTTTTCAAAGGTAGCTATTTAAAGATAGTTTAAATACTAAAGGTCTTTCAGTCATTTATAAAATATTTAATAGCCCTCCTGTGGACAAAAAATTGCCTTGTATGGAAAAATGGGGAATTGCATGTTTCGCCCCCAGCAATTCACCCCCAGCAGTTCGCCCCCAGCAGTTCGCCCCCGGGTACTTTTCGCCCCCGCACATTTCGTCCCCAGAATTTGGCACCCAGGATGTTTTGCCCCCGCACATATCGCCCCCAGTTCCCCCCGGTCCAGGGGCGAAATATGCGGGGGCGAAATGTGCGGGGCGAATTTTCCTGGGGGCGAAATGATAGGGGCAAAATGTGTGGGGGCGAAGTGTACCTGGGGGCGAAATGCTGGGGGTGAACTGCTGGGGGCGAAACTTCCTATAACCAGAAAAATGGGACCAGTACTTATCCATCTCCACTTCTATAACCCAATGGCATAGCTCTTCTAAATGGATGTTAAAGTCTTCCTTTTGAAAAACTTTTAGAAAAACTAAAAAGATCCACATGAGGTGGTACCTGACCCCCTCCAGATTAGCAGATTAGCACATTGGCTTACTAACTATTCTCCCTTATGTTGGAAGGTGTGTGGTGTCTTGGGCTCACTTGCTCATGCCTGGTGGTTGTGTCCTAAGGTAAAAGCGTTCTGGATAAAAGTGTTTTGGTTAATTCTCTCTATTACTAGGGTTCATGTTCCTATTGATCCTGCCCTGGCTATACTAAATATTGGGATTGAAGATATTCCTCTAGAAATTAGATGGTCGGTAGTTCACATTCTTACCTCAGCTAGACAATGTATAGCGAAAAAATGGAAATCCTCTTCGTTTCCATCCTTAAAATAACTATGCAATAAAGTGAATACACATTTCCAATATGAATATGTACTTTCCCCATTCCTTCAGACCCAAAGTAACATTTTCAAAAATTGGGATTGTTGAGCCTCCTCCACTTGGGCTACGCCTGTTGCTTTCTCTTGTTACTAATCACATATTTCCTTCATTTATATCTTCTTATAGAGATTTTGTATAAATCAATTTAGCTGTGCTCATGCTAGTCTAAAATTCTATATTGTTCACATGCCTGTGGATGTTTTCCCCTCTCCCTTTCTTCCTTCTCTTTCCTTGTTACCCCACGTTCTCCTTCCTCCCTGGAACGGCTCCTTCTACAGATGATTTGATTCATGTACCAGCCTGCGTGTTGGTTATTGCAGCTCAGTTCAGAAATATAAATGTGTCTCTATGTATTTCTATTATAAAACTTATAAAACTTTGATAAAAAAAAAACATAATTTTAAGAGACATTAAAGAGTAACCGTCATTTAAATTTTTATTTAGTAAATAATTAGTACACATGAAAATAAGCAAGTTTGTAATATATCTTATCAGAAAAAAATGCTTCTTTCTCAGCCAAAATGGATCAGGTCATCATTAGTGTTGAGCGAACATGCTCGACACTGCTCGGTACTCGCCCGAGCATCACGCTACTCGGGATGTTCGGCGAGCACCGAGCATTTCCGGGTTACTCGGGCGGGAGCTCGGGTCTCCGCCCTGCATGTTTGGCGCTCTTTACAAAGCCAATGAACATGCAGGGATTGCCAGCCAGTCACTGTAATGCCGCAGCCATGTTGTTTGTGGGCATTACAGTGATTGGCTGGCCGCACAGCGTCACCTCGAGTATTTAAAACCGGGCGCCGCCATCTTGGACACAGTCGCTCCGGATCAGACAGTGTAGAGACAGAGCTGCTGATTTAGGGAGAGATATATCCTGCAAAATAGTTAGTGTAGGGTCTGTAAAGGCTGCCAGATCAAACAAACAGTCCTTCTCAGGACTAATATCCATCCCAGGTATATCAGGCAGGCAGGCTGTATAGGAGACGCAGTGGTTATACCAGCAAACGCTGCATTACAGTCCTGTGTGCTGCTCCTGTTGCTGAAATTGCTGGACTTAGCTCCAGATCCCGGGGGCCAGGAAAAATCCTTTTTTTTTATCTAAATCCTCTTTTTTTTTTCCTCCTTCACAATGTACAAATACCCATCTTATTAACCTTTTGGTGCCCCCCCCCCCCCCCAAAAAAAAAGTGTGCCTCTGATTTTTCAGACACAAATATATCTGTTGAAAATAGTCTGGTGTGGTTTTGCAATTCTATGGGCCATTTGTATCTAAAAAAAACAGTTTGAGTGTGTCGCTCACTGTTCAGCCGCAAATATATATATATTTTAAAAAGCCTGGTATACACCAGTAAATTATTACTGTGGTTTTGATGTTCCACGGTAAAACATCTCTATTATCCTGTTTTTGGCATTTTTTGCTGTATAAAAATAATAATAGTGTCTCCCTGATTTTTTAGACACAAATATATCTTTTGAAAATAGTCTGGTGTAGGCCAGAGAGACAGAAGTGTGCTTTTGCTGTTCCACGGTAAAAAATCTCTATTATCCTGCTTTTTGCATTTTTTGCTGTAAAAAAAAAAAAAAATAGTGTCTCCCTGATTTTTCAGACACAAATATATCTGTTGAAAATAGTCTGGTGTAGGCCCGAGAAATACAAGAGTGGTTTTACAGTTCCACGGTACAAACCTCTGTATTATCCACTTTTGGGCCATTTGTATCTAAAAAAAACAGTTTGAGTGTGTCGCTCACTGTTCAGCCGCAAATATATATATATTTTAAAAAGCCTGGTATACACCAGTAAATTATAACTGTGGTTTTGCTGTTCCACGGTAAAAAATCTCTATTATTCAGGTTTTGGTAGTTTTTTCCATAAAGAAAAACAGTAGTGTCTCCTGACTGTTGTGACACAAAAATATATCTGTTGAAAATAGTCTTGTATAGGCCCGACATCCCAGTGTGGTTTTGCAGTTCCACGGGTCAAATCGCTGTACTATCCAGTTTTGGGCCTTTGGTATCTAAAAAAAAAGCAGTTTGAGTGTGTCGCTCACTGTTCAGCCGCAAATATCTCTATTTAAAAAAGTGTGGTATACCCCAGTAAACAATAACTGTGGTTTTCCTCTTCCACGGTTCTAATCTACTCTTTATTACCCTTTTTCCATTGATAATGCAAGTGTAAGCTATTTTACTTCATTTACAATGGGCAAGGCACGTGGCAAGGGACGTGGAAGTGGACGTTCTGGTGATGGTTCGTGCAGAGGATGGGACCGTGGCCAAGGTGAAAATGTGCCACAACCAACAGCCACATCTTCTCGCTCCCACTTCTTGACCGAATTACTAGGGAAGCACAGAACAACACCAGTATTGAGAACTGATCAGTGTGAACAGGTTATTAATTGGATAGCAGACAATACTTCCAGTTACCTGGGCACCACAACCTCCGGTCTGTCTTCCACACGGTCAACTCTTAGTAGCCGTGAGTCTCGACCGCATACTCCTCCTCACCCTGATGCTCCTTCCTCCCACCATGCCGAGTGTCGTCAGACAGCAAGTGATCCCACACTTGGACACTCTGAAGAGCTGTTCACTGGTCCATTTCCATATTTGGGCCCCTCGCCTGATACGCTTGAAGTGGTGGAAGAGGAGATCCCATGTTGCGATGCCCAAATATTTGAACAGCCACGGCCACAGGAAGTCGACGTTGGCAATCTGTCACAAGAGGTGGACGATGACGAGACACAATTGCCAGTAAGTGAGGAGGAGGATCGTGGTGCGCAAGTGGAAGAGGAGGAGGTGATGGATGATCTAGTAACTGACCCAACGTGGAAGGAGGACATGCAGAGTGAGGCCAGCAGCACACAGGGGGAGGGAGGCAGAGTACCCCAACAGGCAGGAAGAAGCAGTGTGGTGGCCGCAGACAGAAGGCAGGCAACCGTTCCCCGTAACACCAACACGAGGGACGTTGCCAGTACAAGCGGTAGGTCTTCCAGAGTCTGGAATTTTTTTAAAGACTCTGCTGATAACCCCAAAAAGGCCATATGTTCCACCTGCCATGCCAGCATCATCAGGGGTGACAAAACTACCAGCCTGACCACCACCAGCATGATCAGGCACATGGCAGCAAAGCACCCGACTTTGTGGGGCGAAACCCAGGGTCCACGACAAGTGTCAGCGGGTGTCACCACTGCTTCTTCCACTGTTGTGCGTGCAATAGAACCCCCTGTTGTGTGTGCAAGGCAATCCCCTGTCCATACTGCATGTAAAGATGCCCCCTCCTCTCAGTCTTCACTTGTTATGGCAGTTTCTCAAGAAACAGCATCAACGTCCACGTCCACGTCCCACCGCAGCGTTCAATTGTCCATATCCCAGACCTTTGAACGAAAGCGGAAATTCGCAGCTAACGCCCCACAGGCCACAGTCCTAAATTCGCACATTTCACGACTGCTTGCATTGGAAATGCTGCCTTTTAGGCTGGTGGAGACGGAATCCTTCCGCAATCTTAAGGCGGTGGCCGTCCCTCGGTACTCGGTCCCCAGCCGACACTATTTTGCCCGGTGTGCCATCCCCGCACTACACAAGCACGTGTCCCAAAGCATCTGCCGTGCCCTCAACAACGCAGTTACTCGGAGAGTCCACTTGACAACGGACACGTGGACAAGTGCTTGTGGCCAGGGACGGTACATCTCTCTGACGGCACACTGGGTAAACATAGTGGAAGCCGGGACCCAGTCGGACCTTGGGACGGAACACATCCTCGCCACACCGAGGATTGCGGGCCCTATGTCAGTCAGAGTTGCCCCCACAGTGTACAGCTCCTGCGCATCCTCCTCCTCCTCCTCATGTTCAGCCTCCATCTCAGATATCACCACATCAGTTACAAGCTGGAAGCATTGCAGTACTGCCTAAGCCAAGCGGCAACAGGCTGTGCTGAAACTCATAAGCTTAGGTGATAAACCTCACACTGCTTGTGAGTTGTGGACAGCTGTGAAAGAGCAGGCAGATCTGTGGCTGAGACCGCTGAACCTACATCCCGGCATAGTCGTGTGTGACAATGGCCGTAACCTGGTGGCGGCTCTGAGGCGAGGTGAGATCACACACGTACCATGCCTGGCTCATGTGCTTATCCTCGTGGTTCAGCAGTTTCTTAAATCGTACCCCGAGTTGCCAGATCTGCTCGTGAAAGTACGCCGCCTGTCAGCTCATTTTCGCAAGTCGGCTACAGCTTCCGCCGCCCTTGCTGTGTTGCAGCAGCGTTTGCAGCTTCCGGCACACCGACTGGTGTGTGATGTCCCCACACGTTGGAACTCTACCCTCCACATGTTGCAAAGGATTTGTGAGCAGAAGAGAGCAGTTGTGGAGTACCAGCTGCAACAAGGCCGTCGATATTCAGGTCAGACTCCACACATAAGAACTCAGGAGTGGACCTTGATGTCTGACATATGTACCATCCTGACAAACTTTGAGGAGGCCACCAAGATGTTGAGTGGCGATGACGCCATCATTAGTGTCAGCATCCCACCACTTTTCTGTCTTTTGCAACGCTCTCTGCAGAGAATTAAAGAGGAGGCATTGCAGCCAGAGTATAAGGAGATGGTTCAAGAAGTCGTAGCGGGCGATTACACACAGCCCAGCCTCATCTCATCCCAACGTGCATTGGGGGACAATTAGGGAGAGGAGGACGAGGAGGAGGAGGAGGAGAAAGAACAGGAGCTGCTATCATGCGTTGTAGACGGTAATACCTGTACAAGTGTCATACCTTCGGTTCAGCGTGGGTGGCCTGAGGACAGGGGGGAGGAGGAAGAGGAGGAGGAGGAGGAGAGCAAGGTCAGTCGTCATCTTGGTGAGGACACGGAAATCTTGCCCGTTACCAGTCTGGCACGCATGGCTGACTTTATGTTACGCTGCCTTAACCGTGACCCTCGCGTTGTCAAAATGTTGGGTGACAGTCATTACTGGTTGGTGACACTTGTAGACCCCCGCTACAAGGAGAACTTTCACTCTCTTATTCCTGAGGTGGAGAGGTCTACAAAAATGGGGCAATACCAGAAGGCCCTTGCTGCTGAACTCTTAAAAAAATTCCCATCTGAACACGCTAGCGGCAGAGGTCACAGTTCGTTGCCCAACCAAGGCGTACAGGCGAGAGAGATGCAACTCCAATCCAGCAGAGGCAGGGGAACACTGTCAACGTTCTGGGACAGTTTTATGACACCCGCCCAGCTTACAGGCCCTGAGGCGCGGGGTACTCTCACAAGGAGTGGAAAGTTTCAAAAGATGGTGAGGGAGTACCTTGCCGATCGTACCAGCGTCCTCCGTGATTCCTCTGTGCCTTTTAATTATTGGGTATCCAAGCTGGACACTTGGAATGAACTCGCTCTGAACGCCTTGGAGGTCCTGGCCTGCCCTGCCGCTAGCGTGTTATCGGAGCGTGTTTTTAGTGCCGCTGGGGGAATTATAAATGATAAGCCCACTCGCCTGTCAACTGACAATGATGACAAGCTGACCCTTATCAAAATGAACAAGGGCTGGATTGAGCCAGACTTCTCATCACCACCAAATGACAGCAGAGTAACATAAAGTCAAATCCACTGTGTTATTTCGGGAGGTGTATTCACATGCACCGCTTCTCACCCACACATGGGTATACGCTTCCTCGTTTCGGTTGTTTAATCTTCTTCTCCTTATCCTCAGCCTCCACCACCACTATACCACCAGGGTGCCAGCATTGCAAGTTCCTCCGTCCAAATTTTTGGCAGCTTTTGCTGGGAAAGCATAAGCAAATACCATGGGACAGCCACTCCCCAATAATGGGACTTATGTTTGTAATATGCTGTACTGCATGGCTCTTGTAAGGGGCATTGCAAGTTGCTCCGTCCTAATTTTTGGCAGCTTTTGCTGGGAAAGCATAAGCAAATACTATGGGAGACCCACTCCCCAATAATGGGACTTATGTTTGTAATATGCTGTACTGCATGGCTCTTGTAAGGGGCATTGCAAGTTGCTCCGTCCTAATTTTTGGCAGCTTTTGCTTGCAAGGCATAAGCAAATATGATGGGACACCCACTCCCCAATAATGGGACTTATGTTTGTAATATGCTGTACTGCATGTGACGCTCCCCCTGGGTCATGTGTACACGTGTGTGGGATACCCGGTGCCGGGTCTCTGGGGTCTGTAGTCTCCGTGGCGGTGATCCAGTCCCGTGGCTCAGGCTGGTCAAACCAGTGGCAGTCTTTCTTAGGTTTTGAGGTTAATTGTCCGACTGCGCCATCCGTGGATTGCGGTCAGGGAGTACCACCGCTGCGAGGCAGACCACTGAGGCTGGTGTTGTGTGCGCAGCATAGAATGGGATAACTCCCCTCGGGAGGAGTATAGCCTCAGGGCAGTGAGTGTGGATGATGGGGGTGATGGTACACGAGCGCAGCAGGAACGACTCAGAGTCTTTGCAGTGCAGTTCAGGGTCTTTACTGATGATTATAAGGTAGACCCTCCCGGGAGTACTGGCTAGCATAAGAGGCCTGGTCAGTCTCTGTGCAAGCAGGAGTTCCCCTGGCCAGATGGAATTGTAGGCCTCCCCGTCTGTCTGCACTCTTCCTGGCTACCTTGCTGTAAGCGGGTAGAAGTAGCCCACGTCCCTGAGTGTACCGTGTAGTGCTCACCCGTATGGCTGGTGACTTGGGGCCTTCTGTTAGCCTCCGCTCCACGAAGGCGGTGCTGGTCCCTTGCTTGTGACTGAGCCTCCGGGCTTCTATGGCCAGAGGACCTGAAATCCCCTGCCGGCTGGTTTCTGCTGCTGGATATATAAGTCCTCACAGCTTCGGACTCCTGTGTCCGGTTCCTATTGTCTTCTGCCAGGGCGAGCTCTGCTCAGCTTCCAGCCCCTGGTCTTTAGCTCCTAACTCCTACAGAGCTCCTTGCTGTTACTTTCCCTTGCTCTCACTCTGACTCTGACTGTTCTCTGACTCACTCAACCCCGCCCCAGATCCAGTTTATAAGGGCAGAATTCTCCCCTCCCAGGACTGGGGCAGGAGGATGTTGCATGTTTAAGGGATCCTGACCAGGAAACCTCCCACTTGCTCTCCGACGTAATATCTCTATTACTGTGGTGACCAGACCCCTGGGGTGCCACACATGGCTCTTGTAAGGGGCATTGCAGTTCCTCATAATTTTTGGAAAGCCTTCCATTCACTGCTTAGGCCAACAGTGCACGGGAGACCCAGTTGCTATAAATCGAAAAAAAGGTTTAGTTAACGCCCTCTGACCTCCATGTCATTTCCAAGGGGCATTGGAGTGGCTCGAAATTTTTGGTAGGCATTGCACTCACTGTATGCCCTATAACTGTTTCGCCGAACCGCTCCTTTTGTTACAGAAACATATCCTACAAGACATATCTGGTTGACTGGCCTGAGATTGATGTGAATGGTCCCTGTTCCTCCTGCTCTTTCTCCTTTGCCACCACCTCATCCATCATTTATCACCTGAAGATTTGTTTTAACGGGAGTCATAGAACTGGGATAGTAGCAGGAAAACATCCAGCAATCCTTGGAGGAGGTAGGATATGAGCAAAAACGCGGACCACCTCAGGCCTAGCCGCTACTACATACATGCGCTTGCATTCCAAGAAAACAAAGCAGATGCTAACTTCTATCATCATCATCATGCTCCTCACCTATGCACTCTCAACTCCCCTGATGGAGAAGCCAGGGCCCACGGAGGAGTCTGGTTCTCTGGTGGGCTCGTCCAATGCTGCCCTAAAGCAGGCCAGGCTAAGAAAAGTGTGGGGGAAGGTGACAGGAGAAATCAGGGTGGCTGGGGACCGAGTATGGACACCTGGCCGCCACCTGGCGGCTGGGGACCAAGCGTGGACACTTGGCCGCCGGGCGGCTGGGGACAGAGTATGGATACCTCGCTGCCGAAGCGGCCATGAGGTAGTGGCCAGCTTCGGCCTCCTCCAAACTAAAAGGCCCCATTTCAAGTGAAAGCTAGCAGTATGGTATTGCAGCCTGTGGGTGGGTGGGTGGTTGGCTGCATATTTTCGCTTGCATTGCAAGGAATGGGGGAGGTACAATTGAACACTGCCCTGGGACAAGGACTTGCACGGGGATAGTTGCAAGTCTGCATCTTCTGATGCGGCAGGGATCACTTCTGATGGTCACACTTTTAGACAGTGACCTGGGGGTCAGAGATGCTTCCAGGGGTCTTCCTCATGCTGATCCCTTGTCTTTTCAGCACTGTATGCATGTGTCACACAGCACATGGCCAGATAAGGTTGTAAAATGTTAAAATGACATTTCCCTGTGAACGCATTTGTCACGGTTGAAAGCAATACAAACGTGCAAAAATGCATGAAAAATGCTACTTGTGAACATAGCCCAAGGTGTGGAGGAGTATTTTTGTTTTTGGTTATTTATTTTACCTTATACACAAGTTTTTACCCTGGAAAGGAAATTCCTTAACATATTTCACAGGAAAACCGTTTCAGTTTAGTTTTTGAACGTTTTATTTTGAGCCCGCAAAAGTGGCTTAATACCTCTGACCACGTTGTTGACAGCAGTGACCTGGGGGTCAGAAATGCTTCCAGGGGTGATCCCCATGCTGCCCCCATGTCTTTTGAGCACTGTCACTATCGTTTTGGGCACTTTTTAGGCTTTCTACAGACTGCCGGGGGTGCTGCCGCAAAAATGCTCGGGTCTCTCATAGACTAACATTGGGCTCGTTGCTCGGGTCGAGCACCCGAGTATCACGGTAAGCTCGGCCCGAGCTTCGAGCACCCGAGCATTTTAGTGATCGCTCAACACTATCAGTCGTCATCTTGGTGAGGACACGGAAGTCTTGCCCGTTACCAGTCTGGCACCCATGGCTGACTTTATGTTACGCTGCCTTAACCGTGACCCTCGCATTGTCAAAATGTTGGGTGACAGTCATTACTGGTTGATGACACTTTTAGACCCCTTCTACAAGGAGAACTTTCACTCTCTTATTCCTGAGTTGGAGAGGTCTACAAAAAATGGGGCAGTACCAGAAGGCCCTTGCTGCAGAACTATTAAAAAAATTCCCATCTGAACATGGTAGCGGCAGAGGTCACAGTTCGCTGCCCAACTAAGGCATACAGGCGAGAGAGACGCAACTCCAATCCAGCAGAGGCAGGGGAACACTGTCAATGTTCTAGGACAGTTTTCTGAGACCTGCCCAGCTTACAGGCCCTGAGGCGCACGGTACTCTCACAAGGAGTGGAAAGTTTCAAAAGATGGTGAGGGAGAACCAGCGTCCTCCGTGATTCCTCTGTGCCTTTTAATTATTCGGTATCCAAGCTGGACACTTGGAATGAACTCACTCTGTATGCCTTGGTGGTCCTGGCCTGCCCTGCCGCTAGCGTGTTATCGGAGCGTGTTTTTAGTGGCGCTGGGGGAATTATAACTGATAAGCGCACTCGCCTGTCAACTGACAATGCTGACAAGCTGACCCTTATCAAAATGAACAAGGGCTGGATTGGGCCAGACTTCTCATCACCACCAAATGACAGCAGAGTAACATAAAGTCAAATCCACTGTGTTATTTCGGGAGGTGTATTCCCATGCATCGCTTCACACCCACACATGGGTATACGCTTCCTCATTTCGGCTGTTTTTTGCTCTTCTCCTTAACCTCAGCCTCCACGACCACTATACCACCAGGGTGACCGTGGTCCATGTTGCCAGCATTGCAAGTTCCTCTGTCCTAATTTTTGGCAGCTTTTGCTTGGAAGGCATAGGCAAAGACTATGGGAGACCCACTCCCCAATAATGGGAATAATGTTTTTAATATGCTGTACTGCATGGCTCTTGTAAGGGGCATTAAAATCATCTTGTTAAGCTACTGTGACCTCCACGTCTCTTCCAAGGGTCGTTAATATTGTCTTTTTATTCCACTGAGACCTCCACCACTCTTCCAAGGGGCATTAAAAGCGTCTTGTTAAGCTACTGTGACCTCCACGTCTCTTCCACAGGGCGTTGATATTGTCTTTTTATTCCACTGTAACCTACACCACTCTTCCAAGGGGCATTGATATTGTCTTTTATTCCACTGCGACCTCCACCACTCTTCCAAGGGGCATTAAAACCATCTTATTAAGCTACTGTGACCTCCACGTCTCTTCCACGGGGCATTGATATTGTCTTTTTATTCCACTGTAACCTCCACCACTCTTCCAAGGGGCATTACAACTGTCTTGTTAAACCACTCTGAACTCCACGTCTCTTCCAAGGGGCATTAAAACCATCTTGTTAATCTACTGTGACCTCCACATCTCTTCCAAGGGGCATTAAAACTGTCTTGTTAAACCACTCTGAACTCCACGTCTCTTCTAAGGGGCATTAAAACCGTCTTGTTAAACCACTCTGAACTCCACAGCTCTTCCAAGGGGCATTGACATGTTGTTTTTAATTACCTCTAACCTCCACGACTCTTGCACCGGGCAATGCATTTCCTCCTAATTTTTGTCAGCTTTTGCTTTTCAATGCATAGGCGAACACTAAGGGAGACCCAGTCCCCAATAATGGGTAGAAGGTTTTTAATACGCTGTAATCCACGTCTGTTTCAAGGGGCATTGCAGTGCCTAATAATTTTTGGAAAGCCTTCCATTCCCTGCTTAGGCCAACAGTGTACAGGAGACCCAGTTGCTATAAATGGAAAAAACGGTTTAGTTAAAGCCCTCTGACCTCCATGTCACTTCCAAGGGGCATTGGAGTGCCTCGAAATTTTTGGTAGGCATTGCATTCACTGTATGCCTTATAACTGTGTAGCTGAACCACTCCTTTTGGTACAGAAACATATCCTACAAGACATGTGTGGTTGGCTGGCCTGATATTGATGTGAATGATCCCTGTTCCTCCTGCTCTTTCTCCTTTGCCACCACCTCATCCATCATTCATCACCTGAAGCTTTGTTTTAACGGGAGTCATAGAACTGGGATAGTAGCAGGAAAACATCCAGCAATCCTGGAAGGAGGTAGAATATGCGCCAAAACGCTGACCACCTCAAGCCTAGCTGCTACTACATACATGCGCTTGCATTCCAAGGAACAGAAAGCTAAGGAGGTGGATGGCCTCATGATCATGAATAATTTACTCGTTGTGTAGGAGGCCGACCACTGCTGCTGTCTACCTTCTGAACTTTGTGTTGAAGCCTGATTGACCCAGGACCCGCAATCCTCTATGTCTGGAGGACGTGTTGCATCCCAGTGTCCAACTGTGTCCCGGCTTCCACAATATTAACCCAGTGTGAAGGCGTCAGTGAGATGGACCATTCCTGGCCACATTCACTTGTCCACGTGTTTGTGGTTAGGCTGTCCTTCCCACTAAATGCACTGGGGAGGGCACAGGTAATGTTTTGGTATGCGCGCTTGTGTATAAGGCGCACCGGGACAAATAGGGGCGGCTGGGGACCGTTTATGGACACCCGGCCACCCCCGTGCGGCTGGGGACTGTGTGTAGGCACCCGGCCGCGGGGCGGCTGGGGACTGAGTATGGACACCCGGCCGCCTCCTGGCGGCTGGTGGCCAAGCGTGGACACCCGGCCGCCGGGCGGCTGGGGACTGAGTATGAATACCAGGCTACCGACGCAGCCATGACGTGGTGGCCAGATTCCACCTCCACATGCCTAAAAGGCCCAATTTCAAGTGCAAGCAAGCTAGCAGTATGGTATTGCAGCCTGGGGGTGGGTGGGTGGCAGGCTGCATACTTGCGCTTGTATTGCAAGTTATGGGGGAGGTACAATTGAACACTGCCCTGGGACAAGGACTTGCACGGGGATAGTTGCAAGTCTGCATCTTCTGATGCGGCAAGGATCACTTCTGATGGGCACACTTTTAGGCAGTGACCTGGGTGTCAGAGATGCTTCCAGGGGTCTTCCCCATGCTGTTCCCATGTCTTTTTAGCACTGTATGCATGTGTCACACAGCACATGGCCAGATAAGGTTGTAAAATGTTAAAATGACATTTCCCGGTGAATGCATTTGTCACGGTTGAAAGCAATACAAACGTGCAAAAACGCATAAAAAATGCTACTTGTGAACATAGTCCAAGGTGTGGAGGACTATTTTTGTTTTTGGCTATTTATTTTACCTTATACACAAGTCTTTACCCTGGAAAGGATGTTCCTTAACCCCTTTCCGACCTGGTCAGTAATAGTATGCACCAGGTCGGGAAGGAAGGTTCAGCGGGGGCTCCGGCGGTGAGGCTGCACTGAAGCGAGCACATGTCAGCTGATTATTGGAATCGCAATCCACCCACGGCTGTTAACATGTTAAAACTCTGACAGTGGCATTTAACTCGCGCTTCCAGGAGTCCTAAGCCCCGCCCATCAGTGACCCCGTCACGTGATCGCGGGTCACCAATGGGTGGGCATGACAACTCAGGGTCTGCAGCAGACGCCTGTGGTTGTCATGTCTCAATTGCTATGAGCTCATAGCAAGTGAGCATTTCTCCTGCATACAAGCGATCTGCTCATCGCTTGTATGCAGTAGAAGCAATCAGACAACTGCTGCTTCTAGTCTCCTCTGGAGACTATAGAAGCAAGCAGAAAGTGTAAAAAAAAGTTTTAAAAAAAATAAAAAATATATAAAGGTTTAAGTCACCCCCCTTTCGCCCCATTCAAAATAAAATATACTGTACAGTCATGGCCAAAAGTTTTGAGAATGACACCAAAATTATATTTTCACATGATCTGCTGGCCTCAGGTTTTTATTAGTGTTTGTCTGATGTTTATATCACATACAGAAATATAATTGCAATCATATTATGAGTACCAATAGGTTATATAGACAGTTAGAATGAGTTAATGCAGCAAGTCAATATTTGCAGTGTTGCCCCTTCTTCTTCAAGACCTCTGTAATTCTCCCTGACATGCTCTCAGTCAACTTTTGGACCAAATCCTGACTGATAGCAGTCCATTCTTGCATAATCAATGCTTGCATTTTGCCAGAATTTGTTGGTTTTTGTTTGTCCACCCGTCTCTTGATGATTGACCACAAGTTCTCAATGGGATTAAGATCTGGGGAGTTTCCAGGCCATGGACCAAAAATCTCTATGTTTTGTTCCATGAGCCATTTAGTTATCACCTTTGCTTTATGGCAAGGTGCTCCATCATGCTGGAAAAGGCATTGTTGGGCGCCAAACTGCTCTTGGACGGTTGGGAGAAGTTGCTCTTGGAGGACATTCTGGTACCATTCTTTATTCATGGTTGTGTTTTTAGGCAAGACTGTGAGTGAGCCGATTCCCTTGGCTGAGAAGCAACCCCACACATTAATGGTTTCAGGATGCTTTACAGTTGGCATGAGACAAGACTGGTGGTAGCGCTCACCTCTTCTTCTCCGAATAAGCTGTTTTCCAGATGTCCCAAACAATCGAAAAGGGGATTCATCAGAGAAAATGACTTTGCCCCAGTCCTCAGCAGTCCACTCCCTGTACCTTTTGCAGAATATCAGTCGGTCCCTGATGTTTTTCCTGGAGAGAAGTGGCTTCTTTGCTGCCCTCCTTGAAACCAGCACTTGCTCAAAGAGTCTCCGCCTCACAGTGCATGCAGAAGCACTCACACCAGCCTGCTGCCATTCCTGAGCAAGCTCGGCACTGCTGGTAGTCCGATCCCGCAGCTGAAACAGTTTTAAGATACGGTCCTGGCGCTTGCTGGTCATCCTTGGGCGCCCTGGAGCCTTTTTGACAACAATGGAAGCTCTCTCCTTGAAGTTCTTGATGATGCGATAGATTGTTGACTGAGGTGCAATCTTTGTAGCTGCGATACTCTTCCCTGTTAGGCCATTTTTGTGCAGTGCAATGATGGCTGCACGTGTTTCTTTAGAGATAACCATGGTTAACTGAAGAGAAACAATGATACCAAGAACCAGCCTCCTTTTAAAGTGTCCAGTGATGTCATTCTTACTTAATCATGACTGATTGATCGCCAGCCCTGTCCTCATCAACACCCACACCTGTGTTAATGGATCAATCACTAAAACGATGTTAGCTGCTCCTTTTAAGGCAGGACTGCAATGATGTTGAAATGTGTTTTGGGGGTTAAAGTTCATTTTTTGGGCAAATATTGACTTTGCAAATACAGTAATTGCTGTTAGGCTGATCACTCTTTGACATTCAGGAGTATATGCAAATTGGCATTACAAAAAATGAAGCAGTAAACTTTGGAAAAATTACTATTTGTCTCATTCTCAATACTTTTGGCCATGACTGTATATATATATAAAAAAAACACATACACATATTTGGTATCGCCGCGTTCAGAATCGCCCGATCTATCAATATAAAAGAAGAATTAATACAATCAGTAAACGGCGTAACGAGAAAAAAATTTTAAACGCCAGAATTACGTTTTTTTGGTCGCTACAACTTTGCAACAAAATGCAATAATGGGCGATCAAAACATCGGATCTACCCCAAAATGATATCAATAAAAAACTCAGCCCGGCACGCAAAAAATAAGCCCTCACCTGGCCCCAGATCCCGAAAAATGGAGAAGCTAAGGGTCTCGGAAAATGGCATCATTTTTTTTTGTTTTTTTTAGCAAGCTTTGGATTTTTTTTTCACCACTTAAATAAAAAAGAACCTATACATGTTTGGTGTCTATGAACTCGTAACGACCTGGAAAATAATGTTGGCAGGTCAGTTTTAGCAACCTGTGAACGTGGTAAAAAAAGGACCCAAAAAACAACTGTGGAATTGCATTTTTTTTGCAGTTTCACTGCGCTTGGAATTTTTTTCCCATTTTCCAGCACACGATATGGTAAAACCAGTGATGGTGTTTAAAAGTACAACTCGTCCCGCAAAAAATAAGCCCTCACATGGCCATATTGAACAAAAATTAAAAAAGTTCTGGCTCTGGGAAGAAGGGGAGCAAAAAAGGAAAACACAAAAACAGAAAGACCCATGGTCGTTAAGGGGTTAACATATTTCACAGGAAAACACTTTCACTTTCGTTTTTGAACGTTTTATTGTGAGCCTGTAAAAGTGGCTTAATACCTCTGACCACGTTGGTGACAGCAGTGACCTGGGGGTCAGAAATGCTTCCAGGGGCGATCCCCATGCTAACATTGGGCTCGTTGCTTGGGTCGAGCACCCGAGTATCACAGTGAGCTCGGCCCGAGCTTCGAGCACCCGAGCATTTTAGTGCTCGCTCAACACTAGTCATCATCAATATTCTCAATTCTGAGGTAAAATCTGTATTCAGTGAAGACTTTCCCATTACTGAGATAGGAGATGGCAACTGCTACGGATACAATTCTATGTGGACGGGAGGAGGGAGGAGCTAGAGGCAGAGCTCCTCCCTCCTCCTTCTCATATCTAGATAGAATCGTATCAGTAGAAGCTGCCATCTACTATCTTTTATGAAATAAAAATGAAAACAGAAGTTACGCTTTAAGGCTAGGGTCACAGCAGCGTATATTCTCTCATCCGAGAGTGTGATCACAGTGTGATACGATTTTCTCAGATGAGGAGAAGATGGAGCAAAAAAATTCTCCATCTTCTCCATTCTGTCAGTCTGTGGAAATAGGACTGCACTCAGATGTCATCTGAGTGTAGTCTGACGATTTCCACAGACTCATTGACTTGCATGACCGAGTGCAATCCAAATATCGGATCAAACTCAGGCATCCTGTGATTTTTTTTCTTCTGACAAAATCTGAGCAAAAAATTTGGACCCATGCACAGCCCCATAATATTAGTTCAAGTGCGATCTGATATTTTGTCAGATCGTTCTCGGACCAAAAATACAGTTGTCTGCACGAGCCGAAATGGTGGAAAAGTTCTGAAATCAGTCTTGTTAGTATGATTTTTTGCCATGACAAAACCTGACATTTTAGCAGGGGTGTGTAGACTTTTTTTTATACCTACTGTAGATTAAAATAAGAGACCTAATGCAGACCCTTTAAGTAAAACATAAGTCATAGGTGATGAATGTTATATTGAGGTAACTCATCAGAAAGTGCAACTTTGCAGTGGAGTCAGCACTAACATACTGAGCAATGACAGCACTAATATACTGAGTCTAAACACGACCTTCATATCATTACTTCTGCATCTGTATCACATAAACTGTCCCCATCTTATATTAACATTACCTCATATTAATGAGGGATTGCTGAGAATGCAGTGAACAATCTATATTAAAATGATAGAGACGATGAAAGAATTTTTTATTGGCGTTTCTTTTAAGATGTTAAAGAGCAATGTGGGAAAGAAGACTATTTAAATTAAAGGATAGTTATGCTGATGGATATATTAGTTTCCTGATGTTGTTTTTCAGTGTATTACGTATGTAAAATTCTATATTATTAGGGCAGTTCAGGTCACTGATTGTACATTAGAAGGGTTTTCTCATTGTGCTCAATGTGTGGTATAGAGTTTTCCCATAGACCACCAATATAGAGTTAAAAAACTAAATTAATAAATTAATATGTAAATCCCTTACAAATATACAACAGACTTATAGTGTCAGTATTCTATTATGTAGTGTCGCTAGTTTATAGACAGTGTACTGGTCTTATTATTATGCTCCCCCACTCTTGTCCCATAGAGTAAGCCACTGTCTAAATATATCCCTTAAAGTGAATCTGTCGCCAAGTGCTATCCCACCTGAGAGCGGCATGATGTTGATGCAGAGCCCCTGATACCAGCATTGTATCACTATGTGCCCATGATCAGGAGCTGCAAATGAGCGGCCGCAATTTTTTTTTTCATATGCGAACTTTGCTCATTGATGTTAAGTGTATAGGGAAAGTCCACATGCGGACCCGCAAGAGAAATTGACATGTTGCGGATCTGAAAGATGCGCCGCATGTCAGTTTCCGCGGGTGATCCCCATCCTCAGATGCACGCATAGTGGACATGGGATTTCTAGAAATCCATCCACTATGCTGTAACATGTGGACACTGCGGGTTTGACGCTGCATAAACACGCAGCTTCAAACTGCGGCTCCTGACTGTGGACACATACCCTTACAAGTCTGTTCACTTTATATTTAATAAAATCACTGTTTTATCTGCTACAGATCTCCCAGTTCTCGGAATGCTGAGCTCTGTATAACCCTGACCACAACTCTGATTGGAAGCTTTCAGAGTAGACTGTGCATAGGTAGAAAGCTGCTACTCAATGGTGTAGATGGAGGTAATACAAAGCTCATGAATATGGAGGACTACAGGACCTGTTTACTAGTCATCTAGTGAATCTCCTTGTTATGTTTGTCGTAGGCCACAAGCTCAAGAAGGCAAATTCCGACAGACGTGGCACAAGCCACTCCATCTGACAGGTTCCAGGGAAATCCCTGTCACCCTTTAACCCCTATACACAGATCTGGTTATACAACAGGATCCGGTGGATAATTACCACGGAAGGGCTGCTGTCCAGAGGCAGGAATGGTTGCCAAAAAGGGTCAATGCCGAAAAGTCTCATCAAGGGCGAAATCAGGAGGTAAGTCGGTAGTCAGAAATCAAGCCAGAGACAGAACATGGGAAGATCTGTGTGAAAAACCTAACATGTGCACACACCCATTGAATACAATGGGAAGGGGGCCTTACACAGCAACAGACACACTCTGATGCTCGTCTTGTTTTGATCTGAGTACAGGTCAATGTGTAAGAGGAGATGGCTAGCAGTGGCCATCACCACTTCTGAACAATGTGATTCTGTGTTTTTTACTGTAAAAATGTAAAAAAAATTACTGTCATTATCCTACCTGTAATAATAATGCAATAACTACTAAAAGGTGCTCTGTACAGCATAGGAAGCATGAGGTTATTATTATACATAGTTGTCAGTATCAAAAGTACAAGATTGCAGGTTTTTTAAACATAGATCATCATATGGAAAACAAAAGAAGATACAGTATACACATTTTAAAAAAATACATTTAAAGGGGTTATTCCCTTTCAGATAATTTTTGGCTGCAGTTTGTAAAAAAATAAAAATAAACTATGCTTAACTCACCATCCTCGGGTCCATCCCTGAGTCTCTGCTGCATCTCCCGATGTCTGACATTGGCAGCAGAGCTAATGTCACGTTGACATTGTAGAGGTCAATCAGTGAGCTCATGGGGTCCATTCCATCTTTGCGGGAAGAGTCATGCTCATGGATTGGCTACCGTGCTATTGATGTGATGCCACTGCCGCAGCTAACGCCAGACACTTTGAGTGAGTGGTGGCAGAGACTCACCCGTAGACCCAGAAAACGTGAGTAAAGCACGGTTTGTTATTTTTTTTTTTAACAAACTGCAACCTCAGATAAACATTATCTGAAATGTAACTTTCTGAGCATATATTCCCTTTTCATCTGCTGGGTACCAATGCAAAATCTGTAACAGCCATTCTCATAATAGAAGCAGGGATTTTATACACTTTACTAGACTATAAAGCTTTGGTGTAACCACTATTCCCTTATAGTTACGTTCCTGTATTTCTTAATATCATTTTATTATTTAAATGGTTCATAATTTAGTTTCACCCAGAGCATATCATCCTCATCCACCATCATTCAATAATTTGAAGCATATGAATAACCATGATGATACAATATAACAAAATAATGATTTTCTATCAATCTGAGTTAAAAACAAGCCGAGATATATTTTAAGTGACTTCATCGTTTGCTATCACCTATAGGGGTGAACGTCAGAAAGAAATATTTAAAATCAGAAAAAGTTCCATTATGAGTAATTCATGGAAGTGTGGCTGATACAAGACTTTGTGAACACCGCTTTCATGACTCTTACTAAAAAAAAATCATTACCCTGACGGATCCCATTGAACCTTTGTTTATGTCAAAAATAAAATAAAGTTGCAGACTACATTATTCTTGCTTTAAAACTGCTAAAACTCAGGTAGGATGGTGAGCTCTGATTTAATGATATAAAAAGAGCCTAAAGAGTTTAAGTTCTGATTTGCAGCCACTTTCTATTACTTGAGACACTGCATTTGTTCTATGATTTTCTTCCAGTTCTTATTAGCTTGGAAAAACTATGCATTGGCTGTGGTTGTGTATTTAGACAGTGCTATAACTTCCAGCAATTTGTTGTAATCTCTACTACATTGGTGGCAGAAATATTGAGATGTCTTTGGAACAAGTAGGTTTGAAGCTCAATGATTCCTGCTCTGTGAATCCGGAGTGGTGAAGAGTGAAGTCTATCTACATGCTATTCGTGAGGCTTTGTGGGTAAAAAGTGAGAATTAGGGCTAATGCAGACATCTGTGTTATGCACACGCCCGGACTGACTGGCGTGTGCGGGTGTTGTGGTTCCACTGGACCATGAACCGGAGAGTGCCTGGAGGGGCGTGACTAAGTATCTGGCCGATCCGACCAAGATGGCACGACGGCATACGACGCCAGTGCACCAGGGAGAAACCGGGCAGAGGGACCAGGTGCTACTCCAGGTCAAACTCCGGACACGGGGGTTGACCCACACAGGGATTACTGGAACAGGCTGGTTAGGCTGGCGCACAGACTGGAGGGTATAGGCAGGCACGACTGGTATGCAGGCAGGCGGGTAAAGGCAAGCGCAGCTAGAGTGCAGACAGGGAGGCACTAGCAGGTAGGAACACAGGCGGGATAGGACCCAGTACACACTGGGACTCAGGAACAATACAGGCAGAGGGGTACAGGCAAGCACAGCTAGAGTGCAGACAGGGAGGCACTAGCAGGTAGGAACACAGGCGGGATAGGACCCAGTACACACTGGGACTCAGGAACAGGCAGGTTAGGCTGGCACAGACTGGTGGATGTAAGCAAACATGGCAGGTATGCAGATGGGTGGATACAGGCGAGTATGCAGGCAGGGAGGTACTGGCCGAAAGGACGGGCTGGAGCACAGAAAGGTTAAGACCCAGTACAGACTGGGTCACAGAACCGCAGATGCGGTAGACAACCACAGCAGAGAGGGAACGCCCGAAGCGGTGGGCAAGAACAGAGCAGGACGGGGCTACAGGAGCAGCGAGCACAAGCAGGGCAGGACAGGACTGCCATAGCAGCGGGCAGAAGCAGGGCAGGACAGGACTGCCGGAGCAGCGGGCAGAAGCAGGGCAGGACAGGACTGCCGGAGCAGCGGGCAGAAGCAGGGCAGGACAGGACTGCCGGAGCAGCGGGCAGAAGCAGGGCAGGACAGGACTGCCGGAGCAGCGGGCAGAAGCAGGGCAGGACAGGACTGCCGGAGCAGTGAGCAAAAGGGTCAGAGCGGAGCAAGGCTGCCGGAGCAGTGAGCAAAAGGGTCAGAGTGGAGCAAGGCTGCGGAGCAGTGAGCAAGGAGTCAGAGCAGGCTAGAACCGCCGGAGCGGTAAGCAAAGGAGTCAGAGCAGACTAGAACCGCCGGAGCGGTGAGCAAAGGAGTCAGAGCAGGCTAGAACCGCCGGAGCGGTGAGCAAAGGAGTCAGAGCAGGCTAGAACCGCCGGAGCGGTGAACAAAGGAGTCAGAGCAGGCTAGGCTGAGTAGGGGGGACAGGGCTCTGTTCACACGGAACAGACAGGAAGGGAAAGGCAGAGCCAGACACCCACAGGGTACTAGCAGAGAAGTAGCGAGTGGACCACAAACTCACAAACGGGAGTACAGAGACAACAAGCAGGAGTTAGGTACGAGTTCAGACTCTGCAGAAAAAGGAAGGGAACGGACATAGAGGCAAATCAGGTAAAGGATAGGAGAGAGTTCAGACTGGAACTGAGTGTACGGAGGAGACCGACACTGCAGCGGAATACAGGAGCGGGTCTGGGAATACGGCCCCCAGAGAGGCAGGACGAACAGGCAAGGAGCGTGTTCAGACAGGACAGACAGGATACAGGAGCGGGTCTAGGTAATCAGCCCCTAGAAGGGGGGAGGAACAGGCTAGGAGCGTGTTCAGACAGGTCAGACAAGATACAGGAACGGGTCTAGGTAATCTGCCCCTAGAAGGCAGGAGGAACAGGCTAGGAGCGTGTTCAGACAGGCCTGGAAATACAGCCTCCAGGATAGGCAGACAAGAGAACACAGAACGGGACCTGGCACCTTCAGAGTGCAAGCACACACTGAATGAAACACTATGCTCAGGCAGGAATAGATGGGAGCAGCTGAGCTATATACCAGGTGACAGACAGCAATAGGCTGAGGACGCACAAGGGGTGTGACCCACAGCAGGTACAAAAATCAGGAAGTGATCGGGCGCCGCCCTTAAGCAGCAGAAACAGACACAAACAGACAGCATGGAGGGAAGCCAGAGAGACATTCTGGACTGGAGATCAAGTGCGCGCTCTTGCACAGTGGGAGATGGACCACCATGCAAGGACGCCGCCAGGTATGTTACAGTACCCCCCCCCTTACGCCCCCTCTTCTTCAGGCCTGCCAGAATCTTCCGCAGGGAATTCGAGGACCAGTCGTTCACTTCAAGGAGATCACTTCCACTGTCCACAGGAAAAACTGATCTCATCTGGTTAGCTAGGATGCTACCTCCTATCCAGCCATCCTCAGCAACAGACGAAACGGGTGGAGTACCAGGAACAGCACACAAGGAAGTCTCTCTCCACATATTTTCAGGTGGCACCCCAGAGGGTACAGGAGACAACTGGAAGTCCTTCACCGGGTTGGAGGGGGACAGAGACTTGGGGGTAATCTCTGCTTCGAGGTACATCTTGTCAAGCTCACAGGAAGAAATAGACGGGTTATCAGGTACATAATGAGGAAAAGTCACTGTCTCTTTGTTATCTGGTGGTACCCCGGAGGATTCAGGAAACAACTGGAGGTCCTCCGCCGGGTCAGAAGAGTGCAGAGGCTCAGAGAAAACATCTGCTTCAGAGTACACTAGGTCGGACTCACTGGACGAAGCAGGCGAGGTATCGGGTACCGAGTATAGGAAAGTCTCTGTCCATTCACCACCAGGTGGCACCCCGAAGGGTTCTGGAGACAACTGGCGGTCCTCCGCCTGGTCAGAAGGGTGTAGAGACTCACGGGTAACCTCTGCTTCAGAGTACACTAGGTTGGACTCACTGGACGAAGCGAGCGAGGTATCAGGTACAGAGTAAAGGAGAGTCTCTGTCCTTTCGCTACCAGGTAGCACCCCGAAGGGTTCTGGAGACAACTGGAGGTCCTCCGCCTGGTCGGAGGGGTGTAGAGACTCGGGAGTAACCTCTGCTTCGGAGTACACTAGGTTGGACTCACTGGACGAAGCGAGCGAGGTATCAGGTACAGAGTATAGGAGAGTCTCTGTCCTTTCGCTACCAGGTAGCACCCCGAAGGGTTCTGGAGACAACTGGAGGTCCTCCGCCTGGTCGGAGGGGTGTAGAGACTCGGGGGTAACTACCACTTTGGGGTACCGATTGTCAGGCTCACAGGACGAAGCGGACAAAGTATCGAGTACCGAGTGTAGAGAAGTCTCTCTCCATTTGTCATCGAGTGGTATCCCGGAGGTTTCAGGAGGCAACAGGGGGTCCTCCGCCAGGTAGTAGAGG
Source organism: Phyllobates terribilis (assembly GCF_046119375.1). Taxonomy (NCBI): domain Eukaryota; kingdom Metazoa; phylum Chordata; class Amphibia; order Anura; family Dendrobatidae; genus Phyllobates; species Phyllobates terribilis. Next base: position 745,223,792 of record NW_027362762.1, read on the forward strand.
TGCACAGACTCAGAGGTAACCACAGCTTTGGAGCATCCTTGGACATGCACACCGGTTAAAGTGGGTGAAGCATCTGATGCCGGGTGCAGGAAGTTCTCCTGTGTGGAGTCTGGATGGGCAGAAGTCTCTTCGGGCAGGAGAACCGGAGCACTACCCACGCACATTACCCGTTGGGGCTTCTCCGGGATACAGGGAGATGAAGCTTCAGTAGGGACTTCAAGGTTGGGGTCAGGAGGTCTCAGGGAGGACAGACCCTGGCGTGATGGCTTGCCTCTACGTCTAGCACGTCTGGACTGCCTCTTGAGGTTGGGAGATGTATTCCGGAAAGCATAGTCACCCTGTGAAGATTCTGGGTGGACAGTAGTCTCATTGGGCTGGAGGACTATTGCGCTACCCACACACATTACCCATCGGGGCTGCTCCGGGATATTGGGAGGTGAAGCTTCAGCAGGAGCCTCCGGGTTAGGATCATCGAAGACCATTAGAAAGGCCACCAGGAAGGCCATTAGGTCCAGGAGGATCGGATCCTGTGTTTCATATAGGGGGTTGATCCATTCCAAGGCATCACCCGCCAGGTAAGACATAATGAATGCCACCTTAACCCGATCGGTGGGAAAACATAGAGGGTAGAACTTGAAGTGTAGCATGCATTGCTCCACAAATGCACGACTTTGTCTTGGATCCCCATAGTAACGTGGCGGATCCGCAGGAACGAGAGCAGATAGATCCATCTGGACGGGTGCGTAATTCGCCTGGAACTCAGCTGAGAAAAAAAATAAAAAAATTATTTATTTATTTTTAATGCATGTATTCGCTGGAAAACTTCTCAGAGAGCGAAGGCCGTGGGGCTCAACGGGAACCATGGCCTGAGCATGCTGTTATGCACACGCCCGGACTGACTGGCGTGTGCGGGTGTTGTGGTTCCACTGGACCATGAACCGGAGAGTGCCTGGAGGGGTGTGACTAAGTATCTGGCCGATCCGACCAAGATGGCACGACGGCATACGACGCCAGTGCACCAGGGAGAAACCGGGCAGAGGGACCAGGTGCTACTCCAGGTCAAACTCCGGACACGGGGGTTGACCCACACAGGGATTACTGGAACAGGCTGGTTAGGCTGGCGCACAGACTGGAGGGTATAGGCAGGCACGACTGGTATGCAGGCAGGCGGGTAAAGGCAAGCGCAGCTAGAGTGCAGACAGGGAGACACTAGCAGGTAGGAACACAGGCGGGATAGGACCCAGTACACACTGGGACTCAGGAACAATACAGGCAGAGGGGTACAGGCAAGCACAGCTAGAGTGCAGACAGGGAGGCACTAGCAGGTAGGAACACAGGCGGGATAGGACCCAGTACACACTGGGACTCAGGAACAGGCAGGTTAGGCTGGCACAGACTGGTGGATGTAAGCAAACACGGCAGGTATGCAGATGGGTGGATACAGGCGAGTATGCAGGCAGGGAGGTACTGGCCGAAAGGACGGGCTGGAGCACAGAAAGGTTAAGACCCAGTACAGACTGGGTCACAGAACCGCAGATGCGGTAGACAACCACAGCAGAGAGGGAACGCCCGAAGCGGTGGGCAAGAACAGAGCAGGACGGGGCTGCAGGAGCAGCGAGCACAAGCAGGGCAGGACAGGACTGCCGGAGCAGCGGGCAGAAGCAGGGCAGGACAGGACTGCCGGAGCAGCGGGCAGAAGCAGGACAGGACAGGACTGCCGGAGCAGCGGGCAGAAGCAGGGCAGGACAGGACTGCCGGAGCAGCGGGCAGAAGCAGGGCAGGACAGGACTGCCGGAGCAGCGGGCAGAAGCAGGGCAGGACAGGACTGCCGGAGCAGCGGGCAGAAGCAGGGCAGGACAGGACTGCCGGAGCAGCGGGCAGAAGCAGGGCAGGACAGGACTGCCGGAGCAGTGAGCAAAAGGGTCAGAGCGGAGCAAGGCTGCCGGAGCAGTGAGCAAAAGGGTCAGAGCGGAGCAAGGCTGCGGAGCAGTGAGCAAGGAGTCAGAGCAGGCTAGAACCGCCGGAGCGGTAAGCAAAGGAGTCAGAGCAGACTAGAACCGCCGGAGCGGTGAGCAAAGGAGTCAGAGCAGGCTAGAACCGCCGGAGCGGTGAGCAAAGGAGTCAGAGCAGGCTAGAACCGCCGGAGCGGTGAACAAAGGAGTCAGAGCAGGCTAGGCTGAGTAGGGGGGACAGGGCTCTGTTCACACGGAACAGACAGGAAGGGAAAGGCAGAGCCAGACACCCACAGGGTACTAGCAGAGAAGTAGCGAGTGGACCACAAACTCACAAACGGGAGTACAGAGACAACAAGCAGGAGTTAGGTACGAGTTCAGACTCTGCAGAAAAAGGAAGGGAACGGACATAGAGGCAAAACAGGTAAAGGATAGGAGAGAGTTCAGACTGGAACTGAGTGTACGGAGGAGACCGACACTGCAGCGGAATACAGGAGCGGGTCTGGGAATACGGACCCCAGAGAGGCAGGACGAACAGGCAAGGAGCGTGTTCAGACAGGACAGACAGGATACAGGAGCGGGTCTAGGTAATCAGCCCCTAGAAGGCGGGAGGAACAGGCTAGGAGCGTGTTCAGACAGGTCAGACAAGATACAGGAACGGGTCTAGGTAATCGGCCCCTAGAAGGCAGGAGGAACAGGCTAGGAGCGTGTTCAGACAGGCCTGGAAATACAGCCTCCAGGATAGGCAGACAAGAGAACACAGAACGGGACCTGGCACCTTCAGAGTGCAAGCACACACTGAATGAAACACTATGCTCAGGCAGGAATAGATGGGAGCAGCTGAGCTATATACCAGGTGACAGACAGCAATAGGCTGAGGACGCACAAGGGGTGTGACCCACAGCAGGTACAAAAAGCAGGAAGTGATCGGGCGCCGCCCTTAAGCAGCAGAAACAGACACAAACAGACAGCATGGAGGGAAGCCAGAGAGACATTCTGGACTGGAGATCAAGTGCGCGCTCTTGCACAGTGGGAGATGGACCACCATGCAAGGACGCTGCCAGGTATGTTACAATCTGTAGATCTCAGTCCGATCACAGACCACAATACATGGACTTGCCAAGGGTCTTCTGTCCCGTAAGTGACAACATCATAGGAATATATGAAGTTGTCATGCTTGGGTCAGGAAACCGCGGCCAGTCAGTGAACTGCAGTCCATGATCAGATCAAGATCCACGGACGTCTGCATGAGCCCATAGAGTTTAGGAAGACAAGTTATAAAAATTATTCCAGTGAAGCAGATGGTAACCACATGAAAACTGTAACTGCCTTAAAGGACTATGGACTATGCTTGTGTGCATCACTGAAATGTAACTGTTATGCTTGAGTGTCTCTGGCATTTCCTTCAGGGCCAACCTCATCCTGTATAATACATTTGCTATCTCGTTGAGGGTGGCCGACAGACTGATATCTATGGGAGACCCCTGACTCGCCCCAAATACAAGATATTGGGGAAGGATCGAGTAGTATAAAATTAAACACCCAACTAATTTATTTTCAGGAATGATAAGATGCCACCAGGGGGGTCTGGAGGGGAACAAAGTGGTTTGTCAGTGTCTTACTCCCCTATCTCCCTTAAGAACAAGGGTAGCAGTTCTGTGGTATTGGGGGAAATCATGTTCTGGTTAAGAAAAATTAGTATTATGAATGATCATTTAATGTGAAAGATGTTTTCTAAACATAATTTATCCAATCTGGCTTTAGATCCACTTTAATTAAAACAAATGAACTAGTAAAAACCATCTGGAGTCATCATTGTTTCTTCTAAAATAAGAAGACCAAAACAAACACCCCGCAGATAAAATAACTGGATAGATATCAAAGTGTTCACAACGCTTGCCAAACATGATGTGTTTCACTATAGTGACTTGTTCATCCAACACTCTGTGACTGATTGCCAGAATGTATTTGTTAAAAATGCTCGATCAGTAACTTCTCACGTAGAAGATGTTTGTCTGAAAACATCAGAACAAGATGAATATCTGCAAATTATATTAGTAATGTCCAGAGATGAAAATTTGTGATTCCTTATATGATGCAAACACATTGGTCTATGCTAAAAGAATTTAAAGAGAACCTGTAAGCAGGATTAAGCACTACACCGCGTGCAGAATTATTAGGCAAATGAGAATTTTGATCACATGATATTTTTTATACATGTTGTCCTACTCCAAGCTGCCTAGGCTTGAGAGCCAACTACCAATGAAGTAAATCTGGTGATGTGCATCTCTGTAATGAGGAGGGGTGTTGACTAATGACATTAACACCCTACATAAGGTGTGCTTAATTATTAGGCAACTTCCTTTCCTGTGGCAAAATGGGTCAGAAGAGAGATTTGACGGGCTCTGAAAAGTCCAAAATTGTGAGATGTCTTGCAGAGGGATGCAGCAGTCTTGAAATTTCCAAACTTTTGAAGCGTGATCACTAGTGTTGAGCATTCCGATACTGAAATATCGGGTATCGGCCGATATTCGCGGTATCGGAATTCCGATACTTAATTCCGATACTTTTACAATATCGAATACCGGAATCGGAAGTTCCCATAATGCCTGTGCTCTGCAGTGTCTCTGAAGGATGACAAGCTGGGTGGCAGCGCTCAGCTGAGATCCAGCCTGTCATCAGAATGCCATCCCAGCGGGGGAGAATTCTCCTGATTGTTTAAAAGCCGGCGCGCGGTAAAAAGCCCCCGGCTTTTAAACAATCACACAGCCCCATACTGCTTCCCCGCAGCCTCCCACCCCGATCCTCCGCTCCCCTCGCCACCTCCCATCCCGATCGTAAGTTAGGACCGGGCGGGGAGCGCAGTACCAAGGAGCGGGGAGCGAAGGACCCGGGCGGGGAAGCCGGCAGTGAAAAGACTTCACCGCCGGATTTCCCGTTCTGTGCTGCGCTTTCCCGCCGGTTATTTCAAATGAACAGCTGAGGTATCAGGTGATGCTGATCAGCTGTTCATTTGAAGTAGCTGCGGTGCCCTCAGAGGGTTCATGTGAGTTCATGCTTGACTGCATTGCATGAACTCACATGAACTTTCCCACGGCCGCACAGGTCAGCCTCACCTCCCAGACCATCAGACCGGTCATGATTAGTGTGTGTGCGCGTGTGTGTGCGGGGTGTGTGTGCGATGTCTGCGTGTGTGTGCGGGTGTGTGGGGTGTCTGTACGGTGTCTGCGGGTCTGTGCGATGTTTGTGGGTGTGTGCGGGTGTGCGCGGTGTCTGTGCGATGTGTGCGGTGTCTGTGCGATGTCTGCGAGGGTGTGCGCGGTGTCTGCGATGTGTGCGTGCAGGCAGACATAGGCCGATGTGACACTACTACTCCCATCGGCCTATGTCTGTCCCCCGTCCACTCGTGCCAGCAGGATCAGCTCGATGGGAGCAGTAGTTCCCATCAGCCTGATCCTGCTATTTAAATTGCCCTACTGTGTCCCCAATAAATTTTAAATACATATCATTGGTGGCCAGTGGTTACCTACAATAAATTAGTTTATACATTACCTGTCCCCGCCGATCGCCACCTAAAATAAAGTAAAAAATAAAAAACTACACCTATACTCACCTAGACACCTAATTCCCCGAAGCCATCGATCTGCTGTAATAAAATATAAAATAATAAACCACAACCTTATCCTTACCCCTCCGTAGTAGTCCACGAGTGTCCCACGAAGATCTCCAGTTCAGAGCAGCCACATAGAATGTGACCGCTTTGAACCGCTGCCGCCGCTAGAATGACGGGGCCGTAAGGGTTCACCGGAGTTCAGGCAGCGCTGCTCCGGTTAGCTCCTTTACGGCCCTGCTGTATCGTGAGAAATTCCCACGGTACAGCACTGCCATAAAGGAGGTCTCCGGAGCAGCGCTGACTGAATGCACTCCGGTGACCTCAGTCAGTGGCTCCCGCTGCCGGGAGCGGACGTGTTCCCGGCAGCGTGAGCTTACAGCAGCCATGCACAGCTGTCACCATCTCCAGATGTGACAGCTGTGCATGGGAGATCAGCGCAGGAACGTGGACAGGTAACTATTATTTTTAGTAAACTAAGAATTAAATAAAATGGTCTGTTTTATTTCAAATAAATTATGTTTTTCTGGGTGTAGTGTGTTTTTTCTTTTCAACACTTTGTAGGTTAGTAATGGGGGTGTGTTATAGACGCCCATCATTACTAACCTGGGCTTCATGGCAGCTGGCGCTGACATGAACCCCACCACTATTACCCCCTGCCACCGCACCAGGGCAGCGTGGAAGAGCGAGGCTAAGTGCCAGAATTGGCGCATCATATGGATGCGCCATTTCTGGGGCGGCTGATGGCTGGTGTTTCTAGCCTGGGAGGGGGCCATTATTCATGGCACCCTTCCTGGGCTATTAATATCAGCCCCCAGCTGTCTGCCTAGCCTTTGCTAGCTATTAAAATAGGGGGGACCCCACGTCATTTTTTTGGGGGGGGTCCCAAATTTTAATAGCTATTAAAGGCTAGGTATTCAGCTGGGGGCTGATATTAGTAGCCTGGGAAGCTCCGTGGGTTTTACCCCCTTCCCAGGCTTCAAACATCTGCCCCAGCCGTCTGCTTAACCTCCGCTAGAGACTAAAATTATGGGGGATCCCACGCCATTTTTTTTTTAAATAAATCCTTTATTTTAACACTAAATGACATTTGAGGAGTTAATAAAGATGCAGTCCCTAAATTATTATTTATTTTTTAATTAATTTTTCCCAAAACTTTTGACGTGGGCTTCGCCATATTTTTGTATGCCAGTCAGGTACAGCATCCAGCTTCTATGAACGCGCCATTTTCCGGGGCGGCTGCGGACTGCAATTTTCAGCGGGGGGGGCAGAAAGCTTGGGCCTCCCTGCGCTGCAGATTCCATCCCCCAGCTGCCTAGTTGTACCTGGCTGGGCACAAAAATAGGGAGAAGCCCCACGTTTTTTTTTTTTAATTATTTCATGAAATTCATGGAATAATTAAGAAAAAAAGGGCTTCCCTTTATTGTTGTGTCCAACCAGGTACAAATAGGCAGCTGGTGGTTGGGGGCAGCCCGTTCCTGCCTGCTGTACCTGGCTGGACACAAATATAGTGCAAAGCCCCACGTCAATTTTTTTTAAATTATTTCAGGAAATTCATGAAATAATTAAAAAAAATTGATGTGGGGCTTCGCCCTATATTTGTGTCCAGTCAGGTACAGCAGGCAGGAACGGGCTGCGCCCAACCACCAGCTGCCTATTTGTACCTAGCCGGACACAACAATATAGGGAAGCCCTTTTTTTCTTAATTATTCCATGAATTTCATGAAATAATTAAAAAAAAAAATACGTGGGGCTTCGCCCTATTTTTGTGTCCAGCCAGGTGCAACTAGGCAGCTGGGGGCTGGAATCTGCAGCGCAGGGAGGCCCAAGCTTTCTGGGCCCCACCCGCTGCAAATTGCAGTCCGCAGCCGCCCCGGAAAATGGCGCGTTCATAGAAGCGCCATCTTCTGGCGCTGTACCCAACTCATCCAGGGCCCTGGTGCGGTGGCTCACTGGGTAATAAAGGGGTTAAGGCCAGCTTGGCATTATCAGCTGGCCCTAAGCCCGAAATTCATGGGGTCACGCCAATATTAGACATGACCGCCATGAATTTCTAGTAAAATATTTAAAAAAAACACAAACACCCAGAAAAAAGTCCTTTAATTGAAATAAAGACACAATTCTTTATTGTTCTAAATTAAACCATACTTACCATCACGCCCATTCCAGCTGAAGCCAACGATCTCCTGCAATAAAAGAAAAATAATAAAGCAACCTCATCCTTACCTTTCCATGGTTCCCACGACAGCTTCAGCTCTGCTACATCGAGATGACAGGCTGGACCGCAGCAGAACGCTGCCATCAAGCCTGTCATCCCGCAGACACTGAGAAGCACTGGCATGCTTGCGCTCCTCAGTGTCTGGCTGTGACGGCATCCAGATGAGCCGAGGTCATGTCCAATGAACTCGGCTCACCTCATGCACGTCACTGACAGCGTGGGAAAATTCTCCTGCACTCAGCGCTTCCGCGTGAGAATTCTCCCACGCTGTCAGTGACATACATGAGGTGAGGTCATGTCCAATGAACTCAGCTCACCTCATGCACGTCCCTGACAGCGTGGGAAAATTCTCCTGCACTCAGCGCTTCAGCGTGAGAATTTTCCCACGCTGTCAGTGACGTGCATGAGGTGCGCCAAGTTCATTGGACATGACCTCGGCTCATCTGGATGCCGTCACAGCCAGACACTGAGGAGCGCAAGCATGCCTGCGCTTCTCAGTGTCTGCGGGATGACAGGCTTGATGGCAGCGTTCTGCTGCGGTCCAGCCTGTCATCTCGATGTAGCAGAGCTGAAGCTGTCGTGGGAGCCATGGAAAGGTAAGGATGAGGTTGCTTTATTATTTTACTTTTATTGCAGGAGATCGTTGGCTTCAGCTGGAATGGGCGTGACGGTAAGTATGGTTTAATTTAGAACAATAAAGTATTGTGTCTTTATTTCAATTAAAGGACTTTTTTCTGGGTGTTTGTGTTTTTTTTAAATACTTTACTAGAAATTCATGGTGGTCATGTCTAATATTGGCGTGACCCCATGAATTTCGGGCTTAGGGCCAGCTGATAATGCCAAGCTGGCCTTAATCCCTTTATTACCCAGTGAGCCACCGCACCAGGGCCCTGGATGAGTTGGGCACAGCGCCAGAAGATGGCGCTTCTATGAACGCGCCATTTTCCGGGGCGGCTGCGGACTGCAATTTGCAGCGCGTGGGGCCCAGAAAGCTTGGGCCTCCCTGCGCTGCAGATTCCAGCCCCCAGCTGCCTAGTTGTACCTGGCTGGACACAAAAATAGGGCGAAGTTCCACGTATTTTTTTTTTAAATTCATGAAATTCATGGAATAATTAAGAAAAAAAGGGCTTCCCTATATTGTTGTGTCCAACCAGGTACAAATAGGCAGCTGGTGGTTGGGCGCAGCCCGTTCCTGCCTGCTGTACCTGACTGGACACAAATATAGGGCGAAGCCCCACATCAATTTTTTTTAATTATTTCATGAATTTCCTGAAATAATTTAAAAAAAATTGACGTGGGGCTTCGCACTATATTTGTGTCCAGCCAGGTACAGCAGGCAGGAACGGGCTGCCCCCAACCACCAGCTGCCTATTTGTACCTGGTTGGACACAACAATATAGGGAAGCCCTTTTTTTCTTAATTATTTCATGAATTTCATGAAATAATTAAAAAAAAAAAATACGTGAAGCTTCTCCCTATTTTTGTGTCCAGCCAGGTACAACTAGGCAGCTGGGGGCTGGAATCTGCAGCGCAGGGAGGCCCAAGCTTTCTGCTCCCCCCCCGCTGAAAATTGCAGTCCGCAGCCACCCCGGAAAATGACGCGTTCATAGAAGCTGGATGCTGTACCTGGCTGGCATACAAAAATATGGCGAAGCCCACGTCAAAAGTTTTGGGAAAAATTAATTAAAAAATAAATAATAATTTAGGGACTGCATCTTTATTAACTCCTCAAATGTCATTTAGTGTTAAAATAAAGGATTTATTTAAAAAAAAATTGATGTGGGGCTTCGCCCTATATTTGTGTCCAGCCAGGTACAGCAGGCAGGAACGGGCTGCCCCCAACCACCAGCTGCCTATTTGTACCTGGTTGGACACAACAATATAGGGAAGCCCTTTTTTTCTTAATTATTCCATGAATTTCATGAAATAATTTAAAAAAAAAATGCGTGGGGCTTCGCCCTATTTTTGTGCCCAGCCAGGTACAACTAGGCAGCTGGGAGCTGGAATCCGCAGCCCTGGGAGGCCCAAGCTTTCTGGGCCCCACCCGCTGCAAATTGCAGTCCGCAGCCGCCCCAGAAAATGGCGCGTTCATAGAAGCGCCATCTTCTGGCGCTGTACCCAACTCATCCAGGGCCCTGGTGCGGTGGCTCACTGGGTAATAAAGGGGTTAAGGCCAGCTTGGCATTATCAGCTGGCCCTAAGCCCGAAATTCATGAGGTCACGCCAATATTAGACATGACCACCATGAATTTCTAGTAAAGTATTTAAAAAAACACAACACCCAGAATAAAGTCCTTTAATTGAAATAAACACACAATTCTTTATTGTTCTAAATTAAACCATACTTACCATCACGCCCATTCCAGCTGAAGCCAACGATCTCCTGCAATAAAAGTAAAATAATAAACCAACCTCATCCTTACCTTTCCATGGTTCCCACGACGGCTCCAGCTCTGCTACATCGAGATGACAGGCTGGACTGCAGCAGAACGCTGCCATTCAGCCTGTCATCCCGCAGACACTGAGAAGCGCAGGCATACTTGCCCTCCTCAATGTCTGGCTGTGACGGCATAAAGATGAGCCGAGGTCATGTCCAATGAACTCAGCTCACCTTATGCACGTCACTGACAGCGTGGGAAAATTCTCACGCTGAAGCGCTGAGTGCAGGAGAATTTTCCCACGCTGTCAGTGACGTGCATGAGGTGAGGTCATGTCCAATGAACTCAGCTCACCTCATGCACGTCACTGACAGCGTGGGAAAATTCTCCTGCACTCAGCGCTTCAGAGTGAGAATTTTCCCACGCTGTCAGTGACGTGCATGAGGTGAGCTGAGTTCATTGGACATGACCTCACCTCATGTATGTCACTGACAGCGTGGGAGAATTCTCACGCTGAAGCGCTGAGTGCAGGAGAATTTTCCCACGCTGTCAGTGACGTGCATGAGGTGAGCTGATTTCATTGGACATGACCTCACCTCATGCACGTCACTGACAGCGTGGTAAAATTCTCCTGCACTCAGCGCTTCAGCGTGAGAATTTTCCCACGCTGTCAGTGACGTGCATGAGGTGAGCTGAGTTCATTGGACATGACCTCGGCTCATCTTTATGCCGTCACAGCCAGACACTGAGGAGCGCAAGCAAGCCTGCGCTTCTCAGTGTCTGCGGGATGACAGGCTGGATGGCAGCGTTCTGCTGCGGTCCAGCCTGTCATCTCGATGTAGCCTAGCTGGAGCCGTCGTGGGAACCATGGAAAGGTAAGGATGAGGTTGCTTTATTATTTTTCTTTTATTGCAGGAGATCGTTGGCTTCAGCTGGAATGGGCGTGATGGTAAGTATGGTTTAATTTAGAACAATAAAGAATTGTGTGTTTATTTCAATTAAAGGACTTTATTCTGGGTGTTTGTGTTTTTCTTTAACTTTGACTATGGGGTTAGTAATGGGGGTGTCTTATAGACGCCTCTCCATTACTAACCTGGGCTTGATGTCAGCTGGCATTATAAGCTGACATCAACCCCAGCCCTATTACCCCACTGCCACCGCTACAGGGCAGTGGGAAGAGCGAGGCTAAGTGCCACAATTGGCGCATCCTATGGATGCGCCATTTCTGGGGCGGCTGACGGCTGGTGTTTCTGGCCTGGGAGGGGGCCAATATTCATGGCACCCTTCCTGGGCTATTAAAATCAGCCCCCAGCTGTCTGCCTAGCCTTTGCTAGCTATTAAATTAGGGGGGAACCCACGTTATTTTTTTGGGGGGTTCCCCCATTTTAATAGCTAGTAAAGGCTAGGTATTCAGCTGGGGGCTGATATTAGTAGCCTGGGAAGCTCTGTGGGTATTACCCCCTTCCCAGGCTTCAAACATTTGCCCCAGCTGTCTGCTTAACCTCCGCTAGAGCCTAAAATTAAGGGGAACCCCACGCCAATTTTTTTTTTTAATAAATCCTTTATTTTAACACTAAATGACAAGTACAGTAATCAACACTGTCACTGTACTTCATATATATGTGACTGACATGTTTCTATGTATCTAATCTATGTGTGATGCTCTATTCTTTCTATTCTAAATTGTCGGGTACAGATGCTGAATTGCCGGCAGGCTTTTTTAAAGAGACGGTGCATGAAAACACTATTATTTTTTTAAATAAATCCTTTACACTAAATGACAAGTTCTGTAAGCAACACTGTCACTGTACTTCATATATATGTGACTGACATGTTTCTATGTATCTAATCTATGTGTGATGCTCTATTCTTTCTATTCTAAATTGTCGGGTACAGATGCTGAATTGCCGGCCGGCTTTTTTAAAGAGACGGTGCACGAAAACACTAATATTTTTTTAAATAAATCCTTTACACTAAATGACAAGTTCTGTAAGCAACACTGTCACTGTACTTCATATATATGTGACTGACATGTTTCTATCTATCTAATCTATGTGTGAAGCTCTATTCTTTCTGTTGTAAATTGTCGGGTACCGGTGAATGCCGCTGATGAATTGCCGGCTTTTCATGTCATTCTACATTATTCTTAGTTGTTTTACTTCATGTAGAATTAACCTACAAGGAAAGAAAGGGTTTATTTTCATTCCGATATTTGTGTCCCATTGACTTGCATTGGGTTCCGGTATCGGAATCGGCGATATCCGATACTTTTTGGGTATCGGCCCGATCCAATCCGATACGATATTTCCTGATATCGGAAGGTATCGCTCAACACTAGTGATCACCGAACAATAAAGCGTTTCATGGCAAATAGACAAGGTAAGGAAGGCTTTGAATAAGAAACATAAGATAAAACGTCAAGAATCAGACAAGAAATATCTTAAGACTGATTTTTCAAAGGTTTTATGGACTGATGAAATGAGAGTGACTCTTGATGGGCCAGATGGATGGGCCAGAGGCTGGATCAGTAAAGGGCAGAGAGCTCCACTCCGACTCAGACGCCAGCAAGGTGGAGGTGGGGTACTGGTATGGGCAGGTATCATAAAAGATGAACTTGTGGGACCTTTTCAGGTTGAGGATGGAGTGAAGCTCAACTCCCAGACCTACTGCCAGTTTCTGGAAGACAACTTCTTCAAGCAGTGGTACAAGAAAAACATGATTTTCATGCAGGACAATGCTCCATCACATGCATCCAACTACTCCACAGCGTGGCTGGCCAGTAAAGGTCTAAAAGAAGAAAAAATAATGACATGGTCCCCTTGTTCACCTGATCTGAACCCCATAGAGAACCTGTGGTCCATCATAAAATGTGAGATCTACAGGGAGGGAAAACAGTACACCTCTCGGATCAGTGTTCGGGAGGCTGTGGTGGCTGCTGCATGCAATGTTGATTGGAAACAGATCAAGCAACTGACAGAATCTATGGATGGAAGGCTGTTGAGTGTCATCGTAAAGAAAGGTGGCTATATTCATCACTAATGTTTTTTGTTTTTGTTTTTGCATGTCAGATATGTTTATTTCTAAATTTTGTGCACTGATATTGGTTTACCTGGTGAAAATAAACAAGTGAGATGGGATTATATTTGGTTTTTATTAAGTTGCCTAATAATTCTGCACAGTAATAGTTACCTGCACAAACAGATATCCTCCTAAGATAGCCAAATCGAAAAAAAGCCCACTCCAACTTCCAAAAATATTAAGCTTGGATATTTATGAGTCTTTTGGGTTGATTGAGAACATAGTTGTTGATCAATAATAAAAATAATCCTCTAAAATACAACTTGCCTAATAATTCTGCACACAGTGTATAAAGTAAATATATGACCATAATGGCCCTAATAAATTGATACCTTAGTTAGAAGAATCCGATCAGTGATTCTTTTTTAATCATAGTTTTCAGTTTTCTTCTGATGACTTCTTCTGGTCATCGAGGTGGGCCTGGGAGGGTTGGGTTGTCCTCTTCTCCAGCCTCTCCCTCTGCCTCCTGTATTTCTACAGGTCACTAATTTTGCGCCACCACCATTATTGGGTGGGCAGTGCGTGGGCAGTGTGAGACTTCATATCTGGTCTTTAATAAAATGGCACCAGAGTGACGCATGCGCACATCAATTTATTCAGTGTAATAGCGCCATTATTGCCATACCTTTACTTTATAGTGCTAAATCCTGCTGACAGGTTCTCCTTAAATGTTTACTGTTCTTTCAACAAACTGTTATGAGGGTCTGTCAGTGATTGCCTGGCAGTTCTAAAAAGCTCTACCATAGATATGCTTGGTGCTGGCTATGCTGACTATCAGGTTCCAGGGGAGCTCTGGCCTTCACCTTTCAACTCCTGTACATGGATGTGGACTTACACAAGGACCCTGGGGGAAGTCCTCGGAGTAACCACTGGTGGGTGTTGCAGCTGACAAGAGTGGGTAACCGGGTCAGAACCTGGAGGTGAGGTACAAATCTGAAAGTCACAAAAATAGTCAGGAAATTGGCCAAAGTCAAGACAGGAATAGCACAGGCTGAACAAGGGCAAGACAAGCAGCAGTTAATCAGAGGTAGTATTCCCTATAACTGACTCTCAGAAGTTTAAGTAGGGAGCAGCCCCTGCAGCAAAATTAACTAGCTAAGTTTCTGGGCTGTATGGAACCATAAGTCTCAGTAGTTAAGCGAGGAGACCATATTGTTGCATTTTATTGCATGATGACTGAAGAGGAAATAGAGGAGACTTGCAAATTTTGTCTGACATCCATGCCATTGTCTAAGTCATAGTACAGACAAATATAAGAAACTTTTTAAATTGTACTATATCATATCAAAGAATATTGTTTCTTTCTTCACTCATGAGATATATCTTTCCCTCTCCCACTTCCTTAACGCATAATTTACACTAAAAGCAACACAAAGCCTCTTGCTAAAGACAAAATGGACTGCCAGTTCACTGAGGGATCAAATTACAGCTGTCTCTTGAAGTCTATGGAGAAGGGAGGAGGAAGGAGCAGAGTGAGACAAAGCAGAGAGACATGTGACGAGCCCCCTGGGCGGTGGGGTACCCGGAGCCGGGCCTGTAGATGCTGGGGGTTGTAGTCACCGTGGCGGTGACCCGGTCCGTGACCCAGGTGGTCAATCCAAGGGTAGTAGATGTATATAGGTTATATAATGTCCGACTACGCCACTTGTGGAGTGCGGTTAATAGAGACCGCCGCTGCGGAACAGTCCTCTGAAGCCGTTGGTATAGCAGCAAAGGTGGTATAACTCCCCACAGGAAGAGTTAGCTTCAGGGCAGTGTGTGTGGATGATGGTGGTTGTGCAGGGTGTCGCGGTGCAGAAATAACCACAGAGTCCGTATAGTGCAGTCCCAGGGTCTTTACTGGTAGCAATTAGACAGGCCTGGACTGGAGTACTGGCTAGTGATACGAGTCTGGTGACTCTGGGAGCAAGCATAGAGTCCTCCTGGGCAGGTGGAGTTGTAGGCCTGCCGTCTCACTATACTCTTTTGGCTATTCTGCTTGTAGCTGTGTTGTAGCCCACGTCCCTGAGTGTAACGTGCTGTGCTCACCCGTATGGCTGGCAGCTCGGGCCTTGTGGATGCCTCGCTCCTCCTTGGCGGTACTGGTCCCTCGGTGCTGCTGAGCCTCTGGGCGTCTGATGGGGCCAGGAGACCTGCAATCTCTTGCCCTGCGGTATCTGCTGCTGGGCCTGAAGGATCACACAGCCTCGGACTCCGGTGTCCGGTTCCTTGTGTAGTCCAGCTAGGACGAGCTATCTCCAGCTCCAGTCCCTAGCTCCTCTCTCTTCAGTGTCCTAAACTCAACTCCTGACACTAAGCTAAACTAACCCCGCCTCCAGATCCAGTTGCCAAGGGGAGGGGTCTCCCTTTGCTGGTCTGGAGCCAGGAAGTGTTGCATGTGTTATGTTCCTGACCAGGAAACCCCTGCTTGCCTCCAGACATGGCATTACTTCTTTTGAGGGAAGCAATACCACTGTGGCAACCGGACCCTCTGGTGTGCCACACATGCACCTTAACAGCACTCAATTCACAGGTAGACTGCTTCAGTTCTTTTGCATAAAGTCCTACATGCTGCTGCTTCTGTCTGGTTGCCACATAGGGAAAGGTGATCAGCAGAGATGAGCAGATCAATAAGCGGAGGATCGAGTTTAAATTGAAATTCCTGAAATTTGTGCTTTCGCAAATTTGCGGTTTGCAAAAAAAGAAACTTGCCCAGCACCATTTTCTATACCAATAGAGAGCAAGCTAATGTCATAAAAAAGAAAGAAGTTTCTAAGCCACTTGTAAGAAAATAGTTTTGGTGAACAAAACATAAATACTAATTAAATTGTGAGAAATTGGGTCAAATAAATAGTC
Organism: Phyllobates terribilis; assembly: GCF_046119375.1. Taxonomy (NCBI): domain Eukaryota; kingdom Metazoa; phylum Chordata; class Amphibia; order Anura; family Dendrobatidae; genus Phyllobates; species Phyllobates terribilis. The sequence continues at coordinate 745,239,863 of NW_027362762.1, forward strand.
TTTATCGTAGCATTATGTCATTCATATGACAGAACTAAGGCTGAGCTCACATATCCCATAATCACCCATTTAAAACGGATCTAGCAGCAATCAGTTATATTAGCAGGACCAAAATTTGTGCAGTCACAACTCTTGTTCAACTAGAAAAAAAAAAACGGATTGAAACTGAATCAGATTTTTTTCTAAAATTGAAGTCTATGGAAAACAGATCGGTTAAATAGCCATCCATGGATCTGTTTTTTTGTTTCCTGGATCCATTTCCAATGGGTGATTACTGGCAGTGGGAGATCAGCCATGTCTGTTGTCTTCCTGTGGTTCTTAAGTTATGGTCACATGACCGTATTTTCGCTCATTCGAGAAAATCGGTCCGATTATGATAATGATCACACTCTACTGCAATTTTTTACTCGGACAGACTCAGTCCAAGGAAAATCGGACATGTGCACAGCCCCATAGAATCACATTGGTCCAGGTGCAATCCCATGTTTTGTCGGTTCACACTCAGATCCAAAATATGGTTGTCTGCATGAGCCTTAACATAAGTGTATGAAGTTTGTGCCCCCACCCATTCCATGATCAGTCTATCCTAATTGTAACTACACCAATATCCTCAGACCCATCTCATAAGGCCCAAAGAGAAACATATCGAAGCCAACACTAAAAGAAATAAAGCTCTTTCTTAGAAGGGCTAAAATATGTTTATTATTATTATAATAATAATATATAATATTATTATATATTAAAAAGTATACATGGGAATACAATGAGTATTCATATATAAAAACAGTATACACAAAAACAGCGGGATACAAATACAGGAAGGAAAGGTGGGTGTCACGCACAGTGTGGGAAAGACTAAATGAAACACAAAAGGATAAGGAGAAGGAAGCCCATACACTAGGGAAAGGGGAAGTGGAGACTCCTAGGCAGATCTAATAACACCCTGCCTACTCTACCGTCCATATATTGGTTCCACAACAATCACCGATCAGGAAACCTAAGCCCTGTATATCCCTAAAGCTAGGTCCTAGATAGGGAGGGGGGGGTGAGCACTGATCAGTCCCCACTATAAACTAAAGACAACAAGGGAGGCAAACGAAGGGGAGAAAACTTAGCTTGAGCAGACACCAGAGAGATAACAACAAATGAACTCCAAGGGCACCTGAGAGGAAGTTAACTGACTGTTATAGCTCCAAGCCTTCACAAGGGAAAATGAGAATATCACCGGAGAGTCCCTGAAGCAGACTGAGAGTTTATAAATACCCAGACCAGGGTGTGTCACTCAGAGCAGGAGGTAGGTTGCCGCTGGGTCCAAAAGTCAGAGTGATTAAGAAGGCGTCTGCAATGCCAAACGCAGTGACCTGCTGCAACCAAATGCAGAGCGACTGTCTGTTACATCTGACACACCCGTGACAGTGGGTAAACCTGGATGTAGAATATAATATACTGTACTGCTACAGTGGAGGAAATAAGCCACTTCCTAATAATGGGAACATCGTTTTCAGGAGGCTCTTCGATCTCTACGTCTCTTGCAAGAAGCATTGGAGGTCCTCCGAATTTTTGGCAGCCGTTGTTTCACTGCATAGGCAAACAGTATGGGAGACCCACTTCCTAATAATGGGAACATTGTTTTCAGGGGGCCCTCTGACCTCTATGTCTCTTGCAAGTGGCATTGGAGGTCCTCCAAATTTTTGGCAGCCGTTGTTTCACTGTATAGGCAAACAATATGGGAGACCCACTTCCTAATAATGGGAACATTGCATTCAGGAGGCCCTCTGACCTCTACGTCTCTTGCAAGGGGCATTGGAGTTCCTCCAAATATTTGGCAGCCATTACTTCACTGCATAGCCAAACATTATGGGAGACCAACTTCCTAATAATGGGAATATTGTTTTCAGGAGGCCCTCTGACCCCTACATCTCTTGCAAGAGAACAGGCAATGTGAACTGAGGTCTAAGATGGTAGACATGCAAGAAATAGGAGCATGTTCACACTAGCAAAAAAGAAACAAAACCTACAAAAGACAAAAGACAAAAATATATCTCATACCCTACCATCATTATATATAAATGTAAAGCAAAGTTGCATAATAAATATAGGGTACTTAGTGAACTATTTTTGATCAAAAAAAGTATACAAGCCGTCCCACCAGCGGCAAGGTGACCCTAAATTGGGACGGTACCTATACTGCCTATATTAAAAACCTTACTGTATATCAAAGTTGAAGTAATGCATATAAAAGGGTAGACAAATAGGACCGGGTCCCAACTCCAGACCACCCAGGCCCGTGGTAAGCTACATATATACCAGTCAGCTCAACAAAGGGGATGCCACACCCTTAAATTGCACAGAATGCAAACAAGACAAAAAAACAGGCAATGTGAACTGAGGTCTAAGATGGTAGACATGCAAGAAATAGGAGCATGTTCACACTAGCAAAAAAGAAACAAAACCTACAAAAGACAAAAGACAAAAATATATCTCATACCCTACCATCATTATATATAAATGTAAAGCAAAGTTGCATAATAAATATAGGGTACTTAGTGAACTATTTTTGATCAAAAAAAGTATACAAGCCGTCCCACCAGCGGCAAGGTGACCCTAAATTGGGACGGTACCTATACTGCCTATATTAAAAACCTTACTGTATATCAAAGTTGAAGTAATGCATATAAAAGGGTAGACAAATAGGACCGGGTCCCAACTCCAGACCACCCAGGCCCGTGGTAAGCTACATATATACCAGTCAGCTCAACAAAGGGGATGCCACACCCTTAAATTGCACAGAATGCAAACAAGACAAAAAGACAGGCAATGTGAACTGAGGTCTAAGATGGTAGACATGCAAGAAATAGGAGCATGTTCACACTAGCAAAAAAGAAACAAAACCTACAAAAGACAAAAGACAAAAATATATCTCATACCCTACCATCATTATATATAAATGTAAAGCAAAGTTGCATAATAAATATAGGGTACTTAGTGAACTATTTTTGATCAAAAAAAGTATACAAGCCGTCCCACCAGCGGCAAGGTGACCCTAAATTGGGACGGTACCTATACTGCCTATGTTAAAAACCTTACTGTATATCAAAGTTGAAGTAATGCATATAAAAGGGTAGACAAATAGGACCGGGTCCCAACTCCAGACCACCCAGGCCCGTGGTAAGCTACATATATACCAGTCAGCTCAACAAAGGGGATGCCACACCCTTAAATTGCACAGAATGCAAACAAGACAAAAAAAATAAATAAAAAAATTTAAGGGTGTGGCATCCCCTTTGTTGAGCTGACTGGTATATATGTAGCTTACCACGGGCCTGGGTGGTCTGGAGTTGGGACCCGGTCCTATTTGTCTACCCTTTTATATGCATTACTTCAACTTTGATATACAGTAAGGTTTTTAATATAGGCAGTATAGGTACCGTCCCAATTTAGGGTCACCTTGCCGCTGGTGGGACGGCTTGTATACTTTTTTTGATCAAAAATAGTTCACTAAGTACCCTATATTTATTATGCAACTTTGCTTTACATTTATATATAATGATGGTAGGGTATGAGATATATTTTTGTCTTTTGTCTTTGTAGGTTTTATCTCTTGCAAGAGGCATTGGAGTGCTTCCAAATTTTTAACAGCAATTGCAGTTACGGCATAGGCAAACAGTATTGGAGACCCTTTCTAATGGGAACATGTCGTTACTGTGGCTCAGCTCTATGTGTCTTTAAATTGTTAGTAGGGTTTTCCCTAAATTTTGGCAGCCGTTGCACTCACTGCATACCCTATAACTGAATAGCAGACCCTCTCCTTTCTAATGGGAACATGTCATTCTCGTTACTGTGGCCCAGCTGTATGTGTCTTTAAATTGTTAGTAGGGTTTTTCCTAAATTTTGGCAGCCGTTGGACACACTGCATACCCTATAACTGTATAGCACACCCTCTCCTTTCTAATGGGAATATGTAGATAAAGTGGCCCAGCTGTATGAGTCTTTAAATTGTTAGTAGGGTTTTTCCTAAATTTTGGCAGCTGTTGCACTCACTGCATACCTTATAAGTGAATAGCAGACCTTTTCCTTTCTAATGGGAACATGCCATTACTGTGGCCCAGCTGTATGTGTCTTTAAATTGTTGATGGGGTTTTTCCCAAATTTTGGCAGCCCTTGCAGTCACAGCATGGGCATTACCACTATAGAAGACCCGCTCCTTTACAATGGGAACATTTTTTTTTACTGAGACCCTTCTCTATGTCTCTTCAAAAGGGTATTGGGTTGCATCCACATTTTTGGCAGCCCTTGCAGTCACTGCATGTGCAATAACAGTATAGGAGACCCACTCATTAATAATGGGAACAACAAAGCATAGCCGGCTGATGGCTATCTAACAATAGCGAGGGCCGACTGCTGGCCCTTTAAGAATAGTAAGGGCAGCCTGATGGCCCTATCAAAATAGGCTTTGTGACTTTTAGAGTCCCTCCATCATAAATTAAGCAGGATGTGTCTGATGATATGTCACACACCACATGGCCAGATGAGGTTGTAAAATGTTAAAATGACATTTCCTGGTGAATGCATTTGTCTTGGCTGAAAGCAATGCAAAAGTGCAAAAATGCATCAAAAACGCTACATGTGAACATAGCCCAAGGTGTGGAGGAGCATTTTTGCTTTTGGTTATTTATTTTGCCTTATATACAAGTCATTACCCTGGAAAGGATGTTCCTTAACATATTTCCCGGGAAAATCCATTTTGGTTTCGCTTTTGTATGTTTTATTGTGAGACCGTAAAAGTGGCATAATGCCTCTGACAACATTGTTGACAGCATTGACCTGGGTGTCAGAAATGCTTCCAGGGGTCTTCGCCATGCTTTTCCCTTGTCATTTGAGCACTGTTCCCATCGATTTGGGCAATTTTTATGCCCTCTGCAGACCGCCGGGGGAGCTGCCGGAAAAATGCTCTAGTTTCCCATAGACTTACATTGGGCTCATTAATCGGACCGAGAACACAAGCATTCCAATTTGCTCAACTCGAACAACGAGTACCCGAGCATTTTAGTGCTTGCTCATCACTAGATAGCAACACTAAAAGAAATAAAGCTTTCTTGGAAGGCCTATATCATTATTATGAACATATATTAAAAAGTATATAAGTGAATACAATGATTATTCATATATAAAAACAGAATACACAAAAAGACAGCCATGGACGATGCTTTCCATAGCGAAATGCGCGTTGGGTGTGGTGGGTCCCTGGTTTCCTGCACTGCTGGTAACATTACCTCTATGTTTATCTATTGTGGCTAATTTCTATTTGTCTTACTGTCACGTAGCATAGTGATCGATCTAACTTATCTGTGGGTCCATTGCTAAGTTTTTAGCATACGTAAGTGAATTTACATATTGTATGTGATTCATCCCAAAGATCTTAGGAGTATATACACATAGACTGCAGTTACTGCAAGGGCTGCCAAAAATTTGGATGCAACCCAATACCCCTTTGAAGAGACATAGAGGAGGGTCTCAGTAAAAAAAATGTTCACATTGTAAAGGAGCAGGTCTCCTATAGTGGTAATGCCCATGCTATGACTGCAAGGGCTGCCAAAAATCCTCGTTAATTGTGAGCAGAGAGTGTTTCAGAAGACAGAGAAGTGAGATGGTGACGCTAATTATGGCATCATCGCCAATCACCATCTTGGTGGAGTCCTCAATGTTTTGCAGTTTTTGTCTGACATCCATGTCCACTCCTGAGGTTTTATGTGTGGGGTCTGACCTGAATACCGATGGCCTTGTTGATGCTGGTAGTCAACAACTGCCCTCTTCTGCTCAAAAATTCTTCCCAACATCTGCAATGTAGAGTTCCAATGAGTGGGGACATCGCAGATCAGTCGGTGTGCTGGAAGCTGCAAACACTGCTGAAACATGGCAAGGGCGGCAGAAGCTGTAGCTGACTTTCTAAAATGGGCACACAGGCGGCGTACTTTGACAAGCACATCTGGCTGATCCGGGTAGGTTTTGAGGTTAAGAAACATGGGCCAGGCATGGTACGTGTGTGAGCTTGCCTCGCCTCAGAGCCACCACCAGGTTCCGGCCATTGTCACGCATGACCATGCCTGGCTGTAGGGCACACTGGGAGAAATAGTGGCGGCTGGGGACCGAGAACCAAGGGACGGCCACCGCCATCAGGTTGTGGAAAGCTTCCGTCTCCACAAGCCTAAAAGGCAACATTTCGAGCGCAAGCATTCGCAAAATGTGTATATTTAGTAGTGTGGCCTATATGGCATTGGCTGCTTATTTGCGCTTGCATTCCAAGGACTGGGGTAGGGACAACTGAACGCTGTGCTGGGACAAGGACATGGACGTGCTTGCTGATGGTGCTAGTTGAGAGTGTTCAATGACAGGTGCAGGGCGGGAGGCATCTTGGCATGCGCCATGGACAGGGGATTGGCGTGCACCCACAACAGTGGAACAAGCAGTGGTGTCACCCGCAGACACTGTTGCTGGACCCTGGGGTTCAGCCCACTTTGTCAGGTGCTTTGCTGCCATGTGCGTGATCATGCTGGTGGCGGTTAGGCTGCTAGTTTTGCTACCTCTGCTGATGCTGGCCTGGCAGGTGGTGCAAATGGCCTTTTTGAGGTTATCTGCAGAGTCTTTAAAAAATAGCTAGACTCGGGAAGACCTAACAGTTGTACTGGCAACTTCCGTCGTGTTGGCGTTATGAGGAACGCTTTCCTGCCTTTTGTCTGCGGCCATCACACTGCTTCTTCCTGCCTGTTGTGGTGCTACGCCTCCTTCCCCCTGTGTGCTGCTGTTCTCGCTCTGTATGTCCTCCTGCCAGGTTGGGTCAGTTACTATATCATATACCACCTCGTCTTCCACTTCCGCACCCTGGTCCTCCTCCTGACTTTCTGGCAATTGTGTCTCATCATCATCATCATCCACCTCTTGCGGCAGTAATTGCACTTTCCCATCGTCGCCTTCGTGAGACCGTGGCTGTTCCAATATTTGGGCATCGCTACACGCGTTCTCCTCTTGACTCGCTTGAAGCTGGCTGGGCGAGAATCTACAAATGGAAAAGTGAAGAGCTCTTCTGAGTGTCCAAGTGTGGGATCAGTTGTCCCCGGGCACTCGGCATGGTTGGAGGAAGGAGAATTAGGGTGATGAATATGTGGTCCAGACTCATGGCTATTGAGACTTGACTGTGTGGAAGACAGGATGGTGGTGGTGGCTAAGTGACAGGAAGCATTATCTGCTATCCAACCATCAACCTTTTGACACTGCTCTATGTATAATAATGGTGATCTGCGGTCCCCTAGTAATTGGGACAGGAATGTCGAGCGACAAGATGTGGGTGTTTGTTGTGGCACAATTTCAGCTTGCCCACGGCCACGTCCTCGGCCTTGGCCTCTGCATGCACCATCACCATCACGTCCTCTTCCCCGTCCCTTGCCACGCACCTTGCCTGTTTTTAATGGAGGACAATATTTTCTACGTTCACGAGAAATGGCTGATTTTGGAACACAGTTATATGTGATACATCTCATAGAAAAACACAATTTTAAATAGCAGGCCTGTAATTTACTAATATTAGTCTGCACAGAGACCTAGTGTGAATAGCTTGCCCGCCCCACTGCAACAGAATAGAAATGGAAGAAATGTCTGATTTTGGAACAGTCTTATAGGTGATATGTCTGACAGACAACCACAGTTTTAAATAGCAGGCCTGTAATTTGCTAATACTATTCTTCACTGTCACCTAGTGTGAATAACTTGACCGACACACTGCAACAGAATGGAAATGGAGCAAATGTCTGATTTTGGAACAGTCTTATAGGTGATATGTCTGACATAGAACTACGGTTTTAAATAGCAGGCCTGTAATTTGCTAATACTATCCTTCCCAGACACCCAGTGTGAATAGCTTGACCGACACACTGCAACAGAATGGAAATGAAACAAATGTCTAATTTTGAAATAGTCTTATAGGTTATATGTCTGACAGAGAACCACGGTTTTAAATAGCCAGCCTGTAATTTACTAATACTCTTCTTCACAAATACCTAGTATGAATAGCTTGACCAACACACTGCAACAGAGTGGCAAAGGAGGCCAATATTTTCCATGTTCAGTTTAAATTTCTGGATTTTTATAGCTGAAATATGGAACATATCTGGCTTTATTCTGCAGTGAGAACAAGCAAAAGGAGCAGAAGCATAGTGTACTCTGGATTGCTTTTTAAGCAAATAACCAGGATTAAGATAAAAAAAAATTCCCTCTCCCTTGATATCTGGGGCTATGTCTACAAATATCTGTAATTATTACAGCAACAGACACGATGTTCAATGGACCCTCTTTCGCTATATGCACTGCAGTCTACCACATACACTGCCTGCCTGCCTAACTCCTGCCTAGCAGTGATTATATGAGGCTGGATTGGTCATCAGAAGGACTGTTAGTTCAGATGGATATATATATATGTTGTGGAATACCTATACTAACAGGACGTTCAATGAATCCTCTTGTGCTGTATCATGCACTGCAGTATGCCACATACACTGCCTGCCTGGCTACCTCCTTCTATCACCACTGAATATATGCACCTGGATTAGTCCTCAGAAGGACTGTTAGTTCAGATGGATATATAGATATATGTTGCGGAATAGCTATACTAACTCTAAACAAGCAAATCCCTTCCTGACTCAGCAGCAGCTCTCCCTACTCTGCCTGATTCTGGGGTACACTGTGACGAGCATAGCGGAGCCAGGTCTTATATAGACCTGATGACGCTGTGCGGCCAGCCAATCACTGTAATGCCCACAACCAACATGACTATGGCATTACAGTGCATGGCAGGCAATCCCTGCATGTTCACTGGCTCTCTAAAGAATGCCAAACATGCAGGGAGGGGAACCGAGTTCCCGCCCGAACAGCCCGGAAATACTCGCCGAGCTTGTCGAGCACTGTGATTCTCGGGCGAGTACTGAGCAGTGGCGAGCATGTTCGCTCAACACTTTTGCCATCCTATTTGTAGTAAAAGACAAAGCTTGCTAAGCCACGTTCACACATTCATTATTTGGTCAGTATTTTACATCAGTATATGTAAGCCAAAACCAGGAGTGAGTAAAAAAAATGCAGAAGTTGTGCATGTGTTTCTATTATGCTTTTCTTCTGATTGTTCCTCTCCTGATTTTAGCTTATGAATACTGATGTAAAATACTGACCAGATACTGAACGTGTGACCGTGGCCTTAAGCTTGTTCTCTTAGCAAGTCTCCAGAGGAAATGGAATAGATTAGCTATAGATTAACCCCTGTGTCCTCTGCAGGATTTCAGTAAGATTGATGTTACAGAATCATGCAAAAACCCCTGCAGACTAAGAAAAAGTGGTGGAGGATAACCTTCCATTTACTTTTATCATTAGTTTTTTTGTTTAATGGTCCTTTAAATATTGTTGTTCACTCCGGATTGTTTCTGCAAAAAAAAAAACAATAGAAGTATAATCACGTTTTTGATCCTCTGCCAGTCTCCATGCTTCCAGTTTTGGTCAGATAGGAATGTAACAGCAGGAGCCAATTGCTGTCCACAGCAGAAACCCGCGCACAGTGCTGCAATTCACATTTTTGTGCAGAACCAATTTCTGTACATCCTGTTTTGTAGACAATCCCTTTAATATTTGCTTTACTGACTAGGGATGAGAGAGCACTAAAATGCTTGGCTACTCGTTACTTGGATCGAGCAAATCATAATGCTCGGGTGCTCCACCCGGGTAACGAGTACAATGGTACAATGTAAGCCAATAGAAACTCGAGCATTTTGTTAAGAAACATGTTAAGAAACATTCTTTCCAGGATAATAACTTGTATATAAGGCAATATAAATAACAAAAAAAAATGCTCCTCAACACATTGGGCTATGTTCACACATAATGTTTTTGTATGTTTGCATTGCTTTCAAAGGTGAAAAATACATTCACCAGTAAATGTAATTTTAACATTTTACTACCTTATCTGGCCATGTGGTGTGTGAGACATGATCAGCCACATCCTGTTTCATTCATGAAGGAGGGACTGTGAAAATCACAAAGCCTATTTTTTCAGGGCCATCATATGGCCCTCTCTATGTGTAGAGGGCCATCAGGCGGCCCTTACTATTGTTAGAGGGCCAGCAGTCGGCCCTCACTAGCCGTATGTTGCTACAGCAATATAACGTATCCATCTGAGGTGATAAAATTTTCTTTTTTGTATATATACTGTAAAGTTTGAAACTTTGATGTCCAGCAGGCGACCCTCACAATTTTTAGAGTGTCAGCATACAGCCTCCACTATTTCTAGAGGGCTAGCAGGCGTCTTGGGGACAGATGAGACCAAGATTGAGCTTTTTGGTAAAGCACATCATTCAACTATTTACTGTAAATGGAATGAGACCTACAAGTAAAAGAACACAGTACTTACAGACAAATATAGTGGAGGTTCAAAGATATTTAGGAGTTGTTTTGCTGCTTCTGGCACTGGGTGCCTTGACTGCATGCCACACATCATTAAATGTGAAGGTTTCCAAAGGATTTTGGGTCGCAATGTAGTGTCCAGTGTCATAAAACTGGATTTGCATCCTAGGTCATGGGTCTTCCAGCAGGACAATACCCAAACAAACTTCAATAAGAGCCCAGAAATAGATGGAAACAAAGCACTGGAGAGTTCTGAAGTCATAATTCAAGTTCCAGTGGCGTCAAGTCTTCCACCACTACTTCTTACATACAGAAGCTGTAGAGTAACTGTGAATGATAAATTAAATCATTCAATTTTGTTAACTTTGATTAATTTCTGTTAAATTTGAAAAATTTCTGTCAACTTCGATGAATTTCTGAGTACAGATCATCGTAAAAATTATGAATCGGTCAATGAGTGTATGGAAAAAGTTAATCTAGTTAAGGGCTGTGGAAGAGATGTACGCGACAATGAACACTTACTTCCAGCAGATGTTACCACCTAGCACCTGTGGCTTTTCTAATTGCAGCTAACAGCGGTATTAATAGGAAATAGAAGAGATTTTTTTTTGGGTTGCAGCATCAAGGAGTACAAGGCAATAATCCCTGGCTGGAGGCATGTAATACGCTATCCATAGTGCGATAACTCTACACGAAAGATAAGAGAGGTTTTATTATAAAATATAAAATAGATTTGAACTGGCCCCGAAGAGTTTTTTTTTTAGATGTGACAGCACCAAACTGTGAGAAAATGCAAGCAACCTTGTCTGCTTTGATGAATTTCTGAGTGCAGATTATATTAAAAAACATGAGTCTCTCAATGATTTTTGGAAAAAAGCAATCAAGTTATAGACAGTGTAAGAGATGTATGCGACCAGAGCTATCCATATTGTGATAGTTCACTCGTACACAAATTGCAGATCAGAGAAATAATATTGTAGAATATAACATATATTTTAACCACCTCGGAAGTGTTTTTTTGCGGACGTGACAGCACAAAACTGTGAAAAAACGCAAGCAACCCTGCCTGCTTTGATGAATGTCTGAGTACAGATCACTGTTAAAAATTATGAATCAGCCAATAAGTGAATGGAAAAAATCAATCAAGTTATGCACTGTGGAAGAGATTTATGTGACCAGAATGAGCACTCATTTCCAGCCGGTTACCACCTACACCTGTCCCTATTCTAAATGCAGCTAACTACGGTATCAATAGGGAATATAATTTTTTTTGTTTGCTTGCAGCAGCAAGGATTAAAAGGCAATAATCTCTGGCTGGATGCGTGTAATATGCTATTCATAGTGCGATACCTATACACAAATTGCAGATAAGAGAGGTAATATTGTAGAATATAGAATCAATTTGAATTGGCCTTCCCATTATTGAGTTATACTGTTATTGTGTATGCAGTAAGTGCAAGGGCTGCCAAAAATTAGGATGCACTCCAATACCACTTTGAAGAGACGTATTGAAGGGACTCAAAAAAATTGTATTAAAAATGATTAAGGAGTGTGTCTCCTATGCTCTTATTGTGTATGCAGCAAGTGCAAGGGCTACCAAAAATTAGGACGCACTCCAATACCATTTTGAAGAGACGTAGTGAAGGGCTTCAGAAAAATTGTATCAAAAATTATTAAGGAGTGTGTCTTCCATACTGATATTGTGTTTGCAGTTTCATAAACACCCTTAAAAAATGTAATGGGGGTGTTGCATGATGGTCACCTTGTTGATATGGTGGTGGAAGATGACGAGAAGGAGGAGGATGACATTTTCTGCTGATGTCATCCGGTGGTGTTGAGAAGTCTGTGCCAATCCAGCCCTTGTTCATTTAGATAAGAGTCAGCCTGTCAGCATTTTCAGTAGACAGGCGGCTGCTCCTAGTGGTTATTATACTCCCGGCGGCACTAAAAACCCGCTCTGACAAAACACTAGCGGCAGGGCAGGCCAGGACCTCCAAGGTGTAGAGAGACAGTTCATGCCATGTGTCCAGCTTGGATACCCAATAGTTGTAAGGCACAGAGGAATCATGGAGGATGCTGGTACGGTCGCCAAGGTACTCTTTCAGCATCTTCCAAAAATGTTCCCTTCTTGTCAGACTACCCCACACATTGGGGCCTGGGCACTGGGAGGGTCTGAGAATGCTGATCTAGAGCTTTGACACTGTTCCTCTGCCTCTGCTGTATCTGGTTTGTGTCTCCCTCGCCTGTACTCCTTGGTTGTCCAAGAAACTATAACCTCTGCCGCGAGCGTTGTCAGATGGGAATTTTATTAATAATTCTTCAACAAGGGCCTTCTGGTACTGCAACATTTTATTAGACCTCTCCGCTATGGGAAGGAGAGATAAAAAGTTCTCCTTGTAGCGTGAGTCTAGAAGTGTGACCAACCAATAATTACTGTTGGCCCAAATTGTGTACAACACGAAAGTCACAGGAAAAGCTTCAGAACATAAACTCAGCCATGTGTGCCAGACTGCTAACAGCCAAGACTTCCCTGTCCTCACCAAGAGGATGACTGTCTATGTTCTCCTCTTCATCCTCTTCCTGGTCCTCCTCCTCGTTTTCTCTCTCCTCCCCCTCTTCAGGCAATCCATGCTGAACAGACAGGGTAATTGTGGTGTGTGTAGTACCATCTGTAGAGCAGAAAACCAGCTCCTGTTCCCCCTCCTCCTCCTCCTCCTCATTATCACCCAATCCGTGTTGAGATGAGATGAGACTGGGCTGTGTAGCATCACCCTGTATAGTTCCTTGCTTCATCTCATTGTGCCCCGCCTGCAAAGCCTCCTCTTTAATTGTGAGCAGCGAGTGTTTCAGTAGACAGAGAGATGGTGAACCTAATTATAGATGTATATACCTTCGGCACAACAATTATAGAGACAAAAGTAGTAGATGCCAATCAAATTTATTATGAGCGACCCAGAAATGAAATATACCAACATTTCGGCTAGTGCCTTTATGAAGGTTATCTTATCTGGTGCTCGGTGCTCCAAGGTTCAGGCGTGTGGATAATGGGAATGTGCGTGATCCTAATTATGATGTCATAGCCACTCACCATCTTGGTGGAGTCCTCAAAGTTTTGGAGAACAGCACAGATGTCAGACATCCATGCCCACTCATCAGCTCTTATGTGCGGAGGCTGATCGGAATACTGACGGGCGTGTTGGAGCTAGAACTCAACAATTGTGCTTTGCTGCTTAAAAATCCTTGCCAATATATGCAAAGTTAAGTTCCAACTAGTAATGAGCGAACGTGTCCGCCTCTGCTCGGTACTCGCCAGCTCTCTGCTCGAGATGCTCAGAGCTCTGCAAGTATTTCCTGGCTGCTCAGGCTGGAGCTCTGGTCCCCTCCCTGCATGTTTGGCGCTCTTTAGAGAGCCAATGAACATGCACGGATTGCCTGCCACACACTGTAATACCGTAGCCATGTTGGTTTTGGCATTACAGTGATTGACTGGCCCCACAGCATCATCAGGTGTATATAAGACTCATCACAGTCTACCCCGGAATCAGGCAGAGTAGGGAGAGGTGCTGCTGCGTCAGGGAGAGATTTGCTTGTTTAGAGTTAGTATAGGTATTCCACAACATATATTTATAATATCCATCTGAACTAGCAGTCCTTCTGAGGACTAATCCGGCTGCATATAATCAGTGGTGATAGCAGGAATTAGGCAGGCAGGCAGTGTGTGTGGCAGACTGCAGTGCATATAGCAAGAGGGTCCATTGAACTTCCTGTTAGTCTAGGTATTCCACAACATACATACAGTATATGTATATATATATATTTTCGTCACTGAATTTTGGGTCTTCTATCCTTTGGATTACGAGCTCGGAGAGAATGAAGACACAGGACAGGATGTTTGTGTCTAAACATACTCTAAAAACTTTATTACAAAACACAGGGCTAATATACACCCTAAAGGCAGGAAACGGATTTGCCATATATGGTTCGATTATACAGTTTAGCTGAACAAGCGAAAAAAGCTAGTTTCTGTATGCTTTAAAATATTTAATTAGACTTATCTAGTTAGCAAGGTCATTTCATCTTTCTGCAAGAACACATTATTGCTACAAGAAGAAACATCTGGCCAGGGAGAATCACTTTATCTTCTCCCAAGGACATGCTATTGATACAAGAAGGAACATTCATAGCTGTTGTTTTCACCTAAAATAACTGTCAGACTTATATAGCATAGATGGGGCCTTTAAACTTGAGGGACTCCATCTTCTGCTATAACATTCCATCCTTTTGTTCCTTCATTTATCAATACGAATTTCTATGTTTTCTTTTAGTACAATGCTAAATACACATTAAAAAAAGCTTAAAAACCAAATAAACCGCAAGACACATTAGCAAAACCTGTAAAATAGCTTGTACTATACCAGCCAACCACCCACCAATACCTTTAAACCAATTTGCGGGATTTTGAAAGGAAAATCTCTGTGTGGAATTATTGGCCCAAGTATCTGAACAGTTCACCCAAAAGTTTATCTCTTCCCATGAGACTGGGACAGCGAGAAAGGGTATGCTAGTGGACGTCACAGGGGCATGTGTACATATCCAACAATTAGCAATGGTCTGGTTTTGCTCCTTTAGTCCATCGATTAGAGCAAGATGGAGTCTAATGAATCTATTGTCGTCTCCATCCATGGTGCCTAACCTAGTCCATGCACCTGTGGTCGCAAGTATGCAGGTAAGTATAAACAATGTCATCATTCTTTGTCCGCTGGTTCTCCTAGTATCTTTTTGCAATGGGACGCGTGGATCCAGGTCTCTTTTCCCTCTAGCTTAACGGCTGTACTTGTGGTCAGCAGAACTTGAAAGGGTCCGTCAAACCGTGGATCTAGGCTTTTCCTCACGTGTCTTTTTATAACCACCCAGTCTCCAGGTTGCAGCGTATGGCTGCTAGAGTCTTGATCTGGATCTGGAAGAGAACTGAAGACATTATCATGTACTTGCTTAATCCTTTTGTGTAAAGCCCTCACATAGGAACTTAGCACATGGTTGTTCATTTCTAATGCTTGCAGATAGAAACACCCTAGGCTGGGTACGTTGCCAAACAATATCTCATATGGAGAGAGTCCAGTCTTTCTATTAGGCGTGTATCTTACTGAAAACAGAGCAAGTGGTAAACAGTCGGGCCATGGTTTTCCTGTCTCAGCCATGGCTTTCTGAATTTTTAATTTCAATGTCCCATTCAGTCTTTCCACTTTACCACTACTTTGTGGGTGATATGGGGTATGGAATGCTTGTTGAATTCCTAGAGCTGACATGACTTCATTCATTATTTCACCTTTGAAGTGTGTACCTCTGTCACTCTCAATTACCTCTGGTACCCCATACCTGCAGACCACCTCCGCAAGCAGTTTCTTTGCGGTTGCCGCAGCCGTGGCTTTGGCAATCGGGAAAGCCTCTGGACATCCTGAGAACAAATCAATACAGACCAACACATATTCCCATGATCCTGACTTTGGCAGCTGAATATAATCAATTTGCAGTCTCTGGAATGGATAGAGGGGCCGGGGGGTGTGTTTGGGTGGTGTTTTAACTACTCTACCCTGATTATGTGTAGCACATATCATGCACCCTTGTACCTGGTTTTCAATACAGGTGGAGAATCCTGGTGCCACCCAATGTTTCTGCATCACACTCATCACACCCGTTTTAGATTGGTGTGTCGACCCATGTAGTATCTGGGCAGCTGCTGGGTACAGTGCCCTTGGAAGGCATCATCGTGTCCCTTTCCCCCATACCCCATTTGCTTCATTCAGGCATGCACCTTCCTTTAACCACTTATCAACCTCCTCCTTTTGAGCCTGAGCCTGCATTTGGGATAAGATGTCCTCCGACACAAAGGGGTTTTTAGGGGCACTTAACTGACGTACTGTTCACCCTTGTTGCGGCTTACAGGCTGCTGTTTTTGCCGCTGCATCTGCCATCGCGTTTCCTCTGCTTACCTGGTCGGTGCGTCTGGTATGTGCTCTTACCTTTATGACAGCTACTTGTTTAGGTAGTTGTAGCGCATCAATTAACTGCTGGACCGCATCAACATTCTTAATGGGGTGTCCTGCTGCCGTCA
The DNA here is from genome assembly GCF_046119375.1 of Phyllobates terribilis. Lineage (NCBI taxonomy): Eukaryota > Metazoa > Chordata > Amphibia > Anura > Dendrobatidae > Phyllobates > Phyllobates terribilis. The sequence goes on from NW_027362762.1 coordinate 745,256,409, forward strand.
GGAAACCTCTTGACTTCCATATTGGACCAAAATCTTGCGATATACCGAATGCGTACCTAGAATCTGTGTAAATGTTAACAATACTACCTTCCGCTAGTTTACAGGCCTCGGTTAGGGCCCTAAGTTCAGCTTCTTGAGCCGACTGGTGTGGGAGCATTGGTTCTGCCTTGATTACTGCAGTGAGGGAGACAACTGCATATCCAGTATGGAAGGTACCTGAATCGTCCTGATGACGGGATCCATCTACAAAAAATTCAAAATCTGCATTTTGTAATTCATGTTCAAATACAGTAGGTAAACCTGCCGTTTCTTGTGCCATCATTTGTACACAGTCATCAGGAACTTCCTCTCTTGGATCTTCCTTAAAAAGCACAGTACCTGACTCCTCCTTTAGATCCGAGAGAGGTAACAAAGATGCTGGATTCAGGGTAGTACACCTCTGTAAAGAAACATTGGGAGGCATTAACAGTGCACATTGTAACCTGAGATGACGTGCTGCTGAGAGGTGAGCGGGTTGCACTTGATTCAATATAGTGTAGACATCATGAGGTGTTAGAACGGTGAGCGGGTGGTCAAGAACAATGTCTGCGGATTTATGGAGTAATAGTCCAACAGCATGCAGAGCACGTACGCAGGATGGTGCACCTCTGGCTACTGCATCCAATATGCCACTAAAGTAGGCAACAGGTCTCTGATTATCACCGTGTGTTTGAGTTAAAACTCCTGCTGCATGTCCAGCTTGTTCATGAAGGTACAGAGTAAATGGGAGCTCATAATTAGGGGTACCCAAAGCTGGAGCGGCCAAAATACGGTTCTTGAGAGAATAAAAACAGTCTATTGCCTCTGATGTTAGTACAAAAGGTGTTGGGGTAAGACAGTCATAGAGGGGCTGCATTAAAACAGAGACGGCATGAATCCACTGTCTGCAATAGGAAACAAGTCCAAGAAAAGTTCTGAGGGCTGCAACATTAATGAGGACGGTGAATGCCTGTACTGCTTGTTTGCGTGCATTTGTTAAATGACGAGCTCCTGGTGTAATGCAATGTCCCAAAAAGGTGACTGAAGATTTACAAAATTGAAGCTTATCTTTCGATGCCTTGCAGCCAGCATGATAGAGAAACAACATAAGCGATATATTTGCACTATGACATTGTTTCCTGGAGGGGGCACAAATGAGCAGGTCATCGACATATTGCAAAACAACGATATGTGGTTCAGACCATCCCTCCAGTATTTCCTGCAGACTTGCAGTGTACATTGTGGGTGAATTCTGGGCACCCTGTGGCAACACTGTCCATGTATATTGACTACCCTGGAATGTGAAAGCAAACAGGTACTGGCAGTAAGGATGTAATGGTACACTGAAAAATGCATTTGCCAAATCGACCACTGAAAAGCAAAGAGAGTTAGAAGGTATCTGTGACAGAAGAGTATGCGGGTTGGGCACAACTGGTGTTAGAAGTTCTGTGGCTTTGTTAACCAACCGGAGGTCATGGACCATTCTATATGCGGCTGGTTGTCCTGGCACGCTCTTTTTCTTTACTGGGAACAGGGGAGTGTTGCAAGCGGACTGGGTTTTGACTAGGACTCCTCTCTGTAGTAATTTTTGGACCTGCTGGGCTATGGCATTCTCCTGAGCCGAGCTAAGGGGATACTGCCTCTGTTGAGGCAAGATGGCTCCTGGTTTTAATTTCACCATTACTGATTGAACTCTTAACCTACCAACATCTGTTTTGTCTGAGGCCCAAAAATCATGTGGTACAGCCTGCTCCAATATCGGGGGAAACTCATTTGTCTCTTCTATGCTGGCAATATCTAGTGACATAATTTTGCGAAGGGTACTTGGTTTTAAACCTGGGGTCATGGTGACAGTGCCATCGGGATGATACTCTATATGTGCTTGTAATTGGGACAACACATCATTTCCCAAAAGGTTACATTGGCCTCGGGGAGATACCATGAGCTGGCTATGTACAGTAGCTCCTTGAATTTGCAGGGGAATTCTTTCAGTGACAGGAAGCAGGACAGACGGGGAATTGAAGGGGGTGGCAATGACATGATGTGAAAAATCAGTGTCAGTGTATGGCCAATCACCTTGCGTAATTACTGAATTGTCGGCCCCCGTATCTACTTGGAAATCGATTTCATGTCCCCCTGGTAGGTTCACCTGCACTATACAACTGGGAGTTGGGGGTAAGGAGATGAGGGGGTTCATGTGCAAGCTACCCTCATCCTATGGGGGCGTTGTTTGGTAGGCTGGAGGACCCGTACTCTGAGCATTTGGATACGGGTTGGTCCTACAGTTCTTTCTAAAATGTCCTGGCTTTTTACATCCGTAACACAGTTTCTGTCCTCCTCCTTCAGTCCGTCCTCTGCCTCTGTTGTTTCTGGGGGTCGTCTCTACTATATGTATTCTGGCAGCTCTTTTTGCCTGCGCTATGTCATGTTGTGCCCCCTGAGCTATTCTAGCTAAATCTTCTGCCTTCACTGATCTCCAGTCCGGTCTACTTGCTTTTACCTTCTCTGCAATCTCTTTCTTTAGTCCATTCATGAAAGCACTTGCTAATACCCTCTCACTAGTCTTATTCCCGGGGTTGAACCCCATTTCTGACCAGCTTTTCTTTAGTGCATAGAAATAATCCTTAGGATCTTCCTCCTTTCCCTGCACTCTATCTTCTAGTGTAACTTGCTTTTCTGCTTGCCTGTCTTGACATGCTTTTACCAACGCTGCTGCGAATAGGACTCCAGCTGCTGCATCATTAGATTCTGCATCTACGGGTCCGGTCCTATTGGCATACTGTTTTTTTGTCTCATCTATCAACCTATCATAGCGGGCTTCATCTGCCAATTTTCCCTAAATTACCCCCTGCAGATCTATTCTAGTGGCATGATACGTATCCTGTATGGTGGTGATCATTCTAGCGAAACCTATAGGGGACTGGGACGGATCTGGCAGCTGGGAGATCAGTGCCAACTGCTCTGAAGGACTTCATGGTCTATACATTAACATTGTACGAGCTTCCTGACCTGGAACCACTGCATCCCCCCCTGCTGCTGCTGCTGCTCCCGGTGCTCCTGGCACAACTACCGTCCTCATTGGGAATTGTCTAGCTGGGTGGGGTCTCGGTCCTCCACATGCCACACAGATGTCTACTGTCAAGGGATTCTGCTGTCCACATCTGGGGCAAACCCAACATTTAGGTTCCTGGGAATTCTGGTACTGGGGTGGGGGTGACGTCGGGAGCGGACAGGGAGGAAAATCTGTCATTCCAGTTTTTGTCAGTCTGTAACGTCCGTCTCCTAATTCTTCAATCTTTCCTTCAAAATAAGCGCATGCATTCATCCATACATCTACTGTCCCTAACAGACCCTTATCTTTCAGCCATCCATGATAGGAGTTAAAGAAGGATTTCCATTTCTCTCCATTCATCTCTCCATTCTCATTCATTCCCGCTTTACACAATATTTTGTCAATTCCAATCAGTGCCTGTTTCCCTTCTCTGCGTACCACTAAGTCTTTGGCTATAATGCCTTCCTTGGCATTTTGGTTCCCCATTTTTTTTCGGTTCTCCTCACCTAGAAGAGACTCCTCAGTCACTTAGACAATGGTCACTTAGACAATGGGGCACAAAGGTTTCTGAACCATTCCACTACTAGCCTCTCTAGGACTTATACGCCAACCAGAAAAACAGACCAAAAACATCAATCCCGGGACACATCCACAACACAATCATCGGATCCATACTTTCATTCTTAAATTCTCCAAAGGATAGAAGGCAGGACTGTCAATTTATCTGAGGGATTCTACTGGTTCAAAGGGACCCGAGCCAGACAACAATCTGTTCAATTACCTGGGGAGCCGACCGCTCGGGGGTGAGGGAGTCTCTTCTATGCAGTGATATAATTAGGTAGAATATAACAGTTATTCTTACCTCAGCGCTGTATATATCACCAACAGAGAGCTTCATTCGTCCCACGTCTCGGACCGGTCGAGCACCTTTGGGTAGATTAACTCAAGGTCCCTGTTCGAGGCGCCAGCTGTCGTCACTGAATTTTGGGTCTTATATCCTTTGGATTACGAGCTCGGAGAGAATGAAGACACAGGTCAGGATGTTTGTGTCTAAACATACTCTAAAAACTTTATTACAAAACACAGGGCTAATATACACCCTAAAGGCAGGAAACGGATTTGCCATATATGGTTCGATTATACAGTTTAGCTGAACAAGCGAAAAAAGCTAGTTTCTGTATGCTTTAAAATATTTAATTAGACTTATCTAGTTAGCAAGGTCATTTCATCTTTCTGCAAGAACACATTATTGCTACAAGAAGAAACATCTGGCCAGGGAGAATCACTTTATCTTCTCCCAAGGACATGCTATTGATACAAGAAGGAACATTCATAGCTGTTGTTTTCACCTAAAATAACTGTCAGACTTATATAGCATAGATGGGGCCTTTAAACTTGAGGGACTCCATCTTCTGCTATAACAATATAATATACAGTATAGCAGCACAAGAGGCTCCATTACAGTTCTGCTGCTTCTGTTACAGATATTTCTACAGCTAGCCCCAGGTATCAGGGGCCAGGGATAATTATTTTTTCGATCTTAATCCTGATTATTTGGTTAAAAAGCAATCCAGAGAACACAGTTTTTCTGCTCCATTTGCTTATTGCCACAGAAGAATACAGCCAGATTCTTTCCATATTACAGGGATAAAAATCCCAAAATTTGTAGTGAATGTGGAAAATATTGGCCTCCATTTAAATTTTGTTGCAGTGTGTCAGTGAAGATATCGACACGAGGTCGCTGTGAAAAATAGTAACCTACAGGCCAGCTATTTAAAACTGTGGTTTTTCGTCATATGTATCACATATGTGTGCTCCAAATTCAGGCATTTCAGGCCTTCATTTAAATTTTGTTGCAGTGTGTCAGTGAAGTTATTGACACGAGGTCGCTGTGAAAAATTGTAACCAACAGGCCAGCTATTTAAAACTGTGGTTTTCCGTCATATGTATCACATATGTGTGCTCCAAATTCAGGCATTTCTGGCCTCCATTTAAATTTTATTGCAGTGTGTTAGTGAAGTTATTGACACCAGGTCGCTGTGAAAAATATTAACCTACAAGCCAGCTATTTAAAACTGTAGTTTTCCGTCACACGGATCACATATAAGTGTGCTCCAAATTCTATCATTTCTGGCCTCCATTGAAATTTTGTTGCAGTGTGTCAGTGGAGTTATTTCCATCAGATCGCTGTGAAAAATAGTAACCTACAGGCCAGCTACTTAAAACTGTGGTTTTCCGTCACACGTAACACATATAAGTGTGCTCCAAATTCAGGCATTTCAGGCCTCCATTTACATTTTGTTGAAGTGAAGTTATTGATACGAGGTCACTGTGAAAAATAGTATAATACAGGCCAGCTATTTAAAACTGTGGCTTTCCATCACACGTATCACATTTAACTGCAGTTCAAATCTAGCCATTTGAAGTGAACGTGGAAAATATTGTCCAAGGGAAAGGGAATAGGACATGATGGTGATGATGGTGCATGCAGAGGACGAGGCCGAGGCCGAGGCCGTGGCCAAGCTGAAATTGTGCCACAACAAACACCCACATCTTGTCGCTCTACCTTTCTGTCCCAATAAATAGGGGACAGCAGAACACCACTATTAAACACAGAGCAGTGTGAAAAGGTTATTTGTTGGATAGCTGATAATGATTCCAGTCACTTAGCCACCACCACCACCACCACCCTGTCTTCCGCATGGTCAACTCTCAGTAGCCGTGAGTCTGGACTGCATATTCCTCACCTTGATCCTCCTTCGTTCCACCATGCTGAGTACCCGGAGACATCTGATCCCACACTTGGACACTCTGAAGAGCTGTTCACTTTTCCATTTATAGATTCGGGCCTCTCGCCCGTTCCACTTGCTGCGGAGCAAGAGGAGATCGCGTGTAGCTATGCCCAAATATTTGAGCAGCCACGGTCATACGAAGGAGATGCTGGGAAACTGTCTCAAGAGGTGGATGATGATGAGACACAATTACCAGAAAGTCAGGAGGAGCACCAGGGTGCGGAAATGCAAGACGAGTTTGTGGATGATAAAGTAACTGACCCAACCTGGCAGGGGGCACACAGAGCGAGGACAGCAGCACACATGGGGAGGGAGGTGTAGCACCACAACAGGCAGGAAGAAGCAGTGTGGTGGCCGCAGACACAGGGTGGGAAAGAGTTCCTCGTAACACCAGCACGACAGAAGTTGCCAGTACAACTGTTAGGTCTTCTCGAGTCTGGTTGTTTTTTAAAGACTCTGCCAATAACCCCAAAAAGGCCATTTGCACCACCTGCCAGGCCAGCATCAGCAGGGGTAGCAAAACTAGCAGCTTGACCACCACCAACATGGCAGCAAAGCACCCCACTAAGTGGGCTAAACACAAGGGTTCTGCAACAGTGTCTGCGGGTGACACCACTGCTTGTACCGCTGTTGTGCATGCATGCCAATCCCCTGTCCATGGCGCATGCCAAGGTGCATCCCACCCTGCACCTGTCATTGAACACTCAACTACTGGCCACACTACTAAATTCACACATTTTGTGAATGCTTGCACTCAAAATGTTGCCTTTTAGGCTCATGGAGATGGAAGCTTTCGTCAACCTGATGGCGGCGACCGTCCCTCGGTACTTGGTCCTCAGCCGCCATTATTTCTCCCGGTGTGCCATCCCCGCATTACACAAGCACGTGTCCCACAACATTAGCCGTGCCCTCAAATATGCAGTTAGTGGGAAAGTCCACCTAACCACGGACACGTGGACAAGTGCTTGTGGGCAGGGATGGTACATCTCGCTGATGGAACACTTGGTTAACATAGTGGAAGCTGGGACCTTGGGACGGAACATGTCCTCCCAACGCCGAGGATTGCGGGCCCTGGGTCAATCAGGGTTGCCCCCACATTCTACAGCTCCTGCACCTCCTCCTCCTCTTCAGCATCCATCTCCGAAATGACTACATCAGTTGCAAGCTGGAAGCACTGCAGCACTGCCTCGGCCAAGAGTTGTGGACAGCTCTGAAAGAGCAGGCATATCTGTGTCTGACACTGCTGAACCTACAGCCAGGCATGGTCGTGTGTGACAATGGCTGGAACCTGGTGGCAGCTCTGAGGCGAGGCAAGCTCACACACGTACCATGCCTGGCCCATGTGCTTAACTTCGTGGTTCAGCGGTTTCTCAAAAGCTACCCGGAGCTGCTGGATCTGCTTGTCAAAGTACGCCGCCTGTGTGCCCATTTTAGAAAGTCAGCTACAAATTCCACCGCTCTTGCCGCATTTCAGGAGCATTTGCAGCTTCTGGCTCACCGACTGGTGTGTGATATCCCCACGCGTTGGAACTTTACATTGTAGATGTTGGGAAGCATTTGTGAGCAGAAGAGGGCAGTTTTTGGCTACCTGCATCAACAAGGCCATTGGTATTCAGGTCTGACTCCACACATAAAACCTCAGGAGTGGACATGGATGTCATACATATGTACCATCCTCCAAAACTTTGAGGACTCCACCAAGATGGTGATCGGCTATGACGCCATAAACAGTGTCACCATCCCGCTTCTCTGTCTTCTGAAATGCTCTCTGCTCTCAACTAAAAAGGATGCATTGCAGGCGGAGCACGATGAGATGAAGCAAGGAACCATACAGGATGATTACACACAGCCCAGCCTCATCTCATCCCAACGTGGATTGGGTGACAATGAGGAAGAGGAGGAGGAAGAACAGGAGCTCGTTTCCTGCTCTATAGACGGTACTACCTGCACAACTGTCATACCATCTGTTCAGCGTGGATGGCCGGAGGACAGGAGGAGGATGAGGAGGAGAGCATGGTCAGTTGTCCTCTTGGTGAGGCCACGGAAGTCTTGCTTCTTTGAAGTCTGGCACACATGGCTGAGTTTATGTTATGCTGCCTTTCCCGCGACCCTCGTGTTGTCCAAATTTTGGGTGACATTCATTACTGGTTGGTGACGCTTCTAGACACACGCTATGGGGAGAAGTTTATGTCTCTTATTCTTTTGTAGGACAGTCCTAATAAAATGGGGCAGTATGAGAAGGCCCTTGTTGCGGAATTAGTGAAAAAAAAATTCCCATCTGAAAACTCTGGTGGCAGAGGTCACAGTTCGTTGGACAACCAAGGAGTACAGGTGACAGAGCCACAAATGCAATCCAGCAGAGGCAGGGGAACACTGTCAAAGTTCTGGGAAAGTTTTCTCAGACCTTCCCATCGCACAGGTCCTGAGGTGGGGGGATACTCTCACAAGGAGTGCAAAGTTTCGGAAGATGGTGAGGGAGTACCTTGCCGACCGTACCAACATCCTCCGTGATTCCTCTGTGCCTTATAATTATTGGGTATCTAAGCTGGACGCGTGGCATGAACTGGCTCTCTATGCCTTGGAAGTCCTGACCTGCCCTGCCGCTAGCGTTTTGTCAGAGCGGGTTTTTAGTGCCGCTGGTGGAATTACAACCGATAGCATTTTCAGTTGACAGGTGAATGTGCCTATCAGGCTGACTCTTATAAAAATGAACAAGGGCTGGATTGGGCCAGACTTCTCAACACCACTGAATGATAGCAACGTAACAAACTCAAATACAGTGTCTTTTTTTGGGGAGGTCTAACTCTATTCCCATGCACTTCTGTCTTCACACCCAGACATGGGTATACACTTCCTGATTTTGTCTATTTGCTCTTGTCCTCCTCCATCTCCGCTTCCTTATCCTCCACCACCATATCACTACCATATGTACCATATCACCATATCTATGTCTCTTGCAAGGGGCATTGAAGTGCCTCCAAATTTTTGGCAGCTATTGCTTCACTGCATAGGCAAACACTATGGGAGATCCACTTCCTAATAATGGGAACATTGTTTTTAGGATGCTCTCTGACCTCTACGTCTCTTGCAAGGGGCATTGGAGTTCCTCTAAATTTTTGGCAGCCCTTGCAGTCACTGCATACGCAATAACAGTATAGGAGACCCACTCCTAATAATGGTAACAACAAAGCATAGCTGGCTGATGGCTATCTAACAATAGTGAGGACCGACTGCTGGACCTTTAAAAATAGTAAGGGCCGCCTGATGGCCCTTTAAAAATAGGTTTGTGACTTTCAGACTCCCTTCATCATAAATGAAACAGGATGTGCCTGATGATGTGTCACACACCACATGGCCAGATAAGGTTGTAAAATGTTAAAATGAAATTTCCCGATGTATGCATTTGTCTTAAAAAATAACGTAAAAAAAAAAAACACAGTAGGATCTTTCTTTAGTATAAAAACCAGAGTCGCCAATGTAACCTCAATGTAATCACATTGTTCAGCTCCTCCAGTTCGGCCTCCATCTCCGAAAGACCACATCAGTCACAAGCTGAAAGCACTGCAGCAATGCCTTGGCCAAGCGGCAACAGGCTGTGCTGAAGATAACATGCTTAATGCTTAGGTGACAAACCTCCCACGGCTGCAGAGTTGTTGAAAGCTGTAACACAGCAGCCTGATCTGTGGCTCTCCCCTCTGAACATACAGCCAGGCATGGTCGTGTGTGACAATTGGCAAAACCTGGTGATGGAGAAATGACAGCCGGAGTAGATATAGTTTCCCAAAGGTCAGTCCTTTTGCCGAGTTAAAAAATATGGCTGTGGTGAAATACAACTCACCGACAAGCTGTGGACTGGCTTTGTACCATCACTGGCCAAATTCACTTGACCACGTCTTTGTGGTTAGACGGTCCTTCCCAGTAAGTACACTGGGGAGGGCACGGGTAATGTTGTGGGACCCGTGCTTGTGGAAGGCGAAGACGACACCAGGACAAATAGTGGCGACTGGGGACCGAGTATGGATACCCGGTCGCCGCCGCCATGAGGTTGTGAAAAGCTTTCGCCTCCACGAGCCTAAAAGGCCACATTTGAAATGTAAGCAGCTGTCAAAAATTTGGCAGTATAGTATTGCAGCCTGTGGGTGGTTGGGTAGCTGGCTGCATACTTGCGCTTGCTTTCCAAGGACAGAAAACTAAGCAAATGGTGGCCTCTATCATCATCTTTGCCTCACCTTGGCGCTATGAACTCTCCTGATTGAGAAGCCAGGGACCACCAGAGGAGTCTCCGGTTCTCTGGTGGGCCCGTCCAACTCTGCCAAGAAGCAGCAGTGGCTAAGAAAAGTGTGTGGGAAGGTTCCTGGACACTCTATTGCTGCATTTTTAATGTGGATTGGCTCCGTACCATCCCTGGCCACATTCACCTTCCACATGTTTGTGGTTAGGCGGTCCTTCCCAGTAAGTGCACTGGGGAGGGCACGGGTAATGTTGTAGGACCCGTGCTTGTGGAAGGCAGAGACGACACCGGGAGAAATAGTGGCGGCTGGGGACCGAGTATGGACACCCGGCCGCTGCCGCCATGAGGTTGTGGACAGCTTCCGCCTCCATGAGCCTAAAAGGCCACATTTCAAGTGCGAACAGCTGTCAAAAAATTTGGCAGTATAGTATTGCAGCCTGTGGGTGGGTGGGTGGATGGTTGCATACTTGTACTTGCATTCCAAAGAATGGGGTAGGGAAAACTGATCGATGCACTGGGACAAGGACATGGATGGTGATTGTTGCAAGTCTGCAATGACAGGTGCATGGCGGGAGGCATCTCTGCATGCACCAAGAATCAATTATGATGGGCACACTTAGGGAGTGACCTGGGAGTCAGAGATGCTTCCAGGGATCTTCCCCATGCTGTCCCCATGACTTTTCAGCACTGTATGCATGTGTCTGATGATGTGCCACACACCACATGGCCAGATAAGGTTGTAAAATGTTAAAATTACATTTCCTGGTGAATGCATTTGTCTTGGAGGAGCATTTTTGTTTTTGGTTATTTATTTTGCCTTATATACAAGTCATTACCCTGGAAAGGATGTTCTTTAACATATTTCCCAGGAAAATCCATGTTGGTTTCAGGGGTCTTCCCTATGCTGTTCCCATGTCATTTGAGCACTGTTCCCGTCGATTTGGCAATTTTTAGGCCCTCTGCAGACCGCCGGGGGGAACCGCCGGAAAAATGCTCGTGTTTCCCATAGACTTATATTGGGCTCGTTACTCGGACCGAGCACTTGAGCATTCCAATTTGCTCTACCCGAGCAACGAGTACCCAAGCATTTTACTGCTCGCTCATCACTAGTTCAAATGCGTGGTGACATCGCACACCAGTCGGTGAGCTGGAAGCTGAAAATGCTGCTGAAGCACTACCATGGCAGCGGAAGCTGTAGCTAACCTTCAGAAATGGGCACACGCTCGGTGTAGTTTCACAAGCAGCTCAGGCAGATCAGGGAAGGTTTTGAGAAACCGCTGAACCACTAAGTTGAGCACATGGGCCAGGCATGGTACGTGTGCGAGTTGCCAAGCTTCAGAAATGGCACCAGGTTCCAGCCATTGTCACACATGACCATACCTGGTTGTAGGTTCAGGGGTGAGAGCCACAGAACTGCCTGCTCTGTTACAGCTTTCAACAACTCTGCAGCAGTGTGCTGTTTGCCACATAAGCAGATTAGCTTCTGCAGAGCCTGTTGTCGCTTGGCCGAGGCAGTGCTGCAGTGCTTCCAACTTGCAACTGATGTGGTTGTTTTGGAGACTGAAGAAGAGTAGGAGGAGGAGGTGCAGGAACTGCTGTAGAATGTGGGGGCAACCCTGACTGAATCAGGACCCACAATCCTCTGCGTCAGTCTCCCAATTCCGTGCCAGGGTCTGACTGGGTACTGGTTTCCACAATATTCACCCAGTGTGCCATTAATGAAATGTAGTCTCTGGCCACAAGCACTTGTCCACGTGTCTATGGTTAGATGGACCTTCCCAGTAACTGTGTTGGTGAGGGCATGGGTATTGTTCTGGGACAGATGCTTGTGTAAGGTGGGAACGGCACACTGGGAGAAATAGTGTCGGCTCTGGATCGAGTACCGAGGGATGGCCACCGTCATGAGGTAGTGGAAAGCTTCCGTCTCCTGAAGCCTAAAAAGCAAAATTTCTAGTGCAAGCAGTCTGTAAATGTGGCAGTTTAGTATTGTTGTGTGTGGGTTGGTGGCTGCATATTTGCACTTGCGTTTCAAGGACAACTGAACGCTGCGCTGGGACAGGGACGTACATGTGGTTGCTGATGGTGGTTGCAAGTGTGCAACAACAGGTGCACTTTGGGAGGCATCTTCACCTGCATCATGGACAGGGGATTGGCGTGCTCGCACAACAGTGAAGCAGGCAGTGGTGTCACCCGCAGACACTGTTTCTGGACCCTGGTGTTCGGCCCAACTAGTCGGGTGGTGGTGGTCAGGCTGATAGTTTTGCTGCCTCTGCTGATGCTGGCATGGCAGATATTGCAAATGGCCGTTTTTGGTTTAACTGGACTGTCTTTAAAAAAGAGCCAGGCTTGGGAAGACCCAATAGTTAGACTGGCAACCTCCCTCATGTTGGTGTTCTGGGGAACAGCTGCCTGCCTTGTGTTTGTGGCCACCCCACTGCTTCTTTCTTCCTTTTGTCATGTTATGACTCCCTCCCCCTCTGCGCTGGTGTCGTCTCTTTGCATGTCACCTTCCCAGGTTGGGTCAGTTACTTCATCGTCCATCACCTCGTCTTCCACATACGCACCCTGGTCCAGCTCCTGACTTGCTGGCAATTGTGTCTCATCATCATCCACCTTTTGCGACAGTAATTGCACTTTCCCACTGTCACCTTCTTGTGACCGTGGCTGCTCAAATATTTAGGCATCGCTACATGCGATCTCCTCATTTCCCACTTGAAGTGTGCAGGGCAAGAGCCCAGAAGCTATAAATGGAAATGTGAACAGCTCTTTGGAGTGTCCAAGTGTGGGATCACTTGTCTCTGGACGTCAGCGTCGCGTGACCCGTCACATGACTCTGACGTCAGCGCAGGTCCTTCAATCCACCGCGAAGTGCCGGGAAGCAAGGAGGAGCGCAGCGCGGGCCGCCGGAAGCTAAATATATATTTATTTTTTATTTTATTCTTTTTTTACAGATGTTTTATTGGTACCTGGGTGTGGATGAGGCTCTCCTCTCCTCTACACCCGGGTACCATCCGCACATTAGAACGCGCCAATTACGCAAGTACAGATGCAGTCTTGCGGAATTGGCGCGTTCTAATGCAAGTCAATGGCTGCGAAAACACAGCACTTCTGCAAAATAAATGGTAGTGCTGCGTTTTTTTCTGCAATGATAATTCGCAGCGGAAATTTCCGCAGCATGTGCACAGCACATGCGAATTATCATTGGGGGACATGGCAGGCCTTCTACCATGCATTTTTTAAGCGTTTCTGCAGCGTTTTTGCTGCTGCGGAAGCGCTTAAAAAACACATCGTGGGCACACAGCCTAATACTATAAAGCAACTGAAATCAACCAAGTCTGGCAGTATGCTGTTAACAAGCAAATGGACCAGTATAAATGGTGTATTATATTGTGTCAGGAATCACAACACACAGACGACACTGGGGAGATTATGCGATATCTCAACGTGCCGTCACACTGTCAGTATTTTGTCCGGAGTCGCGAGCACGTGATCCAGACTACTCGCTACGTGGATATCGGCAAGCGACCAGTGAATGTATGGCGTCACACCTCTGGGTTCCAAAGCCTGGAATTCGTGTTTAACGCCCTCCGTACAGTCACTGTCAGCTTCACGATAACCCAATTATTATTATTCTCTGCCACTACCGGCCGAATTTGAAATATAATACCGGCCTGGCCGGATGCCTGCGTTTGGTAGCGGGTATGGCTTCGGGGAAAGGAACGATTACAGAACAAAAGAAACAGGACAGAGGGGACATTAAAGGGGACATTAAAATATATAGGCAGTTACATAAAATAAACAGGAAAAAGAAAACGATACACTATACGATTGCGGAGACAATTCAATATAGATATAGGAGGGGCTCTCCAGTTGGATTATGCTGTTATTGAACAGGACCAGTTGCTAATAATTCTTACTCCCCCCTGGCAATGAGTGCTTCTGTACTGTCCATGGGTTCTCTTATACCTAAAGAGAGATCTGGCCACACACCCCCTGTGCTGACATCATGTGGGCTGGTCTCCAGCCTGTACATTCTTATTAAAAAATGCTAACTTCTGCAATAACTCATCGCTCGTTGACTGCAGAAGTGTGCAAACTATGCCATTTTTTCCCTTATGATTTTATCTTCAGTTAGAGACCACGCATGACATAGTCGTAGTCTGCTATTTGGTGTTATTGCGGTACAGCTCTCTGATTTGGCTTGCAACGATGAAAAACTATGTATGTATTCCTCGGCTGTTTCTGTCACTAGAAATATGGGTCCCATTATTGCCAGACGTATGGAACTCACAATATATTTTATATTTCATATCGGAGTCGACTTGGCTATGGCTGGTGGTCGGGAATTGTTTGTGAATGCATTTGAACTTAACAAACCATTTCCTCTTTCCTCCAAACTCTGGCCTGGGAGAAGGTGTCAATCTATCTTAGGTCTGTGTTAAGAGGAAATACATTTGCATCTTAGTTAGCTTGCACCAGTTCTTGGCTGGCATTTGTTTGTGTAAGACCTCCCTCATGACTGTGTTAATTGGGGCTTTTGTGCTGAGCAGAAGGGGAATAAGGGAGGGGGTGAACAACTATGTCAGGCAAAATATGGGCAAACATTTTCCTGACATTAATATTTCCCTGACATATTTCTTTTCACAAAAATTATCAGGATTAAGGGCAAAAAGAATATTACTAGCCCTGATATCTAGGGCTATTGATATGAGTTCCAGTAGCAGAAAGAACGTGCAATGAACCCTATTCTGTACTATACTAGCTCTCCACAAACTCTGCCAAACTACTGCTAACAGCAGTATCAATATTCATCAGAATGAGCCATTACAAGGACTGTTGGAGTAGATGAAATAAATTAAAGTCGTGTGGAATCCCTGCCTAAAATAAGTGCCAATTCTCTCCCTTGCTCAGCAGCACCTCTCCCTACTCTGCCTGTTTGATGGAGTAGACTGTGACGAGTATAGGGTCCCGAGTCTTATATAGACCTGATGACGCTATGGGGCCAGCCAGTCACTGTAATGGCACAACCAACATGGCTATGGCATTACAGTGACTGTCAGGCAATCCCTGCATGTTAATTGGCTGCCTAAAAAGTGCAAAACATGCGGGGCGGGGACTCGCGCTCCCTCCCGAACATTTAAAAAATACTTGCCGAGTAACGAGCATCCCGAGCACTAAGATGCTCGGGCGAGTGACGAGTAGTGACGAGCATGCTCGCTCATCACTATTACATCAAAGAATAGAACCCTATGTTGATCTAAGTTCACTTACGCAGAAGTATGTAGGGTCTAAGACTACAAGCTATAATATGGATGTTTAGCTTTCTTTACTTTATTCTGGATGAGTCATGTACAATAATATCTCTCCATAAAATGGCTTGCTTCACAGCAAGCATCAATAGCCACTAGTTTTTACAATCCCAGTTTTACAATCCCTTGGAGAAGAGGAAATGTTATATTTCCCACATTGCTATAAAGGGCACAGAGCTAGGAATGTTTATGTAAGTTAATGATGTGCAAATTATCTGTGATCTTCAACTATCCCAACCAATTAAGAATGAGCTGAATTTCAAAGGTTATTTCTACATACTCTAATGTGTTGTACAACTTAAATGGAGTTGAATTTGTGAGAAAGGAACAAACTGAATGATGAGTCTTGTTTACAGACAACATGGATGTACGTTTATATGCAAATACCAAATAAGATCTACACTATGTTAATAAGCCACATGCATTTTTGTTTTAGGAAATTCATTAACACAGAAGTCTTGGCGTCTACAAACAATAATAGTCTGTTCTTGCTGTGTGTCTGTTGCTGGTTTTCTATATCCAAAATTCATTATGCAAACATGGATTTTTTAGAAAATGATAACCCTTTAAGGTGGAGATTTCCAAGCCTTTTCGGATTATGCTGACTAAATAAAAGTAATGAAAATTCTGTTTTGTGCAAATTGGGGTGGTTTTGAATCACTACTATAGCTGGATAATTCTTGTCAGTTACTTACTTTTCTATTAGAAATCACAGGTAGGTTTTTGATATGAGTACTATGCTTCTTTAGAATATGCCCGGCACTCTCGAAAGGATGAAAGCTACAAAGAACGACGATGTTTTGATATGGACCTCTTTTTTAATTCTGTGGATATGACGCGCCCCTGGGCCTGTGTCGCGCTGCGTTGCGCACGCGGGAGCTTACCCGGAGCCGGATCTGTTTAGGGTTGTAGTCTCGTGGCGGTGACCCGGTCCGTGCCCAGGGAGTCAAACTGGACGGCAGTCCGTTAGCGGTAGAAAACGGTTGATGACTACGCCACCCGTTGAATGCAGCCAGGGGGCTGCTGCTGCAGGGCAGACCGCTGAGGCCGGTGGAAGGATGGTGCAGCGTGATAGTATAACCCCCAACGGGAGGGGTATGGCCTCAGGGCAGCCGACGTGGATGATGGGGGTAGCAGGAACCACTCAGAGACGGTATGGTAGCGTTCAGGGTCTTTACTGATAACAACGATAGACCCTCCCGGAGTACTTGCTAGCGAACGGGGCCTGGTCAGTCCTTGAGCAGATGGGATCTCCCCTGGCCAGGCGTAGTTGTAGGCCTCCCAAGCTGACTGTACTCTTCTGGCTACCTTGCTAGAAGCTGATGTAAGTAGCCCACGTCCCTGAGTGTACCGTGTGGTGCTCACCCGTATGGCCGGTGACTCGGGGCCTTCGGGCTTCTGGGCCAGGGGACCTGAAATCCCCTGCCTGACGGATTCTGCTGCTGGGTAGAAGTTAGTCCCCACAGCCTCGGACTCCGGGTCCGGTAAAGAATCTTCTTAGTCAGGGCGAGCTCTTTAGCTGCCAGCCCCTGACTCCTTGTGACTCTGCTGCTTCCTATGCTGCTCTTGTCTCTGCTCTTCCTGGACTCAATCACTCTGCCTCAGCCCCGGGTTTATACAGGGGAAGTTCTTCCCCTCCCAAGGCTGGGCAGGAGGTGTGGCATGCACAGGATCCCTGACCAAAGGACCTCCCACCTGCTCTCAGACGTAATATCTCTATCACTGTGACAACCAGACCCCTGGGGTGTCACACTCCCCCCTAGTGAAATTTAGTACTCCGGGACTAAACATTTTTTTAGAAAAATATAACAAGGTATATCAAAGAACAATAAAATACAATAAGGAAACACAATAAGATGGTCACGGATGTCCGCAACCGGGTGCAGTCTTTGAAGAAAAGCAAAGGTGTCCATTTCACCAACACAGGGAGACGTAACCAGGTAGGGGTCTGTCCTACCCCGAGTCCTTAACAGTCTCTAGTCCATCCTGGGTTACGCTCCAACTATATACAAAGGATTCCCGGTAAATCCACCGAAGACTCCTAAAAACAACTAGAAACACAAAATTACACACAAGCAACAATAAACAGGTAAACATTGTAAAACAACTTAAACATTTAGATCCTCCAACGTGCGGGTAACTGGCCTCTAGTGGCCCTAGTGGACCTACGGAGCTGACTGTCTGGCCCTGAACTACAGGGTGTAGGAGCTGTCAAGGGTAAACTGGGCAGCTGTCTACCGGCTCTTTGTCTCACTAGGGGTACGGCAGGCTCACTATAAGCAGAGGGTGGATTCTCCCGTTCCGCTTGGGTGGAGTCTTCTGCCTCCTGGACCGGCTGCTCTTCCAGCTCTACCCGTTGCTCCGTAGGTTCTTGGGATGATGGTTGGAGGAAGGTGAGTACGGGTACCACAACTGCACCATTGACTTGAGTCCAAGACCGAGGGAAGTCCCCGAGCACGGTACTAACCATATCTTCCCTTTCTTCCACGGGTCGATGGTCTTCCTGTTCCTCCTCAGGGTTCCTCAGTTGTTCGGGGCACTTCTTCAGGTGGTCCCGGGATACAATGGCTGTGGTTTCCCCTCCGTCTTTACTGATGGTACAGACCTTCGGGTTCTCGTGGCTTGAGGGCAGTACGGTGTACGGGTCCTTCTCCCACTGGTCGTCCAACTTGTGGAGCCGTCTCTTCCTCTTCAAGACCTGCTCTCCGGGTACCAGGGGAACAGCGGGAGCATACTGGTTGTAAGTCTTCTCTTGTCTTTCCCTAGCCTGACAAAGACTTCGCTCCACGCTCTCCTGTACTTTCCGGTACTGCTGCTGCCTCTCTGTGTCCCAGTCTGTTTCTGGTGAAGTGTCCTCGGGCGTCAGGACTCCCATTTCCAGGTCAACAGGTAACTTACCAGGTCTTGCCCTCATTAGGTAAGCCGGGGTACAGTTGGTGGAACCTACCGGGATGTGGTTGTATAGGTCCACCAGATCGGGCAACTTCTCAGGCCACAGACTGCGTTCTTCCAGGGGCAACGTTTTTAGAAGATCCATTACCACCTGGTTCATTTTTTCACAAAGTCCATTAGTTTGCGGATGGTAGGGTGTCGTCCTTATCTTCCGGCAGCCATACAGATTACAGAATTCCTGGAAGACCTCCGCTTCAAAGGCAGGTCCCTGGTCCGTCAGCACTTGGTCCGGGTACCCGTGTGGGCGGCAAAAGTGCTGCTGGAAGGCTCTAGCTGCTGTTCGAGCCGTTAAGTCCTTGACGGGGACGACAACCAGAAACCGGGAGTAATGATCCACGATGGTTAACGCGTAGACGTAGCCACTTCTGCTGGGGGTCAGTTTTACATGATCCAAGGCCACCAGTTCCAACGGTTGCCGGGTGACGATGGACTGCAGGGGAGTCTTCTGGCTGACCCGGTCCTTCCTTCTCAGATTGCACGGGCCACAGTCTCTGCACCACTTCTCGATGGTTCCCCTCATGCCTACCCAGTGGAACCGCTCGCGCAGCAGGAACTCCAGCTTTTTCCACCCGAAGTGTCCAGCTCCGTCGTGGTATGCCTCCATCACCATGGCTGCGTCTCTTCGTGGCACCACTACTTGCCAGAGTAGTTCATGCGTCCTGGAGTTAACCATTCTGCGGCACAACTTCCCCTTGTAAAGGAACAGTCGACTCTTCTCTGCCCATAGTTGTTTGGCTTCCTCTGGAGCGTCTGATTCCAGGCTAGCCTCCGGGCGAGTCAGCATCTCCTTCACCAGTCGGACGGCAGGGTCGCTGTCTTGCGTTTCCGCCCAGTTGTAGTGAGGTAAGGGGTTCAACGTAGCAGCCTGCTTACTCCTTACCCGGTGGGAATACTGGATAGTCCCATGACGGTGGAACGCAGGGAGTTCAACTTCTTCCAGTCCCTCCGGATCTTCTCCTCCGTCCGGCAGGTTGGGCATCCTGGACAGGGCGTCCGCGTTGGTATTGGAGCGCCCTGCCCGGTATTTAATTGTAAACTCGTAGTTGGACAGACGGGCCATCCACCTCTGCTCCAGGGCACCGAGTCTTGCCGTGTCCAGGTGTATCAACGGGTTGTTATCCGTGTATACGGTGAACCGGGAAGAAGCGAGGTAATGCCTAAAGCGCTCGGTGACTGCCCATACCACGGCCAGGAACTCTAGCTTAAATGAGCTGTAATTCTCGGGGTTCCTTTCGGTGGGTCGCAGTTTTCGGCTGGCATAGGAGATCACTCGTTCTCTCCCCTGCTGAATCTGGGATAGTACGGCTCCTAGCCCGATGTTACTGGCGTCGGTGTAGAGGATGAAGGGCTGGCTATAGTCTGGGTACGCCAAGATTTCATCCCCCGTGAGGGCCATCTTCAGCTGGCGGAAGGACTCTTCTTCTAGCTCTTCCCATTTGAAGGGCGGCTTCTGGTTCTTGGCCTTCCGGGACTGGCCTATCAGGAGGTCCTGCATAGGCGCTGCCTTTTTGGTGAAACCGGGAATAAACCTTCGGTAGTAGCCTACCAACCCTAGGAACTGCCGCACTTCTTTTACGCTGGAGGGGCTTGGCCATCCCTTAATTGCGGTGATCTTATCGGGGTCGGGAGCCACTCCGTCAGCGCTCACCACGTGTCCCAGGTATTGCACCTTTGGTTTCAGGAGGTGACACTTGGAGGGTTTCACCTTTAGGCCATAACTCGCCAGAGCTTCGAACACCTCCGCCAGGTGTTTCAGGTGGTCCTCGTAAGTTTTGGAGTATACGATGACATCGTCCAGGTACAACAGGACCGTCTCGAAGTTTCTGTGGCCCAGACAGCACTCCATTAATCGTTGGAAGGTTCCTGGGGCGTTGCAGAGTCCGAACGGCATGCAGGTGAACTCACTAAGTCCCATCGGGGTGGTGAATGCAGTCTTCTCCCGGTCTGCCTCTGCTACAGGAACCTGCCAGTACCCGCTAGTGAGATCCAAGGTAGAGAAGAAGTTAGCAGATCTTAAAGCAGCCAATGACTCCTCTATCCTTGGTAAGGGGTACGCATCCTTGTGTGTGATACGGTTGATTTTCCGGTAATCTACACACATCCTCATGGTGTTGTCTTTCTTTTTGACTAAAACTAGTGGGGCTGCCCAGGGGCTACAGCTATCCCGGATTACCCCAGCCTCCTTCATGTCTCTAAGCATCCCCTTGGCGTGTTGGTAATGTGCAGGGGGTACGGGTCGATACCTCTCTTTTATGGGAGGATGATCTCCCGTGGGGATGCGGTGTTCTACCCCCTTGACTCGCCCGAAGTCTAACGGGTGTTTACTAAACACTCTCTCATACTCTTGAACCACCCGATAGACTCCTTGTTTCTGGTGTGAGGGAGTGGAGTCAGTACCCAGATGTAGTTGCTGACACCAGTCCTCCATGTCTTTCTTAGAGCCGTTACCTTCCTCCGGGTGAGATGGAGGCAAGGGTTCCACAAATTGTATAGAATTTTGATTAGTGGTATATAATTTGGCTAGCGTGGCATACCGGGGCAGGTACACTTCCCTCTCCCCGATATTTATTATGCGAACGGGCACCCTCCCATGGCGTACATTGACCACCCCCCGTGCTGTCAAAATGGTGGGCCTACTATCTGAGTAAACTGGTTCTACCATTGCCTGGTAATCTCTACCTCTCAGACCAATAGCTGCCCGGCACCAAATCATCATTTCACTTTTTGGGGGCATGGCAATAGGAAAAGGGTCACACATTCTTACGCTACCAATCTCACCGCCGGAGAGTTCCACTTGTTGCCGTTGCATCAGTGCCCGGATCTCTTTCTGGAGCACCCGCTGCTCGCCGGAGCTGGCATTCTTGGCAACCTGCTGTAAAAGGAAAATCACCTCTGCAAGACAATTTTCAATTACATTAGTTCCTAGAGTTATTTTTGGGTGACTCTCATGTTTGTCAATATCTACAATGATCAGTCCCTGTGCGGCCAGTTCGACTCTACCAATTTTGATGGTCACCTCTTTAAATCCGATCTGTGGCACGGGCTGACCATTGCTGGCGATGATACTCAAGTCGTCGTCAGGGTAGCGGGTAATATCCGAGTCATTCCAGTACTGCTTGAAGAGCACGTACGGGATGGTGGTGACCTGTGACCCGGTGTCCAGTAGGGCACTCATGGGAATGCCATCCAGTACCACAGGCAAGACTGGACGTCCTCCCACATATCTGTCGCGCCAATTCGATGGGCCTGGTGATCTTTTTCCTGGGGGTTGGCCCTCTACCCCAGGTTGTGCCCGTTTAAAGAACAGTACCTTTCCATATGTCCGGGTTGATTGCATCGGCGGCAGATGGGTCGTCCGTCCTCGCTGTATCGGTCACTGGGTCTTCCTCTGGCCGGTGGGGTCCTCCTTGGTCGACGCCACGGGATGTCCTCCGGTCCGGATGCCAGCTGGATCTTCCCTGGAGTGGAAACCTGTAAAGACTGCACAGTTCGGGTTAGCGCAGCAACGCTCTTAACTAGCTCTTGGACCTGATGGTGTAGGTCTGGAGCCGGGTCATTGTCCAAAGCCTGCGCATCAGCTCCCACAGGCCCTGCCGACAAGGGCGCCGCCTCCTGGTAGTAAGTGGTAGTGGGGCGTCTGTGGGTCACAACGCCACCTGGTGCCGGTTCTCGGAGCACCCGGATGGCTCTGTCCTTGAACTGTGCAAATTCTAGATGAGGGTCCTGTAAGGCCATTGCCCGCAACTGGGTGCGGTGGGCATTGCAATATAAACCCTCTATAAATTGTTCGGTCAACAGCCTGTCCTCGTTTCCCACTCCATTAGGGTCGGTCTGCTTAATGGCCCTCAGGGCCTCTTGTAGGTTGAGTGCATAGTCCCTTATACTCTCATGCGCTCGCTGCTTGCACCCGTAGAATCTAAGTTTAATCTCGGCTGAGGTGCGGGTATCAAAGGTGTCCTTCAGCCGGGTTAGTATCCCTGCGACAGTCTTCCTCCCAGGTGGCCAGGATTTTACTTCCCTTTTGGCTGCCCCAGTTAGTTGGGCCACCAGGATGCTCACTTTTTGCTCTTCTGTGAGGGGGTACACCTGGAAGAGGCTATCCAGCTTTTCTCTAAAGTCATGCAGGGTATGTGACTCCCCTGAGTACTGGGGTAGCCAAGCTGCTCCCGGGATATAGGGCATGGTGAAGGGCATAACTGCAACAGCGGTAGCGCTGGCGGGGGTTGAGGCAGTGGAGCTCTCCTCCGTATCCGACATCTTCCTCCCCCCTAGTGGACCGTGGCCTACCTTGCGATGATCCTGTTCCGTAGGCCGCGGCTCCGCAGTGGATCGTCAGGGTGGAGGACCTTCCGTCGCGCTCCTGTGACGTCGGCGTCTGCTGGGCTCCTTCCAGGACCTTACGCAACGTCCGGACGTGAGGCGGGGCTTCAGTTCTCGCGCGCTTTCGGAGTCCACGCCCCTCTTCTTCCCGCGCGGCGTCCTCAAGATGGCGTCCAATGGCGGGAAAACTCCACGGATGGCAGGAAGAAGGCTGAAGATGGCGCCGGATGGCGGGAAACTTCACCGATGGCGGGAAGAAGGCTGAAGATGGCGCCGGATGGCGGGAATCTTCACCGATGGCGGGAATCTTCACCACTGGTAAGTTTGAACAGTCTTTGCTTTTCAGGCACGCAGTACCCGGTGGTTGCGGGCACGTGATCCTGCCGACTACGCCAAAGTTGACGCGCCCCTGGGCCTGTGTCGCGCTGCGTTGCGCACGCGGGAGCTTACCCGGAGCCGGATCTGTTTAGGGTTGTAGTCTCGTGGCGGTGACCCGGTCCGTGCCCAGGGAGTCAAACTGGACGGCAGTCCGTTAGCGGTAGAAAACGGTTGATGACTACGCCACCCGTTGAATGCAGCCAGGGGGCTGCTGCTGCAGGGCAGACCGCTGAGGCCGGTGGAAGGATGGTGCAGCGTGATAGTATAACCCCCAACGGGAGGGGTATGGCCTCAGGGCAGCCGACGTGGATGATGGGGGTAGCAGGAACCACTCAGAGACGGTATGGTAGCGTTCAGGGTCTTTACTGATAACAACGATAGACCCTCCCGGAGTACTTGCTAGCGAACGGGGCCTGGTCAGTCCTTGAGCAGATGGGATCTCCCCTGGCCAGGCGTAGTTGTAGGCCTCCCAAGCTGACTGTACTCTTCTGGCTACCTTGCTAGAAGCTGATGTAAGTAGCCCACGTCCCTGAGTGTACCGTGTGGTGCTCACCCGTATGGCCGGTGACTCGGGGCCTTCGGGCTTCTGGGCCAGGGGACCTGAAATCCCCTGCCTGACGGATTCTGCTGCTGGGTAGAAGTTAGTCCCCACAGCCTCGGACTCCGGGTCCGGTAAAGAATCTTCTTAGTCAGGGCGAGCTCTTTAGCTGCCAGCCCCTGACTCCTTGTGACTCTGCTGCTTCCTATGCTGCTCTTGTCTCTGCTCTTCCTGGACTCAATCACTCTGCCTCAGCCCCGGGTTTATACAGGGGAAGTTCTTCCCCTCCCAAGGCTGGGCAGGAGGTGTGGCATGCACAGGATCCCTGACCAAAGGACCTCCCACCTGCTCTCAGACGTAATATCTCTATCACTGTGACAACCAGACCCCTGGGGTGTCACAGATACATGTGCTGAAAAAAATGAGATCCACAACATCATGACATTACTATTTAGCAGCCATCAATACATTCCAGATACCAAATCACAAAAAATGACTGAGTAGGACTATAAAGCCCTATTGAGGCATCTCTTTTTTTTGCCTAAAAGAAAAAACGAAATGTTTTTCTTTAGTTTGCAGTATTCAGATTTCATCCAGTCTTTGTATCATATTACCATGAAAGTGGCATCTGTTTTTCTTGTATGTAAAATAAATAAATACATAAATACCTTTTCCAATGAAACAGTAAAAAACAGACAGCACTCAGATGGATTGCAATCTGTTTTTTTAATAGATCCAATTAACTTGAATTGAAAAATGGATGTAAATATTAGTTTTTGGCTTTTTTTGGAGGATACAAGGAAAATATGGATAAAACATGTGTGAGTGGAGACTTAGGTAATTTTGGTGTAGTTATGAGCTATTATTAAACTATTTTTGTATGGTTGTGTGTATGATGTTCCAAGACCTAGTTTTATGGCAAATTTAATTTTATATAACTTCTAAAAATGATAACAAATTCTGTGGTCTTGACACTATTTTTTTTTAAAATTTCATGGCCTTTCATTCATATATTGAACAATCTGCAGTAACCACCGCTCCACCATACCACTGCATGACCAGCTCTACCCTCACCTACTGTTATTCTCACCCATCCCTTGTAGACTGTGAGCGCTCGTGGGCAGGGTCCTCGCTCCTCCTGAACCAGTCACCGTCACGTTTTGTTCAAGATTATTGTAATTGTTTTTTTATATATACCCCATTTTCACATGTAAAGCACCATGGAATAAATGGCGCTATGATAAAAAATAATAATATTGTAGATAGATACTCCTTAAGTTGAAAACCTATCAACAATCGGTAGTTGCAATTCTTATTTAACCCCTTCATGAGCAGAGCATTTTCCATTTTTGCGTTTTCGTTTTTTGCTCCCCTTGTTCCCAGAGCCATAACTTTTTTATTTTTCGTTCAATATGGCCATGTGAGGGCTTATTTTTTTGCAGGATGAGTTGTACTTTTGAACAACATCACTGGTTTTACCATATTGTGTACTAAAAAATGGGAAAAAAATTCCAAGTGCGGTGAAATTGCAAAAAAGTGTAATTCCACAGTTATTGTTTTTTTTTACCATGTTCACTGAATGCTAAAACTGACCTGCCCTTATTATTCTCCAGGTCATTTTGAGTTTGTGGACACCAAAAATTCATAGGTTCTTTTTTATTTAAGTGATGAAAAAAAAATCCAATTGTTGCTAAAAAAACCCACTTAATTCTGGTGTTTAGAATTTTTCTCGTTACGCCATTTACCGATCGGACTAATTATTTTTTTGTATTGATAGATCGGGCGATTCTGAACACGATGATACCAAATATGTGTATGTGTTTTTTTTATTGTTTTATTTTAAATGGGGCGAAAGGGGGGTGATTTAAACTTTTAGATTTTTTTAATTTTCTTTAATATTTTTAAAAACTTTTTTTTTACTTTTTGCATGCTTCAATAGTCTCCATAGGAGACTAGAAGCTGCAGTTGCCTGATCGGCACTACTACATACAGGCGATGAGCAGATGGCCTGTAGGTAGCAGATTTGCTCACTTGCTATGAGCGCCGACCACTGGGCGGCACTCATAGCAATCTGGACATGACAACCATAGGGGTCGCGATGACGTGACGGGGTCACTGATGGTTGGAGTTAGTGACGCGCTTCCGGAGTGGTGCTGTTAAATGCCGCTGTCTTGATAGCGGCATTTAACTAGTTAACAGCCGCGGGTGGATCGTGATTCCATCCGTGGCTGCTGCGGACACATTTCAGCTGCATAAATCAGCTGACATGTCCTCAATTCATCGGAATGGGGTTAAGATAAAAATGTACAGCCGTAAATTGGTCATTTTGTAATTTAAATCTATTTGAAAAAAGCTCATTAACCCTTTACATGCAAAGCCTGTTTTCACCTTCCTGACAGAGGCCTATTTGTCAAATAATTTTAAGGGTTGAAAGTTTAGTAGCAATTATTTTTTTTTCCAACCAAATTTATAAAATCTATTTTTTACAGAACTATTCAGTTTTGAAGTGATTATAAGGGGCCTATATGTCAGAAAACCCCCAAAAGTGATTCTACTTTAAAAACTGCACTGCTTAAAGAATTCAAAACCGCATTCAGGAAATATGTTAACTCTTCATGTGCTTCACATGAATTAATGCAAAGTGAAATTAAAAAATGAAAAAGTACATTCTTTCAACTAAAATTTCAAAGAATTCATTTTGGTCTTGTATTTACTTTTTCAGGCTCAAAGCTGCTTCTCGAAAGTTTATAACATTTGGAAGTAAAACTTCAAAATTACATTTTTTTCCACAAAAATGTTTTTAGCCCCACATATACAGTACCACACATTTTTTAAATCAATTGTTCTTTAGTACACTGACACCCCATATGTGGTTGGTAATTAATATTTGGACACATGGCATGTCGCAGAGGAGAAGGTGTGCTATTTTAGATTGAATAGATTGTGGACACCATGTCACATGTACAGAGCCCCCATGGTGCCAAAACAGCAAAAAAAACCACACAAATGACTCCTTTTTTGAAAATTACACCCCAAGAAATTCATCTTGGGGTGACCTGACCTTTTCGTACTTATGGGTGCTTAATGAAAGCTTATAACATTGGGACATGAAAACGAAAAATGTATTCTTTTCCATGAAAATGTTGTTTTAAGCTCAAGTTTTTCCCTTTCACAAGGGTATTGGAATAAAGTGGACCAGAACATTTGTAAGGTGATTTCTCCTGAGTGCTCAAATACTGCTTTTCTGGGCTGAAACTACTGTTTGGGCACACAGCAGGGCTCAGAAGTGAAGGTAAGCTACTTGACTAGCAAGCTACTTGAAGGCAAGCTAAAAATTTTTCTTGAATAGATACTGGACACTGACATATATGCAGAGCTCCCAAGGTGCCAAAGCAGCAGAAACAAATTACAGTTAACATCATTTTGAAAATTTACCACTGAATGAATTCATCTTGCAATGTAGTAACCCTTTTGGACTCACAAGTGATTTCACAAAACTTTATAACATTGAAAATGAAAAATTATGCTTTTTTTCCCCCCAAAAAATTGTTTTAGCCACAAATTTTTCTCTTTCACAAGGATAACAGGTGAAAATGGGCAGCATATTTTGGAAAGCAATGTTTTCTGAGTAAGCTGATCCTAAATATGTGGTTGGTAACTACTATTTAGAAACACAGCAGGGCGCAGAAGGGAAGATGTGCTGTTTGACTTTTGGAGTGCAATAGATAGTGGACGCTATGTTGTATTTTCAGTACCCGCAAGGTGCCAAAACAGCAGAAACCATCCACAAGTTACCTTATTTTTGAATCTACACTGCTCAAGCAATTTATTTAGTGGCATAGTGACCTTTTTGATTTTCTCAAACGTTTATAACATTGGGATCAAAAAGGAAAAGTGTCATTGGAGAATGGACTCCACAATACGTAAAAGAAATTCTCTTAAATGTAGCAATAGCACATATGCAGTCAGAAACTATTCTTTCAACACACGGCAGGGCTCGGAAAGAAAGAAATGCTATTTGGCTTTGGAGTGCATTTTTTATATGGAATAGTTTGCAGATGTCACTTGCTTAGCCCTCAAGATTCCAGAACAGAAGAAAACCCTGTAAAGTGACCCCATTTTGGAAACTACACTCCTCAAGAAATTCATCTAGGGGTGCAGTTAGGATTTTGAACACATAAGATCATCGCAGAATTTTATAATGCTGGGTCTTGCAAATTAAAATTACATTTTTTCAGCAAAAATATTATTTTAGCTCCAAACTTTTCATCTTCACCAAGAACAATAGAAGAAAGTGAACCCCAACATTTTTAAAGCAATTTCTTTCAAATACGGCAATACCCAATATTTAGTCGGAAAATACTATTTATGCACATGGCAGGACTCAGAAAAGAGGAATGCTATATGGCTTATGGAGCACAAATTTAGAAGTAATAGTTTGTGGGTGCCACTTGCAGAGCCCTGAAGTGCCAGAACAGCAGAAAACCACCACAACTGACCCAATATTAGAAGCTATGCTCCTCCAAGAATTAATCTGGGGGGTGTAATGAGCATTTTTATCCCATAAGTGTTTCAATAATGTTTTTAACATTGTGATGTGTGAGAATGAAAAATTACATTGGTTACAATAATAAGTAGATTTAGATCAAACTGTTTAATCTTTACCATGGCTACAAAGAAAAAACATACCCCATAAATTATTATGCTATTTCTCCCAAGTACGTCAATACCCTATATGTGGTCATACACTTCTGTTTAGGCACATGGTAGGACTCAGAAGGGAAGGATCACCATTTGGTTTTCAGGGTACAGAGCTCCATGTAGTAGTTTGCGGACACCATTTGGAAAGACCCTAAGCTTCCAAAATAGCAGAAATACTCAAAACGTGACCCAAATTTGCAAATTACAATTTTTGACCACACTTGTGTTTTACAAAAATTAGTGTGCAATTGATGTTGCAGAGTGAATATTTAAAATTTGCCATTTTAGTGCCCAATACATTGTGCCCGGCTTGTGCTTCTGGAGATGAACCACATAAATTGTTGAAAGGGTTGTCCAGGACCTACCAATTGATGATTAATCTAAATATGACATTAGTAGGGGTCCGACATTTCTATAATCAACTGAAATTGCTCCGGCAGCTCCCTAAACTAAGGCTAGGTCTGCATGGCACTTTTGGACACTGTGGGGTGCATATGCTCTCGAGATATGTACCCATCAGTGTGCACTGTCAGGATGGATGCTGAAGCAGACATCCACCAAATGAACCTACTGTAAATAGACATGTACAACATGCTGTTGTTAGTTCCCAGTTAGTTCCCAGACTTTGACTTGAGGCAAGGTGCACTGACGCAGTGTGCATCTAGCCTAGGCGATGTATGGGCTGAATACAGCAGCCTAGTACATGGCTTGGTGGCAGCTGCCGAATACTGCAGTATATTCACTTTAATGGCAGGTATAGCGCAGTACTCATCTGTGGTCACTAAGCAATGTAGAGAGCTGCTGTGTTACACCTGTACATCGCATAGTTCCAGCCACTACCGGAGCAGTTTTCAGCTAATAGGTGAAAGTGTAGGTGTTGGACCCCTTCCAATCTCATATTGATGAACTATGCATGGGGAGGGTGCAGCTGTGCTGGGGGATAAAATGGCTAGAAGGTTGGAGGAGTGTTTAAACTAGGGATTGGGGGGGAGGGTATTCAATTTATAGGTGGGGAAGATAGTGCAGATAGTGACCTGGGCACAAATAAAGAAATTGGGGGTTAGAACAGTCAGTATAGTAAGAAGGAATAGAGGTACAGAGAGATAAATAAAATGCATGTACACTAATGCCAGAAGCCTCACCAACAAAATGGAGGAATTAGAATTAACTGTGTTGGAAAATAATTATGACATGGTGGGGATATCTGAGACATGGCTGGACGAGAGCCATGACTGGGCAGTTAATATACAGGGCTATAGTCTGTTCAGAAATGACCGTACAAACAAGCGAGGGAGGGTGTGTGTTTATATGTAAAATCATCCTTAAAACCCATCTTGCGGGAGAATATATGTGAATCTAATGAAAATGTAGAGTCCCTGTGGGTGGAGATAAGGGGAGGGGGAAAAAATAATAAATTACTGATAGGGGTTTGTTATAAGTCTCCAAAAATAATGGAAGCAGCGGAGAATATCCTCGTAAAGCAAATAGATGAAGCAGCGACTCAAGGAGAAGTCATTATTATGGGGGACTTCCACTACCCTGAAATACATTGGGGAACATAGTAACATAGTAACATAGTTTGTAAAGCCGAATAAAGACTTGCGTCCATCAAGTTCGACCTGTTAGTTCTGTAATTGCTAAAGTTGATCCAGAGGAGGGCAAAAACCTCAAATGATTTGGCCAATCTTCACCTGAGGAAACATTCCCTCCCGACTCTGAAACCAGTAGTCAGAATAAATCCCTGTATCAACCTACTATTTTATTTTATTTTTAAGTATATGCTGAAATCTGCCTGGTATCTAGAAATGCATCCAGTCCCCGCTTGAACTGGTGTAGTGAATCCGACATTACCGTCTCCTCACTCAGTGAATTCCATATTCTCACTGCTCTTACCGTAAAGAACCCCTTCCTATGCTGGTGCTGAAACCTTTTCTCTTCCAGTCTTAGTGAGTGCCCTCTTGTTACCGTAATATCCCTCCTTTTGAACAAATCCCGGGCAAGATCTCTATACTGTCCCCTAACATATTTGTACACATTTATTATGTCCCCCCTCAACCTTCTCTTTTCCAGGCTGAATAGTCCTAGTTTTGCCAACCTCTCTGGGTATTGCAGTCCCTCCATTCCCTTTATTAATTTTGTTGCCCTCCTTTGTACCTTTTCAAGCTCATTTATATCCTTTCTATATATTGGGGCCCATAACAGAGCACAGTATTCCAAGTGTGGTCTGACCAGTGCTTTGTACAGTGGAAGAACAATGTTCTCATCCTTTGCAGCTATACCTCTTCTGATACATCCCATTACCCTGTTTGCCCTTACAGCAGCGGCCTGACTTTGGGCACTCCAATTTAGTTTGCTATCAATCAAGATGCCCAAGTCCTTCTCCATCTCTGAATTCCCCAATGATTTCCCATTCAGTGAGTACTGGTGACTTCCATTTTTCCTTCCCATATGTATGACCTTACATTTCTCCTCGTTAAACCTCATTTGCCATTTAATGCTCCACCTACCCAGCTTATCCAAATCCCTCTGTAGGTCTGCACTGTCCTCTTTTGTATTAATTGTTTTACATAACTTTGTGTCATCTGCAAATATTGATATTTTACTATTTATCCCGTTGACTATGTCGTTAATAAAGATATTAAATAACATTGGGCCTAGTACAGACCCCTGTGGTACCCCACTAGTGACGCTTACCCAATCTGAGTATATTCCATTTATAACCACCCTCTGCCTTCTATCCTTTAGCCAGTTAGCTACCCACTTGCAGACATTTTCCCCCAGCCCCATCATTCTCATTTTGTATACCAACCTATTATGTGGCACGCTATCGAACGCTTTTGAGAAGTCGAGATACACGACATCCACTGGTTCCCCCTGATCTACTCGAGAGCTAACCTCCTCGTAGAAGTCAATCAGGTTTGTTTGGCAGGAGCGATTCCTCATTAATCCATGTTGGTTCGGGATTAAAAGAGCAAAAGAACAGATGTTAGTAAAACAAAATAGATTCTATCGGCCATCTTGTTGTGGTTTGCTGGCTTCTAGTCTTTTCCTCTGGTGCTGGGTTTCTTGGTCACGTGATCTCTGCACTCTTTATTACTCAGCACCTGGCTTCCATTCCCATCTGAACATCAGTGTTGTAACGCTCGTGGTCTGGCTAAGTAGCCTTGTTTAGTTCTTCTTGCTTTGGACTATTGTTATCCTGAGACTTCTTGTTCCACCAGTTTTGTTTCCTTTAATTTTCGTTTCTTCAACTAACTTTTCTGTTAGGAGGTCTCTTGCTTTTGCTCCCAGTCCTTAGAACTTTTAGGGACCCCTTTCCCCATCCTACAGGTCTTCGTTTGAGTTCAGTGCAGGAGGTTCGGTTTGGCTATTCATAAGGAATAGGGCACCCACCCCAGCGTAGGGTTAAGCTGAGTCTCAGTGCAGGGACAGCTTTTCCCTCCCATTCCTTAGTTCTAAGTTGCAGAACATAACAACAGAAACCTGTAGTTCAAGCAAAGGTAATAGGTTTTTTGACAACTATGAGAGACAATTACCTTTCACAACTGGTTCAGGACCCAACAAGAAGGGGGGCACTGCTAGACCTAATATTAACCAACAAGCCAGACCGCATATCAAATATACAAGTTGGCGGTCACTTGGCTAATAGTGATCACAAAATAATAAGTTTTCATGTATCCTTTAATAAGATGTATAGTAGAGGGGTTACAAGGGCACTAAACTTCAGGAAGGCAAATTTCCAACGGTTAAGAGATGATCTTAGTGCAATAAACTAGGACGATATCCTGAGACATAAAATTACGCAAAGCAAATGGGAGACATTTATTAGCATCCTGAATAGGACCTGTGCACAATATATACCCTATGGGAATAAACATGCTAGAAATAGGAGAAAACCACTATGGCTAAATAGAGCTGTAAGGGGCGCAATAAGTAACAAAAAGAAAGCATTTAGAGAACTAAAGCAAGTAGGTAGTGATTAGGCATTAAATAAATACAGAAAATTAAATAAATTCTGTAAGAACCAAATCAAGGCAGCAAAGATTGAGACAGAGAGACTCATTGCCAGAGAAAGTAAAATAAACCCAAAATATTCTTTAACTACATAAATAGTAAAAAACTAAAAAATGATAGTGTTGGCCCCCTTAAAAATAGTCTGGGTGAAATGGTGGATGAGGATGAGGAAAAAGCCAATATGCTAAATGATTTTTTTTCAACTGTATTTACACAAGAAAATCGCATGACAGAAAACATGATTAGTGATGACAAAAATTCTCCATTAAATGTCACTTGCTTAACCCAGCAGGAACAGGGTCTGTACCACAGGACTGGCGTATAGCAAATGTGGGGCAAATATTCAAAAAGGGGACAAAAAACGAACTTGGAAATTATAGGCCAGTAAGCTTAACCTCTACTGTGGGTAAAATCCTGGAGGGTTTCCTAAGAGATGCTATACTAGAGTATCTGAAGAAGAATAACCTCATGATCCAATAGCAACATTGGTTTACGAGGGACCGTTCCTGTCAAACTAATTTGAACAGCTTTTATGAGCAGGCAAGTTCTGCACTGGACCAAGGAAATGCAGTGGATGTTGTGTATATGGACTTTTCAAAAGCTTTTGATATGGTTCCACACAAAAGGTTGATACATAAAATGAGAACAATGGGGATAGGGGAAAATATATGTATGTGGGTTAAGAATTTGCTTAGCGATAGGAAACAAAGGGTGGTTATTAATGGAAAACACTCAGACTGGGTCTCAGTTAACAGTTGGGTACCACAGGGTATTGGGCTTGCTTCTTTTTAACATATTTATTAATGACCTTGTAGGGTGCATACAGAGTAATATTTCAATATTTGCAGATGACACTAAACTCTGCAGGGTAATCAATACAGAGGAGGACAATTTTATATTACAGGAGGATCTATGTAAACTAGAAGCTTGGGCTGATAAATGGCAAATGAGCTTTAATGGGGATAAATGTAAGGTAATGCACTTGGGCAGAGGAAATAAAATGTATAATTATATGCTTAATTGTAAAACACTGGGCAAAACTGTAACTGAAAAAGACCTGGGTGTATTTGTGGACAACAAGCTCACGTTTAGTGGCCAGTGTCAGGCAGCTGCTGCAAAGGCAAATAAAATAATGGGATGCATTAAAAGAGGCATAGATGCTCATGAGGAGAACATAATTTTACCTCTATATAAGTCATTAGTGCGACCACACTTAGAATACTGTGTACAGTTCTGGTCTCCGGTGTATAAAAAATACATAGCTGAACTAGAGCGGGTGCAGAGAAGAGCGACCAAGGTTATTAGAGGACTGGGGGGTCTGCAATACCAAGACAGGTTATTACACTTGGGGTTATTTACTTTGGAAAAAGAAGGCTTAGTGGTGATCTTATTACTATGTACAAGTATATGAAGGGACAGTACAAAGACCTTTCTACTGATCTTTTTACTCAGAGGCCTGAGACGGGGACAAGGGGGCATCTTCTATGTCTGGAGGAAAGAGGGTTTAATCATAATCACAGACGCAGATTCTTTACTGTAAGTACAGTGTGACTATGGAACTCTTTGCTGCATGATGTTGTAATAAGTGATTCACTACTAAAATTTAAGAAGGCCATGGATGCCTTTCTTGAAAAGTACAATATTACAGGTTATATATACTAGATTCCTTGATAGGGCGTTGATCCAGAGAACTAGTCTGATTGTGGTATGGAGTCGGGAAGGAATTTTTTTCCCCAATGTGGAGTTCAGTGTTTGCCACATGGGTTTTTTTTTGCCTTCCTCTGGATCAAAATGTTAGGTTATGGGTTGAACTAGATGGACTTAGTCTTCCTTCAACCTTAAAAAAACTATGTTACTATGTAAGCTGATAGGTCATCAATGTTTAGATCTGGAGAGCCATATTGATTAACTATCAAACTGATAGGTGATCAATAGTGTTGAGCGAGTATGTTCTATTAACCCTTTCGCCGAGTATGCTGGGGCCGAGCTCCGAGTATTTACAGCTGCTCGGTGATATTGCTGAGTCACTCCCGTGTGCATGATTTGCAACTGTTTGACAGTTTTATTACACGTGAGGAATGTCTATTTCTTACACATTCCTCACATGTAATAAAGCTGTCAAACAGTTGCAAATCATGCACACGGGAGCGATTCAACCATATCACCGAGCAGCTGTAAATACTCGAAGCTCGGCCCGAGCATACTCGAACAGAACATACTCGCTCACCCCTAGTGATCAATAATTAGATCCGGAGAGCCCCTTTAAGTGCACTCACCCATCTGCAGCAATGCTATATGACTCGCCCCCTGGGACCGGACTTCAGGGCAATGCTGGGAGTAGTAGTGGCGACCCGGTCCAGTGGCTCAGGGTGGTCAGACCAGTGGCAGTCTTTTATATGTTTTAGGTAATGTCCGACTACTCCACCCGTGGATTGCGGCTATTATGAACCGCCGCTGCAAGGCAGTCCACTGAGGCTGATGGTGTGTGCAGCTGAGATAGTATAACTCCCCACGGGAAGAGTGTAGCCTCATGGCAGTGAGCGTAGATGGTGGGGATTGTAGTGCAGGGCATCCCAGCACCGGTAGTGCTGGCGCGGCAAGAAATGCAAAGAAAACGTGTTGCAGTCCAGGGTCTTTTACTCACAGTTCGTATAGTCCAAGTCACTTCTGCAGGGAATGACTGCCCAAGCCATGCTGCGTCCACCAGGTGAGGGGCTCGGTCAACCCCCAGGCAATTCAGGAGTATGGCACAGGACTCCCTTCTATCCTTCCTCTGGCTCGTGCCCCACCAGTGACCAAACTTTTGTCCAGCTGCCGCGGATCTATGCGGGTAAACGCGGGCCCCGTTTCCCGCTATCCTATATGGTGCCTTCCTAGCCGGTTTAGCAGGGGGTTGCACCAGCAAATGATCACGACCTCCGGTTCTTGGCTGAGGGATAATTTACCTCCACCAATTTGGGATCCGGTACCCTTTTCTGCCTGACCCTTCACCTGTTATCTCGTGGGTTCTTAGGGTCCTTTCTTCCTTCTTGTTTCTGAGCCCTTCTGTTTCTCTGGCACTTCTCCTCCTTTCCTGTTCCTTCTTCTCCTCCTTCCTCGGCCTCTTCTCTAGGCCTACTTCTCCTTCTCCTCCCAGGCTACGGCCTTCACCCTAGGCCTGCCTTTGAGCAGAGCTCCTACAGAGCCTCCGCTCCCTGTCTTCTCCTCTCACTCTGAACTGCTCTTCTCTGAACTAAGATGGTGCCCACCTTTTATACCTCCCCTCTGAGTGTGAGCTCTGGTGACCAGCACCCAATGAGCTCCTTCCTATTCTACAGAAACCATCCCCTTCTGCTCCTACATCACTGGGTTTTCCTCCCGCCTCCCCACTCCAGCCAGGGACATGGTCTGTCGTGCCTGCATTACTATATAAATGGGAGCACCGTTGAGCTGTCCCCCGGAAATGCGGTGTGTGTGATGCATGCAGCTAACTGAGCCCTGGTCCATACTCCATCCTTACCCGGGAGTGGAATATCACACCTCTGGCAGAGGTGCAATACCCCTGTAGCGGCCGAACCCTCGGGGCGCTGCATATACATGTTGACGTTAAGTGTGGTTTGGGCTTTGCGCTGAAATGGGGATCATTTGGCTTTCTTTTCCAGCGCCTTTGACCTACTAGTAACAAAAAAAACTTGATTTTTTTATTGAAAGACAAAAGATTTGAGTTTTTTTTTATGGATGTGTTTTTATTGCTGACATTTGAGGATACATAACTTTTTTTAATCACTTTTTAGTATGATTTTTGGGAAACAGAATGAACAAATAAAAAGCAATTCAGGAATTGTCTTCAATTTTTTTGCACGATTTTATGCCTCTTCACCATGATTAAACGTGATAAGGCTACTTTACTCTTTGGGTCAGTATGATTTCAGTGATGGCAGGGTTATATAGTATTTTTATTTTTATAATTAGCAATTTTTCCACGCTAAAAACACAGATTTCCACAAGTATCTGTTATTGCATCGTCATAGTCTGAGAGCTATAACTATTTTATTTTTCCTCTGAAAACGTGTTTCCATTTTTTTAATACTTCCTCTTATTGTTTCATATTTTTACAAAATCTACCTTTTTCTTAGTAAGTTCTAGAAAGAAAAAAAATGTATATATATATATATATATATTGTGTAGGAGACAATCTTGTAACTTTCCCAGATCAGCTTTGTCTATAACTGGTTAATACAGCCCTAAAACTTTACTTGTAATTTTCTGAACACACAGAGAAGACATCTGCTTGTCACATGATGAAACTGTAATAAAAATACTTTGTTTTTAATTCAGTTTGATTGGAGAATCACACGAAAGGTCACAACTTCATGTTGGCTCCATTGAAAATCCCATTGATGCGTAGAAAAAAAGACTTTCTCTAGTAATTTGTTATTTCGCCTGTTTAAAGTTTTGCCAATTTCTCGAAGATGAAAAAGATCTGAGAGGACATATACATGTGTATGGTTGAACAGATTACAAAACATTACATACTTAAAGAGTGTTTGTTCATTCTATTATATCTGGATACACATGAGTTAATGAGTTAAAGTACAATTATTGGCAAATATCCATAGACTGATTTATATTAGGTCACATTCAGGCAACAGTGTTGTGCTTGTACTTTCCGCTCTAAAAAATCAGAGCATGTCTTATTCTGATCTGCTTTCGTGGATTGGAAGCTTCCAGTCAAAATATGAGGAGCACATGGAAGTCACATGCTTAACATATACATTTTCTACTGGATACCGTTGAATAGAATAGTGTAGTCTTTTATCCTGTATTATACCTTTTTTCTTGTGCTGTATATAATGTGTCCCGGCCAGGGCCGCCATCAAGGCATCACTGCCATTACTATTGTTTGGGGCCCTGTGAGCAGAAGTAAAGAGGGGGGACCAGGACCCAGTCCCCAGGGTATAATAAAACATTGTGTGCCTCTGGCGCAGGGATCCTTCCAGGATCTCTATAGCACAACCGTGCAGCTCCAAAGGGAGTCCCTTTGCGTCTTCTATGACACGTTGGTAACTGCACTTACACGAAAGACGTCACCACGTACGCGGCGGCATGTACGTGCGCCACTCACCAGGATACAGGCGGAGCTGCACCTGCAGGGGGTTGTATGAGAGATAAGTATGAAAAACTATTTTTTTTAATAAAAAATGTTGATGAATTGAGGATGTGGGATGGGGGACAGTAAATTATGATGTATTGAGATGAGGGAGCGCAAATAATGATAAATTGGGGGTGAGGGACAGCAAATGATGAATTAAGGGTCAGGAATGGGTGAATAATGATGAATGGAGGGTGGGATACAGTAAATGATCATGAATTGAGAGGGATGGGGAG
The DNA here is from genome assembly GCF_046119375.1 of Phyllobates terribilis. Lineage (NCBI taxonomy): Eukaryota > Metazoa > Chordata > Amphibia > Anura > Dendrobatidae > Phyllobates > Phyllobates terribilis. The sequence goes on from NW_027362762.1 coordinate 745,294,081, forward strand.
AGCAAATGATCCTGTATTGAGGATGAGTGAGACCAAATGATGATGAATTGAGGGTGGAGGTGGGAGAGAGAGAGGACATGACATAATGAATTGGGGTGAGGAGGGGCATGTAAATATAATGAATTCCAGGTGCCTTCTGGGAAAAGCGAAGAGTCTCCTTCAGCTAGAAGATCGTTGGGTACAGCCGGGACCAGCTGCTTGGAAAGCATCGCCAAACCGGAGATTGAAGCTTGAAGAGGACAATTTGCATATTCCAGGTGTCTTCTGGGAAAAGCGAAGAGTCTCCTTCAGCTAGAAGATCGTTGGGTACAGCCGGGACCAGCTGCTTGGAAAGCATCGCCAAACCGCGCGCCTGACGGCGCACAAATTTGTTTCATTTGTTTATCCTAGGGTATCACAAGAAAGAAGACAGACATCAAGTCAGCAGGGACAAGGAGCAGGATGGCAGATGTGACAACCTACATGGTGAGCTGCAACATGTGCTACATGTTCACAGATCGACCAGAAGCTGAAACCAACTTCACCTGCCAGAAGTGTAGACTACTGGCTCTTTTAGAAGAAAAGGTGCAGGGACTGGAAGAAAGAATTGCGACATTAAAACTCATCAAGGAAAATGAAGACTTCCTGGACAGAACAGAAGCGTCACTACTGGTCACGGAAAGTGAAGGAAGCGTCAGAGAACCTCCAGAGGCAGACAAGTGGAGGCAAGTGACCAAAAGAAGCAAGAAGACCATGGAGACACCACCAACCACACAACTGAGAAACAGATTCCAAGGACTTGTGGAGGACGAAGATGGCACACCTAAGGATGAGGAACTACCAGCAAGCAAAAAAGTAAAGAGTACCCAGAAACACCCAGAAGCGACAAGAAAAAGGACAGCCAAGAAGGGAAGAAGAGTGGTGGTGGTGGGAGACTCACTACTGAGAGGAACAGAAGCAGCTATCTGCAGACCGGACATAACCGCAAGAGTAGTATGCTGCCTCCCAGGGGCGAAGATCAAGGATGTTACCGATAGGATACAGAAGCTCATCAGTTCCAAGGATGTCCACCCATTTCTTCTGATACATGTTGGCACCAATGACACGGCAAAGAAGGACCTACCGACAATCTGCAAGGACTTTGAAGCACTGGGGAAGAAAGTAAACTGGATGCGCAGGTAGTTTTTTCTTCTATCCTTCCAGTAGACGGGCATGGCCTCAGGAGATGGAACAGGATCCTTGATGTGAACAACTGGCTGAGACGATGGTGCAGACAACAAGGATTTGGATTCCTGGACCACGGTGTGAATTACCTCTATGACGGACTCCTTGCCAGAGACGGACTACACCTCAACAAACCTGGGAAACACACATTCGCCAGGAGACTCGCAACACTCATCAGGAGGGCGTTAAACTAGAAGAAGAGGGGATGGGAAGAAAAACGCCGGACACGAATATGAAACCAGAGAACATACTAATGAAAGATATGAAGTGCGACAAAGAAGGTCCAAGACAAGATACTTGGAAGGAAGGTAAGAAAATTTCTAATACAATCCACAGGGAGAAGATTGGAACAAAACAAAATCGTGTAAACTGCGTGCTAGCAAATGCCAGGAGCCTGACAAACAAGATGGATGAACTGGAAGTAGAAATATCTACAGGTAACTATGACATAGTGGGAATAACCGAGACATGGTTAGATGAAAGCTAACTTACAGGGTTACAGTCTGTTTAGAAGGGATCGAAGAAGTCGGAAAGGGGGTGGAGTCTGTCTATATGTAAAGATGTGTCTAAAGCCTACAATACGGGAGGATGTATGGGAGGGAAATGAGGAGCTCGAGTCCTTATGGGTGGAGATACATGGGGCAAAAAACAATAATAAAATTATCATAGGAGTCTGTTATAAAGCACCAAATATAGCAGAAGCCACGGAAAGTCTATTAATGAGACAAATAGACGAAGTAGCAAAAAATAATGAGGTGATTATTATGGGGGACTTCAACTACCCCGATATAGACTGGGAAACCGAAAGCTGTAGATCTCAGAAAGGAAACAGGTTTCTGTCAATTATCAAAGACAATTATTTGTCACAACTTGTGCAGGAACCAACTAGAGGGACGGCCCTTTTAGACTTAATATTAACTAACAGGCCAGACAGAATAACTGAGGTGCAGGTCGGGGGGCACCTGGGAAATAGTGACCACAACATTATACAATTCCACATGTGCTTCAGTAGGGTGCCCAGCAGGGAGTCACAAAAACACTGAACTTCAGGAGGGCAAAGTTTCATCAGCTAAGAGATGCCCTTCACCTTATAGACTGGGGTAGTATCTTCAGTAATAGGAGCACGGATAGAAAATGGGAAATTTTCAAAACAGTCCTACATAGTCACTGTAGAAGGTACATACCTTATGGGAATAAAAGGGCTAGGAATAGGAGGAAGCCAATGTGGCTAAATAAGGAACTCAAGAGGGCAATGAAAAACAAAAAAAGGGCTTTCGGTAAACTTAAACAAGAAGGCAGCGAGGAAGCGCTAATATCTTATAGAGAAAAAAACAAAATCTGTATGAAACAAATAAGAATAGCAAAAGAGGAGACAGAGAGACTAATTGCCAAGTAAAGTAAAACGAATCCCAAACTGTTCTTTAACTATATAAACAGTAAAGGGATTAAAACTGATGGAGTTGGCCCATTGAAAAATAACCTGGGTAAAATCATAGAGGGCGATGAGGGTAAAGCAAACCTACTCAATAGCTTCTTCTCCACTGTTTTCACAAAAGAAAACAATTTATCGGAGGAAATGCAGAGTGATAAAGTAAACCCTCCGCTAAATATCACCCACCTAACCCAGGAGGAAGTTCAGAAACGCCTAAATAATATCAAAATAGACAAGTCACCAGGCCCAGATGGCATACACCCCCGGGTACTAAAAGAATTAAGTAATGTGATAGACAGACCGCTGTATCTTATATTCAAGCACTCTTTTTGGACAGGGACTGTCCCACTAGACTGGCGCCAAGCAAATGTGGTACCAATATTCAAAAAGGGGTCTAAAAGTGACCCTGGGAACTATAGACCAGCCAGCTTAACGTCTGTTGTGGGTAAATTGTTTGAAGGATTTCTTAGAGATGCTATTGTAGAATATCTTAATGATAATAACTGTCTAACTCCATATCAACATGGATTCATGAGGGATCGCTCCTGCCAAACAAACCTAATCGCCTTCTACGAGGAGGTGAGCTCACAGCTGGATCGGGGAGAGTCAGTCTATGTTGTATACCTTGACTTCTCCAAAGCGTTTGATACCGTGCCACACAAAAGGTTGGTATATAAAGTGAGAATGCTTGGCCTGGGGGATAATGTGTGCAAGTGGGTAAATAGCTGGCTGAGTGATAGAAAGCAGAGGGTGGTTATCAATGGAGTAAGCTCAGGGGGTGTCAGGGTTACTAGCGGGATCTAGTGGAAGGGTTGCATAGTAAAATAGCAATATTTGCAGATGATACTAAACTTTGTAAAGTAGTTAATACAGATGAGGATAGGGCACAGCTGCAGGAAGATTTAGATAAATTGGGAAGTTGGGCCAAAAAGTGGCAAATGGGGTTCAATGCCGATAAATGTAAGGTCATGCACATGGGAAAGAAAAACAGCAGTCACCCATACATATTAAATGGGAAACCATTGGGGAAATCTGACATGGAAAAGGACCTGGGCGTCTTGGTTAATAGCAAATTAAATTGGAGTGCCCAGTGTCAGGCAGCAGCTGCAAAGGCAAATAGAGTCATGGCATGCATCAGAAGAGGAATAGGGGCATATGATGAGAACATTGTTCTTCCTCTGTATAAAGCGCTGGTAAGGCCGCACTTAGAATATTGTGCACAGTTCTGGGCTCCGGTGCTCAGGAAAGACATATTGGAGCTAGAGAGGGTACAAAGGAGGGCGACTAAGGTAATAAAGGGAATGGAAGGACTAGAATACCCAGAGAGGTTGTCAAAATTAGGCCTATTTACGTTGGAAAAGAGAAGGCTTAGGGGAGACCTCATAAACATGTATAAATACATCAGGGGGCAGTACAGAGATCTCTCCCATGACCTGTTTACACCAAGGATGGTGACAAAGACGAGGGGGCACACTATGCGTCTGGAGGAAAGGAGGTTCCTGCACCAGCATAGAAGGGGATTCTTTACGGTCAGAGCCGTGAGACTCTGGAACTCTCTGGGAGAGGAAGTGGTGATGTCCAACTCACTTTATGAGTTCAAGAGAGGCCTGGACGCCTTTCTTGAGAACAATAAAATTACATCTTATGCTTAGTGATAGTTAATTAATCCAGGGATTTAATCTGAGTGCCAGATTGGTGTCGGGAAGTGAATTTTTCCTCAATGATGTAAATTGGCCTATACCGCATGTTTTTTTTTTTGCCTTCCCCTGGATCAACGCTGCGGAATAGCTGCAGTGCACAAGAAATAGGCTGAACTGGATGGACGCTTGTCTTTTTTCAGCCTTATAAACTATGTAACTATGTAAGGTGCAGAGTGGGGGGCGTTGAGGATACAGGAGTATGACTGGTAATGAATTTGGGGGAAAGAGTACAGGTGATAATTAATTTATATACTTATTGGGTGGGAAAAGTGGCTATTTATAGCTAGTGGGGGCACCGTGGTAGATTACAATTTATATTTGGAATGGTGGTTTGCTTAATAGCTAATTATATATTAATGGTGGGTGCACATCTGTATTCAGCTATGTAGTGTAAAAATTTGGGAAAAAGTGGGGAATGTGCTCTGGAAGCAGTGCTCTAGATAACTGTTATTTTATGCAGAGATGAGACCTGGCTGGAAGAAGTGATGGAGATCTGAGCTGGATGAAGAAGAAAAGCGAAGATGAAGGACTTCAACTAGAGACTAGAGATGAGCGAACATTTCAATATTCGGTTTGGAAATGCTTGCCGAATATTTAGACATTCGCCAAATTTATTTGTCGAACATTGCCCAACGCCATAGGATTCAATAGGGGGACAAAAAAAAAAGCATATACAACACCTTCAAACAGGCCCAAAAGCTGTCAAAACACATAAAATAAGGGGTAGACACCAGGAAAGTGCCATCAATTGACCCAGAGTACAAGTACTATAATTATTAGTGTTGAGCGAGCATGCTCGACACTGCTTGGTACTCGCCCAGAGCATCTCACTACTCGGGATGTTCGGCGAGCACTGAGCATTTCCGGGCTACTCGAGCGAGAGCTCGGATCTCCGCCCTTGCACGTTTGGCGCTCTTTACAGAGCCAATGAACATGCAGAGATTGCCAGCCAGTTACTTTAATGCCGTAGCCATGTTGTTTGTGGGCATTACAGTGATTGGCTGGCCACCTTGGACACAGTAGCTCCGGATCAGACAGTGTAGGGACAGCGCTGCTGATTTAGGGAGAAATATATCCTGCGAAATAGGTAGTGTAGGATGTCTAAAGCATGCCAAATCAAACAAACAGTCCATCTCAGGACTAATATCCATCCCAGATATCAGGCAGGCAGGCAGGCTGTATAGGAGACGCAGTGGTTATACCAACAAGCACTGCATTCCTGTGTGCTCCTGCTGGTCAAATTGCTAGACTTATCCCCCGGTCTCAGGGGCCAGGAAAAATCCTTTTTTTTTCATCTAAATCCTGTATTTTCTTTTTTTCCCTCAGTCAGACTGTACAAATACGCGTCTTATTAACCTTTTGGTATTTCCCCCCCCCAAAAAAAATTGAGTGTGTCTGTGACTGTTCAGACACCAATGTATCTGTATAAAAGAGTCTGGTGTAGACCAGATAACTAGAACTGTGGTTTTGCAGTTCCACGGTTCAAATCTCTGTATTATCAAGCTTTTGGCCGTTTTTCCATAAAAAAAAACAGTAATAGTGTCTCGCTGACTGTTCAGACACAAATATATCTGTTTAAAAGATTCTGGTATAGGCCAGATAACTAGAACTGTGGTTTTCCTCTTCCACAGTTCTAATCTCCTTTTTGTTACCCTTTTTCCATTGATAGTGCGAGTGTAAGCTATTTTACTTCATTTACAATGGGCAAGGCGCCTGGCAAGGGACGTGGAACTGGACGTTATGGTGATGGTGCGTGTAGAGGACGGGGCCGTGGCCAAGATGAAAATTTGCCACAACCAACAGCCACATCTTCTCGCTCCCACTTCTTGACCGAATTACTAGGGAAGCACACTAAAACACCAGTATTGCGAACTGATCAGTGTGAACAGGTTATTAATTGGATAGCAGATAATATTTCCAGTTACCTGGGCACCACCTCCGGTCTGTCTTCCACACGGTCAAGTTTTAGTCGACGTGAGTCTTGACCGCATACTCCTCCTCACCCTGATGCTCCTTCCTCCCACCATGCCGAGTGTCGTCAGACAGCAACTGATCCCACACTTGGACACTCTGAAGAGCTGTTCACTGGTCCATTTCCATATTTGTGTCCCTCGCCTGCTCCGCTTGAAGTGGTGGAAGAGGAGATCCCATGTAGCGATGCCCAAATATTTGAACAGCCATGGCCACAGGAAGTCAATGCTGGCAATTGTCACAAGAGGTGGACGATGACGAGACACAATTGCAACGAAGTGAGGAGGAGGATCGTGGTGCGCAAGTGGAAGAGGAGGAGGTGGTGGATGATCTAGTAACTGACCCAACGGGGCAGGAGGACACACAGAGCGAGGCCAGCAGCACACAGGGTGAGGGAGACAGAGTACCCCAACAGGCAGGAAGAAGCAGTGTGGTGGCTGCACACAGAAGACGGGCAACAGTTCCCTGTAACACCAACACGAGGGACGTGTTGGCCATTTGTACCACCTGCCATGCCAGCATCAGCAGGGGTGACTAAACTACCAGCCTGACCACCACCAGCATGATCAGGCACATGTCAGCAAAGCACTCGACTTTGAGGGGCGAACCCGAGGGTCCACGACCAGTGTCAGCGGGTGTCACCACTGCTTCTTCCGCTGTTGTGAGTGTAAGAGAACTCCCTGCTGTGCGTGCAAGGCAATCCCCTGTCCATACTGCATGCAAAGATGCCCCATCCTCTCAGACTTCACTTGTTATGTCATTTTCTCAAGAAACAGCATCAACGTCCACGTCCACGTCCCACCGCAGCGTTCAATTGTCCATATCCCAGATCTTTGAACGAAAGCGGAAATTCGCAGCCAACACCCCACAGGCCACAGTCCTAAATTCACACATTTCACGATCGCTTGCCTTGGAAATGCAGTCTTTTAGGCTGGTGGAGACGGAATCCTTCTGCAACCTTATGGCGGTGGCCGTCCCTCGATACTCGGTCCCCAGCCGACACTATTTTGCCCGGTGTGCCATCCCCGCACTACACAAGCATGTGCTCCAAAACAACTGCCGTGCCCTCAACAACGCAGTTACTGGGAGAGTCCACCTGACAACAGACACGTGGACAAGTGCTTGTGGCCAGGGACGGTACATCTCCCTGACGGCACACTGGGTAAACATAGTGGAAGCTGGGACCCAGTCGGACCTTGGGACGGAACACATCCTCCCTACACCGAGGATTGCGGGCCGTATGTCAGTCAGAGTTGCCCCCACAGTGTACAGCTCTGGCGCATCATCCTCCTCCTCCTAATGTTCAGCCTCCATCTCAGATATCACCACATCAGTTACAAGCTGGAAGCACTGCAGTGCTGCCTCAGCCAAGCGACAACAGGCTGTGCTGAAACTCATAAGCTTAGGTGATAAACCTCACACTGCTTGTGAGTTGTGGACAGCTGAGAAAGAGCAGGCAGATCTGTGGCTGAGACCGCTGAACCTACATCCACGCATGATCGTGTGTGACAATGGCCTTAACCTGGTGGCGGCTCTGAGGCGAGGCGAGATCACAAACGTACCATGCCTGGCTCATGTGCTTAACCTCGTGGTTCAGCAGTTTCTTAAATCGTACCCCGCGTTGCCAAATCTGCTCATCAAAGTACGCCGCCTGTCAGTTCATTTTCGCAAGTCGGCTACAGCTTCCGCCGCCCTTGCTGTGTTGCAGCAGCGTTTGCAGCTTTCGGCACACCGACTGGTGTGTGATGTCCCCACACGTTGGAACTCTACCCTCCACATGTTGCAAAGGATTTGTGAGCAGAAGAGAGCAGTTGTGGCGTACCAGCTGCAACAAGGCCTTCGATATTAAGGTCAGACTCCACACATAAGACCTCAGGAGTGGACCTGGATGTCTGACATATGTACCATCCTGACAAACTTTGAGAAGTCCACCAAGCTGGTGAGTGGCGATGACGCCATCATTAGCATCAGCATCCCACTTGTCTGTCTTTTGCAACGCTCTCTGCAGAGAATTAAAGAGGAGGCATTGCAGCCAGAGTATGATGAGATGGATCAAGAAGTCATAGCGGGCGATTACACAAAGCCCAGCCTCATCTCATCCCAACGTGCATTGGGGGACAATGAGGGAGAGGAGGAAGAGGAGGAGGAGGAAGAACAGGAGCTGGTATCATGCTGGTATCAACTCCAATCCAGCAGAGGCAGGGGAACACTGTCAACATTCTGGGACAGTTTTCTGAGACCCGCCCAGCTTACAGGCCCTGAGGCACGGGGTACTCTCACAAGGAGTGGAAAGTTTCAAAAGATGGTGAGGGAGTACCTTGCCGACCGTACCAGCGTCCTCCGTGATTCCTCTGTGCCTTTTAATTATTGGGTATCCAAGCTGGACACTTGGAATGAACTCGCTCTGTACGCTTTGGAGGTCCTGGCCTGTCCTACCGCTAGTGTGTTATCGGAGCGTGTTTTTAGTGCCGCTGGGGGAATTATAACTGATAAGCGCAGTCGCCTGTCAACTGACAATGCTGACAAGCTGACCCTTATCAAAATGAACAAGGGATGGATTGGGCCAGACTTCTCATCACCACCAAATGACAGCAGAGTAACAAAGTCAAATCCACTGTGTTATTTCGGGAGATGTATTCCCATGCACCGCTTCACACCCACACATGGGTATACGCTCATTTCAGCTGTATTTTGCTCTTCTCCCCAGCCTCCACCACCACGATAACACCAGGGTGACCGTGGTCTGTGTTGCCAGCATTGCAAGTTCCTCCGTCCTAATTTTTGGCAGCTTTTGCTTGGAAGGCATAGGCAAAGACTATGGGAAACCCACTCCCCAATAATGGGAATAATGTTTTTAATATGCTGTACTGCATGGCTCTTGTTTGCCAGCATTGCAAGTTCCTCCGTCCTAATTTTTGGCAGCTTTTGCTTGGAAGGCATAGGCAAAGACTATGGGAGACCCACTCCCCAATAATGGGAATAATGTTTTTAATATGCTGTACTGCATGGCTCTTGTAAGGGGCATGAAAACCATCTTGTTAAGCTACTGTGACCTCCACCACTCTTCCAAGGGGCATTAAAACTGTCTTGTTAAACCACTCTGAGCTTCACAGCTCTTCCAAGGGCATTAAAACCGTCTTGTTAAGCTACTGTGACCTCCACCACTCTTCCAAGGGTCATTAAAACTGTCTTGTTAAGCTACTGTGACCTCCACCTCTCTTCTAAGGGGCATTCATATTGTCTTTTTATTCCACTGCGACCTCCACCACTCTTCCAGGGGGCATTAAAACCATCTTGTTAAGCTACTGTGACCTCCACCACTCTTCCAAGGGGCATTAAAACCGTCTTGCTAAACCACTCTGAACTCCACAGCTCTTCCAAGGGGCATTAAAACCATCTTGTTAAGCTACTGTGACCTCCACCACTCTTCCAAGGGGCATTGATATTGTCTTTTTATTCCACTGCAACCTCCACATCTCTTCCAAGGGGCATTAAAACCGTCTTGTTAAGCTACTGTGACCTCCAACACTCTTCCAAGGGGAATTGATTTTGTCTTTTTATTCCACTGTGACCTCCACCACTCTTCCAAGGGGCATTAAAACCATCTTGTTAAGCTACTGTGACCTCCACCACTCTTCCAAGGGGCATTAAAACCATCTTGTTAAGCTACTGTGACCTCCACCACTCTTCCAAGGGGCATTGATATTGTCTTTTTATTCCACTGCGACCTCCACCACTCTTCCAAGGGGCATTAAAACCGTCTTGTTAAGCTACTGTGACCTCCACCACTCTTCCAAGGGGCATTAAAACCGTCTTGTTAAACCACTCTGAACTCCACAGCTCTTCCAAGGGGCATTAAAACCATCTTGTTAAGCTACTGTGACCTCCACCACTCTTCCAAGGGGCATTAAAACTGTCTTGTTAAGCTACTGTGACATCCACCACTCTTCCAAGGGGCATTAAAACCTTCTTGTTAAGCTACTGTGATCTCCACCACTCTTCCACGGGGCATTAAAACTGTCTTGTTAAGCTACTGTGACCTCCACATCTCTTCCAAGGGGCATTAAAAGCGTCTTGTTAAACCACTCTGAACTCCACAGCTCTTCCAAGGGGCATTGAAACGTTGTTTTTAATTAACTGTAACCTCCATGACTCTTCCAACGGGCATTGCATTTCGTCCTAATTTTAGTCAGCTTTTGCTTTTCAATGCATAGGCGAACACTAAGGGAGACCCACTCCCCAATAATGGGTAGAAGGTTTTTAGTACACTGTAATCCACGTCTGTTTCAAGGGACATTGCAGTTCCTCATAGTTTTTGGAAAGCCTTCCCTTCACTGCTTAGGCCAACAGTGTACAGGAGACCCAGTTGCTATAAATGGAAAAAACGGTTTAGTTAAGGCCCTCTGACCTCCATGTCACTTCCAAGGGGCATTGGAGTGCCTCGAAATTTTTGGTAGGCATTGCACTCACTGTATGCCCTATAACTGTGTAGTCGAACCGCTCCTTTTGGTACAGAAACATATCCTACAAGACATGTGTGATTGACTGGCCTGATATTGATGTGAATGGTCCCTGTTCCTCCTGCTCTTTCTCCTTTGCCACCACCTCATCCATCATTCATCACCTGAAGCTTTGTTTTAACGGGAGTCATAGAACTGAGATAGTAGCAGGAAAACATCCAGCAATCCTCGGAGGAGGTAGGATATGTGCCAAAACGCTGACCACCTCAGGCCTAGCCGCTACATGCGCTTGCATTCCAAGGAACAGAAAGCCAAGGAGATGGATGGCCTCATGATCATGAATAATTTACTCATTGTGTAGGAGGCCGGCCACTGCTGCTGTCTACCTTCTGAACTTTGTGTTGAAGCCTGATTGTCCCAGGACCCGCAATCCTCTATGTCTGGAGGACGTGTTGCATCCCAGTGTCCAACTGTGTCCCGGCTTCCATAATATTAACCCAGTGTGACGACGTCAGTCAGATGGACCATCCCTGGCCACATTCACTGGTCCACGTGTTTGTTGTTAGGTTGTCCTTCAAATAGGGGAGGCTGCGGACCGTTTATGGACACCCGGCCGCCCCCTGGCGGCTGGGGACTAAGCATGGACACCCGGCCGCCGGGGACTGAGTATGGATACCAGGCCGCCGACGCAGTCATGACGTCGTGGTGGCCAGATTCCGCCTCCACATGCCTAAAAGGCCCAATTTCAAGTACAAGCAAGCAAGCAGTATGGTATTGCAGCCTGGGGGTGGGTGGGTGGCAGGCTGCATACTTGCGCTTGCATTGCAAGGAATGGGGGAGGTACAATTGAACACTGCCCTGGGACAAGGAGTTGCACGAGGATAGTTGCAAGTCTGCATCTTCTGATGCGGCAAGGATCACTTCTGATGGGCACACTTTTAGGCAGTGTCCTGTGTGTCAGAAATGCTTCCAGGGGTGTTCCCCATGCTGTTCCCATGTCTTTTCACACTGTATGCATGTGTCACACAGCACATGGCCAGATAAGGTTGTAAAATGTTAAAATTACATTTGTCACGGTTGAAGGCAATACAAAAGTGCAAAAACGCATAAAAAATGCTACTTTTGAACATAGCCCAAGGTGTGGAGGAGTATTTTTGTTTTTGGTTATTTATTTTACCTTATAAAGAAGTCTTTACCATGGAAAGGATGCTGCTTAACATATTTCACAGGAAAACAGTTTCAGTTTCGTTTTTGAACGTTTTATTGTGAGCCCGTAAAAGTGGCTTAATACCTCTGACCACGTTGTTGACAACAGTGACCTGGGGGTCAGAAATGCTTCCTGGGGCGATCCCCATGCTGTCCCCATGTCATTTAAGAACTGTCACTATCGTTTTGGGCACTTTTTAGGCTTTCTACAGACTGCCGGGGGTGTCGCCGCAAAAATGCTCGGGTCTCCCATAGACTAACATTAGGCTCGTTGCTCGGGTCAAGTACCCGAGTATCACGGTGAGCTCGGCCTGTGTTCGAGCACCCGAGCATTTTAGTGCTCGCTCAACACTAATAATTATTATTACTATTACAGCGATATTTATTCCGTGGCGCATTACATGTGAAAAGGGGTCACCGACTGGTACAAGAGGAGAGAGGACCCTGCCCGTGTGGGTGCACTAATAATGTACAAGGGATGGGTGAGGGTACAGTAGGTTAGGGTACAGCTACTCATGCAGTGGTATACTGGAGCGAGGGTTACCGCAGATTGTACGCTTGTCACAAGAAGTGGGTCTTCAGCTTCCTTTTTAAGGTTTCCCTGGTAGGTGACAGTCTGATGTGTTGGAGTACAGAGTTGCACAGTAGGGGAGATGCACGGGACAAATCTTGCATGCGATCATGGCAAGAAGAGATAAGAGGGAAGTAGAGAAGGAGATCTTGGAAGGATGGGAGGTTGCGTGCAGGCAACTAGTACAGGGAGACTAGGTCACACATGTATGGAGTAGACAGGTTTTAGATGGCTTGGAATGCCAAAGTTAGGCTTTCAACTGGTGTCTCTGGACAACAGAGAGCCAGCACAGGGTTTGACAGAGGGGAGAAGCCTGGGAATAGGGGGCTGACAGGTGGATTAATCAGTCAGAACAGTTTAGGATAGATTGGAGGGGTGCGAGAGTGGTAGAAGGGAGACAAAAAAGCAGGAGCTTGTAGTCGAGACGGGAGATGATGAGGGTGTGCACTGGTGTTTTTCTAGATTCTTGGTTGAGGAATGTGCGGATCCCCGAGATACTTTGGAGTTGGAATCAGCTGCAAGTGGAAAGGGCTTGGATATGACGTTTAAAGGACAGATCAGAGTCAAGCTTGCAAGACAAAGGAGAATGGGCAGCCATTCACTTTGATGGATAGATAAGTTGAGGAGGATGAATGATATGGTGGAAAGATGATGCATTCTGTTTTATCCATGTTGATTTTTACAAAACTAGCAGAGAAGAAAGATGAAATACAGGACACACATTGTGGGATTCTGGTTAGCAAGGAGGTGATATCAGGTCCAGAGAGGTAGATCTGTGTGTCATCAGCATAGAGGTGATACTGAAAGCCATGAGACTAAGAGCTGTCCCAGACCGAAGGTGTAGATGGAGGAGAACCTGGGTCCTAGAACTGAACCTTGGAGTATACCAACACATAGGGGGTTAGATGAGGAGGCGGTATGTGAGTGGGAGACACTGTGTGTCCTGTCGGTTAGGCATGAAAAGATCCAATACAGGGCCAAGTCTGTGATGCTGAGAGATGAGAGTATGTATGGTCTACTGTGTCGAAGGCAGATGACAGGTCTAGGAGGAGGAGGACAGAGTAGTCATGCTTGGATTTGACAGTTAGTAGGTCGGTGATGACTTTAGTCTGGGCAGTTTCAGTGGAATGGTGAGGTCGGAAGCCAGACTGTAAACGGCCAAAAAGGGAGCAGGAGGAGAGGTGGGAGGACAGTTCAAAATAGACGTGTTGATCCAGTAGTTTGGAGGCATAGGGGAGAAGTGAGATGGGGCGATAGCTAAACATAGGATAGGTCAAGGGAGAGCTTTTGGAGGATGGGTGTGATCGAAGCATGTTTGAATCATTAGGAGAAGACACCAGTTGTTAGTGACAGGTTGAAGAGGAGGGTTAGGCTTGGGATGAAGACTGTGGTACGGTTTGGAATGAGGTGGGATGGTATTTGGTCAAGTTCACAGGTGGTGAGATGTGATTTGGAGAGTAAATATGATCTTCCGTGATGGCGAAGTAGCTGGTTTTGGAGGAGAAGAGTTGAACCGTTATGAGAAGGGGCTGTTAGGACTTTAAGCAAAAGCTTTGCCCTATGTTGTCAATCTTCTACTTGAAGAATGAGGCTAAGTCTTCAGCTGAGATGAGAGGAGAGGAGAGGGAGGGGGAACTGGTGGAAAGAGGAGGGACTTGAAAATAGTGAATAGCTGTTTAGGGTTGTGAGACACGTATGATATGAGAGATGAGAGGTAGGTTTGTTTTGCTGCAGTGAGCAATTGTGCTGCATTTTTAAAACTTCTGTTACTAGAGACTCCACTCCCTTTCTTTGGCAGTCAAAAATCGGTACGCCTTGAAGATGAGGGGCAGGAAGAACATGTGCTCCAGTAGATGACAAGCACTGCATCAAGTGGCCTCTGCTCCTCTTCCTCCACCTTAACATCACACACAGTACAGTCATCAGAGGTGGCACCCCAATTACCCTTGTTTTCATCCACATCACAACTTTCCAACCGGCCAACTGACTGTGGGGAAGCACAGATGGGCGAGTGTGAAGAGCTATTCACTAGTTATAGGCAAGCACTAAAATGCTCGGGTGCTCGATGCTTGTGTCGAGCAAATTGGAAAACTCCGGTGCTCGACCCGAGCAACGAGCCCAATGTAAGTCTATGGGAAACTCGAGCATTTTTCAGGGGGCTTCCCCCGGCGTGCTGCAGAAGGCCTAAAAATTGCCCAAATCGATGGGAACAGTGCTCAAATGACATGGGAACAGCATGGGGAAGACCCCTGGAAGCATTTCTGACTCCCAGGTCACTGCTGTCAACAAGGCTGTCATAGCTATTACGCCACTTTTACGGACTCACAATAAAACATACAAAAACTAATCCAAAATGGATTTTCCTGAGAAATATGTTAAGGAACCAGGGTAATGACTTATATATAAGGCAAAATAACTAACCAAAACCAAAAATACTCCTTCACACCTTGGGTTATGTTCACACGTAGCGTTTTTTATGCGTTTTTGCACTTTTGCATTGCTTTCAACCAAGACAAATGCATTCACTGGGAAATGTCATTTTAACGTTTTACAACCTTATCTGGCCATGTGGTGTGTGACACATCATCAGACACATGCATACAGTGCTGAACAGCATGGGGAAGACCCCTGGAAGCATCTCTGAATCCCAGGTCACTGCCTAAAAGTATGCCCATCATAAGTGATCCTTGGCGCATGCGAAGATGCCTCCCGCCATGCACCTGTCATTGCAGACTTGCAACAATCACCGTCCACGTCCTTGTCCCAGTGCAGCGTTCAGTTGTCCCTGCCCCATTCCTTGGAATGCAAGTGCAAGTATGCAGCCAGCCAGCCACCCACCCACAGGCTGCAATACTATACTGCCAAATTTTTGACAGCTGCTTGCACTTGAAAATGTGGCCTTTTAGGCTCGTGGAGGCAGAAGCAGTCCACAATCTTATGGCGGCGGCGGCGACATACTTGGTCCCCAGCCGCCACTATTTGTCCCGGTGTCGTCTCCGCCTTCCACAAGCAAGGGTCCCACAACATTACCCGTGCCCTCTCCAGTGCACTTACTGGGAAGGACTGCCTAACCACAAACACGTGAACAGGTGAATGTGGCCAGGAACAGTACGGAACCAGTCCACAACTTTTTTTGCTGAGAGTTGTATTTCACCACAGCCATATTCTTTAGCTTGGTGAAAGGACTTGGGAAACCATATCTATTCCAGCTGTCATTTCTCCCAGGAAGTCCTCTAAAGCTGCTTTCACTTGAAATGTGGCCTTTTAGGCTCATGGAGGCGTAAGCTTTTCACAACCTCATGCCGTCGGCGGCCAGGTGTCCATACTCGGTCCCAAGCCGCCAGTATTTGTCACGGTGTCGTCTCCACTTTCCACAAGCACGGATTCTACAACATTACCCGTGCCCTCCCCAGTGAACTTACTGGGAAGGACCGCCTTACTATGAACACGTGGACAGGTGAATGTGGCCAAGGATGATACAGAGCCAGTCCACAGCTTTTTTTGCTGAGAATTGTATTTCACCACAGCCATATTCTTTAGCTCGGTGAAAGGACTGGCATAGAGGGAAACCGTATCTACTCTGGGTGTCATTTCTCCCAGGAAGTCCTCTAATGCAGCTTGTTGCAGAAGCAATGGAAGCCCGTCCAACATCAGCTCGCACTTGTCGGTGATGCTTCGACACAGACATCTTTCTTTGCGCCTTTAATTTCATGACTACAGAGTTGGGCAATGGCCTGATCTGCAGTGCGGTTTGAGAAATAACATGCATAAGCACGTCCAATCCACATTAAAAAAAAGCAGTCATAGAGTGTCCGGGAACCTTCCCACACACTTTTCTTAGCCAGGGCTGCTTCTCGGCAGGGTTGGACGGGCTCACCAGAGAACCGGAGACTCCTCCGGTGGGCCCTGGCTTCTCCTTCAGGAAAGTTCATAGTGCCGAGGTGCAGCCATGATGATGATAGAGGCCACAATCTACTTAGTTTTCTGTTACTTGAAAAGCAAGCTCAAGTATGTAGCCAGCCACCCACCCACCGACAGGCCCCAATACTAAACTGACAGATTTCTGGCCAGCTGCTTGCACTTGAAATGTGGCCTTTTAGGCTATTGGAGGTGGAAGCTGTCCACAATCTCATGGCGGCGGCCAGGTGTCCATACTCGGTCCCCAGCCGCCACCATTTCTCCCTGTATTGTCTCCGCCTTCTACAAGCGCGGGTCCCTGAACATTACTGCTGGTACTTTTCTGTGGGAATCTGCTTGCTTCCTACCAGCCTGGAATACTTACAGTAATCTATGGTATGATGCCATGGTATTAGCACTGCCACCAGTACCAGTAGCAAAGCCATCCCCAATTTCCTTCTCATCCCCAAATACATTAGTTTCTCACAAAGGAGCTGAAGATTGTGCAAGTTTCTCCAGCCTGTTAGATATCAGAGGGTGAACGGCAGCACATTGGATCAGTGGTTAGCACTGAAGCCTTGCAGCGCTGGAATCCTGGGTTCAAATCCCAGCAAGGACAACATCTGCAAGGATTTTGTTTGCTCTCCCCGTGTTTGCGTGGGTTTCCACCTCTGTAAAAAAGCAGTCAGAGTGTCCGGGAACCTTCCCCCACACTTTTCTTAGCCAGGACTGCTTCTCGGCAGAGTTGGATGGTCCCACCAGAGAATTCTCTGGTGTTCCCTGGCTTCTACATCAGGAGAGTTCATGATAACTTTGCAGCTGCTATGGGGCTCTTGAGCGGGGGAGAAAGGTGAGCCCTCAGAATCAAATCCTCTGGTGGGCCCAATGTTTTTCAATCTGAAACAGCTTCTCAGTGGGAGTTTTTCACCACAGCAATATTCTTTAGCTCATGAAAGGACTGGTATAGAGGGAAACCGTATCTACTCCGGCTGTCATTTCTCCATCACCAGGTTCCACCCATTGTCACACACGACCATGCCTGGCTGTATGTTCAGCGGTGAGAGCCACAGATCAGGCTGCTGTGTTACAGCTTTCAACAACTCTGCAGCGCTGGGTGGTTTATCACCTAAGCATTAAGCATGCTATCTTCAGCACAGCCTGTTGCCGCTTGGCCAAGGCAGTGCTGCAGTGCTTTCAGCTTGTGACTGATGTGGTCATTTCGGAGATGGAGGAGGAGGTGCAGGAGCTGAACAATGTGATTACATTGAGGTTACATTGGTGTTTTTTTTTTAAAGTTATTTTTTAAGACAAATGCATTCACTGGTCATTTTAACATTTTACAACCTTATCTGGCCATGTGGTGTGTGACACATCAGACACATCCTTTTTTATTTATGATGGAGGGACTCTGAAAGTCACAATGCTTATTTTTATAGGGCCATCAGGCGGCCCTTACTATCCTTCAAAGGCCAGAAGTCGGCCCTCGCTATTGTTAGAGAGCCATCAGCCGGCTATGCTTTGTTCTTCCAATTTTTAACAAGTGGGTCTCCTATACTGTTATTGCGTATGCAGTGACTGTAATGGCTGCCAAAAATTGGGATGCAACCCAATACCCCTTTGAAGAGACATAGAGGAGTATCTCAGTAAAAAAAATGTTCCCATTATAAAGGAGCTGGTCTCCTATAGTGGTAATGCCCATGCTGTGATTGCAAGGGTTGTCAAAATTTGGGAAAAACTCCACTAAAATTTAAAGACACATAGAGCAGGGCCACAGTAATGAGTACGACATGTTTCCATTAGAAAGGAGAGGGTCTGCTATACAATTATAGGGTATGCAGTGAGTCCAACGGCTGACCAAATTTAGGAAAAACCCCACTAACAATTTAAAGACACATAGAGCAGGGCCACAGTAATGAGTACGACATGTTGCCATTAGAAAGGAGAGGATCTGCTATACAGTTATAGGGTATGCAGTCAGTCCAACGGCTGACCAAATTTAGGAAAAACCCCACTAACAATTTAAAGACACATAGAGCAGGGCCACAGTAACGAGTACGACATGTTGCCATTAGAAAGGAGAGGATCTGCTATACAGTTATAGGGTATGCAGTGAGTCCAACGGCTGACCAAAATTAGGAAAAACCCCACTAGCAATGTAAAGACACATAGAGCAGGGCCACAGTAACGATAAATTCCCATTAGAAAGTAGAAGGTCTGCCATAGTGTTGGCCTATGCAGTGAATGCAAGGGCTGCCAAAAATTGGGAGGCACTCCAATTTCCCTTGGAAGAGACTTAGAGGGCCTCATAATAAAATGCTCCCATTAGAAAGGAGCGGGTCTCCTATACTTATAATGCCTATGCACTAAGTGTATGGGCTGACAAACATTTACCCTGGGGGGGTATACATGAACATACTGTATAAAAAATTTTTTTTACGGGCATCATAAACACCCTTTAAATAAATTATGTGGGTGTTGCATCACAGACCACTGTCACCCTGGTGATATGGTGGTGGAGGATGAGGACGAGGAGAAGGAGGAGGACAAGAGCAAATAGCCAAAATCAGGAAGCGTGTACCCATGTGTGGGTGTGAAAAGGTGCATGGGAATACAGCTCCCAAAAAAAGACACTGGATTTGAGTTTATGTTATGCTGCTATTATTCGGTGGTGTTGAGAAGTCTGGCCCAATCCAGCCCTTGTTCATTTTTATAAGAGTCAGCCTGTCAGCATTTTCAGTTGACAGGCGGATGCGCTTATCAGTTATAATTCCACCAGTGGCACTAAAAACCCGCTCTGATAAAACGCTGGCGGCAGGGCAGGCCAGGACCTCCAAGGCGTAGAGAGCCAGTTCATTCCACGTATCCACCTTGGATACCCAATAATTATAAGGTACAGAGGAATCACGGAGGATGTTGGTACGGTCGGCAAGGTACTCCCTCACCATCTTCAGAAACTTTGCACTTCTTGAGAGAGTACCCCGCGCCTCAGGGCTTGTGCGATGGGAGGAGCTGAGAAAATTCTCCCAGAACTTTGAAAGTGTTCCCGTGCCTCTGCTGGAGTGGATTTGTGTCTCTCTCGCCTGTAGTCCTTGGTTGTCCAACGAAATATGACCTCTGCCGCCAGCGTTTTCAGATGGGAATTTTTTTAATAGTTCCGCAATAATGGCCTTCTAGTACTACCCCATTTTTGTAGACCTGTTCGCCTCAGGAATAAGAGATATAAAAGTTCTCCCTGTAGCGTGGGTCTAGAAGTGTCACCAACCAGTACTGACTGTCACCCAAAATTTTGAGAACGTGAGGGTCATGGGAAAGGCAGCGTAACATAAACTCAGCCAAGCGTACCAGACTGCTAACATGCAAGACTTCCATGTCCTCACCAAGAGGACGAGTGACCAGGCTCTCATCCTCCTCCTCCTCCTCTCTGTCCTCAGGCCATCCATGCTGAACAGACAGTATGACAGTTGTGCAGGTAGTACCGTCTATAGCGCATGAAACTAGCTCCTGTTCTTCCTCCTCCTCTTTCTCATTGTCATCCAATCCACGTTGGGATGAGATGAGGCTGGGCTGTGTGTAATCACCCTGTGTATGGATCTGAACCATATACCTGTTCTGCCTGGTCTTGCCCTTATTTAAGATGGAGTTGACAGCTTCACAGGGGCCATCTTGTTTCCTGTCTGACATTTCCTGCTTCCTGTTTGCTGTATATATAATGGGCTCCGTCCACTGTACCTTTGCTTGTGTATCTTGTGCTTCACCTGTTGCCAAGCTTAGAGGACTTGTATTACTTGCCTCTTTTCATCATCGGGGTTCCTCGTCTGCTACTCATCTGCCATTCGTCTGAAGATTTGACTCGCACAGATCTGCCCTGCATCTATCTCCGTTGCGGCTTGTTCTCCGTAAGTAGCCCAGTACGGGCTCCGGATCTTTAGGACTTTTCTTTTCTGGACCTCCAATACTTATCGGTTTGTTCAGACATCAGATTTGTTTCTAGAGACTGTATTTGATTATCATTTATTACTAAATCCTGATTGCTACAATATACTTATTGAGACTTGATATACCATGTTTGTTTTCACTCTGACCCATGCCATTGGTCTCCATAGCATTAAGGAGTATATGTTTGACACCCTGTATGGCTCCTTGCTCCATCTCATCATGCTCCGCCTGCAATGCATCCTCTTTGATTGTGAGCAGAGAGCGTTTCAGAAGACAGAGAAGCGGGACGGTGAAGGTACATTATGGCTTCAACGCCACTCACCATCTTGGTGAAGTCCTCAAAGTTTTGGAGGATGGTACATATGTCTGACATCAATGTCTACTCCTGAGGTCTTATATGTGGAGTCTGAACTGAATACCGATGGCCTTGTTGATGCTGGTACTCAACAACTGCCCTCTTCTGCTCACAAATCCTTCCCAACATCTGCAGTGTAGAGTTCCAACGCGTGGGGACATCACACACCAGTCTGTGAGCCGGAAGCTGCAAACGCTGCTGAAGCACGGCAAGGGCAGAAGCTGTAGCTGACTTTCTAAAATGGCCACACAGGCGGCGTACTTTGACAAGCAGATCTGGCAGCTCAGGGTAGGATTTGAGAAATCGCTGAAACACGAGGATAAGCACATGGGCCAGGCATGGTATGTGTGTGAGCTCTCCTCGCCTCAGAGCCGCCACCAGGTTCAAGCCATTGTCACACACGACCATGCCTGGCTGTAGGTTCAGCGGTGTGAGCCACAGATCTGCCTGCTCTTTCAAAGCTGTCCACAACTCTTCAGCATTGTTCTGTTTGTCACCTAAGCATATTAGCTTCAACTCAGCCTGTTGCCGCTTGGCCGAGGCAGTGCTGCAGTGCTTCCAGCTTGTAACTGATGTGGTCATTTCGGAGATGGAGGTTGAAGAGGAGGAGGAGTCTGAGGAGGATGACGTGCTGGAGCTGCAGACTGTGGGGGCAACCCTGATTGACCTAGGGCCTGCGATCTTTGGCTTCGGGAGGATGTGTTCCGTCCAAAGGTCCGACTGGGTCCCGGCTTCCACTATGTTAACCCTGTGCGCCGTCAGCGAGATGTACCGTCCCTGCCCACAAGCACTTGTCCATGTGTTCGTGGTTAGGTAGACTTTCCCGTTAACTGCATTGTTGAGGGCACGGCTAATGTTTTGGGACACGTGCTTGTGTAATGCGGGGACGGCACATCTGGAGAAATAGTGGTGGCTGGGGATCGAGTACCGAGGGACGGCCCCCGCCATCAGGTTGCGGAATGCTTCCGTCACTACAAGCCTAAAAGGCAACATTTCGATCGCAAGCAGTCGAGAATTGTGTGAATTTAGTAGTGTGGCCTGTGGGGCGTTGGCTGCATATTTGCGCTTGCGTTCTAAGGACTGGGGTATGGACAACTGAACGCTGCGCTGATACAAGGATGTAGACGTGCTTCCTGATGCTGCTACTTGAGAGTGTGCAATGACAGGTGCAGGGCAGGAGGCATCTTCGCATGCACCATGGACAGGGGATTGGCTTGCATGCATAACAGCGGAAGAAGCAGTGGTGCCACCCGCAGACACTGTTCCTGGACCCTAGGGTTCGGCCCACAAAATCGGGTGCTTTGCTGCCATGTGCCTGATCATGCTGGTGGTGGTCAGGCTGGTCGTTTTGCCACCCCTGCTGATGCTGGCCTGTCAGGTGGTGCAAATGGCCTTTTTAGGGTTATCGGCAGAGTCTTTAAAAAACAACCAGACTCGGGAAGACCTAACAGTTGTACTGGCAACTTCCTTCGTGTTGGTGTTACGGGGAACGGTTGCCTGCCTTCTGTCTGCGGCCACCACACTGCTTCTTCCTGCTTGTTGGGGTGCTCTGCCTCCCCCTGTATGCTGCTCTCCTTGCTCTGCATGTCCTCCTGCCAGGTTGGGTCAGTTACTATATCATCCACCACCTCGTCTTCCACTTCCGCACTCTGGTCCTCTTCCTGACTTTCTGCCAATTGGGTCTCATCATCATCCACCTCTTGTGACACTTTCCTACCGTCGCCTTCGTGTAACCGTGTCTGCTCAAATATTTGGGTATCGCTACATGCAATCTCCTCTTGCCCCGCTTCATGTGGACCGGGCGAGAGGACCGAATCTATAAATGGAAAAGTGAACAGCTCTTCGGAGTGTCCAAGTGTGGGATCAGTTGTCTCTGGGCACTCAGCATGGTGGGAGGAAGGAGGTTCAGGGTGAGGAATATGCGGTCCAAACTCACAGCTACTGAGACTTGACCATGTGGAAGACAAGGTGGTGGTGGCTAAGTGACTGGAAGCATTATCTGCTATCCAACCAATAACCTTTTCACACTGCTCTGTGTTCAATAGTGGTGGTCTGCGGTCCCCTATTAATTGGGACAGTAAGGTCGAGCGAGAAGATGTGGGTTTATGTTATGGCACAATTTCAGCTTGCCCACGCCCTCGGCCTCTGCATGCACTATGACCATTACGTCCAGTTCCCCTTCCCTTGCTACATGTCTTGCCCATTTTAAATGGAGGACAATATCTTCCACGCTCACTACAAATGAATGAATTTGGAGCGAACTTATATGTGATCCGTGTGACAGACAAACCACAGTTTTAAATACCTGGCCTGTAGGTAAGTAGTTTAAACAGCAAACTGCGGTGAATTGCTTATGTGGCGCCCCAGCGGGTTCAGTCGCCACAGAGCTACTGCATCTCACTCAGAGGTGGGGTATCCCACTCTCAGGTGAGGATAGAGTGCTGCCCAGGACCCTAACACCTCCATCCAACACATCCCCTTCAGTAGGGCAGGGAGAGATTGCTCCTAAGTGAGAGCACAGTCCCTGGTCCCTGGCTGGAGTGGAGGGGAACCAAGTGAGGGGGATCCATGTAGTGGGTGTGGGTGGAGGAAATAGATTAGGGGAGCACGTGAAAGAAGCTGCATAAAATGGGGAACCATCTTTGAAGGACAAGCCAGTCAGAGTAGAAGAAGTGAAAAGTGCAGAGGCTCTGCAGGAGCTCTGCTCGGGAGGCAGACCTAGCCCGAGAGGCCCAGGACTGAGAGAGGAGAGGGAGCAGGAGAAAGGGTCCAGGAACAGAAGGGATCCCAGGGGTACGGGAGGAGCTGGAGGCCATCCGTACGCCCGAATCTGCCAGGCAGTGGAGGGATCAAGCTGCAGAGGGGACCGGCCCCTAAACTAGTGGAGAACTACAAGGCTCAGCTAGGAACAGGAGGCTTCTGTACTTGTAAGGTGCAGTGGCCACATCCGTAATTATATCTCTGAAAAGGTGGCCACAGAGGGTCCAGGGGACTGCAGGTCGCCCGACAAGACCCGAGGCTACCGGATTGGGACACTGATTGCGAGGCGCAGGGCAGGAGTGTGAGAGTCAGCGCAGGAAGACGACTGAGGAAGGCACACGGAAAGGGGTCCTGTCAGGCACTCTTGAATCACCTGAGGGATTGCTGAACCCTTACCTGGTGAATGCAGCATGACGTGGAAGGTTGTAGTCCAGAACCTGTAACCTGAGGAACTTAACAACTGTGAGTAAATTCGGAAGACTGCACCCCACTGCCTCTGTGATTATTGCCAGCGCTATCACCCCCTGCACTACAACGCCCAGCACAACCTATAAGATCTACACTGCCCTGGAGCTAAGCTCTACCTGTGGAGAGCCACACCAGCTTGGCTGCACTAACACCAGCTCCAGAGGACCTGCTCCGCAGCGGCAGCTCCCTTTAGTCGCATACCACAGGTGGCGTCACGAACTTTGTACATAAATCCCCTGTAAATATTCCCCTTTTGATTGACCGCCCTGGGTCACGGACCGGGTCACCGCCACTGTGACATCTCCCCTAGCAACGACCGGCCCGGCACCGAGTACCCCACGGCCCACGGGGCGTGTCACTTCAATGACACACTAAAGGAAATTTTTAATGGATGCCAGAAATAGCTGTATTTTCTGACAACGTGTATATGATCCGTTTGACGGAGAAAACACAGTTTTAAATAGCTGGATTTCTAGCGCTCTAATATGGAAAGGACCAGGCTCTATTCTGCCGTGCCAACAAGCAAATGGCGCAGAAAAACGGTGTTCTCTGGATTGCTTTTTAAGCAAATAATGAGGATTAAAATCCCAAAAAAAATATTCCTGGCCCCTGAGACTTGGGCCTATTTCTAGAAATATCTAACAGCAGCAGCAGACAAAACTGGAATGGAGCCTCTTGTGCTATATGCACTGCAGTCTGCTATATACCCAGCCTGCCTGCTATCTCTGCAGATGGATTAGTCCTTAGAAGGACTGTTTGTTGAGATGGATATGTGTCTTTAATATAGTTTGGTACACCTACACTAACTAGAAACAAGCAAATCTCTCCCTAGCTCAGCAGCACCTCTCCCTACACTGTCTGATTCCGGAGTGACTGTGACGAGCATGGCGATGCCAGGTCTGATATAGACCTGATGACGCTGCCAGCCAATCACTGTAATGCCACAACCAACATGTGCTCCCGCCGAGCAACCCCGGAAATACTCGGCGAGCGTCGAGCATCTCGAGTAGTGTTGAGCCACCCCCGTAGTGTTCGAGTTCGGTTCGGTTCGTCGAACACCCGTGTGTTCGCCGAACTGTTCGTCGAACTGTTCGTCGAACACCTTCGAACACCGTTAAAACCAATGGCAGGCAAACAAAAACACATAGAAACACATAGAAAACACCTTCAAAGGTGTCCAAAAGCTGACAAACTGCTCAGAAGACACAACTAACATATGGAAAAGTGACAAGTACATATAGTCATGCGAAAAGAAAAGAGGTGGAGGAGTAAAAGGAGGGGGAGACACAGATATAGGCATGTCATGCCCTTCTAAAATCCAAAAAGTGAGAAGCCGAGACGGCCAGTCCGCTCCTGCCCGTGCCACCTCCGTGTCGCCGGGTTTGTGCCAGAGCCGCGGTGAACCCTGACGGCCAGCCCCCCTCTCCCAATACTGGTGCCTGTCCGCTGGTGGGTCGAGAGAGCCCCCCTGTGGTGGAGGCAGCTCTAAGCTTTTTAATTTAAATTGTCCCTCTAATTTGAATGAATACACTTTAAATCCATTTACAAGGATCTATTGGAGGGCAAGTCTCATGCCAGCAGCCGCGTAATTCCAGCTCCAGTAGCGTCCACTAAAGCTGCTGCAGTTAAAAAGCTTTTATAAGGATCGAGCTCGGCTGTCCACCGCAAGGCATCCTAGTGCCAGTCCCAGCCCCTATGCCTTGGGGTGCCTCCTGATGCTCTTCACTAAGTATCCCGTGGTCCCGAAGCATTTCCTTTGAAAAAATTAAGTGTCCAAACTACAGGTGGTGTAGCTTGCTTAACAGCCGGGATAATCCGCTGACTAGCAGACACTGCTAGATGCAGTTAAAAATTTGTAAGTAGATACTCTCGTTGGATGCTGAGAAAGCATTCCATAGAGTCTCCTGGCACGCCATATATGATTCTCTTAAAAAGCTTGGGGTAGGGGTCTAGGGGACCCTTTTATAGCCAAAATCACGGCCCTGTATCACAATACGTCACCTAGGCTGAAGATAAATGGAACTGTAGCACCGAGGGCTCGGTTGCTACAGACGTATTGCACCTCACCCAGAGGTGTGATATCTCACTCTCAGATAAGGATGGAGTGTGGATCAGGACCCGACACCTGCATGCATTACACCACATTGCCGTGGGGCAGGGCGACCAATATGCCCCTGAGATGGGCACGACAGTCCCTGTCCCTGGCTGGAGTGGGGGGAGGGAACACTGAGGAAGGGGAACCCTGCAGTGCAGGAGCAGGGAGGAAGCAGTTCCTGGGTGCATTGAGAAGGGAGTATAAAAGGTGGGCACCATCTTAGTTCAGTGCAGAGAAGTCTGAGCAGAAGTGGCAGGGAGCAGGGGCTCTGCATGAGCTCTGCTCCGGAGGCGGGCCTAGTAACAGAGGCCCAGGCCTGCAAGAGGGAGAAGGAAGGAAGAGGAGCAGAGAAGGCTCCAGGAACGAGGAATGAAGGAATCCCAGGGGTGCGGACGGGCGAGTCGCCACCGCACGCCCGAATCCACCTGCGTGGAGGGGTCAGGCCAAAGGGGGAGACCGGTCCCCGAACTAGTGGAGGCAGGAAACGACCCTCAGCTAGAAACCGGAGGCTCTGACATTTTATGTGGCGCAGCCCCTTGCTCCACCCACTAGGAAGGCACCACATAGGGTCAGGGAAACTGGCGCCAAGTTTACCAAGAGGAGGCCCGAGGCAGCCGGACAGAAGTGTTGGTAAGAAAGGCCAGACAAAGGACACACAAAGGGGGTCCTGTGAAGCGCTCCAAAGTTATCTGGGAGTTGTCTGAGCCCCTCACCTGGTGAGCACAGTACGACGTGGGCAGCCGTTACCTGCAGACGTGGTCTGGATAATAAGAACTGTGAGTAAAGGCCCTGAACTGCATCACTGACTCCGTGTCGTTACTGCTGCTGCCCTGCACCATCACCCCCATCCTCCGCATACACTGCCCTGAGGCTATACTCCTCCCGTGGGGAGTTATGCTACGCTCTGCTGCACCCACAACACCAGCCTTAGCGGTCTGCCCTGTAGCGGCGGTTCACTCTGACCGCAATCCACGGGTGGCGTAGTCGGACATTTAAACATCAAAACCACATAAATAGTTCCGCCACTGGTTTGACCGCCCTGAGCCACGGAACCGGATCGCCGCCACGAAGACTACAACCACCAGCATCCACCAAAAAGGGTCCGGCTCCGGGTGTCCCAAGGCCCAGGGGGTGCGTCAGAACATTTTCATCACCTTTCACAATCACCAATGGGACAAGGCAGGGATGTCCTCTGTCCCCTCTCTTATACATCCTAGTGACGGAGCACCTGCTCTCATCAATTCGCCATAACCCCAATATTAGGTGGATTGAGGTGGGAGGCACCGAGTACAAGTGCTCTCTATTTGCTGATGATGTCCTAGTATATATCACTCAATCACATATATCCATCCCTGCTGTTATGGCTGAAATAGATCACTTTGTTACATGGTAAAATTTTAAAATCAATGCAGCGAAGTCTGAGGCCCTCGATGTCTCCCTCCCTAAATCCATATAGGATTCCATCCAGTCCAACTTTCCCTTTGCCTGGCCCTCACAGGGTATCAAATACTTAGGAATTCCTATTCATAGAGACCTCTCCCATCTATGTTATCTTAATTTTGGGCCCTTTATTGAACAATTCCATACAGACCACGGTTGGCAAGTTGGAACTGTGAGATTCACTACGTGCACCACTGGTATTTTGTGGAAAAGCACATGTAAGATTCTGCAACAGTCTCTGCTGATACTCCTGCATGCGTGCATCCCTTTCTATGGCAGGAATAATTTCTGCAAATTTACTTTTGTACCGGGGATCTAACAGTGTGGCAACCCAGTAGTCAGGATTATTTCTAATTCTCACAATTCGAGGGTCATGTTGCAGGTAGTGCAGCAAGAAGGCACTCATGTGTGTTGCGCATCCAGGAGCACCAAGTCCCTGTTGTGTTGGTGGCGAGGTAACAATCATGCTTCCTTCCTCTGTCCTCTCCCCCCAACCTCGCACAACAGAAATGTGATCAAGGTCTCCCTCATCTGATGAGTCTTCCATCAGTTCGTCCTCCACTTCTTCCTGGGCTCCTGCACCTTCCTCACTAGTTTGGCTGCTACCATGCGCCCTGGTAAAATCATCTCCCCCACCCTCACATGCCTGCCGCCCTGGTGCTGCCGACCGTCTGGACCTTGCAGATGTTAGCCCTTCCGCATACAACTCCTCCTCCTCTACTTCCTCCACCTCCTCTTGTGCCACCACCTGACTCCGAATTCTGTTTAACATGTGCTCCAGCATGTAAATCACCGGAATAGTCATGCTGATAATGGCATCGTCAGCACTAAACATCTTCGTCGCCATTTCAAAACTGTGCAGAAGGGTGCATAGGTCCCTGATCTGAGACCACTCCTCCAGCGTGATTTGCCCCACCTCTGAATCTCGTTGGCCCAGGCTATACGTCAGAACGTATTGCACCAGGGCTTGTCGGTGCTGCCACAGTCGCTGCAACATGTGCAGAGTTGAATTCCACCGGGTAGGCACATCGCATTTTAGCCGGTGAAGTGGCAGGCCCAACGACTTCTGTAGAGATGTAAGTCGCTGAGCTGCCGGATGCGAATGGCGGAAGTGAGCACACAGCGACCGTGCCCTCTGCAGAAGGCCATCTAGTCTGGGATAGTGGGCTAAAAATTGCTGGACAACCAGGTTCAACACGTGAGCCATACAAGGCACGTGTGTGACATTGCCCCGGCGAAGGGCCGCACCCAGGTTTGCAGCATTGTCGCACACGGCCTTCCCTGGTTTCAGGTCCAGTGGAGACAACCATTCATGAAATTGGTTCTCCAGAGCTGACCACAACTCCTCAGCTGTGTGACTCACATTTCCCAGACATTTCAATGTAAAAACCGCCTGATGACGTTGAGCCCTACTGCCAGCATAGTAAGGAGGTGTGCAGGATCCCTTCTGCGCAGTTAGAAAGCTTGTGGCATGACCAGACAGGCTTTGGGTGCAGGTGGAAGACCGAGAGGAGGTTGAGGAGGCAGAAGCAGTGGAGGAAAAATGACATAAAGAGGATTGACGCACAACTCGTGGGGACGGCAAGACTTGGACAGCAGCCCCTTGTCCTGCTGTCACCATAGTTACCCAGTGCCCAGTCAGCGACATTTAACGCCCCTGTCCATGCCTACTCGTCCAAGTGTCTGTGGTGAAATGCACCCTGTCACACACAGAGTTTCTCAAAGAAGCGGTGATGTTGTGTGCGACATGCTGGTGGAGCGCAGGCACACCTTTCTTTGAGAAGTAGTGCCGACTGGGCATCTGGTACTGGGGCACTGCGACGGACATAAGGTCTCGAAAATCCTCTGTGTCCACCAGGCGGAAAGGCAGCATTTCTGTAGCCAAGAGCTTGCAGATGGTGAAATTCAACCTCTTAGCTTTCTCATGGCTAGGAGGAAATGGTCTTTTACTTGTCCACATCTGAGGGACCGAGGGCTGGCTATTGTGCTTAGACGGGGTTGATAAGGGTGTCCCCGGCAAACTGCCGGTCTGTGAGGAAGATGCAGGCGGACATGTTAGGTTGCCTTGATCCAAAGGTGGTGCTATCGATGTCGGACAGCGCTCAAGACCAGCTGGTGTTACCACCTCCAAAGAAAATGATGACCTGCCAATCACGCTGGCTGTTGAGGGTAAAGAGGTGGCAGGTCTGCGCCCCAAAACAGGTGTGACTGCTGTCCCCCCAGTCACAGAGGATGAAGAGGCCGCGGATGCACAAGATATGGCAGACGGTGGTTGGCCCGGCCGGCTAGACCGCATTGTAGCACACTGAGCTTCCCACTGCAACTTATGCTTCATGTCCATGTGCCGGTTCATGCATGAAGTACTCAAACTATGTATTTTTTGGCCTCTACTTAGCTTTTGCTGACAAATGTTACAGATAACACGAGTTGGGTCATCTTTATCGATCTGAAAAAATGCCCAGGCTATGCAAGGCTTAGCACCCATGCGACCTGAAGAGCCACCACGACTTGTGGTGAGAGGCAGAGTTGTGTTTGAGGATGCAGTTGTTGACGTGCTTCCAGTACTACGTCTCTGTCCAGGAAGGCGCAACCTGACCTCGTCGTCACTAGCATCTTCCTCCACCTCCTCTGCTGACCTCATCTCTTGGCTGACTGTGGGTTGACAGTAAGTGGGATCTCCGACCTCATCATCATCACCCTGTGCGTTATCACACCCGTCGTCCTCAGAGCCAACCTGTTCCTGCCCTGACAAAAAACTAAAGTTGTCGCTCCAATCAGGTATTTGAGTCTTATCATCGTCTTCCTCATTGTCTCCACCAACAGGAGTTACAGTTTGGGAATGAGGGTCTACATTATGGTCAGAACCTTCTGCGTCTGGTCCTGGATCCGACTCATAAAGATTCTGGGCATCAGTGCAGATCATTTCCTCGTCTGGATTCACAGAAGCGCTGGAGTCGACCTCTGATTCCCAGGCTATAGTATGAGTAAACAGCTCTGCAGACTCAACCATCTGTTCTACCTCATACTCAGACGGGCAGCTGGAGATTTGGGAGCTGTGAGGAAGCAAGTGCGATTTGGGTGACACCTTTGAGGACTGGAGTATTTGTGATGTTGAAGTTGATGTGGAGGAGAGCCCACTTAAAGGAGCACTTGATATCCGTTGAAGCACCTGCTGTTTTTGTGCCTCATCTGGAATTTGTAGCGATTGGCGTGGCCATAAGAAAGGGATCTTATCACATTGTCCGCTAAAAGAAGTAGACATTTTAGTTTGGCTGGAAGATGGTCTTTCTTCTGCACCTACCCCACGGACACAACCTTTTTTCCCCTTCCCAACACGCCTATTCCCCTTTCCACCAGCAGCAGGCCTTTTTCCACTCATTTTGGTGGTTAACTAATTCACAATTCTGGAGTTGTTTGCACAAAAAAACAATGGATGGTAACCGAGCAGAGCTGAGTGGCCAAACTGTGGTATTAGGCCAAAACTATTGGCTGGGTTAGATGCAGAAAAAAATTATTTTTAATTTGCAACCTGATGGAGGTCAGTATAGATGGACTAATAGACCAAGTCCCACACACCGCTAGAAGCCCAAATATTTTTTCAGAGCTAGATGCAGAAAAAAATTATATTCAATTTGCAACCTGCTGGAGGTCAGTATAGAAGGACTAATAGAACAAGTCCCACACACTGCTAGAAGCCCAAATATTTTTTCAGAGCTAAATGAAGAAAAAAATAATTTTTAATTTGCAACCTGATGGAGGTCAGTATAGATGGACTAATAGACCAAGTCCCACACACTGCTAGAAGCCCAAATATTTTTTCAGAGCTAGATGCAGAAAAAAATTATTTTTAATTTGCAACCTGATGGAGGTCAGTATAGATGGACTAATAGACCAAGTCCCACACACCGCTAGAAGCCCAAATATTTTTTCAGAGCTAGATGCAGAAATTTTTTTTATTCAATTTGCAACCTGATGGAGGTCAGTATAGATGGACTAATAGACCAAGTCCCACACACTGCTAGAAGCCCAAATATTTTTTCAGAGCTAGATGCAGAAAAAAATTATTTTTAATTTGCAACCTGATGGAGGTCAGTATAGATGGACTAATAGACCAAGTCCCACACACTGCTAGAAGCCCAAATATTTTTTCAGAGCTAGATGCAGAAAAAAATTATTTTTACTTTGCAACCTGATGGAGGTCAGTATAGATGGACTAATAGAACAAGTCCCACACGCTGCTAGAAGCCCAAATATTTTTTCAGAGATAAATGAAGAAAAAAATTATTTTTAATTTGCAACCTGATGGAGGTCAGTATAGATGGACTAATAGACCAAGTCCCACACACTGCTAGAAGCCCAAATATTTTTTCAGAGCTAGATGCAGAAAAAAATTATTTTTAATTTGCAACCTGATGGAGGTCAGTATAGATGGACTAATAGACCAAGTCCCACACACCGCTAGAAGCCCAAATATTTTTTCAGAGCTAGATGCAGAAAAAAATTATATTCAATTTGCAACCTGCTGGAGGTCAGTATAGAAGGACTAATAGAACAAGTCCCACACACTGCTAGAAGCCCAAATATTTTTTCAGAGCTAAATGAAGAAAAAAATTATTTTTAATTTGCAACCTGATGGAGGTCAGTATAGATGGACTAATAGACCAAGTCCCACACACTGCTAGAAGCCCAAATATTTTTTCAGAGCTAGATGCCGAAAAAAATTATATTCAGTTTGCAACCTGATGGAGGTCAGTATAGATGGACTAATAGAATGATGCTATGCCCAAAAGATTTTACTTCACTAGGTGCAGTAAAAAAATTGGTATTCTATACACAGGTGGTATATCTTGCAACACAGATAGGCTACTCCACTGACTAACACACTCTGCAATAGGCCAAAAAGGATTAGCTTTGCTAGATTCAGCCAAATGCTGTGAAAAAAACTTGCACAGCACTGGCACAGACCTGCCTGGCAAAAACTGATAGGAACTGATGTAACCTAGTCCTGAAAAGGACTCCAATTACAATTAGTCTTTACTCCCACAATCTATCTATTTAAGAGCACAGACCTGCCTGATAAAAGTCGTAGGAAATGCTGTAACCTAGTCCTTAAAAGGACTGCAATCACAACTATTCCCTACTCCCAAGCTATCTGTATATTTGTGCGAAAATTGGCTTGAAATTAACAAGGTATAGCGCACACAGCAACAGCGGTGCCGTCTAACACGCAGCTGCAGCAGTGAGAAAATGGTGGCGACGGGGAAAATGGCTTGGTCTTATAGGGCAAGGACATGTGACATACACTGCCAATCACACATGCCCTTGCTTGTGTGAAAAAAAGCACTTCGCTCCGTGTGTGCGCTGCTGATAGGCTGACAGATTGCACCTCCCCACTGCAAATGCGGGAAAGAGAAAAAAAAATGGAGATCTTCATTGTTCCTGCAGAGATCCATCCCCTGCCCCTCCCCCCGCCCCGCTGTACACTCAAACTGCGTATTAACATTAATTTTCATCATTACTGAGAAAAAATCCAGTTATGATTTTGGTGCACGAACAGTTATCGAACATAACCTCGAACAGCCGAATTTTTCTCAAATTGTTCGTGTTCGCCGACCGGCTCGAACACCGCCCAAAACAGCTCGAATTTGAGATTGGCGAACAGTTCGAGTAGAACAACGCTCATCTCTAATCTCGAGCAGTGAGATGCTCGGGTGAGCACCGAGCAGTAGCGAGCATGCTCTCTCATCACTACTGTTCACACATTCTATTCTGGGGCATCAGAGGTCCGATCCAAAGCTTCACAGACTCAAGAAGGGGGAAAGCATGTGTAGCGATGCCCCAAATTTTTTTACGTTGATCCAGGCCCGGACGAAGTACGGTCCAAGAAGAATCAAAACCCTTGTCACCAGATGTTAACCTCTGGGGGTGGGCATGGATGGGTTGGAGAAAGAAATAAATACACACCACAACATGTAGAACTAAACTAATATACAACAGGGGTTGGAGAACTAATCTAATAAGACAGCAGGGGTTAGTAAACTAATCTACTAAACAGCTAGGGATGGAGAACTAAACCACTGTACACCAGGGGATGGAGAACTAAACCACTATCCTTCACCTCCTCTAGGGCTTCCACCTGTGCCCTCAACCTATGCCCTAATGAGACACTCGTTCCAACAGTGCAGAGAGAATCCCCCCCCCATCTCCGTACTATGCAGCCAGGGCTCACCGCAATCAGGCAGTGTTAAAATTAACATGCCTTGGAGATCACAGTCACACAGCTGAAGAGTTGTGGACAGCTCTCCAGGCCGAGTTTGAGCAATGACTGTCTCTGCTGAACCTGGAAGGGAATGCCGTGTGCGATAACGGTGCAAACCCGGTGGCAGCCCTATGATGGGCCAACCTCAGACACGTACCCTGCATGGCTTGCATCCTCAACCTGATGGTACTGCAATTTCTCCACCACTATCCTATCTTGGAAGGCTGCTGCAGAAACCACGGTCTCTGCGTACTCACTTAAAACTATAAAAATGAGCACGATCTTTAGTATAAAAGCCAGACTACTAGATAACAAGCAAATTCCTTCATGATGACAGAGGCCACCATCTCCTTAGCTTGCTGGTACTTTTCTGTGGGAATGAGCCTGTCTCCAACCAGCCAGGAATATCCAGTGAATGGCACGCCACAGTTTGGTATTAGCACCCAGTATCAAAGGCTAAGCCATCCACAATTTCCGTACCTCAGGAATTTTATTTGGTAGACTGGCTGAGCAAACATTAGTTTCTCACAAAGGAGCTGAAGACAGCAGTAGGTGCAAGTTTCTCCAGCATGACCTGTTTGTTATTGTTAGATATCAGAGGGAGAACATACCTGGGCTTTGCCAAGGTGCCATATTGCATCTTAAGCTTTGTAGACCCTGCACTTGCGTCCTTACATTCTACAAGATGGTGGGGAAGGAGACAGAAGGTTGTGGAGTTGCATTAGCTCCGGTGGTCTTGAAGTGGCAGCGAGGCAATGGCAGGCTGTAGGCTATCTTGAAGAGATGGGTTTTTAGGTTGTGTCTGAAGGATCCGAATGTGGTGCCTAATCGGACATGTTGAGGCACAGAATTCCAGAGGACGGGGGATATTTGGTAGAAGTATTGGAGGAATAAATAAGTGTGGAGATAAGGAGGTCTTGGTAGGACCTGAGATTACATAAGGGAATATATCGGGAGATTAGTTCAGAGATGTACGAAGATGAAAGGTTATGGATGGTTTTATATCAGTGTTACCAGTTTGAACTGGATGCGCTAGACAATTGGGAGTCAGTGAAGGGATCTTATAGATTGCAATCTTATGGCTTGCTGGAGCCAGTAAAACAGCAGACAGAGTGTCTGGGAACCTTCCCATAGACTATTCTTAGCCAGGGCTGCTTCTCTGCAGGGTTGGAACGGCCCACCAGATAACCGGAGACTCTTCCGGTGGGTCCTGGCTTCTCCATCAGGAGAGTTCATAGTGCAAAACTTGCAGGTTGTGATGATGATGATGAGGCCATCCATCTCCTTAGTTTTCTGTTACTTGGAATGCAAGCGCAAGTATGTAGCCAGCCACCCACTCACCCACAGGCCACAATACTAAACTGCCACATTTCTGGACAGCTGCTTGCACTTGAAATATTGCCTTTTAGGCTCGTGAAGGCGGAAGCTTTTCACAACCTCATGGCTATGGCCGGGTCTCTATACTCGGTCCCCAGCCGCCACTATTTTTCCCGATGACGTCCCTGCCTTCCACAAGCACGGGTCCCAGAACATTACCCGTGCCCTCCCCAGTGCACTTAGTGGGAAGGACCGCCTAACCACAAACTCGTGGGCAAGTGAATGTGGGCAGGGACGGTACATCTCACTGGAGCCAGTCCACAGTAAAAAAGCAGACAAAGTGTCCTTGAACCTTCCCACAGACTTTTCTTAGCCAGGGCTTCTTCTTGGCAGGGTTGGACAGTCCCACCAGAGAACCGGAGACTCCTCCGTTGGGCCCTTGCTTTTCCTTCAGTAGAGTTCACAGCGCAAACATTGCTGCTGCTATGGGGCTCTTTAGCGGGGGACAAAGGTGGTCCCTTAGAGTCAAATCCTCTGGTGGGCCCAATGTTCTTCAGTCTGACAATGCTTCTCAGTGAGATGTGTATTTCACCACAGCCATATTCTTTAGCTCGGTGAAAGGACTAGCATAGAGGGAAACTGAATGTACTCTGGCTGTCATTTCTTGTTGGCAGCTTGTTGCATAAGCAATGGCAACTAGTGTTGAGCCACCCCCGTAGTGTTCGAGTTCGGTTCGGTTCGTCGAACACCCGTGTGTTCGCCGAACTGTTCGTCGAACTGTTCGTCGAACACCTTCGAACACCGTTAAAACCAATGGCAGGCAAACAAAAACACATAGAAACACATAGAAAACACCTTCAAAGGTGTCCAAAAGCTGACAAACTGCTCAGAAGACACAACTAACACATGGAAAAGTGACAAGTACATATAGTCATGCGAAAAGAAAAGAGGTGGAGGAGTAAAAGGAGGGGGAGACACAGATATAGGCATGTCATGCCCTTCTAAAATCCAAAAAGTGAGAAGCCGACACGTTCAGTCCGCTCCTGCCCGTGCCACCTCCGTGTCGCCGGGTTTGTGCCAGAGCCGCGGTGAACCCTGACGGCCAGCCCCCCTCTCCCAATACTGGTGCCTGTCCGCTGGTGGGTCGAGCGAGCCCCCCTGTGGTGGAGGCAGCTCTAAGCTTTTTAATTTAAATTGTCTCTCTAATTTGAATAAATACACTTTAAATCCATTTACAAAGATCTATTGGAGGGCAAGTCTCATGCCAGCAGCCGCGTAATTCCAGCTCCAGTAGCGTCCACTAAAGCTGCTGCAGTTAAAAAGCTTTTATAAGGATCGAGCTCGGCTGTCCACCGCAAGGCATCCTACTGCCAGTCCGAGCCCCTATGCCTTGGGGTGCCTCCTGATGCTCTTCACTGAGTATCCCGTGGTCCCGAAGCATTTCCTTTGAAAAAATTAAGTGTCCAAACTACAGGTGGTGTAGCTTGCTTAACAGCCGGGATAATCCGCTGACTAGCAGACCCTGCTACTAGGCACAAAGTATTTCCTGGGCTAGATGCAGTTAAAAATTTGTAATTAGATACTCTCGTTGGATGCCGAGAAAGCATTCCATAGAGTCTCCTGGCACGCCATATATGATTCTCTTAAAAAGCTTGGGGTAGGGGTCTAGGGGACCCTTTTATAGCCAAAATCACGGCCCTGTATCGCAATACGTCACCTAGGCTGAAGATAAATGGAACTGTAGCACCGAGGGCTCGGTTGCTACAGACGTATTGCACCTCACCCAGAGGTGTGATATCTCACTCTCAGATAAGGATGGAGTGTGGATCAGGACCCGACACCTGCATGCATTACACCACATTGCCGTGGGGCAGGGCGACCAATATGCCCCTGAGATGGGCACGACAGTCCCTGTCCCTGTCTGGAGTGGGGGGAGGGAACACTGAGGAAGGGGAACCCTGTAGTGCAGGAGCAGGGAGGAAGCAGTTCCTGGGTGCATTGAGAAGGGAGTATAAAAGGTGGGCACCATCTTAGTTCAGTGCAGAGAAGTCTGAGCAGAAGTGGCAGGGAGCAGGGGCTCTGCATGAGCTCTGCTCCGGAGGTAGGCCTAGTAACAGAGGCCCAGGCCTGGAAGAGGGAGAAGGAAGGAAGAGGAGCGGAGAAGGCTCCAGGAATGAGGAACGAAGGGATCTCAGGGGTGCGGACGGGCGAGTCGCCACCGCACGCCCGAATCCACCTGCGTGGAGGGGTCAGGCCAAAGGGGGAGACCGGTCCCCGAAACTAGTGGAGGCAGGAAACGACCCTCAGCTAGAAACAGGAGGCTGTGACATTTTATGTGACGCAGCCCCTCGCTACACCCGCTAGGAAGGCACCACATAGGGTCAGGGAAACTGGCGCCAAGTTTACCAAGAGGAGGCCCGAGGCAGCCGGACAGAAGGGTTGGTAAGAAAGGCCAGACAAAGGACACACAAAGGGGGTCCTGTGAAGCACTCCAAAGTTATCTGGGAGTTGTCTGAGCCCCTCACCTGGTGAGCACAGTACGACGTGGGCAGCCGTTACCTGCAGACGTGGTCTGGATAATAAGAACTGTGAGTAAAGGCCCTGGACTGCATCACTGACTCCGTGTCATTACTGCTGCTGCCCTGCGCCATCACCCCCATCCTCCGCATACACTGCCCTGAGGCTATACTCCTCCCGTGGGGAGTTATGCTACGCTCTGCTGCACCCACAACACCAGCCTCAGCGGTCTGCCCTGGAGCGGCGGTTCACTCTGACCGCAATCCACGGGTGGCGTAGTCGGACATTTAAACATCAAAACCACATAAATAGTTCCGCCACTGGTTTGACCGCCCTGAGCCACGGAACCGGGTTGCCGCCACGGAGACTACAACCACCAGCATCCACCAAAAAGGGTCCGGCTCCGGGTGTCCCAAGGCCCAGGGGGCGCGTCAGAACATTTTCATCACCTTTCACAATCACCAATGGGACAAGGCAGGGATGTTCTCTGTCCCCTCTCTTATACATCCTAGTGACGGAGCACCTGCTCTCATCAATTCGCCATAACCCCAATATTAGGTGGATTGAGGTGGGAGGCACCGAG
Source organism: Phyllobates terribilis (assembly GCF_046119375.1). Classification (NCBI taxonomy): domain Eukaryota; kingdom Metazoa; phylum Chordata; class Amphibia; order Anura; family Dendrobatidae; genus Phyllobates; species Phyllobates terribilis. The sequence goes on from NW_027362762.1 coordinate 745,332,251, forward strand.
TACAAGTGCTCTCTATTTGCTGATGATGTCCTAGTATATATCACTCAATCACATATATCCATCCATGCTGTTATGGCTGAAATAGATCACTTTGTTACATGGTCAAATTTTAAAATCAATGCAGCGAAGTCTGAGGCCCTCGATGTCTCCCTCCCCAAATCCATATAGGATTCCATCCAGTCCAACTTTCCCTTTGCCTGGCCCTCACATGGTATCAAATACTTAGGAATTCCTATTCATAGAGACCTCTCCCATCTATGTTATCTTAATTTTGGGCCCTTTATTGAACAACTCCATACAGACCACGGTTGGCAAGTTAGAACTGTAAGATTCACTACGTGAATCACTGGTGTTTTGTGGAAAAGCACATGTACACTGTGTTCCAAATTATTATGCAAAAAGTGTTTAGGAGTGATAAGGGAAGAATTTGTTTGTTTGTCAGTTAAACTCATTGATGGTGATGTGTGTCAGGGCTCTTTATATCACTGTAAGCAATTGCAGACACCTGTGCTAATTAGTTTGGCAGGTGTGTCCAATGAAAGGCAAGACTACTTAAGAAGGCTGTCTCACATTATTAAGCAGCCTACATTTTCTGCCAAAATGGGAAAGAAAAAGGATGTGTCGGCTGCTGAGAAGCAACAAATTGTGGAGTGTTTAGGTCAAGGCATGACTACAATCAACATTGTGCGATGATCAGGATGAAGTGTCTTGGCAATCAAGAAGTATGTAGCTGATTCACAGTACACACGTGTGCGTGCTGATAAGGGCAAATTGAGGACTCTTTCCTACAGGCAATTACGTCAGGTTGAAAGAGCAGCGGCAAAAAAGCCTTGTCATAGCAGCAGACAAGTTTTTGAAGCTGCTTGTGCCTCCAACGTCCCCCGAACAACAAGATGCAGGGTCCTTCAGAGGTTTGCAGCTGTGCATACGCCATCCTGTCGACCTCCTCTATCCACTTCACACAAGCAGAAACGGCTCCAGTGGGCCAAACATTACATGAAGACTGATTTCAAAACTGTTTTGTTCACGGATGAGTGCCGTGCAGCGCTCGATGGTCCAGATGGATGGAGTGGAGGATGGCTGGTTGATGGACACCCCACGCAAACACGGCTACAGCGCCAACAAGGAGGAGGTGGAGTAATGTTTTGGGCTGGAATCATGGGGAGAGAGATTGTCGGCCCCTTTAGGATCCCTGAAGGCACTAAAGATGAACTCCATAATGTATGTGGATTTTCTCAAACAGCACTTCCTGCCATGGTTCAAGAAGAAGAACCGTGTATTTCACAGCAAGATCATTTTTCTGCATGATAATGCACCATCTCATGCTGCACATAAAACATCTGCATCTCTGGCTGATATGGGCATAAAAGGGGACAAACTTATGGTGTGACCCCCCATGCTCCCCTGACCTCTACCCCATTCAGAACCTTTGGAGCATCATTAAAAGGAGTGTCTATGATGGCGGGAGGCAGTTCACATCTAAGCAACAGCTCTGGGAGGGTATTCTGTCCTCATGCAAAACAATTGAAGCAGAAACCATCCAAAACCTGACAAATTCAATGGACGAGAGAGTTCAGAAGCTCCTTTCGAACAAGGGGTCCTATGTGAAAATGTAACATCACCTAGAATAAAGTTTTGAGTTGAAAACTGTTTGATTTCAGTTTCTAACAACCTGCTAATGCTTATAATTTCAAAAATGACCATTTTTTTGGTCTTTATTAAAATGAAAAGGTTGATCGAAAAGTTTGGGGGATCTAAGAGTGTGGCAACCCAGTAGTCATGATTACTTCGAATTCTGACAATATGAGGGTCATGCTGCAGGTAGTGCAGCAAGAAGGCACTTATGTGTCTTGCGCATCTCGGAGCCCCAAAATTATTTTCCGGGCTAGATGCAGCTAAAAATTATTATTAATTTTAAATCTGGTGAAGCTTTAGTATAGATGGCCTAATAGGATCAGTGCTGCACACTGCTACAAAGCCCAAATTATTTTCCAGTCAAGATACAGATAAACATGATTAGTAATTTTAAATCTGGTGGAGCTTATTATAGATGGCCTAATAGAATCAGTGCTGCACACTGCTACAAAGCCCAAATTATTTTCCAGCCAAGATACAGATAAACATGATTAGTAATTTGAAAGCTTAAAACGGTTGGTAGGGTGATTTTAACCAATCATCAAGCTTTTACTCTCCCCAGGATGACACAGGGGTAGAAAAGTCGTTTCGGATCCATGATTTGTTCATCTTTATGAACGTGAGTCTGTCTACATTATCAGTGGAGAGCCGCGTGCGCTTATCTGTCAGCACACCACCAGCAGCGCTGAACACACGTTCAGACAGAACGCTGGCTGCGGGGCATGACAAGATCTCCAAGGCGTAAGTGGCTAGCTCCGGCCATTTATCCAGATTGGAAGCCCAAAAAGAGCAAGGGTCCAGTGACACAGTCGTGGCTTCAATGTTTACTTGGAGATACTCCTGTACCATCGTCTCTAGGCTATGACTAGGTGTCAGACTTCTTGTCTCCTGTGGCCTTGCAAAGGATGGGCTAAAAAAGTGGTGAAATGATTCCGCAAAATTGATGTTACCAGCAGATACTGTGGTTCTGTTATGGTTTGAGTGCTGAACACTTGACGGTCCCACGGTTGGCAAGTTGGAACTGTGAGATTCACTACGTGCACCACTGGTATTTTGTGGAAAAGCACATGTAAGATTCTGCAACAGTCTCTGCTGATACTCCTGCATGCGTGCATCCCTTTCTATGGTAGGAATAATTTCTGCAAATTTACTTTTGTACCGGGGATCTAACAGTGTGGCAACCCAGTAGTCAGGATTATTTCTAATTCTCACAATTCGAGGGTCATGTTGCAGGTAGTGCAGCAAGAAGGCACTCATGTGTGTTGCGCATCCAGGAGCACCAAGTCCCTGTTGTGTTGGTGGCGAGGTAACAATCATGCTTCCTTCCTCTGTCCTCTCCCCTCAACCTCGCACAACAGAAATGTGATCAAGGTCTCCCTCATCTGATGAGTCTTCCATCAGTTCGTCCTCCACTTCTTCCTGGGCTCCTGCACCTTCCTCACTAGTTTGGCTGCTACCATGCGCCCTGGTAAAACCATCTCCCCCACCCTCACATGCCTGCCGCCTTGGTGCTGCCGACTGTCTGGACCTTGCAGATGTTAGCCCTTCCGCATACAACTCCTCCTCCTCTACTTCCTCCACCTCCTCTTGTGCCACCACCTGACTCCGAATTCTGTTTAACATGTGCTCCAGCATGTAAATCACCGGAATAGTCATGCTGATAATGGCATCGTCAGCACTAAACATCTTCGTCGCCATTTCAAAACTGTGCAGAAGGGTGCATAGGTCCCTGATCTGAGACCACTCCTCCAGCGTGATTTGCCCCACCTCTGGATCTCGTTGGCCCAGGCTATACGTCAGAACGTATTGCACCAGGGCTTGTCGGTGCTGCCACAGTCGCTGCAACATGTGCAGAGTTGAATTCCACCGGGTAGGCACATCGCATTTTAGCCGGTGAAGTGGCAGGCCCAACGACTTCTGTAGAGATGTAAGTCGCTGAGCTGCGGGATGCGAACGGCGAAAGTGAGCACACAGCGACCGTGCCCTCTGCAGAAGGCCATCTAGTCTGGGATAGTGGGCTAAAAATTGCTGGACAACCAGGTTCAACACGTGAGCCATACAAGGCACGTGTGTGACATTGCCCCGGCGAAGGGCCGCACCCAGGTTTGCAGCATTGTCGCACACGGCCTTCCCTGGTTTCAGGTCCAGTGGAGACAACCATTCATGAAATTGGTTCTCCAGAGCTGACCACAACTCCTCAGCTGTGTGACTCACATTTCCCAGACATTTCAATGTAAAAACCGCCTGATGACGTTGAGCCCTACTGCCAGCATAGTAAGGAGGTGTGCAGGATCCCTTCTGCGCAGTTATAAAGCTTGTGGCATGACCAGACAGGCTTTGGGTGCAGGTGGAAGACCGAGAGGAGGTTGAGGAGGCAGAAGCAGTGGAGGAACTTTGACATAAAGAGGATTGACGCACAACTCGTGGGAACGGCAAGACTTGGACAGCAGCCCCTTGTCCTGCTGTCACCATAGTTACCCAGTGCCCAGTCAGCGACATGTAACGCCCCTGTCCATGCCTACTCGTCCAAGTGTCTGTGGTGAAATGCACCCTGTCACACACAGAGTTTCTCAAAGAAGCGGTGATGTTGTGTGCGACATGCTGGTGGAGCGCAGGCACACCTTTCTTTGACAAGTAGTGCCGACTGGGCATCTGGTACTGGGGCACTGCGACGGACATAAGGTCTCGAAAATCCTCTGTGTCCACCAGGCGGAAAGGCAGCATTTCTGTAGCCAAGAACTTGCAGATGGTGAAATTCAACCTCTTAGCTTTCTCATGGCTAGGAGGAAATGGTCTTTTACTTGTCCACATCTGAGGGACCGAGGGCTGGCTATTGTGCTTAGACGGGGTTGATAAGGGTGTCCCCGGCAAACTGCCGGTCTGTGAGGAAGATGCAGGCGGACATGTTAGGCTGCCTTGATCCAAAGGTGGTGCTATCGATGTCGGACAGCGCTCAACACCAGCTGGTGTTACCACCTCCAAAGAAAATGATGACCTGCCAATCACGCTGGCTGTTGCGGGTAAAGAGGTGGCAGGTCTGCGCCCCAAAACAGGTGTGACTGCTGTCCCCCCAGTCACAGAGGATGAAGAGGCCGCGGATGCACAAGATATGGCAGACGGTGGTTGGCCCGGCCGGCTAGGCCGCATTGTAGCACACTGAGCTTCCCACTGCAACTTATGCTTCATGTCCATGTGCCGGTTCATGCATGAAGTACTCAAACTATGTATTTTTTGGCCTCTACTTAGCTTTTGCTGACAAATGTTACAGATAACACGAGTTGGGTCATCTTTATCGATCTGAAAAAATGCCCAGGCTATGCAAGGCTTAGCACCCATGCGACCTGAAGAGCCACCACGACTTGTGGTGAGAGGCAGAGTTGTGTTTGAGGATGCAGTTGTTGACGTGCTTCCAGTACTACGTCTCTGTCCAGGAAGGCGCAACCTGACCTCGTCGTCACTAGCATCTTCCTCCACCTCCTCTGCTGACCTCATCTCTTGGCTGACTGTGGGTTGACAGTAAGTGGGATCTCCAACCTCATCATCATCACCCTGTGCGTTATCACACCCGTCGTCCTCAGAGCCAACCTGTTCCTGCCCTGACAAAAAACTAAAGTTGTCGCTCCAATCAGGTATTTGAGTCTTATCATCGTCTTCCTCATTGTCTCCACCAACAGGAGTTACAGTTTGGGAATGAGGGTCTACATTATGGTCAGAACCTTCTGCGTCTGGTCCTGGATCCGACTCATAAAGATTCTGGGCATCAGTGCAGATCATTTCCTCGTCTGGATTCACAGAAGCGCTGGAGTTGACCTCTGATTCCCAGGCTATAGTATGAGTAAACAGCTCTGCAGACTCAACCATCTGTTCTACCTCATACTCAGACGGGCAGCTGGAGATTTGGGAGCTGTGAGGAAGCAAGTGTGATTGGGGTGACACCTTTGAGGACTGGAGTATTTGTGATGTTGAAGTTGATGTGGAGGAGAGCCCACTTAAAGGAGCACTTGATATCCGTTGAAGCACCTGCTGTTTTTGTGCCTCATCTGGAATTTGTAGCGATTGGCGTGGCCGTAAGAAAGGGATCTTATCACATTGTCCGCTAAAAGAAGTAGACATTTTAGTTTGGCTGGAAGATGGTCTTTCTTCTGCAGATGTTACTGTTGCTTTAACACCTACCCCACGGACACAACCTTTTTTCCCCTTCCCAACACGCCTATTCCCCTTTCCACCAGCAGCAGGCCTTTTTCCACTCATTTTGGTGGTTAACTAATTAACAACTCTGGAGTTGTTTGCACAAAAAAACAATGGATGGGAACCGAGCAGAGCTGAGTGGCCAAATTGTGGTATTAGGCCAAAACTATTGGCTGGGTTAGATGCAGAAAAAAATTATATTCAATTTGCAACCTGATGGAGGTCAGTATAGATGGACTAATAGAGAAAGTCCCACACACTGCTAGAAGGCCAAATATTTTTTCAGAGCTAGATGCAGATAAAAATTATTTTTAATTTGCAACCTGATGGAGGTCAGTATAGATGGACTAATAGAGAAAGTCCCACACACTGCTAGAAGGCCAAATATTTTTTCAGAGGTAGATGCAGAAAAAAATATATTCAGTTTGCAACCTGATGGAGGTCTGTATAGATGGATTAATAGAACAAGTCCCACACACAGCTAGAAGCCCAATATTTTTTCAGAGGTAGATGCAGAAAAAAATATATTCAGTTTGCAACCTGATGGAGGTCAGTATAGATGGACTAATACAACAAGTCCCACACACAGCTAGAAGCCCAATATTTTTTCAGAGGTAGATGCAGAAAAAAATATATTCAGTTTGCAACCTGATGGAGGTCAGTATAGATGGACTAATACAACAAGTCCCACACACAGCTAGAAGCCCAATATTTTTTCAGAGGTAGATGCAGAAAAAAATATATTCAGTTTGCAACCTGATGGAGGTCTGTATAGATGGATTAATAGAACAAGTCCCACACACAGCTAGAAGCCCAATATTTTTTCAGAGGTAGATGCAGAAAAAAATATATTCAGTTTGCAACCTGATGGAGGTCTGTATAGATGGACTAATACAACAAGTCCCACACACAGCTAGAAGCCCAATATTTTTTCAGAGGTAGATGCAGAAAAAAATATATTCAGTTTGCAACCTGATGGAGGTCTGTATAGATGGACTAATACAACAAGTCCCACACACAGCTAGAAGCCCAATATTTTTACAGAGGTAGATGCAGAAAAAAATATATTCAGTTTGCAACCTGATGGAGGTCAGTATAGATGGACTAATACAACAAGTCCCACACACAGCTAGAAGCCCAATATTTTTTCAGAGGTAGATGAAGAAAAAAATATATGCAGTTTGCAACCTGATGGAGGTCAGTATAGATGGACTAATACAACAAGTCCCACACACAGCTAGAAGCCCAATATTTTTTCAGAGCTAGATGCAGAAAAAAATTATATTCAATTTGCAACCTGATGGAGGTCAGTATAGATGGACTAATAGAATGATGCTATGCCCAAAAGATTTTACTTCACTAGGTGCAGTAAAAAAATTGGTATTCTATACACAGGTGGTATATCTTGCAACACAGATAGGCTACTCCACTGACTAACACACTCTGCAATAGGCCAAAAAGGATTAGCTTTGCTAGATTCAGCCAAATGCTGTGAAAAAAACTTGTACAGCACTGGCACAGACCTGCCTGGCAAAAACTGATAGGAACTGATGTAACCTAGTCCTGAAAAGGACTCCAATTACAATTAGTCTTTACTCCCACAATCTATCTATTTAAGAGCACAGACCTGCCTGATAAAAGTCGTAGGAAATGCTGTAACCTAGTCCTTAAAAGGACTGCAATCACAACTATTCCCTACTCCCAAGCTATCTGTAGATTTGTGCGAAAATTGGCTTGAAATTAACAAGGTATAGCGCACACAGCAACAGCGGTGCCGTCTAACACGCAGCTGCAGCAGTGAGAAAATGGTGGCGACGGGGAAAATGGCTTGGTCTTATAGGGCAAGGACATGTGACATACACTGCCAATGACACATACCCTTGCTTGTGTGAAAAAAAGCACTTCGCTCCGTGTGTGCGCTGCTGATAGGCTGACAGATTGCACCTCCCCACTGTAAATGCGGGAAAGAGAAAAAAAAATGGAGATCTTCATTATTCCTGCAGAGATCCATCCCCTGCCCCTCCCCCCACCCCGCTGTACACTCAAACTGCGTATTAACATTAATTTTCATCATTACTGAGAAAAAATCCAGTTATGATTTTGGTGCACGAACAGTTATCGAACATAACCTCGAACAGCCGAATTTTTCTCAAATTGTTCGTGTTCGCCGAACGGCTCGAACACCGCCCAAAACAGCTCGAATTTGAGATTGGCGAACAGTTCGAGTAGAACAACGCTCATCTCTAATGGCAACCCATCCAACATCAGCTCACACTTCTCGAAGGTGCTTAGCCATAGACACCTTATGTCTGACATCCATGTCTACTCCTGAGGTCTTATATGTGGAGTCTGGCCTGAATGCCGATGGGCGTGTTGAAACTGGTACTCAACAATTGCCCTCTGCTGCTCAAAAATTCTTCCCAATATCTGCAATGTTGATTTCCAACATGTGCTAACATTGCACAACAGTCGGTGAGCTGGAAGCTGCAAACATTGCTGAAGCACTGCCATGGTGGCGAAAGCTATAGCTGACTTTCTGAAATGGGCACACACGCGTTGTACTTTCACAAGCAGATCTGGCAGATTTGGGTAGGTTTTGAGAAATCGCTGAATCATTAAGTTGAGCACATTTAGTGCTCTCTCATTACTAATATGTACCCCTGTATGGAGAAAAATATCTTGTGTACCCTTGTGACAAAAATATCTGCACCAAAGAATTAATTTCACTAGAACTAGTATAATGGTGACCGACAACTTTTCCACTACAGCCAAACCCAATAGATGGAGACTAGTGTTGATCGAGCACTAAATTGCTCGGGTGCTCGAAGCTCGGGCTGAGCTCGCCGTGATACTCGGGTGCTCGACCCGAGCAACGAGCCCAATGTTAGTCTATGGGAGACCCGAGCATTTTTGCAGTGGCACCCCCGGCAGTCTTTTAAAAGCCTAACAAGTGCCCAAAACAATAGTGACAGTACTCAAATGACATGGGGACAGCATGGGGATCACCCCAGGAGGCATTTCTGACCCCCAGGTCACTGCTGTCAACAACATGGTCAGAGGTATTAAGCCACTTTTACGGGCTCACAATAAAACGTTCAAAAACGAAACTGAAACTTTTTTCCTGTGAAATATGTTAAGGAATTTCTTTTCCAGGGTAAAGACTTGTGTATAAGGTAAAATAAATAACCAAAAACAAAAATACTCCTCAACACCTTGGGCTATGTTCACAAGTAGCATTTTTTATGCGTTTTTGCACTTTTGTATTGCTTTCAACTGTGACAAATGCATTCACCGGGAAATGTCATTTTAACATTTTACACCCTTATCTGGCCATGTGCTGTGTGACACATGCATAAAGTGCTGAAAAGACATGGGAACAGCATGGGGAAGACCCCTTGAAGCATCTCTGACACCCAGGTCACTGTGTAAAAGTGTGCCCATCATAAGTGATCCTTGCCGCATCAGAAGATGCAGACTTGCAACTATCCCCGTGCAAGTTCTAGTCCCAGGGCAGTGTTCAATTGTACCTCCCCATTCCTTGCAATACAAGCGCAAGTATGCAGCCTGCCACCCACCCACCCCCAGGCTGCAATGTCATACTGCTAGCTTGCACTTGAAATGGGGCCTTTTAGTTTGGAGGAGGCCGAAGCTGGCCACTACCTCATGGCTGCTTCGGCAGCTAGGTATCCATACTCAGTCCGCAGCCGCCTATATTTGTCCTGGTGTGCCTTATACATAAGATTAAGCGCGTATACCAAAACATTACCTGTGCCCTCCCCAGTGCATTTAGTGGGAAGGAGAGCCTATTCCGCTGTAGTGTGTGCATGCCAAACCCCTGTTCATGGTACATGTGAAGATGCCTCCCTCCCTGCACCTGTCGTTGCAGACTTGCAACTATCCCCGTTCAAGTCCTTGTCCCAGGGCAGTGTTCAATTGTACCTCTCCCATTCCTTGCAATGCAAGCGCAAGTATGCAGCCTGCCACCCACCCACCCCCAGGCTGCAATACTATACTGCTTGCTTGCTTGCACTTGAAATTGGGCCTTTTAGGCATGTGGAGGCGGAATCTGGCCACCACATCATGGCTGCGTTGGCGGCCTGGAATCCATACTCAGTCCCCTGCCGCCCGGCGGCCGGGTGTCCATGCTCGTTCCCCAGCCGCCCCGTGGCCGGGTGTCCACACACGGTTCCCAGCCGCCTGGGGGCAGCAGGGTGTCCATAAACGGTCACCAGCCGCCACTATTTCTCCTTGGAACATCCCCCCACACACTTTTCTTAGCCCGGCCTGCTTTAGGGCAGCATTGGACGACCCCACCAGAGAACCAGACTCCTCCGGTGGGCCCTGGCCTCTCCATCAGGGGAGTTGAGAGTGCCAAAGTGAGGAGCATGATGATGATGACAGAAGTTAGCATCTGCTTTGTTTTCTTTTAATGCAAGTGTAAGTGTGCAGCCTGCCACCCACCCACCCCCAGACTGAAATGCCATACTGCTAGCTTGCACTTGAAATGGGGCCTTTTAGTTTGGAGGAGGCGAAGCTGGCCTCTACCTCATGGCTGCTTCGGCAGTGAGGTATCCATACTCAGTCCCCAGCCGCCCCTATTTGTCCTGGTGTGCCTTATACATAAGATTAAGCGCGTATACCAAAACATTACCTGTGCCCTCCCCAGTGCATTTAGTGGGAAGGAGAGCCTATTCCGCTATAGTGTGTGCATGCCAAACCCCTGTTCATGGTACATGCGAAGATGTCTCCCACCCTGCACCTGTCGTTGCAGACTTGCAACTATCCCCATTCAAGTCCTTGTCCCAGGGCAGTGTTCAATTGTACCTCTCCCATTCCTTGCAATGCAAGCGCAAGTATGCAGCCTGCCACCCACCCACCCCCAGGCTGCAATACTATACTGCTTGCTTGCTTGCACTTGAAATTGGGCCTTTTAGGCATGTGGAGGCGGAATCTGGCCACCACGTCATGGCTGCGTTGGCGGCCTGGAATCCATACTTAGTCCCCAGCCGCCCGGCGGCCGGGTGTCCATGCTCGATCCCCAGCCGCCCCGCGGCCGGGTGTCCACACACGGTTCCCAGCCGCCTGGGGGCAGCCTAGTGTCCATAAACGGTCCCCAGCCGCCCCTATTTCTCCTTGGAACATCCCCCCACACACTTTTCTTAGCCCGGCCTGCTTTAGGGCAGCATTGGACGAGCCCACCAGAGAACCTGACTCCTCTGGTGGGCCCTGGCTTCTCCATCAGGGGAGTTGAGAGTGCCAAGGTGAGGAGCATGATGATGATGACAGAAGTTAGCATCTGCTTTTTTTGCTTTTAATGCAAGTGTAAGTGTGCAGCCTGCCACCCACCCACCCCCAGACTGCAATGCCATACTGCTAGCTTGCTTGCACTTGAAATTGGGCCTTTTAGGCATGTGGAGGCGGAATCTGGCCACCACGCCATGGCTGCGTCGGTGGCCTGGTATCCATACTCAGTCCCCAGCCGCCCAGTGGCCGGATGTCCCCCTTGCTCCCCATCCTCCAGGGGGCAGCCGGGTGTCCATACTCGGTCCCCAGCAACCCCTATTTGTCCCGGTAACCTTTCCCACACTTTTCTTAGCCTGGCCTGCTTTAGGTCAGCATTGGCCGAGCCCACCAGACAACCAGACTCCTCAAGTGGGCCCTGGCTTCTCCATCAGGGGAGTTGAGAGTGCCAAGGTGAGGAGCATGATGAGGATGATAGAAGTTAGCATCTGCTTTGTTTTGTTTGAATGCAAGCTCATGTATGTAGTAGCGGCTAGGCCTGAGGTGGTCAGCGTTTTGGCGCATATCCTACCTCCTCCGAGGATTGCTGGATGTTTTCCTGCTACTTTCCAAGTTCTATGACTCCCGTTAAAACAAAGCTTCAGGTGATGAATGATGGATGAGGTAGTGGCAAAGGAGAAAGAGCAGGAGGAACAGGGACCATTCACATCAATATCAGGCCAGTCAACCAGATATGTCTTGTAGGATATGTTTCTATAACAAAAGGAGCGGTTCAGCTGCACAGTTATAGGGCATACAGTGAGTGCAATGCCTACCAAAAATTTCGAGGCACTCCAATGCCCCTTGGAAATGACATGGAGGTCAGAGGGCCTTAACTAAACCTTTTTTTCCATTTATAGCAACTGGGTCTCCTGTGCACTGTTGGCCTAAGCAGTGAATGGAAGGCTTTCCAAAAATTATGAGGAACTGAAATGCCCCTTACAAGAGCCATGCAGTACAGCATATTAAAAACATAAGTCCCATTATTGGGGAGTGGGTCTCCCATAGGATTTGCTTATGCCTTCCAAGCAAAAGCTTCCAAAAATTAGGACGGAGCAACTTGCAATACCCCTTACAAGAGCCATGCAGTACAGCATATTACAAACATAAGTCCCATTATTGGGGAGTTGGTCTCCCATAGGATTTGCTTATGCCTTCCAAGCAAAAGCTTCCAAAAATTAGGATGGAGCAACTTGCAATGCCCCTTACAAGAGCCATGCAGTACAGCATATTGCAAACATAAGTCCCATTATTGGGGAGTGGGTCTCCCATAGGATTTGCTTATGCCTTCCAAGCAAAAGCTTCCAAAAATTAGGACGGAGCAACTTGCAATGCCCTTTACAAGAGCCATGCAGTACAGCATATTACAAACATTAGTCCCATTATTGGGGAGTGGGTCTCCCACAGTCTTTGCTTATGCCTTCCAAGCAAAAGCTGACAAAAATAAGGATGGAGGAACTTGCAATGCTGGCACCCTGGTGGTATAGTGGTGGTGGAGGCTGAGGATAAGGAGAAGAACATAAAACAGCCGAAATGAGGAAGCGTATACCCATGTGTGGGTGTGAAGCGGTGCATGTGAATACACCTCCCGAAATAACACAGTGGATTTGACTTTATGTTACTCTGCTGTCATTTGGTGGTGATGTGAAGTCTGGCCCAATCCAGCCCTTGTTCATTTTGATAAGGGTCAGCTTGTCAGCATTGTCAGTTGACAGGCGAGTGCGCTTATCAGTTATAATTCCCCCAGCGGCACTAAAAACACGCTCCGATAACACGCTAGCGGCAGGGCAGGGCAGGACCTCCAAGGCGTACAGAGCGAGTTCATTCCAAGTGTCCAGCTTGGATACCCAATAATTAAAAGGCACAGAGGAATCACGGAGGACGCTGGTACGGTCGGCAAGGTACTCCCTCACCATCTTTTGAAACTTTCCACTCCTAGTGAGAGTACCCCGCGCCTAAGGGCCTGTAAGCTGGGCGGGTGTCAGAAATCTGTCCCAGAACGTTGACAGCGTTCCCCTGCCTCTGCTGGATTGGAGTTGCATCTCTCTCATCTGTACGCCTTGGTTGGGCAACGAACTGTGACCTCTGCCGCTAGCGTGTTCAGATGGGAATTTTTTTAACAGTTCTGCAGCAAGGGCCTTCTGGTACTGCCCAATTTTTGTAGACCTCTCCACCTCAGGAATAAGGGAGTGAAAGTTCTCCTTGTAGCGGGGATCTAAAAGTGTCACCAACCAGTAATGACTGTCACCCAACATTTTGACAACGCGAGGGTCACGGTTAAGGCAGCGTAACATAAAGTCAGCCATGCGTGCCAGACTGGTAACGGGCAAGATTTCCGTGTCCTCACCAAGATGACGACTGACCATGCTCTCCTCCTCCTCCTCCTCCTCCCCCCTGTCCTCAGGCAACCTACGCTGAACCGACGGTATGACACTTGTACAGGTACTACCGTCTACAGCGCATGATAGCAGCTCCTGTTCTTCCTCCTCCTCTTCCTCCTCCTCCTCCTCTCCCTCATTGTCCCCCAATGCACGTTGGGATGAGATGAGGCTGGGCTGTGTATAATCACCCACTACGGCTTCTTGATCCATCTCATCATACTCTGGCTGCAATGCCTCCTCTTTAATTCTCTGCAGAGAGCGTTGCAAAAGACAGACAAGTGGGATGCTGACACTAATGATGGCGTCATCACCACTCACCATCTTGTTGGCCTCCTCAAAGTTTGTCAGGATGGTACATATGTCAGACATCCAGGTCCACTCCTAAGGTCTTATGTGTGGAGTCTGACTTGAATATCGACGGCCTTGTTGCATCTGGTACTACACAACTACTCTCTTCTGCTCACAAATCCTTTGCAACATGTGGAGGGTAGAGTTCCAACGTGTTGGGACATCACACACCAGTCGGTGTGCCGGAAGCTGCAAACGCTGCAACACAGCAAGGGCGGCGGAAGCTGTAGCCGACTTGCGAAAATGAGCTGACAGGCGGCGTACTTTCACGAGCAGATCTGGCAACTCGGGGTACGATTTAAGAAACCGCTGAACCACGAGGTTACGCACATGAGCCAGGCATGGTACATGTGTGATCTCACCTCGCCTCAGAGCCGCCACCAGGTTACGGCCATTGTCACACACGACCATGCCGGGATGTAGGTTCAGCTGTCTCAGCCACAGATCTGCCTGCTCTTTCACAGCTGTCCACAACTCACAAGCAGTGTGAGGTTTATCACATAAGCTTATGAGTTACAGCACAGCCTGTTGCCGCATAGCGGAGGCAGTACTGCAGTGCTTCCAGCTTGTAACTGATGTGGTGATATCTGAGATGGAGGCTGAACATGAGGAGGAGGAGGAGGATGATGCGCAGAAGCTATACACTGTGGGGGCAACTATGACTGACATAGGGCCTGCAATCCTTGGTGTGGGGAGGACGTGTTCCGTCCCAAGGTCCGACTGGGTCCCGGCTTCCACTATGTTTAGCAAGTGTGCCGTCAGAGAGATGTACTGTCCCTGGCCACAAGCACTTGTCCACGTGTCCGTTGTCAGGTGGACTCTCCCAGTAACTGCGTTGTTGAGGGCACGGCAGATGCTTTGGGACACGTGCCTGTGTAGTGCGGGGATGGCACACCGGGCAAAATAGTGTCGGCTGGGGACCGAGTACCGAGGGACGGCCACCGCCATAAGATTGCGGATGGATTCCGTCTCCACCAGCCTAAAAGGCAGCATTTCCAACGCAAGCAGTCGTGAAATGTGCTAATTTAGGACTGTGGCCTGTGGGGCGTTAGCTGCGAATTTCCGCTTTCGTTCAAAGGTCTGGGATATGGACAATTGAATGCTGCGGTGGGACATGGACGTGGACGTTGATGCTGTTTCTTGAGAAACTGCCATAACAAGTGAAGACTGAGAAGAGGGGGCATCTTTGCATGCAGTATGGACAGGGGATTGCCTTGCACACACAACAGGGGGTTCTATTGCACGCACAACTGTGGAAGAAGCAGTGGTGACACCCGCTGACACTGGTCGTGGACCCTGGGTTTCGCCCCACAAAGTCGGGTGCTTTGCTGCCATGTGCCTGATCATGCTGGTGGTGGTCAGGCTGGTAGTTTTGTCACCCCTGCTGATGCTGGCATGGCAGGTGGAACATATGGCCTTTTTGGGGTTATCAGCAGAGTCTTAAAAAAAATTCCAGACTCTGGAAAACCTACCGCTTGTACTGGCAACGTGTTGGTGTTACGGGGAACGGTTGCCCGCCTTCTGTCTGCGGCCACCACACTGCTTCTTCCTGCCTGTTGGGGTGCTCTACCTCCCTCCCCCTGTGTGCTGCTGGCCTCACTCTGCATGTCCTCCTGCCACGTTGGGTCAGTTACTAGATCATCCACCACCTCCTCCTCTTCCACTTGCGCACCACGATGCTCCTCCTCACTTCCTGGCAATTGTGTCTCGTCATCGTCCACCTCTTGTGACAAATTGCCAGCGTCGATTTCCTGTGGCCGTGGCTGTTCAAATATTTGGGCATCGCTACATGGGATCTCCTCTTCCACCACTTCAAGCGTATCAGGCGAGGGGCACAAATATGGAAATGGACCAGTGAACAGCTCTTCAGAGTGTCCAAGTGTGGGATCAATTGCTGTCTGACGACACTCGGCATGGTGGGAGGAAGGAGCATCAGGGTGAGGAGGAGTATGCGGTCGAGACTCACGGCTACTAAGAGTTGACCGTGTGGAAGACAGACCGGAGGTGGTGGTGCCCAGGTAACTGGAAGTATTATCTGCTATCCAATTAATAACCTGTTCACACTGATCAGTTCTCCAATACTGGTGTTGTTCTGTGCATCCCTAGTAATTCGGTCAAGAAGTGGGAGCGAGAAGATGTGGCTGTTGGTTGTGGCACATTTTCAGCTTGGCCACGGCCCCGTCCTCTGCTCGAACCATCACCAGAACGTCCACTTCCACGTCCCTTGCCACGCGCCTTGCCCATTGTAAAGGAAGTAAAATAGCTTACACTTGCACTATCAATGGAAAAAGGGTAATAAAAAGTAGATTAGAACCGTGGAAGAGGAAAACCACAGTTCTATTTCTGTGGCCTACACCCGATTCTTTTAAACAATCTGAACAATCAGGGAGAAACTATTACTGTTTTTCTTTACGGAAAATATACCAAAACCTGAATAATAGAGAATTTTTACCGTGAGATGGCAAAACCACAGTTATTGTTTACTGGGGTATACCAGACTTTTTTAAATATATAGATTTACGGCTGAACAGTGAGTGACACACTCAAACTGGTTTTTTTTAGATACCAAAGGCCCAAAACTGGATAGTACAGAGATTTGACCCGTGGAACTGCAAAACCACACTGGGATTTGTCGAGCCTACACCAGACTATTTTCAACAGATATATTTTTGTGTCACAACAGTCAGGAGACACTACTGTTTTTCTTTACGGAAAATATACCAAAACCTGAATAATAGAGATCTTTTACCATGGGATGGCAAAACCACAGTTACTGTTTACTGGGGTATACCAGACTTTTTTAAATAGATATATTTGCGGCTGAACAGTGAGCGACACACTCAAGCTGTTTTTTTTTTAGCTACAAATGGCCCAAAAGAGGATAATACAGAGGTTTGAACCGTGGAAGTGCAAAACAACACTTCTGTTTCTCTAGCCTACACCTGACTATTTTCAACAGATATATTTGTGTCTGAAAAATCAGAGACACGCTTTTTCTTTGGGGGGGGGGGGGGGCACCAAAAGGTTAATAAGATGAGTATTGGTACAGTGTCAAGGAGGAAAAAAAAAGAGGATTTAGATGAAAAAAAAAGGATTTTTCCTGTCCCCTGAGACCTGGAGCTAAGTCAAGCAATTTCAGCCACAGGAGCAGCACACAGGACTGTAATGAAGCGTTTGCTGGTATAACCACTGCGTCTCCTATACAGCCTGCCTGCCTGATATCTGGGATGGATATTAGTCCTGAGATGGACTGTTTGTTTGACCTGGCAGCCTTTACAGACCCTACACTAACTATTTCGCAGTTTATATCTCTCCCTAAATCTGCTGTCCCTACACTGTCTGATCCGGAGAGACTGTGTCCAAGATGGCGGCGCCCGATTTTAAATACTCGAGGTGACGCTGTGCGGCCAGCCAATCACTGTAATGCCCACAACCAACATGGCTGCGGCATTAAAGTGACTGGCTGGCAATCGCTGCATGTTCATTGGCTCTGTAAAGAGCGGCAAACATGCAGGGCGGAGACCCGAGCTCCCGCCCGAGTAACCCGGAAATGCTCGGTGCTCGCCGAACATCCCGAGTAGCATGATGCTCGGGCGAGTACCGAGCAGTGTCGAGCATGTTCGCTCAACACTAATGGAGACCCAATCAGTATTCTCCACTAGTGATAGGCGAACCCGTGACTGTTCAGGTTCGGCTAATTGAGCCGAACGCCGAACAGTTTTTTAAAAGTTCGGGTTCGGGTACTAGAACAGTACCCAAACCCGAACCCAAACACGGACCCCATTCATGTGAATGGGGAAGCCGAATATTCCTGGTTTCCCGCGCTGCCACTTGCGTGGCTCTGATCGGTGGTAATAGCATTACCACGTTACCGCGGTCAGGGAGCTGTGGCAGTGACAGTGACCCACAGTAAAAAGATTACCGTGGGGCATAGGCGCTGGCTGATGGTACTACTACCACCATCAGTTGGCGCCTCTTGCCATAAGAAACAGCGAGCGCAGGCACCGCTGGATGGGCGCAGTAGTCTCCCATCCACCAGCGCCTGTACTCTGCTGAAAGTAAAAAAATTTTTAAAATTAATAAAAAAAAATGCAATACAATGCCGGCAATTTAGGTCAGCGCTTGAGCAGTGAGTATTTTCCCACGCTTGCCAATGAGTTGAAGCATGGGAAAATACTCACTGCTCATGCGCTGACATAATTTGCCGGCAATATACTGAGTCAGCGTATTGCTGGCTGCTGAACAGAGCGGGCACATTTTACAATGTACCCACTCTGTTCATGGGATCTTCGTTGGACCCTCGCTATTTGGACTGTAGCAGAAAGGTAAGGATGAGGTTGGTTTATTATTTTATTTTTATTACAGGGGACATTCGCTTCAGTTGGAATGGGCGTGACGGTAAATATGGTTTAATTAGGAGGATTAAACGATGTCTGTTTTATTTCAAATAAAATATTTTATTCTGGGTGTGGGTGTTTTTATTTTACATTTGCCTTACACTATGGGGTTAGTAATGGGGGCGTCTTATAGATACCTCTCCATTACTAACCTGGGTTTGATGTTAGCTGACATTATAAGCAGAAGTCTACCCCAACCCCACTGCGACCGCAACAGGGCAGAGCGAGGCTAAGTGCCAGAATTGGCGCATCCTATGGATGTGCCATTTCTGAGGCGGATGACGGCTCCTGTTTCTAGGCTCGGAGGGGGCCAATCTTTATGGCCCCTTCCTAAGCTATTAATATCAGCCCCAAGCTGTCTGCATAGCCTTCGCTAGCTGTTAAGATAGGGGGACCCCACGTCATTATTTTTTGGGGGTCCCCCATTTTAATAGCCAGTAAAGGCTATGTATACAGCTGGGGTTTGATATTAGTAGCCCGGGAAGCTCCGTGGGTATTACCCCCTTCCCAGGCTAAAAATATCAGCCCCAGCTGTCCGCTTTAACTCTGCTGGTTAATAGAATTACGTGCCATTTTTTTTCCAGAAATGTAATAATTTATTAATAAATGACATGAACAGTAAGGTACACACGTAAAGCACAAATTATATATATCACATATTTATATCTATTTGTATATCTATCTATTATCTATCTAGCTATCCATATATCTATTTATCTATATTTCTTTCTATCCATATATCAATCCATATATTTATTATCTATGTATCAATATATCTATATATCTAACTATTATCCATCTGTATATCTATTTATCTATCCATATATCTATTATCTATTTATCTATCTATTGTTTATCTGTTTATCTATCATCTATCCATATATCTATCTATCCATATAGCTATTCTCTATCTATCTATAAATCTATTTATCCATATATCTATCTATCCATATATCTATTATCTATCTATATAGCTATATATCCATCTATCTATTTATCTATCCATATATCTATCTAGCCATCTTGATCTATTTATCTATTATCTATCTATCTATCTATCTATCTATCAATCTATTTATCCATATATCTATATATATCAAACTATTATCTATCTATCTATAAATCAATTTATCTATCCATATATCTAACCATATACACTACCGTTCAAAAGTTTTTGGTCATTTAGAAATTTCATTATTTTTGAAAGAAAAGCACATTTTTCTTTCAATAAAGCTAACATTAAATGAATCAGAAATACACTCTATACATTGTTAATGTGGTGAATGACTATTCTAGCTGCAAACATCTTGTTTTTATTGCAATATCTGCATAGGTGTATAGTAGCCCATTTCCAACAACCACCACTCCAGTGTTTTAATGGTACATTGTGTATGCTAAATGTGTAAGAAGGCTAATGGATGTTTAGAAAACCCTTGCACAAGTATGTTAGCCCAGCTGAAAATGGTTTGGCTGATTTGAGAAGCTATAAAATTGACCTTCCTTTGAGCTAGTTGAGAATCTGGAGCATTACATTTGTTTGTTCTATGAAACTCTCAAATGGCCAGAAAAAGAGAACTTTCATGTGAAACTCGACAGTCTATTCTTGTTCTTAGAAATGAAGGTTATTTGTAGCACCCCGAGGGTTAGGCCGCTACAGAGGTATTGCACCTCTGCCAGAGGTGTGGTATTCCACTCCCGGGTAAGGATGGAGTATGGACCAGGGCTCAGTTAGCTGCATACAGCACACACACCCCATTTCCGAGGGACAGCTCAACGGTGCTCCCACTAGACAGAAGTGCAGGCACGACCGACTATGTCCCTGTCTGGAGTGGGGAGGGGGGTGGAAGACCCAGTGCTGTAGGGGCAGATAGGGGTTGGTTCCTGAGCGTAGGTAGGAGCCCATTGGTTGCTGGTCACCTGGGCTCATGGCTAGAGGGAGGTATAAAAGGTGGGCACCATCTTAGCTCAGGGAGAAGTCCTGTCCAGAGAGGAGAAGACAGGGAGTAGAGGCTCTGTAGGAGCTCTACTCCAGGAGGGCCTAGTGAGAGGCCGAGGGGGAGGTGAAGGGGAGCTGTGATTAAGTCTCATCCCAGCTCCACGAGAAAGGAACAGAAAGGAACAGAGAAGGAGAAGAAGAGACAGAGAAACAGAAGGGCTCAGGAACAAGAAGGTGGAAGGGACCCTAAGAACCCACGAGAATCTAGGGTGAAGGGTCAGGCAGATTAAGGGTGCCGGATCCCAAGTTGGTGGAGGAGAAACTACCCTCAGCCAAAGACCGGACGTTGTGATCATTTATTGGTGCGACACCTCATCAAACCTGCTAGGAAGGCACCATATAGGACAGCGGAGGACGGGGCCCAGGTTTAACCGCACAAGTCCGCGGTAGCTGGACAAAAGTGGGTCACTGGTGAGGCAGGCCAGAGGAAGGATTAAAGGGGGTCCTGAGCCATACTCATGAGCTGCCTGGGAGTTGACCGAGCCCCTCACCTGGTGGACGCAGCACGGCTCGGGCAGTCATTCCCTGCAGAAGTGACTTGGATATTAACCGTGAGTAAAGACCCTGGACTGCAGTACGTTGTCTGTGTGCTTTTTCACTCCTCCGGCTTTACCAGTATAGGGACTCTCACCACCATCACTCCCACCATCCACTACACTGCCCTGGGGCCGCACTCTTCACGTGGGGAGTCACACCATCCCAGCTGCGTACATCATCGGTCCCAGCGGTCTGCCCTGCAGCGGCGGTCCCTAATAACCGCAATCCACGGGTGGCGTAGTCGGACATTATCTAAGACATCTAAAGACTGCCACTGGTCTGACCACCCTGAGCCACGGGACCGAGTCGCCACTACTACCTCCATCGTCTCCCTATTGCCCAGTCTCGAGTGCCCCACGGCCCAGGGGGCGAGTCAGCTTTGGCGTAGTCGGCAGGATTTCGTGCCCGCTAACAACGGGTACTGCGCGCCTGAAAAGAGACTGTTTCATTGTACTAAAGATGGCGCTCACCCCAGAAGAACGAGCGCCATAATGTGCACGCCAAAAGACCACAGGAGGCCGCCACCCATCGTGGGCCGGGTCCCAGAATGGCGCCAAAGAGGAAGCCCGCCCCCAACAACCATGAGCACGGCTGTAGAAATGTCCATCAACGTGGGGGGGCTGCCCCTGAGAGTGATTGTCAGCAGAATGCCCCAGGACCACCCCCCATGCGGCGGAAAGAGAAGAAAACTGCGGGGCAGGGGGTGGTCTGGATCAGTCTGGATCAGTCTGGCCAGGCCGCACCCGGAGATGGAGAAAGGAACCAGCTCCAGCACTTTGGCAAGGGGCCTGCTGCAAGCCACACCAAGATGCAGCTTTACAGAGCTGCTAGCCCATCTTCCCAAGGAGGACCCCGAGTATGCGCGGGCGGCGCTGGAGGAGCTGGACCGGAGGATGGTCCGGGCGTAGCAGGACGTGATAGCCAGGTGGAAAGAAGAAATGGCCTGGCGGACTGTGGCCCTGCAGCAGGAGGCGCCGTCGACGTCCAGCAGCACACCAGCCACCGAGGGCAGTGAAGACAGAGCGGAGGCTGAAGACGCCGCCGCAGAGGAGGCCGCGACAGCAGAGGCAGGTAACGGAGATGCCCCTACCCCGAACCCTGGGGCCGCCGACCTGCCCCTGCACCCTGTTGCGGAGCCCCAACGCACCTGGACCCGCCGTCGACACCGTGCCTCCACCGCCATCAACCGGCCCCCAGGCCGTCAACGCTGCCAGTGAGCTCCGCCCCATGCTGTGCCCTCTGACCCCGGGCGTGCTCAGCAACCCACCATCGCAAGCCCGGCCGCAAGGCCTAGCGCCCCCGGGCGCCGCTGCCCCGACGGAACCCCCTGCACCCGCTGTACCACCCCTGGGAGCAACTAGGAAGCGACCAGCGCGGGCCTGGTCGCAAGGCCACGTGCCCCCGGGCGCCGCCAACCCGCTCGCGCCCCCTGCTTCTGCGGTACTACCACTGGGCGCAGATCTTTTCGCCCAACATACCAGTCCGGATGGGCTTCCTTTCATCTGGCCCCCCGAGTATGTCAACCCCCGCTTTCGGAGGAGCCCGCCCGCGGAGGTTGAAGTACCATCTGAGCCCCTCATACCTGCTCCGGCGCCTCAGGAAACCCCCCAGCTGCCGTTGGAGGATGCCCAGTTTGAATGGGACCCCACTGGGGAGGACCTAATGGAGTTTACAAAGGAAACACGGGCGGGCGCAGCCGAACGGCGGGAGGCCTGCCGCCAACAGCTGGAGATATTTGAGAGGGAGCAGCGAGAGCGGCGCGTGAAACAAGAGAAGCTGCAGGTCCGGAGCGCGGAGCAGGAAATGAAGGCCCGGCGAGATCCCCGAACTGCCCGCAGTCCCCGAGTCACCGGGACTGTTGTGAAGTTCCAGATGGAGCGCGGCTGGGGTTTCATCCGAGACCCTGAGACCATCAGCGACGTGTTCGTGACGAGGAGGGATGTGGAGAGCCACCTGCCGGAAGGTCATCGAGGGCGGGATCTGTTTCCAGGGGATGTGGTGTCTTATACCCGGCACCAAGGCGTGAAGGGATGGTACGCCCTCCACGTCCACAGAGTAGTAGAGGAGGAGGAACAGCACTAATCGGACTCTGAGTACCAAGAGGGCCCGGACGGGTCTGAAGACCACCGCTATGAGGAGCAAGGAGCGGCTGGAGGGTATCGCTACCAGTAAACAGTAGCATACCCTTGTAAATAGTTACCTGTCGGGGTACAAAGGAACTGTTTGGGACTGTTTTAAGTTGAGTGTGGTCCCCGTTGGGACTGATATAGAACTGTGTGACTGTTGCCCTATCCCCTAGGTAACCTGGCTGAGGACTGAGTGCAGCCATCCCTCTTCCCTTTACCAGGCTGAGGACTGGGAGCAGCCATCCCTCTTCCCTTTACCAGGCTGAGGACTGTGAGCAGCCATCCCCCATTTTCAACCGGCCGAGGACTGGGAACGGCCAATCCCTTGTATATAGTTGCGCTTCCTAAAGCGCCCCCTACTGGTTTTATATAAAAACCGCAACGTCTACCTCAAGACAAGTTTACTGGACTGTTGCACCTTTAAGAAGAAAGAACACCTGGTCGCAAGTTGCACCGCGGCCATGATCCAAGAATCTAAGAATGTGCTTTACTTAAAAATGTTTGACATAAGAAAGTTTTATATGCTGCTAGGTGATAATGCAAGAGTTTTATAAGATGTTTTATACAAAAGAGTTCCGGAAGTATTGAAAATGTTTTTTATAATGCCTAGTGAAAAGAAAAGTGTGTCCCATAAAGGGAATTGAACAATGTCGTCCTTTTCTAAATGTGAAAAGTTTTAAAAAAGTTTGCATGTCCTGTATTTAATTGTTTTTGCTCTTTTCCAGCCCGAGGACGTGCTGTGGTTTATCAGGGGGGAATGTAGCGCCCCGAGGGTTCGGCCGCTACAGGGGTATTGCACCTCTGCCAGAGGTGTGGTATTCCACTCCCGGGTAAGGATGGAGTATGGACCAGGGCTCAGTTAGCTGCATACAGCACACACACCCCATTTCTGAGGGACAGCTCAACGGTGCTCCCACTAGACAGAAGCGCAGGCACGACCGACTATGTCCCTGTCTGGAGTGGGGAGGGGGGTGGAACACCCAGTGCTGTAGGGGCAGATAGGGGTTGGTTCTTGAGCGTAGGTAGGAGCCCATTGGTTGCTGGTCACCTGGGCTCATGGCTAGAGGGAGGTATAAAAGGTGGGCACCATCTTAGCTCAGGGAGAAGTCCTGTCCAGAGAGGAGAAGACAGGGAGTAGAGGCTCTGTAGGAGCTCTACTCCAGGAGGGCCTAGTGAGAGGCCGAGGAGGAGGTGAAGGGGAGCTGTGATTAAGTCTCATCCCAGCTCCACGAGAAAGGAACAGACAGGAAGAGAAAGGAACAGAGAAGGAGAAGAAGAGACAGAGAAACAGAAGGGCTCAGGAACAAGAAGGTGGAAGGGACCCTAAGAACCCACGAGAATCCAGGGTGCAGGTTCAGGCAGATTAAGGGTGCCGGATCCCAAGTTGGTGGAGGAGAAACTACCCTCAGCCAAAGACCGGACGTCGTGATCATTTATTGGTGCGACACCTCATCAAACCTGCTAGGAAGGCACCATATAGAACAGCGGAGGACGGGGCCCACGTTTAACCGCACAAGTCCGGGGTAGCTGGACAAAAGTGGGTCACTGGTGAGGCAGGCCAGAGGAAGGATTAAAGGGGGTCCTGAGCCATACTCATGAGCTGCCTGGGAGTTGACCGAGCCCCTCACCTGGTGGACGCAGCATGGCTCGGGCAGTCATTCCCTGCAGAAGTGACTTGGATATTAACCGTGAGTAAAGACCCTGGACTGCAGTACGTTGTCTGTGTGCTTTTTCACTCCTCCGGCATTACCGCTACTGGGACTCTCACCACCATCACTGCCACCATCCACTACACTGCCCTGGGGCCGCACTCTTCCCATGGGGAGTCACACCATTCCAGCTGCGTACATCATCGGCCCCAGCGGTCTGCCCTGCAGCGGCGGTCCCTAATAACCGCAATCCACGGGTGGCGTAGTCGGACATTATCTAAGACATCTAAAAGACTGCCACTGGTCTGACCACCCTGAGCCACGGGACCGGGTCGCCACTACTAACCCCATCGTCTCCCTATTGCCCGGTTTCGAGTGGCCCAGGGGGTGAGTCATATTCCATGCGAAAAATTGCCAAGAAACTGAAGATTTTCTACAACGGTGTGTATTACTCCCTTCAGAGGAACGCACAAACAGGCTCTAACCAGAGTAGAAAGAGAAGTGGGAGGCCCCGCTGCACAATTGAGCAACAAGACAAGTACATTAGAGTCTCTAGTTTGAGAAATCGACGCCTCACAGTGCCTCAACTGGCAGCTTCCTTAAATAGTACACACAAAACGCCATTGTCAACGTCTACAGTGAAGAGGCGACTCCGGGATGCTGGCCTTCATGGCAAAGTGGCAAAGAAAAAGCCATATCTGAGACTGGCTAATAAAAGGAAAAAATTTGTATGGGCAAAAGAACACAGACATTGGACAGAGGAAGATTGGAAAAAAGTTTTATGGACAGACGAATCAAAGTTTGATGTGTTTGGATCACACAGAAGAACATTTGTGAGACGCAGAACAACTGAAAAGATGCTGGAAGAGTGTCTGACGCCATCTGTCAAGCATGGTGGAGATAACGTGATGGTCTGGGGTTGCTTTGGTGCTGGTAAAGTGGGAGATTTTGTACAAGGTAAATGGGATTTTGAAAAAGGAAGGCTATCACTCCATTTTGCAACGCCATGCCATACCCTGTGGACAGTGCTTGATTGGAGAGAATTTCATCCTACAACAGGACAATGACCCAAAGCACACCTCCAAATTATGCATGAACTATTTAGGGAAGAAGGAGGCAGCTGGTATTCTATCTGTAATTGAGTGGCCAGCGCAGTCACCAGATCTCAACCCCATTGAGCTATTGTGGGAGCAGCTTGACCATATGGTACGCAAAAAGTGCCCATCAAGCCAATACAACTTGTGGGAGGGGCTTCAGGAAGCATGGGGTGAAATTTCTCAAGATTACCTCAGCAAATTACCAGCTAGAATGCCAAAGGTCTGCAGTGCTGTAACTGCTGTAAAGGGAGCATTCTTTGACAAAAGCAAAGTTTGAAGGAGAAAATTATTCTTTCTAATAAAAATCATTATTTCTAACCTTGTCAATGTCTGGACAAATTTTTCTAATCATTTTGCAACTCATTTGATAAATAAAAGTATGAGTTTTCATGGAAAACACAAAATTGTCTGGGTGACCCCAAACATTTGAACGGTAGTGTATCTATCAATCTAGAAAGAAAGAAAAAAAAAAAGCAGCACAAGCAAACAAAATATAAATGGCTGGGTGCCCGTCCTTCAGGTAGATACCAAACCTTCTTATATATAGAAAAAATAGTAGAGACAGCACTCCAAAATAGATGATTTATTAGCTCAAAAAGAGCTGTGATTGATAGAGCTCAATCTATCTATTATCAATTTATCTATCCATCCTTCCATCCACTTATCCATATATCTATCCATATATCTATTTATCCATATATCTATCCATCTATATATCATTCATATCCATAATTTTTTAATATATAATATATATATATATATATACAGTACAGACCAAAAGTTTGGACACACCTTCTCATTTAAAGATTTTTCTGTATTTTCATGACTTTGAAAATTGTACATTCACACTGAAGGCATCAAAACTATGAATTAACACATGTGGAATTATATACTTAACAAAAAAGTGTGAAACAACTGAAAATATGTCTTATATTCTAGGTTCTTCAAAGTTGCCACCTTTTTCTTTGATGACTGCTTTTTACACTCTTGGCATTCTCTTGATGAGCTTCAAGAGGTAGTCACCGGAAATGGTTTTCACTTCACAGGTGTGCCCTGTCAGGTTTAATAAGTGTAATTTCTTGCCTTATAAATGGGGTTGGGACCATCAGTTGTGTTGTGCAGAAGTCTGGTGGATACACAGCTGATAGTCCTACTGAATAGACTGTTAGAATTTGTATTATGGCAAGAAAAAGCTGCTAAGTAAAGAAAATCGAGTGGCCATCATTACTTTAAGAAATGAAGGTCAGTCAGTCCGAAAAATTGGGCAAACTTTGAAAGTGTCCCCAAGTGCAGTTGCAAAAACCATCAAGCGCTACAAGGAAACTGGCTCACATGAGGACCGCCCCAGGAAAGGAAGACCAAGAGTCACCTCTTCTTCTGAGGATAACTTTATCCGAGTCACCAGCCTCAGAAATCGCAGGTTAATAGCAGCTCAGATTAGAGACCAGGTCAATGCCACACAGAGTTCTAGCAGCAGACACATCTCTACAACATCTGTTAAGAGGAGACTTTGTGCAGCAGGCCTTCATGGTAAAATAGCTGCTAGGAAACCACTGCTAAGGACAGGCAACAAGGAGAAGAGACTTGTTTGGGCTAAAGAACACAAGGACATGGACATTAGACCAGTGGAAATCTGTGCTTTAGTCTGATGAGTCCAAATTTGAGATCCTTGGTTCCAACCACCGTGTCTTTGTGCAACGCAGAAAAGGTGAACGGATGGACTCTACATGCTTGGTTCCCACTGTGAAGCATGGAGGAGGAGGTGTGATGATGTGGGGGTACTTTGCTGGTGACATTGTTGGGGATTTATTCAAAATTGAAGGCATACTGAACCAGCATGGCTACCACAGCATCTTGCAGCGGCATGCTATTCCATCCGGTTTGCGTTTAGTTGGATCATCATTTATTTTTCAACAGGACAATGACCCCAAACACACCTCCAGGCTGTGTAAAGGCTATTTGACCAAGAAGGAGAGTGATGGGGTGCTACGCCAGATGACCTGGCCTCCACAGTCACCAGACCTGAACCCAATCGAGATGGTTTGGAGTGAGCTGGACCGCACAGTGAAGGCAAAAGGGCCAACAAGTGCTAAGCATCTCTGGGAACTCCTTCAAGATTGTTGGAAAACCATTTCCGGTGACTACCTCTTGAAGCTCATCAAGAGAATGCCAAGAGTGTGCAAAGCAGTCATCAAAGCAAAAGGTGGCTACTTTGAAGAACCTAGAATATAAGACATATTTTCAGTTGTTTCACACTTTTTTGTTAAGTATATAATTCCACATGTGTTAATTCATAGTTTTGATGCCTTCAGTGTGAATGTACAATTTTCAAAGACATGAAAATGTAGAAAAATCTTTAAATGAGAAGGTGTGTCCAAACTTTTGGTCTGTACTGTATATATATATATATATATATATATATATATATATATATATATATAGTGCAGTTTCTGCAGCTAGCACCTGTTCACACTTAGGATGTGCTGGTCAGTTTTCTTATTACATGTTACTGTAGGAGGTTGTAACTGGCTCCTGTTTGACCTTGCACTCCTCCCATTTAAACAGTAGGTGATGTATATTCTTTTCTACAAGCCCATTTAAATTGTAGGTGTTTTAGCCCAGAAGTGACATGTTTTGTCCAGAGTTGTAGGCTTCTAGCCCAAGAGAGGCATGTAGGCAGAATAGTACCCATAAGACGAGAGGTCACCTTGTTGCGGTTGATGGGCACACATGAATTGGCCAATTTATGCGCTAAGAACCTCCAATTTTTGTAAGTAAAGCTTACTGAGTAATAACACAGTTTAGATCAAATGTTTTTATTGTCTTTATGTATCTTGGCCATAATGGAGTGCTGCTGCGCTTTCTCTTTTTATATATCTATCTATCTATCTATCCATCTATCTATCAATCAATATATCTATATATCCATATATCTATCTATTATTTATTTTAGATAGATATATGGATAGATAATAGAAATATGGATAGATAGATAGATGAATAAATAGATAATAGATAGATAGTGTGAGGCAGTGACCGGGATCGTATATGAGGGACGTTATGTATCCCCCAGAATGTGTACAGAGACCTATTAAATCCATTGGAGTGCATTGCAGTCACAAACTCAACTGCGGCTGCAATGCAGGAATGAAGGCGAGCATTGACCTGGTCAGGCTATCTGGCTAAGGCAGATTAGTAAAACCCAGCAGGGCCTTCAATTCATGGAGGAGGTCACAGGAAGGCAGTGGGGCGGCCTCCTCCCTCCAACCCGGGTTTTCCAGTGGCTCTTACCACAGGTCCTTTAAAAACCCTGCATTAAGGATTAGGCTTGTTCAGTGTTGGGACCTGCTAGGAACATAGCAGGAAAGCTTGGCGGGCCTGTGTGTAGCTGAACCTACGCCTGGGAAGGCTCTGCTGCACCCATCAGGCACTGAGCGGCCCAGCGCGGCCGTTGCCCACGTCAACCGTTGTTATGGACTGATGTTAACCCAGCTACGAACCGGAGGACTTACTGTTTTACCCGTGAGTGCTTAATAAAAGCTGTTTATGTTGGACTTGCTTTGGTCACTGTCTCAGTTACTGCACTGTATGAACACCGCCGCTTTACAGCTTGGTGGGAAATGCGGGCAATGTGACTGAGGCATACCCCACCGGCAGCTGCGTGACCACAATCCGGCTGGCCACCTTTCAGCCCAACCCCGTGGACAAAATGGAGGAGATGTTAAAGTAATTGGTCCTCATGCAGCAGCAGCAACAGGAGCAGTTTAAGCAGCACACCAATGAGCTGATCATGCAGTAGCTCACAGCGCTGCAGGAGACGCCGACGGCACCAGCCCCGGGACAAGGTTGACAAGGTTCGCTCAGCATTGAGGAAGATGGGACCGGAGGACGATGTGGAAGCCTTCCTGTCCATCTACGAACATACAGCAGAGCGGGAAAACCTACCAGCCGGCCAGTGGACGGAAGAAGTGGCTCCGTTTTTGGTCGGTGATGCCCAGAAGGCCTACTTCGACCTCAGTTGGGAGGACTCCCAGGACTACCAGAGGCTCAAAGGTGAAATCCTTGCCCGACTGGGGGTCAATACATACGTGAGGGCTCAGGGCGTATTTTCATGGGCCTATGTGGAGACCTGACCCGCCCGGTCTCAGGCTTATGACCTTTTGCAGTTAGTAAAGAGGTGGCTCCAGCATGAGTCTTTGACTCCAGCCCAGATGGTGGAAAGGGTGGTGGTCGACCGGCTGGTGAGAACTCTGCTGGCCGCTATCCAACAATGGGTGGGGCAAGGTGACCCCGGCACCCTCGACCATGTGGTCATCCTGATCGAGCGCTACTCGGCCACTCAGGACTTTATCCGGGACTCTGCCCCCTTGCGGCTGTCACGCCGATCCCTGCCAACCCAGGAACCGGGAAGGGGGTTGCGTCCCTCTGCTGAGGACAGTCAGCACCGTATCCGTGCTGAAGCGGTACCCCGGAGTGAGAGTGGCAGGAGACCGGTTCCCTCCCAAACGGTTATAAGACCAAACAGTACCTCCACCATTAGGTGCTGGGGGTGTCAGGGCCCGGGACATGTGGTTGCTAACTGTCCCCTGACTACGGAACCCATGGACTGCGGGTATAACTGCCGGGTCTCAATGTACGCCCAGACCGTCTGCACTGCGAGTGCCGACCCCTCGGACAGTGAACTTCAACTGTGCCAGGTACTGGTTAATGGGTACCCCACGGAGGCCCTCCTAGACTCGGGGACCCTAGTGTCTATGGTACATGGGTCGCTGGTGGCAGGAGACAACCCCAGTGGATGGACAGTCGGGGTTGTGTGTATCCATGGGGACCTCCAAGAGTACCCAACCACAGAGGTAGTTTTGTCCACGCCATGTGGCGACATAAAACATGTGGTAGGGATGGTAAAAACTCTTCCCTATGGGACTGTGTTGGGAAGAGACTTGCCCTTGTTCTGGACTCTGTGGAACCCGAGTCAGGGGTACCTGCCGTAGGGGTGTCCAACCTAGGGACAAAGTGTGACCCCCATAGGTCTCACTTAGAGGTGCTGGCAGGAGAGGTCGAGGAGACCCCATCAATCCCCGAGCTGGAAGTGTCCATGGACACGTTTGGGACAGCTCAGCTACAGGACCCCGCTCTGACTCGGGCGTGGGAAAGGGTGTTAGAGGTAAATGGCATAGCTCAGCAGCCCGGTGCAGATACTGTATTTCCATGCATGGTAGTCAACGGTGAGTTGCTCTATAGGGTAGACAAAATCAGGGACGAGGTTGTGGAACAGTTAGTGGTACCCCAGTCGTACTGTTGGGCGGTTCTGGAGATGGCACACACACACTTGCTGGGTGAACACTTAGGGGTTAAAAAGACGCAAGAACGTATCTTGCAGTGGTTCTTTTGGCCGGGGATTTACGCGGAGGTCCAAAAGTACTGCAAATCTTGCCCCGAATGTCAACTGACCATACCCACCGCCAGTTTCTGTAGCCCATTGGTACCTATGCCAGTGATAGAGGTACCGTTTGAATGGATTGCAATGGACTTGGTTGAGCCCATTGTAAAATCTGCTCGTGGCCACCACCATATACTTGTGGTCGTCGACTATGACACCTGGTACCCAGAGGCTGTACCGCTATGCCACACCTCGGCGAAACTGATTGCACGGGAGCTGTTTGCCATGTTCTGTCGCCTTGGGTTACCTAAGGAGATCCTGACAGATCAAGAGACCCCTTTTATGTCCAAGGTGACGAGGGAACTGTGCAAACTGCTAAAAATAAAACAATTGCGCACCTCGGTGTACCACCCTCAAACAGACGGGCTAGTTCAATAAAACCCTCAAGTCCATGTTAAAAAAGGTGGTTTCTAAGGACAGAAGGGATTGGAACGTGTTGCTACCCTATTTGATGTTCTCCATCCGTGAGGTACCCTAGGCTTCCACATGGTTCTCTCCCTTTGAGTTATTGTACGGCAGACACCCTAGGGGTCTGTTGGATGTAGCCAAAGAGACGTGGGAACAAGAGCCGACTCCACATAGGAGTATAATAAAAGACGTCGCTAGTATGCAGGACAGGATTGCGGCGGTCATGCCCATCGTGAAAGAACATCTGTTATATGCCCAGGCAGCACAGAAGCGTACATATAATAAAAGAGCCACGGTCAGGTCTTTTAACAAGGGCGATCGGGTGTTAGTACTGGTACCCACAGCCGAGAGTAAGCTCATGGCCAAATGGCAAGGGCCATATGATGTTCGAGAAAAGGTGGGGGAGGTAAATTACCGGGTGTATCAGCCCGGAAGGAGGAAACCTGAGCAGCTAAGAGTACAAATGAGACCGTACCGGGTACCCGAAGCCTGGAGGCAAGCCATCATGGCTGAGGTAAAACAAATGCTCCAATTAGGCGTCATCGAGGAATCACGGAGTGAGTGGGCTAGTGACGCGCCCCCGGGGCAATGGGGTACTCGGCAGCCGGGCCTATGGATGCTGGGGGGGTATGTTACAGTGGCTGGCCCGGTCCGTGGCCCAGGGCGGTCAACCAAAAAGGGGATTATAACTTGGATAGGAAATAAAAATAAAGTAAATAGTTCGTGACGCCACCTGTGCTACCTGGTAAGGTTTACCAGCGCTGCTGCAGACCTCCGGGGGGTGATGGGATGGTAGCTGAGGCGTTTCTGCTCCCCACAGGTGGAGCGGGCCCCCGGGGCAGTGTAGAGTTTGATGGTGGGTGGTGATGCTGGGACTTGTAGTGCAGGCAGGATGGCGCAGCAGGAGTAATTGACAGAGACAGGGGATTCGCTTCAAAACCTTTACTGGTGCGGATGTCAGGTACGGTCCAGGGTACTCAGCAGGATGGGTGCACTTCAGGATTTCTCCCCAGTGAGCGGGTATAAGGCCTCCTGGTCTCCGTGTCTGCCTCTCTGTATGCTCCTGGCCAGCCTGCAACTGGGCCTAGCTTATGTGTCGTGCTGTTCCTTCCCCTGTCGCTCGGTAGTAGGACCTTCTGCTGGCAACCACTATCCCTGGTAACGCTGGGGCCTTCGTGGTTCCTGGTCCTGTAATGGGTCTAGCTTCGGGTCAGCCAGGGACTTGTAGTCCTCCTGGAATGCCGGTGATCCCTACTGGGTATAAAGGACCCTGTAGGCGCAGACCCGGTGTCAGGTTTGTATATCAGGGTGAGCCTGTGATGCTCTTCTGCCCCCTCAACTCCTCTCTCCTTTCTCCTCTTGCCTTCAGCCACACTCGGTGCCCTCAGAACTTAGCAGCAGACGTGCTGCGTCTTCGCTGCTCTCAGACTTCCTCTCTGCCTGACTGACTGACTAAAACTGAACTGCCTGGCTCCACCCTCCATATATATATATCCCTAACGGGCTCCCTCTGGTGGTATGAGGTGGAAGGGTGGAGGTGTTTGTATGTAATGAGGGCCTCTTGTGGAGAAGTCCATCCATGCACCCTGGGTCCTGTGGTACCTGTGAACAGCAGGGTGCCACACTAGCCCCATCGTACTGATTCCGAAACCAGATGGATCGTTACACTTCTGAAACGATTTCCGAAAATTAAATTAACTGTCGAAGTTTGATCTTTATCCAATGCCCAGGGTGGATGAGCTGATTGAGAGACTGAGGCAGGATCAGTACTTTACCATGCTCGATCTTACCAAGGGTTACTGGCAGGTCCCTCTCACGAAAATCGGCGAAGGAAAAGACCGCCTTCATAACTCCGGAGGCTCTATATCACTATGTGGTCTTACCTTTTGGGTTACATAGGACCCCGGCTAGATTCCAGAGGCTGATGGACATAGTGCTCAAGCCTCATCAGGAGTACGCGTCCGCATATCTAAATGATATTACTCACCTTTAGCACCGACTGGCGTACGCACCTATCCCAGGTACAAGCGGTGCTGGATTCTCTCAGAGCCACAGGGTTAATGGCAAACCCAAAAATAATGTGCAATAGGGCTAGAGGAAGCCCGATATTTGGGGTATGTGATTGGCCGAGGAGTTATCAAGCCCCAAATCAATAAAGTTGAGGTCATTAAAAACTGGCCTAAACCGTCAAGTACAAAACAGATGAGGGCGTTCCTTGGCATCCATGGGTATTACCGCCGGTTTATACCTAATTTTGCTGGGAGAACCGTGGCCCTGACCGATCTTTTGAATGAAAAAATAAATAAATAAAAAATCGGTAATGGTTCGGTGGAACCCTCAGGCAGATAAGCCTTTCAGTCCATGAAATTGGCCCTGTGTGGACAGCCGGTCCTCATCAGTCCCAACTTCAAGGAAACCTTCATTGTACAGACAGATGCCTCGGAGGTAGGCCTCGGGGCGGTATTGTCACAAAAAGTGAATGGTGAAGAGCACCCGGTCACCTAATTAAGTAGAAAACTTATCCCAGCAGAGAAAAACTATAGCGTGGTAGAGAAGGAGTGTTTGGCTATTAAGTGGGCCTTGGAGTCGCTATGTTATTTACTCAGGCGTCAGTTCCACTTGGTGACGGACCACTCACCCTTGGTATGGATGAGGAGCGCCAAGGAGAGGAATGCGCGAGTCACCAGGTGGTTCCGGTCACCGCAAAATTTCAGTTTCTCTGTAGAACATCGCCCTGGGAAGTCACAGGCAAACGCTGATGCCCTGTCCCAGGCACCCTGCATGGTGTCAAATGTTCAACCCCACAAGTTTGAACAGAGGGGGGGGGATATATGAGGCAGTGATCGGGATCGTATACGAGGGACGTTATATATCCCCCAGAATGTGTACGGAGACCTATTAAATCCATTGGAGTGTATTGCAGTCACAAACTCATCTGTGGCTGCAATGCAGGAATGAAGGTGAGCATTGACCTGGTCAGGCTATCTGGCTAAGGCAGATTAGTAAAACCCGACAGGGCCTTCATTTCTTGGAGGAGGCTACAGGAAGGCAGTGGGGCGGTGTCCTCCCTCCAACCTGGGTTTTCCAGTGGCTCTTGCCAAAGGTCCTTTAAAAACCCTGCATTAAGGATTAGGGTTGTTCAGTGTTGGGGCCTGCTAGGAACATAGCAGGAAAGCTTGGCGGGCCTGTGTGTAGCTGAACCTACGCCAGGGAAGGCTCTGCACCAGTCAGGCTCTGAGCGGCCGTTGCCCTCTGCAACCGTTGTTATGGACTGATGTTAACCTAGCTGCGAACTGGAAGACTTTCTGTTTTACCCATGAGTGCTGAATAAAAGCTGTTTATGTTGGACTTGCTTGGGTCACTGCCTCAGTTACTGCACGGTGTGAACACTGCTGCCTTATAATAGATAAATATACTGATAGCTAGATATATAGATAATAGATAGATAATATATAGATATAAATATGTGATATATATAATCCATGCTTTGCGTGTGTACCTTACTGTTCATGTCATTTATTAATAAATGAGCAAATTTCTGGGGAAAAATGGTGTGGGGTCCCGAGTAATTTTATTAACCAGCAGAGGGTAATACCCATGGAGCTTCCCAGACTACTAATATCAACCCCCAGCTGTATACTTAGCCTTTACTGGCTATTAAAATGGGGGACCCCCCCCAAAAAAATGATGTGGGGTCTTCCTATTTTATATTTTACAATGTGCCTGCTCTGTTCATGGGATCTTTGTGGGACCCTCGCTATTTGGACTGCGGCAGACAGGTGAGGATGAGGTTGCTTTATTATTTTACTTTTATTACAGGTGATCATGGGTTTCAGGGACTAGGTGTAAAGTGAGTATATGGTGTTTTTTTATTTTTTGCAGGGGCAGTGAACAATGGGGACAAGCTGTAGGTGAATATAATGTGTTTTATTTTTATTTGAACTTTTTTTTATTAATTTTAACATTTTTTTTTACTTTCAGCAGAGCACAGGTGTCGGCGGATGGGAGACTACTGCTCCCAACCAGCGGTGCCTGAGCTCGCTGTTTCCTATGGCTGGAGGTGCCGGCTGATGGTGGTAGTAGTACCATCAGTCGGCGCCTATGACCCGCGGTAAGCTTTTTACCGCGGGTCACTGTCACAGCAGTGGCATCATGCTGACACCTGTCAGCATGATGCCACAGCGATTTGACCGCGGTAATGCTATTACTGCCAATCAGAGCCTGTGTTTCCTGCGCTGTCATGCAAGTGACGGCGCGGGAAACACCTGAACCCGAGCCCGAACAGATGGAGACCCAATCAGGATTCTCCACATTTCCAAAAATTTGTGACAGACACCAGCAAAGTGGCATTCTTTTCACTACAGTAGAAATTGTAGAATTAGGAACCAAAACCTCTTCCACTACAGCCAACCCAGCAGATGGAGACTCAAT
Source organism: Phyllobates terribilis (assembly GCF_046119375.1). Classification (NCBI taxonomy): domain Eukaryota; kingdom Metazoa; phylum Chordata; class Amphibia; order Anura; family Dendrobatidae; genus Phyllobates; species Phyllobates terribilis. The sequence goes on from NW_027362762.1 coordinate 745,368,164, forward strand.
CAGGAGTGCACCATTCTCTCCAGTCATTCACCACATGTCAGACTTGTACTCTGTTGTGCATGTGCACAAGCTGGTCTAAAAAATTTGTGAAAGCACTGACAGAAATTGCTTCTGCCACTCACACTACTGCTGCTGCTAATATTTTGGTGTTGACGAATTGACGTGCCGGAGGTTGGAAGTGTAGAGCTGCGAAGAACTGTGTGCCTCAATGCTGGCTTGGGGAAAACCTATGTTAAGGTTGTGTAAAAGCGTGTTTCGATACTCCAGCATTTCCAGGGCGGGAAGCATCTGGCAAAATGTACTCTTATAACGTGGATCTAACAGAGTGGCAACTCAGTAGTCAGCACTATTTCTAATCATAACTATACGGGGATCATGTTGCAAATAGTGCAGCAAGAATGCACTCATATGTCGGGCTCTTTCCTGAGGTTCAAGCCCATGCTGTGTTTGTGGCTGGGTAATTCTGATGCTTGCTTCCTCCATCCTCTTCCGCCAAAGAAGAACAGAGAGGGGATGATTATCCTCTTCATGTTCTGACTGTTGCTCGCCCATCACCTCATCTATTTGTTCCTTGCCTTCACTACTACCTCCACTAACAGTTTTTCCGGTATCGCTAACCCCCCTCGATTGCATTAAACCACCCTCCCTTGGCACCCTGAGATGTACCCTAGTGTATGACATTAGTAACAAAAGAAAGTATTTTTTTTAGTGTGGATGAGGCCTGTATAACATAGGGGATATGCTACAAACAATTTAAAACTGAGATGTCCCCTGCTGTATAACGTTAAGAATCGAATAAAGTATTTTTTGACTGTGGATGAGGCCTGTATAACATAGAATATATGCTCCAAGATATTTCAAACTCAGATCTAGCCTGCTGTATCACATTAGTCACAGTAAAAAATAGATTATTTTACTCTGCATGAGCTCTACATACAGCTGAATTTCATCGCCACTAAGATAGTAGGTGGCTTTAAGCAGAGTGTATCATGTTTGTCACACAAAAAAATCTTTGGTGGACAGTCGCTAGCAACAGAAAAAATATATTTTTTACTCTGAAAACAGCTGAAGTTCACCACCACTAACATAGTAGCTAACATATAGCAGAGTGTATGACGTTTACCACACAAAAAAAAATCTTTGGTGGACTCTGCCTAGCATGACAAAAAGTCAATTTTTTTACTCTGAAAACAACTGAAGTTCACCGCCACTAATGTAGTAGCTGACGCATAGCAGATTGTATGACTTTTGTGGACTCTGCCTGCCAACAGAAAAAAAAAATGTTTTACTGTGCATACAGCTGAAGTTCACCCACCAAAAAAATGACAAACTGGGCTAACACAGCTTGCACTATCACATTAGCAAATGAAAAAAAGGGTTTTTGTGCTCTGCACTCAGAAGCTCTGCACTGACAAGCTCTGTAGATAGCTGAATTTCAACCCCACAAAATCAAAAAGTGGCCTAAAAGGGCTTGCTTGCTAGCTTAATCACATTAGCAAGTGCAAAAATAGATTGAAGGTATACTCCTGAATGGAGCACAGTACAAGCGGTGCACAACACTATTCTATGGCATGGGCCCTGCTCTTTCTGTCAGAATCGCAGTAATTGCACAAGAAAAAAAATGTGCTGCAAGGTCGATTGAACAGGTACACAGCAGAGGACTTATCTACACTATCTGACTTCCACACAATCGCCCTTCTATCTAGCTAATATCTCTCAGTACACAGGCGCACACTGAGCAGCGTCTGTCTCCAGCAGTGACAGATAAATTAGTGATGAGGGAACATGGCCAGTTTTTATATACAGTACAGACCAAAAGTTTGGACACACCTTCTCATTTAAAGATTTTTCTGTATTTTCATGACTATGAAAATTGTACATTCACACTGAAGGCATCAAAACTATGAATTAACACATGTGGAATTATATACTTAACAAAAAAGTGTGAAACAACTGAAAATATGTCTTATATTCTAGGTTCTTCAAAGTAGCCACCTTTTGCTTTGATGACTGCTTTGCACACTCTTGGCATTCTCTTGATGAGCTTCAAGAGGTAGTCATCGGAAATGGTCTTCCAACAATCTTGAAGGAGCTCCTAGAGATGCTTAGCACTTGTTGGCCCTTTTGCCTTCATTCTGCGGTCCAGCTCACCCCAAACCATCTCGATTGGGTTCAGGTCTGGTGACTGTGGAGGCCAGGTCATCTGGCGTAGCACCCAATCACTCTCCTTCTTGGTCAAATAGCCCTTACACAGCCTGGAGGTGTGTTTAGGGTCATTGTCCTGTTGAAAAATAAATGATGGTCCAACTAAACGCAAACCGGATGGAATAGCATGCCCTTGCAAGATGCTGTGGTAGCCATGCTGGTTCAGTATGCCTTCAATTTTGAATAAATCCCCAACAGTGTCACCAGCAAAGCACCCCCACACCATCACACCTCCTCCTCCATGCTTCATGGTGGGAACCAGGCATGTAGAGTCCATCCGTTCACCTTTTCTGCGTCGCACAAAGACACGGTGGTTGGAACCAAAGATCTCAAATTTGGACTCATCAGACCAAAGCACAGATTTCCACTGGTCTAATGTCCATTCCTTGTGTTCTTTAGCCCAAACAAGTCTCTTCTGCTTGTTTTCTGTCCTTAGTAGTGGTTTCCTAGCAGCTATTTTACCATGAAGGCATGCTGCACAAAGTCTGCTCTTAACAGTTGTTGAAGAGATTTGTCTGCTGCTAGAACTCTGTGTGGCATTGACCTGGTCTCTAATCTGAGCTGCTGTTAACCTGCGATTTCTGAGGCTGGCGACTCGGATAAACTTATCCTCAGAAGCAGAGGTGACTCTTGGTCTTCCTTTCCTGGGGCGGTCATCATGTGAGCCAGTTTCTTTGTAGCACTTGATGGTTTTTGCAACTGCACTTGGGGACACATTCAAAGTTTGCCCAATTTTTCGGACTGACTAATCTTCATTTCTTAAAGTAATGATGGCCACTCGTTTTTATTTACTTATCTGCTTTTTTCTTGTCATAATACAAATTCTAACAGTCTATTCAGTAGGACTATCAGCTGTGTATCCACCAGACTTCTGCACAACACAACTGATGGTCCCAACCCCATTTATAAGGCAAGAAATCCCACTTATTAAACCTGACAGGGCACACCTGTGAAGTGAAAACCATTTCCGGTGACTACCTCTTGAAGCTCATCAAGAGAATGTCAAGAGTGTGCAAAGCAGTCATCAAAGCAAAAGGTGGCTACTTTGAAGAACCTAGAATATAAGACATATTTTCAGTTGCTTTACACTTTTTTGTTCAGTATATAATTCCACATGTGTTAATTCATAGTTTTGATGCCTTCAGTGTGAATGTACAATTTTCAAAGTCATGAAAATACAGAAAAATCTATAAATGAGAAGGTGTTTCCAAACTTTTGGTCTGTACTGTGTGTGTGTATATATATATATATATTTATTTATATATATGTATATATATATATATATATATATATATATATATATATATATATATATATATACATACATATAATATATATATGTATATACAGAGCTCCTGTGTATAATGTCACTGGTGATCACTGTATTACCTTTACACTGACACTACAGTGGCGACGAAAAGTTTTGCATTTTTTTAAAAAGTGTGATTACTTCGGTCTGGTTGTTGTGATGTCATTTTCCTGGTGATTTTAGTAAACTGGAAGCAAATGGTTGTCAGCTATAAGGACAAAAATTATGTTTGACATTGTTTTAGCCCTTTATATGTTAGTTTTCAACATTTGCTGAACCAAATGTTTTGCATACTTTGTCATACCGTGATGGGATGACTTTTATGCTATTTTTGATCAAAAACAGTGTTACTAAGCAACCTACGTTATTTAAATGCACTTTTGCCTTTTATTTATTTATTTTATACATTTTATCTGCCGTTTAGAGGATCATGGACTGTGGCTGCAGACTATACTGGCTGGAGATACGAAATCTGTGGGCCAACCAAAAGTTGGGAGACAGTGAGTATGGCCTTATACAAAGCCAATGCAACTACTGAACCCAGATTGGGAACTTGAGGACTGAGAGAACTGTAGTTTGGCCATTTACCTGGAATTGCTTTATTACCATGGCTGTGATCAATAAAATATTGTTGCATCATTAACCTGCCTAGGTGATTACTTACAACCCACAACCTCAGATCTTTACAGTCACACTATATAAATCCATGCCAATTGCATGGATTTATATTGTGTGACTATCTTGTCAAGCACTTTTCCAAGTGATGCTCAAAATCGCTTGGAAAAGCGCTTGAAAAAACGCATTGAAAATGCATGGAAAAACTCTTAAAGAAGATTTTTCCTCGCAGAAAAAATGCATGTAAAATCCGAATGCCAAGGAGAGGCAGAAATGCTCAGGAAAAATTCACATTAATTCAGCATCGTGGGCACATAGACTAAGATGTTTTTGCTGCTGCAAAAATACACAGCGTCAAAAGACACCAAAAGCTCATCGTGGGAATACAGCCTGAGACTCTCCATGTACTGCTATATAGTGATCTACAAAACCTATATAAAACCTTGGGCCATAATACTTCCATGTGCATGAGATATTATACAATCCTCTGATGGCATAAGCAACAGATTAGAACTTATTATAAGTGAAAGGAGGACTTTATACTAACCAGATAGCAGATGGCGATAGTGTATAAAGTTATATGCTTGCTGTAATGAGGGGAGAAAAGCTCTCAATTGTTGGTTGTTTTTACTTCCTGTGTTTTTTTCTTTCCTGAATGTGTTATGTCAGCAGCACACGGACTGTGTGACACTGAATTGTATCTCATGTTTAACCAGTATGAAGTAAATACTGTTTACTCAAGATATCTTGCTGATTGAAGCTCTCGTAAGTACAGTGGTGACTGTAAGAAGATGCACTCTGCGACAGGTTATGGGCCCATGCCGGAACCCAGACACTAAAGCCCAGACACTACAGGCCTGCACTACAAGAGGATCCTGGTTTATTACCCCAGATAACGGAGCACACAGATAAGCTCTGTAAACAGAAGGAAATAAATCCAGATACAAAGCGACAGAGGAATTCATGATCCCAGGAGCTGGATATAATTACAGAGAATTCAACACAGGCGGGACATACAGGAACTATCAGAAAGAAAAAGCAGGAGAATATCTTCAGTACAACTCTCTAAACAAGTAAGACTATATAAAGATGATGAGTAACACAGAACTGAAATTCACAGTAGCTAAACTGAATAGTGAAAATTATCAGTTATGGAGTTAGCAGAGATGTTGTTATCTATGGATGATTTATGGGAAGTAATTGTTACAGAAAGACCAGATCAAGATAATCAGACATGGGATAAGAAGAATAGACAAGAGAGAGCCACCATTAGCTTATTAGTGGATGATGCTCAATTAATACATATAAGAAATGAAGAAACCGCTACAGGAATGTGGGAAAAATTAAGAAAGCTGTATGAAAGACCTAGCTTGAATCACAAGTTATTTTTATTAAGAAAGCTTTACAGTATCAGATTGAGTGCAAATGACGACATGCAGAAGCACATATTCTCAATGATGGAAGTGATATCACAGCTAAGATCTATTGGTGAAGACATTAAAGAAAGTCATGTAGCAGCTATATTATTGTGCAGTTTAGCAGATTCGTATACAGCCTTGATAAATGCCCTTGAGACGAGACCAGAAACTGACATTACATTAGATTTTGTGAAAACAAGACTAATAGATGAATATCAGAGAAGAAAAGAACAAAGAAATGATTCTTCTACTGAAAAGGACAGTGAAAACGCTCTTAAAGCTACAGAATTTAAAAAACCCTATAATAAAGAGACAAGAGAATGCTTCAGATGTAAGAAAAAAGGTCATTTAAAGAAAGACTGTACCATATGGAAAGCAGAACAACAAAAATTACAACATAAAAAGCATACACAGAAAGTAAAAAACACAATTTCCGATTCATGTGAGAATAATTGGAATGGCACATTTAAAGTAACAGACAAGAAATCATCACTTGGTTGGTTTATTGATTCAGGAGCAACAAGTCATATGACAAGTGACAAGAATTTCTTTACTGATCTTGATTTAGATAAGAAAGAAGCCATTTATCTTGCAGATGGAAGCAAAAGAACCGCAGAAGGTATCGGACAAGGCATGCTAAATTGTTCAAACAAGTTCGGACAAGATTCAAAGATACTTGTACAGGATGTGTTTTATGTTCCAAAATTGGAAGGCGGATTATTATCTGTGAAACGTTTAACAGCAAAAGGACTTACAGTAAAATTCAAAGACAATGAGTGTGCAATTATTTCAGGAAACAAGGTAATAACCAAAGTCAAGGCAGATGAACAATTATATCATTTTGACACACCAAAGGAACAGATGAAGGTATGTACACATGATCACAAAAACTGTATTCACATGTGGAATAGACGTCTAGGACATAGACACCCTGACAGTAAAAGGGAACTACAGAGAAAAGAATTGACAAAAGATTTAAAGATATCAGATTGCTCAATTACCGTAAGATGTGAATGTTGTATAAAATCCAAAGCCACAAGGATATCTATTCCAAAAGGAAGTGAGATGAAAAGCGAATGACCACTTGATTTGGTGCATACTGACATATGTGGACCCTTGAAAGTGACTACATAAGGAGGCAATAGATACATGTTGACTTTTATAGACGACTACTCAAGATACACAGTCACATACTTAATTAAGAACAAAAGTGAAGTTTTTGATAAACTTGTAGACTATGTAAGAAGATGAAGTAACTGACGCGCCCCCTGGGCCAGTGCTGTTAGGGATACCTGGAGCCGGATCAGATGGGGGTTGTAGTCTCCGAGTGGCTGTGACCCGGTCCGTGCCCAGGGTGTCAAGCTCAGTGTGTGGCAGTCCTTACTGATGTTACTAAAGTTCTTTATGTCGACTACGCCACCCGTTGAATTGCGGTCACTACGGCCGCCGCTGCAGCAGGGTCCGCTGAGGCTGATGGTGTTTGTGCAGCCCAGGTAGTATAACCCCCAACGGGAGGGGTATAGCCTCAGGGGGTCAGTTGCAGAGGATGGGGGTTGTGGTGGTGCAGCGGGGATGGAAATGAGACTCAGAGTCGGGCTGTGCAGTTCAGGGTTTGTTTACTTACTGCAGTTGTTCTGGTCACTCCGGCCTTAAGTGACCACCCGAGCCGTGCTGCGTCCACCAGGTCCTGGACTCGGCCAACCCCCAGGTGATTCTGGAGCGTGGTCCTGAGCTCCCTTTCTGTCCTGTCCTCTTCTCTGGCCTTCCCCACCAGGGATCCACCTATGTCCGGCTCCCTCGGGCCTCTTGGTGGTAAACCCTTGTCTCTGGGTTCCCTGACCCTATTCGTGGTCTGCCTTCCGGGTGGATTTAGTGGGTGATCGTGGCAGATCAATCCTGCCCACGACCTCCGGTTCCTGGCTAAGGTGTGCTGTAGCCTCTGCCAGCTTGGGATCCGGTACCCTGTTGCCAACTCTTCACCCTCTGGTCTAATTTGGGCTCTTGGAGTTCCTTCTTTCTCCCCCTCTGGGTCTCTCTTTCTCCTCTCTCTCTCTGGGCCTTGGAGCTGCTCTTCTCCTCTGCTCTCTTCCTCTGCAAAGACTGACCTCACTCTGCAAAAGACCCTGTCCTAAGATGGTGCCCACCTTATATACTCCCTCTATGTGTGAGCTCAGGTGACCAGCACCCAATGAGCTCCTAGCACTACCCAGACTGCTCCCCCTATCTGCCCCTACACTACTGGGATGTTCCACCCCCCTGCCACTCCAGTCAGGAACAGACACTGTCGTACCTGCACATTTCTCTAGTGGGAGTACCATCGGTCTGTTCCTCGGAAATGGGATGTGTGTAGTGCATGCAGCCTACTGAGCTCAGTTCCACACTCCATCCTTACCCGGGAGTGGAATATCACACCTCTGGCTTGAGGTGCAATACCCCTGTAGCAGCCGAATCCTCAGGGTGCTACATAACAAATTTCAAAGGAAGCCAATTGTCATCAGAAGTGATAATGGCGGTGAATTTACAGGTCACAGAATAGAAGACTACTTAAGACAAAATGGAATAGAACACCAGAAAACTGTTCCATACACACCTGAACAAAATGGAGTAGCAGAAAGGAAAAACAGAACTCTAACAGAAATGATAAGATGTATGCTGACGGATTCCAAACTACCAGAGAAATATTGGGGTGAGGCAGCAATGACAGCTACATACTGTATCTACAGAACCGACTTTTTTCCAGAAAACTGACGAAAAACTCCATATGAACTGTGGCAAGGTATGAAACCAAGTGTCAATCATTTAAAAGTTTTTGGATGTAAAGTTTTTATATTCATTCCAACAGAAAAATGTTCCAAACTTCAAAACAGATCCATGGAAGGAATATTTGTTGGATATAGTGAAAATTGCAAAGGATATAGAATCCTAGATCCCAAAACAGACAGAGTTACGGTGAGTAACAGTGTGACATTCATTGAAGATTTAAATGAAGACATTATGATTTCAGTTGAAACAAAAAATGAGAAAAACAATAGTGACATAACTGAAGAAATATCTGGTGAGAAAGAAGTAGAAATCAATGAAGAACAAAATACTGAAAGTGAAGAATCACAACTACAAACAGACACAGAACCAAGACGTTCAATGAGAGAGAACAAAGGAAAACCACCAAAACGTCTCTCATACAAGACAAGCATAAGAAAAATCTATGAGCCTACCTCTTGGGAAGACATATCTAAACTTCCTGAAGAAGAAGCTAATAAATGGATAGAAGCAGCAGAAACAGAAATTAAATCCATGCATGATTCAAATACATGGACACTAACAGATTTACCAGAAGGAAGAAAAGCCATAGGATGTAAATGGATTTTTAAAGTAAAATACCAAACAGATGGCACAGCTGAAAGATGCCGAGCAAGACTCGTAGCTAAAGGGTATTCTCAAAAATATGGAGAAGACTATGATGAGACATTTGCTCCAGTTGTCAAACACACTACAATAAGAACTTTACTTACAGTTGCAGCAATGAAACAGATGGAACTGAGACATCTGGATGTAAGGACAGCTTTTTTGAATGGAGATTTAACAGAAGACATTTACATGGAACAACCTCCAGGATTCAAAGATGAAAGAAATCCAAACAAAGTTTGCAAACTACAGATATCAAAGGTATCAAAACCAAATAAAGCTGATTGGAATGCCGTGAAGAGAGTAATGCATTATTTGAAAGGAACTAGCAATGTTAAGCTGAAATTACCCACACGTGATAATTGCATTTTAACAGGATATGTTGATGCAGATTGGGCTGGAGATCCAACTGACAGAAGATCTACCAGTGAACATATTTTTTTTCTCTCAGGTGGACCAATAAGTTGGACAAGTAAGAAACAGTCAATTGTGACACTGTCTTCAACAGAAGCAGAATATGTTGCCGCAGCACATGAGAGTCAAGAAGTACTGTGGTTAAAACAATTGTTGACAGAATTAGGACAACCACAGTTAGAACCAACAAAACTGAAAGAGGACAATCAAGGATGTTTTGTGCTTGCTCAGATGGAAAGAGTCAATCCAAGAACCAAGCATGTTGATGTGAAATATCATTTCTTGAGAGATCATCAGGAACAAGGAGTCTTGAAGTTAGAGTATTGTCCTACTGAAGAAATGACAGCAGACATCTTCACGAAGGCATTGAATGCTGATAAACACCAGAGACTAATAAAAAAGTTGGGTTTGATTGAATAAGTCCTTACTGTTGAGAAAGGGTGTTGGCATATGCAACAGATTAGAACTTATTATAAGTGAAAGGAGGACTTTATACTAACCAGACAGCAGATGGCGATAGTGTATAAAGTTATATGCTTGCTGTAATGAGGGGAGAAAAGCTCTCAATTGTTGGTTGTTTTTACTTCCTGTGTTTTTTTCTTTCCTGAATGTGTTATGTCAGCAGCACACGGACTGTGTGACACTGAATTGTATCTCATGTTTAACCAGTATGAAGTAAATACTGTTTACTCAAGATATCTTGCTGATTGAAGCTCTTGTAAGTACAGTGGTGACTGTAAGAAGATGCACTCTGCGACATCCTCAACATTGAAATTGCAACATCAAGAAGAAATATTGGTGGAACTAGGGAAATCATAAGATCAATAGACATGTTAATCATATGCCAGTGATGAAAAAATAAAAACAAATTTTTCAAAGCATCTCGATTTCAGTTAGTATCGAGCATGAGCACCATGTGCAGAACCAGTAGTATGGCCATTTCCTGCAAAGTATAGTAGCCAGGCCATCTGTTGCCCATGCTACTATGAGCAGCCTGTGTGGCCTAAATGTGCTACTATGGCCTACAATGTCTCCGGACTTGTCTCCCATGGAACACATCGGGAACCTCATTGGTCGGCAATTGCTATAGACGTTGCCAGCAGAGTATCCTAATGATTTGAGTACATTCAGCGTGGCAGAAAAATCCTCAGACAACCATTATTAACCTCATTGATTGTAGCCAAGGAGTATAAGCGCGAGTATTTCTGCTCATGGCACGCATACTTGATACTGAATAAATCGACATGTCTTGAAAATGTTGTTTACATATTTCATCATTTGCATATCATTAACATGTCTACCCATCCTGTGATTTCCACAATTCCATGACTTTTCCTTCTTGGTGTTGCTATTTCACTGTTCAGGAGCGTGTATTCTGATACCTGCTATGGTTAATTTTGAACATATATGAAAAACTTGCTTTTTTGTACTGAACCTAATTTCATTGGATGCTATGTTTTTTTTTAATTATAAAGTTTATGTAGTTACATTTTTCATACTCCAGAGTTATGCTGTTTAGTAGTCATACATCTGGCAAGTTTATATCTGGATACCCTTTTTTAACTGTACAAAAATATATATCAATGGTACATATACTGTATGCAACTGTAAGTTTAGAATATGTTTGCAGTGTTTATATATCTAAAAAAATAATACATACATAATTGTTTACACAACACAAATATGGAGAAAATCCAGCCCAATTTACAGTAACATTTATTGCAATGTTTAGTCCTAAATCGAGTCCCCTATAATTATGCAGCTGAATTTGAGAATCCTAATTTAGGTGTTTTGCATTTTTTCTATAGATTACAGGGACAGTTAAGTGCGTCTACTAATAATCCTGCAGTAAATTCAGAAGCATCAGGGTTCCAAATTCTAGGAAAACAAACATAATGAGTTAAAGATTTCCTTAAGTTACAGGAAATCCGGAACACATGAGAGCCAGTGGAAATTATTGTCATAATATATTTCAAATACAGTAACAACCTTAAAATACCAATCTAATATTATATATCATATGATAAAGATGTAACAAAACATTACAGTTCTATGTAAAAATTTTTTTTTACAGAAAATAGCTTTATCATTAAGGTTAATGCTCACATTCCTATCTACTGTTTACACAGCTCCAATTAATTTAGAAATTAAAACACACAATTTTGAAAGTCTCTAACCCCTTTAAAGCCCTTGACGTAATATTCCGTACCTGCACCCTAGGCTATAAGAGCCTGGTGCGGTATAGTACGTCTTGGCGATCGCGTGCGCACACAGGCTGTGCGGGGCGATCACCGCCGGGTGTCAGCTGATTGTTACAGCTGACATCTGGTACTATGTGCAGGGAGCAGTCCCGCACGGCTCCCAGCACATTAACCCCCGCAATGCTGCGATCGAAGTTGATAGCAGCATTGCGGTGGCTAAGGGGAGGTGATCGGGATACTCGCCTCCTCTTCCGGCCTCCAGCGCTGTCTGCCGCGGCTTCCCGGGTGTTGCCATGACGACCCAATGTCGTCATGACAACATCTGGGTCACCAAACAGCAGGATTATTTTTTTGGTCATGCGCAGTGCATGACCAAACAATCTTCTCACTGTGCAGCGCTGACTGCCTGCATGGCACAGGGATGGTGCTCCATCCCTATGCTATGCAGGCGATCAGAATAAAAAAAGTGAAAGTCCCATAGTGGGACAAAGTAAAAAAGTAAAAAAATTTAAGAAAGTGAAAAAAAAAAAATAAATAAAAATAAAAAAATATTAAAAAAATAAAAATATAATGTACCCATCAATAAATATTATTATGAAAAAAAAACAAAAAAAACAATAAAAGTACACATATTTGGTATCGCCGCGTCCAGAACGACCTGACTTATAAAATTGTCCCACTAGTTAACCCCTTCAGTGAACACGGTAAAAAATATAAGTAAAAAACGAAGCAAAAAACAATGCTTTATCATCATACCGCCAAACAAAAAATGGAATAACATGCGATCAAAAAGACGAATATAAATAAAAATGGTACCCCTGAAAACGTCATCTTGTCCTGCAAAAAACAGGCTGCCATAAAGCTCCATCATCCAAAAAATCAAAAAGTTATAGTTCTCAGAATAAAGCGATGCAAAAAAAATTTTTTTTCTATAAAATAGCTTTTATTGTGTAAAAGCGCCAAAACATAGAAAAACGATATAAATGTGGTACCGCTGTAAACGTACTGACCCGAAAAATAAAGCTACCTTATCAATTTTACCACACGCGGAGTAGAATAAAAAAATGTAAAAAAAAAACAATTCCTGAATTGTTGTTTTTTTGTTTATTCTGCCTCCCAAAAGCTGGAATAGAAAGCAATCAAAAAATGACACATGCCTGAAAATGGCACCAATAAAAACGTCAACTCATCCCGCAAAAAACAAGCTGTCACATGACTGTCGGACAAAATATGGAAAAATGATAGCTCTCAAAATATGGCGATGCAAAAACTAGATTTTACATAATGTGTCTTTTAATGTGTGACAGCTGCCAATCATAAAAACCCAATATGATTCTGGTATCTCTGTAGTCGCACCGACCCGAAGAATAAGGTCGTCTAATCACTTATACCGCACTAGGAACGGCGTAAAAAATAAACACTAGGGCCGAGGTTGTGCTAGGGTAGGGTTAGGGTTGGGGTTAGGGTAGTTTTTTTTTTCAAAAGTAAAAAAGAAACAAAAAAAAAAGATAACGATATGGCAACTAGTGTTGTACACAAGTGCTTGCTACTTGAGTTTGCATCGGGTGCTCGGGTATGCATTGAGTATTGCGGGTGCTCGAGTCTCTGCCTCATATGCTTTGCGGCCAAAAAAAACCTTGCGGGGATTGCCTGCCATTTTTTTGGGGTGTCTAATAACTGTGAAACATGCGGGCGGGGACTCGAACATTTCACTTGAGCACCCGTGATACATGGTGCATACCTGAGTACCCGATGCAAACTCAAGCAGTGAGCAGTTGCGCTCAAGACTAATGACAACTTATTCAATATGATGACCTAATGTTATCAAATTCTGTGTAATACCTCTGGGTTCAAAATGTTCACTATACCGCTTGATAAAATCCTTGAGGGGTTTAGTTTCCAAAAATGGGGTCACTTGTGGGGGGTTTCAACTATCTAGGCACATCAGGGGCTCTCCAAACGCAACATGGCGTCCACTCTCGATTCCAGCCGATTTTGCGTTCAAAAAGTCACACAGTGCTCCTTCCCTTCTGAACTCTTCCGTGCGCCCAAACACTCTATTTTCCCCACATATGGGATATTGACATACTCAGGAGAAATTGCACAAAAGTTTTTGGGGTCCATTTTCTCCTCTTACCCTTGTGAAAATAAAAAAATTGGGGCTAAAACATCATTTTTGTGGAAAAAGTTTGATTTTTTTATTTTCACGGCTCCATGTTATAAACTTAGGGTAAAGGACTTGGGGGTTCAAGATGCTCACCACACATCTAGATAAGTTCCCTGAGGGGTCTAGTTTCCAAAATGGTGTCACTTGTGGGGGGTTTCCACTGTTTAGGCACATTAGGGGCTCCCCAAATGCAACATGGCGTCCGCTAATTATTTAAGCAAATTTTACATTCAAAAAGTCAAATGGCGTTCCTTCTCTTCCGAACCCTGCCGTGCGCCCAAACAGTGGTTTTTCCCCACATATGGGGTATCTGCGTGCCCGGGGGAAATTGCACAACAAATTTTGGGGTCCATTTTTCCCTGTTACCCCTGCAAAAATAAAAAAAACTGGATCTAAAGTAACATTTTTGTGAAAAGTTAATTATTATTTTTTTTATTCCACATTCCAAAAATTCCTGTGAAGCACCTGAAGGGTTAATAAACTTCTTGAATGTGGTTTTGAGCACCTTGAGGGGTGCAGTTTTTAGAATGGTGTCACTTTTGGGTATTTTCTGTCATAAAGACCCCTCAAAGTGACTTTAAATATGATGTGGTCCCTTTAAAAAAATGGTTTTGTAAATTTTGTTGGAAAAATGAGAAATCGCTGGTCTTTCTTTCAACCCTTATAGCTCCCCAATAAAAAAAATTTTGGTTCCAAAATTGTGCTGATGTAAAGTAGACATGTGAGAAATGTTATTTATTAATTATTTTGTGTGACATATCTCTCTGATTTAAGGGCATAAAAATAAAAATTTTGAAAATTGATACATTTTCAAAATTTTCGCCAAATTTCCGTTTATTTCACAAACGCAAGTGATATCGAAGAAATTTTACCACAATCATGAAGTACAATATGTCACGAATAGTGTTGAGCGATACCTTCCGATATCGGGAAATATCGGATCGGAATGGATCGGACCGATACCCCAAAAGTATCGGATATCGCCGATTCCGATACCGGAAACCAATGCAAGTCAATGGGACAGAAATATCGGAATGAAAATAAACCCTTTCTTTCCTTGTAGGTTAATTCTACATGAAGGAAAACAGCTAAGAATAATGTAGAATGTATTGGGGGAGGTGGGGGAGACAATAAAGGCATAGAGGTTTAGCCCAATCAAATGGAATAGCAGGAATTAATATTTTTTTTAAGAAGTTCTGAGTTACGGAAATATTGACTATGTTAAGTATTTTTATATTTTGTCAGATATTTATGTTTCACTACTTCCATGCTCTTCACCTTCTTTTTTACTTCTCCCACACTTTCTCCTCCATCATCCTCAGCATCAGCATATTTTTCATCAACTTCTTCTTCACCTTCTTCATCTTCTTCTTCTTCACCTTCTTCGTATTATTCTTTTTTTTTACATTCTTCATACTCTTCTTATTCAACTATTATTCTTCTTCATATTCTACTTCTTCATCTTCTTCATATTCTTCTTCTTCATCGTATTCTTATTTGTGACAGGCATTCCTGTAGTTGTTATCTATAAAAGTTTGAACATTACACCTTTCGTTCTGCCCGTCACAAAAGATTTACAACAGGATTTGTCCGCATTCAGTTTGGCCTGCAGCAGCAGGTCTTTTCCAGGGGCACCACGAGGAGGAACGGACTCACCCCCATACACTGCTTAGTCATCTTCTGCTTATAATTTAGATATTATCTTTTGCTCTGATTTTTAGTCTTAGGCTTAATGTTCTTCCGCTTTTTGTTCTGCAGCTTCTTGTACTTCTGCTTCTTGGTTTTCTGTCTCTTGTTCTTCTGTATATTGGTGGTTGTCTTCTCTTCTTTGTCCTCTTGGTCAATTTCTTCAGGGTCATCTTCTTGGTCTTCTTCGGGGTGGTGTTCAGGGTCCTCGTCTTCAGGGTCGTCATCTTCGGGGTCCTCGTCTTCTTCGGGGTGGTCTTCAGGGTCCTCGTGTTCAGGGTCGTCGTCTTCAGGGTCGTCGTCTTCTTCGGGGTGGTCTTCAGGGTCCTCGTCTTCAGGGTCCTCGTCTTCGGGGTCCTCGTCTTCTTCGGGTTGGTCTTCAGGGTCCTCGTCTTCAGGGTCCTCGACTTCGGGGTCCTCGTCTTCTTTGGGTTGGTCTTCAGGGTCCTCGTCTTCAGGGTCCTCATCTTCGGGGTCCTCGTCTTCTACGGGGTGGTCTTCAGGGTCCTCGTCTTCAGGGTCCTCGTCAGAGACATCCAGAGTGATTACCAAGAACCATTTCAAAAAGCTTGAACTTGGAAATGTAGCAGAAGGTACAAGAAGGCTGAGGAACTACAGAGGACCAGCTGACGGTACTGGAACCCGGATGGGTAGCAGAAGGTCCAAGAGCCAATGGAACTACCGAGGACCAGCTGACGGTACTGGAACTCAGTTACTAAGCAGGAGGTACCTATGCCAGAAAGCACTACCAAGGACCAGCAGACGTTGGTGGAACTTGGATACCGAGAAGGAGGCACCTAAGCCAAAGGCACTGCCGAGAACCAGCTGATGGTACTGGAACCCAGATGGGTAGTAGAAGGTAAAAGAGCCAATGGAACTAACGAGGACCAGCTGACGGTACTGGAACCCGGATGGGTAACAGAAGGTACAAGAGCCAATGGAACTACCGAGGACCAGCTGACGGTACTCGAACTCGGTTACTAAGCAGGAGGTACCTGTGCCAGAAAGCACTACCAAGGACCAGCAGACGTTGGTGGAACTTGGATACCGAGAAGGAGGCACCTAAGCCAAAGGCACAGCTGAGAACCAGCTAACAGTACTGGAACCCGGATGGGTAGCAGAAGGTACCCATGTAAAAAAAAGGCCGCGAGCCGGCCGCAGTTACCAAAACCCACAGTCCTACAGGGGGTGCTTGTCCTATTGGCACTATGGAACCAGCCTTCATTGCCAGATCCCGCAGCCCACATAGGAGTCACCTAAACTGCAGGCACCATAGAGTCGGCTAACCCGACCGCAACACGACAGGACAACGCATTGGAGGCAAAGTGACGTTGACACTACCCGGAAACAGCTGGCGTGCTGGAACAAGGCTGGGCAGGAGGGAGTACCCATGCCAAAGACACTGCTGGGAAACAGCTGGCGGTGCTGGAACTCAGGGTAAATACTAAAAACAGAGTGGAGCCACAGGCGTAATTGGAGCAACTTTAAAATCTGTAGTAGTGTGAATGTGGACAGAGCAGGAGAAATTGCCGGACACAGCTGGGGATCAGCTGACGTTACTGAACCCCAATAACACTGGAGCAAGCGTTGACTGTGCAGACAGTACTTCTGAGCAGCAACTAGCGGTATTGGAGCCCAGGGTAAATACTAAAAACAGAGGAGCCTGAGGTGTAATTGGAGCAAGTTTTAAATCAGTAGTACAGTTAATGTGGACAAAGCAGGAGAATTTGCCGGACACACAGCTGGGGATCAGCTGACGTTACTGAACCCCAATAACACGGCAGCAAGTGTTGACTGTGCAGACGGCACTTCCGAGTGCCAACTGGCGGTGTTGGAGCTCAGGGATAATACTGAAAACAGAGGAGCCAGAGGTGTAATTGGAGCAACTTTAAAATCTGTAGTAGTGTGAATGAGGACAGAGCAGGAGAAATTGCCGTCTGCACAGCAGGGGAACAGCTGACGTTATTGAACCCCAATAACACGGCAGCAAGTGTTGACTGTGCAGACGGCACTTCCGAGCGCCAACTGGCGGTGTTGGAGCTCAGGGATAATACTGAAAACAGAGGAGCCAGAGGTGTAATTGGAGCAACTTTAAAATCTGTAGTAGTGTGAATGAGGACAGAGCAGGAGAAATTGCCGTCCGCACAGCAGGGGAACAGCTGAAGTTACTGAACCCCAATAACACGGCAGCAAGTGTTGACTGTGCAGTCGGCACTTCCGAGCGCCAACTGGCGGTGTTGGAGTTCAGGGATAATACTGAAAACAGAGGAGCCAGAGGTGTAATTGGAGCAACTTTAAAATCTGTAGTAGTGTGAATGAGGACAGAGCAGGAGAAATTGCCGTCCGCACAGCAGGGGAACAGCTGACGTTACTGAACCCCAATAACACGGCAGCAAGTGTTGACTGTGCAGACGGCACTTCCGAGCGCCAACTGGCGGTGTTGGAGCTCAGGGATAATACTGAAAACAGAGGAGCCAGAGGTGTAATTGGAGCAACTTTAAAATCTGTAGTAGTGAGAATGTGGACAGAGCAGGAGAAATTGCGTCCGCACAGCAGGGGAACAGCTGACGTTACTGAACCCCAATAACACGGCAGCAAGTGTTGACTGTGCAGACGGCACTTCCGAGCACCAACTGGCGGTATTGGAGCTCAGGGATAATACTGAAAACAGAGGAGCCAGAGGTGTAATTGGAGCAACTTTAAAATCTGTAGTGGTGAGAATGTGGACAGAGCAGGAGAAATTGCCGTCCGCACAGCAGGGGAACAGCTGACGTTACTGAACGGAGCTCAGGGATTACAGTTCAGGTGGTAGAAACATGAACACAACAGGAGACCTTGATACTGTTGCCAACCAATTATTTATTCTGGAAGAGGACTGGCAAATTCATGAGAGATCCAGGCCATGTTCATTTTGAGAAAAGTAAGCCGGTCAACGTTATCGGAGGATAGTCACATGCAACGGTCTGTTAGTACACCACCTGCGGCACTAAAGACGCGTTCCGATAATACACTAGCAGCAGGGCAAGCTAGCACCTCCAATGCATACTGACTAAGCTCTGGCCGTGTATCCAGCTTACAGACCCAAAACTTGAAGGGAGAAGAGCCGTCTGGGAGTACACTAAGAGGGCAAGACATGTAGTCAAGACATTTGACGGAAACGTTGCCTCCTGCTGACTGGAGCCATCTGTGATGGTGTAGACATTTGTGGCGGGGACACAAAACTTTGCCACATTTCGGCCATACTGGTCTTGACTTGTGCTGAGGCGCTGCTTCTGCTCCCTCTTTGTGCAGAGATTCCTCCACTGCCTCGGCTCACTGAGCTGCTTTGTAAAGCACTAGCAGCACTGCTCTCGGTTGGAATGGAGAACATGATGGAATGCACCAGTGCGTCTGGGTACTCCCGCATTTTACGCTCCCGGTTCAATGGTGTTATGAGGCTTTGTAAGTTATCCCAGTAGCGAAGATCTAGGAGGGTGGACACCCAATAATCAGCCGTGTTGAGAATGTGGGCGATGCGGCGGTCGTTTCTCAGGCACTGCAGCATGAAATCAACCATGTGCTGCAGACTGCCAACTGGCCAAGAAACGCTGTCCCCTGCTTAAGGCGTGATCTCTGTCTGCTCTGCATCACCCCACCCTCGCTCTAGATACTGACTACTAGAGCATTGTGTACCTTCCTCCTCTGGACAGATGTCTTCCTCATCCATTGACTCCTCCTCATCCTCCTCACAAAGTGTCCCCTGCCTAGGCCTTTGTGAGGAACCACGTTGCGCAGACTGTAGAGAAGCAGATGGCATTTGTGACTCCTCATCCTCCACCTCTTCCAAAACCTCGTCCCTTAGTGCTTGCAGTGTTTTTTCAAGCAAGCAGATAAGGGGGATAGTCATGCTGACTAGTGCATCATCTGCACTCGCCATCCGCGTGGAATAATCGAAGGCACGCAAAACGTGCCAAATGTCCTTTATAGAGGCCCACTCAGTGATGGTGAAGTGTGAACGGCACGCACTGTGACTTGTTTGCGCCTGTTGCAGCTGGTACTCCATTACTGCTGCCTGCTGCTCACACAACCTCTCCAACATATGTAACGTTGAATTCCACCTGGTGGGTAGGTCACATATGATGCGATGTTCCGGAAGATGTAATCGGCGCTGCAGAGCTGCAATGCGTGATCTTGCGTTGCTGGAACGCCGCAAGTGAGCGCACTCTATGCCGACCTTGTGAAGCAGTGCATCAAGATCCGGATAGTCCCTCAAAAAACTCTGCACGAACAAGTTGAGCACGTGTGCCAGACATGGGATGTGAGTGAGGTTGCCTAGGCCCAGAGCTGCCACCAGATTTCGGCCATTGTCACACAGTACCATGCCTGGCTGGAGATTCGCTGGCACAAACCACACGTCGCTCTGCTGCTTGATGGCATTCCAGAGCTCCTGCGCTGTGTGGCTTCGATTCCCCAAAGAAATTAATTTTAATACGGCCTGTTGACGTTTGGCCACGGCTGTGCTCATATCGTTCATCATAACAGATAACCGTTCACGGGTCGATGTGGAGGTAGACCGTGACGGCTCCTGCAGCGCTGATTCAGAGGAACTGGAGTATGAGGAGGAGTCAATGTGTACAAACTGGATTCCTGCAATCCTTGGAGTTGGCAGAACACGTACAGCGCCACTCTCAAGATCTGTACCCGGCTCCACAACATTTACCCAATGGGCAGTGAGGGAAAGGTATCGTCCCTGTCCATGCTTACTGGTCCACGCATCGGTGGTCAGGTGGACCTTGCTACTGACGGCGTTTTGTAGCGCATGTTTAATTTTTCCCTCCACATGATGTTGCAGGGCAGGGATGGCTTGCCTGTTGAAATAAAAGCGGCTGGGCACGTTGTATTGTGGGACTGCCAATGCCATAAAGTTACAGAAGGTGTCAGTCTCCACCAGCCTGAATGATAGCATTTCAAGGGCCAGTAGTTTAGCAATGCCAGCATTCAGAGCCTGTGCTCGGGGGTGCTTTGCCGAGTATGGGCGCCTTTTCTCCCATGCCTGTGCTAACGATGGCTGTAGACTGGCCTGAGAGTGTGAGTATGACTGGGAAAGTGGTGCTGTGGGTGGAATTACACTGTGTCTCTGTACAACAGTGCCAGAGATTCTTCCATGGCGATCCTGTGAGGAAGCCGAACCAGCTGTGTGTGAGCTGGAGGAAGAGGCTACAACACGAGCTGAAGAGGTGGTAGGTGGCGCTGTAGGTTGGCCTAGGTCTTCAGTGTGTTTTTGTAACTCCACCACGTGGTTGGTCCGCACATGTTTCCACATATTTGTTGTATTGAGGTTGCTGACACTTTTCCCTCTTTTCACCTTCTGATTACACAGCTTGCATTTGACAAAGCAAATGTCATCTGCAACTGTGTCAAAAAAGGACCAGGCCCTGCAAGTCTTGGGAGCGCCCGCTTTGGATTTTGGAAGAGCCATGCTTCTAATGGGTGCCGAAGTGGAGGCTACAGGCAACCAAGTGTGCCCCCTCCCTCTCCCTCTTTTTTAGGCTGTTCGGGGAATCTCTTCCTCAGAGCTGCTCCCACCACCTTCCTGTGCCTCACGCCATGATGGGTCAAGGACCTCATCATCTACACCACCCTCTTCAAACAACTGCTTCTCCTGGGTAGTCTCTACAGCACAGTACGCACCAGAAAGTGGCACCTGAGTCTCATCATCAGATGCGTACTGAGGTGTGCTGCTGACCATAGGCACTGGCCCACCCGCCTCTTCAGATTCAGAGAGACAAAACAGTTGCGCATCACTGCATACTACCTCTTCTTCAAATTCTCGAATTCTGCTTGGCTGGCCCCCTCTTTCCAAGCCAAGAGACTCAGAGAGCAGAAGTAGAGATGGCTCCTGTCCAGGGCTCTCTGACTGCCTGGGCATTTTGGCAGGTGGTGAAGAGACAGATGGGTGCTCTTCAGTGCTCAGGACCTGAGAGGATCTGGAACTAATTGAAGTCGATGCGTTAGCTGCCATCCATCCGACAACGGCTTCAATTTGGTCCTCCCGCAGCAGTGGGGTATGGCTAGCTCCTACAAAGTTGCGCATAAAGGACTGTTCCCTGGTAAAACTGGGGGATGCTGAGTCACTGGTGCCCGCAGCAGGCACAGAATCCCCACGTCCTCTCCCTGCAGGCACAGAATCCTCATGTCCTCTCCCTGCAGAAACTCCACGCCCACGACCATGACCACGACCACATGCCTTACTCCCTGCCTTCTTCATCTTGGTAGACTGATAAAGATAGGCAGAAAAGTACTAAGGGCTTAGTGTGCTTATTCCTGAACAGCTGCTAACAGGTATAAGAAACATTAATTTTATAAAGTGTGGACTAGACTTTAATATGAGCTAATGTGGCCTACACAACTGTAAAGTGGAGTGTTTGGTGAACTTTATTTAGTTTTTTTTGTCACAAAAAGACACTGGATGTGCCCAAAGATGTAATACCGATAGTATCACAAACTTTTTGTAGCTATTACAATGTAGGAAGGTAACCTACAATGCAATAGATGAGGCTACAAAAAATAGACTAATACTAATCAGGCTGGGGCTGCAGGGCACAATGCTGCAGAAAGGCTCCTCTAACTACTCCTATATAGTGTGTTTGGAACCAATGTAGCTGAATACGGATGGAACCACCACACTAATAGGAGAAATCAGGAAAAGTTATGAATTGGCAAAAAAGGACAATGTATGAGGCAGTGACACACACTGAGTGCACTACAACCAGACGTGGCTGAAGCACACACTACAGGGTGAGCTGCACTCACACACACAGACCTTGCAGACAGCGGTGAACAGTGCAGATGCAGAGCACTGTGCACTAGCGCTGCAAGACAAAAAAAAATTCTCTATCTACTCCTATATAGTGTGTTTGGAACCAATTTAGCTGAGTACGGATGGAACCACCACACTAATAGGAGATATCAGGAAAAATTATGAATTGGCAAAAAAGGACAATGTATGAGGCAGTGACACACACTGAGTGCACTACAACCAGACATGGTTGAAGCACACACTACAGGGTGAGCTGCACTCACACACAGAGACCTTGCAGACAGCGGTGAACAGTGCAGATGCAGAGCACTGTGCACTAGCGCTGCAAGACAAAAAAAAATTTCTCTATCTACTCCTATATAGTGTGTTTAGAACCAATTTAGCTGAATACGGATGGAACCACCACACTAATAGGAGATATCAGGAAAAATTATGAAGTAGCAAAAAAGGACAATGTATGAGGCAGTGACACACACTGAGTGCACTACAACCAGACGTGGTTGAAGTACACACTACAGGGTGAGCGGCACTCACACACATAGACCTTGCAGACAGCGGTGAACAGCACAGAGAACTGTGCACTAGCGCTGCAAGGCACAGCGATTTATAAAGTAGCTTGGGTAAAGCAGAATAGACCAAATAGGTAGCTAAAACTGTCCCTCAGAACAACAGCGTCCTATCCCTAACTGAATTCACAGCAGAGTGAGCTGAAAATGGCGGCGGTGGCTTTTATAGTGCATCATGACATCATTTCAGCAGCCAATCACAGCCATGCCATTAGTTAAGATGCCTACATGCCTAACAGGATGTGCCCACACTTCTTAGGATCCTCATTGGCTGAATAAAATGAAACTGGCTCATTGCATTATGGGAACTTCCGATTCCGGTATACGATATTGCAAAAGTATCGGAATTAAGTATCGGAATTCCGATACCGCGAATATCGGCCGATACCCGATATTTCAGTATCGGAATGCTCAACACTAGTCACGAAAAAACAATCTCAGAATCAGGGGGATCCGTTGAAGCGTTCCAGAGTAATTACCTCATAAAATGACAATGGTCAGAATTGTAAAAATTGGCCTGGTCATTAACGTGCAAACCACCTTGGGTTGTAAAGGGGTTAAAATATGCTACCATTTGTATATGACACGCCCCCTGGGTCATGGGGTACTCGGAGCCGGGCTGGTAGATGCTGGGGGTTGTAGTCACAGTGGCGGTGACCCGGTCTGTTACCCAGGTGGTCAATCCATGGGTAGTAGATGTATATAGGTTATATAATGTCCGACTACGCCACCTGTGGAGTGCGGTTAATAGAGACCGCCGCTGCAGAACAGTCCTCTGAAGCCGGTGGTATAGCAGCAAAGGTGGTATAACTCCCCACAGGAAGAGTTAGCTTCAGGGCAGTGTGTGTGGATGATGGTAGTTGCGCAGGGTGTCGCGGTGTAGAAATAACCACAGAGTCCATATAGTGCAGTCCCAGGGTCTTTACTGGTAGCAATTAGACAGGCCTTGACTGGAGTACTGGCTAGAGATAAGAGTCTGGTCAGTCTGGGAGCAAGCATAGAGTCCTCCTGGCCAGGTGGAGTTGTAGGCCTGCCATTCTCACTATACTCTTTTGGCTATTCTGCTTGTTGCTGTGTTGTAGCCCACGTCCCTGAGTGTAACGTGCTGTGCTCACCCATATGGCTGGCAGCTCGGGCCTTGTGGATGCCTCGCTCCTCCTTGGCGGTACTGGTCCCTCAGTGCTGCTGAGCCTCTGGGCGTCTGATGGGGGCCAGGAGACCTGCAATCTCCTGCCCTACGGTATCTGCTGCTGGGTCTGGAATGCCCCACAGCCTCGGACTCCGGTGTCCGGTTCTCTGTGTATTCTGGCTAGGACGAGCTATCTCCACCTCCAGTCCCTAGCTCCTCACTCTTCAGTGTCCTAAAATTAACTCCTTGCACTGAACTAAACTAACCCCGCCTCCAGATCCAGTTGCCAAGGGGAGGGTCCTCCCCTTGCTGGTCTAGAGCCAGGAAGTGTTGCATGTGTTATGTTCCTGACCAGGAAACCCCTGCTTGCCTCCAGACATGGCATTACTCCTTTTGAGGGAAGCAATACCACTGTGGCAACCAGACCCTTTGGAGTGCCACATATACACAGCTCTTAAGCAGACCTGTGCAGCTGCGAACTTTGATCATGCAATTATACTCTTCCAGCCGTCCCCTAACTCTTACTAACTTTCCTTTGTTTTGCAGTTCTGTGGCTAGAAAATTTTATTATGTAACTACATAAATCGTGCTCACAATTCATTGGTCCAGCATTGCCCTTTGGTCCTCAGACATGGGATCATCTGCTTTATCTCTCCAGCAACATACATCAGCTGAAAGTTTCCGTCACTTTTGGTTTCACCTTTTCTGGTCCTGAAATGCAGGGTTTCTAAATGACCTAATCAAAAACGTCATTACATGGGATCGAAAAACAAGTGCTGTCTGGCAATTTGGAGTGAAAACTTAAAAAAGTTGTCCACTACTTTAACATTGATGACTTATCTCAAGGATAGGTCATCAATGTCTGATCGGTGGGGGTGCGACACCCACCACACGCACCGACTAGCTGTTCTCGATGCCGGCTGTGGCAGGATGTGCTCAGTTAAGGAACTGCTCCGTCTACTGATAGTGGCCATGGCCAGATACTTAAAGCATTCTGTAGCCCTCCATTTGGCTGGGACTAGTACTGCCACCAGGAATTTCAGGGTCCCATACTGGCAAATTTTTCGGGCTTCCTTGAGAATCCACCCCAGCTCTGCTTCCACCCCTCGAACCGTCCACAGTCGCACCACCCACTCTTGGAAAAGCACCACTTCTGCACCATGTCTTCCCCACATTAACAGTTCCCATCTAACACCATATCACATACACTTTCTTTTGGCCAAAAGGTTTTTTAAGCCTGTCACTATGACAAGGTACACTCTTTTGGCAGGGTCCTACTCTGTTCTAACCTACTAAGCATTTCTTAAAATATCCAATACTATTTTTAGGTATATTTTTTTAAGGGAATGTGTCACATACATTTTTTAAAATTACCAATAATACCACATACAAGGGACAAATACCGTCACACCATGGCCGGACCACATATTACCACCATATAGTGACCAAATAATACCAAATACAAGGGACAAATACCATCACACTGTGACCAGACCACATATTACCACTACATAGTAACCGAATAATACCACATACAAGGAAGAAATGCAGCCACACCATGACCAGATCACATATTACCACCACATAGTGACCCAATAATACCACATACAAGGAACAAATACCACCACACCGTGACCAGACCACATATTATCACCACATAGTAACCAAATACAACATGGTCTTAGAGAAAACGTGTATGAAATCTATTCATTGAGCCCTTTCAGACTCAATGACTGTAACCTGAAGATCCATTCGAATTCGTTTTGCAGAGCTCTGTTATCCAGACTCCCATCACTCATCGTTGGTTTGATTAACTCAATCATACAGAATATGACGTCATTCATATTGGTGAATACAGGGATCACCGGTGATATTATACACAGGAGCTCTGTGTATAGTGTATATTGTACAGGTAATACAGAAATCACAAGTGACATTATACACAGGAGCTCTGTATATACTGTATGTAGTATTGCTCCCAACATATTCTTAATTTGTCCATAATCAGTGCATAACTGTAGCAATCTAAGCAAAATACAGCACTCGCTTCTTTCGTAAAAGGTGCTTCAATAGATAAAAATATTTTAAAAACAGTGATGCTCATGCAAAGAAGGAAAACATACAAGCCCCAGGCCTCTGCTTAAAAACAAGAAAATTAACATATACAGTAGGTGCATCTCACTAAATTAGAATATCATCAAAAATGTAATTTATTCCAGTTCTTCAATACAAAAAGTGAAATCATATATTTATATAGAGTCATTATTACAAACAGAGTGATCTAATTCAAGTGTTTATTTATGTTAATGTTGATGATTATGGCTTACAGCTAGTGTTGAGTGAGCACTAAAATGCTCGGGTGCTCGAAGCTTGGGCCGAGCGCGCCGTGATACTCGGGTGCTCGACCCGAGCAACGAGCCCAATGTTAGTCTATGGGAGACCCGATCATTTTTGTGGCGGCACCCCCGGCAGTCTTTTAAAAGCCTAACAAGTGCCCAAAACGATAGTGACAGTGCTCAAATGACATGGGGACAGCATGGGGATCGCCCCAGGAAACATTTCTGACCCCCCAGGTCACTGCTGTCAACAACGTGGTCAGAGGTATTAAGCCACTTTTAAGGGCTCACAATAAAACGTTCAAAAACAAAACTGAAACTGCTTTCCTGTGAAATATGTTGAGGAAGTTCCTTTCCAGGGTAAAGACTTGTGTATAAGGTAAAATAAATAACCAAAAAAAAAAATACTACTCCACACCTTGGGCTATGTTCACAAATAGCATTTTTTATGCGTTTTTGCACTTTTGTATTGCTTTCAACCGTGATAAATGCATTCACCGGGAAATGTCATTTTAACATTTTACAACCTTATCTGGCCATGTGCTGTGTGACACATGCATACAGAGCTGAAAAGACATGGGAACAGCATGGGGAAGACCCCTGGAAGCATCTCTGACACCCAGGTCATTGCCTAAAAGTGTGACCATCAGAAGTCATCCTTGCCGCATCAGAAGATGCAGACTTGCAACTATCCCCGTGCAAGTACTTGTCCCAGGGCAGTGTTCAATTGTACCTCCCCATTCCTTGAAATACAAGCACAAATATGCAGCCAAGCACCCACCCATCCCCAGGCTGCAATACCATACTGCTTGCTTGCACTTGAAATTGGGCCTTTTAGGCATGTGGAGGCGGATTCTGGCCACCACGTCATGGCTGCGTTAGCGGCCTGGTATGCATACTCAGTCCCCAGCCGCCCGGCAGCCGGGTGTCCACACTCGGTCCCCAGCCACCAGGGGGCAGCAGGGTGTCCATAAACGGTCCCCAGCCGCCCCTATTTCTCCTGTCAACTTCCTCCCACACACTTTTCTTAGCCCGGCCTGCTTTAGGGCAGCATTGGACGAGCCCACCAGAGAACCAGACTCCTCCGGTGGGCCTTGGCTTCTCCATCAGGGGAGTTGAGAGTGCCAAGGTGAGGAGCATGATGATGATGATGATGATAGAAGTTAGCATCTGCTTTGTTTTCTTGGAATGCAAGCGCATGTATGTAGTAGCGGCTAGGCCTGAGGTGGTCAGCGTTTTCGCGCATATCCTTCCTCCCCCGAGGATTGCTGGATGTTTTCCTGCTACTATCCCAGTTCTATGATTCCCGTTAAAACAAAGCTTCAGGTGATGAATGATGGAAGAGGTGGTGGCAAAGGAGAAAGAGCAGGAGGAACAGGGACCATTCACATCAATATCATGCCAGTCAACCACATATGTCTTGTAGGATATGTTTCTGTAGCAAAAGGAACGGTTCGGCTACACAGTTATAGGGCATACAGTGAGTGCAATGCCTATCCAAAATTTTGAGGCACTCCAATGCCCCTTGGAAGTGACATGGAGGTCAGAGGGCCTTAACTAAACCGTTTTTTCCATTTATAGCAACTGGGTCTCCTGTACACTGTTGGCCTAAGCAGTGAATGGAAGGATTTCCAAAAATTATGAGGAACTGCAATGCCCCTTGAAACAGACGTGGATTACAGCATACTAAAAACCTTCTACCCATTATTGGGGAGTGGGTCTCCCTTAGTTTTCGCCTTTGCATTGAAAAGCAAAAGCTGACTAAAATTAGGAGGAAATGCAATGCATGCCCGTTGGAAGAGTCAAGGAGGTTAGAGGTAATTAAAAACAACATTTCAATGCCCCTTGGAAAAGCTGTGGAGTTCAGAGTGGTTTAACAAGATGCTTTTAATGCCCCTCAGAAGAGACGTGGAGGTCCCAGTAGGTTAACAAGACGGTTTTAATGCCCCTCGGAAAAGAGGTGGAGGTCACAGTAGCTTAACAAGACGCTTTTAATGCCCCTCAGAAGAGACGTGGAGGTCCCAGTAGCTTAACAAGACGGTTTTAATGCCCCTGGGAAAAGTGGTGGAGGTCCCAGTAGCTTAACAAGACACTTTTAATGCCCCTTACAAGAGCCATACAGTACAGCATCTTATAAACATTATTCCCATTATTGGGGAGTGTGTCTCCCATAGTCTTTGCTTATGCCTTCCAAGCAAAAGCTGACAAAAATTCGGACGGAGGACCTTGCAATGCCCCTTACAAGAGCCATGCAGTACAGCATATTACAAACATTATTCCCATTATTGGGGAGTGGGTCTCCCATAGTATTTGCTTATGCCTTCCAAGCAAAAGCTGACAAAAATTAGGACAGAGGAACTTGCAATGCCCCTTACAAGAGCCATGCAGTATAGCATATTACAAACATTATTCCCATTATTGGGGAGTGGGCCTCCCATAGTATTTGCTTATGCCTTCCAAGCAAAAGCTGACAAAAATAAAGACGGAGGAACTTTCAATAATGGCAACACGGACCACGGTCACCCTGGTGGTATAGTGGTGGTGGAGGCTGAGGATAAGGAGAAGAACATAAAACAGTCGAAATGAGGAAGAGTATACCCATGTGTGGGTGTGAAGCTTTGCATTTGAATACACCTCCCGAAATAACACAGTGGATTTGACTTTGTTACTCTGTTGTTATTTTGTGGTGATGAGAAGTCTGGCCCAATCCAGCCCTTGTTCATTTTGATAAGGGTCAGCTTGTCAGCATTGTCAGTTGACAGGCGAGTGCGCTTATCAGTTATAATTCCCCCAGCGGCACTAAAAACACGCTCCGATAGCACGCTAGCGGCAGGGCAGGCCAGGACCTCCAAGGCGTACAACAGCGAGTTCATTTCAAGTGTCCAGCTTGGATACCCAATAATTAAAAGGCACAGAGGAATCACGGAGGACGCTGGTACTGTCGGCAAGGTACTCCCTCGCCATCTTTTGAAACTTTCCACTCCTTGTGAGAGTACCCCGCGCCTCAGGGTCTGTCCGAATGGAGGGTCTGAGAAAACTGTCCCAAAACGTTGAAAGTGTTCCCCTGCCTCTGCTGGATTGGAGTTGCGTCTCTCTCGCATGTACGCCTTTGTTGGGCAACGAACTGTGACCTCTGCCACTAGCGTGTTCAGATGGGAATTTTTTTAACAGTTCTGCAGCAAGGGCCTTCTGGTACTGCCCCATTTTTGTAGACCCCTCCACTTCAGGAATAAGAGAGTGAAAGTTCTCCTTGTAGCGAGGGTCTAAAAGTGTCACCAACCAGTAATGACTGTCACCCAACATTTTGACAACGCGAGGGTCACTGTTAAGGCAGCGTAACATAAAGTCAGCCATGCGTGCCAGACTGGTAACGGGCAAGACTTCCGTGTCCTCACCAAGATGACGACTGACCATGCTCTCCTCCTCCTCCCCCCTGTCCTCAGGCCACCCACGCTGAACCGACGGTATGACAGTTGTACAGGTACTACCGTCTACAGCGCATGATACAAGCCCCTGTTCTTCCTCCTCCTCCTCTCCCTCATTGTCCCCCAATGCACGTTGGGATGAGATGAGGCTGGGCTGTGTGTAATCGACTGCTACGGCTTCTTGATCCATCTCATCATACTCTGGCTGCAATGCCTCCTCTTTTATTCTCTGCAGAGAGCGTTGCAAAAGACAGACAAGTTGGATGCTGATGCTAATGATGGCGTCATTGCCACTCACCATCTTGGTGGACTCCTCAAAGTTTGTCAAGATGGTACATATGTCAGACATCCAGATCCACTCCTGAGGTCTTATGTGTGGAGTCTGACCTGAATATCGAAGGCCTTGTTGCAGCTGGTACTCCACAACTGCTCTCTTCTGCTCACAAATCCTTTGCAACATATGGAGGATAGAGTTTCAACGTGTGGGGACATCACACTCCTGTCAGTGTGACGGAAGCTGCAAACGCTGCTGCAACACAGCAAGGGCGGTGGAAGCTGTAGCCGACTTGCGAAAATGAGCTGACAGGCGGCGTACTTTGACGAGCAGATCTGGCATCTCGGGGTACGATTTAAGAAACTGCTGAACCACGAGGTTAAGCACATGAGCCAGGCATTTTACGCTTGTGATCTCGCCTCGCCTCAGAGCCGCCACCAGGTTACGGCCATTGTCACACACGACCATGCCTGGATGTAGGTTCAGCGGTCTCAGCCACAGATCTGCCTGCTCTTTCACAGCTGGCAACAACTCAAAAGCAGTGTGAAGTTTCTCACCTAAGCTTTTGAGTTTCAGCACAGCTTGTTGCCGCTTGGCGGAGGCAGTACGTCCAGCTTGTAACTGATGTGGTGATATCTGAGATGGAGGCTGAACATGAGGAGGAGGAGGAGGATGATGCGCAGGAGCTGTACACTGTGGGGGCAACTCTGACTGACATAGGGCCCGCAATACTCGGTGTGGGGAGGATGTGTTCCGTCCCCAGGTCCGACTGGGTCCCGGCTTCCACTATGTTTACCCAGTGTGCCGTCAGGGAGATGTACCGTCCCTGGCCACAAGCACTTGTCCACATGTCTGTTGTCAGGTGGACTCTCCCAGTAACTGCGTTGTTGAGGGCACGGCAGATGTTTTGGGACACGTGCTTGCGTAGTGCGGGGATGGCACACCAGGCAAAATAGTGTCGGCTGGGGACCGAGTACCGAGGGACGGCCACCGCCATAAGGTTGCGGAAGGATTCCGTCTCCACCAGCGTAAAAGGCAGCATTTCCAACGCAAACAGTCATGAAATGTGCAAATTTAGGACTGTGGCCTGTGGGGCGTTAGCTGCGAATTTCCGCTTTCATTCAAAGGTCTAGGATAAGGACAATTGAATGCTGCGGTGGGACGTGGACGTTGATGCTGTTTCTTGAGAAACTGCCATAACAAGTGAAGACTGAGAGGAGGGGGCATCTTTGCATGCAGTATGGACAGGGGATTGCCTTGCACTCACAACAGGGGGTTCTATTGCATGCACAACAGCGGAAGAAGCAGTGGTGACACCCGCTGACACTGATCGTGGACCCTGGGGTTCGCCCCACAAAGTCGGGTGCTTTGTTGCCATGTGCCTGATCATGCTGGTGGTGGTCAGGCTGGTAGTTTTGTCACCCCTGCTGATGCTGGCATGGCAGGTGGTACAAATGGCCTTTTTGGGGTTATCAGCAGAGTCTTTAACCCCTTTACAACCCAAGGTGGTTTGCATGTTAATGACCAGGCCAATTTTTACAATTTTGACAACTGTCACTTTATGAGGTAATTACTCGGAACGCTTCAACGGATCCCCCTGATTCTGAGAATGTTTTTTCATGACATATAGTACTTCATGGTAGTGGTAAAATTTCTTCGATATCACTTGCGTTTATTTGTGAAAAAAATGGAAATTTGGCGAAAATGTTGAAAATTTAGCAATTTTCAAAATTTGAATTTTTATGCCCTTAAATCAGAGAGATATGTCACACAAAATAGTTAATAAATAACATTTCCCACATGTCTACTTTATATCAGCGCAATTTTGGAACCAAAATTTGTTTTTATTGGGGAGCTAAAAGGGTTAAAAGAAAGACCAGTGATTTCTCATTTTTCCAACAAAATTTATAAAACCATTTTTTTAGGGACCACATCATATTTAAAATCACTTTGAGGGGTCTTTATGACAGAAAATACCCAAAAGTGACACCATTCTAAAAACTTCACCCCTCAATGTGCTCAAAACCACTTTCAAGAAGTTTATTAACCCTTCAGTTGCTTCACAGGAATTTTTTGAATGTGGAAGAAAAAAATTTACATTTAACTTTTTTCACAAAAATGTTACTTTAGACCCAATTTTTTTTCTTTTTCGCAGGGGTAGCAGGAAAAAATAGACCACAAACAAAATTTGTTGTGCAGTTTCTCCTGAGTAAGCGGAAGGGAAGGAGCGCCATTTGACTTTTTGAATGTAAAATTTGCTTGAATAATTAGCGGATGCCATGTTGCGTTTGGGGAGCCCCTGATGTGCCTAAACAGTGGAAACCCCCCACAAGTGACACCATTTTGGAAACTAGACCCCTCAGGGAACTTATCTAGATGTGTGGTGAGCACCTTGAACCCCCAGGTGCTTCACAGAAGTTTATAACATTGAGCCGTAAAAATAAAATTTTCACATTTTTCCCACAAAAAAGTTTTTCAGCCCCCACTTTTGCATTTTCATAAGGGTAACAGGAGAAATTGCACCATGCAGTTTGTTTTTCAATTTCTCCTGAGTAAGCAGATACCCCATATGTGGGGGAAAACCACTGTTTGGGCGCACGGCAGGGTTCGGAAGGGAAGGAGCGCCATTTGACTTTTTGAATATAAAATTTGCTTGATTAATTAGCGGATGCCATGTTGCATTTGGGGAGCCCCTGATGTGCCTAAACAGTGGAAACCCCCCACAAGTGACACCATTTTGGAAACTAGACCCTTCAGGGAACTTATCTAGATGTGTGGTGAGCACCTTGAACCCCCAAGTCCTTTACAGAAGCTTATAACATGGAGCAGTGAAAATATTTTTATTTTCACAAGGGTAAGAGGAGAAAATGGACCCCAAAAACTTTTGTGCAATTTCTCCTGAGTACGCCAATACCCCATATGTGGGGAAAATACAGTGTTTGGGAGCACGGCAGAGTTCAGAAGGGAAGGAGCACTGTGTGACTTTTTGAACGCAAAATCGGCTGGAATCGAGTGCTGACGCCATGTCGCGTTTGGAGAGCCCCTGATGTGCCTAAATAGTTGAAACCCCCCACAAGTGACCCCATTTTGGAAACTACAACCCTCAAGGATTTTATCAAGGGGTATAGTGAACATTTTGAACCCAGAGGTACGACACAGAATTTGATGACATTAGGTCATCATATTGAATAAGTTGTCATTAGTATTGAGCGCAAGTGCTCGCTACTTGAGTTTGCATCGGGTACTCAGGTATGCACCATGTATCACGAGTGCTCAAGTGAAATGCTCGAGTCCCCGCCCGCATGTTTCACGTTTATTAGACACCCCAAAAAAACATGCGGGGATCGCTCGTGCATGGCAGGCAATCCCCGCAAGGTTTTTTTGGCCGCGAAGCATATGGGGCGGAGACTCCAGCACCCGTGATATTCAATGCGTACCCGAGCACCCGATGCAAACTCAAGTAGCGAGCACTTGCGTTCAACACTAGTTGCCATATAGTCATCTTTTTTTTTTTTTTTTTTTACTTTTGAAAAAAAAAAAACAACCCTAACCCCAACCCTAACATTAGCACAACCCTAACATTAGCACAGCCCTAACATTAGCACAACCCTAACC
Source organism: Phyllobates terribilis (assembly GCF_046119375.1). Classification (NCBI taxonomy): domain Eukaryota; kingdom Metazoa; phylum Chordata; class Amphibia; order Anura; family Dendrobatidae; genus Phyllobates; species Phyllobates terribilis. Next base: position 745,401,728 of record NW_027362762.1, read on the forward strand.
CCAACCCCAGCCCTAGAGTTTCTTTTTTACGCCGCTCCTAGTGCGGTATAAGTGATTAGACGACCTTATTCTTCGGGTTGGTGTGACTACAGAGATACAAGAATCATATCGGGTTTTTATGATTGACAGCTGTCACACACTAAAAGACACATATTTTGTAAAATCTAGTTTTTGCATCGCCATATTTTGCGAGCTATAATTTTTCCATATTTTGGCCGACAGAGTCATGTGACAGCTTGTTTTTGCGGGATGAGTTGACGTTTTTATTGGTGCCATTTTCAGGCACGTGACATTTTTTGATCGCTCTCTATTCCAGCTTTTGGGAGGCAGAACACACAAAAACCAACAATTCAGGAATTGTTTTTTTTTTTAAATTTTTTTATTCTACTCCGCGTGTGGTAAAATTGATAAGGTAGCTTTATTCTTCGGGTCAGTATGTTTACAGCGGTACCACACTTATATCGTTTTTCTATGTTTTAGCGCTTTTACACAATAAAAGCTATTTTATAGAAAAAAATATTTTTTGCATCGCTTTATTCTGAGAGCTATAACTTTTTGATTTTTCAGATGATGGAGCTGTATGGCGGCTTGTTTTTTGCGGGACAAGATGATGTTTTCAGGGGTACCATTTTTATTTATGTTCTCTTTTTGATCGCATGTTATTCCATTTTTTGTTTGGCGGTATGATGATAAAGTATTGTTTTTTGCTTCATTTTTCTTTTTTTTTACCATGTTCACTGAAGGGGTTAACTAATGGGACAGTTTTATAGGTCAGGTCGTTACGGATGCAGCGATACCAAATATGTGTACTTTTATTGTTTGTTTATTTCTTCATAATAATATTTATTGATGGGTACATTATATTTTTATTTTTGGTGGATTATTTATTTATTTATTTTTTAATAATTTTACAATTTTTTTTCAATTTTTTTTTCACTTTCTGAAAGTTTTTTTACTTTTTTACTTTGTCCCACTCTGGGACTTTCACTTTTTTTATTCTGATCGCCTGCATAGCATAGGGATGGAGCACCATCCCTGTGCTATGCAGGCAGTCAGCGCTGCACAGTGAGAAGATTGTTTGGTCATGCACTGCGCATGACCAAACAATCTTCCTGCTGTCTGGTGACCCGGATGTTGTCATGACGACATCGTGTCGTCAAGGCAACACCCGGGAAGCCGCGTCAGACAGCGCTGAAGGCCGGAAGAGGAGGTGAGTATCCCGATCACCTCTCCTTAGCCACCGCAATGCTGCGATCGACTTCGATCGCAGCATTGCGGTGGTTAATGTGCCGGGAGCGGTGCGGGACCGCTCCCTGCATATAGTACCCGGTGTCAGCTGCGACAATCAGCTGACACCCGGCGGCGATCGCGCCTGCACAGCCTGTGTGCGCGCGCGATCGCGATGACGTACTAATACTGGTCAGGCTCTTAAGTCCCAGGGCACAGACGCGTATTAGTACATCATGGGCTTTAAAGGGGTTAAAAAAATTTCAGACTTTGGAAGACCTACAGGTTGTACTGGCAACGTCCCTCGTGTTGGTGTTACGGAGAACTGTTGCCCGCCTTATGTGTGCGGCCACCACACTGCTTCTTCCTGCCTGTTGGGGTACTCTGCCTCCCTCACCCTGTGTGCTGCTGGCCTCGCTCCGCATATCCTCCTGCCACTGTGGGTCAGTTACTAGATCATCCACCACCTCCTCCTCTTCCACTTGCGCACCACGATCCTCCTCCTCATTTCCTGGCAATTGTGTCTCGTCATCGTCCACCTCTTGTGACAAATTGCCAGCGTCGACCTCCTGTGGCCGTGGCTGTTCAAATATTTGGGCATCGCTACATGGGATCTCCTCTTCCACCACTTCAAGCGGAGCAGGCGAGGGGCACAAATCTAGAAATGGACCAGTGAACAGCTCTTCAGAGTGTCCAAGTGTGGGATCAGTTGCTGTCCGACGACACTCGGCATAGTGGGAGGAAGGAACATCAGGGTGAGGAGGAGTATGCGGTCGAGACTCACGGCTACTAAGAGTTGACCGTGTGGAAGACAGACCGGAAGTGGTGGTGTCCAGGTAACTGGAAGTATTATCTGCTATCCAATTAATAACCTGTTCACACTGATCAGTTCGCAATACTGGTGTTGTTCTGTGCTTCCCTAGTAATTCGGTCATGAAGTGGGAGCGAGAAGATGTGGCTGTTGGTTGTGGCACATTTTCACCTTGGCCACGGCCCCGTCCTCTGCACGCACCATCACCAGAACGTCCACTTCCACATCCCTTGCCACGCGCCTTGCCCATTGTAAAGGAAGTAAAATAGTTTACACTCGCACTATCAATGGAAAAAGGGTAATAAAAAGTAGATTAGAACTGTGGAAGAGGAAAACCACAGTTCTATTTCTCTGGCCTACACCCGACTCTTTTAAACAATCTGAACAATTAGGGAGAAACTATTACTGTTTTTCTTTACGGAAAAAAATAACAAAAGCTGGATAATAGAGTTTTTTTACCGTGGAACGGCAAAGCCACAGTTATAATTTACTGGTGTGTATACCAGACTTTTTAAAATATATATATTTGCGGCTGAACAGTGGGCGACACACTCAAACTGTTTTTTTTTAGATACAAAAGTGGATAATACAGAGGTTTGACCTGTGGAACTGCAAAACCACACTTGTATTTCTCGGGCCTACACCAGACTATTTTCAACAGATATATTTGTGTCTGAACAATCAGGAGACACTACTGTTTTTCTTTACGGCAAAAAATGCCAAAAGAAGGATAATACAGAGATTTGACCCGTGGAACTGCAAAACCACACTTGTATTTCTCGGGCCTGCACCAGACTATTTTCAACAGATATATTTGTGTCTGAACAATCAGGAGACACTACTGCATTTCATTTGGAAATCAAGGTCCCAGAGTCTGGAGGAAGAGTGGTGAGGCACACAATCCAAGCTGCTTGAGGTCTAGTGTGAAGTTTCCACAATCAGTGATGGTTTGGCTAGCCATGTCATCTGCTGGTGTAGGTCCACTGTGTTTTATCAAGACAAAAGTCACCGCGGCCGTCTACCAGGAAATTTTAGAGCACTTCATGCTTTCCTCTGCCGACAAGCTTTTTGGAGATGGAAATTTCATTCTCCAGCAGGACTTGGCACCTGTCCACACTGCCAAAAGTACCAATAGCTGGCTTAAAACAACTGTATCACTGTGCTTGATTGACCAGCAAACTCGTCTGACTTTAACCTCATAGTGAATCTATGGGGTATTGTCAAGAGGAAGATGAGAGACACCAGACCCAACAATGCAGACGAGCTGAAGGCTGCTATCAAAGCAACCTGGGCTTCCATAACACCTCAGCAGTGCCACAGGCTGATCGCCTCCATGCCATGCCGCATTGATGCAGTAATTGATGCAAAATGAGTCCTGAACAAGTATTGAGTGCATTTACTGAACATATATTTCGGTAGGCCAACAATTCGGATTTTAAAAATATTTTTCAAGCTGTGATAAAGAATTCTAATTTACTGAGATAATGACTTTTGTGTTTTCATTGGCCGTAAGCCATAATCATCAACATTAACAGAAATAAATACTTGAAATAGATCACTCTGTTTGTAATGACTTTATATAATATGAGTTTCACTTTTTGTATTAAACAACTGAAATAAATAAACTTTTTGATGATATTCTAATTTAGTGAGATGCACCTGATGGTGCTGGGGATGTCACAGTGGCAGTGACCCGGTCCGTGACCCAGGGCGGTCAATAAAGGGGGTTATTTACAGGGGATTTATAGTTTTTATATAAAGTTCATGACGCCACCTGTGGTATGCGGCAAAAGGGAGCTGCCGCTGCGGAGCAGGTCCTCTGGAGCTGATGTTAGTGCAGCAGAGTTGGTTTAGCTCTCCACAGGTACCCCGCCGGGTGCGCCGCTCCTTCTCCAGCACAAGGAGCTACCGCCTACAGTGCTCCTCCCAAAGTGTAGCATCCTTCCGGGTCTCCCGGGGAAAACCAATGAGGTCCCCCCCCCCGGGTTATCCCACAGGTATTGGTCTTCCTCTCCCCTGTGGGCGACCAAGGGCTCAGGAGCGGGCAACAACGGGAGGCTCCGATCCTCTACCGCCACGGACCAGTCCCAGGGCGTGCGCCCGTACACCCATTCGGGTGTAGGAGCAGGCGGCTCTTGAAGGGGGTCTAAGAGCAGGTCAGCCTCACCAGCGCCCGGGGTTGATGGTTCCGGGCCCAGGAGCAGATCTTGGGCATGAGCGCCCGGAGACGGAGGTTCCGGCAGGGGGACCAGGGATGGGGCAGCGTCAGCCGCATCCAGGACAGGGACTTCACTCCTACCTGCTCCCGCGACTGACACCTCCTGGTCTGTGTGTGTCTCCGCCGGGGCGCTGCAGATCACTTGCAGCACCGACCGCTGCCGGGTCGCCAACTTCTCCACCATCTCCGCTTTCCAGGCTGCGATCGCAGCTTGCTGGGCCACTTCCATCCTCCTGACCAGTTCTTGCATCTCATCCCGGATGAAGCTGGTGTCCTCCAAGGACAACTTTGCGAGCACCCCCTCCACGGTGAGGGGTTCTGCTGCGGGCTGCAGGCAACAAGAGGGAGCTTCTGGCTGACCTCCCTCCATCTTGCCTGCCGTGTGCGGTCTGTCTAGACTGCTGGAGACTCCGCCCTGTCTCCAAGGTTTCTTCTCTCCTCTCCTTTTTCTGGGGCGGTCCCATGGCTGCTTGCTGTTGGCCACACCCGGAGGCAGCTTCCCCAGACTGATAGACAGATCCAGGTATATGGCTACAGGCGCATGGGGCGGGTTGCGCTTTTGGCGCCATTCTGGGACCCGGCTCACGATGGGAGGTTCTTTGTTGTCCTTGATAACGCACATAATGGCACCCGTTCTTCTGGTGAGGGCACCACATTCAGTATACAACACAGTCTCTAGGCGCACAATACCCGGAGATAACGGGTGGGTTCATATCCTGTTCGTGTCGCCAAGTTGACGAGCCCCCTGGGCCGTGGGGTACTCGGTAGCCGGGCTGGTCGGTGCGGGGCATGTCACAGTGGCAGTGACCCAGTCCATGACCCAGGGCGGTCAATAAAGGGGGTTATTTACAGGGGATTTATAGTTTTTATATAAAGTTTGCGACGCCACCTGTGGTATGCAGAAAAAGGGAGCCGCCGCTGCGGAGCAGGTCCTCTAGAGCAGAGTTGGTTTAGCTCTCCACAGGTAGAGCTTAGCTTCAGGGAGTTGCAGGAATGTTATAGATGAAGTAGGTGTGTAGAGTGGTGCAGGGGATGATGGCGCAGTAATAATTCGCAGAGACAGTGGGGTGCAGTCTTCAGGGTTTTACTCAAGATTTTTAGACTCCAAGTTACCAGGGCCAGGGTAACTTCCCACGATGTCCTGAGCTTACTCAGGGAGGGGTTCAGCAAACCCTCAGGCAATTCCAGCTTACTTAGCGGTACCCCGTTCTGTGTGTTCCTTCTGGCCTGCACCTCACACCCAGTGTCCCAAGCCAGTGACCGCGGACCATGTCGGGCGACGTCTTCTCTGTCCCCTGGGTCCTCTATGGCCACCTTTTTGGAGATTTAGATGTGACTTTTGGCTGCAGCACCTGAATTGCTGCACCCTCCGTTTATCTAGTTGAGACTTGAAGAAATCTGCTAGTTTAGGGGCCGGTCCCCTCTCTGCGACCTGATCCTTCCACTCCTGGTGGGTTCAGGCACACGGGTTGCATCTGTGGCACCCCAGGGGTCTGGTTTCCACAGTAACAGCAATGTTATGTCTGAGAGCAGGTGGGAGGTCTCTTGGTCAGGGATCCTATGCATGCCACACCTCCTGCCCAGTCCTGGTAGGGGAAGAACTTCCCCTATATAAACCTAGGGCTGAGGCAGGGTTAGTGAGTAGAGAAGAAGTAGAGACAGAGAAGAGAAGCAGATATAGGAAAAGAACATCAGGAGCTCTGTGGGAGCAGTGCTGTAAGGAGTCAGGGGCTGGCAGCTGCAGAGCTCGCCCTGACTGAGAAGCTATCACCGGACCCGGAGTCCGAGGCTGTGGGGACTAATCTTTACCCAGCAGCAGAAACCGCCCGGCAGGGGATTTCAGGTCCTCTGGCCAAGAAACCCGAAGGCACGGTCACACGCGTGGGACCAGCACCGCCGTCGTGGAGCGGACGCCACTAGAAGGCCCCGAGTCACCGGCCATACGGGTGAGCACCACACGGTACACTCAGGGACGTGGGCTACTTATACCCGCCTCTAGCAAGGTAGCCAGAAGAGTACAGTCAGTTTGGGAGGCCTACAACTCCGCCTGGCCAGGGGAGATCCCATCTGCTCAAGGACTGACCAGGCCCCGATCGCTAGCCAGTACTCCGGGAGGGTCTATCTTTATCACCAGTAAAGACCCTGAACTACACCGCATCGTCTCTGAGTGATTCCTGCTACCCCCATCATCCACGTCGGCTGCCCTGAGGCCATACCCCTCCCGTTGGGGGTGATACTATCACGCTGCACAATCCTACCACCGGCCTCAGCGGTCTGCCCTGCAGCGGCAGCTCCTTCGCTGCATTCAACGGGTGGCGTAGTCGTCCAACATCTACCGCTAATACAACGCCACTTAGTCTGACTCCCTGGGCACGGACCGGGTCACCGCCACGAGACTACAACCCTCAACAGATCCGGCTCCGGGTAAGCTCCTGCATGCGCAACGCTGTGCGACACAGGCCCAGGGGTGCGTCACATCCGCACTGCCCGTGCCCCTGGGATCCTTTCTGTCTTACTGGAGCCTTTCTTCTCACTCCTCTCCTCTCTTCAGTCTGTCCTGGGCCTCTCTCACTGGCCCCCCTCCTGAGCAGAGCTCCTGCTGAGCTCCTGCTCCACACACCTTCCTCCTCTGACTGAAGTGAACTCCCAAGATGGCTTCTCCTTTTTATATCCTCCTTTTCAAGTGCTCCCCTTAACTGCTTCCTCCACCCACACCCACTACATGGTTCCCCCTCTCTTGGTTCCCCCCACTCCAGCCAGAGACAGGGCTCAGCAGAGATGCAGCGCATCTTGCCCCTCCTGCTGGTCTGGAGTAGTGTAGTGTTGGATGCAGGTGTTTGGGTCCCGGGCAGTACTCCATCCTTACCTGAGAGTGGAATACCACGCCTCTCGGTGAGATGCAGTACCTCTGTGGCAACTGAACCCGCAGGGGCGCCACACACCTGTACTTACCCTTTTACTCCAGCTCTTCCTCCCTCTCTGCTGTCCTTGATCTTTGTTGATAGGGCTGAAGCGGTGACATCATGACTACAGCACGTTACCTCTGCAACCAACCACTGAGCTCCGTAGTTATGCTGATGTTTTTGACACCAGACTGCTGAGCCAAGTGAGTGACTGCAGCAGTCACATTCTGTAGTTTTAATGTTGCTCCTGCAGCCATAATCAACACAAAACCTCAGAGCCCAGTGACTGGCTGCAGTGGTCATATTCTGTAGTTGTGATGTCACCGCTGGAGTCTAATCAACATAGACTTAGGACACTGATGGAGAGGCAGTGCAGGAGTGGAAAGAGTTAAAAGTCACTTAGCTATTTTATTTACAGAGGATGCTTATAAAAAATATCCTGGAAAATAGCTTAGAAGCCATATTATAAGTAGTTTGAATGATTTCCCTATCTTCTTCATTGCTCTATTGCAATAAAACTTTTTACATTTTCACTGATGCTTGTTTGTACATACTGTAATCATGAGATAGAAAGGCCCTCAGCCGTGGATAACTAATGACTGCTAACTGAATAACACATTTACACCACATTAATGTGCTGAGATTGTCAAACTTATTTTGTGATATCTCTTCTTGTGATAAATTAGTGTCTGGAATCCTGTTCATGCAATGGGTGTTCTAGGATGATGGAATGCTTTACAGAAGATAAAACCTTCACTCAGGACAGTCGTGAATCCTTACTTTAACGGGCAACTAAGCACGGAGCAGACAGCTGACCACAACTCTGTTCACACATCTCAAATCAACTGTATATTCAATAGATATGAATATTAAGGGTGGTACCAGTTCATTTAGGACACACGGACACTGACAAATTACTGCAGTGATCAGATTCAATTCTAGAAGAAGTAATGTTTATAAAATCACAATAATTTAACTTGGCTAAAAACACGCTGTAGGGCATAATAATTTTTTTTTTTCAAAACCACCAAATACCTTAATTCTGGTAAAGTTAGGGATTTTTTTAATGAATGGTAAAATATATCTAGGAACTAGACTGCAGAAAACATCTACATGACACCTGTATGATTTTACATCCTTTGGCATTATTTCCCTTATGAACAATGAGAAGCTTAGATCATGCTCCCAACCAGAGGAGTAGTTGCAGATTTTGCATTTGCAATCTGCTTTGAAATTTCTCTACTGAAGTACAGTACAAATTACAGCATAATTACATGTAATTTATTTAATAAAATATGATGCTTTCCTCAATTATGATAGTCTCATTAATGATCACTTAGCTTGTGCTGAAAACTGTCATAGACAAATCAAGTAACAAATGCGAAAATTTTATGTACTGTCTATATCCAGAGTTAGAAATAGATGGGATTATGTGCTATCACTGAAATAGAAAGTAAGGATTATGATAGCAGCAAAGGGTTATATAGGACACTCTTCAAGATGTGTGAGACTTACTTAAAACGTTTCCTTCATGACTAAGGGATAATGCGCTCTGATAAGACCTGTGACATGTGAGAAGTATTTAAAGTCATCATTAGCTATTTATGTTTTATTATAGATTAGACTTATGTGTTCTACATGAATATTGAATATTATTAGGGGTTATATAGTTACATTCTATGCATTTTGACCCCTGATGAAGCATTTGTGAAACGCGTGTCAGGTGTGTTTTGTGGGTGAAAGTCTTATATTATATTATTACATTCCAATATTGATTTTTATTGTACTATTTATATATTTTTCTTATGGCATGCTATCCTTATTATGCATACTTAATTTTGTATTGGCTATGCCGTATGCTCTCCACTAGGACCATTTTTTACTACTTCAGGGTTGTACTTCTTTGGTTCACCCCCCAACAGATGTCAATTGTGTCCTATGTGTTTGGACTATTATACATGAACAGTCTATAATTTTAAGGGTAGGTTAATTTTAACATTGAGAGATAGAATATCCCCCCCCCAAAAAAAATCAAGAAAATCACATTGTATAAATTAGATAATTTTTTTTTGCATTTTGCAGTGAGAAATAAGTATTTGATCCCCTACAAACCAGTATGAGTTCTGGCTCCTACAGACTAGTTAGACGCTCCTAATCAACTCGTTACCTGCATTAAAGACAGCTTTCTTACATAGTCACCTGTATAAAAGACTCCTGTCCACAGACTCAATTAATCAGTCAGACTCTAGCCTCTACAATATGGGCAAGACCAAAGAGCTTTCTAAGAATGTCAGGGACAAGATCATAGACCTGCACAAAGCTGGAATTGGCTACAAAACCATAAGTAAGACGCTGGGTGAGAAGGAGAACTGTTGGTGCAATAGTAAGAAAATGGAAGAAATACAAAATGACTGTCAATCGACATCGATCTGGGGCACCATGCAAAATCTCACCTCGTTGGGTATCCTTGATCATGAGTAAGGTGAGAAATCATCCTAAAACTACATGGGGGGAACTTGTTAATGATCTCAAGGCAGCTGGGTCCACAGTCACCAAGAAAACCATTGGTAACACATTATGCCTTAGAGGTTTAAAATCCTGCAGTGCCCGCAAGGTCCCCCTGCTCAAGAAGGCACAAGTGGAGGCCAGTCTGAAGTTTGCCGATAAACACCTGGATGATTCTGTGAGTTATTGGGAGAAGGTGCTGTGGCCAGATGAGACAAAAATTGAGCTCTTTGGCATTAACTCAACTCGCCATGTTTGGAGGAAGAAGAAGGATGACTACAACCCTAAGAACATCGTCCCAACCGTGAGGCATGGTGGGGGAAACATTATACTTTGGGGGTGCTTTTCTACAAAGGGGACATGACGAATGCACCATACTGAAGGGAAGACGGATGGGGTCATATATCGCGAGATTTTGACCAACAACTTCCTTCCCTCAGTAAGAGCATTGAAGATGGATCGTGGCTGAGTCTTCCAGCAAGACAATGACCCAAAACATACAGCCAAGGCAACAAAGGAGTGGCTCAAAAAGAAGCACAGTAAGGTCATGGAGTAGCCTAGCCAGTCTCCAGAACTTAATCCCATAGAAAACTTATGGAGGGAGTTGAAGCTCCCAGTTGCCAATCGACAGGAATTGGATGTTTCGCCCCATGCAGTTTACCCCAGGTACATTTCGCCCCCAGCATTTGGCCCCCAGGATGTTTTGCTCCCGCACATTTCATCCCCGCACCTATCGCCCCCGGTTCGCCCCTGGATGTTTGTACCCTGTTTTGCCCCCAGAATTTTGTGTTTGGATGTTTCGCCAGTTTGTCCTTGTGGTTCATAAATTCCCATCCGTCATCAATCCACATGTCACCAAAGTACTGTACAGAGTGCTGCACTTTTGTGACATGTTAAATCAACTGTTTCCATCAGAGCATGTTGCCCGCAATTTTAACAAGACGTTTTCCAAAACATTTCTAAAACGCTTTTGTGTTACAAAAACATAACACGAAACAAATAAACGGATTCAAAAAATGTTGTGTGAATGAGGCCTGATTTATGTGGGGAATGTAAACCACTCTAAACTCTAAACATTTTGTGAACTTTTACCTGACCCAGCACTGACCTGCTTTTTTGCAAGTTTTGTTGCAGATGTAACAATTTGCATGTCAGGTGTCCTGCAAGTTGCATTAGACTAGCTTTTATTCCATCTTTATATCAGAATATAGCAGTGTCTAAAATCTCTACAAAGAGAGAGGTGTACGAGCACAAAAAAATCAGTCAGCTTTCACAGCAATTCACTGTCTACAAGTAAGAATTCAGTTCTATCCAAACATGGGAAGAAGAAGTTGGTCTACGAGAATCACATTTACGTATTTTCCAAACGAACGTCTGACGATGTCAATTCCATCTGGGTGTGTGAAAAACGGTTGACTTGCTAGGGACGTGTTTGGACCAATGAAGCATCTGGTGAAGTGGTGAAAGTAACCAATCCCCACAGCCACGCAGCACAAACAGCAAGAACTGAAGCAATCAGACTTGTCAATGAGGCGGTCACCAGGGCAAGGACAACACAGGAGACACCACAACAGATTCTCACAGAAGTAATTTCTGGAGCTCATTCTAATGTTGTAGCACTTCTCCCAAGGAAAGCATCACTGAAGAGAACAATATGATTATCAAGGCAACTTGGCAATATTCCAAGGTTGCCCCAAACCCTTGATCAACTTGTTATTCCCCAGGAGTTCCAGGAGTTCAATATTGATGGTATTCAGCAGCAGTTCCATCTGCATGACTCTGGTAAGCATTTAACATTTCCATTATGTAGAATTATTGCAAAGTTTATGTTGCACAAATGTGAAAAATTCTATATTACAATGTGCTGATATAGAATACTATGTGATTTTTTTGCCTTAAAGGGAAACTTTGAGGATAGTATAATGTAGGGTGAGGCCTACTGATTCCAACTATGCCTCACTTGTTTAGTTGTAGTCTGATTCTCTGCTCAGCTTCAAAGTAGAAGTCCTGCCTTTGAGATAGAGTGGTCTGCCATATTCATAAGCAGAGTGGTAACCTTGTCCACCAACCATGATTTGCAGGTATCCAGCCATTGTCAATCACAGCCAGAGGACAAGGTTTTCGCATCAAACCCGCATCACTAGATATCAAATTTAGTGTAGAATTTTCTGCTATAAAATAGCTGAAGATTGTCTGCTGCAACTACTTAGTGCATGTGAATGTACCTTAAGGATTCATTAACATGTCTCCTAACCTCTGTGGATTATCCACAACTGTAGATATACAACTATTCTGGTGTAGATAATTCTACACCAAAATCTCCATTTAGCTCTATGGATTTCAAAATGCTAGGGGTGAAACATCAGATGGCGACACATCCAGGGACAAAATGCTGTAAGTGAAACATCCGGGGGCGAAACATCCGAAACGTGAGGGGGCGAAATGCTAGGGGGCGAAACATCCGGGGCGAAAAGTGCAGGGTGAAACGTGCGGGAGGAAAACATACGGGGGAAAAACATCCAGGGGCGAAATGTGCGGGGGCGAAATGTACCTGGGGGCGAACTGATGGGGGCAAATTGCTGCGGGCGAAACTTCCTATAACCCCAAGCGACAGTCTCAAAATCTTAATGATTTAGAGATGAACTGCTAAGAGGGGTGGACCAAAATTTCTCCTGACATGTGCACAGACCTCATCATCAACTACAAAAAACGTCTGACTGCTGTGCTTGCCAACAAGGGTTTGCCACCAAGTATTAAGTGTTGCTTGCCAGAGGAATCAAATACTTATTTCTCACTGCAAAATTCAAAAAAAATTATCTAATTTATACAATGTGATTTTCTTGATTTTTTTTGGATATTCTATCTCTCAATGTTAAAATTAACCTACCCTTAAAATTATAGACTGCTCATGTCTTTGTCAGTGGGCAAACTTGCAAAAACAGCAAGGGATCAAATACTTATTTCCTTCACTGTATATATATATATATATATATATATATACACTAACTCCAAGTAAATCAAACTTCTGTGAAATCAAACTGTCCACTTAGGAAGCAACACTGATTGGCAATCAATTTCACATGCTGTTGTGCAAATGAAATAGACAATAGATGGAAATTATTGGCAATCATCAAGACACCCTCAATAAAGGAGTAGTTCTGAAGGTGGGGACCACAGACCACATCTCAGTACCAATGCTTTCTGGCTGATGTTTTGGTCACTTTTGAATGTTGGTTGTGCTACGTGCCAACGTGGAGGGGACCGTTGGAGGGCAACAACCCAGCAGCAGGACCGCTACCTCCGCCTTTGTGCAAGGAGGAACAGGAGGAGCACTGCCATAGCCCTGAAAAATAAAGAATAACCTCGGCACTCAAATATGAAAAATGATTGTAGAATTTATTACAGTCCAAACAAAAACAGACGTTTCGGCCTAAATCAACGGCCTTCATCAGTGTGGTCAGAATGATTGGAGTCAGGTGTCTAGGGAGAGTGGGCGAAGTGCCTCTGGGAATATGTGTCAATCCTGCTTGTCTGTAAGAGAGGTCCTAATGTCCAAACGCGGTGTCCACCGCTGGTTTTGTGAAGTGGACACCGCGTTTAGGCCGAAACGTCTGTTTATGTTTGGACTGTAATAAATTCTACAATCATTTTTCATATTTGAGTGCCGAGGTTATTCTTTATAGACTTGGTGTTGGACCCTACTCGTGCACCTATACAGTAGTGCAGCGATTCCTTTTTGAGTGTATAGCCCTGAAAAATAACCTCCAGCAGGCCACAAATGTGCATGTGTCTGTGTGACACCCCAGGGGTCTGGTTGCCACAGTAATAGAGATATTATGTCTGAGAGCAAGTGGGAGGTTTCTCTGGTCGGGAGCCCTAAGCATGCAACACGGCCCACCCAGACCTGGGAGGGGAGGAATCTGCCCTTATAAACTGGGTCTGGGGCGGGATTAAGTGAGACAGAGCCTGCAGAACAAGCAGAGCAGTCAGAGCCTGGGGTAAAAGTTCCAGACACAGGAAAAGATACATCAGGAGCTCTGTAGGAGCAGAGGCAGAAGGCCAGGGGCTGTGAGCAGAGATATAGCTCGCCCTGGCTGAAGTTACTAAAACCGGACACAGGAGTCCGAGGCTGTGGGGACTGATATATACCCAGCAGCAGAAACCAACCGGCAGGGAATTCCAGGTCCTCTGGCCATAGAAGCCCGGAGGCTCAGTCACAAAGAAGGGACCAGCGCCGCCATCCAGAAGCGGAGGCTAACAGAAGGCCCCAAGTCACCAGCCATACGGGTGAGCACCACACGGTATACTCAGGGACGTGGGCTACTTGTAACCGCTGACAGCAAGGTAGCCAGGAAGAGTGCAGATAAACGGGGAGGCCTACAACTCCACCTGGCCAGGGGAACTCCTGCTTGCTCGCAGACTGACCAGGCCCCTTATAAAAGCCAGTACTCCCGGGAGGGTCTGCCTTGTACCATCAGTAAAGACCCTGAACTGCACCTCACGTCTCTGTGATTCCTTGCCGCACCAGCACCATTAGCACTGGGACCCTCACACCATCACTCCCATCATCTCTCACATTAGCTGCCCTGAGGCAATACTTCTCCCGTGGGGAGTTATCCCATACTCGGCTGCGCAAACAACATCAGCCTCAGCGGTCGGCAGCGCAGCGGCGGTCCCCACTGACCGCAATCCACGGGTGGCGTAGTCGGACATTTGCTATACATTAAGACTGCCACTGGTTTGACCACCCTGGGCACGGACCGGGTAACCGCCACACGGAGACTACAACCCCCAGCATTCTACAACAGGCCCGGTTCCGGGTTCCCCTGCACAACACAGGCCCAGGGGGCGCGTTAACTTTGGCGTAGTCGGCAGGATTTCGTGCCCGCAACCACCGGGTACTGCGTGCCTGAAAAAGAGACTTTTATACTTACCTGTGGTGAAGTTTCCCGCCGTCCGGAGTCGTTTCCCGCCATCCGGAGCCGATTCCCGCCATCAGACGCCATCTTGGACCGTTTCCCGCCGTCTTCTGCCTTCTTCCCGCCATCCGCAGCTGCTTCCCGCCTTCGGACGCCATCTTCGGGACGCCGCACGGGAAGAAGAGGGGTGTGGACGCCGAAAGCGCACGAGATCCGAACCTCCGCCCCACGCTCTGACGCTGCGCAAGGTCCTGGAAGGGAGGAAGAGCGACGCTGATGTCATCGGAGCGCGACGCCAGGTCCTCAACCCCGACGATCGACTGCGGAGCCGCGGCCTACGGAAGAAGAGCATCGCAAGGTAGGCCACGGTCCACTAGGGGGGAGGAGGATGCCGGATACCGAGGGGAGCTCCACTGCCACAGCCACCGCCAGCGCAACCGCTGCAGCAGTCATGCCATTCACCATGCCCTATATCCCGGGGGCAACCTGGCTACCCCAGTACTCAGGAGAGTCACATACTCTAAATGACTTTAGAGAAAGACTGGATAGCCTCTTCCAGGTGTACCCCCTCACAGAAGAGCAAAAAGTGAGCATCCTGGTGGCCCAATTAATCGGGGCAGCCCAAAGGGAGGTAAAGTCCTGGTCACCTGGGAGGAAGAGGACTGTCAGAGAAATACTAGCCCGGCTGAAAGACACATTTGATACCCGCACCTCAGCCGAAATAAAGCTCAGATTTTACAGGTGTAAACAGCGGGCACATGAGAGTATAAGAGACTATGCTCTAAACCTACAAGAGGCCCTGAGAGCCATTAAGCAGGCAGACCCTGACAGCGTGGGAAATGAAGATAAGCTGTTGACTGAACAATTTATTGAGGGTCTACTGTGCAATGCCCACCGAACCCTGACCTGGACTTTGCACAGTTCAAGGACAGAGCCATCCGGGTGCTCCGAGAACCGGCACCAGGTGGCGCTGTGACCCACAGGCGCCCTGCTATCACTTACCACCAGGACACGGCGCCCTTGTCTGCAGGGCCTGTGGGAGCTGATGCGCAGGCTTTAAACAGTGACCTGGCTACAGACCTGCACCATCAGGTCCAAGAGCTGACTAAGAGCGTTGCCGCGCTAACCAGAACTGTGCAGTCTTTACAGGTCTCTTCTCCAGGAAAGATCCAGCTGGCATCCGGACCGGAGGACGTCCTGTGGCACCGACTGAGGAGGACCCCACCGGCCAGAGGAAGACCCAGCGACAGATACAACGAGGACGGATGACCCATCTGCCGCCGCTGCAATCAACCCGGACATGTGGCAAGGTACTGTCATTTAAACGGGCACAACCTGGGGTAGAGGGCCAGCCCCAGGCATAAGACCATCAGGCCCATCAAACTGGCATGATAAATACGTAGGGGGATGTCCAATCTTGCCTGTGGTACTGGATGGCATTCCTATGAGTGCCCTACTAGACACTGGGTCACAGGTGACCACCATCCCGTACGTGCTCTTTAAACAGTACTGGAATGACTCGGACATAACCCGCTACCCAGATGACGACCTGAGTATCATCGCCAGCAATGGTCAGCCCGTGCCGCAGGTGGGATTCAAAGAGGTGACCATTAAGATCGGTAAAGTCGAACTGGCGGCACAAGGACTGATTATAGTGGACATAGACCGTCATGAGAGTCACCCTAGAATAACTTGGGAACTAATGTGATTGAAAATTGTCTTGCAGAGGTGATTCTCATTTTACAGCAGGTTGCCAAGAACGCCAGTTCCGGCCAGCAGCGTGTGCTCCAAAAAGAGATCCGGGCACTGATGAAGCGGCAACAGGTGGAACTATCTGGTGGTGAGATAGGTAGTGTGAGAATGTGTGACCCGTTACCTATTGCCATGCCCCCAAAAAGTGAGATGATGATTTGGTGCCGGGCAGCTATTGGTCTAAGACGTAGAGACTACCAAGCAATGGTAGAACCCGTCTACTCAGACAGTAGGCCCACCATTTTGACAGCACGGGGGGTGGTCGATGTGCAATGGGAGGGTGCCCGCTCGCATCATAAATATCGGGGAGAGAGAAGTACACCTGCCCCGGTATGCCACGCTAGCCAAATTGTTCACCATCAACCAGAACTCTGTACAGGCCGTGGAACCCTTGCCTCCATCTCAACCAGAGGAAGGTAACGGCTCTAAGAAACCAATGGAGGACTGGTGTCAGCAACTGCATTTGGTTACTGACTCCACTCCCTCACACCAGAAACAGGGAGTCTATCGGGTGGTTCGAGAGTACGAGAGAGTGTTTAGTAGTGTTGAGCCACCCCCGTAGTGTTCGAGTTCGGTTCGGTTCGTCGAACACCCGTGTGTTCGCCGAACTATTCGTCGAACTGTTCGTCGAACACCTTCGAACACCGTTAAAACCAATGGCAGGCAAACAAAAACACATAGAAACACATAGAAAACACCTTCAAAGGTGTCCAAAAGCTGACAAACTGCTCAGAAGACATAACTAACACATGGAAAAGTGACAAGTACATATAGTCATGCGAAAATAAAAGAGGTGGAGGAGTAAAAGGAGGGGGAGACACAGATATAGGCATGTCATGCCCTTCTAAAATCCAAAAAGTGAGAAGCCGACACGGCCAGTCCGCTCCTGCCCGTGCCACCTCCGTGTCGCCGGGTTTGTGCCAGAGCCGCGGTGAACCCTGATGGCCAGCCCCCCTCTCCCAATACTGGTGCCTGTCCGCTGGTGGGTCGAGCGAGCCCCCCTGTGGTGGAGGCAGCTCTAAGCTTTTTAATTTAAATTGTCTCTCTAATTTGAATGAATACACTTTAAATCCATTTACAAGGATCTATTGGAGGGCAAGTCTCATGCCAGCAGCCGCGTAATTCCAGCTCCAGTAGCGTCCACTAAAGCTGCTGCAGTTAAAAAGCTTTTATAAGGATCGAGCTCGGCTGTCCACCGCAAGGCATCCTACTGCCAGTCCCAGCCCCTATGCCTTGGGGTGCCTCCTGATGCTCTTCACTGAGTATCCCATGGTCCCGAAGCATTTCCTTTGAAAAAATTAAGTGTCTAAACTACAGGTGGTGTAGCTTGCTTAACAGCCGGGATAATCCGCTGACTAGCAGACACTGCTACTAGGCACAAAGTATTTCCTGGGCTAGATGCAGTTAAAAATTTGTAATTAGATACTCTCGTTGGATGCTGAGAAAGCATTCCATAGAGTCTCCTGGCACGCCATATATGATTCTCTTAAAAAGCTTGGGGTAGGGGTCTAGGGGACCCTTTTATAGCCAAAATCACGGCCCTGTATCACAATACGTCACCTAGGCTGAAGATAAATGGAACTGTAGCACCCTGAGGGCTCGGTTGCTACAGAGGTATTGCACCTCACCCAGAGGTGTGATATCTCACTCTCAGGTAAGGATGGAGTGTGGATCAGGACCCGACACCTGCATGCATTACACCACATTGCCGTGGGGCAGGGCGACCAATATGCCTCTGAGATGGGCACGACAGTCCCTGTCCCTGGCTGGAGTGGGGGGAGGGAACACTGAGGAAGGGGAACCCTGTAGTGCAGGAGCAGGGAGGAAGCAGTTCCTGGGTGCATTGAGAAGGGAGTATAAAAGGTGGGCACCATCTTAGTTCAGTGCAGAGAAGTCTGAGCAGAAGTGGCAGGGAGCAGGGGCTCTGCATGAGCTCTGCTCCGGAGGCGGGCCTAGTAACAGAGGCCCAGGCCTGGAAGAGGGAGAAGGAAGGAAGAGGAGTGGAGAAGGCTCCAGGAACGAGGAATGAAGGGATCCCAGGGGTGCGGACGGGCGAGTCTCCACCGCACGCCCGAATCCACCTGCGTGGAGGGGTCAGGCCGAAGGGGGAGACCGGTCCCCGAAACTAGTGGAGGCAGGAAACGACCCTCAGCTAGAAACCGGAGGCTGTGACATTTTATGTGGCGCAGCCCCTCGTTACACCCGCTAGGAAGGCACCACATAGGGTCAGGGAAACTGGCGCCAAGTTTACCAAGAGGAGGCCCGAGGCAGCCGGACAGAAGGGTTGGTAAGAAAGGCCAGACAAAGGACACACAAAGGGGGTCCTGTGAAGCGCTCCAAAGTTATCTGGGAGTTGTCTGAGCCCCTCACCTGGTGAGCACAGTACGACGTGGGCAGCCGTTACCTGCAGATGTGGTCTGGATAATAAGAACTGTGAGTAAAGGCCCTGGACTGCATCACTGACTCCGTGTCGTTACTGCTGCTGCCCTGCACCATCACCCCCATCCTCCGCATACACTGCCCTGAGGCTATACTCCTCCCGTGGGGAGTTATGCTACGCTCTGCTGCACCCACAACACCAGCCTCAGCGGTCTGCCCTGCAGCGGCGGTTCACTCTGACCGCAATCCACGGGTGGCGTAGTCGGACATTTAAACATCAAAACCACATAAATAGTTCCGCCACTGATTTGACCACCCTGAGCCACGGAACCGGGTCGCCGCCACGAAGACTACAACCACCAGCATCCACCAAAAAGGATCCGGCTCCGGGTGTCCCAAGGCCCAGGGGGTGCATCAGAACATTTTCATCACCTTTCACAATCACCAATGGGACAAGGCAGGGATGTCCTCTGTCCCCTCTCTTATACATCCTAGTGACGGAGCACCTGCTCTCATCAATTCGCCATAACCCCAATATTAGGTGGATTGAGGTGGGAGGCACCGAGTACAAGTGCTCTCTATTTGCTGATGATGTCCTAGTATATATCACTCAATCACATATATCCATCCATGCTGTTATGGCTGAAATAGATCACTTTGTTACATGGTCAAATTTTAAAATCAATGCAGCGAAGTCTGAGGCCCTCGATGTCTCCCTCCCCAAATCCATATAGGATTCCATCCAGTCCAACTTTCCCTTTGCCTGGCCCTCACAGGGTATCAAATACTTAGGAATTCCTATTCATAGAGACCTCTCCCATCTATGTTATCTTAATTTTGGGCCCTTTATTGAACAACTCCATACAGACCACGGTTGGCAAGTTAGAACTGTAAGATTCACTACGTGAACCACTGGTGTTTTGTGGAAAAGCACATGTACACTGCGTTCCAAATTATTATGCAAAAAGTGTTTAGGAGTGATAAGGGAAGAATTTGTTTGTTTGTCAGTTAAACTCATTGATGGTGATGTGTGTCAGGGCTCTTTATATCACTGTAAGCAATTGCAGACACCTGTGCTAATTAGTTTGGCAGGTGTGTCCAATGAAAGGCAAGACTACTTAAGAAGGCTGTCTCACATTATTAAGCAGCCTACATTTTCTGCCAAAATGGGAAAGAAAAAGGATGTGTAGGCTGCTGAGAAGCAACAAATTGTGGAGTGTTTAGGTCAAGGCATGACTACAATCAACATTGTGCGATGATCAGGATGAAGTGTCTTGGCAATCAAGAAGTATGTAGCTGATTCACAGTACACACGTGTGCGTGCTGATAAGGGCAAATTGAGCACTCTTTCCTACAGGCAATTACGTCAGGTTGAAAGAGCAGCGGCAAAAAAGCCTTGTCATAGCAGCAGACAAGTTTTTGAAGCTGCTTGTGCCTCCAACGTCCCCCGAACAACAAGATGCAGGGTCCTTCAGAGGTTTGCAGCTGTGCATACGCCATCCTGTCGACCTCCTCTATCCACTTCACACAAGCAGAAACGGCTCCAGTGGGCCAAACATTACATGAAGACTGATTTCAAAACTGTTTTGTTCACGGATGAGTGCCGTGCAGCGCTCGATGGTCCAGATGGATGGAGTGGAGGATGGCTGGTTGATGGACACCCCACGCAAACACGGCTACAGCGCCAACAAGGAGGAGGTGGAGTAATGTTTTGGGCTGGAATCATGGGGAGAGAGATTGTCGGCCCCTTTAGGATCCCTGAAGGCGCTAAAGATGAACTCCATAATGTATGTGGATTTTCTCAAACTGCACTTCCTGCCATGGTTCAAGAACCGTGTATTTCACAGCAAGATCATTTTTCTGCATGATAATGCACCATCTCATGCTGCACATAAAACATCTGCATCTCTGGCTGATATGGGCATAAAAGGGGACAAACTTATGGTGTGACCCCCATGCTCCCCTGACCTGTACCCCATTCAGAACCTTTGGAGCATCATTAAAAGGAGTGTCTATGATGGCGGGAGGCAGTTCACATCTAAGCAACAGCTCTGGGAGGGTATTCTGTCCTCATGCAAAACAATTGAAGCAGAAACCATCCAAAACCTGACAAATTCAATGGACGAGAGAGTTCAGAAGCTCCTTTCGAACAAGGGGTCCTATGTGAAAATGTAACATCACCTAGAATAAAGTTTTGAGTTGAAAACTGTTTGATTTCAGTTTCTAACAACCTGCTAATGCTTATAATTTCAAAAATGACCATTTTTTTGGTCTTTATTAAAATGAAAAGGTTGATCGAAAAGTTTGGGGGATCTAAGAGTGTGGCAACCCAGTAGTCATGATTACTTCGAATTCTGACAATATGAGGGTCATGCTGCAGGTAGTGCAGCAAGAAGGCACTTATGTGTCTTGCGCATCTCGGAGCCCCAAAATTATTTTCCGGGCTAGATGCAGCTAAAAATTATTATTAATTTTAAATCTGGTGAAGCTTTAGTATAGATGGCCTAATAGGATCAGTGCTGCACACTGCTACAAAGCCCAAATTATTTTCCAGCCAAGATACAGATAAACATGATTAGTAATTTGAAAGCTTAAAACGGTTGGTAGGGTGATTTTAACCAATCATCAAGCTTTTACTCTCCCCAGGATGACACAGGGGTAGAAAAGTCGTTTTGGATCCATGATTTGTTCATCTTTATGAACGTGAGTCTGTCTACATTTTCAGTGGAGAGCCGCGTGCGCTTATCTGTCAGCACACCACCAGCAGCGCTGAACACACGTTCAGACAGAACGCTGGCTGCGGGGCATGACAAGATCTCCAAGGCGTAAGTGGCTAGCTCCGGGAATTTATCCAGATTGGAAGCCCAAAAAGAGCAAGGGTCCAGTGACACAGTCGTGGCTTCAATGTTTACTTGGAGATACTCCTGTACCATCGTCTCTAGGCGTTGACTATGTGTCAGACTTCTTGTCTCCTGTGGCCTTGCAAAGGATGGGCTAAAAAAGTGGTGAAATGATTCCGCAAAATTGATGTTACCAGCAGATACTGTGGTTCTGTTACGGTTTGAGTGCTGAACACTTGACGGTCCCACGGTTGGCAAGTTGGAACTGTGAGATTCACTACGTGCACCACTGGTATTTTGTGGAAAAGCACATGTAAGATTCTGCAACAGTCTCTGCTGATACTCCTGCATGCGTGCATCCCTTTCTATGGCAGGAATAATTTCTGCAAATTTACTTTTGTACCGGGGATCTAACAGTGTGGCAACCCAGTAGTCAGGATTATTTCTAATTCTCACAATTCGAGGGTCATGTTGCAGGTAGTACAGCAAGAAGGCACTCATGTGTGTTGCGCATCCAGGAGCACCAAGTCCCTGTTGTGTTGGTGGCGAGGTAACAATCATGCTTCCTTCCTCTGTCCTCTCCCCCCAACCTCGCACAACAGAAATGTGATCAAGGTCTCCCTCATCCATCAGTTCGTCCTCCACTTTTTCCTGGGCTCCTGCACCATGCGCCCTGGTAAAACCATCTCCCCCACCCTCACATGCCTGCCGCCTTGGTGCTGCCGACCGTCTGGACCTTGCAGATGTTAGCCCTTCCGCATACAACTCCTCCTCCTCTACTTCCTCCACCTCCTCTTGTGCCACCACCTGACTCCGAATTCTGTTTAACATGTGCTCCAGCATGTAAATCACCGGAATAGTCATGCTGATAATGGCATCGTCAGCACTAAACATCTTCGTCGCCATTTCAAAACTGTGCAGAAGGGTGCATAGGTCCCTGATCTGAGACCACTCCTCCAGCGTGATTTGCCCCACCTCTGAATCTCGTTGGCCCAGGCTATACGTCAGAACGTATTGCACCAGGGCTTGTCGGTGCTGCCACAGTCGCTGCAACATGTGCAGAGTTGAATTCCACCGGGTAGGCACATCGCATTTTAGCCGGTGAAGTGGCAGGCCCAACGACTTCTGTAGAGATGTAAGTCGCTGAGCTGCGGGATGCGAACGGCGGAAGTGAGCACACAGCGACCGTGCCCTCTGCAGAAGGCCATCTAGTCTGGGATAGTGGGCTAAAAATTGCTGGACAACCAGGTTCAACACGTGAGCCATACAAGGCACGTGTGTGACATTGCCCCGGCGAAGGGCCGCACCCAGGTTTGCAGCATTGTCGCACACGGCCTTCCCTGGTTTCAGGTCCAGTGGAGACAACCATTCATGAAATTGGTTCTCCAGAGCTGACCACAACTCCTCAGCTGTGTGACTCACATTTCCCAGACATTTCAATGTAAAAACCGCCTGATGACGTTGAGCCCTACTGCCAGCATAGTAAGGAGGTGTGCAGGATCCCTTCTGCGCAGTTAGAAAGCTTGTGGCATGACCAGACAGGCTTTGGGTGCAGGTGGAAGACCGAGAGGAGGTTGAGGAGGCAGAAGCAGTGGAGGAACTTTGACATAAAGAGGATTGACGCACAACTCGTGGGGACGGCAAGACTTGGACAGCAGCCCCTTGTCCTGCTGTCACCATAGTTACCCAGTGCCCAGTCAGCGACATGTAACGCCCCTGTCCATGCCTACTCGTCCAAGTGTCTGTGGTGAAATGCACCCTGTCACACACAGAGTTTCTCAAAGAAGCGGTGATGTTGTGTGCGACATGCTGGTGGAGCGCAGGCACACCTTTCTTTGAGAAGTAGTGCCGACTGGGCATCTGGTACTGGGGCACTGCGACGGACATAAGGTCTCGAAAATCCTCTGTGTCCACCAGGCGGAAAGGCAGCATTTCTGTAGCCAAGAGCTTGCAGATGGTGAAATTCAACCTCTTAGCTTTCTCATGGCTAGGTGGAAATGGTCTTTTACTTGTCCACATCTGAGGGACCGAGGGCTGGCTATTGTGCTTAGACGGGGTTGATAAGGGTGTCCCCGGCAAACTGCCGGTCTGTGAGGAAGATGCAGGCGGACATGTTAGGTTGCCTTGATCCAAAGGTGGTGCTATCGATGTCGGACAGCGCTCAACACCAGCTGGTGTTACCACCTCCAAAGAAAATGATGACCTGCCAATCACGCTGGCTGTTGCGGGTAAAGAGGTGGCAGGTCTGCGCCCCAAAACAGGTGTGACTGCTGTACCCCCAGTCACAGAGGATGAAGAGGCCGCGGATGCACAAGATATGGCAGACGGTGGTTGGCCCGGCCGGCTAGGCCGCATTGTAGCACACTGAGCTTCCCACTGCAACTTATGCTTCATGTCCATGTGCCGGTTCATGCATGAAGTACTCAAACTATGTATTTTTTGGCCTCTACTTAGCTTTTGCTGACAAATGTTACAGATAACACGAGTTGGGTCATCTTTATCGATCTGAAAAAATGCCCAGTCTATGCAAGGCTTAGCATCCATGCGACCTGAAGAGCCACCACGACTTGTGGTGAGAGGCAGAGTTGTGTTTGAGGATGCAGTTGTTGACGTGCTTCCAGTACTACGTCTCTGTCCAGGAAGGCGCAACCTGACCTCGTCGTCACTAGCATCTTCCTCCACCTCCTCTGCTGACCTCATCTCTTGGCTGACTGTGGGTTGACAGTAAGTGGGATCTCCAACCTCACCATCATCACCCTGTGCGTTATCACACCCGTCGTCCTCAGAGCCAACCTGTTCCTGCCCTGACAAAAAACTAAAGTTGTCGCTCCAATCAGGTATTTGAGTCTTATCATCGTCTTCCTCATTGTCTCCACCAACAGGAGTTACAGTTTGGGAATGAGGGTCTACATTATGGTCAGAACCTTCTGCGTCTGGTCCTGGATCCGACTCATAAAGATTCTGGGCATCAGTGCAGATCATTTCCTCGTCTGGATTCACAGAAGCGCTGGAGTCGACCTCTGATTCCCAGGCTATAGTATGAGTAAACAGCTCTGCAGACTCAACCATCTGTTGTACCTCATACTCAGACGGGCAGCTGGAGATTTGGGAGCTGTGAGGAAGCAAGTGCGATTGGGGTGACACCTTTGAGGACTGGAGTATTTGTGATGTTGAAGTTGATGTGGAGGAGAGCCCACTTAAAGGAGCACTTGATATCCGTTGAAGCACCTGCTGTTTTTGTGCCTCATCTGGAATTTGTAGCGATTGGCGTGGCCGTAAGAAAGGGATCTTATCACATTGTCCGCTAAAAGAAGTAGACATTTTAGTTTGGCTGGAAGATGGTCATTCTTCTGCAGATGTTACTGTTGCTTTAACACCTACCCCACGGACACAACCTTTTTTCCCCTTCCCAACACGCCTATTCCCCTTTCCACCAGCAGCAGGCCTTTTTCCACTCATTTTGGTGGTTAACTAATTCACAACTCTGGAGTTGTTTGCACAAAAAAACAATGGATGGGAACCGAGCAGAGCTGAGTGGCCAAACTGTGGTATTAGGCCAAAACTATTGGCTGGGTTAGATGCAGAAAAAAATTATATTCAATTTGCAACCTGATGGAGGTCTGTATAGATGGATTAATAGAACAAGTCCCACACACAGCTAGAAGCCCAATATTTTTTCAGAGGTAGATGCAGAAAAAAATATATTCAGTTTGCAACCTGATGGAGGTCAGTATAGATGGACTAATACAACAAGTCCCACACACAGCTAGAAGCCGAATATTTTTTCAGAGGTAGATGCAGAAAAAAATATATTCAGTTTGCAACCTGATGGAGGTCTGTATAGATGGATTAAAAGAACAAGTCCCACACACAGCTAGAAGCCCAATATTTTTTCAGAGGTAGATGCAGAAAAAAATATATTCAGTTTGCAACCTGATGGAGGTCTGTATAGATGGATTAATAGAACAAGTCCCACACACAGCTAGAAGCCCAATATTTTTTCAGAGGTAGATGCAGAAAAAAATATATTCAGTTTGCAACCTGATGGAGGTCTGTATAGATGGATTAATAGAACAAGTCCCACACACAGCTAGAAGCCCAATATTTTTTCAGAGGTAGATGCAGAAAAAAATATATTCAGTTTGCAACCTGATGGAGGTCTGTATAGATGGATTAATAGAACAAGTCCCACACACAGCTAGAAGCCCAATATTTTTTCAGAGGTAGATGCAGAAAAAAATATATTCAGTTTGCAACCTGATGGAGGTCTGTATAGATGAATTAATAGAACAAGTCCCACACACAGCTAGAAGCCCAATATTTTTTCAGAGGTAGATGCAGAAAAAAATATATTCAGTTTGCAACCTGATGGAGGTCTGTATAGATGGATTAATAGAACAAGTCCCACACACAGCTAGAAGCCCAATATTTTTTCAGAGGTAGATGCAGAAAAAAATATATTCAGTTTGCAACCTGATGGAGGTCTGTATAGATGGATTAATAGAACAAGTCCCACACACAGCTAGAAGCCCAATATTTTTTCAGAGGTAGATGCAGAAAAAAATATATTCAGTTTGCAACCTGATGGAGGTCTGTATAGATGGATTAATAGAACAAGTCCCACACACAGCTAGAAGCCCAATATGTTTTCAGAGCTAGATGCAGAAAAAAATTATATTCAATTTGCAACCTGATGGAGGTCAGTATAGATGGACTAATAGAATGATGCTATGCCCAAAAGATTTTACTTCACTAGGTGCAGTAAAAAAATTGGTATTCTATACACAGGTGGTATATCTTGCAACACAGATAGGCTACTCCACTGACTAACACACTCTGCAATAGGCCAAAAAGGATTAGCTTTGCTAGATTCAGCCAAATGCTGTGAAAAAAACTTGCACAGCACTGGCACAGACCTGCCTGGCAAAAACTGATAGGAACTGATGTAACCTAGTCCTGAAAAGGACTCCAATTACAATTAGTCTTTACTCCCACAATCTATCTATTTAAGAGCACAGACCTGCCTGATAAAAGTCGTAGGAAATGCTGTAACCTAGTCCTTAAAAGGACTGCAATCACAACTATTCCCTACTCCCAAGCTATCTGTAGATTTGTGCGAAAATTGGCTTGAAATTAACAAGGTATAGCGCACACAGCAACAGCGGTGCCGTCTAACACGCAGCTGCAGCAGTGAGAAAATGGTGGCGACGGGGAAAATGGCTTGGTCTTATAGGGCAAGGACATGTGACATACACTGCCAATGACACATGCCCTTGCTTGTGTGAAAAAAAGCACTTCGCTCTGTGTGTGCGCTGCTGATAGGCTGACAGATTGCACCTCCCCACTGCAAATGCGGGAAAGAGAAAAAAAAATGGAGATCTTCATTGTTCCTGCAGAGATCCATCCCCTGCCCCTCCCCCCACCCCGCTGTACACTCAAACTGCGTATTAACATTAATTTTCATCATTACTGAGAAAAAATCCAGTTATGATTTTGGTGCACGAACAGTTATCGAACATAACCTCGAACAGCCGAATTTTTCTCAAATTGTTCGTGTTCGCCGAACGGCTCGAACACCGCCCAAAACAGCTCGAATTTGAGATTGGCGAACAGTTCGAGTAGAACAACGCTCATCTCTAGTGTTTAGCAAACACCCGCTAGACTTCGGTCGAGTAAAGGGTGTAGACCACCATATCCCCACGGGAGACCATCCTCCCATAAAGAGAGATACCGACCCGTACCCCCGGCACACTACCAACACGCCAAGGGGATGCTTAGAGACATGAAGGAGGCTGGGGTAATCAGGGACAGCTGTAGCCCCTGGGCAGCTCCACTAGTCTTAGTGAAAAAGAAAGACAACACCATGAAAATGTGTGTAGACTACAGGAAGGTCAACCGTATCACACACAAAGATGCATTCGCGTTACCAAGGATAGAAGAGTCCTTAGCTGCATTAAAATCTGCTAACTTCTTCTCTACTTTGGATCTCACTAGCGGGTACTGGCAGGTTCCTGTAGCAGAGGCGGACCGGGAGAAGACCGCATTCACCACCCCGATGGGTCTCAGCGAATTTAACTGTATGCCGTTCGGGCTCTGCAACGCACCAGGAACCTTCCAACGGTTAATGGAATGCTGTCTGGGACACCGGAACTTCGAGACGGTCCTGTTATACCTGGACGATGTCATCGTCTATTCCAAGACCTACGAGGACCACCTGAAACACCTGGCAGAAGTGTTCGAAGCTCTGGCAAACTACGGCCTAAAGGTGAAACCCTCCAAGTGTCACCTCCTGAAACCAAAGGTGCAATACCTGGGACACTTGGTGAGTGCTGACGGAGTGGCTCCTGACCCTGATAAGATCACCGTGATTAAGGACTGGCCAAGACCCTCCAGCATAAAGGAAGTGCGGCAGTTCCTCGGGTTGGTAGGCTACTACCGAAGATTCATTCCCGGTTTCACCAAAATGGCAGCCCCTATGCAGGACCTCCTGATAGGTCAATCTCGGAAAGCCAAAAACCAGAAGCCGCCCTTTAGGTGGGAAAAGCTGGAAGAGGAGTCCTTCTGCCAGCTGAAGATGACCCTCACGGGGGATGAAATCCTGGCATATCCAGACTACAGCCAGCCTTTATCCTCCACACGGACGCAAGCAACATCGGGCTAGGAGTCGTACTGTCCCAGATCCAGCAAGGGAAAGAACGGGTAATCGCTTACGCCAGCCGAAAGCTACGGCCCACGGAGAGGAACCCTGAGAATTATAGCTCATTCAAGCTGGAGTTCCTGGCAGTAGTGTGGGCAGTGACCGAACGTTTCAAGCATTACCTTGCCTCCTCCAAATTCACCGTGTACACGGATAACAACCCGTTGACACACCTGGACACTGCAAGGCTCGGTGCCCTGGAACAGAGATGGATGGCCCGCCTGTCCAACTTTGAATTCACCATCAAATACCGGGCAGGACGCTCAAATGCCAACGCGGATGCCCTGTCTAGAATGCCGAACTTACCGGACGTAGGGGAAGATCCAGAAGATCTGGAAGAAGTTGAGCTCCCTGCGTTCCACCATCATGGGATTACCCTGTATTCCCACCGTGTGAAGGACAGGCGCTCCGTGACGTTCAATCCCTTGCCCCACTACAACTCGGCGGAGACGCAAGACAGTGATCCCGCAGTCCATTTTGTGAAGGAAATGCTGACCCAGGCCGATGCCCGTCTTGACCCAGATGCTCCGGAGGAGACCAAGCAACTGTGGAAGGAGAAAAGTAAGCTGTTCCTCTACAGGGAGAAGCTGTGCCGGAGAATGGTTAACTCTCGAACACATGAGTTGACCTGGCAGGTAGTGGTCCCAAGACGAGACGCGGCTATGGTTCTGGAGGCATACCACAACGGAGCAGGGCATTTCGGATGGAAGAAGATAGAGTTCTTGTTGCGTGAACGGTTCTACTGGGTAGTCATGAGAGGAGCCATCGAGAGGTGGTGCAGAGACTGTGGCCCGTGCCACCTGAGAAGAAAAGACCGAGCCAGCCAGAAGACTCCCCTGCAGCCCATCATCACCAGACAGCCACTGGAACTGGTAGCCCTGGACCATGTGAAACTGGCTCCAAGCAGATCTGGGTATACCCTGTTATTATGTTTTAAAAATGTGTTTAGTCCCGGAGTACTAAAATTTACTAGGGAGGAATGTGACACCCCAGGGGTCTGGTTGCCACAGTAATAGAGATATTATGTCTGAGAGCAAGTGGGAGGTTTCTCTGGTCAGGAGCCCTAAGCATGCAACACGGCCCACCCAGACCTGGGAGGGGAGGAATCTGCCCTTATAAATTGGGTCTGGGGCGGGATTAAGTGAGACAGAGCCTGCAGAACAAGCAGAGCAGTCAGAGCCTGGGGTAAAAGTTCTAGACACAGGAAAAGATACATCAGGAGCTCTGTAGGAGCAGAGGCAGAAGGCCAGGGGCTGTGAGCAGAGATATAGCTCGCCCTGGCTGAAGTTACTAAAACTGGACACAGGAGTCCGAGGCTGTGGGGACTGATATATACCCAGCAGCAGAAACCAACCGGCAGGGGATTCCAGGTCCTCTGGCCATAGAAGCCCGGAGGCTCAGTCACAAAGAAGGGACCAGCGCCGCCATCCAGGAGCGGAGGCTAACAGAAGGCCCCAAGTCACCAGCCATACGGGTGAGCACCACACGGTATACTCAGGGACGTGGGCTACTTGTAACCTCTGACAGCAAGGTAGCCAGGAAGAGTGCAGATAAACGGGGAGGCCTACAACTCCACCTGGCCAGGGGAACTCCTGCTTGCTCGCAGACTGACCAGGCCCCTTATACTAGCCAGTACTCCTGGGAAGGTCTGCCTTGTACCATCAGTAAAGACCCTGAACTGCACCTCACGTCTCTGTGATTCCTTGCCGCACCAGCACCATTAGCACTGGGACCCTCACACCATCACTCCCATCATCTCTCACATTAGCTGCCCTGAGGCAATACTTCTCCCGTGGGGAGTTATCCCATACTCGGCTGCGCAAACAACATCAGCCTCAGCGGTCGGCAGTGCAGCGGCGGTCCCCACTGACCGCAATCCACAGGTGGCGTAGTCGGACATTTGCTATACATTAAGACTGCCACTGGTTTGACCACCCTGGGCACGGACCGGGTAACCGCCACACGGAGACTACAACCCCCAGCATTCTACAACAGGCCCGGTTCCGGGTTCCCCTGCACAACACAGGCCCAGGGGGCGCGTCATCTGCACAAACGGTTAGAAACCAACTTCATGAAGGTGGTATGAGGGCCCAACGTCCTTAGATGGGGGTTGTGCTCACAGCCCAACACCATGCAGGACGCTTGGCATTTGCCACAGAACACCAGGATTGGCAAAGTCGCCACTGGCACCCTGTGCTTTTCACAGATGACAGCAGGTTCACACTGAGTACATGTGACAGACGTAACAGAGTCTGGAGACGCCGTGGAGTGCGATCTGCTGCCTGCAACATCCTTCAGCATGACCAGTTTGGCAGTGGGTCAGTAATGATGTGGGGTGGCCTTTCTTTGGAGGGCCGCACAGTCCTCCATGTGCTTACCAGAGGTAGCCTGACTGCCATTAGGTACCGAGATGAGATCCTCAGACCCTTTGTGAGACCATATGCTGGTGAGGTTGGCCCTGGGTTCCTCCTAATGCAGGACAATGCCAGACCTCATGTGGCTGGAGTGTGTCAGCAGTTCCAGCAAGATGAAGGCATTGAAGCTATGGACTGGCCCGCCCGTTCCCCAGACCTGAATTCGATTGAGCACATCTGGGACATCATGTCTCACTCCATCTGCCAACTTCAAGTTGCACCACAGACTGTCCAGGAGCTGGCGGATGCTTTAGTCCAGGTCTGGGAGGAGATCCCACAGGAGACCATCCGCAACCTCATCAGGAGCATGCTCAGGTACTGTAGGGAGGTCATACAGGCACGTGGCGGCCACACACACAATACTGAGCCTCATTTTGACTTGTTTTAAGGACATTACATCAAAGTTGGATCAGCCTATAGTGTGTTTTTCCACTTTAACGTTGTGGGTGACTTCCAATCCAGGCCTCCATTGGTTAATAAATTTGATTTCCATTGATGATTTTTGTTTGATTTTGTTGTCAGCACATTCAACTTTGTACAGAACAAAGTATTTAATGAGAATATTTCATTCATTCAGATCTAGGATGTGTTATTTGAGTGTTCCCTTTATTTTTTTGAGCAGTGTATATAGTGGTAAGATGACTCACTCAGCCACTTTCGGAAGTAAACTCAGGAACCGGATTTTCTCTGCAGGCTTTATTGCATGGCATAAAGCCCTGCAGCGCCATCAAAAATAAACACGGCCTTACTGGCAAAATGACAAAACAAAGATAAATGATAGCACAGTCCATAGCAGTGTGGGGTTCGCCCAAACAGGTTGTAGCACAGCCTTCAGCTCTGTCCTCAGCTATGGCTTCCCAGTCTGGAGACCCTGCCTCTCCAAACACAGCAACAGAAAAATAAATAGTGACTGAGCATTTAAGCTCGCTCAGCCACACCCTGAGGGGAGGTATGGTGAATGACTTCAAAATGGTGATTACACCCCCAACACATAACATGCTAGGGAAAAAGTTCTAGGTTCAGTTCACATAGGCTAACAGCCGTAGTGACACATACCTCCCCTCACATATAACACCAGTGACTCTGTCACAATATATACAGTATATAATTTTTTTTTCATCTTTTAATATTTCTTGCTTATAAAGTTTTTTATTTTTATTGGTTATTTTTCTCTGTTCTGCGCTTTATTATTATTGGTTTTTGCTATGTGCTTGTACTTTTGATACTTATTACCATGACCAGGGTTATGGTTTTTGATTTATAGTTACGCTCTTAGACAAATTATAAGCCACTCATATTAAATACAATAATATATCTTAAAGGGAACCTGTCACAAGGTTTTTCCCATATAACCTACGGCCACCACCTTTCAGCCTCATGTGACAGCATTCTATAATGCTGTATATATGACTCAAATTTGCCCTGAAAGGAAAAAAAAAGACCTTACATTATACTCACCTACAGAGTGGTCCGGTCCGATGGGCATTGCTGGTCTAGATCCAGTGCCTCCTGTCTTCTTGCGATGCCGACCTCTTCTCTGCTTCATGTGGATGATGCGTCCTATGTCATCCACACAGTGCTCTCCTTTGCGTTCCTACATAGTCGCACTTCTCTCAGCCCTGTCGAGGGCAGAGCAAAGTACTGCAATGCGCATGCGCTGGCGTGCTTTGGCCTTTCCCTGTGCATGCGGAGAACAGTACTTTGCTCTTGACAGGGCAAAGAGAAGTGCTCTTGCATTGGAGCGCAAAGGGGAACACTCTGTGGATGATGTAGGATGTGTCGTCCACACGAGCAGAGAAGGAGGACGGTATTGCAAGAAGAGAGGAGGCACCGGATGAAGCCCAGCGATGGCCATTCGACTGGACCACCCCGTAGGTGAGTATAATAAAAGGTGGGTTTCTTTTGCTTTACAGGGTGAATTGGAGTCATATATACAGCATTATAGAATGCTGTTACATAGGGATAAAAGGTGGTGGCTGTAGGTTACATGGGAAAAACCTGATGACAGCTTCCACTTAAAAGAAACTTGCAACTTATAGCGTATTGGGATGAAGACCATAGTTTTAACATACAGTATTAGACTTCATTTAGATGGCCAATTCCAACATTCAAACTGTACAGAGCAGTAATTAGGCACTGTTATGTTATCGGACTATACCTTTAATCTTATTTACAGATACGCAGAAGTTTTTTTTTCCTATCAGAGCATGTCATCATTTTTTTTTCTTACACAATTGAATGTTGTATGAGGTAGAGCAAATTTCACCTGAAAGTATTAATACTAGGGGAGAATATCTTCACACAGACGCAACTTGACAATGCATGGTACGGAAACACAGAGCAACATAGAGGCTGTACAGGCTCCGTGTACATGGATCTGCCATGTTAAAAATGCATTAGGGATCAGTTTTATATGGATCCATAACAGACCTTCTGTAGAACTGCCGACACCCACTGAAGTACCCACGTATGCTATGTGGGGGCATACCGTTTTTATCTGTTGAATTTTATACACGTGTAACAACAATAAAAAAAAATGTGGCAGGCTCCATCAGATTATTGAGAGGTATAAAAAAGCATTGCTTCTACTCTAGATAATCTCATACAGCAAGTACATATTTAATCTGAAGAAATGTATGGCAGTGTACAGAGACTGTATAGCCCTGTACCAAAGGGGCATCTGTACTGTAAGGTTCTATGTCCTTAGTGTATTGTTTCTGTTAGCATCAGTATAGACACTTTAACAGCATCTGAAGCTACAAAATTTGGTATGCTTTTTATAAAGGTGCTTATAAAAGCTCTGTAATATAACATGTGCTACACATATAAAGTGTTGTGACTGCCAACAACTGTGTTGCAATATTTAAAAACAGAGTTATACATTGTAAATAGGAAAAGCCACAAGAAGAAAATAATTAACTCTTAATACAATGTATATATTTTATATTGTAATTTTAGATATTGTAATATATCTAAAACCTACAGAAATTGTTTTTTATTATACTTCTTTTTACAGGATACTTCAATGTATCCAGATGCACAAAACTGACTGCAGGCTATACTACATCCACATTGAAGATGCATTTTAAGCCATTGGCTTCTGTTTGCTCCAATTCCTAGGCCCTCCAGCATCACATCCTGTCAGATTGAGTTAAAGTTTATTATTGGAGTAATATTTAAACAGTTGTTTTATCCAATTTAGAAATAGGACATACTCTAAAGTAAATGTTAAGGCTTTCTGACATTCTGTTTATCTGAGATATTTTCTTTAGATTGCCCCACAAGGCTTACCATCCAATCATAATAAAAATGTGCAAAACTTTTTCTGAATATATCACTCTAAGGAAAGAGCCTGATGAAGGCTTTAATAAAATGCGCGTTGGGGTGGATGTGCGCCCATCCAGGAAATCCTCTGCTCCTTTGGTTCTGACTCTTTCAGGTATATTATGTGCTAACTTGTCTTTGATTCATTATTGCTATACCACTAGGTGTGATTAAGTGATACTTCTTATGTGTGGCATTATGCCAACATTACGTTCAGACCTGGAGGCCAAACGGGGTGTTATAAAATGGCATTTATATTTATGGTACATTTTGGTGCCTATATTTTGTGACATAAAGAGTCTCTAGATTAATTTCTGTGTGAAACATGCATCCTTTATTCTTACATGTATGTTCATTATCTGTCACTTCCCCCCATTTACCTGTATTTCTAAGCTTTTGAATAAAGTTTTGTATACTGAATATTACTTGGGATTCTTTTGATCGTTTCTTTTGTCCTGTTTGTTGTTATGATTATTAGCTATTTTTTCCCTATTTGTTTCAGTCAGATTTAGTGCATATAGTTTAAGTATTATTACTTTCTGGTTATTTTTACTACAAATATGCATATGTTTCCTATGAGTTTTTCACTGTAAGGGCAGGTATAGACAAGAGTATTTTCGGTCTGAGTGCGATCCAACAAAACATAGGATTAAACCCGGATTAATGTTAGTCTATAGGGCTGTGCACATGTTAGATTTTTTCCTCAGACTGTCTGGAGTTTTTCACGGATAGAACACATATTTATTATAGTCTCAGTGCTTGAGATGCTCGGTGAGTATTTTTGAAGTGCTCGGGCGGGAGCTCGATTCCCCGCTCTGCATGTTTGGTGCTGTTTAGACAGCGAATTAACATGCGGGGATTGAATGCCAGTCACTGTAACACCGCAGCCATGTTGGTTGTGGCATTACAGTGATTGGCTGGCCGCATAGCGTCATCGGGTCTATATAAGACCCGGGAACCTATGCTCATCACAGTCAGAGTAGGGAGAGCTGCTGCTGAGTAAGGGAGAGAATTGGCAGTTGTTTAAGTGAGGTATTCAACAGCATTACAAATCTACACTAATAGTCCTTATTAGGACTAATTCTGATGCATATTAATCCTGGTTATAGCATTAGTTAGGCAGGCAGAGTTTGTGGAGAGCGTATACAACAGAATAGGGTCCATTGCATGTTCTTTCTGCTGCTGTTACTCATATCCATAGCACTAGATATCAGGGCTAATAATCTTTTTGCTCTTAATCATGATTATTTTGTTGAAAAGCATTATAATACACCATTTTTACTGCTCCATTTGCTTGTTAGCAGTATACAGCCAGACTATAACCATATCTATTAGGCAACTGCCTAAAACCGTGGTCATCAGACGTGATCCTAAATTACTGCGGTAATAATCCTGACATTTTTGGGAACGTGACAAATATTCTACTCCATTTAAAGTCTGCCAGTTCACACTTGGTCGCTGACCAATACCATATCTATTAGGCCACTGCCTAAAACTATGGTCATCAGACGTGATCCTATATTACTGCGGTAATAACCCTGACATTTTTGGGAACGTGACAAATATTATATTCCATTTAAAATGGGAAAGGCACTCGGCAAGGGACGGGGAAGTGGTGTGATGGTGATGGTGCACGCAGAGGCCAAGGCCGTGGGCAAGCTGAAATTGTGCCGGCTGAGGGAGCAAAACAAGCACCCACATCATGTCACCCTACCTTCCTGTCCCACTTTCTATGGGGCCACGGAACACCACTCTTGAAGCCAGACCAATGTGAAAAGGTTGTTGGTTGGATAGCGGATAATGCTTCCAGTAACTTAGCCACCACCACCACCACCCTGCCTTCCACACGGTCAAGTCTCAGTAGCCTCGAGTCGGGACCGCATATTCCTCACTCTGATCCTCCTTCCTCCCACCATGCTGAGTGCCTGGAGACAAGTGATCCCACACTTGGACACTCCAAAGAGCTGTTCACTTTTCCATTTATAGATTCAGGCCTCTCGCCCAGCCCACCTAAAAAGCAGGTCATGAGGAGATCGAATGTAGCGATGCCCAAATTTTTGAGCAGCCACGGTCACACGAAGGCGATGTTGGGAAAGTGCAATTACTGTCACAAGTGGTGGATGATGATGAGACACAATTGCCAGCAAGTGAGGAGGAGGCCCAGGGTGTGTACGTGGAAGATGAGGTGGTGGATGATGAAGTTACTGACCCAACCTAAGGTGTTTTAAAGGGGCATATTTTTAATACATTTGTCTGATTGCTGTGATTAATAGTGTTGAGCCACCCCCGTAGTGTTCGGGTTCGGGTCGGTTCGTCGAACACCGGGATGTTCGTGGAACTGTTCGTCGAACACCTTAGAACACTGTCGAACACGGTTAAAATAATTTAAAAAAAATAAATCCGTGGGGCTTCACCCTATTTTTGTGTCCAACCAGGTACAACTAGGCAGCTGGGGGCTGGAATCCGCAGCGCAGGGTGGCCCAAGCTTTCTGGGCCCCCCGCTGCAAATTGCAGCCCGCAGCCACCCCAGAAAATGGCGCGTTCATAGAAGCGCCATCTTCTGGCGTTGTACCCAACTCATCCAGGGCCCTGGTGTGGTGGCTCACTGGGTAATAAAGGGGTTAGGGCCAGCTTGGTATTATCAGCTGGCCCTAAGCCCGAAATTCATTGGGTCACGCCAATATTAGACATGACCTAATTCTCCCACGCTGTCAGTGACGTGCATGAGGTGAGCCGAGTTCATTGTACATGAACTCGGCTCATCTGGATGCCGTCACAGCCAGATACTGAGGAGCGCAAGCATGCCTGCACTTCTCATTGTCTGCGGCATGGCAAGCTGGATGGTAGCTTTCTGCTGTGATCCAGCCTGTCATGTGAATGTAGCAGAACTGGAGCCGTCCTGGGAACCATGGAAAGGTATGGATGAGGTTGGTTTATTATTTTACTTTTATTGCAGAAGACATTGGCTTCAGCTGGAATGGGCGTGATGGTAAGTATGGTTTAATTTAGAACAATAAAGAATTGTGTGTTTATTTCAATTAAAGGACTTTATTCTGGGTGTATGTGTTTTTTTTAACTTTGACTATGGGGTTAGTAAAGGGGGTGTCTTATAGGCGCCTCTCCATTACTAACCGGGGCTTGATGTCAGCTTGCATTACAAGCTGACCTCAACCCCAGCCCTATTACCCCACTGCCACCGCTACAGGGCAGTGGGAAGAGCGAGGCTAAGTGCCAGAATTGGCGCATCCTATGGATGCGCCATTTCTGGGGCGGCTGACGGCTGGTGTTTCTAGCCTGGGAGGGGGCCAATATTCATGGCACCCTTCCTGGGCTATTAATATCAGCCCCCAGCTGTCAGCCTAGCCTTTGCTAGCTATTAAAATAGGGGGGACCCCACGTCATTTTTTGGGGGGGCCCCCTCCATTTTAATAGCTAGTAAAGGCTAGGTATTCAGCTGGGGACTGATATTAGTAGCCTGTGAAGCTCCGTGGGTATTACCCCCTTCCCAGGCTTCAAACATCTGCCCCAGCCATCTGCTTAACCTCCGCTAGAGACTAAAATTACGGGGAACCCCACGCCAATTTTTTTTTTAATAAATCCTTTATTTTAACACTAAATTACAAGTACAGTAATCAACACTATCACTGTACTTATTATATATGTGACTGACATGTTTCTATCTATCTAATCTATGTGTGATGCTCTATTCTTTCTATTCTAAATTGTCGGGCACCGGTGTATGCCGCTGCTGAATTGCCGGCTTTTCATGTTTCAC
Organism: Phyllobates terribilis; assembly: GCF_046119375.1. Lineage (NCBI taxonomy): Eukaryota > Metazoa > Chordata > Amphibia > Anura > Dendrobatidae > Phyllobates > Phyllobates terribilis. Next base: position 745,439,492 of record NW_027362762.1, read on the forward strand.
TGTGAGCACTGTTCCCATCAATTTGGGCAACCACTGTAATGCCACAACCACCATGGCTGTGACATTACAGTGAGTGGCAGACAATCCCTGCATGATGTGAAAAAATCCAGTTACGCTTTTGGTGCACGAACAGTTATCGAACATAACCTCGAACAGCTGAATTTTTTGCAAATCATTTGCGTTCGTCGAACAACTCGAACACCGCCCAAAACAGCTTGAATTTGAGATTGGCGAACAGTTCTAGTCGAACACCGCTCATCTCTAGTGATTAATAAAGATTTCTATTTTTGTAATGAATTAACTATGTCAGGTTAAAATTCTTTATTATGGCTTTGAATTAGATTTGAGTACTCCCTTTGAATTGCTAAATGGATCGGTTTATCCAAATTGTGTTATTAGCAGCAAAACTACCAACCTGAGCACCACCAGCATGCTCAGGCACATGACAGAAAAACACCCGACTAGGTGGGCCGAATGCCAGGGTCCAGAAACAGTGTCTGTCTGTGGTTGACCCCACTGCCTGTACCTCTGTTATGCGTGCACACCAATCCCCTGTCCATGGCACAGGTGAAGATGCCTTCCACCCTGCACCTGTCGTTGCACACCACCACCATCAGTAACCATGTCCACATCCTTGTCCCAGCGTATCATTCAGTTGTCCCTGCCCCAGTCCTTGGAAGGCAAGCGCAGATATGAGGCCAACCAGCCACAGTCCACAATACTAAACTGCCACATTTCTCGACTGCTTGCACTGGAAATGTTGCCTTTTCGGCTCGTGGAGATGGAAGCTTTCCGCAACCTCATGGTGGCGGCAGTCTCTCGGTACTCAGTCCCCAGCCGCTACTATTTCTCCCAGTGTGCCGTCCCCACCTTACACAAGCACGTGTTACAGAACATTAGCTGTGCCCTCACCAATGCAGTCACTGGGAAGGTCTACCCAACCACAGACACGTGGACAAGTGCTTGTGGCCAGGGATGGTACATCTCACTGACGGCACACTGGGTTAATATTGTGGAAGCCGGAGATTGTGGGTCCTGGGTCAATCAGGATTGCCCCCACGTTCTACAGCTCTTGCACCTACTCCTCTTCAGCCTCCATTTTCGAAATGACCACATCAGTCGGAAGCTTGAAGCACTGCCTCGGCCAAGCGACAACAGGCTGTGCTGAAGCTAATATGCTTAGGTGACAAACCGCACTCCGCTGCAGAATTGTTGAAAGCTGTAACAGAGCAGTCAGATCTGTGTCTCTCATCGCTAAACCTACAGTCAGGCATAGTTGTGTGTGACAATGGCCGGAACCTGGTGGTGGCTCTGAGGCTTGGCAACCTCGCACACGTACCATGCCTGGCCCATGTGCTCAACCTAGTGGTTCAGCGGTTTCCCAACAGCCTACTCTGATCTGCCTGAGCTGCTTGTGAAAGTACGCAGCGTGTGTACCAATTTCAGAAAGTCCACTACAGCTTCCACCGCCCTCACCGTGCTTCAGCAGTGTTTGCAGATTCCAGCTCACCAACTGGTGTGCAATGTCACCACGCGTTGTAACTCAACATTGCATATGTTGGGAAGGTTTTGTGAGCAGCAGAGGGCACTTGTTGAATACCTGCTTCAACACGCCCGACGGTATTCAGGTCAACCTCTGAACATAACAGCTGATGAGTGGGCATGGATGTCTAACAACTGTGCCGTCATCCAAAATTTTGAGGACTCCACCAAGATGGTGAGTGGCGATGATGCCATAATTAGCATCACCATCCCACTTCTCTGTCTACTGAAACGCTCATTGCTCACAATTAAAGGGGAAGGCATTGCAGGCGGAGCACAATGAGATGGATCAAGGAACTATACAGGGTGATGATACACAGCCCAGCCTCATCTCATCCCAATGCAGATTGGGTGATAATGTGGAGGAGGAGGAAGAGGAGGACTAACAGGAGCTGGTTTCCTGCGCTGCAGACATTACTACCCGCACAACATTTATACCATCTGTGCATCGTGGATGGCCTGAGGAGGGGGGAGAACAAGGAGAAGGACCAGGAGGAGGATGAGGTGGAGGAGAGCATGGGCAGTCGTCCTCTTGGTTTGGTCAGGACAGAGAAGTCTTGGCTGTTGGCAGTCTGGCACACATGGCTGACTTTAATGTTCCACTGCCTTTCCCGTGATGCTTGTGTTGTACTCATTTTGGCCAACACTGACTGACTGACTGGTTGGTCACATTTCTAGACCGACACTACAAGGAAAACTTTCTCCTTCCCGTGGTGGAGAGGTCTAATAAAATGCTGCAGTACCAGAAGGCCCTTGTTGAAGAGCTATTAAAAAAATTCCCATCTGAAAATGCTGGCAGTAGAGGTCACAGTTTGTTGGACAACCAAGGAGTATAGACAAGGGAGATAATGCAGCAGAGGCAGAGGAACACTGTCAAAGGTCTGGGACAGTTTTCTCAGACCTTCTCAGTGCACAGACCCTGATGCCTGGGATACTCTGACAAGGAGGGAAAAGTTTTGGAAGATGCTGAAAGAGTACCTTGCTGACCATACCAGCATCCTCCGTGATTCTTCTGTGCCTTATAACTACTGGGCATCCAAGCTGGACACGTGGCATGAACTGGCTCTTTACGCCTGGGGGGTCCTGGCCTGCCCTGCCACAAGCGTTTTGTCAGAGCGGGTTTTTAGTGCCGCCAGGGGTATTATAACTGATCGGTGCATCCACATGTCAAGAGTTAGCCTGTCATGAAAATGCTGACAGGCTGACTCTTATCAAAACGTACAAGGGCTGGAGTGGGCCAGACTTTTCAACACCACCGGATGATGGCAGCGAAACATAAAGTCAAATTCAGTGTTGTTGTTTTTTGGGGGGGGGGGTGTCTATTCCCATGCACCTAGTCACACCCAAACATGGTATACGTTTCATGATTTTGTCTATTTTATGTCACCCTCCTCCTCTTCCACCACCATATCAATAGGGTGACTAGTGTTGAGCGAATTTGTTCGGCATTTCAAATTGTTCATGTTCGGGGTTCCGGCTTGTTAGAGCCAAAAAATCGGCTCCGCCCATGAACATACCTGATTTGCCAAGCTGTCACGCAGATGTTATGCAACACCCACATAATTTTTGTTAAGGGTGTCTATGATGCCCATAGGAAATATTTATAGAGGCCTACCTCTAACATTCTGTATGTTATAGAGTATGTTTATGCATATTTAGCGGTGTCCAAAGAACACCGCAAGGCAGGATTCAAGTACAGGATAGCAGATGAGAAGGCTGAAACAAAACTCCGGCTTTATTATGTCCAAAAGGGTTATATGCCAGGAAGTAAGAATAACAGTGTTTACAAAGATAATATTAATAACATGAACATAGGAAGAAATAGCTGAAGCAAGTCACAAAACTATGCTCCAGCTATGGCAATGAAGGCTCAATACAACAGCACACATCAAGTTTCACAAACTACTATAATTCTCTATCTGGCTTTCCGCTATTCGGGCCACGCTGCTACAGCGTCCTAACTAAGGAAAACTACACTTAACCCTAGCACAGTTCAACTCCGATGAGTCACTCACAATTGCTCGGATCAGACCCAGATGGTGGCCGCCGCTTGTTTCCGGTGTAACTGTCCCGAATCAATTCACTTGAGTCCTGTCTTCTGTATATTGGATCACTTTCCTCTGCAAAAAGGCAAATCTTGTTTTACTTTCTCTGTTGAGAAATGGCTGACACTCTGTGTTGTCTGTTGCATCAGATCACAAGTCTTCAGGGAAACCGTTCAACAAGGGATGAATTTCTCCAATCTGACACAGTCTTGGCAACAAATCTTGCTAAAGTCCATACTCTTATCTCTCATAGATTAATAGTTTCTTTTATAACCTCTTCTTATCAGGGGAACCATCATCAGTAGTCTCTCTGTTCCCTCAGACACACACGAGGTCTCTCTGCTTCCTGGTTCTTCATCTCTCCCAGCACAGATCAAGTAAACTCAGGGGGGGAAGACTAGTCCAAAACCAGAAAACCCAGAGGGGAGCGTGGTTTCTAGATGTCACAGTGCATTCAATGTCCGGTAAGGGCTGATCCCCTACATATACAGTACGCTCATGTATACCCCCAGGGGTAAATGTTTTTCAGCCCATGCACTTAGAGCATTGGCATTACAACTATAGGAGACCCACTCCTTAATAATGGGAACATTCTTTTTAATGATGCCCTCCACGATGTCTCTTCAAAGGGGTATTGGAGTGAGTTCTAATTTTTGGCAGCTCTTGCAGTCACTGCATACACAATAACAGTATAGGAGACCTACTCCTTTAAACTGAGAACATTCTTTTTAGTGAGGCCCTCCACTATGTCTCTTCAAGGGGGTATTTGAGCATTTCCTAATTTTTGGCAGCCTTTGCAGTCACTGCATACGCAATAACAGTAAATTGATTCTATATTCTACAATATTACCTGTCTTATCTGAAATTCGTTTACGGGTGAGCTATCGCAGTATGGATAGTGTATTACATCAATCCAGCCAGGTAATATTGCCTTATACTGCATACTGCTGCTGCAAAAAAAATCAAACATCTATTCTACTCCCTATTGATACCACTGTTAGCAGCATTTACAATAGGGACAGGTGCAAGGTATCATCAGCTGGAGATGAGTGTTGTTCATTGTCATCGAATACATCTCTTCCACAGTGCATTATTTCATTGATATTTTCCATGCACTAGTTGACCGATTCATATTTTTTAACGGTGATCTTTACTCACAAATTCATGAAAGCAGGCAGGGTTGCTTGCATCCCTTCACAGTTTGTTGCTGCCATGTCAAATAAACTTTTTGGGGCCAGTTAAAATAGAATTTTTTATTGTACAATATTACCTCTCGTATCTGAGATTCGTGTACGTGTGACCTATAGCAGTAGGGATAGCATCTTACAGGCATCTAGTCAGAGATTATTGTATTATACTTCGTGCTGAAAAAAAAAATCTATTCCCTATTGATCATGCTATTAGCTGCTTTTAAAAGGTGCTAGATGGTAGTATCAGTTGGATGTTTCTGATAATGTCTCACACACACATGGCCAGAAAAGGAAGTAAAATGTTAAAATTACATTTACTGGTGAATGTATTTTTCACCGTTGAAAAAAATGCAAAAGTGCAAAAACGCATCAAAAACACTACGTGTAAACATAGCCCAAGGTGTGGAGAAGCATTTTTGTTTTGGGTTATTTATTTTGCCCTATATATAAGTCATACCCTGGAAAGAATGTTTCTTAACATTTTTTCCAGTAAAATCCATTTTTGCTCTGTTTTTGCATGTTTTATTGTCAGTCCGTAAAAGTGGTGTAATACTCTGACAACATTGTTCACAGCAGTGACCTGGGGGTTAGAGATGTTTCCAGGGGTCTTCCCCATGCTGTTCCCATGTCATTTGAGCACTGTTTATATCGACTTCACCAATTTTTAGGCCCCCTCCAGACCTCCGGGGGGACCGCCGGAAAAATACTTGCATTTCCCATTGACTTACATTGGGCTCGTTGCTCGGGTTGAGCACCCGAGCATTACGATTTGCTCGACCCGAGAAACGAGCACCCGAGCATTTTAGTACTCGCTCATCACGAGAGCTCACCACGCTTGCTGATCTTGCACATAGCCGAGAACCTTGTAACCGGAGGGTGCTAGATTCAGCTGGTGTAGCACAGCAATAACAAAAGGAGGGAGGGGGAATCCAGCTCATCCATCTGGTAAATATAAAAAAACTATTAATTTAAATCCATTATAACGAACAATGTCCAGGAAAAACGTTAAAACTGACGCGTTTCTTTATCACTCAAATGCATTTATAATTTGCTATCAGCTGCTAGGTAGGGAGAAGTTCATTAGTTGATCTCACCTCCATGGGGACATACTAGGATATTAATGTCGATTAACCCCTTAAAGAAAACTTTTACTTTACGCATCCACAAACCATTAATATGATTATGTAGCTCTTTAAAAGATAAGCCAGCTATATAACAGCAACTGCTCTGCTAACTAGGCTCAGCCCTACAAATTCGTATATACTGTATCTGTCATGCAACATGAAGGAGTTAAGAACTCTAGTGTACCTTCAGCTTCCTACATAAAAATGCCCCTCACGCTAATAGGTCACAAGTAGTGTTCAGCGAGCACTAAAATGCTCGGGTGCTCGAAGCTCGGGCCGAGCTCACCGTGATACTCGGGTGCTCGACCCGAGCAACGAGCCCAATGTTAGTCTATGGGAGACCCGAGCATTTTTGCGGCGGCACCCCCGGCAGTCTTTTAAAAGCCTAACAAGTGCCCAAAAAGATAGTGACAGTGCTCAAATGACATGGGGACAGCCTGGGGATCGCCCCAGGAAGCATTTCTGACCCCCAGGTCACTGCTGTCAACAACGTGGTCAGAGGTATTAAGCCACTTTTACGGGCTCACAATAAAACGTTCAAAAACGAAACTGACATGGTTTTCCTGTGAAATATGTTAAGGAAGTTCCTTTCCAGGGTAAAGACTTGTGTATAAGGTAAAATAATTAACCAAAACCAAAAATACTCCTCCACACCTTGGGCTATGTTCACAAGTTCCTTTCCAGGGTAAAGACTTGTGTATAAGGTAAAATAAATAACCAAAACCAAAAATACTCCTCCACACCTTGGGCTATGTTCACAAGTAGCATTTTTATGCGTTTTTGCACTTTTATATTGCTTTCAACCGTGACAAATGCATTCACCGGGAAATGTTATTTTATCATTTTACAATCTTATCTGGCCATGTGCTGTGTGACACATGCATACAGTGCTGAAAAGACATGGAAACAGCATAGGGAAGACCCCTGGAAGCATCTCTGACACCCAGGTCACTGCCTAAAAGTTTGTCCATCAGAAGTCATCCTTGCCGCATCAGAAGATGCAGTCTTTCAACTATCCCCGTGCAAGTCCTTGTCCCAGGGCAGTGTTAAATTGTACCTCCCCCATTCCTTGCAATGCAAGCGCAAATATGCAGCCAACCAACCACCCACCCACACGCAGGCTGCAATACCATACTGCTAGCTTTCACTTGAAATTGGGCCTTTTAGTTTGGAGGAGGCCGAAGCTGGCCACTACCTCATGGCTGCTTCGGCAGCGAGGTATCCATACTCAGTCCCCTGCCGGGTGTCCACACACGGTCCCCAGCCGCCTGGGCGCGGCCGGGTGTCCATAAATGGTCCCCAGCCGCCCCTATTTCTCCTGTTACCTTCCCACACACTTTTTAGCCTGGCCTGCTTTAGGGCAGCATTGGACGAGCCCACCAGAGAACCAGACTCCTCTGGTGGACCCTGGCTTCTCCATCAGGGGAGTTGAGAGTGCCAAGGTGAGGAGCAAGATGATGATGATAAAGTTAGCATCTGCTTTGTTTTCTTGGAATGCAAGCGCATGTATGTAGTAGCGGCTAGGCCTGAGGTAGTCAGCGTTTTTGCGCATATCCTACCTCCTCCGAGGATTGCTGGATGTTTTCCTGCTACTATCCCAGTTCTATGACTCTCGTTAAAACAAAGCTTCAGGTGATGAATGATGGATGAGGTGGTGGCAAAGGAGAAAGAGCAGGAGGAACAGGGACCATTCACATCAATATCAGGCCAGTCAACCACACATGTCTTGTAGGATATGTTTCTGTACCAAAAGGAGCAGTTTGGCTACACAGTTATAGGGCATACAGTGAGTGCAATGCCTACCAAAAATTTAGAGGCACTCCAATGCCCCTTGGAAGTGACATGGAGGTCAGAGGGCCTTAACGAAACCGTTTTTTACATTTATAGCAACTGGGTCTCCTGTGCACTGGTGGCCTAAGCAGTGAATGGAAGGCTTTCCAAAAATTATGAGGAATTGCAATGCCCCTTGAAACAGACGTGGATTACAGCGTACTAAAAACCTTCTACCCATTATTGGGGAGTGGGTCTCCCTTAGTGTTCGCCTATGCATTGAAAAGCAAAAGCTGACTTTAATTAGGAGGAAATGCAATGCCCGTTGGAAGAGTCGTGGAGGTCGCAGTAGCTTAACAAGACGGTTTTAATGCCCCTTGGAAGAGACGTGGAGGTCACAGTAGCTTAACAAGACAGTTTTAATGCCCCTTGGAAAAGTATTGGAGGTCACAGTAGCTTAACAAGACGGTTTGAATGCCCCTTGGAAAAGTGGTGGAGGTCGCAGTAGCTTAACAAGACTGTTTTAATGCCCCTTACAAAAGCCATACAGTACAGCATATTACAAACATTATTCCCATTATTGGGGAGTGGGTCTCCCATAGTCTTTGCTTATGCCTTCCAAACAAAAGCTGCCAAAAATTAGGACGGAGAAACATGCAATGCCCCTTACAAGAGCCATGCAGTACAGCATATTACAAACATTATTCCCATTATTGGGGAGTGGGTCTCCCATAGTCTTTGCCTATGCCTTCCAAGCAAAAGCTGCCAAAAATTAGGATGGAGGAACTTGCAATGCCCCTTACAAGAGCTATGCAGTACAGCATATTACAAACATTATTCCCATTATTGGGGAGTGGGTCTCCCATAGTCATTGCTTATGCCTTCCAAGCAAAAGCTGCCAAAAATTAGGACGGAGGAACTTGCAATGCCCCTTACAAGAGCCATGCAGTACAGCATATTACAAACATTATTCCCATTAGAGGGGAGTAGGTCTCCCATAGTCTTTGCTTATGCCTTTCAAGCAAAAGCTGCCAAAAATTAGGACGGAGGAACTTGCAATGCCCCTTACAAGAGCCATGCCGTACAGCATATTACAAACATTATTCCCATTATTGGGGAGTGGGTCGCCCATAGTCTTTGCTTATGCCTTCCAAGCAAAAGCTGCCAAAAATTAGGAGGTAATGCAATGCCCGTTAGAAGAGTCGTGGAGGTTAGAGTTAATGAAAAACAACATTTCAATGCCTGTTGGAAGAGCTGTGGAGTTCAGAGTGATTTAACAAGACGATTTTAATGCCCCTCGGAAGAGACGTGGAGGTCGCAGTAGCTTAACAAGACGGTTTTAATGCCCCTCGAAAGAGACGTGGAGGTCGCAGTAGCTTAACAAGACGGTTTTAATGCCCCTTGGAAAAGTGGTGGAGGTCCCAGTAGCTTAACAAGATGGTTTTGTTGCCCCTCGGAAGAGACGTGGAGGTCGCAGTAGCTTAACAAAGTGGTTTTAATGCCCCTTGGAAAAATGGTGGAGGTCACAGTAGCTTAACAAAACGGTTTTATTGCCCCTTGGAAAAGTGGTGGAGGTCCCAGTAGCTTAACAAGACGGTTTTAATGCCCCTTGGAAAAGTGGTGGAGGTCACAGTAGCTTAACAAGACGGTTTTAATGCCCCTCGGAAGAGACGTGGAGGTCGCAGTTGCTTAACAAGACGGTTTTAATGCCCCTTGGAAGAGACGTGGAGGTCACAGTAGCTTAACAAGACGGTTTTAATGCCACTTGGAAAAGTGGTGGGGGTCGCAGTAGCTTAAGAAGATGGTTTTAATGCCGTCCGGAAGAGACGTGTAGGTCGCAGTAGCTTAACAAGACGGTTTCAATGCCCCTTGGAAAAGTGGTGGAGGTCGCAGTAGCTTAACAAGATGGTTTTAATGCCCCTTGGAAAAGTGGTGGAGGTCGCAGTAGCTTAACAAGACGGTTTTAATGTCCCTTACAAGAGCCATACAGTACAGCATCTTAAAAATATTATTCCCATTATTGGGGAGTGGGTCTCCCATAGTCTTTGCTTATGCCTTCCAAGCAAAAGCTGACAAAAATAAGGACGGAGGAACATTCAATAATGGCAACACGGACCACGGTCACCCTGGTGGTTTAGTGGTTGTGGAGGCTGAGGATAAGGAGAAGAGCAAAATACAGCCGAAATGAGGAAGCGTATACCCATGTGTGGGTGTGAAACGGTGCATGTGAATACACCTCCCGAAATAACACAGTGGATTTGACTTTATGTTACTCTGCTGTCATTTGGTGGTGATGAGAAGTCTTGGCCATTCCAGCCCTTGTTCATTTTGATAAGGGTCAGCTTGTCAGCATTGTCAGATAACAGGTGAGTGCGCTTATCAGTTATAATTCCCCCAGCGGCACTAAAAACACGCTCCAATAACACGCTAGCGGCAGGGCAGGCCAGGACCTCCAAGGCGTACAGAGCGAGTTCATTCCAAGGGTCCAGCTTGGATACCCAATAATTAAAAGACACAGAGGAATCACGGAGGACGCTGGTACGGTCGGCAAGGTACTCCCTCACCATCTTTTGAAACTTTCCACTCCTTGTGAGAGTGCCCTGCGCCTCAGGGTCTGTCCGAAGGGAGGGTCTGAGAAAACTGTCCCAGAACGTTGATAGTGTTCCCCTGCCTCTGCTGGATTGGAGTTGCGTCTCTCTCGCATGTACACCTTGGTTGAGCAACGAACTGTGACCTCTGCCGCTAGAGTGTTCAGATGGGAATTTTTTTAACAGTTCTGCAGCAAGGGCCTTCTGGTACTGCCCCATTTTTGTAGACCTTTCCACCTCAGGAATAAGAGAGTGAAAGTTCTCCTTGTAGCGGGGGTCTAAAAGGGTCACCAACCAGTAATGACTGTCACCCAACATTTTGACAACGCGAGGGTCACGGTTAAGGCAGCGTAACATAAAGTCAGCCATGCGTGCCAGCCATGGTAACGGGCAAGACTTCAGTGTCCTCACCAAGATGAAGTCTGACCATGCTCTCCTCCTCCTCCCCCCCTGTCCTCGGGCCACCCACGCTGAACCGACGGTATGAAAGTTGTACTGGTACTACGGTCTACAGCGCATGATACAAGCTCCTGTTCTTCCTCCTGCTCCTCCTCTCCCTTATTGTCCCCCAATGCACGTTGGGATGAGATGAGGCTGGGCTGTGTGTAATCGACCGCTACGGCTTCTTGATCCATCTCATCATACTCTGGCTGCAATGCCTCCTCTTTAATTCTCTGCAGAGAGCGTTGCAAAAGACAGACAAGTGGAATGCTGACGCTAATGATAGTGTCATCGCCACTCACCTTCTTGGTGGACTCCTCAAAGTTTGTCAAGATGGTACATATGTCAGACATCCAGGTCCACTCCTGAGGTCTTATGTGTGGAGTCTGACCTGAATATCGACGGCCTTGTTGCAGCTGGTACTCCACAACTGCTCTCTTCTGCTCACAAATCCTTTGCAACATGTGGAGGGTAGAGTTCCAACGTGTGGGGACATCACACACCTGTCGGTGTGACGGAAGCTGCAAACGCTGCTGCAAAACAGCAAGGGTGGCGGAAGCTGTAGCCGACTTGCGAAAATGAGCTGACAGGCGACGTACTTTGACGAGCAGATCTGGCAACTCGGGGTACGATTTAAGAAACCGCTGAACCACGAGGTTAAGCACATGAGCCAGGCATGGTACGTGTGTGATCTCGCCTAGGAGCCACCACCAGGTTACGGCCATTGTCACACACGACCATGCCTGGATGTAGGTTCAGCAGTCTCAGCCACAGATTTGCCTGCCCTTTTACAGCTGTCCACAACTCACAAGCAGTGTGAGGTTTCTCACCTAAGCTGATGAGTTTCAGCACAGCCTGTTGCCGCTTGGCGGAGGCAGTACTGCAGTGCTTCCAGCTTGTAACTGATGTGGTGATATCTGAGATGGAGGCTGAACATGAGGAGGAGGAGGATGATGCGCAGGAGCTGTACACTGTGGAGGCAACTCTGACTGACATAGGGCCCGCAATCCTCGGTGTGGGGAGGATGTGTTCCGTCCCAAGGTCTGACTGGGTCCCGGCTTCCACTATGTTTACCCAGTGTGCAGTCAGGGAGATGTACCGTCCCTGGCCACAAGCACTTGTCCACGTGTCCGTTGTCAGGTGGACTCTCCCAGTAACTGCGTTGTTGAGGGCACGGCAGATGTTTTGGGACACATGCTTGTGTAGTGCGGGGATGGCACACCGGGCAAAATAGTGTCGGCTGGGGACCGAGTACCGAGGGATGGATTCCGTCTCCACCAGCCTAAAAGGCAGCATTTCCAACGCAAGCAGTCGTGAAATGTGCGAAATTAGGACTGTGGCCTGTGGGGCGTTGGCTGCGAATTTCCGTTTTCGTTCAAAGGTCTGGGTTATGGACAATTGAAAGCTGCGGTGGGACGTGGACGTTGATGCTGCTTCTTGAGAAACTGCCATAACAAGTGAAGACTGAGAGGAGGGGGCAACTTTGCATGCAGTATGGACAGGGGATTGCCTTACACACACAACAGGGGGTTCTATTGCACGCACAACAGCGAAAGAAGCAGTGGTGACACCCGTTGACACTGGTCATGGACCCTGGGGTTCGCCCCACAAAGTCGTGTGCTTTGCTGACATGTACCTGATCATGCTGGTGGTGGTCAGGCTGGTAGTTTTGTCACCCCTGGTGATGCTGGCATGGCAAGTGGTACAAATGGCCTTTTTGGGGCTATCAGCAGAGTCTTTAAAAAAATTCCAGACTCTGGAAGACCTACCGGTTGTACTGGCAACGTCCCTCGTATTGGTGTTACGGGGAACTGTTGCCTGCCTTCTGTGTGTGGCCACCACATTGCTTCTTCCTGCCTGTTGGGGTACTCTGCCTCCCTCCCCCTGTGTGCTGCTGGCCTCGCTCCGCGTGTCCTCCTGCCACGTTGGGTCAGTTACTAGATCATCCACCACCTCCTCCTCTTCCACTTGCGCACCACGATCCTCCTTCTCACTTCCTTTCAATTGTGTCTCGTCATCGTCCACCTCTTGTGACAAATTGCCAGCTTTGACTTCCTCTGGCCGTGGCTGTTCAAATACTTGGGCATCGCTACATGGGATCTCCTCTTCCACCACTTCAAGTGGAGCAGGCGAGGGGCACAAATATGGAAATGGACCAGTGAACAGCTCTTCAGAGTGTCCAAGTGTGGGATCAGGTAACTGGAAGTATTATCTGCTATCCAATTAATAACCTGTTCACACTGATCAGTTCGCAATACTGGCGTTGTAGTGTGCTTCCCTAGTAATTCGCTCAAGAAGTGGGAGCGAGAAGATGTGGCTGTTGGTTGTGGCACATTTTCACCTTGGCCACGGCCCCGTCCTCTACACGCACCATCACCAGAACGTCCAGTTCTACGCGCCTTGCCCACTGTAAATGAAGTAAAATAGCTTACACTCGCACTATCAATGGAAAAAGGCCAATAAAACGGAGATTAGAACCGTGGAAGTGGAAAACCACAGTTCTATTTCTCTGGCCTACACCAGAATCTTTTAAACAGATATATTTGTGTCTGAACACTGAGCGAGACACTCAATTTTTTTATTTTTTATGTAAAAAAGGCAAAAAAGTGGATAATACAGAGATTTGAACCGTGGAACTGCAAAACCACAGTTCTAGTTATCTGGCCTACACCGGACTCTTTTAAACAGATATATTGATGTCTGAACAGTCACAGACACACTCAAATTTTTTTTTTTTGGGTGTGGGGGGGGGGGGATACCAAAAGGTTAATAAGACGCGTATTTGTACAATCTGATGGAGGAAATATATATAAATACAGGATTTAGATGAAAAAATAAAGGATTTTTCCTGGCCCCTGAGACCGGGGGATAAGTCTAGCAATTTGACCAGCAGGAGCACACAGGACTGTAATGCAGCGTTTGCTGGTATAACCACTGCGTCTCCTATACAGCCTGCCTGCCTGATATCTGGGATGGATATTAGTCCTGAGAAGGACTGTTTGTTTGATTTGGCAAGCTTTAGAGACCCTACACTAACTATTTCGCAGGATATATCTCTCCGTAGCTCTGCAGCACTGACCCTACACTGTCTGAGCCGGAGCGACTGTCCAAGATGGTGGCGCCCGGTTTTAAATACTCGAGGTGACGCTGTGCGGCCAGCCAATCACTGTAATGCCCACAAACAACATGGCTGCGGCATTACAGTGACTGGCTGGCAATCCCTGCATGTTCATTGGCTCTGTAAAGAGCGCCAAACGTGCAGGGTGGAGATCCGAGCTCCCGCCCGAGTAACCCGGAAATGCTCGGTGCTCGCCGAACGTCCCGAGTAGTGAGATGCTCGGGCGAGTACCGAGCAGTGTCGAGCATGCTCGCTCAACACTACCAACAACCCCAGTGGATCTGAATAGCAGCGGCGGCCACATATAGCCACATACCACAGTTGGCATCACGAACATTATTCCCAAACACCTTATTCCCCAAATTGACTTTTCATTGATTGACCGCCCTGGACCACGGACCAAGTCACTGCCGCTGTGACTACCCCAAATAGAACCGACCGGCCTGGCTACCGAGTACCCCACGGCCCCAGGGGGCGTGTCGAAAGCATGAAGTGCTCTAAAATTTCCTGGTAGATGGCTGCGGTGACTTTTGTCTTGATAAAACACGGTGGACCTACACCAGCAGATGACATGGCTACCCAAACCATCACTGATTGCGGAAACTTCACACTAGACCTCAAGCAGCTTGGATTGTGTGCCTCTCCACTCTTCCTCCAGACTCTGGGACCTTGATTTCCAAATGAAATGCAAAATTTACTTCGCATTTACTTAGTGTCAATGACTGCCTTCTGGACATCTGTCAAGTCAACAGTCTTCCCCATGATTGTGGAGTCTACTGAAACAGACTAAGGGACCTTTTTAAATGCTTAGGAAGGCTTTGCAGGTGTTTTTGTTAATTATTCCAATTTACTAAGATAATGACTTTTGCCTTTTCATTGGCTGTAAACCATAATCATCAATATTAACAGAAATAAACACTTGAAATAGATCACTCTGTTTGTAATGACTCTATATATGATTTCACTTTTTGTATTGAAGAACTGAAATAAATTACATTTTTGATGATATTCTAATTTAGTGATATGCACCTGTATATTGTATAATACTGCCATAATATACTAAATCGGGTATGTACATAACACTACATGAACTGGTTGCCAGCCAGTATGTGTACAGTACAGACAGAGGCTATTAAGTGCATGGATGGTATGAACATGAATTTGAAGAAAATTTTAATTTGGGCAAAACTAGGACAGTTAGATAAGTATGTTGAGGCAATAGGCCAGTCTAAAGAAATGGGTTTTTAGGGCACGCTTAAAACTGTGGGTGTTGGGAATTAATTGAATTGTCTGGGGTAGTGCATTCCAATGAATTGGGGCAGCATGTGAGAAATCTTGGAGTCGGGAGTGGGAAGTACGGATTATGGAGGATTTTAGTTTTAAGTCATTGGCCGAACAGAGGGCACGGGTAGGGTGGTAGACTGAGACAAGGGAAGAGATGTAGAGGGGTGCTGAAGCATGGAGCGCTTTGTGGGTAAGAGTGATAAGTTTATATTTAACTCTGTATTGAATGAGCAAGCAGTCTAAAGACTGGCACAGGGAAGAGGCGTCGGTGTATCAGCTGGTGAGGAATATGATCCTGGCTGCTGCTTTCAGGACGGATTTGAGAGGGGAAAGTTTGGTAAGAGTGAGAACGATTAGTAAAGAGTTGCAATAGTCCAGACGAGAATGAATTAGAGCTACAGTAAGAGTTTTTGTCGACTCAAAGGTAAGAAAAGTTCTGATTCTTGAGATGTTTTTGAGGTGTAGATGACATGAACGAGCAAGTGATTTAATGTGAGGAGTGAAGGAAAGATCTGATTCAAATATGACCCCAAGACAGCTGGCATGTTGTTGGGGAGTAATGGTAGAGCCACAAATGGAAATGGCAATATTGGGCATAGGTAGGTTAGTGGAGGGAGGAAATATGAGTAGTTCAGTTTTTGACAGATTCAGTTTTAGATGGAGGGAGGGACATAATGTTAGAGACAGCGGAAAGACAATTACTGGTATTTTGTAATAATGCAGGGGTGATGTCCGGAGAACAGGTGTATAATTGGGTGTCATCAGCATAGAAATGGTACTGAAAACCGAATCTGCTGATTGTTTGTGCAATAGGAGCAGTGTATAAGGAGAAAAGAAGGGGGAATAGGACTGATTGATCCTTGAGGAACTCCGATAGTAAGGGGAAGGGGAGAGGAAGAGGAGCCAGCAAAAGACACAGAGAAGGTGCGGTCAGAGAGGTAGTGTCACGCAGGGTGTGGGAAAGACTTAATGCAACACAGAGGGAAGAGGGAAAGGGAGCCCAGACAATAGGGAAAGGGTGAATTAGACACCTCCTAGTCTGATCTAGTGTCACCATGTCTCAACTACAGTCCCTATATTGGCTCTTCACCAATCGCTGCAAGCGTGCCTCGCCCTGACTTTCCCTGGCATATGGCTAAGGCTAGGGAAGGGAGGAGATGACCACTAGTCAATCTCCACTAAACTCTATAGACAACAAGGGTAGACAAACGAGGGGGGGGGGTTGCTTAGCTTAGACAACTCCAGGAAAATGCGCACACGGCCTCAAGCTCCAGAGAGGACGAAGTACTGCTCTTGCTAAAGCCTCACAAGTAGTAATGAATATCGCCGGCACCTTCCTCTCAGACACACCAGGTATTTATAGGCCAGGGAGATAATTAGCCAGAAGGAGGTAGCTGCTGGGTCCTAGAGACAGCCAGCCTCAAAGAAGTTGCCAAACGTAGAGCTCTCCTGCAACCAACTGCAGGGTGACTGTCTGTCACCTATAACACATCCGTGACAGTACCCCCCCCTCTCTACTAGTGGCCTCCGGACACTCAGGAAAAGAGGTGGGAAATGAGCAAACCAATCTGGGAGTGTTCACCTCTGACGCTAAAACCCACATCCTCTCCTCTGGACCATAACCTTTCCAGTGCACCAAGTATTGTTGAGAACGATGTTGGAGATGAGAATCTACAATCCTCGAAATCAGCAACTCCCGAATACCATCAACAATTACTGGGGTGGTAGTAGAGGCGAAGGCTCAAGAGGTTCCACATATTTTTTAAGTAAGGACCTATAGAACATATTGTGGACTTTAAGGGCCTGAGGAAGTTCAAAACGAAATGCTGCTGGGTTATTTTATAGGGACCAATAAACCTAGGTCCCAGCTTCCAAGAAGGAACTTTCAATCTTATATTCCTGGTAGACAACCACACAAAGTCATTCACATTCAGGTCAAGACCTGACAAGAGTTTTCTGTCAGCATACGTTTATACCTATCTCCCATTATCTTTAAATTACTTAGCACACCCTGCCATACCGAGGAGAGCGATGAAGCAAACCGTTCCTCCTCAGGAACTCCTGAAGCTCCTCCCCAACTAAAGGTACCAAACTGTGGGTGATAACTGTATGCACCAAAGAATGGTGACCTGGCAGTAGATTCTTGATGATGATTATTAATGGCAAATTCTGCCAGCGGTAGGTAGGATGTCCAATCCTCCTGATTTTCGGAAATGAATCACCTGAGATAGGTCTCCAAATTCTGATTACCACGCTCGGTCTGTCCATTCGACTGAGGGTGGAAGGCAGAGGAAAGGGACAGCTGAACCCCCAGTCGAGAACAGAATGCCTTCCAGAACTTGAAAACAAACTGGGTCCCCTAATCTGACCCCACATCGGAGGGAACCCTGTAAAGCTTCACAATCTCATTTACGAACACCTGAGCAAGAGTTTTGGCATTTGGAAGTGCAGACAATGCGACAAATGAACCATTTTACTGAACCTATCTACTACCACCAAAACCACTGTTTTGCCTGCAGAAACCGGGAGGTCAGTAATAAAATCCATGGACAAGTGTGTCCATGGCTTACTAGGAATAGGTAGCGGAAAAAGAGAATCATACGGACGGGTATGCAAAACTTTAGAACGAGTGCAAATACTACAAGCAGCTATGTGTTCAATTACATCCCGATGCAACCCCGGCCACCAAAAACACTAGAGGAGGTCCGTGGCTGCCTTACCACCTGGAGGCCTAGCAAGCACATAGTTATGATGTTCCTTAATAACTTTGCGGCGCAGATTAGATGGTACAAATAACTTTCCTGAAGGGCAGGAGGCAGGGGTGTCCCCTTGTGCCTCCAACGCCTCACCCTCCAGTTCAAGATAAAGTGCCGAAATGACTACCCTTTTCTGTAATATCGGCGATGGGTTCTCATGATCACCACCACCAGGGAAGCTCTGGGACAAAGTATCAGCATTGACATTTTTGACCCCTGGACGAAAAGTGACAACAAAATTGAACCTAGTAAAAAACAGGGACCATCTAGCTTCCCTAGGGTTGAGACGTTTAGCTGACTGGAGATATGACAGATTCTTATGGTCAGTAATAACAGTAATAGGATGGACAGCCCCCTCCAACCAATGT
This sequence comes from Phyllobates terribilis, assembly GCF_046119375.1. Taxonomy (NCBI): domain Eukaryota; kingdom Metazoa; phylum Chordata; class Amphibia; order Anura; family Dendrobatidae; genus Phyllobates; species Phyllobates terribilis. The sequence goes on from NW_027362762.1 coordinate 745,457,718, forward strand.
CGCCATTCCTTGAACGCCAATTTGATTGCCAAAAGTTCCCTATTACCCACGTCATAATTTCTCTCAGCCAAAGACAATTTTTTAGAAAAGAAGGCCCATGGACACCATTTACCAGGGGACGAACCCTGAGACAACACAGCCCCAACCTCGACATCTGATGCATCAACCTCCACAATAAAGGGTTGAGAAACATCGGGTTGACTGAGTATAGGTGCAATGGCAAAATAATTCTTTAAGGAAGAAAAAGCCTGGAGGGAAGCATCCGACCATTTGGAAAGATGAGACCCCTTCTTAGTCATGTCAGTAAGGGGTTTCACTATAACAGACTAATTTTGGTTGAATTTCCAGTAAAAATTAGTAAAGCCCAGAAAACGTTGTAGAGCCTTCAGGTTCTCGGGAGATTCCCAGTCAAGGACTGCACGGATCTTCTCCGGATGCATCCCAAAACCCGAAGATGACAACAAGTACCCCAAAAACTGCACCTCTTGAACAGCGAAAACACATTTTTCTAGTTTGACATAAAGTTTGTTATCCCTTAATATCTGGAGCACCTGCTTAACATGCCCCCGATGAGTCTCAAAATCAGGTGCGTAAACTAAAATATTGTCCAGATAGACCAGCACAAACCTCCCCACCAAATGATGGAAAATATAATTTGCTGGAAAATGCTGGAATACCGCAGGTGCATTGGTCAAACCAAAAGGCATAATAACCAGACTCTCGAAATGTCCTTCCGGGGTATTGAACGCCGTTTTCCATTCGTCCACTTCTCTAATTCTAACCAGGTTGTAGGCTCACCTTAAATCCAACTTGGAGAATACCTTAGCTCCCACAACCTGACTGAACAAACCAGGAATCACAGGAAGAGGGTATGGGTCACTGATCGCAATTTGATTTTATTCCCGGAAATCTAAACAGGGACATAGACCACCATCTTTTTTCTTCCAAAAGAAGAACCCTGCCGCCACGGACGAAGATGAGGGTCTGATATGTCCCTTCTTCAGACTTTCCACTGTCAGCAAACACAGAAATTTTCTCGGTTTTGCTCTCTAGCACCACCTCTGCTGTCAGGACAAAGCAGGAACTGCTGTTTGGCCACAAATGCACCCCTTGTTTATCCAACTCCAGACTACCAAGAGTTAATTGAGTCTCCTCTTGTTGAGGAATTGAAGGACAGGTCCCAACAAAATGTCCCCTTTTCCCACAAAAAAAAACCATGCCTTTTTTCTTGCAAATCTCTGGGGAGATGTATGATGCAGAGAAACCCCCTAACTGCATGGGTTCTCCCACCTCCCCCAGTAATGGCTCAACCCCAGACTGCTCCCCCAACAGAGGCACAAAACCCCGACAAGAAGGCCCCGGAGAAGGGCGTCTATCAAGACGTATGGCCAATGACATGGCAGCCTCCATGGACTGAGGGGTTTCATATACTGCCAAGGCATCTTTCAACCTTTCATTAAGCCCCTCACAAAATTGACTTCTAAGGGCTGAGTCATTCCATTTGGAATCCGTTGCCCATCTACGAAGTTCCGAACTGTTTGTTTCCACTGACCGATTCCCCAAACATAGCTTAGACTCAGCCAAGGCGAATCGGTCAGGGTCATCATAGATAAGGGCCAGAGCCCCGAAAAACCCCTCCACAGACTGTAGACAAACCGAGTCCTGCGGTAACGAAAATGCCCATGACTGAGGATCTCCCTGGAAAAAAAAGAGATCACAACACCAACCCGTTGCTCCTCATTACTGGAGGAGTAAGGATGAAGTTTGAAATACAATTTGCATGCCTCCATAAATACAAAAACCTTGTCCCCACCTCCTGAAAACTTGTCCGGGAGGGCAACCTTGGGTTCAGGCTGGACAGGCCTACCTGCAGAGACCCCCACATTGGCGACCTGTAACCACTGATGCTGCTGAACCTCACAGTGGAGGTCATTCACCTCCAGAGACAGATGGCAGAACTGCTCTGCGAGCTTTGCAACTGAACCCATACCAAGGAAGAAAGGAAAAAAAAAACGTCCACGCCCAAAAACACACAGGGAAAAAAAACAACAAAATGTCAGGTTTTTTTTTTTCCCCTTTTCAAAATGTGCTCGGCCGGCGATAATGTCACGCAGAGTGTGGGAAAGACTTAGTGCAACACAGAGGGAAGAGGGAAAGGGAGCCCGGACACTAGGGAAAGAAAGAGGTGGAGACCTCCTAGTCTGGTCTAGTGTCACCCTGTCTCAACTACCATACCTATATTGGCTCTTCACCAATCGCCGCATGCGTGCATCACCCTGACTTTCCCTGGCGTATGAGCACTAGTTGATCTACACTAAACTCTATAGACAACATGAGTAGACAAGCAAGGTGGGATTGCTTAGCTTTAGACGACTCAAGACAAATGCGCACACGGCCTCAAGTTCCAGAGAGGACGAGCTACTGCTCTTGCTAAAACCTCACAAGTAGTAATGAATATCGCCAGCACCTCCCTCTCAGACACACCAGGTATTTATATGACGCGCCCCCTGGGACATATTCCTTTTTGAGGGGAATACCCGGCACCGGATCAGATGGGGGGTTGTAGTCTCCGAGCGGCTGTGACCCGGTCCCGTGCCCAGGGCGTCAAGCTATGTGTTATGTGGCAGTCCTTACTGATGTTATAAGAGTTCTTTTGTGTCGACTACGCCACCCGTTGTAATGCGGTCATTGTGGCCGCCGCTGCAGCAGGGTCCGCTGAGGCTGATGGTGGATGTGCAGCTTGGTGGGATAACCCCCAACGGGAGGGGTATAGCCTCAGAGGGGACAGGCGCAGAGGATGGGGGTTGTGGTGGTGCGGTGCAGCCGGCAATGAAGACAGACTCGGGTTGTGCAGTTAAGGGAGTTTACTTACTGCTGATGTTTCGGTCACTCCAGCTGTTAGTGACCACCCGAGCCGTGCTGCGTCCACCAGGTCCTGGATCCGGCCAACCCCCAAACAAGTCCGGAGCGTGGCCCTGAGCTCTCCCTCTGTCCTTTCTTCAGCCGTCCCCACCAGTGATCCACCTAGGTCCAGCTCCCTCAGGCCTTCTGTTGGGCAACCCTTGGCCTTAGGTTCCCTGACCCTCCATGTGGTATGCCTTCAGGGTGGATGTAGTGGGTGGCCGTGGCAGATGCTGCCCACAGCCTCCGGTCTCTGGCTAGGGATGTTTTTGCCCCCACCAGCTTGGGTTCCGGTACCCTTGTGCTGACTCCTCACCCGGTGCTCTAATTTGGGTTCTTGGGTCCCTTCAGTCTTCCCCCTCTGGGTCTTTCTCTTTCTTTCTCCTCTCTCTCTCTCCAGGGCTGCTGTTTCTTTCTCTCTCCTCTCCAACTGACTTGTTCTCAGCGTCTGACCCTGATCTTAGTTGGTGCCCTCCTTATATATCCCTCTATGTGTGAGCTCAGGTGACCAGCACCCAATGAGCTCCTATCACTACCCAGACTGCTCCCCCTATCTGCCCCTACACTACATGGGATGTACCACCCCCCCTCCCACTCCAGCCAGGAACAGGCTCGGTTGTACCTGCACATTTCTAAGTGGGAGTACCGTCGGCCTGCTCCTCTGGAATGGGATGTATGTAGTGCATGCAGTCTATCTGAGCTCAGTTCCACACTCCTTCCTTACCCGGGAGTGGAATATCACACCTCTGGGTTGAGGTGCAATACCCCTGTAGCAGCCGAATCCTCAGGGTGCTACATTCCCCCCTGGTAAACCACAGCACGTCCTCGGGCTGTAAGACATAAAACACCAAAAACATACAAAATTTTTATATCAACATATAAAACATGTAAAACATTATATATATATAAAACTTTTTCATATAAACATTCTCGTAGACTTCTCTTGTCTCTGGTTCCTCCTCCGGACACTGTGCAACGTGTGTCCGGGAAAAGTGCGACAGTCTTTCTAGAAAAATGGTTTCTCCTATAAAACCGGTAGGGGGCGCTTTAGGAAGCGCAACTATATACAGGGGAATTTGAAAGTTGGCCGCTCTCAGTCCTCGGCCAGGTAGAGGGTAGGGAATGGCTGCTTACAGTCCTCAGCCTGTAGGATGAAGGGGTTAACGGGTAAACAGTTCACTGGTCCCAACGGGGACTATTTTAGCAGCAACAGTTTCAGTTTCTTTATACCCCGATCGGGTAACTATTTACAGCTTCTGCTTCGCTGTACTTAGCGACGGCGTCCCCCTGCTCTTTCTTTATTGTTACCTCTAACTCTAGTTTCAGACCCGTCCGGGTCCTCTTGCTATGGGCGCGGTGGTGTTAGCGCCCGGGTTGCCCAGGCCTTGCGGCCAGGCCTGGGGCACCTGGAAGGTGAAGGGCACCGTTAGGACGGCGGCGCCCTGGGTTACCTGGCCTTGCGGCCAGGCCGGAGGCTCCGTGGAGGTAGGGGGCGCTGTTGGTGGTGCGGCGCCCGGGGGTACTAGGCCTTGCGACCAGGCTGGTGGTAACTCCTGCTTTGTCACGCTCCGGGTCGGTGCGCGTGACGTCACAGGGGTCGCGGCGGCGGCTTCCGGTCGGGGCCTAGTCCATGGCGGTGACCTGGCGGCTACGGGCACAGCAGGGGGACTTTCGGGCTCTGCGACGGGGAGCTGGGGCAGGTAAGCGGTGTCACGGCTTGGGGTATAGGCGTCCCCTTTACCTGCCTCCATGCGTTCGGCTCCCTCCTCGGCGCCGTCTCCGGCCTTGGGTCCTCCCGCGCCATCCTCAGAGGCGGTCTGCTTCCTCTTCCAGGGTAGCGTGCTCCGCTGACTGGTCTCTGCGTGCTGAGCCATCTCCCGGCTCCACTCCGCCAGTATCTCGCGCTGTACCCGGGCCATCCTCCTTGCGAGGCCCTCCAAGGCAGTTTGTGCACACTCCCGGTCTCGGGGGAGCTGCGCTAGGATCTCCGCTAGACCTAGCGGGGTTGTGGACTCTAGCAGGCTCCTGACCATCGGGTCGGTGCTGCTCTGCTCGGCTTCCGGCAGGCTCCTGGCCAGCGGGCCGGTGCTGCTCTGCCCTCCTTCCTCGGTCTCTAGCAGACTCCTGGCCAGCGGGCCGGTGCTGTTCTGCTCTCTTTCCATCTCCGGGTGAGCTTTTCTGCTGCTCCTTTCCAGGCTTCCTGCCTCCGGGTGCGCTCGCTCCAGACTGCTCCAAGCGACACCCATCTTTTCTCTTCTCTTTCGTCTCCTCCCACTTCGAGGGCGGTCCCGGGGCAACTCGGTGACTGTCAGCTCCAGGGGGAGTTCTTTCACGCTGACAGACACCTCCAGCATCACAGTCTCTGTTGGTGGGGGCGGTTTCCACTTTTGGCGCCATTTTCTGTCCTGGCCCACGATGGGAGGTGGCCTCCTGCCCTCCTTTGGCACGCCCATAATGGCGTCCGCTGCTCTTCCAAGGCGGGAAATCTGCGGTTTTGGCGGGAATCGCTTCCCAGTGGCGGGAAACTCGGCAGATGGCGGGAACAAGCTGGAAATGGCGGACAATCGGCGGGAAACGACTGGTGATGGAGTCCGATGGCGTGGACCCTCCGGAACCGGCGGGAGACTTCTTTCTGAGGTAAACTTGCACTTTTCTTCAGGCACGCAGTACCCGGGTGTTGCGAGCACGTAATCCTGCCGACTACGCCAAAGTTGACGCGCCCCCTGGGACATATTCCTTTTTGAGGGGAATACCCGGCACCGGATCAGATGGGGGGTTGTAGTCTCCGAGCGGCTGTGACCCGGTCCCGTGCCCAGGGCGTCAAGCTATGTGTTATGTGGCAGTCCTTACTGATGTTATAAGAGTTCTTTTGTGTCGACTACGCCACCCGTTGTAATGCGGTCATTGTGGCCGCCGCTGCAGCAGGGTCCGCTGAGGCTGATGGTGGATGTGCAGCTTGGTGGGATAACCCCCAACGGGAGGGGTATAGCCTCAGAGGGGACAGGCGCAGAGGATGGGGGTTGTGGTGGTGCGGTGCAGCCGGCAATGAAGACAGACTCGGGTTGTGCAGTTAAGGGAGTTTACTTACTGCTGATGTTTCGGTCACTCCAGCTGTTAGTGACCACCCGAGCCGTGCTGCGTCCACCAGGTCCTGGATCCGGCCAACCCCCAAACAAGTCCGGAGCGTGGCCCTGAGCTCTCCCTCTGTCCTTTCTTCAGCCGTCCCCACCAGTGATCCACCTAGGTCCAGCTCCCTCAGGCCTTCTGTTGGGCAACCCTTGGCCTTAGGTTCCCTGACCCTCCATGTGGTATGCCTTCAGGGTGGATGTAGTGGGTGGCCGTGGCAGATGCTGCCCACAGCCTCCGGTCTCTGGCTAGGGATGTTTTTGCCCCCACCAGCTTGGGTTCCGGTACCCTTGTGCTGACTCCTCACCCGGTGCTCTAATTTGGGTTCTTGGGTCCCTTCAGTCTTCCCCCTCTGGGTCTTTCTCTTTCTTTCTCCTCTCTCTCTCTCCAGGGCTGCTGTTTCCTTCTCTCTCCTCTCCAACTGACTTGTTCTCAGCGTCTGACCCTGATCTTAGTTGGTGCCCTCCTTATATATCCCTCTATGTGTGAGCTCAGGTGACCAGCACCCAATGAGCTCCTATCACTACCCAGACTGCTCCCCCTATCTGCCCCTACACTACATGGGATGTACCACCCCCCCTCCCACTCCAGCCAGGAACAGGCTCGGTTGTACCTGCACATTTCTAAGTGGGAGTACCGTCGGCCTGCTCCTCTGGAATGGGATGTATGTAGTGCATGCAGTCTATCTGAGCTCAGTTCCACACTCCTTCCTTACCCGGGAGTGGAATATCACACCTCTGGGTTGAGGTGCAATACCCCTGTAGCAGCCGAATCCTCAGGGTGCTACATATACACTCAGGCCAGGGAGCTAATTAGCCAGAAGGAGGTAGCCGCTGGCTCCTAGAGACAGCCAGCCACTAAGAAGATGTCTGTAATGCCTAATGTAGAGATCTCTTGCAACCAACTGCAGGGCGACTGTCTGTCACGTCTGACACACCCGTGACAGGTAGGAGGAGAACCAGGAGAAAACAGTATCCTTGAGGCCAAAAGAGCTTAGCATAGTGAGCAGGAACTGGTGATCCACATTGTTGAATGCTGCAGAGAGATCCAGGAGAATCAGCAGGGAATAGTGACCATTAGATTTAGCTGTTAGGGTATGTGCCCACGTAACGTTTTACAAGCGTATTTGATGCGGAATTTCCGCAGCGGAAACGCTTGTACAACGCTTGGTAATCCGCACCCCATGGTCCCCAATGAGAATCCGCAAGTTCTATGCCCATGCTGCGGATTTTTCCGCAGCGTTTTTGATGCGCACAAAAATCCGCAGCATGTCAATTAATTTTGCGTTTCCGCATGCGGAATTGTCTTTTCAATGCAATAAAAAACGCAAGGCAATTCCGCATGTCGAAAACGCGCGATAAACGCTTGCGAAATTCCGCATGCGTTTTTCCGGGAAAGGACATGCGGAAATGAAGCGCAAATTTTCCGCTTCATTTCCGCAACGTGGGCACATAGCCTTAGTAGATCATTAGAGACTTTAGTGAGGGCAGTTTCAGTAGAGTGTAAAGAGCAGAAACCAGATATCCATAGGATTTTACACAGCAAATAGTCAATCACGGTGGTGCTGAGCTTGAAAAGGATATATTCAGAATTATTTCCAATGAAGAAGAAAAACAGTACTGACGACAGACATGTCCCATAAGGTTAATTTGGTCATACTGTACATGTTACAGAGACATGAAAATTAGGCAACAGCTGTTTCATGGTGTCTACTAGTGTTAAGCGAGTATGTTCTATTAACCCTTTCGCCGAGTATGCTCGGGCCGAGCTCCGAGTATTTACAGCTGCTCGGTGATATGGTTGAATCGCTCCTGTGTGCATGATTTGCAACTGTTTGACAGTTTTATTATATGGGAGGAATGTCTATTTCTTACACATTCCTCACATGTAATAAAGCTGTCAAACAGTTGCAAATCATGCACACGGGAGCGATTTAACCTTATCACCGAGCAGCTGTAAATACTCGGAGCTCGGCCCGAGCATACTCGGACCAGAACATACTCGCTCAACCCTAGTGTCTACGCTTCTTCTGGGCCTGAAGTAAGTCAATAAACCACTCCCTTAAATACTTAAAATTAGCATATATTAGATCTAAAAATTAAAGGTAATCTGTCACCAGGTTTTTGCTACCTAAAATAAGGGCAGCATAATGCAGGGGCAGAAACCCTAATTACAGTGATGTGTCACTTGCTGGGGTGTTTGCTGCAGTTTTTATAAAATCACTGTTTTATCAGCAGAGCATTTTCACTAGAGGACCTGTAAACCTGCTGTCATGTAGTCCAACCCCTCCCCCACCTCTGATTGTCAAGTTTTTTGTGTACATAAGCAGAAAGCTGCCAATCAGTGGAGTGTGCAGGGTTATACAGAGCTCAGCATTCAGAGAACTGGTAGATGTGCAGCATTTTTACCAGTGATTTTATCAAAATTGCAGCAAGCAGCGCAATAAGTGATACATTACTAGAATCAGGGTCTCCGCCTCTACATCTTGCTGCTCCCAGATGAGGTAGCAAAAACCTTCTGACAGAAACCCTTTTAACAGGGTTAATAAAACATAAATTAGTCTAAGCCCGGAGACACATTAGCATATTGCATCTGATGTGAAAATATCAGATGTGATATGCTAATGACACTTGGCTCTTGCTCTGCTGCGAGCGTGAGCGGAGTGTCAGTGCACTGCGCTCCGATTCTCTCGCATAAGAGGATTGCAGCACAGCTGCGGAGGAGACGGAGAAAGTAATTTCTTCATCTCCTCCAATGCCGGCGTCAGCGGGAATCGCACTGCACTCAGGTGATATACGAGTGCAGTGCGATGTTATAAACACACCCATAGACTTATATGGGTGAGTGCAATCTGATTCACGGATGCAATCGCTGCATGCTGAGATTGTTTTTGCATGCTAAGTCTGCATTAAAAAATAAACACAGATGTGAGCTGCACCATAGGGTAACATTGGGGCGAGTGCAATGTAATTTTTTTTATCGGATTGCACTCGTCCAATTACATCGCAAGTGGGAGCGAGCCTAAATTAAAAGTATCCTTTCAATATTTGTGCTGTTTGCAAAAAAGAGCTCAAATTGTTACATTCATTGACTCAAAGGGCCAAATGCCTCCGTCTTCAAAATTAACTTGCTCTTCTCTCCTCAACAATAGTTTATGACAATTACTTCTTGTAGATAGTACTGGATCCAAATGCAGACCCAAAAACCACATGCGACTAGGATCACGATTGTATGACTGCCACATGTGGATAATCAGTTGGGCTGATCCCTTGTCTGTCTGTAAGGAACAAGCCTGTTTGTTAAAACAGTTTTAATAGTGGGCAAATCGTTTTACCAATGTAAAACACACCGCATTATCCATCTCTAAAACCATGCTCAAAGTGCTGACTTATCTGTCCAGTTCATGCTGTCTTTGTAGATAATTTGAACTGAGATCCATATTTAGAGAATGAGCTTCTCTGGTTCCCTTTCTTATTCTCAGATACTATTCCCTGTCTGAGAATAGATGAGGAAAGTATAGACGATCACAAATGAGCTTGAATTTTGCTAAACCTACAGTTCAAATCAGCTACTAAGACCGCATGAACAAGACAGATAAGAAGGCACTTTCAGCATGGTGTTAAAGAAAGAAAGGTAACATAGCACTGAATTGATCATCCATCATAACAATTAATAAGTTTACTAAGACTGATCAATAAGTAAATCAAAAAAAATTAGCTTCTATATTATTTTGCAGGGAAACAGTGGAAAGATTGCAAAGGCAGTAGGCTATTATGGTCTTCAGCCGCAGCATGACCGCTGCAGCCTAACCCTCCAGAACCATGCATTATCTTGCTGCAAAGCATTTTGATCCCATATTATGCAACCATGAAAAAGGCATTTAAGTACAATTTACTTTCCAAATATCCCCAATGCTATATTTATACTTGTATGTTAAATATTTGTTTGTGTTGCTCTGCGTTAGAACAGCAACTATGATCGATAGCAATTAGCAAGTTGTTATTCTGATGTGCTAATGATAAGCACATGCTAAATCACTATGGGGTTGTATATTACAGATGTACATTACATTCTATATTACAATTAAAAAATTGCTGCACGCTCGAATTGCATCTGATATAAGGATTGCACTCAGCCATGCAAGTCTATAAATCCGTATAAAAAATTAGGATTACACTCGGATGACAACTGAGTGCTGTCCAATTTTCACGGACTGACAGAATGGAGAAGATGGAGAAATTTATTGTATACAACTTGTTTACATCTTCACCTCATTCGAGAAAATCAGATCAGTGTGATCAACCTATGACCAAACTCTGATCACAGTTTGATCAGAATGTGATTTGCATAATTGGACCTATTCTCTAGGATGAGATAATATACAGTTGTCTGCACCTGTCCTAAGGGGGAGATTTTTGCCACAGCACCAACAGCAGATATGGTGATATCGCAATTTTATACTTCTAAGGGCAGAGACAGACTGTCTGAGATGATTTAGTGAATCCTGCTTTGAGCAGGGGGTTGGACCAGATGACCCAGGAGGTCCCTTCCAACTCTACCATTCTATGATTCTATGATATAACTCGTGCGATGATCGCATTGTACTGAACAGACTGGCCAGCACCTCTCCTGACCTGAGCATGACAGCATGATGTATTTCTATGCAACTGTCATGCTCAGGTCAGGGAGCAGACAGCTAGTACAAGATTTATGATGCGATCCTCACACGAGAAATACGGCCTTCTGTCTCTGCCCTTACAAATAAACTATTCCTTGGTGCAGTTAAGGGGTTATTCACACTGGATTGGTGATAACTTTCTGATAACTTGGAACTCCAATGGTCCTTAGAATGGGCTTTGAAATAGAGTAAGGCTATGTGCGCACGTTCAGGGTTTGAAGCAGAAATTTCTGCAGTGTTTCTGCATCTCCTTGGCAGGAAAAACAATGCAGAATAAACGCACGTTTTGCCGTGATTTTAATGCATTTTTGATGCGCTTTTTTAAGCGTTTTTTTTTTGCGTTCTATACATCAATGAATGCTTTTTGGAGCTAAATTAATTTATTTAAAAAGGAAATTGGGACAATGCTTTAACCCTTGGATTACCGTCAGAACTGGGGTGAGTATATTGGTTAATTTAAGAATGTGTCTGTTGTATTTCAAATAAAGAGTTTGCTCTGTGTCTGTGTGTTTATTTAACTCTTTATTTTACTTTAATTAGGTTTGGTGATGAAAGGGTCTGATTGATACCTTGTCATCACCAAACAAAAGACCTCGGTGTCAGCTAATCCCATATACCCAATCTTCATTAGCATTTCCATTCATGTAATTTCTGGGGCAGCTCTGAGCTGCATTTTTAGCCTAAGAGCAACAAGCAGCGCTTTGGACGCAGCATATTTTTGCTGTGTCCAAAACGCTGTGTTCTAATGTCGCACTTTTGTTGTCGGTACATGTGAATCCACCGCATATAATGACACTTCAATCGGTCAAAATCTGCAGGGGAGACTAGCATGTCCACTACATTGACTTAGCTGACAGACCAATTACCAAACGTTTTTGATGCGTCTCCGGGTGGAAAAACTGCAGCGAAAATGCATCAAAAACGCTACATGTGCACTTAACCTAAAGCCACAGCTCTATTCTAATGGGGCATTCAGACCACTGTTTTGGGGATTATGATGATCGCAGCTGTTAGACCCACAGTGACCTGCAAATTATGACCTATCTTGTACAGTATGTAGACAATAACTTGCAGAATTGGTAATAACCGTTAGGCATATTCACAGGATATGCCCTAAATGTCTTTAGTTTGTGAGTCACCTTTTGGCAGAATGGGTGTTTCATGTTTTTTAATCTGTCCAATTACTTTTGGTCCCTTTAAAAACAGGGTGGCACATGTTAAGGAGCTGAAACTCCTAAACCCTTCATCCAATTTTAATGTGGCTACCCTCAAATGAAAGCTGAAAGTCTGAACTTCAACTGCATCTGAATTGTTTTGTTTAAAATTCATTGTGGTAATGTCTAGACCCAAAATTAGAAAAATGTTGTCTCTGTCCAAATATATATGGACCTAACTGTATATATTGTTAAATGAAATCCGTCAGCGGGCATTTGCTATGTAATCTGACACCAGCGTGAAGCAGTGATAGAGACCCTGATTCCAGCAATGTATCACTTAGTTTACTGATGCAGCAGTTATGATAGAGTCACAATTTTCTCTGCTGCAAATCTAGCAGAACTCAGTTGTTAACCCTACCCACACCACAGCTTTCTATACACAGTATATAGTAATAGAGAGCTGCTAATCAGTGCTGGGGGTGTTGTTTAACTACCCTGCACAAGGTCAGTTGTCCTCTACTGATAATATCTTGCTGATAAAACACTGATTGTATTGAAACAGCAAAACACAGCCTAGTAAGTGATACATCCCAGTAATCAGCCTCTTTTCCACTATATTATGGTGCTCCCAGATTACATACTAAAAACCTGCTGACAAATTCCCTTTAATTTATACATTAGGCAATAACAGTCATATTTTACCAATTTTATTTTACTAGTTGAGTATGTATTAAAGGGGTGCTCCAGAACTTTCTTATCAATGACCTAGGCTTACTATACACATTCAATATTAGATCTGTGGGTGTCTGAATCCCACTGATCAGCTTATTGGTGGTGCTGACGGGCACCAGAAGTGGCACAGTTCTTTGTAGCTTTGTGCAGTGACCATAGATATACTGCAAACCTTCAGAGGATTGGACAATAGTATTGACCTAGTACACAAATTTATTATAAGAAAACATATTAATTGTGTGCCTACTGTATGCTGAGTAGGCACACAATTATTTGGATGTAGGAATCTTGAAAAACAAAGGATAACATTCACATAATATTTTAAAAGAAGGGACTCATGTACAAGGCAAAGTTTCAAACCCTGTATGACAGTACATGGAGTACCTATAGGTCATACTTGTTAAACTCTGGCCAGTGGGCCAAATCTAGCTGCAAAATGGATTATATTTGGCCCGCGACACCAGAAGCACCACCTCTATGTGGGGCCATTATACAGTATGGAGCACTATGTGGGGCCCATTATACTGTATGGAGCACTATATGGGGCCCATTATTCTGTTTGAAGCACTATGTGGGGTCCATTATTCTGTATGGAAGACTGTGTGGGGCCTATTATACTGTATGACAGACTATTAGGGGCCCATTATACTGTATTGGCCCGCGACTTTGTCCAAGTTTTTCATTTCGGCCCTCTGTGTGTTTGAGTTTGACATCCATGTAATCCACATTATAAACACATGCGAATTCTGAGAATGCTTGTTGTGAGGACCTTTCATGAAGTACGGTAAACCTCCATGGAAGCATATCTTTATACTACAATATAAGATGGAATAGTGGAACACCTTAACATACTTTTTACTGCCAATGAAAAATCTCTGTGTGCATGTACTGTATGTGCAAATAATCCCCTACAACTAGAATGCACAGCACACAGTAATGAAGATCAAATAAACTTTATTAAATAAAAAGGACAAGATAAAGAAAAATAAATAAAAATACAGAATCCGACAGGTGATATAATACGGGATACAGTGCCAAAACAAATAAATAGATGGGTAAATGTACAAAATCCTGGGAAATGGACTAAATAATATGAGTAACAAATAATACTCAAAATTAAATAAACCCAAGAGAAATGAAAAAAGATACCAATCTAATAAATGGTAGGTATAAGCGAATATAATCACAGTAGAAAAAATCTCTCAACAGCTCAAAAAGTAGATAGGTGGATAAAACACTTATCAAAATGTACATATATCACAAAATTGTAAAATTTGTATATAAATATATATTTGTGATTATTCCCATAATAATAGAATAAAGTGACAGTGCTAATAATGGTGCAAATATGCAGCGATAAGTGCAAAAAAGATAGTTCAACATTTGAAGTGTAATATCCACAGATCAAGCAGACAGTCGTTCATATAATATAGAGGGGAGCAGATATAGAGAGCAGTAGAGTGAACATGCTTACCACCAGTATATAGGCACTGAGCCCCGCATATCCCGACGCGCGTTTCGCCTTGCTGGCTTTAACGAGGGATAGTAAGACTATGGGTACATGGTCCTTTAATAAAATCCATTGGCCAATGCAATGCGATAGGTAATTATGGACCCCCGTGACAGGTGATCGTGCGGGGCCGTCCACAAGTCACAGCGCCACCTCCGCAACACGTGACGCGACCAAGAGGTCGCGGCACAAGAGCGGACATGACGTCTGGATGCGTTCCACCGTGGGACGCACGGCGCCATCCCCACCTCATGCGGCGCAACCAAAGGTCGCGACACAGAAGCGGAAATGACGTCAAGGTGCGCTTCACCTTGGAACGCATGTGGAAAATAACGGGGATAATAGGGAAGGATGTGATAGAACAGAAAAATATATATTCCTATAAGAATGATGAGGTATATAGATAAACTATTACACAGAACATATTAAAGATATTATCTAATATCAAATACTCATAATCAATATTAAATCCACAGTGATCTCCCAATCACATAGTGATAACCAAAATTAACAATAATATAGAATAGTAAATATAGACATGGAATTGGGTCCAAAAGAAGAAAAAGTGCCATAGTGCGTCCTCTGTGCAAAGAAAATAATCATCCGTCCAAGTGAATAAACTCCAGCCAAAGGAATAAAGGGTAACTCGTTGGCGAAAGAACTATAGAATAAACAAAAATATATTGATTAAAATCTAATAAAATCAAAATAAAATACATAAAACAATAGATGAGAACTAAGACCAAGTAATAAGGACAAAAGATAGAACAAAACAAGAAATAAACAACTCAAAGAAAAGGTACAAAACTTACCGTTTCGTTGAGACCTCTTGGGGTGAGGGTGTCCAAAAGAGTAATCCATTTTACTTCCTTCTGTGCAAGAATTTTCTTCCAATTTCTGCCTCTCTGATCTACATAGACTCGATCAATGCCTCTGATTGACAGCTTCGAACTGTCACAGTTATGGTAGTATTTAAAATGGCGTGGTATTGTTTTCAGTTCCGTTGAATCAGAACTTCCTTTCGCCGCCTCAATGTCTAGCACATGTTCCCTAACACGTCTTCTGAGTTCACGTGTGGTTAAGCCCACATAATATTTATTACAAGGACAATTAGCTAAATAAATAACGCCAATGGTTTTACAGGAGATAGTGTGGGTAATTTTATAATTTCTTGTCATAGATGAATCTGTGAAGAATTCCGTTTTGGCAATATTTGGACAGGCGACACAGGATCCACAGGGTTTACAGCCCCATTTCGGCTTTCCGGTATTAAAGATTGTTTTTTGATCATCTTTTTTGATATAGCTATGTACTAGTAGATCCTTAAGGTTCTGCGAACGACGATAAGTAATCGCCGGATATTTTGCAATATAATTAACAAGGACAGGATCCAAGGTAAGTATGTTCCAATATTTCTTAAGACTTGCCCACATGTCTTTATTGCCAGAGTTGTATGTGGATATGAATCTCACAATATCATTATCTTTCCTTGGCTTAGTGCTATATAGAAGTGTATTTCTTTTTGCACATCTTGCATGGCGATAGCCTCGTTGAATAGATTTATTTGAGTAGCCACGTTCATGAAAACGCATGGTCAGGTCCTGTGACTGTTTTTCAAAATCATAATCATTAGAACAAATCCTGCGCATGCGTAAGAATTGGCCTATCGGTATACTATCAATGAGTTTCCTCGGATGTGAAGAATCTGCGCGCAGTAAGGAGTTAGCAGCCGTTTCTTTTCTAAAGACATCTGTTTGAATTATACCCATAGTGTCAATTTCTGATCGTACATCTAGAAAATCCATATTTTTACTCCCCATCTTGTAGGTTAGTTTGATGTTCAAGGTGTTGTTGTTCAAAGATTGCATAAAGATAGATAGTTCTTCATCTGTGCCCTGCCATAAAAATAGAACATCATCTATGAAGCGATGCCAAGATAGAACTTTATCTAAATGAGGTAGAGAATCAGATGAGAAGATGTCTTTCTCCCACAGCCCCAGGAACAGGTTAGCATAGGAGGGCGCACAGGCTGCCCCCATTGCTGTGCCCCGGAGCTGTAGGAAAAAAGAGCCATCAAACAGAAAAAAATTATGTGTCAAGGCAAATGCCAAGAGATCAAGAACAAAATTGATGAATGGAACATCGTATTTAGACATTTCTAAAAAATATCTGGCTGCTCGTAGGCCATCATTGTGGTTAATCGATGTATATAAAGATTCTACATCACATACAACAATCACCGTATTGGTATCAACAGTTAATCCATCCATCTTTTTGAGAAAATCAGAGGTATCTTTAAGATAAGACGGCAATGTCTCAACCATAGGTCTGAGAATGTGATCAATAAAACGGCAAATAGGCTCACACATATTTTCAATTCCTGACACTATAGGTCGACCTGGAGGATGGATCGGATCCTTATGGATCTTAGGTAGCAAATAAAGAACAGATACCTTCGGTGTTTTATTGAAGAGACATTCTTGTTCTTTTTCAGTGATTGTTCCAATGGTGACTGCATCTTGAAGAAGAATCTGAAGTTCATCCTGGAATTTGGAAAGGGGATTGAAGGTAAGTTTCTTGTATGTAGTGGTATCTCTTAATTGACGTTTAGCTTCATTGTTGTACATAGCAGAGGGCCAAAGTACAATATTACCACCTTTATCAGATGCTTTAATTACAACATTATCCGATTGTTGTAATTCACTGAGGGCCTTCCTTTCTTCTTTGTTCAAATTATCATATGGTAATGTGGTTGGAATTCGTTTGAACTCGGCACTAACTAGTTGGACGAAAAGATCTATGTTTGGATATAAAGATAAAGGGGGAAATTTTTTTGATGTGGGAATGATATTCTTTGGTAACCTACCTGTCTGAGGAGCAAATTGTTCTTCAAATAGACTTTCCAGAGTTCTCACCGCCTCTTGTTCTTCTATGGTAGAGAAGACATTATCAATGGGTTTATGAAACATCTTTTTAAATAATAATTTTCGGGCAAACAAGTGCAAGTCTTTTAAAGCTGTAAAATAGTCGAACTTGGACGTAGGGGAAAAAGAAAGGCCCCTACTGAGGACATCTAACTGGGTTTGAGTTAACTCAATGTTAGAGAGGTTAATTACCTTTGAAGTTGAACCTCCTGGATTGATATCCGCCAGGTGTTTTGATACATTACGTCTAAAATTATAGTGTCGATGTCCAGTTTTTTGTTTCCCCAAATGTTCATCGGGTATGCCTTCAGTGTCAGTTGATGCAACAGATGAAAAAGACGTGTGGCGTATGTCTTGTTGTGATGTAGATAACTAGAGATGAGCGTTGTTCTACTCGAACTGTTCGCCAATCTCAAATTCGAGCTGTTTTGGGCGGTGTTCGAGCCGTTCGGCGAACACGAACAATTTGAGAAAAAATCGGCTGTTCGAGGTTATGTTCGATAACTGTTCGTGCACCAAAATCATAACTGGATTTTTTCTCAGTAATGATGAAAATTAATGTTAATACGCAGTTTGAGTGTACAGCGGGGTGGGGGGAGGGGCAGGGGATGGATCTCTGCAGGAACAATGAAGATCTCCATTTTCTTTTCTCTTTCCCGCATTTACAGTGGGGAGGTGCAATCTGTCAGCCTATCAGCAGCGCACACACGGAGCGAAGTGCTTTTTTTCACACAAGCAAGGGCATGTGTCATTGGCAGTGTATGTCACATGTCCTTGCCCTATAAGACCAAGCCATTTTCCCCGTCGCCACCATTTTCTCACTGCTGCAGCTGCGTGTTAGACGGCACCGCTGTTGCTGTGTGCGCTATACCTTGTTAATTTCAAGCCAATTTTCGCACAAATATACAGATAGCTTGGGAGTAGGGAATAGTTGTGATTGCAGTCCTTTTAAGGACTAGGTTACAGCATTTCCTACGACTTTTATCAGGCAGGTCTGTGCTCTTAAATAGATAGGTTGTGGGAGTAAAGACTAATTGTAATTGGAGTCCTTTTCAGGACTAGGTTACATCAGTTCCTATCAGTTTTTGCCAGGCAGGTCTGTGCCAGTGCTGTGCAAGTTTTTTTCACAGCATTTGGCTGAATCTAGCAAAGCTAATCCTTTTTGGCCTATTGCAGAGTGTGTTAGTCAGTGGAGTAGCCTATCTGTGTTGCAAGATATACCACCTGTGTATAGAATACCAATTTTTTTACTGCACCTAGTGAAGTAAAATCTTTTGGGCATAGCATCATTCTATTAGTCCATCTATACTGACCTCCATCAGGTTGCAAACTGAATCTAATTTTTTTCTGCATCTAGCTCTGAAAAAATATTTGGCCTTCTAGCAGTGTGTGGGACTTGTTCTATTAGTCCACCTATACTGACCTCCATCAGGTTGCAAACTGAATATATTTTTTTCTGCATCTACCTCTGAAAAAATATTGGGCTTCTAGCTGTGTGTGGGACTTGTTGTATTAGTCGATCTATACTGACCTCCATCAGGTTGCAAACTGAATATATTTTTTTCTGCATCTACCTCTGAAAAAATATTGGGCTTCTAGCTGTGTGTGGGTCTTGTTCTATTAATCCATCTATACAGACCTCCATCAGGTTGCAAACTGAATATAATTTTTTTCTGCATCTAGCTCTGAAAAAATATTTGGCCTTCTAGTAGTGTGTGGGACTTTCTCTGTTAGTCCATCTATACTGACCTCCATCAGGTTGCAAACTGAATATATTTTTTTCTGCATCTACCTCTGAAAAAATATTGGGCTTCTAGCTGTGTGTGGGTCTTGTTCTATTAATCCATCTATACTGACCTCCATCAGGTTGCAAACTGAATATAATTTTTTTCTGCATCTAGCTCTGAAAAAATATTTGGCCTTCTAGTAGTGTGTCGGACTTTCTCTATTAGTCCATCTATACTGACCTCCATCAGGTTGCAAATTAAAAATAATTTTTATCTGCATCTACAGTACCTCTGAAAAAATATTTGGGCTTCTAGCTGTGTGTGGGACTTGTTGTATTAGTCCATCTATACTGACCTCCATCAGGTTGCAAACTGAATATATTTTTTTCTGCATCTACCTCTGAAAAATATTGGGCTTCTAGCTGTGTGTGGGACTTGTTGTATTAGTCCATCTATATTGACCTCCATCAGGTTGCAAACTGAATATATTTTTTTCTGCATCTACCTCTGAAAAAATATTGGGCTTCTAGCTGTGTGTGGGTCTTGTTCTATTAATCCATCTATACAGACCTCCATCAGGTTGCAAACTGAATATAATTTTTTTCTGCATCTAGCTCTGAAAAAATATTTGGCCTTCTAGCAGTGTGTGGGACTTGTTCTATTAGTCCACCTATACTGACCTCCATCAGGTTGCAAATTCAAAATAATTTTTTGTATGCATCTAGCTCTGAAAAAATATTTGGCCTTCTAGCAGTGTGTGGGACTTTCTCTGTTAGTCCATCTATACTGACCTCCATCAGGTTGCAAACTGAATCTAATTTTTTTCTGCATCTAGCTCTGAAAAAATATTTGGCCTTCTAGCAGTGTGTCGGACTTTCTCTATTAGTACATCTATACTGACCTCCATCAGGTTGCAAATTAAAAATAATTTTTATCTGCATCTACAGTACCTCTGAAAAAATATTTGGGCTTCTAGCTGTGTGTGGGACTTGTTGTATTAGTCCATCTATACTGACCTCCATCAGGTTGCAAACTGAATATATTTTTTTCTGCATCTACCTCTGAAAAAATATTGGGCTTCTAGCTGTGTGTGGGTCTTGTTCTATTAATCCATCTATACAGACCTCCATCAGGTTGCAAACTGAATATAATTTTTTTCTGCATCTAGCTCTGAAAAAATATTTGGCCTTCTAGTAGTGTGTGGGACTTTCTCTGTTAGTCCATCTATACTGACCTCCATCAGGTTGCAAACTGAATATATTTTTTTCTGCATCTACCTCTGAAAAAATATTGGGCTTCTAGCTGTGTGTGGGTCTTGTTCTATTAATCCATCTATACTGACCTCCATCAGGTTGCAAACTGAATATAATTTTTTTCTGCATCTAGCTCTGAAAAAATATTTGGCCTTCTAGTAGTGTGTCGGACTTTCTCTATTAGTCCATCTATACTGACCTCCATCAGGTTGCAAATTAAAAATAATTTTTATCTGCATCTACAGTACCTCTGAAAAAATATTTGGGCTTCTAGCTGTGTGTGGGACTTGTTGTATTAGTCCATCTATACTGACCTCCATCAGGTTGCAAACTGAATATATTTTTTTCTGCATCTACCTCTGAAAAATATTGGGCTTCTAGCTGTGTGTGGGACTTGTTGTATTAGTCCATCTATACTGACCTCCATCAGGTTGCAAACTGAATATATTTTTTTCTGCATCTACCTCTGAAAAAATATTGGGCTTCTAGCTGTGTGTGGGTCTTGTTCTATTAATCCATATATACAGACCTCCATCAGGTTGCAAACTGAATATAATTTTTTTCTGCATCTAGCTCTGAAAAAATATTTGGCCTTCTAGCAGTGTGTGGGACTTGTTCTATTAGTCCACCTATACTGACCTCCATCAGGTTGCAAATTCAAAATAATTTTTTGTATGCATCTAGCTCTGAAAAAATATTTGGCCTTCTAGCAGTGTGTGGGACTTTCTCTGTTAGTCCATCTATACTGACCTCCATCAGGTTGCAAACTGAATCTAATTTTTTTCTGCATCTAGCTCTGAAAAAATATTTGGCCTTCTAGCAGTGTGTCGGACTTTCTCTATTAGTACATCTATACTGACCTCCATCAGGTTGCAAATTAAAAATAATTTTTATCTGCATCTACAGTACCTCTGAAAAAATATTTGGGCTTCTAGCTGTGTGTGGGACTTGTTGTATTAGTCCATCTATACTGACCTCCATCAGGTTGCAAACTGAATATATTTTTTTCTGCATCTACCTCTGAAAAAATATTGGGCTTCTAGCTGTGTGTGGGTCTTGTTCTATTAATCCATCTATACAGACCTCCATCAGGTTGCAAACTGAATATAATTTTTTTCTGCATCTACCTCTGAAAAAATATTGGGCTTCTAGCTGTGTGTGGGACTTGTTGTATTAGTCCATCTATACTGACCTCCATCAGGTTGCAAACTGAATATATTTTTTTCTGCATCTACCTCTGAAAAAATATTGGGCTTCTAGCTGTGTGTGGGACTTGTTCTATTAATCCATCTATACAGACCTCCATCAGGTTGCAAACTGAATATATTTTTTTCTGCATCTACCTCTGAAAAAATATTGGGCTTCTAGCTGTGTGTGGGACTTGTTGTATTAGTCCATCTATACTGACCTCCATCAGGTTGCAAACTGAATATATTTTTTTCTGCATCTACTTCTGAAAAAATATTGGGCTTCTAGCTGTGTGTGGGACTTGTTGTATTAGTCGATCTATACTGACCTCCATCAGGTTGCAAACTGAATATATTTTTTTCTGCATCTACCTCTGAAAAAATATTGGGCTTCTAGCTGTGTGTGGGTCTTGTTCTATTAATCCATCTATACAGACCTCCATCAGGTTGCAAACTGAATATAATTTTTTTCTGCATCTAGCTCTGAAAAAATATTTGGCCTTCTAGTAGTGTGTGGGACTTTCTCTGTTAGTCCATCTATACTGACCTCCATCAGGTTGCAAACTGAATATATTTTTTTCTGCATCTACCTCTGAAAAAATATTGGGCTTCTAGCTGTGTGTGGGTCTTGTTCTATTAATCCATCTATACTGACCTCCATCAGGTTGCAAACTGAATATAATTTTTTTCTGCATCTAGCTCTGAAAAAATATTTGGCCTTCTAGTAGTGTGTCGGACTTTCTCTATTAGTCCATCTATACTGACCTCCATCAGGTTGCAAATTAAAAATAATTTTTATCTGCATCTACAGTACCTCTGAAAAAATATTTGGGCTTCTAGCTGTGTGTGGGACTTGTTGTATTAGTCCATCTATACTGACCTCCATCAGGTTGCAAACTGAATATATTTTTTTCTGCATCTACCTCTGAAAAATATTGGGCTTCTAGCTGTGTGTGGGACTTGTTGTATTAGTCCATCTATACTGACCTCCATCAGGTTGCAAACTGAATATATTTTTTTCTGCATCTACCTCTGAAAAAATATTGGGCTTCTAGCTGTGTGTGGGTCTTGTTCTATTAATCCATCTATACAGACCTCCATCAGGTTGCAAACTGAATATAATTTTTTTCTGCATCTAGCTCTGAAAAAATATTTGGCCTTCTAGCAGTGTGTGGGACTTGTTCTATTAGTCCACCTATACTGACCTCCATCAGGTTGCAAATTCAAAATAATTTTTTGTATGCATCTAGCTCTGAAAAAATATTTGGCCTTCTAGCAGTGTGTGGGACTTTCTCTGTTAGTCCATCTATACTGACCTCCATCAGGTTGCAAACTGAATCTAATTTTTTTCTGCATCTAGCTCTGAAAAAATATTTGGCCTTCTAGCAGTGTGTCGGACTTTCTCTATTAGTACATCTATACTGACCTCCATCAGGTTGCAAATTAAAAATAATTTTTATCTGCATCTACAGTACCTCTGAAAAAATATTTGGGCTTCTAGCTGTGTGTGGGACTTGTTGTATTAGTCCATCTATACTGACCTCCATCAGGTTGCAAACTGAATATATTTTTTTCTGCATCTACCTCTGAAAAAATATTGGGCTTCTAGCTGTGTGTGGGTCTTGTTCTATTAATCCATCTATACAGACCTCCATCAGGTTGCAAACTGAATATAATTTTTTTCTGCATCTACCTCTGAAAAAATATTGGGCTTCTAGCTGTGTGTGGGACTTGTTGTATTAGTCCATCTATACTGACCTCCATCAGGTTGCAAACTGAATACATTTTTTTCTGCATCTACCTCTGAAAAAATATTGGGCTTCTAGCTGTGTGTGGGACTTGTTCTATTAATCCATCTATACAGACCTCCATCAGGTTGCAAACTGAATATATTTTTTTCTGCATCTACCTCTGAAAAAATATTGGGCTTCTAGCTGTGTGTGGGACTTGTTGTATTAGTCCATCTATACTGACCTCCATCAGGTTGCAAACTGAATATATTTTTTTCTGCATCTACTTCTGAAAAAATATTGGGCTTCTAGCTGTGTGTGGGACTTGTTGTATTAGTCCATCTATACTGACCTCCATCAGGTTGCAAATTGAATATAATTTTTTTCTGCATCTAACCCAGCCAATAGTTTTGGCCTAATACCACAGTTTGGCCACTCAGCTCTGCTCGGTTACCATCCATTGTTTTTTTGTGCAAACAACTCCAGAGTTGTGAATTAGTTAACCACCAAAATGAGTGGAAAAAGGCCTGCTGCTGGTGGAAAGGGGAATAGGCGTGTTGGGAAGGGGAAAAAAGGTTGTGTCCGTGGGGTAGGTGTTAAAGCAACAGTAACATCTGCAGAAGAAAGACCATCTTCCAGCCAAACTAAAATGTCTACTTCTTTTAGCGGACAATGTGATAAGATCCCTTTCTTACGGCCACGCCAATCGCTACAAATTCCAGATGAGGCACAAAAACAGCAGGTGCTTCAACGGATATCAAGTGCTCCTTTAAGTGGGCTCTCCTCCACATCAACTTCAACATCACAAATACTCCAGTCCTCAAAGGTGTCACCCAAATCGCACTTGCTTCCTCACAGCTCCCAAATCTCCAGCTGCCCGTCTGAGTATGAGGTAGAACAGATGGTTGAGTCTGCAGAGCTGTTTACTCATACTATAGCCTGGGAATCAGAGGTCGACTCCAGCGCTTCTGTGAATCCAGACGAGGAAATGATCTGCACTGATGCCCAGAATCTTTATGAGTCGGATCCAGGACCAGACGCAGAAGGTTCTGACCATAATGTAGACCCTCATTCCCAAACTGTAACTCCTGTTGGTGGAGACAATGAGGAAGACGATGATAAGACTCAAATACCTGATTGGAGCGACAACTTTAGTTTTTTGTCAGGGCAGGAACAGGTTGGCTCTGAGGACGACGGGTGTGATAACACACAGGGTGATGATGATGAGGTTGGAGATCCCACTTACTGTCAACCCACAGTCAGCCAAGAGATGAGGTCAGCAGAGGAGGTGGAGGAAGATGCTAGTGACGACGAGGTCAGGTTGCGCCTTCCTGGACAGAGACGTAGTACTGGAAGCACGTCAACAACTGCATCCTCAAACACAACTCTGCCTCTCACCACAAGTCGTGGTGGCTCTTCAGGTCGCATGGGTGCTAAGCCTTGCATAGCCTGGGCATTTTTTCAGATCGATAAAGATGACCCAACTCGTGTTATCTGTAACATTTGTCAGCAAAAGCTAAGTAGAGGCCAAAAAATACATAGTTTGAGTACTTCATGCATGAACCGGCACATGGACATGAAGCATAAGTTGCAGTGGGAAGCTCAGTGTGCTACAATGCGGCCTAGCCGGCCGGGCCAACCACCGTCTGCCATATCTTGTGCATCCGCGGCCTCTTCATCCTCTGTGACTGGGGGGACAGCAGTCACACCTGTTTTGGGGCGCAGACCTGCCACCTCTTTACCCGCAACAGCCAGCGTGATTGGCAGGTCATCATTTTCTTTGGAGGTGGTAACACCAGCTGGTGTTGAGCACTGTCCGACATCGATAGCACCACCTTTGGATCAAGGCAACCTAACATGTCCGCCTGCATCTTCCTCACAGACCGGCAGTTTGCCGGGGACACCCTTATCAACCCCGTCTAAGCACAATAGCCAGCCCTCGGTCCCTCAGATGTGGACAAGTAAAAGACCATTTCCTCCTAGCCATGAGAAAGCTAAGAGGTTGAATTTCACCATCTGCAAGCTCTTGGCTACAGAAATGCTGCCTTTCCGCCTGGTGGACACAGAGGATTTTCGAGACCTTATGTCCGTCGCAGTGCCCCAGTACCAGATGCCCAGTCGGCACTACTTCTCAAAGAAAGGTGTGCCTGCGCTCCACCAGCATGTCGCACACAACATCACCGCTTCTTTGAGAAACTCTGTGTGTGACAGGGTGCATTTCACCACAGACACTTGGACGAGTAGGCATGGACAGGGGCGTTACATGTCGCTGACTGGGCACTGGGTAACTATGGTGACAGCAGGACAAGGGGCTGCTGTCCAAGTCTTGCCGTCCCCACGAGTTGTGCGTCAATCCTCTTTATGTCAAAGTTCCTCCACTGCTTCTGCCTCCTCAACCTCCTCTCGGTCTTCCACCTGCACCCAAAGCCTGTCTGGTCATGCCACAAGCTTTCTAACTGCGCAGAAGGGATCCTGCACACCTCCTTACTATGCTGGCAGTAGGGCTCAACGTCATCAGGCGGTTTTTACATTGAAATGTCTGGGAAATGTGAGTCACACAGCTGAGGAGTTGTGGTCAGCTCTGGAGAACCAATTTCATGAATGGCTGTCTCCACTGGACATGAAACCAGGGAAGGCCGTGTGCGACAATGCTGCAAACCTGGGTGCGGCCCTTCGCCGGGGCAATGTCACACACGTGCCTTGTATGGCTCACGTGTTGAACCTGGTTGTCCAGCAATTTTTAGCCCACTATCCCAGACTAGATGGCCTTCTGCAGAGGGCACGGTCGCTGTGTGCTCACTTCCGCCGTTCGCATCCCGCAGCTCAGTGACTTACATCTCTACAGAAGTCGTTGGGCCTGCCACTTCACCGGCTAAAATGCGATGTGCCTACCCGGTGGAATTCAACTCTGCACATGTTGCAGCGACTGTGGCAGCACCGACCAGCCCTGGTGCAATACGTTCTGACGTATATCCTGGGCCAACGAGATCCAGAGGTGGGGCAAATCACGCTGGAGGAGTGGTCTCAGATCAGGGACCTATGCACCCTTCTGCACAGTTTTGAAATGGCGACGAAGATGTTTAGTGCTGATGATGCCATTATCAGCATGACTATTCCGCTGATTTACATGCTGGAGCACATGTTAAACAGAATTCGGAGTCAGGTGGTGGCACAAGAGGAGGTGGAGGAAGTAGAGGAGGAGGAGTTGTATGCGGAAGGGCTAACATCTGCAAGGTCCAGACGGTCGGCAGCACCAAGGCGGCAGGCATGTGAGGGTGGGGGAGATGGTTTTACCAGGGCGCATGGTAGCAGCCAAACTAGTGAGGAAGGTGCAGGAGCCCAGGAAGAAGTGGAGGACGAACTGATGGAAGACTCATCAGATGAGGGAGACCTTGATCACATTTCTGTTGTGCGAGGTTGGGGGGAGAGGACAGAGGAAGGAAGCATGATTGTTACCTCGCCACCAACACAACAGGGACTTGGTGCTCCTGGATGCGCAACACACATGAGTGCCTTCTTGCTGCACTACCTGCAACATGACCCTCGAATTGTGAGAATTAGAAATAATCCTGACTACTGGGTTGCCACACTGTTAGATCCCCGGTACAAAAGTAAATTTGCCGAAATTATTCCTGCCATAGAAAGGGATGCACGCATGCAGGAGTATCAGCAGAGACTGTTGCAGAATTTTACATGTGCTTTTCCACAAAACACCAGTGGTGCACGTAGTGAATCTCACAGTTCCAACTTGCCAACCGTGGGACCGTCAAGTGTTCAGCACTCAAACCGTAACAGAACCACAGTATCTGCTGGTAACATCAATTTTGCGGAATCATTTCACCACTTTTTTAGCCCATCCTTTGCAAGGCCACAGGAGACAAGAAGTCTGACACATAGTCAACGCCTAGAGACGATGGTACAGGAGTATCTCCAAGTAAACATTGAAGCCACGACTGTGTCACTGGACCCTTGCTCTTTTTGGGCTTCCAATCTGGATAAATGGCCGGAGCTAGCCACTTACGCCTTGGAGATCTTGTCATGCCCCACAGCCAGCGTTCTGTCTGAACGTGTGTTCAGCGCTGCTGGTGGTGTGCTGACAGATAAGCGCACGCGGCTCTCCACTGATAATGTAGACAGACTCACGTTCATAAAGATGAACAAATCATGGATCCGAAACGACTTTTCTACCCCTGTGTCATCCTGGGGAGAGTAAAAGCTTGATGATTGGTTAAAATCACCCTACCAACCGTTTTAAGCTTTCAAATTACTAATCATGTTTATCTGTATCTTGACTGGAAAATAATTTGGGCTTTGTAGCAGTGTGCAGCACTGATCCTATTAGGCCATCTATAATAAGCTCCACCAGATTTAAAATTAAAAATAATTTTTAGCTGCATCTAGCCCGGAAAATAATTTTGGGGCTCCGAGATGCGCAAGACACATAAGTGCCTTCTTGCTGCACTACCTGCAGCATGACCCTCATATTGTCAGAATTCGAAGTAATCATGACTACTGGGTTGCCACTCTCTTAGATCCCCCAAACTTTTCGATCAACCTTTTCATTTTAATAAAGACCAAAAAAATGGTCATTTTTGAAATTATAAGCATTAGCAGGTTGTTAGAAACTGAAATCAAACAGTTTTCAACTCAAAACTTTATTCTAGGTGATGTTACATTTTCACATAGGACCCCTTGTTCGAAAGGAGCTTCTGAACTCTCTCGTCCATTGAATTTGTCAGGTTTTGGATGGTTTCTGCTTCAATTGTTTTGCATGAGGACAGAATACCCTCCCAGAGCTGTTGCTTAGATGTGAACTGCCTCCCGCCATCATAGACACTCCTTTTAATGATGCTCCAAAGGTTTTGAATGGGGTACAGGTCAGGGGAGCATGGGGGTCACAACATAAGTTTGTCCCCTTTTATGCCCATATCAGCCAGAGATGCAGATGTTTTATGTGCAGCATGAGATGGTGCATTATCATGCAGAAAAATGATCTTGCTGTGAAATACACGGTTCTTCTTCTTGAACCATGGCAGGAAGTGCTGTTTGAGAAAATCCACATACATTATGGAGTTCATCTTTAGCGCCTTCAGGGATCCTAAAGGGGCCGACAATCTCTCTCCCCATGATTCCAGCCCAAAACATTACTCCAACTCCTCCTTGTTGGCGCTGTAGCCGTGTTTGCGTGGGGTGTCCATCAACCAGCCATCCTCCACTCCATCCATCTGGACCATCGAGCGCTGCACGGCACTCATCCGTGAACAAAACAGTTTTGAAATCAGTCTTCATGTAATGTTTGGCCCACTGGAGCCGTTTCTGCTTGTGTGAAGTGGATAGAGGAGGTCGACGGGATGGCGTATGCACAGCTGCAAACCTCTGAAGGACCCTGCATCTTGTTGTTCGGGGGACGTTGGAGGCACAAGCAGCTTCAAAAACTTGTCTGCTGCTATGACAAGGCTTTTTTGCCGCTGCTCTTTCAACCTGACGTAATTGCCTGTAGGAAAGAGTCCTCAATTTGCCCTTATCAGCACGCACACGTGTGTACTGTGAATCAGCTACATACTTCTTGATTGCCAAGACACTTCATCCTGATCATCGCACAATGTTGATTGTAGTCATGCCTTGACCTAAACACTCCACAATTTGTTGCTTCTCAGCAGCCGACACATCCTTTTTCTTTCCCATTTTGGCAGAAAATGTAGGCTGCTTAATAATGTGAGAGAGCCTTCTTAAGTAGTCTTGCCTTTCATTGGACACACCTGCCAAACTAATTAGCACAGGTGTCTGCAATTGCTTACAGTGATATAAAGAGCCCTGACACACATCACCATCAATGAGTTTAACTGACAAACAAACAAATTCTTCCCTTATCACTCCTAAACACTTTTTGCATAATAATTTGGAACGCAGTGTACATGTGCTTTTCCACAAAACACCAGTGGGAATGCCAAGCACTTTCAGTTTTTAAAAATAGGACTCCACAGGTGGAGAACAATGACCTTACTAAAATATCTGATATTAAACGGGACTTGAAACATCATCTCCACCAAAAAATCAAAGTTTGGTGGAACAAAACTACCTTAGAAAACTATGTGAAGGAGAAATTGATTCCCCGGGGTTTGAGAGTGCAGGTATTCCCTTCCTATGGCCGCGATGATGATGAGTTCACCAAACAATGGAGGATCATCTGTGATGAATGTTCTGAAAAGTTTCTCCTTCTCATCATCAAGAAGAATGCTAATACTCTCTTATCATTAGATAAAGAGATTCTTAAATTACAAGATGATCTAAAATTATTAGCGACCACTATAGAACTAGATGACTTTAACAAGGATATGGACGACAGTTTTACCACATGGGAAAAACATATTCAAAATACGAAGTTGACAAAATTTCAACGAGATCTACAAGACTTTCGAACTGACAAGGTTTATAAGTGGTTATCTACATCACAACAAGACATACGCCACACGTCTTTTTCATCTGTTGCATCAACTGACACTGAAGGCATACCCGATGAACATTTGGGGAAACAAAAAACTGGACATCGACACTATAATTTTAGACGTAATGTATCAAAACGGATATCAATCCTGGCGGATATCAATCCAGGAGGTTCAACTTCAAAGGTAATTAACCTCTCTAACATTGAGTTAACTCAAACCCAGTTAGATGTCCTCAGTAGGGGCCTTTCTTTTTCCCCTACGTCCAAGTTCGACTATTTTACAGCTTTAAAAGACTTGCACTTGTTTGCCCGAAAATTATTATTTAAAAAGATGTTTCATAAACCCATTGATAATGTCTTCTCTACCATAGAAGAACAAGAGGCGGTGAGAACTCTGGAAAGTCTATTTGAAGAACAATTTGCTCCTCAGACAGGTAGGTTACCAAAGAATATCATTCCCACATCAAAAAAATTTCCCCCTTTATCTTTATATCCAAACATAGATCTTTTCGTCCAACTAGTTAGTGCCGAGTTCAAACGAATTCCAACCACATTACCATATGATAATTTGAACAAAGAAGAAAGGAAGGCCCTCAGTGAATTACAACAATCGGATAATGTTGTAATTAAAGCATCTGATAAAGGTGGTAATATTGTACTTTGGCCCTCTGCTATGTACAACAATGAAGCTAAACGTCAATTAAGAGATACCACTACATACAAGAAACTTACCTTCAATCCCCTTTCCAAATTCCAGGATGAACTTCAGATTCTTCTTCAAGATTCAGTCACCATTGGAACAATCACTGAAAAAGAACAAGAATGTCTCTTCAATAAAACACCGAAGGTATCTGTTCTTTATTTGCTACCTAAGATCCATAAGGATCCGTTCCATCCTCCAGGTCGACCTATAGTGTCAGGAATTGAAAATATGTGTGAGCCTATTTGCCGTTTTATTGATCACATTCTCAGACCTATGGTTGAGACATTGCCGTCTTATCTTAAAGATACCTCTGATTTTCTCAAAAAGATGGATGGATTAACTGTTGATACCAATACGGTGATTGTTGTATGTGATGTAGAATCTTTATATACATCGATTAACCACAATGATGGCCTACGAGCAGCCAGATATTTTTTAGAAATGTCTAAATACGATGTTCCATTCATCAATTTTGTTCTTGATCTCTTGGCATTTGCCTTGACACATAATTTTTTTCTGTTTGATGGCTCTTTTTTCCTACAGCTCCGGGGCACAGCAATGGGGGCAGCCTGTGCGCCCTCCTATGCTAACCTGTTCCTGGGGCTGTGGGAGAAAGACATCTTCTCATCTGATTCTCTACCTCATTTAGATAAAGTTCTATCTTGGCATCGCTTCATAGATGATGTTCTATTTTTATGGCAGGGCACAGATGAAGAACTATCTATCTTTATGCAATCTTTGAACAACAACACCTTGAACATCAAACTAACCTACAAGATGGGGAGTAAAAATATGGATTTTCTAGATGTACGATCAGAAATTGACACTATGGGTATAATTCAAACAGATGTCTTTAGAAAAGAAACGGCTGCTAACTCCTTACTGCGCGCAGATTCTTCACATCTGAGGAAACTCATTGATAGTATACCGATAGGCCAATTCTTACGCATGCGCAGGATTTGTTCTAATGATTATGATTTTGAAAAACAGTCACAGGACCTGACCATGCGTTTTCATGAACGTGGCTACTCAAATAAATCTATTCAACGAGGCTATCGCCGTGCAAGATGTGCAAAAAGAAATACACTTCTATATAGCACTAAGCCAAGGAAAGATAATGATATTGTGAGATTCATATCCACATACAACTCTGGCAATAAAGACATGTGGGCAAGTCTTAAGAAATATTGGAACATACTTACCTTGGATCCTGTCCTTGTTAATTATATTGCAAAATATCCGGCGATTACTTATCGTCGTTCGCAGAACCTTAAGGATCTACTAGTACATAGCTATATCAAAAAAGATGATCAAAAAACAATCTTTAATACCGGAAAGCCGAAATGGGGCTGTAAACCCTGTGGATCCTGTGTCGCCTGTCCAAATATTGCCAAAACGGAATTCTTCACAGATTCATCTATGACAAGAAATTATAAAATTACCCACACTATCTCCTGTAAAACCATTGGCGTTATTTATTTAGCTAATTGTCCTTGTAATAAATATTATGTGGGCTTAACCACACATGAACTCAGAAGACGTGTTAGGGAACATGTGCTAGACATTGAGGCGGCGAAAGGAAGTTCTGATTCAACGGAACTGAAAACAATACCACGCCATTTTAAATACTACCATAACTGTGACAGTTCGAAGCTGTCAATCAGAGGCATTGATCGAGTCTATGTAGATCAGAGAGGCGGAAATTGGAAGAAAATTCTTGCACAGAAGGAAGTAAAATGGATTACTCTTTTGGACACCCTCACCCCAAGAGGTCTCAACGAAACGGTAAGTTTTGTACCTTTTCTTTGAGTTGTTTATTTCTTGTTTTGTTCTATCTTTTGTCCTTATTACTTGGTCTTAGTTCTCATCTATTGTTTTATCTATTTTATTTTGATTTTATTAGATTTTAATCAATATATTTTTGTTTATTCTATAGTTCTTTCGCCAACGAGTTACCCTTTATTCCTTTGGCCGGAGTTTATTCACTTGGACGGAAGATTATTTTCTTTGCACAGAGGACGCACTATGGCACTTTTTCTTCTTTTGGACCCAATTCCATGTCTATATTTACTATTCTATATTATTGTTAATTTTGGTTATCACTATGTGATTGGGAGATCACTGTGGATTTAATATTGATTATGAGTATTTGATATTAGATAATATCTTTAATATGTTCTGTGTAATAGTTTATCTATATACCTCATCATTCTTATAGGAATATATATTTTTCTGTTCTATCACATCCTTCCCTATTATCCCCGTTATTTTCCACATGCGTTCCAAGGTGAAGCGCACTCTGCGTTCCATGGTGGAGCGCACCTTGACGTCATTTCCGCTTCTGTGTCGCGACCTTTGGTTGCGCCGCATGAGGTGGGGATGGCGCCGTGCGTCCCACGGTGGAACGCATCCAGACGTCATGTCCGCTCTTGTGCCGCGACCTCTTGGTCGCGTCACGTGTTGCGGAGGTGGCGCTGTGACTTGTGGACGGCCCCGCACAATCACCTGTCGCGGGGGTCCATAATTACCTATCGCATTCCATTGGCCAATGGATTTTATTAAAGGACCATGTACCCATAGTCTTACTATCCCTCGTTAAAGCCAGCAAGGCGAAACGCGCGTCGGGATATGCGGGGCTCAGTGCCTATATACTGGTGGTAAGCATGTTCACTCTACTGCTCTCTATATCTGCTCCCCTCTGTATTATATGAACGACTGTCTGCTTGATCTGTGGATATTACACTTCAAATGTTGAACTATCTTTTTTGCACTTATCGCTGCATATTTGCACCATTATTAGCACTGTCACTTTATTCCATTATTATGGGAATAATCACAAATATATATTTATATACAAATTTTACAATTTTGTGATATATGTACATTTTGATAAGTGTTTTATCCACCTATCTACTTTTTGAGCTGTTGAGAGATTTTTTCTACTGTGATTATATTCGCTTATACCTACCATTTATTAGATTGGTATCTTTTTTCATTTCTCTTGGGTTTATTTAATTTTGAGTATTATTTGTTACTCATATTATTTAGTCCATTTCCCAGGATTTTGTACATTTACCCATCTATTTATTTGTTTTGGCACTGTATCCCGTATTATATCACCTGTCGGATTCTGTATTTTTATTTATTTTTCTTTATCTTGTCCTTTTTATTTAATAAAGTTTATTTGATCTTCATTACTGTGTGCTGTGCATTCTAGTTGTAGGGGATTATTATTTTGTGTCTGCACAGCCATTTTTTGCTGATTAATATTGGTGTTAATGTACTGTATGTGCAGTCTAAAGTACATGGTGCTATTGGACAGGTCAATAGCAAGCTTGGACACCATATTACAGAATTGTACAATATGGCTAATTGCATTTGAAACAAGACATCTACATCCAGTAGCACTTTTAGAACCAGATTGTTACCATTAGGCACCAACCCCACTATCAGTATTTGGTCAGTATTTTGTCTCAGTTGTGAGAGCCAAAACCAGGTGAGGAACAATCAGAGAAAAGGTATAACAGAAACAAGTCACAAATTCTGCATTTATCACCCACTCCTGGTTTTGGCTCCCACTCCTGAGAAAAAATACTGACCGAAAACTGATCAAATACTGATAGTGGAACCATGGCCTTAGGGTTTGCTCACACTAGCGTAAGAATCGGAAGAGGGCAATGGAAAGTCAAATTGCACTGAGACCAATGTTTTTTAATGAGGCAGTACAGATCGACGTATTCCTTCTAAGTAGTATTCGTCATGAGAAAAAAAACGCAGAATGCTGCTATTTCACTCCGAAATCAGACAGTGCGAGAAAAAAAAATTGCATGCCATACAAACCATCAGTATAGCATCCAATTTTTACGGATACATTACAGTTCTGTAACATAGGAAACTGTAAATGATCATATATAAGATTAATAGCTGCTGAGTAAAAAAACGGATTGCATACGGACAGCACACGGATGACAAGTGAGAAAAAAATCATCCCACTCTCCTGGATGAGAATGGGACAGATTTTTTTATATGCTTGTGTGAGCGAACCTTTACCTGCATTATCGTCCGCAGCATAAATGAGCAAAAGAAGCAACTCATCTGCACCACTAGGATTAAAAATAAATATAATTCCTGCATAAATACAGTATATACACATATACTATATATATATATATATATATACAGTACAGACCAAAAGTTTGGATACACCTTCTCATTTAAAGATTTTTCTGTATTTTCATGACTATGAAAATTGTACATTCACACTGAAGGCATCAAAACTATGAATTAACACATGTGGAATTATATACTTAACAAAAAAGTGTGAAACAACTGAAAATATGTCTTATATTCTAGGTTCTTCAAAGTAGCCACCTTTTGATTTGATGAATGCTTTGCACACTCTTGGCATTCTCTTCATGAGCTTCAAGAGGTAGTCACCGGAAATGGTCTTCCAACAATCCTGAAGGAGTTCCCAGAGATGCTTAGCACTTGTTGGCCCTTTTGCCTTCACTCTGCGGTCCAGCTCAACCCAAACCATCTCGATTGGGTTCAGGTCTGGTGACTGTGGAGGCCAGGTCATCTGTCGTAGCACCCCATCACTCTTGTTCTTGGTCAAATAGCCCTTACACAGCCTGGAGGTGTGTTTAGGGTCATTGTCCTGTTGAAAAATAAATGATAGTCCAACTAAACGCAAACCGGATGGAATAGCATGCAAGATGCTGTGGTAGCCATGCTGGTTCAGTATGCCTTCAATTTTGAATAAATCCCAAACAGTGTCACCAGCAAAACACCCCCACACCATCACACCTCCTCCTCCATGCTTTACGGTGGGAACCAGGCATGTAGAGTCCATCCGTTCACCTTTTCTGCGTCGCACAAAGACACGGTGGTTGGAACCAAAGATCTGAAATTTGGACTCATCAGACCAAAGCACAGATTTCCACTGGTCTAATGTCCATTCCTTGTGTTCTTTAGCCCAAACAAGTCTCTTCAGTCAGTCCGAAAAATTGGGCAAACTTTGAATGTGTCCCCAAGTGCAGTTGCAAAAATCATCAAGCACTACAAAGAAACTGGCACACATGAGGACCGTCCCAGGAAAGGAAGACCAAGAGTCACCTCTGTTTCTGAGGATAAGTTTATCCGAGTCACCAGCCTCAGAAATCGCAGGTTAACAGCGGCTCAGATTAGAGACCAGGTCAATGCCACACAGAGTTCTAGCAGCAGACACATCTCTACAACAACTGTTAAGAGGAGACTTTGTGCAGCATGCCTTCATGGTAAAATAGCTGCTAGGAAACCACTGCTAAGGACTGGCAACAAGCAGAAGAGACTTGTTTGGGCTAAAGAACACAAGGAATGGACATTAGACCAGTAGAAATCTGTTCTTTGGTCTGATGAGTCCAAATTTGAGATCTTTGGTTCCAACCACCGTGTCTTTGTGCAACACAGAAAAGGTGAACGGATGGACTCTACATGCCTGGTTCCTACCGTGAAGCATGGAGGAGGAGATATAATGATGGTGTAGGGGTGCTTTGCTGGTGATACTGTTGGGGATTTATTCAAAACTGAAGGCATACTGAACCAGCATGGCTACCACAGCATCTTGCAGCGGCATGCTATTCCATCCGGTTTGCGTTTAGTTGGACCATCATTTATTTTTCAACAGGACAATGGCCCCAAACATACCTCCAGGCTGTGTAAGGGCTATTTGACCAAGAAGGAGAGTGATGGGGTGCTACGCCAGATGACCTGGCCTCCACAGTCACCAGACCTGAACCCAATCGAGATGGTTTGGGGTGAGTTGGACCGCAGAGTGAAGGCAAAAGGGCCAACAAGTGCTAAGCATCTCTGGGAACTCCTTCAGGATTGTTGGAAGACCATTTCCGGTGACTACCTCTAGAAGCTCATCAAGAGAATGCCAAGAGTGTGCAAAGCAGTCATCAAAGCAAAAGGTGGCTACTTTGAAGAACCTGGAATATAAGACATATTTTCAATTGTTTCACACTTTTTTGTTAAGTATATAATTCCACATGTGTTAATTTATAGTTTTGATGCCTTCAGTGTGAATGTACAATTTTCAAAGTCATGAAAATACAGAAAAATCTTTAAATGAGAAGGTGTGTCCAAACTTTTGGTCTGTACTGTATATATATATATATATATATATATATATATATATATATACACACATACACAGTGGGGAAAATAAGTGTTTGATACACTATTGATTTTGCAAGTTTTTCCACCTACAAAGAATGGAGAAGTCTGTAACTTTTATCATAGGTACATTTCAACTGTGAGACAGAATCCCCAAAAATACAGAAAATCACATTGTATGATTTTTAAATAATTAAATTGCATTTAATTGCATGAAACAGAACTTAATATTTGATACAGAAACCTTTGCTTGCAATTACAGAGGTCAGACGTTTCCTGTAGTTCTTGACCAAGTTTGCACACACTGCTGCAGGGATTTTGGCCAACTCCTCCATTCAGATCTTCTCCAGATCTTTCAGGTTTTGGGGCTGTCGCTGTGTAACAATGAGTTTCAGCTCTCTCCAAAGATTTTCTGTTGGTTTCAGATCTGGAGACTGGTTAGGCCATTCCAGGATCTTGAAATGCTTCTTAGGCCATGGCCCCACTATAAGTATTTTGTCAGTATTCGGCCAGTATTTTTTCTCTGGAGTGGGAGACAAAACCAGGAGTGGGTGATAAATGCAGAATTGGTGCACTTGTTTCTATTATACTTTTTCTCTCTTTCTCTATTATACCTTTTGTTCCTCACCTGGTTTTGGCTCCCACTCCTGAGAAAATATACTGACCGAATACTGACCAAATACTGATAGTGGGGCCATGGCCTTACAGAGCCATTTCTTTGCTGCTCTAGTTGTATGTTTTGGGTCATTGTTCTGCTGGAAGACCTAATCATGACCTATCTTCAATGCTCTTACTAAGGGAAGGAAGTTATTGGCAAAAATCTTGCTATACATGACTCCATTAATACAGTGCAGTCGTCCTGTTCCCTTTGCAAAAATGCGCCCCCAAAGTATGATGTTTCTCCCACCATGCTACACGGTTGGGACGGTGTTCTTGAGGTTGTACTTATCCTTCTTCTTCCTCCAATCACGTCATGTTCATAAGACACCACCATTACTTATCCCGTTGTGAAAACTAAATAAAGACACACACATGAAAAAGTACTTTATTTGAAATACACACTCCTCATCCTCTTTTACCCATTTAATGTAAAATTAAAAATAATAAAGCACCATGTTCCTCACCTGTCTGACAAGAATCCATTTGTCCCACGAAGAGGCCAACTCTGCTTCATCTGTTTTGCATGGCTGAGCGGTGGCATGATGTGATTGCTCAACCGAGAATCCAGTAGACACTGAGCTGAGCCTTTGAATCACTGCCTGTGACCTCAATGACGTCACCGCAGGTCACTGAAGCTGCGCTCTAACGCTCAGCTCTGTGTCTCCTGGATTCACGGCTGAGTGGTCGCATCATGCCAGCGCTCAGCCATGCAATCCAGATGAAGTAGAGTAGGCTTCTTCGTAGGACAAATGGATTGTTGTAGGACAGGTGAGGAATATAATGTTTTATTATTTTTAATATACAGTAATAAATGGGTAAAAGATGGTGGGGAGTGTTTATTTCAAATAAAGGATTTTTGTATGTGTGTTTTGTTCAATTAAAGATTTTTTTCATGTGTGTGTCTTTATTTAATTTTCACAACACGGTTAGTAATGGAGGTGTCTTATAGACACCTATCCATTACCAACCCTGGGCTTGATGTCAGCGGACATAAAACAGCTGACATCAACCCCCAAACTATTACCCCACTTGCTACCACACCAGGGCAAGTGGGAAGAGCTGAGGCTAAGTGCCAGATTTGGAGCATCTAATGGATGTGCCATTTCTGGGGCGGCTGAGGGCTGGTATTTTTAATCTGGGAAGGGGCCAATATCCATGGTCCCTTCCCAGCCTAATAATATCAACCTGCAGCTGTCCCTTTAGCCTTTGATGGTTAGTAATATTAGGGGGGACCCCGTATCATTTTTTTTGGAGGGGGGGTCCTTACTTTACTGACCATTAAAGGCTACGCAGACAGCTGTGAGTTGATATTAATAGCCCGGGAAGAAAAAAATACATGTACAGTAAGCTCCGGCGCAGTATGTAAAAAAATAAAATAAAAAAAAGACGTGGGGTCGCTCCTATTCTTGATAACCAGCGCAGGTAAAGCCTCCAGCTGTGGGCTGAGCCTCCAGCTGCTATCTATAATTTGGCTGTATATCAAAAATAGAGAGGTCCCGTGTCATTTTTTTTTTTCTTGACGCCTCTACTTTACTAACCCCTGGGCTTGATTACAGTGGACATTACAAAGCTGACATTAACCCTATAAATAGTACCTCATTTGCCACCGCACCAGGGCAAGTGGAAAGAGCCAGACAGAGTACTAGAATTGGAACATCTAATAGACACGCCTTTTCTGGGGCAGCTGCGGGCTGCTATCTTTAGGCTGGGGAGGGCCAATATCCATGGCCCCTTCCCAGTCTGAGAATACCAACCCTCTGCTTCCTGCTTTAGCTTGGCTGGTTGTCAAGAATGGGGTGACCCCATGCCATTTTTTAATTATTTAAATAATTTTAAAAAACACCTTGGGATCCCTCTATTTTTGATAACCAGCCAATATAAAATGGACAGCTGGGGGCTGTCAGCTATACTTGCGCTGGTTAGCACAAATAGAGGGGACCGCAAGTAATTTATTTTTCTTAGCACAGTGTTCCCCCGCCATTTAAATAAAGGTGATAGCAGGGGGCTGCAGCCCATAGTTGTTAGCTTTTCCTTGCACTGGTTAGCAAAAATAGAGGGGACTCCACACCATTTTTTATTTATTTATTTATTGCACAAGCACTGGCTGGTGAATACTACCATCAGCGGTGCCTGCTCTCGCTGCTATCAACAAGACCAGGCATACGCTGATGAGAGTAGTACTCATCAGCCGACGCCTGTGACCAGCGGTAACCTTTTTACTGCTGGTCAGAGCTGCTGGCTCACATGCTGTTATCTGTGTGACAGCGTGGGAACAGCAGTGCTCTGACCAACGGTAACGAACTTACGGCCGATCAGATCCAGTGTTTCCCACACTGTCAGACATATGATAGCGTGATAAATGTCGGATGTTCGGGCCCTCCATTTATTTGAATGGCGTCCGAGTTCGAGTTCGGGTACTGTTCTGGTACCCGAACCAAACTTTTTTTAAATGTTCGGCCGAACCCGACGGACCCGAACATCAAAGGGTCCACCCATCACTACCCAATAGTTATTTATCAATATTTCATCTTTAAACAAAATGGGTAAATATTTATGGATAACCTTCTTAATATCTTGAAATTGATTACTCTGTTGTAAAGCTAAAGTGAGTGTAGTGTCATTCTTATTTTGCTTTTGTTATCTATTTCTTTTAAATTCATGTTTTATTTTTGAAATGTCACTGCAGTTTCTTTTTGTACAGATAAATTCACCCACAGATATTGATTTAAAGGTGTGTTTAGAGTAACTGCTCGTAGTGTGAAGTATAGTATTGCCTGCCAGACTTTCTATGTGTAATGAAAGAAATATGTTGGCTCATGATCCTGAAAGTAACAAGTAAAAAAAAGTAATCTGGCTTGGGTGATACTGGTATGTAAAACTGAGATTAAAAGAATTATTGTTAGGGAAGGGTCAGACGGCCGTATAACTCTGACGGGAATCACAACTCAATGCTCGGACTGGCTGGCAGCTCTTCAACAGGAGCGTGACAGCATGTATTTCTATGCAGCTGTGACACTCCTTTTGGGAGAGCCGCCAGCCAGTCCGAGCATTGCGTTGTGATCCCTGTCTGAATTATACTGCCGTATGACTCTCCTCTTAAGGTAATCACCAAATAACGGTATTGCAAGCACAGGACCTTTCTAAATAAAGAATATGCCACATTTATTTTACTATGCATTTTATACATCACTATAATTAATTTTGGATAATCTTTTCAACCACAATTATTCAACCCTTAACAAAAAGGACATGTGCAGAAAGCAGAATGTGACAGCAGTATAGGTGTGTCATGTATGGTTGTCAAATTGGACTAGTAAAACAGGTGAACAAAAACAGACATGCACAGTTAAATGTCTATATATATTTAATATTTTTTTTCAACAAAACTCTATCATTTTCCCAAAAATTAGAAAAATTTCGAGCACCTGTAACAGGATGCACAATTGAGGTGGTGTGAACAAATGTAAAATTTGACTAGTGAAAGAAATGTAAAAAATAATTGTTTATGACATGTACAATTTTTGAGTTAGTCACAGTTAAATACCTTCACAAAAAGGATTGTACAAGAAATAAAAAAGAATGTCAGTGCAGACAATTGTGACAATTTTTTTTCTGTGAATTGCTGCTGCTTTCTAGTGCTTTAAGAATAAAGAAAAATGTGTAATTGCAATTCAAAGACAAATGCAGCTACACCATATCATTTGTCAATCACACGGAGTCTGCCACTGTTACTGGAACGTGTCCTCTCTCTCTCTTCCACTATCAATTGAATCTCTGTATTATTCGCAGACTACTGCACTAATTTTCTTCAGTGCACTAGTGCAAAAAATTACTAGCTGGAGTATTTGTCTAATGGCTTAGGGCTTCATATTCCCATGTTTATTGCTAGGCTGTGAGCTCTTGCATATTCTCTCTATCCAATATTACCCTAAACTGACTGGTACATTCCCTGCCTCTATTTTTATACAGGCTATGATAGTCATTCCATATTGACTGCGTAAAACCATGCGATGTAATATCTGCATGACATACAAGGCTTGTCATGCCTGAGGTCACGTGAGCCTTTTGTGACTGATGTAATCATCTGTAATTTGGAAAACTGGCATTTTCTGGAGTCATTCGTGCAAATCATTTCACTAAATGTTCAAATTTGTCAGGAACTGTGAATCTCATAGAATTCAGCACAAATTCAATCACCATTGAAGTGATTCTATCATCTCTAGTCAACACCCATTACACTCTATGGGCCTGATTCATCAAAGCTTTCACACCAGAATTCTGTCATAAAAGCCTTGAAAAGTCACAAAATTTAGGTGCAACTCAAAGTTGCACCAAAATGTTGCGACTTTTGGTGTTTTTCATGCCAGCAAGACTTCTGGCATAGCACATGGAGGCGCACACCAATTATCAGACACCCCATATTCATAAAGAGGAATGCACCTCTTCATGAAATAGGAGCATCTGACTAGAAGCAAGCCCCCTCATCAAGAACGACTTGAACAACGCTGGTCTTGAATCGTGCCTAATGTCTTTCACGTTTCATAGTGAACAGAACCACTGTGTTTTAAATGCCAAGAACTGTACTGAATGTGTATCTTGGATGTAACTAATAAAGGAGAATAATTTAAGGACCTTGTTTTCCTACTAAGTGCTGCCTAAGGTGACTATTCAAAGTAGCAATGTTGACTTTTTAATAAGCCTTTCAATAAAACTTAAGATATGTGTCCAAGCTAGTAAGGGGGCTCCAGTAGGACAAATAATACCCTCTCACCCTGCGAATGAGTACCTTACTTGCACTGATGAGGGCCAAAAGCTTGAAATAGTAAAGTGCAGATGGAGGTTTATTGTCAACGGCCTAGATGGAAAAATTCCACCATACATTACATTATTATTATGCTTTGCTTTTATAGCACCATCATATTCCGCAGCGCTTTACATACATTATCATCGCTGCCCCTATTGGGGAATATAATCTAAATTTCCTATTAGTATGTCTTTGGAGTGTGGGAGGAAACTGTAGGTCAAGTCTGCACTTTGCGGATGTGACTTGCCCCTGTATGTATAGGGTATTTGAAAAGGGGTCACATTTTTGTCAAATAAAAGAGAAATAAAAAATAACTTAAAAAAAACAAACAAAAAAAAACAAAGTATATTATTTTGGAGAAAGCAATGGTGTTAATTCTTTTTCTTCTATATCTTGTTTACAGGAAACAGTGTACTTCAAATTACTGCTTTATCCTAAACTATTACAATAAAGAGACATTAGCTGGGATGATTTATTTGAGAACAGCACTTAAAAACAGCATTCCTCTCTCGTTTATACCAGCGCACATTATGATGCTCATAAACATGTGAATCTAGTTTGTGGTTATTTCAGCAAATTGTGTTTAGTGATTTCCCAGATAAGGAGGGCTTCAAATTTCCCTGGTACTCCCATTTGCTGCTATTCTGATTGATATATGACTGCAATGGCTCTTGTCCATCTGACATTCACGTTACCCCACTCTCTTCTGCTCTGACTACAGCTCCAAGTTATTGTCTGCGATCCATGCAAGACAGGGGAAGAAAGAAGGAGAGAAGTGAGTGAACTGAACAGGGAAAGAGATTACAATGAAAGGAGATTGAGGGAAATATGGAGATAAACTAAGAAAATGGAACAGAGGGAGATTAAAGGCAGGAAATTAAGGAGCAAGGGACAAGGGAGAAAGTGACAGAGGGAGGAAATTAAGAAGAAAGAAAAAAGACATGAGAAATTTGCAAGGTGAGGAAATTAAGAAAGAAGAATCAGAGAGAAAATTAATGAGAAAATTTTGGCATGAAGGGTCAGTGTGTGACGTCTGCTAAGAGGAGAGTGGGCTAGGGCGATAGAGGCAGAACAAGAGCAGAGGGATTATACACAGCACATTGTATAATATAGAGATATGATATACGTATGTTAACCCTTTGGTGGCATTCGTCTGCCAAAGCTGTGTGCCTGCATGGAGACAGAGTCCCAGCAGATCCAGAAGAGATTAGCTATAGATATTTTGAAAGGACTCGAGTATAAATGTTATATAAAGAAAGTTGTTTAGTCATCTATAAATGTTATTTCCTTCTTGTGTGCTATTTAGGAATTATACATTGACATGGCTACTAAACTTTATATATAATCTTTGGCTCTGTTAATAAACAACATGGTTATGGGTTTGCATTACAAATCTGTATTGCATATAGTGTATCACAATAGTCTCTGCTTAGGTATTGCAGATGAATGGGTATACCGCTATAACAAGGTAGAATATGTCTTGAATGATGGTCGATAAAAACATACAATTTTTACATTGCTGCTGTTTTCGCAGAAATTGGAAACTATGCAGATTGTATATATACTGTCGTTTATACAGCTTTATTTATATTGAGAATGGTGGAAATGAAAAGGTTCAAGACATAGGAGAAGGGGATGGGAAAGGAGAAAAGCCAGGGAATGACAAAAAAAAGGAGAAAGAAAGCTAGAAAGGTAGAGAGAGAGAAGAGTGGAAAAGATAATGAGATTTGAAGAAGAGAAAAAGGGACAGAATAAATTTATGCGTAGAGCTTAGAGGGAGCAAGTGTGAAAAATACACTGATATATTTGACTTTGGAGCCACACAGCACAGGGAGAGACTGCTTATAAGTCAGACGGCTGGGGGGGATTTGGAACATCTGTTAATTATAAAGTTCTACCCAACCTGCCTGTACATTTGGGCTTACAGAGAGCGTGACCAGAGACAGACACCTCAGTTCTCCTGTGCCTCTCTCTGTCTAAAGTTCTATGGATGCCTCAGTGCCTTGTGATTTGAGAGCAGCCTCTGAAGCTTCGCTTGCTAATTTCAATGAGCCTGTTCTCTTGTGATTACAAATGTTCACTGATCTCCTGCACAGCATCTGCCTGGGATATCTGGGATGACAGGAACAATAGGCAAGACTTATTTAAAGCTACGTGTGTCACGCTGCGCGGCACCTCTTTTAATTTAAACAATAATATTTATATTAATGTTAGAGAAGCTTTGTCATGGATTGAAGTGCGCTGGTTATGGATTAGGAAGGATTTCATGGGGGTCTATGATTGGCTACCGGCTAGGAGGAAATATACCGTGTTTGTGTTGGCAGCACCTCAGACAAGTATATTTAGTGGTGGACTTAGTTACAAGAGGCACAACAAATGTTCTAAGTGTGAACTAGGCAGCTAAGATGCTGAGCTGAGGGCACTGATGTGAGACAATGAGCGCAGTACAAGAAATCACATTTATCAAATTCTTTTTTTTTTGTCTTTCCTATAG
The DNA here is from genome assembly GCF_046119375.1 of Phyllobates terribilis. Lineage (NCBI taxonomy): Eukaryota > Metazoa > Chordata > Amphibia > Anura > Dendrobatidae > Phyllobates > Phyllobates terribilis. The sequence continues at coordinate 745,501,905 of NW_027362762.1, forward strand.
AGGACTAATACAAGATTTTTAAAATATTTCTGGGCTGCACAATTTTTTTTTTTCCAAACACTTGGATTAAGAATGGAAGTTATAAGGGATTTCTGGAAAGGACTTTGAAAAGGTAAGAAAATCTGCATTTTACATACCTAAACAGTTCTATTTTAGAAGCCAGTAATTAATAATTAGACTTATTGTGTAGCTATATTTTTTTGCCTCACATGTTTGAACATGTTACATAATAATAATTAATATAAAAGTATTTAACAGCTCCTTTAAAAGCTATTGGACTGAAGTAATAGGACTTAAATATTTAATACTTTGGATACACTTGTTTATACATAGTTACAGGCTGCAGAGAAATAAGGGCATAATGTGTTCACACAAACTAAGTACATTTATAGTATTATTATTTATTGATGTTGAACCAGCATTCTGTATCATGATGTGCAATGTGGTACAAAACAGTAGTAAAAAACTTTAGACTAATATAAATAACAGTGAAAAAAATTATTCTAAAAACAGATAGAAGGATAAAAAATAGGGGCTTTAAGTTGTATTTAGCGTGGTGATGAGCATGTACTAGGTCAGAATAGGATATAGGGGAAATAGCATTGCATTAGTGGTATAGGCAATGACATAAATCTATCTTTAAGTCAAGTGCATAGGAGTGACCATTCAGTACTGCTTATTTTTAAGTAATGTGCCAAGTGAACAGCTTCAGGGCTTGTTCAGACAAGCGTATTACATGGACGCGTGCTGTTCGAGTAAGAACTGCACATTGACCAATGCTAGCTCATTCAAGTCTGTGGGTGCGCAAAAAAAAATAAAAGATTCCATACGGAACAGCTATATTGCATCTCATTTTTACAGATACATTGTCATTATTAGGAAACTATTTGATAACATATATTCTAAAATGTTGATGTATAAATATTGATTTTCCACTAATGTCACACGGACGTAAAATACAGATACACGGACGGACACGGACGGTATAAGGATGATAATAAAGATTAATTTTCCATTTTCATACGCACGTTTGATCCTGGACTAAATCATTCAGAAGTAGAGAAAGTTTACATTGTATGAGCTTTGAGTCCATTGTAAGAAATGCGCAATGCAAATGTTGACTGATGGGCTCACATAAAGTGGCCAATTTGTGCGTTAAGTACCTTCATTTTCTAATTATATTCTATACAGTAGTAATGCAGTCTAAATTATTCATATATTCAAATACTTGCATACATCCTAGCGTATACTTTGTTGCTGTATTCTTTTGTTTGTACAAATGTTTATTGTTGTAAAGGTTCTGTGATATTCTGTATCTACAGCTAAAATAAATGAGAGCATATATTGTACATTTTGTTAAAATATGGTCCCTGAGATCAGATGTCACAGATCCCTGGCTGCAGAGAGGGTCTGCTTAACTCTCCCTGTAGCTTGAGCTCTCCTAGATATTGAAGTGGGAGGTCAGTACTTTGCAGACCATATTAGTTTCACCTCTTTACACAGGATATGTAATAACATGCAATCAGGTACCAGATAAAAATTAGTTATCTGCTCACAAAGGTCCTTGAGATCTGCTTCCTGCGTACACTTTGTTATACTGTATACATTACAAATGAGAAAACTAGTTAGGTGCACCTTGTGCTGATTGTTATAAATTATATGAATGAACCATCAGTCGGACACAGACAGCAGAATGCCCTGTGCAGGAACAGTATGTGGGTCCCTGGCACTTGAATAGCTCAGCATAGATTACTTTCTTGGGCCCTCTTCACATGTACATGTTTCTGGTACATGTGGCATCCGTTTTCACACATATCGGAGACTCTTATCCCCACGTAACTAATAAAACCAATGGTACCGTGTGTCCATGTGAACCACACGGAGACATATCCGTTTTTTCCCGGTCGCACAGACGACAAGGCCCATACAAGTCTATGGGTCCTTGTAAAACACATACAGCACACTGTTAGATAAACAATGCAAAAGCACAATAGGGTCCTATCCAAGGATTAAAGAGAAAACAACAGGGTAGGGGGTGCTCACCTTAAGGGGCTGTGTGAGATACAACACCTAGAAATGCATAAATCACACCCACTGCAGCTTCCATAAGATATATATATACAATTGTGCCAAGGGCGATGAAAGCATCCTGCGCTGCTAATAAATGCCAAGCCACGATGAAATGAAGAATTGTTGGTTTAATAGCAACGCGTTTCGGAGTCACTTCGACTCCTTTAGGACAAACTAAACCAAACCAAGTGGTTTGTCCTGAAGAAGGAGTCGGAGTGACTCCCAAACACGTTAACAATAAACCAACAATTCTTAATTTCATCGTGGCTTGTCATTTATCAGCAGCACAGGATACTTTTATCACCCTTGGCACAATTGTATAGCACACAGATGGCATCCGTGTGTCATCTGTATGCCATCCGTGTTTAACAATATAAATTATAGGAGACGCTTTGGAACTGATTTTTCTTAAGCCATAATGGAAAAAATGTATGGCACACGGATGACACACTGATCCAAAACATTGATGACACTGGTACCGATATTATTGACGTGTGAAGGGGGTCTTAGGCAATGTGCACGTTTAGTATTTGGTCAGTATTTTACCTCAGTATTTGTAAGCCGAAATAAGGATTGAACTATCAGAGGAAAAATAGAATAGAAACACGTCACCACTTGCAAATACTGACCAAGTACTGAACATGTGAACGTGGACTTAAATCTCTCTAACAACCCACCACTAAAAAGTCTGACCCATGAAATTAGCTACTTTAGTCTCTTAGGGCCCTTTCACACGTCCATATTATACCGACACTGGTGTCATCAGTGTTTTGGATCAGTGTGTCATCCGTGTGAAAACTGATGCCACATGAACCAGAAACACGTACATGTGAAGGGGGCCTAAAAAGCAGTCTAATGAATGGTAGAAAGGCATTTTTAATTTGACAATGCGTGGTCCTTCAACTGTTTTATGGTTCACCAGTGTATTAGTAAAACCATGTGCTATTCAACTACATACTCTCAATGATTTATGATAGTAAGAGATATTTAAAGGGATATTCCCATCACAGACAATTATGACATATCCACACAACAGTAAATGTGCTTGGCTAATTTTAGAAGTTCTATAAAGGTGAATAGAGAGCTGCGCATGCACGGCCACCTCTCCATTCACGGTGGTGCAAGATACAACCATGTTCATCAGACCCTATTCATCCCACCCAGGGGTGGGATTCTCATCTATCCTGAATGTACCATAAATATCTGATAAATATCTGGGATGGGAATACTCCTTTAGGTCATCATCAGTACTTATCACATAGAAGTCACGTAGTGCTGTCTCTGCTCTCCTAGTTATCACTTGTTTTATAATTTGAATATTGAATACCAATGTTTATAGGTAAAAATACTAATTTATTTTAACATTATAGTTTTTTAGTACTCAAATTTAAGAAATTAAACTCTATTCTTTTACATCTACAGCTCCTATGCAGATCTATGTTGCATTCTAACAGTAGAAGAAAAATCTGTTTTAAAAAATAATGATACCCTTTGTCTGCAAATATTAAGAAAATGTACATCAAAATAATAAATATCACAATGTGAAAGATCAATGATGGAAAACTGTATTGAATGTCACCTGCTGGGAGAATGCTTTGTAAATAATAATGTTGAATTCACAAACCCAGACAAAGGCATTAACATTAGGGCACTGGCAAGATTGGTGCTAAATACTTTTGTCTTTCCATTGGGTGCTTAAATTGTGATGATCCCTAGATAAAAGGGCAGCTGTAGTTAGATTATTCTTGCCTCCCTGTGGGTGATCAGCTCTCCTGGATTTTCCACAGTTCTCCAAATGAGTGTTGTCAGAGATTGCTGTCTAGTTTGATTCTGATCAGCTGTTATTTCCTTTTTATGTATGTGAGAGTGTGGAACATATTAACATTTCTGTATAAACATGTGCTATGTTTGGAATCCCTCTCATGCCCCACCTCTAACCAAGCAGAACAATAAAGGAGAAGGTTATGAGCCCTTAGAACAGCTGTCTGTCTGTGCATGCCCGACATTGAACTGTTTCTCTGATGGGCAGCACTTCAATCACTTCCACTTTAGCTGCACGCTTAATGTGCCTCCCAGCATTGTTTATTTTCTTTGCTTCTCTTATAAGCTTTGGAGAGGTATTAACAGGGGAATTATTTACATGGCCTCCTTCAATTTAAATGACTATTACTGCACTTTGAAACCTTTATTGAAGTTTATGAGGTCAAAATTACACTGAATAGGTTTATGTTACCTAAGTCATTAAATCAAGTCACATACGCGCCTATAATGCAATGTAAGAGTAAATATGAAAGGAGAACTCAACTGGTCCGAGTGAAAGATAATGTGGAGATTTAAGCTGCTAAAAACTATGCGTTTTTCAAGTGTTTTTGCTGGGGAATTCCTGCAGCGTAAACGCTTGCAAAACGCTTGGTAATCCGTGTCCCATGATCCCCAATGAAAATCTGCATGTTCTGTGTCCATGCTGCGGAATTTTCCGCAGCGGAAAAATCCGCAGCATGTCCATTATTTGTGCATTTCTGCATGCGGATTTGAGGTCCCAATGCACTTGAAAAACGCAAGTCAAATCCTCATGTGAAAACGCTGCAAAAACGCTGCAAAAATGCATGTAAAATCCGCAAGCGTTTTTGACTGCCAAGAACTTGCAGAAACGCTGCAGAAATTTTCTGCTTCATTTCTGCATCGTGAGCACATACCCTAAGTCTACCTACACACGTTGAGTATTTGCTGAGTTTTTTTCCTCAGTATCTGTAAGCCAAAACCAGGAGTGGGTGATAAATACAGAAGTGGTGACGTGTTTCTATTATACTTTTCCTTTGACTATTCCAATCCTGATTTTGGCTTAAAAATACTGTTGTAAAAAAAAAATCAGCAAATACTCAACATATGCACGTGGCCTTAATCCCATCCACTTTGCTGGAACTGTAAGGCCACATGCACACGTTGAGGTATTTATAAGCCAAAACCAGAAGTGGATGAAAAATAAGGAAGTGGTGCACTTGTTTCTATTCAGGTGCTTTCACATTGCATTCTGTGCCCCGTCGGGGCATACGTCCGAAATCTTCCACAAAACTGGGTCAGGGTGTATGCGCCGATGGGGCCATAGACTGTAATGATACAGACAGAGCGAACGTGCGCTCTGAAGTGCATTATTTTTGGCAGCGTCTGCCTATGTATGCTCCAACGGGGACACAGAACGCAATGTGAAAGCACCTTTATACTTTTCCTCTGACTTTTCCACTCCTGGTTTTGGCTTACAAATACTGAGTTAAAAAACTCACCAAACACTCAGTGTCTGCACGTGGCCTGAGACACTACATTTCTGACGTAGTGAAAATACACAGCATCAAGAACTTGCCAAAGACTCATCTTGGTAAGTTAACCTAAGGCTATATGCAGACTGAGATTTTTTGAGACGATCAGAAATAACACATTTTCTAGTGGAAACCATTTTAGAGTATGTGCATACAAAGTCTTTTAAATTCAGGTCAACCCACTCAGTTTTTCAAGAAAAAGACGCATCAGGATTCTCTGGCTTTTTTTTTTTCCTGAAGCATCTTTTTTGTTAATTCTTCAGTTATTTCCTGAGCATTTTTACTACAGTTTTGTCCACCGGAGGGTTTTCCAGTAGTTTTTGTGACACCATTTTTACTGTTGTTTTCCAGTATTTTTTTTCCATTCCATTCAATAAGGAAGGAATCATTGGCATTTTTTTAAACAAAATTTATGTCAAAATGCTGAAAGAGAAATCTCGGCAACTTTTAAGCTTTTCTTTTAAACTGTATTGTAAAATACAGAGCATCTTCTAAGCAAAAACGTCAGAAGAATTAACATAATTTCTTTATCCGCTTGGCGTCTTTCGAAATCAGAAGCGGTTTAAAAGTCATCCATAAACCTAACCAATTGCTCAGCAAGTCGTTTGTATATAGAAATGCAGATGTTCATTTTTTTCGCACTTTCTGATAGGTATGTGCACATACCCCTTGGAAATGCTTCTTTGGAGAGTTTTTTGGAAGCGGTTTCAATTTCGTAAAGCTTTTCTTGAAGCGGTTTTGAAGTTTTTGAAACATTTTAGAACAGTTTTTTTTCCTTAAAGTGTTATTTTGTTTTACAGTGCCTAGTATCCAACAGTAGCTGCTTCAAAGAGGTGAAATTTAATTTTTTTCTACCAGGTGTTTTTCAAAACTCAAAGCTAAATAAAATACTCAGAAGAATGAGCAAATGAATAGCAAAGTGGTTTTCTAATTGAAATGAATTGGAAGAGTCTTTCAAGACGTTTTAGAACAAATTTTCAGGTCTTTTTTGGAGCACACCCATTCAAAAAACCTCAAAATATTCTCTACACATACCTTTATTTATTCATTTAGGTGCAACTTGAAAAAGGCTCCAACTGAAGCCTTTTTCAAGGAATAGGATTCAAATGTGAAGCTGAAATGTTCCACCTAGATGGAAGGAAGATTACGGCCACGTTCACACGTTCAGTATTTGGTCAGCATTTTACCTCAGTATTTGTAAGCCAAAACCAGGAGTGGGTAAAAAATGCTGAAGTGGTGACGTGTTTCTATTAGGCCACAGCCCCACTATCAGTATTTGGTCAGTTTTCGGTCAGTGTTTTTTCTCAGGAGTGGGAGCCAAAACCAGGAGTGGGTCATAAACGCCAAATTGCTGTACTTGCTTTTATTATACGTTTTCTCTGACCGAATACTGACCTAATACTGATAGTGGGGCTGTGGCCTTATACTTTTCCTTTGATTGTTCCACTTTTGGTTTTGGCTTACAAATAGTGAGGTAAAAAAAATCTCCAAATACTGAATGTGTTCGCATGGCCTAAGGCTGTGTGCCCACAAAGACAGTTTTTGGCGCTACATATTTTCGCTGCAGTGTCTTACCATTCTAGCAAAGTGCATGTGATTTATGGAAATCTCGTCCCCACTGTGTTTTTTTTTTTTTACTCTGTGTAAACTGACCTGCGGTGCATGTTTCAAATCCACAACATGTCAATTTCTTTTGTGATTATGTTGAGTTTTCAGTGCAGATTTTTCCCATAGACTTGCATTAGATGTGGAAAATCCGCAGGTAAAAAATAAACATGCTGCGAAAACGCATCGGCACATAGCTATATCATTAAAGTTTTGTCATAGCCAAATACCAGGAAGCATCAAAAACAAAGCAGCTTTATTTAAAACATGGCATATCAACACGAGACAAAAACGGGAGCGTGAATAACAAGATAAAAATGCATGTAAAAAACGCACTTAAAAAATACATTTATTTTTACCATATTTTTGACACTGGGGTTTTTGTCTCTTTTTGGTGTGTCATGCTTTAAATAAAGTTGCTTTGTTTTTTATATTTCGTGGTATTTGGTTTTGACAAAACTTTATTGACAGTCATGTGCAAATTTCATTTATTTTAAATCTGCCGATTTTCTGCTGTAATGCAATTCTATGGGGAAAATTCGTACATAAAACTCGGCGTACTCGCAAGACAAATTGACTTGTTTCTGATTTGAAACACAGGTCAGTTTACGCTGTGTAAAAAAACAAAAACAAAAACAACAACAAAAAAAACAGTGGCCATGAGATTTCTATAAATCCCATCCATTTTGGTGGATGTGTCCAATGCTGCTTTTTTGGACGCAGCAAAAATACGCAGCTTCAAAGACTGTGGGCACAAAGCCTTAAACTTCTTTTTTTTTTCACGTGGACGGGTTAAGTGCTATCTTTCTATCTATCTTAATTCTGTAACTTTGGCTTCGTAGTATGGATGCCTAGGCATAGATTTTAATCTAACAATGGCAACATCTGCTTGGAATTTGTATGTTCCTCCCATATTCTCATGGTCTCCCTTGAGACTCTAAAACTATACTTAGATTAATTGTTTCCTATGAAATTGACCCTACCATATGTGTCTGAGACGTGGAAATTAGATTGTGAGACATACTGGGGACATGGACTGATATCAGTGAATACAGTACATTTTGCAGACATATATAGCCACTTTATAAATAATGATCGTGCATATTATATGACCAGTGGCATAACTCGAATCTCATGGGCCCCAATGCAAAAGCTCCAATGGGGCCCCCAACTATTGAAAGTCTTTAATAGCAATGGTCTTTTCATATAGGCTAAAGGGACCTTTTGGGCTCCCTAGGCTCCAGGGCCTGGGTGTGACTGTAACCCCTGCACCTATTATAGGTACACCACAGACATACTGATAGTGAATTTAGATTGTGACGCCCAAATGGAGGCAGTGCTAATAATGTATATAAAGAGCTGTGGCATATGATGGCGCTACATAAGAAAGCATTATAAATTGTCCACACTAGAACATTTAAAAAGGACTTTTCACCAGGTTTAGCATATTGAATTGTCCACTTCGCAAAATAGTGGAAAGAGATATGCTGGGGAACCACTGAATATATACTTGTAGTACCAGTAAAGCATGCAAAAATAAATGGGAAACAAAAAGTAAATGCAAAAAGATGCACATCCAAAAATAAGGCTTTATTACATAGAATAACAAACAAATGTAGCATAGCATGGATTTGAATTAGGGGCGGATGTGCAAGACCACTATCAGTAGATGAATCAGCTCTGTAACTGAGTACTTCCGGATGCCTCCGATACTGGGAACAGCAGATCGGTGGGGGTGCCGGTTGTCACACCCCAGTCCCAGTCCATCAGACGTTGATGACCTATCCGAAGGATAGGCCATCAATGTTAAAGTAGTGGACAACCTCTTTAAATAAAAATGGCAGCCCCAGACTGGTGATGGGTACTCTTTAAGCTATTACTCTTTGGCTGGGTGCCCACGTAGCGTTTTACAAGCGTTTATGCTGCGGAATTTCCGCAGCATAAACGCTTGGGAAACGCTTGGTAATCCGCCCCCCATGGTCCCCAATGACAAGCCGCACTTTCAATGCCCATGTTGCAGATTTTTCCGCAGCGTTTATGCTGCGCTCAAAAATCCGCAGCATGTCCATTAATTTTGCGGACACGCAGTGTAATCGCCGCCATTGACTTGCATTGGACCGCGTGACATCCGCATCACTGCATTTGCACATGCGGATATCACACGGTTCAATGTGCGGATGGTACCCAAGTCTGGAGGAGAGAAGACTCTCATCCAGACCTGGGTACCATAGAAACTGTAAAAAAAGAATTTAAAATAAAAAATAAAGTTTATACTCACCTACCGATGTCTTCCCGGTGTTTTGTCTGCTCCGTCCGGTGTCTTGCAATGTTCGCGTTGATGTGAAGGACCTGCCATGACGTCACTGAGTCATGTGACCCATCACATGGCTCAATGACGTCACCGCAGGTCCTTCATACCCCCGCAAGCAGTGCAAAACACCGGACGGAGCAGACAAAACACCGGGAAGACATCGGTAGGTGAGTATAAACTTTATTTTTTTTATTTTTCACCATTCTTATTCTTTTTTTTAACTAACTTGGTCACACTACTATAAATCCATGCCAGTTGCATGGATTTATATAGTGTGAACAAGTTGTCAAGCACTTTTCTAAGTGATGCTAAAATCGCTTGGAAAAGCGCTTGATAACCCGCATGCAGAAATGCATGCAAAGACGCTTCACGAACGCTTCTACCTGGCGGGAAAACCGCATTTAAAATCCGCATGCGTTTTTCCTGCCAGGGAGAAGTGTAAAAAATATGCAGAATTTCTGCATCGTGGGCACTTAGCCTTTATGTTGGTATAGTAGTAAAGGGTTGTAAGTCACATCGTATTTGCTCAGAAAAGGGAAAGAAGGTTTTCATCTTGTAAAGAACCAACTAAGGAATCTATGCACCTAACGGAGCCTGTACAAAACCGTAAAGCTGTGTGCCCACGATGCGTTTTTTAAGCGTTTCCGCAGCAGCAAAAACGCTGCAGAAATGCTTAAAAAACGCATGGTAGAAGGCCTGCCATGTTCCCCAATGATAATCCGCATGTGCTCTGCACATGCTGTGGAAATTTCCGCTGCGAGTTATCATTGCGGAAAAAAACGCAGCACTGCCAATTACTTTGCAGAAGCGCTGCGTTTTCGCCGCCATTGACTTGCATTGAAACGCTTGGAATGCGCATCACTGGATCTGTACATGCGGATTACATGCGTTTCAATGTGCGGACGGTACCTGGGTCTAGAGGACAGGAGACTCTCCTCCGGACCCGGGTACCATAGAACCTGTAAAAAAAAGAATAAAATAAAAAATAAATATTATATTTACCTTCTGATGGCCCGCGGTGCGCTTGTCTTCCCTTGCTGGCAGCTCGCGGTGGACTGAAGGATCTGCGCTGACGTCATGTCCTTCAGTGTAGTGTACCGCAAGCTGCCGGCAAGCCAGGACGGAGCGAATAAAGACTGTGGGGGCCATCGGAAGGTAAGTATAAATTTTTTTTTTTATTTACCATTCTTTAAGGTCACACTATATAAATCCATGCCGTTTGCATGGATTTATATAGTGTGACCAAGTTGTCAAGCACTTTCCAAGTGATGCTAAAATCGCTTGGAAAGCGCTTGTCAACTCGCATGCGGAAATGCATATGAAGAATGTGTGACGCCCTCCCTGAGCAAATTGGGGGATACTCGGAGCCGGGCCTTGCGGATGTTGCGGGGGGGATGTAGTCGTGGCCTAGACCCGTTCTGTGCCCAGGGCTGTCACATAAAAAATGGGCTTTCTGGATGAGTGGTTGTTCGATTACGCCACCTGTGGTTTCTGGTGAAGGCCACCAGAGCTGCTACTGTCCTCTAAGGCTGGTGTTCTGGCAGCTCGGTTGGTACTACTCCCCACAGGCGGAGTAGGCCTCAGGGCAGTGATTGATGAACTGAGTGGAGGAGTGGTGGGTGCAGTGCCACGCAGGAATAAACAAGCGGAGGCGGTGAATGAAGTCACCCAGGTACTTTACTCACGTTAGATGAACTTTCAGCCGCAAAGCTTCTCTCTGCTTCACATGGCGTACTGCGGCCACCGGGTAAGGGGTTCAGCACTTCCCAGGTAGATCAGGAGCACCTGTCAAGACCCCTTTGGTGTGTTCCTCACCTTCTTATCTCCTCCCGCTTGTGTTCCTCCCTGGGATCCACTAAGCCACCGGGCTTTTCCAACAGTGACGTGAAATACACAGTCAGATATCGGGGGCCGGTCACCCCTCTTGCAGCAGGAATCCCTCTGGCTAAGCCAGAGTGAAGAATACAGGTGGCGACTCCGCTCCCCTCCAAGGCCTTCTTAGAACAGGACCCTGACCGGGTAGAGCATTTCTGCATCGTGGGCACATAGCCTTAGTGTAGAGCCATATCTTCCATTGAACTATGTACATATATATTCTCAGCTGCAGGCAATGCTTTGAAGGGTGAAGACCTCGATATATACAGCGTGTGGAACTTGGCACAATATTTATCTGTTTGATTCATACAACATATGAAAGAAAATCCTTTTTTGTCTGTATTTGAAATCTAAGGGTTCATACTCATTTGCGAGAAAAACGGACTAGTGCAATCAGAGAAAAAAAATCGGATTGTACTCTGACCAATGTTATTCTACCAGTTACATCTCATCTGCGATTTTTTTCTCAGCTGAAATCGCACTGAGAAAAAAAATAGCAGCATGTTGCGATTTGCCGGGTATATCAGATGAGACTCGCCAATGCAAGTCAACGTGTGCAAAAAAAACAAAAACGGACGGCATACAGACCATCCCAACCTGATGTTCAATGCCCATCTGAGGAAGATGCTCCTGGACCATCAGAGGAAGAAGTCCATGGGCCAACAAACCCTCAACAGGATGCAGCACAGAAGGAAGAGCAGGGCAGGAGTAGCAGTCCAACATTACCCCTAGATACCTCACCTCACGCATCATCAATACCACGGCTACTACGAAAAAGGAGGGATGCCCAAAACATAGTGACAATGAGGCAAATTGATTGCAGCGTTATCGATTATATTGGGCGAATAATTTGTGATGAAGATAAGGAGGCATTTTGTCGAAGTTTGGACCAACATCTTCGCCAAATTCCATCGGAGTTAAGCACCTCTCCTGAAAACTCATCCAATCCCCCTTCACCATCCACATCACATCATTCTTTGTTGGATTTGTAATGGTTTATTATTTTTTTTATTGTCACAATCATTGGCAACGGTGGCTATTTCTTATTTATGCCGAAATGAAGGCTGTATTTTCTTTATATTTTGTACAAAATATTTTTTTTTCTCAGAAAAATGTGTTTACTTTGCAAACATGTCCTGTCTGCATTGTGCAAAGAAAATCTAGTTTACACATAGTATGATTATTGAAATATTCATAATCCGTACAAATATGATAACAAACATCATAGGCAAACATTTTCTTGCCATAGTATGGATCCCTCAGGTGTCAGAAAATAATCTGCAAGAAGTTCATGGACTCTGAGGCTTGAAAGATCCCTGTGTCTGGGCAAAGCCTGTGCTATTTGACCAGGATTGTTAGTCAATCCTCTCTCAGAATCCACAGACACAGGCGAATCATGGATATGGGTAAAATTGTGTAGCATTACACAGGCCTTAATCACACAGTTGCACTAAGCAATACCCTCCATTTTGCGGTCAAATGCCAAATGCACATTCAACCAGATGCCATGCCCGAGTTAGCCTGTAATTAAATATCCTACGACGTCTGTCAAGACTCCGCCACGGATAAGATCTCATCACTTAGCGCGTGAGCTGAAAAACCTAATCAGACACTATGACAAAAAAGTGGCTGACCACCTGAAGCTGGAAGAATACTTGGGGGTGACACACTCATTTGATTGTCCTTAAGACGCCGACAGATTAAAGAAGAATTGAAGAATCTCCTGTTCTTCCATAGGCCCCAATATCTACAATTATAAAATTGTAGTTTCTGTCAACGAATGCCAACAGCACTACCAAAAATAATTTTTTTATAATTGTAGTATTGGGACCCTAAGTTCGGCAGCTTCTTGACCTGGATGTGCTTCCCATCTAAAGCACCTGCACAATTTTGAAACTGACACATTTGGTACATCTCATTTGAGATGCGTTCCCAGTGTTCAGGGGTTGGCTCCGGCATAACTTTCTTCTTAAGTTGATCCAAGATTTGTGAACAGGTGTGCTTCACAATATTGGAGATGATTGTTCGTCCAAGGAGAAACTCTAAATGGAGGGCAGCATAAGACTCTTCCGTTGAAGAATCCTAAAATGACAATACAGTTACAATTTAAGGGAACGTATATATTAATTTAGAGGAATGGCAAGCATTATACTTGAGGTGTTGGTAATAATTAACAGATAAAAGATTTAAATAATAAATAAAACCATATGCTAATTCTCTATTTTGAAAACATAGATTAAAATATGTTTCAGATTTTTTAAAATATTAATTTATAATGACATCAGGATAAGCAGAAGCCATTCTTCCGCTAAATGCATGCGTGAAAACGGGAAGTTTGAAAAGTTATGGCTGGACGAAGCTCCGCCAGTAGAATGTCAAATGTCTCTAGTGACATTCTCATATAGTCCATAAATTTGTCCCGATGCCTACATAGATGTGCATACAGCCGTGCAAAATGCCCTCTTACAGAAAGCTGGATGGGGAGTGGATGCACTGAAAATCTACGTGCTTCCTCGGAGTAACAACAGGGAAATAGCCATCACCATTAGTGTTGAGCCACCCCCGTAGTGTTCGAGTTCGGTTCGGTTCGTCGAACACCCGTGTGTTCGCCGAACTGTTCGTCGAACTGTTCGTCGAACACCTTCGAACACCGTTAAAACCAATGGCAGGCAAACAAAAACACATAGAAACACATAGAAAACACCTTCAAAGGTGTTCAAAAGCTGACAAACTGCTCAGAAGACATAACTAACACATGGAAAAGTGACAAGTACATATAGTCATGCGAAAATAAAAGAGGTGGAGGAGTAAAAGGAGGGGGAGACACAGATATAGGCATGTCATGCCCTTCTAAAATCCAAAAAGTGAGAAGCCGACACGGCCAGTCCGCTCCTGCCCGTGCCACCTCCGTGTCGCCGGGTTTGTGCCAGAGCCGCGGTGAACCCTGACGGCCAGCCCCCCTCTCCCAATACTGGTGCCTGTCCGCTGGTGGGTCGAGCGAGCCCCCCTGTGGTGGAGGCAGCTCTAAGCTTTTTAATTTAAATTGTCTCTCTAATTTGAATGAATACACTTTAAATCCATTTACAAGGATCTATTGGAGGGCAAGTCTCATGCCAGCAGCCGCGGTAATTCCAGCTCCAGTAGCGTCCACTAAAGCTGCTGCAGTTAAAAAGCTTTTATAAGGATCGAGCTCGGCTGTCCACCGCAAGGCATCCTACTGCCAGTCCCAGCCCCTATGCCTTGGGGTGCCTCCTGATGCTCTTCACTAAGTATCCCATGGTCCCGAAGCATTTCCTTTGAAAAAATTAAGTGTCTAAACTACAGGTGGTGCAGCTTGCTTAACAGCCGGGATAATCCGCTCACTAGCAGACACTGCTAATAGGCACAAAGTATTTCCTGGGCTAGATGCAGTTAAAAATTTGTAATTAGATACTCTCGTTGGATGCTGAGAAAGCATTCCATAGAGTCTCCTGGCACGCCATATATGATTCTCTTAAAAAGCTTGGGGTAGGGGTCTAGGGGACCCTTTTATAGCCAAAATCACGGCCCTGTATCGCAATACGTCACCTAGGCTGAAGATAAATGGAACTGTAGCACCCTGAGGGCTCGGTTGCTACAGACGTATTGCACCTCACCCAGAGGTGTGATATCTCACTCTCAGGTAAGGATGGAGTGTGGATCAGGACCCGACACCTGCATGCATTACACCACATTGCCGTGGGGCAGGGCGACCAATATGCCCCTGAGATGGGCACGACAGTCCCTGTCCCTGGCTGGAGTGGGGGGAGGGAACACTGAGGAAGGGGAACCCTGTAGTGCAGGAGCAGGGAGGAAGCAGTTCCTGGGTGCATTGAGAAGGGAGTATAAAAGGTGGGCACCATCTTAGTTCAGTGCAGAGAAGTCTGAGCAGAAGTGGCAGGGAGCAGGGGCTCTGCATGAGCTCTGCTCCGGAGGCGGGCCTAGTAACAGAGGCCCAGGCCTGGAAGAGGGAGAAGGAAGGAAGAGGAGCGGAGAAGGCTCCAGGAACGAGGAATGAAGGGATCCCAGGGGTGCGGACGGGCGAGTCGCCACCGCACGCCCGAATCCACCTGCGTGGAGGGGTCAGGCCAAAGGGGGAGACCGGTCCCCGAACTAGTGGAGGCAGGAAACGACCCTCAGCTAGAAACCGGAGGCTCTGACATTTTATGTGGCGCAGCCCCTCGCTACACCCGCTAGTAAGGCACCAGATAGGGTCAGGGAAACTGGCGCCAAGTTTACCAAGAGGAGGCCCGAGGCAGCCGGACAGAAGTGTTGGTAAGAAAGGCCAGACAAAGGACACACAAAGGGGGTCCTGTGAAGTGCTCCAAAGTTATCTGGGAGTTGTCTGAGCCCCTCACCTGGTGAGCACAGTACGACGTGGGCAGCCGTTACCTGCAGACGTGGTCTGGATAATAAGAACTGTGAGTAAAGGCCCTGAACTGCATCACTGACTCCGTGTCGTTACTGCTGCTGCCCTGCACCATCACCCCCATCCTCCGCATACACTGCCCTGAGGCTATACTCCTCCCGTGGGGAGTTATGCTACGCTCTGCTGCACCCACAACACCAGCCTCAGTGGTCTGCCCTGTAGCGGCGGTTCACTCTGACCGCAATCCACGGGTGGCGTAGTCGGACATTTAAACATGAAAACCACATAAATAGTTCCGCCACTGGTTTGACCGCCCTGAGCCACGGAACTGGGTCGCCGCCACGAAGACTACAACCACCAGCATCCACCAAAAAGGGTCCGGCTCCGGGTGTCCCAAGGCCCAGGGGGTGCGTCAGAACATTTTCATCACCTTTCACAATCACCAATGGGACAAGGCAGTGATGTCCTCTGTCCCCTCTCTTATACATCCTAGTGACGGAGCACCTGCTCTCATCAATTCGCCATAACCCCAATATTAGGTGGATTGAGGTGGGAGGCACCGAGTACAAGTGCTCTCTATTTGCTGATGATGTCCTAGTATATATCACTCAATCACATATATCCATCCATGCTGTTATGGCTGAAATAGATCACTTTGTTACATGGTAAAATTTTAAAATCAATGCAGCGAAGTCTGAGGCCCTCGATGTCTCCCTCCCCAAATCCATATAGGATTCCATCCAGTCCAACTTTCCCTTTGCTTGGCCCTCACAGGGTATCAAATACTTAGGAATTCCTATTCATAGAGACCTCTCCCATCTATGTTATCTTAATTTTGGGCCCTTTATTGAACAACTCCATACAGACCACGGTTGGCAAGTTAGAACTGTAAGATTTACTACGTGAACCACTGGTGTTTTGTGGAAAAGCACATGTACACTGCGTTCCAAATTATTATACAACAAGTGTTTAGGAGTGATAAGGGAAGAATTTGTTTGTTTGTCAGTTAAACTCATTGATGGTGATGTGTGTCAGGGCTCTTTATATCACTGTAAGCAATTGCAGACACCTGTGCTAATTAGTTTGGCAGGTGTGTCCAATGAAAGGCAAGACTACTTAAGAAGGCTCTCTCACATTATTAAGCAGCCTACATTTTCTGCCAAAATGGGAAAGAAAAAGGATGTGTCGGCTGCTGAGAAGCAACAAATTGTGGAGTGTTTAGGTCAAGGCATGACTACAATCAACATTGTGCGATGATCAGGATGAAGTGTCTTGGCAATCAAGAAGTATATAGCTGATTCACAGTACACACGTGTGCGTGCTGATAAGGGCAAATTGAGGACTCTTTCCTACAGGCAATTACGTCAGGTTGAAAGAGCAGCGGCAAAAAAGCCTTGTCATAGCAGCAGACAAGTTTTTGAAGCTGCTTGTGCCTCCAACGTCCCCCGAACAACAAGATGCAGGGTCCTTCAGAGGTTTGCAGCTGTGCATGCGCCATCCTGTCGACCTCCTCTATCCACTTCACACAAGCAGAAACGGCTCCAGTGGGCCAAACATTACATGAAGACTGATTTCAAAACTGTTTTGTTCACGGATGAGTGCCGTGCAGCGCTCGATGGTCCAGATGGATGGAGTGGAGGATGGCTGGTTGATGGACACCCCACGCAAACACGGCTACAGCGCCAACAAGGAGGAGGTGGAGTAATGTTTTGGGCTGGAATCATGGGGAGAGAGATTGTCGGCCCCTTTAGGATCCCTGAAGGCGCTAAAGATGAACTCCATAATGTATGTGGATTTTCTCAAACAGCACTTCCTGCCATGGTTCAAGAAGAAGAACCGTGTATTTCACAGCAAGATCATTTTTCTGCATGATAATGCACCATCTCATGCTGCACATAAAACATCTGCATCTCTGGCTGATATGGGCATAAAAGGGGACAAACTTATGGTGTGACCCCCATGCTCCCCTGACCTCTACCCCATTCAGAACCTTTGGAGCATCATTAAAAGGAGTGTCTATGATGGCGGGAGGCAGTTCACATCTAAGCAACAGCTCTGGGAGGGTATTCTGTCCTCATGCAAAACAATTGAAGCAGAAACCATCCAAAACCTGACAAATTCAATGGACGAGAGAGTTCAGAAGCTCCTTTCGAACAAGGGGTCCTATGTGAAAATGTAACATCACCTAGAATAAAGTTTTGAGTTGAAAACTGTTTGATTTCAGTTGCTAACAACCTGCTAATGCTTATAATTTCAAAAATGACCATTTTTTTGGTCTTTATTAAAATGAAAAGGTTGATCGAAAAGTTTGGGGGATCTAAGAGTGTGGCAACCCAGTAGTCATGATTACTTCGAATTCTGACAATATGAGGGTCATGCTGCAGGTAGTGCAGCAAGAAGGCACTTATGTGCCTTGCGCATCTCGGATAGAGATGAGCGGTGTTCAACTAGAACTGTTCGCCAATCTCAAATTCGAGCTGTTTTGGGCGGTGTTCGAGTTGTTCGACGAACCCGAACGATTTGCAAAAAATTCGGCTGTTCGAGGTTATGTTCGATAACTGTTCGTGCACCAAAAGCGTGTCCTGCATGTCTGGCGCTATTTAGAGCACCAATCATGCAGGGATTGTCTGCCACTCACTGTAATGCCACAGCCATGGTGGTTGTGGCATTACAGTGATTGCCCAAATCGATGGGAACAGTGCCAACAGTGAAACATGAAAAGCCGGCAATTCAGCAGCGGCATACACCTGTACCCGACAATTTAGAACCGAAAGAATAGAGCTTCACACATAGATTAGATAGATATAAACATGTCAGCCACATATATACGAAGTACAGTGAAAGTGCTGCTTACTGTACTTGTCATTTAGCGTAAAGGATTTATCAAAAAAAATAATAGTGTTTTCATGCACTGTCTCTTTAAAAAAGCCAGCCGGCAATTCAGCAGCGGTACCCGACAATTTAGAATAGAAAGAATAGAGAATCACACATAGATTAGATAGATAGAAACATGTCAGTCACATATATATGAAGTACAGTGACAGTGTTGGTTACTGTACTTGTCATTTAGTATTAAAACAAAGGATTTATTATTAAAAAAATTGGCGTGGGGTTCCCCTTAATTTTAGGCTCTAGCGGAGGTTAAGCAGACGGCTGGGGCAGATGTTTGAAGCCTGGGAAGGGGGTAATACCCACGGAGCTTCCCAGGCTACTAATATCAGCCCCCAGCTGAATACATAGCCTTTACTAGCTATTAAAATGGGGGACCCCCCCAAAAAAATGACGTGGGGTCCCCCCTAATTTAATAGCTAGCAAAGGCTAGGCAGACAGCTGGGGGCTGATATTAATAGCCCAGGAAGGGAGCCATGAATATTGGCCCCCTCCCAGGCTAGAAACACCAGCCGTCAGCCGCCCCAGAAATGGCGCATTCATAGGATGCGCCAATTCTGGCACTTAGCCTCGCTCTTCCACGCTGCCCTGGTGCGGTGGCAGGGGGTAATAGGGCTGGGGTTGATGTCAGCTTATAATGCCAGCTGACATCAAGCCCAGGTTAGTAATGGAGAGGCGTCTATAAGACACCCCCATTACTAACCCCATAGTCAAAGTTAAAAAAAACACAAACACCCAGAATAAAGTCCTTTAATTGAAATAAAGACACAATCCTTTATTGTTCTAAATTAAACCATACTTACCGTCACGCCCATTCCAGCTGAAGCCAACGATCTCCTGCAATAAAAGAAAAATAATAAAGCAACCTCATCCTTACCTTTCCATGGTTCCCACGACAGCTTCAGCTCTGCTACATCGAGATGACAGGCTGGACCGCAGCAGAACGCTGCCATCCAGCCTCTCATCCCGCAGACACTGAGAAGCGCAGGCTTGCTTGCGCTGCTCAGCGTCTCTCTGTGACGACATCCAGATGAGCCGAGTTCATGTCCAATGAACTCGGCTCACCTCATGCACGTCACTGACAGCGTGGGAAAATTCTCACGCTGAAGCGGTGAGTGCAGGAGAATTCTCCCACGCTGTCAGTGACTTGCATAAGGTGAGCTCATGTCCAATGAACTCAGCTCACCTCCTGCACGTCACTGACAGCGTGGGAGAATTCTCCTGCACTCAGCGCTTCAGCGTGAGAATTCTCCCACGCTGAAGCGCTGAGTGCAGGAGAATTTTCCCACGCTGTCAGTGACGTGCATAAGGTGAGCTCATGTCCAATGAACTCAGCTCACCTCCTGCACCTCACTGACAGCGTGGGAGAATTCTCCTGCACTCAGCGCTTCAGTGTGAGAATTCTCCCACGCTGAAGCGCTGAGTGCAGGAGAATTTTCCCACGCTGTCAGTGACGTGCATGAGGTGAGCCGAGTTCATTGGACATTAACTCGGCTCATCTGGATGCCCTCACAGAGAGACACTGTGGAGCGCAAGCAAGCCTGCGCTTCTCAGTGTCTGCGGGATGACAGGCTGGATGGCAGCGTTCTGCTGCGGTCCAGCCTGTCATCTCGATGTAGCAGAGCTGAAGCTGTCGTGGGAACCATGGAAAGGTAAGGATGAGGTTGCTTTATTATTTTTCTTTTATTGCAGGAGATCGTTGGCTTCAGCTGGAATGGGCGTGATGGTAAGTATGGTTTAATTTAGAACAATAAAGAATTGTGTGTTTATTTCAATTAAAGGACTTTTTTCTGGGTGTTGTGTTTTTTTTAAATACTTTACTAGAAATTCATGGTGGTCATGTCTAATATTGGCGTGACCCCATGAATTTCGGGCTTAGGGCCAGCTGATAATGCCAAGCTGGCCCTAACCCCTTTATTACCCAGTGAGCCACCGCATCAGGGCCCTGGATGAGTTGGGTACAGCGCCAGAAGATGGCGCTTCTATGAACGCGCCATTTTCCGGGGTGGCTGCGGACTGCAATTTGCAGCGGGGGTGGCCCAGAAAGCTTGGGCCTCCCTGCGCTGCGGATTCCAGCCCCCAGCTGCCTAGTTGTACCTGGCTGGACACAAAAACAGGGCGAAGCCCCACGTCAATTTTCTTTAAATTATTTCATGAAATAATTAAGAAAAAAAGGGCTTCCCTATATTGTTGTGTCCGGCCAGGTACAAATAGGCAGCTGGTGGTTGGGGGCAGCCCGTTCCTGCCTGCTGTACCTGGCTGGACACAAATATAGTGCGAAGCCCCATGTCAATTTTTTTTAAATTATTTCATGAATTTCCTGAAATAATTTAAAAAAATTGAAGTGGGGCTTCGCACTATATTTGTGTCCAGCCAGGTACAGCAGGCAGGAACGGGCTGCCCCCAACCACCAGCTGCCTATTTGTACCTGGCCGGACACAACAATATAGGGAAGCCCTTTTTTTCTTAATTATTTCATGAATTTCATGAAATAATTAAAAAAAATTGAAGTGGGGCTTCGCACTATATTTGTGTCCAGCCAGGTACAGCAGGCAGGAACGGGCTGCCCCCAACCACCAGCTGCCTATTTGTACCTGGCCGGACACAACAATATAGGGAAGGCCTTTTTTGCTTAATTATTTCATGAAATTCATGAAATAATTAAAAAAAAAGTACGTGGGGCTTCGCCCTATTTTTGTGTCCAGCCAGGTACAACTAGGCAGCTGGGGGCTGGAATCTGCAGCGCAGGGAGGCCCAAGCTTTCTGGGCCCCCCCCGCTACAAATTGCAGTCCGCAGCCACCCCGGAAAATGGCGCGTTCATAGAAGCGCCATCTTCTGGCGCTGTACCCAACTCATCCAGGGCCCTGGTGCGGTGGCTCACTGGGTAATAAAGGGGTTAGGGCCAGCTTGGTATTATCAGCTGGCCCCAAGCCCAAAATTCATGGGGTCACGCCAGTATTAGACATGACCGCCATGAATTTCTAGTAAAGTATTTAAAAAAAACACAACACCCAGAATAAAGTCCTTTAATTGAAATAAAGACACAATTCTTTATTGTTCTGAATTAAACCATACTTACCATCACGCCCATTCCAGCTGAAGCCAACGATCTCCTGCAATAAAAGAAAAATAATAAACCAACCTCATCCTTACCTTTCCATGGTTCCCACGACAGCTTCAGCTCTGCTACATCGAGATGACTGGCTGGACCGCAGCAGAACGCTGCCATCCAGTCTGTCATCCCGCAGACACTGAGAAGCGCAGGCATGCTTGCGCTCCTCACTGTCTCGCTGTGACGGCATCCAGATGAGCCGAGGTCATGTCCAATGAACTCGGCTCACCTCATGCACGTCACTGACAGCGTGGGAAAATTCTCACGCTGAAGTGCTGAGTGCAGGAGAATTCTCCCACGCTGTCAGTGATGTGCATGAGGTGAGCTCATGTCCAATGAACTCAGCTCACCTCCTGCACGTCACTGACAGCGTGGGAAAATTCTCCTGCAATCAGCGCTTCAGCGTGAGAATTTTCCCACGCTGTCAGTGACGTGCATGAGGTGAGCCGAGTTCATTGGACATGAACTCGGCTCATCTGGATGTCGTCACAGAGAGACGCTGAGCAGCGCAAGCAAGCCTGCGCTTCTCAGTGTCTGCGGGATGACAGGCTGGATGGCGGCGTTCTGCTGCGGTCCAGCCTGTCATCTCGATGTAGCAGAGCTGGAGCTGTCGTGGGAACCATGGAAAGGTAAGGATGAGGTTGCTTTATTATTTTTCTTTTATTGCAGGAGATCGTTGGCTTCAGCTGGAATGGGCGTGATTGTAGGTATGGTTTAATTTAGAACAATAAAGGATTGTGTCTTTATTTCAATTAAAGGACTTTATTCTGGGTGTTTGTGTTTTTTTTAACTTTGACTATGGGGTTAGTAATGGGGGTGTCTTATAGACGCCTCTCCATTACTAACCTGGGCTTGATGTCAGCTGGCATTATAAGCTGACATCAACCCCAACCCTATTACCCCCTGCCACCGCACCAGGGCAGCGTGGAAGAGCGAGGCTAAGTGCCAGAATTGGCGCATCCTATGAATGCGCCATTTCTGGGGCGGCTGACGGCTGGTGTTTCTAGCCTGGGAGGGGGCCAATATTCATGGCTCCCTTCCTGGGCTATTAATATCAGCCCCCAGCTGTCTGCCTAGCCTTTGCTAGCTATTAAATTAGGGGGGACCCCACGTCATTTTTTTGGGGGGGTCCCCCATTTTAATAGCTAGTAAAGGCTATGTATTCAGCTGGGGGCTGATATTAGTAGCCTGGGAAGCTCCGTGGGTATTACCCCCTTCCCAGGCTTCAAACATCTGCCCCAGCCGTCTGCTTAACCTCCGCTAGAGCCTAAAATTAAGGGGAACCCCACGCCAATTTTTTTAATAATAAATCCTTTATTTTAATACTAAATGACAAGTACAGTAACCAACACTATCACTGTACTTCATATATATGTGACTGACATGTTTCTATCTATCTAATCTATGTGTGATGCTCTATCTTTCTGTTCTAAATTGTCGGGTACCGCTGCTGAATTGCCGGCCGGCTTTTTTAAAGAGACAGTGCATGAAAACACTATTATTTTTTTAAATAAATCCTTTACACTAAATGACAAGTACAGTAAGCAACACTATCACTGTACTTATTATATATGTGACTGACATGTTTCTATCTATCTAATCTATGTGTGAAGCTCTATTCTTTCTGTTCTAAATTGTCGGGTACAGATGCTGAATTGCCGGCCGGCTTTTTTAAAGAGACGGTGCACGAAAACACTAATATTTTTTTTAATAAATCCTTTACACTAAATGACAAATGCAGTAACCAACACTGTCACTGTGCTTCTTATATGTGTGACTGACATGTTTCTATCTATCTAATCTATGTGTGAGGCTCTATTCCTTCTTGTCTAAATTGTCGGGTACCGGTGTATGCCGCTGCTGAATTTGCCGGCCGGCTTTTTTAAACAGAGTGTCTTCTGAGCAGTTTGTCAGCTTTTGGACACCTTTGCAGGTGTTTTCTATGTGTTTCTATGTGTTTTTGTTTGCCTGCCATTGGTTTTAACGGTGTTCGACGGTGTTCTAAGGTGTTCGACGAACAGTTCGACGAACAGTTCCTCGAACATCCCGGTGTTCGACGAACCGAACCGAACCCGAACACTACGGGGGTGGCTCAACACTAATCTCGGAGCCCCAAAATTATTTTCCGGGCTAGATGCAGCTAAAAATTATTTTTAATTTTAAATCTGGTGAAGCTTTAGTATAGATGGCCTAATAGGATCAGTGCTGCACACTGCTACAAAGCCCAAATTATTTTCCAGTCAAGATACAGATAAACATGATTAGTAATTTGAAAGCTTAAAACGGTTGGTAGGGTGATTTTAACCAATCATCAAGCTTTTACTCTCCCCAGGATGACACAGGGGTAGAAAAGTCGTTTCGGATCCATGATTTGTTCATCTTTATGAACGTGAGTCTGTCTACATTATCAGTGGAGAGCCGCGTGCGCTTATCTGTCAGCACACCACCAGCAGCGCTGAACACACGTTCAGACAGAACGCTGGCTGTGGGGCATGACAAGATCTCCAAGGCGTAAGTGGCTAGCTCCGGCCATTTATCCAGATTGGAAGCCCAAAAAGAGCAAGGGTCCAGTGACACAGTCGTGGCTTCAATGTTTACTTGGAGATACTCCTGTACCATCGTCTCTAGGCGTTGACTATGTGTCAGACTTCTTGTCTCCTGTGGCCTTGCAAAGGATGGGCTAAAAAAGTGGTGAAATGATTCCGCAAAATTGATGTTACCAGCAGATACTGTGGTTCTGTTACGGTTTGAGTGCTGAACACTTGACGGTCCCACGGTTGGCAAGGTGGAACTGTGAGATTCACTACGTGCACCACTGGTATTTTGTGGAAAAGCACATGTAAGATTCTGCAACAGTCTCTGCTGATACTCCTGCATGCGTGCATCCCTTTCTATGGCAGGAATAATTTCTGCAAATTTACTTTTGTACCGGGGATCTAACAGTGTGGCAACCCAGTAGTCAGGATTATTTCTAATTCTCACAATTCGAGGGTCATGTTGCAGGTAGTGCAGCAAGAAGGCACTCATGTGTGTTGCGCATCCAGGAGCACCAAGTCCCTGTTGTGTTGGTGGCGAGGTAACAATCATGCTTCCTTCCTCTGTCCTCTCCCCCCAACCTCGCACAACAGAAATGTGATCAAGGTCTCCCTCATCTGATGAGTCTTCCATCAGTTCGTCCTCCACTTCTTCCTGGGCTCCTGCACCTTCCTCACTAGTTTGGCTGCTACCATGCGCCCTGATAAAACCATCTCCCCCACCCTCACATGCCTGCCGCCTTGGTGCTGCCGACCGTCTGGACCTTGCAGATGTTAGCCCTTCCGCATACAACTCCTCCTCCTCTACTTCCTCCACCTCCTCTTGTGCCACCACCTGACTCCGAATTCTGTTTAACATGTGCTCCAGCATGTAAATCACCGGAATAGTCATGCTGATAATGGCATCGTCAGCACTAAACATCTTCGTCGCCATTTCAAAACTGTGCAGAAGGGTGCATAGGTCCCTGATCTGAGACCACTCCTCCAGCGTGATTTGCCCCACCTCTGAATCTCGTTGGCCCAGGCTATACGTCAGAACGTATTGCACCAGGGCTTGTCGGTGCTGCCACAGTCGCTGCAACATGTGCAGAGTTGAATTCCACCGGGTAGGCACATCGCATTTTAGCCGGTGAAGTGGCAGGCCCAACGACTTCTGTAGAGATGTAAGTCGCTGAGCTGCGGGATGCGAACGGCGGAAGTGAGCACACAGCGACCGTGCCCTCTGCAGAAGGCCATCTAGTCTGGGATAGTGGGCTAAAAATTGCTGGACAACCAGGTTCAACACGTGAGCCATACAAGGCACGTGTGTGACATTGCCCCGGCGAAGGGCCGCACCCAGGTTTGCAGCATTGTCGCACACGGCCTTCCCTGGTTTCAGGTCCAGTGGAGACAACCATTCATGAAATTGGTTCTCCAGAGCTGACCACAACTCCTCAGCTGTGTGACTCACATTTCCCAGACATTTCAATGTAAAAACCGCCTGATGACGTTGAGCCCTACTGCCAGCATAGTAAGGAGGTGTGCAGGATCCCTTCTGCGCAGTTAGAAAGCTTGTGGCATGACCAGACAGGCTTTGGGTGCAGGTGGAAGACCGAGAGGAGGTTGAGGAGGCAGAAGCAGTGGAGGAACTTTGACATAAAGAGGATTGACGCACAACTCGTGGGGACGGCAAGACTTGGACAGCAGCCCCTTGTCCTGCTGTCACCATAGTTACCCAGTGCCCAGTCAGCGACATGTAACGCCCCTGTCCATGCCTACTCATCCAAGTGTCTGTGGTGAAATGCACCCTGTCACACACAGAGTTTCTCAAAGAAGCGGTGATGTTGTGTGCGACATGCTGGTGGAGCGCAGGCACACCTTTCTTTGAGAAGTAGTGCCGACTGGGCATCTGGTACTGGGGCACTGCGACGGACATAAGGTCTCGAAAATCCTCTGTGTCCACCAGGCGGAAAGGCAGTATTTCTGTAGCCAAGAGCTTGCAGATGGTGAAATTCAACCTCTTAGCTTTCTCATGGCTAGGAGGAAATGGTCTTTTACTTGTCCACATCTGAGGGACCGAGGGCTGGCTATTGTGCTTAGACGGGGTTGATAAGGGTGTCCCCGGCAAACTGCCGGTCTGTGAGGAAGATGCAGGCGGACATGTTAGGTTGCCTTGATCCAAAGGTGGTGCTATCGATGTCGGACAGTGCTCAACACCAGCTGGTGTTACCACCTCCAAAGAAAATGATGACCTGCCAATCACGCTGGCTGTTGCGGGTAAAGAGGTGGCAGGTCTGCGCCCCAAAACAGGTGTGACTGCTGTCCCCCCAGTCACAGAGGATGAAGAGGCCGCGGATGCACAAGATATGGCAGACGGTGATTGGCCCGGCCGGCTAGGCCGCATTGTAGCACACTGAGCTTCCCACTGCAACTTATGCTTCATGTCCATGTGCCGGTTCATGCATGAAGTACTCAAACTATGTATTTTTTGGCCTCTACTTAGCTTTTGCTGAGAAATGTTACAGATAACACGAGTTGGGTCATCTTTATCGATCTGAAAAAATGCCCAGGCTATGCAAGGCTTAGCACCCATGCGACCTGAAGAGCCACCACGACTTGTGGTGAGAGGCAGAGTTGTGTTTGAGGATGCAGTTGTTGACGTGCTTCCAGTACTACGTCTCTGTCCAGGAAGGCGCAACCTGACCTCGTCGTCACTAGCATCTTCCTCCACCTCCTCTGCTGACCTCATCTCTTGGCTGACTGTGGGTTGACAGTAAGTGGGATCTCCGACCTCATCATCATCACCCTGTGCGTTATCACACCCGTCGTCCTCAGAGCCAACCTGTTCCTGCCCTGACAAAAAACTAAAGTTGTCGCTCCAATCAGGTATTTGAGTCTTATCATCGTCTTCCTCATTGTCTCCACCAACAGGAGTTACAGTTTGGGAATGAGGGTCTACATTATGGTCAGAACCTTCTGCGTCTGGTCCTGGATCCGACTGATAAAGATTCTGGGCATCAGTGCAGATCATTTCCTCGTCTGGATTCACAGAAGCGCTGGAGTCGACCTCTGATTCCCAGGCTATAGTATGAGTAAACAGCTCTGCAGACTCAACCATCTGTTCTACCTCATACTCAGACGGGCAGCTGGAGATTTGGGAGCTGTGAGGAAGCAAGTGCGATTTGGGTGACACCTTTGAGGACTGGAGTATTTGTGATGTTGAAGTTGATGTGGAGGAGAGCCCACTTAAAGGAGCACTTGATATCCGTTGAAGCACCTGCTGTTTTTGTGCCTCATCTGGAATTTGTAGCGATTGGCGTGGCCGTAAGAAAGGGATCTTATCACATTGTCCGCTAAAAGAAGTAGACATTTTAGTTTGGCTGGAAGATGGTCTTTTTTCTGCAGATGTTACTGTTGCTTTAACACCTACCCCACGGACACAACCTTTTTTCCCCTTCCCAACACGCCTATTCCCCTTTCCACCAGCAGCAGGCCTTTTTCCACTCATTTTGGTGGTTAACTAATTCACAACTCTGGAGTTGTTTGCACAAAAAAACAATGGATGGTAACCGAGCAGAGCTGAGTGGCCAAACTGTGGTATTAGGCCAAAACTATTGGCTGGGTTAGATGCAGAAAAAAATTATTTTGAATTTGCAACCTGATGGAGGTCAGTATAGATGGACTAATACAAATTGTCCCACACACTGCTAGAAGCCCAAATATTTTTTCAGAGGTACTGTAGATGCAGATAAAAATTATTTTTAATTTGCAACCTGATGGAGGTCAGTATAGATGGACTAATAGACCAAGTCCCACACACTGCTAGAAGCCCAAATATTTTTTCAGAGCTAGATGCAGAAAAAAATTATTTTTAACTTGCAACCTGATGGAGGTCAGTATAGATGGACTAATAGACCAAGTCCCACACACCGCTAGAAGCCCAACTATTTTTTCAGAGCTAGATGCAGAAAAAAATTATTTTTAATTTGCAACCTGATGGAGGTCAGTATAGATGGACTAATAGACCAAGTCCCACACACTGCTAGAAGCCCAAATATTTTTTCAGAGCTAGATGCAGAAAAAAATTATTTTTAATTTGCAACCTGATGGAGGTCAGTATAGATGGACTAATAGACCAAGTCCCACACACCGCTAGAAGCCCAACTATTTTTTCAGAGCTAGATGCAGAAAAAAATTATATTCAATTTGCAACCTGCTGGAGGTCAGTATAGAAGGACTAATAGAACAAGTCCCACACACTGCTAGAAGCCCAAATATTTTTTCAGAGCTAAATGAAGAAAAAAATTATTTTTAATTTGCAACCTGATGGAGGTCAGTATAGATGGACTAATAGACCAAGTCCCACACACTGCTAGAAGCCCAAATATTTTTTCAGAGCTAGATGCAGAAAAAAATTATTTTTAATTTGCAACCTGATGGAGGTCAGTATAGATGGACTAATAGACCAAGTCCCACACACTGCTAGAAGCCCAAATATTTTTTCAGAGCTAGATGCAGAAAAAAATTATTTTTAATTTGCAACCTGATGGAGGTCAGTATAGATGGACTAATAGACCAAGTCCCACACACCGCTAGAAGCCCAAATATTTTTTCAGAGCTAGATGCAGAAAAAAATTATTTTTAATTTGCAACCTGATGGAGGTCAGTATAGATGGACTAATAGACCAAGTCCCACACACTGCTAGAAGCCCAAATATTTTTTCAGAGCTAGATGCAGAAAAAAAATATTTTTAATTTGCAACCTGATGGAGGTCAGTATAGATGGACTAATAGACCAAGTCCCACACACCGCTAGAAGCCCAACTATTTTTTCAGAGCTAGATGCAGAAAAAAATTATATTCAATTTGCAACCTGCTGGAGGTCAGTATAGAAGGACTAATAGAACAAGTCCCACACACTGCTAGAAGCCCAAATATTTTTTCAGAGCTAAATGAAGAAAAAAATTATTTTTAATTTGCAACCTGATGGAGGTCAGTATAGATGGACTAATAGACCAAGTCCCACACACTGCTAGAAGCCCAAATATTTTTTCAGAGCTAGATGCAGAAAAAAATTATTTTTAATTTGCAACCTGATGGAGGTCAGTATAGATGGACTAATAGACCAAGTCCCACACACTGCTAGAAGCCCAAATATTTTTTCAGAGCTAGATGCAGAAAAAAATTATTTTTAATTTGCAACCTGATGGAGGTCAGTATAGATGGACTAATAGACCAAGTCCCACACACCGCTAGAAGCCCAAATATTTTTTCAGAGCTAGATGCAGAAAAAAATTATTTTTAATTTGCAACCTGATGGAGGTCAGTATAGATGGACTAATAGACCAAGTCCCACACACTGCTAGAAGCCCAAATATTTTTTCAGAGCTAGATGCAGAAAAAAATTATTTTTAATTTGCAACCTGATGGAGGTCAGTATAGATGGACTAATAGACCAAGTCCCACACACCGCTAGAAGCCCAAATATTTTTTCAGAGCTAGATGCAGAAAAAAATTATATTCAGTTTGCAACCTGATGGAGGTCAGTATAGATGGACTAATAGAATGATGCTATGCCCAAAAGATTTTACTTCACTAGGTGCAGTAAAAAAATTGGTATTCTATACACAGGTGTTATATCTTGCAACACAGATAGGCTACTCCACTGACTAACACACTCTGCAATAGGCCAAAAAGGATTAGCTTTGCTAGATTCAGCCAAATGCTGTGAAAAAAACTTGCACAGCACTGGCACAGACTTGCCTGGCAAAAACTGATAGGAACTCATGTAACCTAGTCCTGAAAAGGACTCCAATTACAATTAGTCTTTACTCCCACAACCTATCTATTTAAGAGCACAGACCTCCCTGATAAAAGTCGTAGGAAATGCTGTAACCTAGTCCTTAAAAGGACTGCAATCACAACTATTCCCTACTCCCAAGCTATCTGTATATTTGTGCGAAAATTGGCTTGAAATTAACAAGGTATAGCGCACACAGCAATAGCGGTGCCGTCTAACACGCAGCTGCAGCAGTGAGAAAATGGTGGCGACGGGGAAAATGGCTTGGTCTTATAGGGCAAGGACATGTGACATACACTGCCAATGACACATGCCCTTGCTTGTGTGAAAAAAAGCACTTCGCTCTGTGTGTGCGCTGCTGATAGGCTGACAGATTGCACCTCCCCACTGCAAATGCGGGAAAGAGAAAAAAAAATGGAGATCTTCATTGTTCCTGCAGAGATCCATCCCCTGCCCCTCCCCCCACCCCGCTGTACACTCAAACTGCGTATTAACATTAATTTTCATCATTACTGAGAAAAAATCCAGTTATGATTTTGGTGCACGAACAGTTATCGAACATAACCTCGAACAGCCGAATTTTTCTCAAATTGTTCGTGTTCGCCGAACGGCTCGAACACCGCCCAAAACAGCTCGAATTTGAGATTGGCGAACAGTTCGAGTAGAACAACGCTCATCTCTAATCACCATACTCCCGGGATAACACCCAGTTGAAGAGGAGCTACTCTGTAGGATCCAAAGTCAGATTAGTAGCAGCCAAACTTTCTTGGTGCTATCCAGAATAATATATGGATGTGTTCAGCATCACAGATGTTAATAAAGGGGTTTATATAGGGCTTGCACACTGAAATGAACTTAAAAAAAAGGTTGATTGGGAATTTCTATCTTCTGCGAAAAACACATCGCATACAGATTGCATACACATGAAATACGGATGACATACGGATGCTCAGTTTTAAAAATCGCATTGTACCAGCATGAAAATCACAGGACACTGACTGGACACTTGTCCGTTTTTTCGGTCAAGATACCGGAACGTTTTTTTTCACACATATGGGTATGAGCCCAAAGGCATATAAAGGGCACATGTACAGTCATATGCATGAGCTCTAATAGTGAACCTAAACTTTTATTTACACGCTATTAAAGGGGTTGTCCGGGACTAACATATTGATGAATCACTCATAAGATAGGTCATCCATAACAGTTTGGAGGGGGGGTCCAACACCCACCGATCAGCTATTATCTCCTCCAGCTGAGGGATGTAAATAGTATACAATGCAGAACAGAACAGTTCCATACATTCTTTAGTGGTCTATCCTGGGTACCGCATATTATCTCTCATTCAGGTGAACAGAAGATAAGATAAAGTACCTGGGAGAGTTCACTAAACAATTTATGGAGCATACGCATAGGTCACAAATATGTTAGTTTGAAGACAACCGCTTTAACATTTAAGCCCTCATGATTTTAGTGTGCATACTCTTTTCTTGTCCTATAAGATAGGGGAATGAAACAATTTGCAGAAAGAATCAGCTAGATGAATTTCTTACTTGACTCTCACTTAAAGATGCAACTAATCAGAAGACAGACATCACTCAAATGTCATCAATGAATTAATCTTTATTCACCCATGCAAGATTTTGGCTGCTAAGTAGAGCTTGATACAATTTCCCATTTGAAGCCAAAATGTTGCATGGGTGAATAAATGTAATTTTTTTTTAATTTTAGATGACTATTATGAGTGTTCAATTGAGTGAGTATGTTCTGTTAACCCTTTCGCCGAGTACGCTCGGGTCGAGCACCGAGTATTTATAGCTGTCGTACGGCGGCTAACGACTCCGTGACCAGGGAAGGACCGAGCCGAGGGACCAGGTGCTACTCTGGGGACGACCTTGTAAGGGAGCAGGTGACTCCCACGGTACAGATGGCAGGGACTGACCGGAAAAGCAGGTAGGCACAGCATGCAGGCTGGCGAGCAGAAGCCTCCAGGTAGGCTATCAGGTAGACACGGCAAGTGACGGCATGAGTCTCTAGGTGGGCTGGCAGGTGGTCACGGCTAGTGACGGCAGGAGTCTCTAGGTGGTCACGGCAAGTGACGGCAGGAGTCTCTAGGTGGGCTGGCAGGTGGTCACGGCAAGTGACGGCAGGAGTCTAGGTGGTCACGGCAAGTGACGGCAGGAGCTTCCGGGAAGGCACGGCAGGTAACAAGCAGGCAACAGGCAGGTCACAGGCAAGTGCTCCCAGGTGAGCGAACTGGCAGGCACGGCAGGTAACAGGCAGGCAACAGGCAAGTGCTCCCAGGTGAGCAGACTGGCAGGCACGGCAGGTAACAGGCAGGCAACAGGCAAGTGCTCCCAGGTGAGCGGACTGGCAGGCACGGCAGGTAACAGGCAGGCAACAGGCAAGTGCTCCCAGGTGAGCAGGCTGGCTGGCACGGCAAGTAACAGGCAGGTAACAGGCTGGCGGGCAAGACTGGTAGTCAGGCTAGCAGCGGGACCTGAGGGCTGAAGCAGAGGTCAGAAACACTGTGCAACAACTTTTGCTCGGGCACCTCCATTTTGGATGAGGTGCCTTATATATGGGAGGACCCTCGGCTATTGGCCGGGGACTCCTTAGGACGGCGTGCGGCCCCTTTAAGAGGGAGGGAGCGCGCGTGCGCCCTAAGCACAGTGCCCGGGGAGCTGCGCACGCCGGCAGCAGTAAGAGGAGCGCTGGTGAACGCAGAGCGGGGAGCGAGGAGGTGAGTGGGACGGCGTCTCTGCCTGGCAGGGGGCAGAGACGCCGATGCTACAGTACCCCCCCTTTACGCCCCCTCTTTTTTAGGCCAGAAAGGAATTTTTCAAGGAGAAGCGGGGCATGAATGTTCTCCCTGGGTTCCCAAGTTCTCTCCTCTGGGCCAAACCCCTTCCTATCCACTAGAAAAAGGGTCTTTCCTCTTACCCTCTTAGTGGCCAGAATGTTCTCTACCTCAAAAACGTCCTCAGCGGAAACTGGAGCAGGGGGAGTACCTAGATTGGAAAAAGAGTTAAACACAACTGGTTTGAGGAGAGATACATGGAAGGAGTTGGGAATCCGTAAGGTGGCCGGGAGTTTTAACTTGTAGGCCACTGGGTTGATTTGTTTGAGAACTTCAAATGGACTGATAAACCGAGGACCCAACTTAAAGGAGGGTATTTTGAGTCGGACATGTTTGGAAGAGAGCCAGACTTTATCTCCCGGGTGGAATTGAGGTGGATCCAGACGTCTCTTGTCAGCATGTTTCTTCATCCGCTCGGAGGACTGAAGAAGTGCGGACCTAGTATTTTCCCAAATGGTGGAGAATTCGCTGACAAGAGCCTCCGCAGCAGGGTTGTCCACCGAGGCGGAGATGGGAAACGGAATCCGGGGATGTTGACCGTGGAGCACGAAGAACGGGGATTTAGAAGTAGATTCGCTCTCATGGTTGTTGTAGGAGAATTCGGCCCATGGTAGGTGACGCGCCCCCTGGGCCATGTTTGGGGAATACCCGGAGCCGGATGTGTTGGGGGTGGTAGTCCTCGTGGCGGTGACCCGGTCCGTGCCCAGGGTGTCAAACTAAGTGGCGATGTTTTTAGTGGCAGATGTGATATTGTTCGACTACGCCACCCGTTGAATGCGGTTACGAAACCGCCGCTGCAGGGCAGACCGCTGAGGCCGGTGGTACAGTTGTGCAGCGTGGGTAGTATAACCCCCAACGGGAGGGGTATGGCCTCAGGGCAGCGAACGTGGATGATGGGGATGGTAGAATTGCACGCAGGCACCAGGAACCACTCAGAGACGGTGCGGTGTAGTTCAGGGTCTTTACTGGTGACAAAGATAGACCCTCCCGGGAGTACTGGCTAGCGGTCGGGGTCTGGTCAGTCCGTGAGCAGACAGGATCTCCCCTGGCCAGGCGGAGTTGTAGGCCTCCCCAACTACTCTTCTTGGCTACCTTGCTAGAAGCGGGTAAAAGTAGCCCACGTCCCTGAGTGTACCGTGTGGTGCTCACCCGTATGGCCGGTGACTCGGGGCCTTCTGGTAGCCTCCGCTCCACGACGGCGGTGCTGGTCCCTTGCGTGTGACCGTGCCTTCGGGTTTCTTGGCCAGAGGACCTGAAATCCCCTGCCGGTCGGTTTCTGCTGCTGGGTATGGAACAGTCCCCACAGCCTCGGACTCCGTGTCCGGTGAGATCTCTTCAGCCAAGGCGAGCTATCTAGCTTCCAGCCTCTGGCACTCACTCCTGCTCCTACAGAGCTCCTGTTGTCACTTTCCCTGCAACTGCTCCACACCAGACCAGACTGTGTCTCTGTCTGTGTTCTTTTCTAACCCCACCTCAGCCCCAGTTTATATAGGGGAAGTTCTTCCCCTCCCAGGACTGGGCAGGAGGTGTGGCATGCTTAGGATTCCTGACCAGGAGACCTCCCACCTGCTCACAGACGTAATATTGCTATTACTGTGGTAACCAGACCCCTGGGGTTCCACATTCCCCCCTAGTAAAATTTAGTACTCCGGGACTAAACATATTTTTTTGAAAACATAACAGGGTATAAACAGGAACAATACAATAAGGAAAAACATGTTAAAGTGGTCACGGCATGTCCGCAACCGGGTGCAATTTTTGAAACAAAAGGGTGTCCATTTCACCAAAGAACAGGGAGCCGTAACCAGGTAGGGGTCTGTCCTGCCCCGAGTCTTTAACAGTCTTTAGTCCGTTCCTGGGTTACGCTCCAAACATATATACAATAGAGTTCTAGTAAATCCACAAAAGATACCTATAAAATAACTGGAAAAACATAATTATTTACAAGCAACAGTAAACAGGTAAATATCAATAAAACAGTCTAAACACTTTAGATCCTCCAACGTACGGGCAACTGGCCTCTAGTGGCTCTAGTGGACCTACGGAGCTCACTAACTGGTCCTGCTCTACAGGGTGTAGGAGCTGTCAAAGGTAAGCTGGGCAGCTGTCTACGGACTCTTTGGCTCACTAGGGGCACGGCAGGCTCACTATAAGCAGAGGGTCGATTCTCCTGGTCTGCTTGTGTGGGGTCTTCT
Source organism: Phyllobates terribilis (assembly GCF_046119375.1). Lineage (NCBI taxonomy): Eukaryota > Metazoa > Chordata > Amphibia > Anura > Dendrobatidae > Phyllobates > Phyllobates terribilis. The sequence goes on from NW_027362762.1 coordinate 745,536,837, forward strand.
GCCTCCTGGACCGGCTGCTCTTCCAGCTCTACCTGTTTTTCCGTAGGCACTTGGGATGCTGGCTGGAGGAAGGTGAGGACGGGTACCACAACAGCGCCATTTACCTGTGTCCAAGACCGAGGGAAGTCTCCGAGTACAGTACTGATCATCTCTTCCCTTTTCTCTGCGGGTCGAGGGTTTTCTTGATCTTCTTCAGGGTTTCGTAGCTGCTCGGGACACTTCTTCAGGTGATCTCGGGAGACAATGGCTGTGGTTTCTCCTCCATCCTTACTGATTGTGCAGACTTTCGGGTTTTCATGGCTTGAGGGCAGTACGGTGTACGGGTCCTTCTCCCACTGGTCGTCCAACTTGTGGAGCCGTCTTTTCCTCTTCAAGACCTGCTCTCCAGGTACCAGGGGAACAGCGGGAGCATACTGGTTGTAAGTCTTCTCCTGTCTTTCTCTTGCTTGACAGAGACTTCGCTCAACGCTCTCCTGTACTTTCCGGTACTGCTGCTGCCTCTTTGTGTCCCAGTCTGCTTCTGGTGAAGTGTCCTCGGGTGTCAGGACTCCCATATCCAGATCAACAGGCAGCTTACCAGGTCTTGCTCTCATTAGGTAAGCCGGGGTACAGTTGGTAGAACCTACAGGGATGTGGTTGTATAGGTCCACCAGATCAGGCAGTTTCTCAGGCCACAGACTGTGTTCTTCCAGGGGCAATGTTTTCAGAAGGTCTATCACCACCTGGTTCATCTTCTCACAGAGTCCATTGGTTTGCGGATGATAGGGTGTTGTTCTTATCTTCCGGCAGCCATACAGAGTGCAGAACTCCTGGAAGACTTCTGCTTCAAAGGCAGGTCCTTGGTCCGTCAGCACCTGCTCTGGGTATCCGTGTGGACGGCAGAAGTGCTGCTGGAAGGCTCTAGCTGCTGTTTGAGCCGTTAAGTCCTTGACGGGGACTACAACCAAGAACCGGGAGTAGTGATCCACGATGGTTAACGCATAGACGTAGCCACTTCTGCTGGGGGTCAGTTTTACATGGTCCAAGGCTACCAGTTCCAACGGCTGCCTGATGACGATGGACTGCAGGGGAGTCTTCTGGCTGGCACGGTCCTTCCTTCTTAGGTTGCATGGGCCAAGTCTCTGCACCACCTCTCGATGGTTCCTCTCATGCCTACCCAGTGGAACCGCCCGCGCAGCAGGAACTCCAGCTTCTTCCATCCGAAGTGCCCAGCTCCGTCGTGGTATGCCTCCAGGACCATAGCCGCGTCTCTTCTTGGCACCACTACTTGCCAGACCAGTTCATGCGTCCGGGAGTTAACCATTCTGCGGCACAACTTCCCCTTGTAAAGGAACAGTCGACTCTTCTCAGCCCACAGTTGCTTGGTCTCCTCCGGAGCGTCTGGGTCAAGGCGGGCATCTGGCTGAGTCAGCATCTCCTTCACCAGTCGGACGGCGGGGTCACTGTCTTGCGCTTCTGCCCAGTTGTAATGAGGTAAGGGGTTGAACGTAGCGGATTGCTTACCCCTTACACGGTGGGAATACTGGGTAGTCCCATGACGGTGAAACGCGGGGAGTTCAACCTCTTCCAGTTCCTCTGGATCTTCCCCTACGTCCGGTAGGTTTGGCATTCTGGACAAGGCATCCGCGTTGGTATTGGAGCGTCCTGCCCGGTATTTAATCGTGAACTCATAGTTGGACAGGCGGGCCATCCATCTCTGCTCCAGGGCACCGAGTCTTGCAGTGTCCAGGTGTGTCAACGGGTTGTTATCCGTGTACACGGTGAACCGGGAAGAGGCGAGGTAATGCTTAAAGCGTTCGGTGACTGCCCACACCACTGCCAGGAACTCTAGCTTGAATGAGCTGTAATTCTCAGGGTTTCTTTCGGTGGGTCGCAGTTTTCGGCTGGCGTAAGCAATTACCCGTTCTCTCCCCTGCTGGATCTGGGACAGTACGGCTCCTAGCCCGATGTTACTTGCGTCGGTGTAGAGGATAAAGGGCTGGCTGTAATCAGGGTACGCCAGGATTTCATCCCCCGTGAGGGCCATCTTCAGCTGGCGGAAGGACTCTTCTTCCAGCTTCTCCCATCTGAAGGGCGGCTTCTGGTTCTTGGCCTTCCTGGACTGGCCTATCAGGAGGTCCTGCATAGGAGCTGCCTTTTTGGTGAAACCGGGAATGAATCTTCGGTAGTAGCCTACCAACCCAAGGAACTGCCGCACTTCCTTTACGCTGGAGGGTCTTGGCCATTCCTTAATTGCGGTGATCTTATCAGGGTCGGGGGCCACTCCGTCAGCACTCACCACGTGTCCCAGGTACTGCACTTTTGGTTTTAGCAGGTGACACTTCGACGGTTTCACCTTCAGACCGTAGTTTGCCAGGGCTTCAAACACCTCCGCCAGGTGTTTCAGGTGGTCCTCGTAGGTTTTGGAATAAACTATAACATCGTCCAGGTACAGCAGGACTGTCTCAAAGTTCCGGTGTCCCAGACAGCATTCCATCAATCGTTGGAAGGTTCCTGGTGCGTTGCAGAGTCCGAACGGCATGCAGGTAAACTCGCTAAGTCCCATCGGGGTGGTGAATGCGGTCTTCTCCCGGTCCGCCTCTGCTACAGGAACCTGCCAGTACCCGCTAGTGAGATCCAAAGCGGAGAAGAAGTTAGCAGATTTTAAAGCAGCCAAAGACTCCTCTATCCTTGGTAAGGGGTACGCATCTTTGTGTGTGATACGGTTGATTTTCCGGTAATCTACACACATTCTCATGGTGTTGTCTTTCTTTTTAACCAAGACTAGTGGAGCGGCCCAGGGGCTACAGCTATCCCTGATTACCCCAGCCTCCTTCATGTCTCTAAGCATCCCCTTGGCGTGTTGGTAATGTACAGGGGGTACGGGACGATACCTCTCTTTTATGGGAGGATGGTCTCCCGTGGGGATGTGATGTTCCACTCCCTTCACTCGCCCGAAGTCTAGCGGGTGTTTACTGAACACTCTCTCGTATTCCTGGATCACCCGGTAGACTCCCTGCTTTTGGTGAGCAGGTGTGGAGTCAGTACCCAAATGCAGTTGCTGACACCAGTCCTCCATTTGTTGCTTAGAGCCGTTACCTTCCTCTGGATGAGATGGAGGCAAGGGTTCCACGGACTGTACAGAATTTTGGTTGATGGTATACAATTTGGCTAGCGTAGCATACCGGGGCAGGTACACTTCCCTCTTCCCGATATTTATTATGCGAACGGGCACCCTCCCATGGCGTACATCAACCACCCCCCGTGCCGTCAAAATGGTGGGCCTACTATCTGAGTAGACTGGTTCTACCATTGCCTGGTAATCTCTACCTCTCAGACCAATAGCTGCCCGGCACCAAATCATCATTTCACTTTTCGGGGGCATGGCAATAGGGAAAGGGTCACACATCCTCACGCTACCAATCTCACCACCGGAGAGTTCCACCTGTTGCCGTCGCATCAGTGCCCGGATCTCTTTTTGTAGCACTCGCTGCTGGCCGGAGCTGGCGTTCTTGGCAACCTGCTGTAAAATGAGAATCACCTCTGCAAGACAATTTTCAATCACATTAGTTCCTAGAGTTATCTTTGGGTGACTCTCGCGCTTGTCAATGTCCACAATGATCAGTCCCTGTGCTGCCAGTTCGACTTTACCGATTTTAATGGTCATCTCTTTAAATCCGATCTATGGCACGGGCTGACCATTGCTGGCGATGATACTCAAGTCGTCGTCTGGGTAGCGGGTTATATCCGAGTCATTCCAGTACTGCTTGAAGAGCACGTACGGGATGGTGGTGACCTGTGACCCGGTGTCAAGTAGGGCACTCATAGGAATGCCATCCAGTACCACAGGCAAGACTGGACGTCCTCCCACGTATTTGTCACGCCAGTTCGATGGGCCTGGTGATCTTATTCCTAGGGGTTGGCCCTCTACCCCAGGTTGTGCCAGTTTTAAAGGACAGTACCTTGCCATATGTCCGGGTTGATTGCAGCGGCGGCAGATGGGTTGTCCGTCCTCGTTGTATCGGTCGCTGGGTCTTCCTCTGGCTGGTGGGGTCCTCCTTGGTCGGCGCCACGGGATATCCTCCGGTCCGGATGCCAGCTGGATCTTCCCTGGAGTAGAAACCTGTAAAGACTGCACAGTTTGGGTTAGCGCGGCAACGCTTTTAGTTAGTTCTTGGACCTGATGGTGCAGGTCTGTAGCCGGGTCATTGTTTAAAGCCTGCGCATCAGCTCCCACAGGCCCTGCCGACAAGGGCGCCGTCTCCTGGTGGTAAGTGGTAGCAGGGCGTTTGTGGGTCACAGCGCCACCTGGTGCCGGTTCTCGGAGCACCCGGATGGCTCTGTCCTTGAACTGTGCAAAGTCCAGATGAGGGTCCTGTAAGGCCATGGCTCGCAACTGGGTTCGGTGGGCATTACAATGTAGACCCTCTATAAATTGTTCAGTCAACAGTTTGTCTTCGTTTCCCACGCCGTCAGGGTCGGCCTGCTTAATACCTCTCAGGGCCTCTTGTAGGTTTAGTGCATAGTCCCTTATATTCTCATGTGCTCGCTGCTTGCACCCGTAGAATCTAAGCTTGATCTCGGCTGAGGTACGGGTATCAAAGGTGTCCTTTAGCCGGACTAGTATCTCTGCGACAGTCCTCCTCCTCCCAAGTGGCCAGGACTTTACCTCCCTTTGGGCTGCCCCTGTTAATTGAGCCACCAGGATGCTCACTTTTTGCTCTTCTGTGAGGGGGTACACCTGGAAGAGGCTATCCAGCCTTTCTCTGAAGTCATTTAGGGTATGTGACTCCCCTGAGTACTGGGGTAGCCAGGCTGCCCCCAGGATGTAGGGCATGGTGAAAGGCATGACCGCAGCAGCGGTGGTGCTGGCGGTGGCTGTAGCAGTGAAGCTCTCCTCCGTATCCGACATCCTCCTCCCCCCTAGTGGACCGTGGCCTACCTTGCGATGATCCTCTTCCATAGGCCGCGGCTCCGCAGTGGATCGTCAGGGTTGAGGACCTTCCGTCGCGCTCCTGTGACGTCGGCGTCTGCTGGGTTCCTTCCAGGACCTTACGCAACGTCCGGACGTGAGGCGGGGCTCCAGTTCTCGCGCGTTTTCAGAGTCCACACCCCTCTTCTTCCCACGCGGCGTCCTCAAGATGGCGTCCAATGGCGGGAAGGCTCCACAGATGGCGGGAAGAAGGCAAAAGATGGCGTCGGATGGCGGGAAAACTCCACGGATGGCGGGAAGAAGGCAAAAGATGGCGTCGGATGGCGGGAATCTTCACCACAGGTAAGTTTAACAGTCTTTTTCAGGCACGCAGTACCCGGTGGTTGCGGGCACGAGATCCTGCCGACTACGCCAAAAGTTGACGCGCCCCCTGGGCCATGTTTGGGGAATACCCGGAGCCGGATGTGTTGGGGGTGGTAGTCCTCGTGGCGGTGACCCGGTCCGTGCCCAGGGTGTCAAACTAAGTGGCGATGTTTTTAGTGGCAGATGTGATATTGTTCGACTACGCCACCCGTTGAATGCGGTTACGAAACCGCCGCTGCAGGGCAGACCGCTGAGGCCGGTGGTACAGTTGTGCAGCGTGGGTAGTATAACCCCCAACGGGAGGGGTATGGCCTCAGGGCAGCGAACGTGGATGATGGGGATGGTAGAATTGCACGCAGGCACCAGGAACCACTCAGAGACGGTGCGGTGTAGTTCAGGGTCTTTACTGGTGACAAAGATAGACCCTCCCGGGAGTACTGGCTAGCGGTCGGGGTCTGGTCAGTCCGTGAGCAGACAGGATCTCCCCTGGCCAGGCGGAGTTGTAGGCCTCCCCAACTACTCTTCTTGGCTACCTTGCTAGAAGCGGGTAAAAGTAGCCCACGTCCCTGAGTGTACCGTGTGGTGCTCACCCGTATGGCCGGTGACTCGGGGCCTTCTGGTAGCCTCCGCTCCACGACGGCGGTGCTGGTCCCTTGCGTGTGACCGTGCCTTCGGGTTTCTTGGCCAGAGGACCTGAAATCCCCTGCCGGTCGGTTTCTGCTGCTGGGTATGGAACAGTCCCCACAGCCTCGGACTCCGTGTCCGGTGAGATCTCTTCAGCCAAGGCGAGCTATCTAGCTTCCAGCCTCTGGCACTCACTCCTGCTCCTACAGAGCTCCTGTTGTCACTTTCCCTGCAACTGCTCCACACCAGACCAGACTGTGTCTCTGTCTGTGTTCTTTTCTAACCCCACCTCAGCCCCAGTTTATATAGGGGAAGTTCTTCCCCTCCCAGGACTGGGCAGGAGGTGTGGCATGCTTAGGATTCCTGACCAGGAGACCTCCCACCTGCTCACAGACGTAATATTGCTATTACTGTGGTAACCAGACCCCTGGGGTTCCACAGTAGGAGCTCCACCCAATCGGTATGGTGAGCGTTAACAAAGTGCCAGAGGTAGCTGGTAAGGATTTGGTTGATACGCTCAACTTGGCCATTGGACTGTGGATGGTAGGCGGAGGTGAAATCCAGGGTGACATCCAGTAGCTTACAGGTAGCTCTCCAGAAACGTGAGGTGAACTGAACTCCTCGATCCGATACAATGTGGAGGGGTAGGCCATGGAGACGGAAAATATGATGGAAAAAATCCTTGGCCAGCTCCAATGCAGACGGGAGACCAGGCAGAGGAATGAAGTGGGCCATCTTAGAGAAGCGGTCGGCGACCACCCAAATGACTGTACAACCAGCAGAAACAGGGAGATCAGTAATAAAGTCCATGGCAATGTGCTGCCATGGGGCAGCAGGTACGGGAAGAGGCAGGAGGCGACCGGCTGGAAGATGTCTGGGAACTTTGTTGCGGGCACAGGACGAACATGCCGAGACGAAGTCTACCACATCCTTGCGCAGGGTAGGCCACCAGTAATGCCGGGTAATGAGTAGGAAGGTCTTCTTTTGGCCAGCATGGCCGGCTAGTTTAGATGAATGACCCCAGTGAAGAACCTTCTCACGATCTGGTACCGCTACAAACGTCTTACCGGGTGGAAGACGAGTCAGATCCAAGGGGGCCACATTCATCACTTTGGAGGGGTCGATGATCTGCATAGGCTCCTCCTCTTGATCGGAGGACAGGAAGGATCGGGACAAGGCGTCAGCTTTGACATTCTTGTCCGCCGGGCGGAAATGTAGGACGAAGTCGAAGCGGGCGAAGAACAAAGACCACCGGGCCTGACGTGGATTGAGTCTTTGGGCATTCTGGAGATATGCAAAGTTTTAGTGATCCGTATAGATGATCACCGGGTATAGAGCCCCTTCAAGCAGGTAACGCCACTCCTCCAGTGCCAATTTAACGGCTAAGAGTTCTCAGTCTCCTATGGAGTAGTTGCGCTCAGACGAGGAGAAGAGTTTGGAGAAGAAGCCGCAGGTTACCATTCTCCCGGATGAAGACTTTTGGGTGAGCACCGCCCTGGCTCCGGAGGAGGAAGCATCAACCTCCAGGTAGAAGTGTTTGTTGCTATCCGGATGGTGCAGCTCTGGGGCAGAGGAGAAGGCTTGCTTTAAGGAAAGGAAGGCTTCCTCAGCTTCGGGCGACCATTCCTTGGGATTTGCTCCCTTACGGGTGAGCACAGATATGGGAGCAGTCCGGGAAGAGAAGTGCGGGCTGAAGAGATGATAGTAGTTGGCGAAGCCCAGGAATCGCTGAATCACCTTCAACCCCTCCGGACGGGGCCACTTTAGGACAGCAGAAAGCTTCTCGGGATCCATTCGTAGGCCTGTCTGGGAGATAACATAGCCCAGGAAAGGAAGAGAGGTCTGCTCAAAGAGGCACTTCTCGAACTTTGCATAGACGTGATTCAGCCTGAGCCTAAGCAGGACCTGACGAACATCCCTCCGGTGTGTGGGAAGATCCGGAGAGAAGACCAAGATATCGTCCAGGTACACCACCACGAAAGAGTAAAGAAGATCACGGAAGATGTCGTTGACCAATTCTTGAAAGACGGCAGGAGCATTGCAGAGACCGAAGGGCATCACACGGTAGTCATAGTGACCGTCCCGGGTATTGAATGCCGTCTTCCACTCGTCTACTTGACGGATTCGGACCAGGTTATACGCCCCACGTAGATCTAGCTTGGTAAAGATCCTAGCTCCCTTAAGACGATCAAACAACTCGGAGATGAGCGGCAGGGGGTATTTGTTCTTTACCGTGAATTGGTTGAGTCCTCTATAGTCAATACAGGGGCGTAATGAACCATCTTTCTTCTTAACGAAGAAGATTCCGGCTCCAGCCGGGAAGGAAGATTTCCGGATGAATCCCCTGGCCAGATTCTCCTCGATGTACTCCGACATGGCCCGGGTTTCAGCTGACTACAACGGGTAAATACGCCCACGGGGTGGAGTGTTGCCGGGTACCAGGTCGATCGGGCAATCATATGGCCTATGAGGTGGCAGTGTCTCTGCTTCCTTTTTACCGAAGACATCTGCATAGGGCCAGTAAGGTGCCGGTAGACCGGGTAAATTAGCCGGGGTAGGTGGAGGACGAGCCGGGCGAACCGGAACCAGGCAGGTCCTATGGCAGTCCTGCCCCCACCGGAGTACTTCACCGGATTGCCAGTTCAGCACGGATTCATGTGTCTGGAGCCAGGGTAGACCTAGCAATAGGGAGTAAGAGAGTCCGGACAGCACATGGAAGGAGATCTTCTCAGAGTGCAGCATTCCCACCTGCAGGGTTATGGGTTCAGTGATGAGCAGGATGGTCACCAGAAGGAGTCTTCTATCCACGGAGGCAACTGACAATGGTTCAGCCAGAGGTTTGGTAGGAATCCGGTATCTCTCTACCAGGGACTGGGAAATGAGGTTTCCAGCAGCTCCAGAATCCAGGTGAGAAATTTCAAAGTGACGGTCCTCTCCCTAGGAGATAGAGACAGACAAAGTCAGGGACCGAGAGGGCTTACTTTTGCCTAGGACGACCTCTCCGAGCGGTCCTAGACACTGGAGTTTCCCGGCTTCTCCGGGCAGGAACGGATGAAGTGCTCCTTACTGCCACAATAGAAACAGCTCCCCTCGGCTCGGCGTGACTCTTGGCGAGATTTGACCATCTTGGTCTGGTCGATCTGCATAGGTTCGGGCGAATGCGCTCGGGGAGGTCTCTGGAAAGTAGGAGTAAGGCGAGGAAACTTTCTCTCCCGGGTAGTCTCTTTGGTACGTTCTTGGAAACGGATGTCAATCCGAGTAGCTAGTGACACTAGGTCATCCAGGGTGGTAGGAATGTCCCGACCGGCTAACTCGTCCTTAATCCGACCGGAAAGACCCTCCCAGAAGACGGACACCAGAGCCTCGTTGTCCCAGGCAAGCTCAGAAGCGAGGGTACGGAACCGTATGGCATATTGGCTCACGGTGAGTCTCTCTTGGCGGAGACGTAGCAGAGAGGAGGCTGAAGAAGATTTTCGTCCTGGTTCATCTAAGACTTTCCGGAAAGCAACGAGGAAAGACGATAGGTCGGACACCAGGGGATCCCCTCTCTCCCACAGGGGATTTAGCCATGCCAGTGCTTCCCCAGTGAGATGGGACATGATGAATGCCACCTTGGCCCGGTTGGAGATGAACTGATGTGCCAAGAGTTCAAATTGCAGGGTGCACTGGTTTATGAAACCCCGAGCTAAGGCGGGGTTGCCAGCAAAACGTGGAGGTGCCGAGAGCCGGGGTCCATAGCCGGACGCCATAATAGGACTAGGTTGTGGTGCCGCGGAAGCAGACGCTGCCTAACCAGAGATGGACACAGACAGATCGGACAATGCACCTAGGCGAGAGTTAACAGACCGCAGGAAGGACAGGACCGACTCCTGTTGAGCCCTCTGACGTAAGACCTCCTGGTGCAGGTCGGAGATTGCGGGGGTCTGGGGGCTGCCGGGTTCCATGGCCCGAGCAAACTGTTATGGGTCCGGGGGATGGAACCTCTGTGCTACTGTGCAAGGAGGGACCCAGAGGGGCGTAACTAAGTATCAACTCGGACCGACCCTGGTCGTACGGCGGCTAACGACTCCGTGACCAGGGAGGGACCGAGCCGAGGGACCAGGTGCTACTCTGGGGACGACCTTGTAAGGGAGCAAGTGACTCCCATGGTACAGATGGCAGGGACTGACCGGAAAAGCAGGTAGGCACAGCAGGCAGGCTGGCGAGCAGAAGCCTCCAGGTAGGCTATCAGGTAGACACGGCAAGTGACGGCATGAGTCTCTAGGTGGGCTGGCAGGTGGTCACGGCAAGTGACGGCAGGAGTCTAGGTGGTCACGGCAAGTGATGGCAGGAGCCTCCGGGAAGGCACGGCAGGTAACAAGCATGTAACAGGCAGGTCACAGGCAAGTGCTCCCAGGTGAGCGAGCTGGCAGGCACGGCAGGTAACAGGCAGGCAACAGGCAAGTGCTCCCAGGTGAGTGGACTGGCAGGCACGGCAGGTAACAGGCAGGCAACAGGCAAGTGCTCCCAGGTGAGCGGACTGGCAGGCACGGCAGGTAACAGGCAGGCAACAGGCAAGTGTTCCAAGGTGAGCGGACTGGCAGGCACGGCAGGTAACAGGCAGGCAACAGGCAAGTGCTCCCAGGTGAGCAGGCTGGCTGGCACGACGGGTTACAGGCAGGTAACAGGCTGGTGGGCAAGACTGGTAGTCAGGCTAGCAGCGGGACCTGAGGGCTGAAGCAATGGTCAGAAACACTGTGCAACAACTTTTGCTCGGGCACCTCCATTTTGGATGAGGTGCCTTATATATGGGAGGACCCTCGGCTATTGGCCGGGGACTCCTTAGGAGTGGACGGCGCGCGCGGCCCCTTTAAGAGGGAGGGAGCATGCGCGCACGCCCTAAGCACAGTGCCCAGGGTTCTGCGTGCGCCGGCAGCAGGAAGAGGAGCGCTGGTGAACGCAGAGCGGGGAGCGCGGGGAGCGAGGAGGTGAGTGGGACGACGTCTCTGCCTGGCAGGGGGCAGAGACGCTGATGCTACAATAGCTGCTCGGTGATGAGGTTAAATCGCTCCTGTGTGCATGATTTGCGACTGACAGTTTTATTACATGGGAGGAATGTCTATTTCTTACACATTCTTCACATCACATGTAATAAAGCTGCCAAACAGTTGCAAATCATGCACAGGGAGCGATTTAACCTCATCACCGAGCAGCTATAAATACTCGGAGCTCGGCCCGAGCGTACTCGGACTGAACATACTCGCTCAACACTAGTGTTCATCCGAAAAATTAAGTTTTCTGTTACTTACTAGTACCAATGCCTCAGAGTGGATGGATGTAAATGCTGCCTCAAGAGTGAAATCACTAACCTTTCTTAAAGGGGTTGCCTGCTACTGGATAACCCCTGCTTAAAAAGTTTTTCCACTATTAACTTAACCCCCTTCCATGTGTCCTAACTCTTCCTAATAATCAGTTTTCTAATATGCTATTACCTGCCCTGCTCCTGTAAGCTCAGCTCTGTGTGGGTCATATATTCTTCTGTTGTCATGCAGGCTCTGCTGCTTCTGATCTGGGGACCGTAATAGGATAAACTGAGTAGCCACGTCAGTGTTGGGGAAGGGGCTACCTCTCAGTGAGGGACAGCAGTCTGAGAATGCATGCTCAAATCAGATTTCACTCTCCTCTGCCTGGATCCTGCTGATGCTTTGAAGTGCCATCCCAAGCATATCACAGGTCTTGTCAGCTGAAAGGATAGCACTTCAAATATTCAGCAGCATCCATGCAGGAGGAGAGTGAATCCCAATCTGAGCTTGGTCATGCCGGGTGCAGACTGACCCTGTCAAAGCATTGAGATATGCTTTCTAAGGCCACATTCACACACTCAGTTTTCAGTCAGTATTTTAGCTCAGTATTTGTAAGCCAAAATCAGGAGAGTAACATTCAGAGGAAAAGTATAATAGAAACATGTGCACCACTTCGGCATTTTTCACCCACTCCTGGTTTTGGCTTACAGATACTGAACGTGTAAACATGGCCTAATGCTCAGCAGCACATCTAAGCACTTACCAGCTGAAAAGAAGGTGATCCAAAGCATCGACAGGATTAAGGCAGAGGAGGAGCATGAAGACTGATCTGAGCATGCTTGCTCAGAATACTGTCACTCACTGAGAGGTAGCCCCATCCCCACCACTGAGGGCGCTTCTCAATTCATCCGATTCCCCTTTCCAGACCGGAAGTAGCAGAGCCAGACTCACAACAGAGGACTATATGACAGTGATGCCCTTTAAACTTTAAACAAGGCCTCGTGACAATAGAATAATTTAGTAAAGACTGCTTCAAGTTAACACATGTGTATAAAAACACTTTATATACACATGACTAATTACATCACAGGAATACTAACAGCAGAAAATCAGAAATCCGTTTTAAAAATCCTGTAATCATAAAACAGTGCACATTTAATAAACAACCAATATTGTGTGCAGGGCGCTGTCTACTAATGCATCCATACCATTCTTTGACCACGTTACATACAAAATTCATTTTCTTTGTGACAGATTATATTTGTCATTTCCATGCTGTAAACATTTAATAAATCCAGTATTTTCATAGGCTGTTAATATACTGTATTTCTTAATAGAGCTTAGTGGTCAATAGTAGTAATTGCTCTGTGGGGTATGTCATTTTTTTCTTACAACAAAGATTGATTGTAAAAAGCATTAGGAATTCTGCTCTGAAATGTCAGAAGCAGACTACATTGATTTTTTTTTAACTGAGAAGCACTGACAAGCAAAACCTCAATTGCTATTGTTTTGTTGTTGAACTAAAATACATCCATAATTGTTGTAGATATTCTTATTTTTATCATTGTTGCATTTTAGTTTGTATGATCAGGCTTTTACCTGAGTATACAGACAGTTTCATATGATCATAATATGGTTGTATTTGTGTATCCTTCTTATTGATGCAAGTCCCAGTTCAACCGTAGGTTTAAGGACCTGAACTGACACTTTCATTAAGATGAAAGCCCCCACCCCACCAAGAGTTTAAGGACCTAAACTGACATCTTCACAACTGTAAGTCTTGGCTCAACTATGAGTTAACCGGTTCCCGATCGCCCACTGTATATAAACGAGGGTGCTGCCTGGGCTCTGTGCAGCGCTGACGTTTATAAACGGTCTGTGGTCCCGCAGCGCTCAGGACCCCCAAGGTCCTGCAAGCGCTACAGTTCCGGTGCAGAGCGACAGCTCTGACATGTGATATCATGGGGACCTGATTGGATCAGGTCCCCATGATGTTAACCCATTCCTATCTTATAGATGCCGCGATCCATAGTGATCAGCCGGTGCTGTGGTGATCGGGACCCCCATGTACCTGAACAACGCGGGGATCCCGGTGCAGAATGCTGGGTGTGACCCCTGACCTCATCGAGACCTGATTGGTTCAGGTCTCGATGTCAGAGTCATGCCAGCCAATCAGAGCGATCACTGGGGAAGTTTGTTGTAGCAACAAACTTTCCCAGGCGATCTGCCTGATAAATACACTGTTTCTCCTCAGATCTCCTGTCAGTGAGAGATCAGAGGAGAAACAGTGTGACAAGTGCTGCTGACGAGAGCTGTGTCAGTCAGCGATCTTGCCACTGTGAAAGAGTAAAAAAAAAAAAAGTTACAGTTAGGCTAAAGTTAGGGTTAGGGTTAGCCCAGGGTTAGGGCTAGCCGTCAGTCAGTCTGGCCAGCCAGTCAGTCTCGCCAGCCAGTCAGTCTCGTCCAAAAATATGAAAAAAATAAAAATGGCCTGTCAGACTTATACCGCAGAGGAGGCGTATGCCCTGTTATGTGCTGACAGTTTCGACAGTGCAATGTCAGATGGAGATGTGGATTTTGAGGGCTTTAGTAGTGGCGACACTGAGAGCTCAGAAATGAACAGTGATTCTGGTCAATCCTCAAGCCCAAGGACCAGTACAACAATAGGGGTAAATAGAGCTACTGGAGAAATGTCTCCAAATCAGGGAACACTGCCCAGTACACGCGTCCCTGCTACTAGTGAATTGGCGCATGCCAGTGTACAAGAAGTTTTGGCACTTGATATAGAATTTCCCAGATGGGAGGCTTCGGATTCAGCAGTTCCATTCAGCCTTGATTTCAACGCCATTCCTGGTATAAATGTTAAGGTGGAATATTTTGGACCAACTAATTTTTTTAATTAGTTTTTTTACAGACAGTTTGCTAGAGCATATTGTCGTGCAAACAAATTTATACGCGTCCCAATTCATCAGTCAGAATCCCCGATCCTATTATGCTAGGGCAAATTTATGGACACCAACTAATGTCCTGGAAATAAATTTTTTTTAGGACTTATATTTGGATTGGGGCTTGTTAAAAAAACGAGCATTCGATCCTACTGGTCCAACCACCCTGTTCAAGCCACCCCTATGTTTTCAGTCATTCTTCCTAGGACCCGTTATGAAATGCTCGTGAGGTTTTGGCATTTTAATGACAATAGTCAATGCCTGCCCAAAAAATGCCTCAGAACATGACAGATTATATAAAATCAGGCCCATCATGGAAGATTTGTCAGAAAAATTCTTAAGGCTCTACACCCCAACGCAAAACATTTCTATAGATGAGTCCCTTGTAAAATTCAAAGGAAGACTGCACCTCAAGCAATTTATCCCATCTAAAAGGGCAAGGTTCGGAATAAAGCTCTATAAAATGTGCGACAGTTCAACCGGATACACATCCGCTTTTCACATATATGAGGGAAAAGATAGCCAACTAAACCCACCAGGATGCCCTACTTATCTGGGGACATCTAGAAAAATTGTTTTGGAGCTGATAAGTCAATTTTCACAAAAAGGCAGCAATCTGTATGTGGACAATTATTACACCAGTATACCCCTATTTAAAAGTCTGGTTTAACACCACATCGGAGCTTGTGGGACCATTTGTAAAAACTGTCAGGTGTTTCCACAACCTTTGGTCAACCAAAAGTTCCAAAAGGGGCAGTCAGGGGCTGTACACAATAGAGAGCTGCTTGCCCTCAAGTATAGGGATAAGAAGGATATTTTTGTCCTCAGCTCGATCCACACAGATGTCACAAAGGCCACTGTAGAACTAGGATCCACTACTCCAAAGCAAAAACCTGTGTCAGTCATTGACTACAACAAACACATGGGGGGTGTGGACCTTGCAGACCAGGTTCTACAGCCATACCAGGTATCAAGAAAGTCCTATACCTGGTATAAAAAGTTAGTTATTTATTTGTTTCAGGTGGCCACATACAATTCTTTTGTGGTATACAAAAAAGCAGGAAATTCAGATACTTTTCTAGATTATCAAGAAAAGGTAATTGAAAATCTTGTTTTTGAAAGTGTTAGCCCAGCTCATCCATTAAAAAACGAGGATGTGAAAAGACTCACTGAGCGACATTTTATTGCACTTATTCCAGCAAAAAATATCAAGAAGGAACCCCCAGAAAAGATGTTGTGTATGTACTAAGCGAGGAATGAGGCGTGATACTCGCTCCTATTGCCCACAATGCCCATCATTGCCTGCCTTATGCGTCACTGACTGCTTTAAAATCTTCTAAACAGAACCACGTTTTTAAACTGTAAAAATGTATCCCATTTTCTCATTCAAGCATGTGGTTTATTTAGTGAATGACACATTAGAGTAGAGCTCACTTAACAATTTCCAGGGTGGGAGAGGGGGGATGGGGGGTCTCCAGAATCTAAACCTTCCACTGCGTGCTTGTTTCTAGAAATTATCCATGGCGTTAAAATGGTCACTAAACCCATAGATGAATTCTGCAGTTCTGTAACTTAGCAGCTCTGAAAAGTGCCAGAACAGCAGATTCCCCCTGAAGTGACTCCATTTTGGAAATGACACCGCTCTGGGAATTCATCTATGGGTTTAGTGATCATTTACCTATCTACCTATTTTCCCACCACTACCACTAGATGAATTCATACAGAGAAGTAGATTGTAAAATGCGGTCACTTTTGGGGGGTTCTGCTGTTCTGGCACCTCTGGGGCTCTGACAATGTGACATGTCACACAGAAACCATTCCAGGAAAATCTGCTCTCCAATATGGTGCTCCTTCTCTTCTGAGATTTGCACTGTGTCTAAAATGAAGTATCCAACCACATATGGGGTAATGGCATGCTCAGGAGAAATTGCACAACACATATTGGGGTCCATTTTTTCTTGCTGCCTCAAAAATTTGAGGCTAAAATAGCAGTTTTGTGGTAAAAATTAGTTTTTTTATTTTCACACCTCAACATTATAAAATTCTGTGAAGCCCCTGGGGGTTCAAGGTGCTCACCACACATCTAGATTAGTTCCTTGAGGGGTCTAGTCGGGGGTTTCCACTGTTTAGGCACCTCAGGGGCTTTCCAAATGCAACATGGCGTCTGCTATTGATTCCAGACAATTTTGCATTCCAAAAGTCAAATGGCGCTCCTTACCGTCCAAGCCATGCCGTGTGCCCAAACAGTGGTTTTGCACCACATGAGGTATCAGCGTGCTCAGGAGAAATTGAACAACACATTTTGGGGTCCATTTTTTCCTGTTACCCTTGCAAAAATAAAAAAATATTGGGTCTAAGGTAAATTTTTGTGAAAAAATTTTAAATGTTCATTTTTTCCTTCCACGTTGCTTCAGTTCCTGTGAAGCACGTGAAGGGAAAATAAACTTCTTGAATGTGGTTTTGAGCACCTTGAGGGGTGTAGTTTTTAGAATTGTGTCACTTTTGGGCATTTTCATATAGACCCCTCAAAGTCACTTCAAATGTGATGTGGTCCCTAAAAAAAAAAAAAAAGGTTTTGTAAATTTTATTGGAAAAATTAGAAATCGCTGGTCAACTTTTAACCCTTATAACTTCCTAGCAAAAAAAAATTTTGGTTCCAAAATTGTGCTGATGTAAAGTAGACATGTGGGGAGTGTTATTTATTAACTATTTTGTGTGACATATCTCTCTGATTTAAGGGCATAAAAATTCAAAATTTGAAAATTGCAACATTTTCATATTTTACGCCAACTTTCCGATTTTTTTTCACAAATAAACGCAAGCAATATCGAAGAAATTTTACAACTATCATGAAGTACAATATGTCCCTAAAAAAAAAATAAAAAAAAAAGGGTTTTGTAAATTTTGTTGGAAAAATTAGAAATCTCTGGTCAACTTTTAACCCTTATAACTTCCTAGCAAAAAAAAATTTTGGTTCCAAAATTGTGCTGATGTAAAGTAGACATGTGGGGAGTGTTATTTATTAACTATTTTGTGTGACATATCTCTCTGATTTAAGGGCATGAAAATTCAAAATTTGAAAATTGCAACATTTTCATATTTTACGCCAACTTTCCGATTTTTTTTCACAAATAAACGCAAGCAATATCGAAGAAATTTTATGACTATCATGAAGTACAATATGTCACGAAAAAACTGTCTCCGAATCAGTGGGATCCATTGAAATGTTCCAGAGTTATTATCTCATAAAGTGACAGTGGTCAGAATAGTAAAATTTGGCCCCGTCATGAAGGTGAAAACAGGCTCTGGTGTGAAGGGATTAAAGAACCTGAGTTGACAGCTTTCTAAACATTTACTAAGATGTCAGTTTGGGTCCTTAAACCCACAGCTGGGCTGGGACTGACATTTGTAGTCTAGACACATAAAAGCTCCAGTGATATACAGTGGCGTGTAAAAGTTTGGGCACCCCTGGTCAAAATTACTGTTATTGTGAACATTTAAGCAAGTTGAAGATGAAATGATCTCTTAAAGGCCTAAAGTTAAAGATGACACATTTCCTTTGTATTTTAGGGAAAAAATATATATTGTCATTTTTCATTTTCAAAATTTTAAAAAGGAAAATGGGCCGATGCAAAAGTTTGGGCACCCATGGATATTTGTGTGCTCGAATAACTTTGACCAAGGTTTCAGACCTTAATTAGCCTGTTAGGGTTATGGCTTGTTCACTATCATTGTTAGATGATAAGGTCTGGAAGACCAAGCAAAATTTCAGTGAGAGCTGCTCATAGGATTCCTGGATAGGCATATCAGAACCTCCGCTTGACTGCAAAAGACCTTCAGAAAGATTTGACAGACTCTGGAGTTGTGGTATATTGTTCTACTGTTCAGAGACACCTGTACAAGTATGGCCATCAAAGGTATGCAAAAGAACATCTAAACAAAACTAATGCATTTTGGAAACAAGTCATGCGGACCGATGAGGTAAAATTAGTGATGAGCGAGCATACTCGCAAGTACTCGATACTCGCCCGAGCATCTCAGTACTCGAGATGCTCGGAGCTTGCCGAGTACTTGGGAGATGCTCGGGCGGATGCTCGGGTCCCCTCCCTGCATGTTTGGCGCTCTTTAAAGTGCCAATCAACATGCAGGGATAGCCTGCCATTCATTGTAATGCCGTAGCCATTGTGGTTGTGGCATTACAGTGATTGGCTGGCCGCACAGAGTCATCAGGTCTATATCAGACCTGGCGCTGCTATGCTCGTCACAGTCATTCCTGAATCAGACAGTGTAGGGAGAGCTGCTGCTGAGCTAGGGAGAGATTTGCTTGTTTCTTGTTAGTGTAGGTGTACCAAACTATATTACAGACGTATATCCATCTCAACAAACAGTCCTTCTGAGGACTAATCCATCTGCAGAGATATCAAGCAGGCAGTGTATATAGCAGACAGCAGTGCATATAGCACAAGAAGCTCCATTCCAGTTCTGCATTCTGCTGCTGATAGATATTTCTTGACAAAAGCCCAGGTTTCAGGGGCCTGGAATATTTTTTTTTTGATCTTAATCCTCATTATTTGCTTAAAAAGCAATCCAGAGAACACCATTTTTCTGCGCCATTTGCTTGTTGGCACTGCAGAACACAGCCAGGTCCTTTCCATATTACAGCGCTAAAAATCCAGCTATTTAAAACTGTGTTTTCTCTGTCACACGGATCACATATACATTTTCAGAAAATACTGCCATTTCTGACCTCCATTAAAAAATTGGTTTCCGTGTGTCAGTGAAGCAATTGACACCAGTCTGTTGTTCAAAATAGTTACCTACAGGTCAAGTATTTAAAACTGTGATTTGTCCGTCACACAGATCTCCAAATTCAGTCATTTGTAGTGAGCGTGAAAGAAACTGTCCTCCATTTAAAATGGGCAAGGCATGTGGCAAAGGATGGGGAACTGGACGTGATGGTGATGGTGCATGCGGAGGCCGAGGTCAAGGCCGTGGGCAAGCTGAAATTGTGCCACAACAAACACCCACATCTTCCAGCATGACCTTCCTGTCCCAATTCCTAGGGGACCACAACACACCATTATTGAACCCACAGAAGTGTCAAAAGGTTGTTGGTTCGATAGTGGATAATGCTTCCAGTCACTTAGCCACCACCACCACCCTGTCTTCCACACGGTCAAGTCTCAGTAGCCGTGAGTCTGGACCGCATATTCCTCACCCTGATCCTCCTTCCTCCCACCATGCCGAGTGCCCGGAGACAATTGATCCCACACTTGGACACTCTGAAGAGCTGTTCACTTTTCCATTTATAGATTCAGCCCTCTCGCCCGGTCCACTTGAAGAGAGGCAAAAGGAGATCGCATGTAGCGATGCCCAAACATTTGAGCAGCCACGGTCACACGAAGGCGATGGTGGGAAAGTGTCACAAGAGGTGGACGATGATGAGACACAATTGCCAGAAAGTCAGGAGGAGGACCAGGGTGCAGAAGTGGAAAACGAGGTGGTGAATGATATAGTAACTGACCCAACCTGGCAGGAGGACATGCAGAGCGAGGAGAGCAGCACACAGGGGGGGGAGGCAGAGCACCCCAACAGGCAGGAAGAAGCAGTGTGGTGGCCGCAGACAGAAGGCAGGCAACCGTTCCCCATAACACCAACATGAAGGAAGTTGCCAGTACAACTGTTAGGTCTTCCCGAGTCTGGTTGTTTTTTAAAGACTCTGCTGATAACCTCAAAAAGGCCATTTGCACCACCTGCCAGGCCAGCATCAGCAGGGGTGGCAAAACTAGCAGCATGATCAGGCACATGGCAGCAAAGCACCCGACTTTTTGGGCCGAACCCCAGGGTCCAGGAACAGTGTCTGCGGGTGGCACCATTGCTTCTTCCGCTGTTGTGCATGCAAGCCAATCCTCTATCTATGGTGCATGCAAAGATGCCTCCTGCCCTGCACCTGTCGTTGCAAACTCTCTAGTAGCAGCATCAGGAAGCAAGTCCATGTCCTTGTCCCAGAGCAGCGTTCAGTTGTCTATACCCCAGTCCTTGGAACGCAAGCGCAAATATGCAGCCAACGCCCCACAGGTCACACTACTAAATTCTCACATTTCACAACTACTTGCGCTCAAAATGTTGCCTTTTAGGCTCGTGGAGACGGAAGCATTCCGCAACCTGATGGCGGCGGCCGTCCCTCGGTACTCGGTCCCCAGCCGCCACTATTTTCTCCCGGTGTACCATCCCCGCATTACACAAGCACGTGTCCCAAAACATTAGCTGTGCCCTCAACAACGCAGTTAACGGGAAAGTCCACCTAACCACGGACACGTGGACAAGTGCTTGTGGGCATGGATGGTACATCTCGATGACGGCACACTGAGTTAACATAGTGGAATCCGAGACCCAGTCCTTGGGACGGAACACGTCCTCCCGACACCAAGGATTGCGGGCCCTAGGTCAATCAGGGTTGCCCCCATGGTCTACCGCTCCTGCACCTCATCCTCTTCAGCCTCCTCCTCCTCTTCAGCCTCCATCTCCGAAATGACCACATCAGTCACAAGCTGGAAGCAGTGCAGCACTGCCTCGGCCAAGCGGCAACAGGCTGTGCTGAAGCTAATATGCTTAGGTGAAAAACCACACAATGCTGAAGAGTTGTGGACAACTCTGGAAGAGCAGGCAGATCTGTGGCTCACACTGCTGAACCTACAGCCAGGCATGGTCGTGTGTGACAATGGCTGGAACCTGGTGGCGGCTCTGAGGCGAGGCAAGCTCACACACGTACCATGCCTAGCCCATGTGCTTAACCTCATGGCTCAGCGGTTTCTCAAATCCTACCCGGATTACATTGCAGACGGAGCACGATGAGGAACCATAAAGGGTGATTACACACAGCCCAGCCTCATCTCATCCCAGTGTGGATTGGGGGACAATGAGGAAGAGGAGGAGGAGGAAGCACAGGAGCTAGTTTCATGCATTATACATGCGCTACCGGCACAGCTGTCATACCGTCTGTTCAGCGTGGATGGCCAGAGGACAGAGAGGAGGAGGAGAGCATGGTCAGTCATCCTCTTGGTGAGGACATGGAAGTCTTGCCTGTTAGTAGTCTGGCACACATGGCTGAGTTTATGTTATGCTGCCTTTCCCATGACCCTCGCATTCTCAAAATTTTGGGTGACAGTCATTACTAGTTGGTGACACTTCTAGACCCACGCTACAAGGAGAACTTTATATCTCTTATTCCTGAGGCGGACAGGTCTACAAAAATGGGGCTGTACCAGAAGGCCCTTGTTACGGAACTAATTAAAAAAATTCCCATCTGAAAACGCTGGTGGCAGAGGTTACCCTTCATTGGACAACCAAGGAGTACAGGCGACAGAGACACAACTTCAATCCAGCAGAGGCAGGGGAACACTGTCAAAGTTCTGGGAGAATTTTCTCAGCCCCTCCCATCGCACAAGCCCTGAGGCGTGGGGTACTCTCACAAGGAGTGCAAAGTTTGGGAAGATGCTGATGGAGTACCTTGCCGACCGTACAAACATCCTCCGTGATTCCTCTGTGCCTTATAATTATTGTGTATCCAAACTGGATACGTGGAATGAACTGGCTCTCTATGGCTTGGAGGTACTGGCCTGCCCTGCCGCCAGCGTTTCATCAGAGTGGGTTTTTAGTGCCACTGGTGGAATTATAACTGATAAGCGCATCGCCTGTCAACTGAAAATGCTGACAGGCTGACTCTTATAAAAATGAACAAGGGCTGGATTGGGCATGACTTCTCAACACCACCGAATGATAGCAGCGTAACAAACTCAAATCCAGTGTCTTTTCTTGGGAGGTGTATTCCCATGCACCGTTTCACACCCAGACATGGGTATATGCTTCCTTATTTTGGCTACTTGCTCTTGTCCTCCTCCTTCTCCTCATCCTCAACCATATCACCAGGGTGACCGTGGTCCGTGATGCAACACCCACATAATTTTTTTATAGGGTGTTTATGATGCCCGTAAAAAAAATTTTTTTTATACAGTATGTTCATGTATACCCCCGAGGGGTAAATGTTTGTCAGCCCATATGCTAAGTGCATGGGCATTACAAGTATAGGAGACCCGCTCCTTTCTAATGGGACATTTTTTATATGAAGCCCTCCTCCATGTCTCTTCCAAGGAGCATTGGAGTGCCTCCCAATTTTTGGCAGCCCTTGCATTCACTGCATAGGCAAACACAATGGGAGACCTACTTCCTAATAATGGAAACATTGTTTTCAGGAGGCCCTCCTCTAAGTCCCTTCAAAGGGGTACTGGGGTGCATCCAAATTTTGGGCAGCCATGCCACTCACTGCATACGCAATAACAGTATAGGAGACTGAGTCGTTCAACAGGGGTAGGGATATTCGGATACCGGGATGGATGGGTTACTTCTGTGGGGATCACGGTTGGTCGATTCCCGGTTCCGTGCCCTGGACCAACAGTAAAGGGATGGGGGTCAGGATGATGGGAGAATTGTGTCCTGACGCCTCCTGTGGTACCTGGTAAAGTCGGTTACCAGCGCTGTGTATGGTTACTGAGGTGATCGGCATACGGCTTGTACGAACGCTATAGGCAGTAATGTCAAAGTAGGCACACACACACATTAAGACTTTGTTTCAGTACCTTTCTTTCACTGATGTCCGGTAACAGGTACAGTTCAGGAGAGTAACCAGGTTTTCGGTGCAGGTAGAGATATTCACCCTGGAGATTTGTGAGGCCTCCTCTAACAATGTGTGCGTTGTTTGGGATCAGTCCTGCCTTAAGCTGAGCCTGCCACCTTTTACTTTCTTTGGGGTCCTTCTCCACAACTGACAATGAGGACCTTTCCTTGGGGCTACCAATTCTCTTTCTGGGCCCCTGGTCCTATACTTGGTCAAGTTTGGCAACTCTTTCCCCTTCTTCTTCAGGGGGAGTAAATCCTCCTGATCTGTCCGGGTTTTCTATGCTATTCCTGAATTAATAGCAATCTCGGACTCCGGTGTCCGGGTGAGCTAAAGGGATAATAGTTTTATCTCTTTCTTTCTCCTTCTAGCCTCTGTCCCTCTCTCTAGGGCGCTTCACAACACAGACCTGTTTCCTAGTTCAGGGCTTAACTGGTCCCCAGCCAACAGCTCTCTGTCTCTCTCCTCCTTCACCCGTCTCTAGACTAACTGCCGCTTTGCTGTCTCCCTGGAAACTGACTCCTCCTCTCAGACCTGGGGTGGAAGGTGTTGTGTGTGCCCAAGTGTACATCTCTCCCTGCACCTATGGATCCTGTGGTAATCCCGCGCAGGGGTGCCACATTCCCCCCTAGTTAACTTCAGTCCTCCGGGACTGAAACATTTTTTTTTTTTAACAAAGATAACATAACATTAACATTTATATTTGTAATTTGAACAGAGTCTCAAAAATAAAATTTACAAAAAACAGGGATAATGGGAAAGATGGATAACCAGTCCATACAACGCTAGTCAATCTGCTGCAGGCTGTTAAAGGGAAAGTGTTTTTGCCACCACCAATCCTGTGGCTTCGGTCCATTTTTAAAAATTTGCAAAATGTTTCAGATGTCCAAACAGGTAAAGTCTCTGTAGGCTTAAAGATTCAAATAGACTTAATAATTCACAATACACAACAAAACATTTACTACGTGTGCCTCGGCGCAAGGGTCCTAGGTACTGCAGGGGCCTCTCCCGTTCATAAGCACTGTAGGCCCTTTGGCCCTGGGGTCCCCTATTGGCCAAGATTTTGCTCTCCCTAGACCGCTTCTTACGCCAACTCTACTCACCCCTTTTTTTATGTTGTGTACCTGGTGTAACTTGCTTTGGTCTACTCGTCACCCTTCTATATACTGACTTTAACTACATATTTACATTTTTGAACCTATTTACATTTCCCTTTTGTTATGGTTTACTCCCTGTATTTGAGTGGTGGGTGTCCAAAATTAATGCGTGATGACCTCCGTAAAACTGGTATCCCACTGGTGCGTAAGCCTGGTGTGGAGCGAACACTACTTACTGACTCTTGTGTTGGTCTACGTAGCACAGGTATGCCGGAGTGTCTTCCCACTCCCCTAGTGGGTATGGCAGGTACACCGATTGCAGGATTCCCTAGCTCGGCTGCAGCAGGTGGTTCTTCTGCTCTTAATCCTTCTACTGGTTGTGGGAATGTCAACATGGGAATTAAATATGCTCCTTCTATTTGGGGCCAATCTGCGGGTAACTCTCCTAAGATTGACTTAATTGTCCTTGGCGTCTCTTCTTCTGGTATGGGACAAGGGATATATTCTTTTTGTTGTAAGGGTTGAGGACACTTCTTTAAGTGGTCTCGAGACACTGTTGCTGTTGTTTTTCCATTATCCTTGCTGATTAGACAGGTTTTCTGGTTGTCAAAATTGAATGGTAATACAGTGTATGGGTCTTCTTCCCATTGATTATCTAGCTTATGAAGTCTCTTTTTCCTTTTCAAAACCAATTCTCCGGGGGTTAACGGGATTCCTTGTGCGTTTTTATTGAAATTGGTTTCTTGTCTTTCTCTGGATTTTGCTAGACTTTTCTCAACACACTCTTGTATTTTCCTGTATTGTTCTGTTCTTCTAGTATCCCAATCTGCACTTGAGGGGTCTTCCTCAGGAACAACAATGCCCATTTCAAAGTCCACTGGCAATTTTCCTGGTCTCGCTCTCATCAAGTATGCCGGGGTAGTTTGTTTGTGGATGGTAAGGCGTGGTACGAATCTTCTTGCATTCATACAAGCTACAGAACTCTTGAAATATTTCCGCTTCAAAGGCAGGACCCTGATCTGTCAATACCTGTTCTGGATATCCATGTGGCCTGCAGAAATAAGCTTGAAAGGTTCTTGCTGCTGTCTGAGCTGTCAAATCCTTCACAGGAGCTACCACTAGGAAGCTGGAATAGTGGTCCACCATGGTAAGAGCATAAGTATAGCCTGATCTACTGGGTGTGAGTTTGACATGATCCAAGGCTACTAGTTCCAGGGGCTGTTTGGTTATGATAAGCTGGAGTGGTGCTTTCTGGTTGTTACGATCTCCTCTTCTTAATGAGCATGGGCCACAATTTTTACACCATTTTTCTATGGAAGACCTCATGCCAATCCAATAAAACCTCTCACGTAACAGTATTTCCAGTTTTCTCCATCCAAGTGTCCTGCTCCATTATGGTATGCTTCCAATACCATTTGGACGTCTCTCTTTGGAACCACAACTTGCCATACCATTTCATGCGTCCTTGGATTGATATGCCGTCTGCACAATTGGTTTTTATAGATAAATAACCTGCTTCTTTCTTTCCACAGGTATTGGGCCTCTGGGGGAGCATTCTTCTCAATTTTGGAATCCGGTTGGGTTACCAGCCTCTTCACTAGGCTCACTGCCGGATCGCTGTCTTGGGTTTCTTTCCATCCATAATGAGGCAGTGGCTTTAGTGCAACATCCTGACGGTTCTGGTAGATATGGGTTTCTGTCATTTTCCATTTTCTACTTTTATGGAAAGCTGGAAGTTCTATTTCCTCCAAGTCATCTGTTTCTTCTTCGAGCCCTTGCAAATGTACTTGAGGGTTTCTGGAGAGGGCATCAGCATTTGCATTTCCACGGCCTGTTCGGTACTTGATGGTAAAGTCGTAGTTCGATAGCCGGGCCATCCAGCGCTGCTCCAATGCACCAAGCTTTGCAGTATCCAAGTGTGTTAGCGGATTATTGTCCGTAAAGATGGTAAATTTTGAAGCTGCTAAGTAATGCTTGAACCTCTCCGTGACTGCCCAAACCAAGGCCAGGAACTCCAACTTAAAGGAACTGTAATTTTCTGGGTTCCTCTTGGTAGGTCGAAGTCTTCTACTGGCATAGGCAATTACTCTTTCCTTGCCTTCTTGTATTTGGGACAGTACTGCTCCCAGGCCTACATTACTTGCATCCGTGTAGAGGACAAATGATAGGTTATAATCTGGGTATGCCAAGATTTCTTCACCGGTCAGGGCCTGTTTCATTTGTTGGAAGGAGTCTTCTTGTTTCTTTCCCCATTCCAACAGTGGCTCTGAAGACCTTCTCTTCTTAGCTTGGCCTACCAGAAGATCTTGTAGGGGCGCTGCCATCTTCGTGTAGCCCTTAATAAATCTTCTGTAATACTCGACCAAACCGAAGAACTGACGTACCTCTCTGACGGTGGTCGGCCTCTGCCAGTCCTGGATAGCTCTCACTTTTTCCGGATCTGGCGCTACGCCATCCGCGCTGACCACATGCCCTAGGTATTGGACTTTTGGCTTCAGCAGGTAACATTTAGATGGTTTGAGCTTCATTCCATACTTTGTTAGAGCTGTAAATATCTCCACCAGGTGTTCCAGATGTTCTTCATAGGTTTTGGAATACACTATGACGTCATCCAGGTATAAGAGTACCGTCTCAAAATTCCGGTGTCCCAGGCAGCACTCCATGAGTCTCTGAAACGTCCCTGATGCATTGCATAACCCAAATGGCATGCTATTGAATTCGCATAGGCCCATTGGTGTTGTGAATGCTGTTTTCTTCCGGTCTTCTTCTGCAACGGAGACCTGCCAATACCCACTAGTGAGATCTAATGTGGAGAAATACTTAGCAGTTTTTAATGCAGCAAGAGACTCCTCTATACGGGGTAACGGGTAAGCATCTTTGTGAGTGATCTTATTGACCTCCCTGTAATCCACACACATCCTCATAGTGCCATCCTTCTTTCTGACTAAGACTAAGGGGGCCGCCCAGGGACTACAGCTATCTCTTATAACCCTGGCCTCCTTCATGTCCTGCAGCATCTCTTTAGCACACTGGTAGTGGTTTGGTGGGATGGGTCTATGTCTCACTTTAATCGGGGGATGATCTCCTGTGGGTATGTGATGGCGTACCCCTTTTATCCTCCCAAAATCTAATGGATGCTTACTGAATACGTGGCTAAACTCTTGTACTACCCGGTAAACTCCTTGCTTCTGGTGGGCGGGAGTGGCATCAGTCCCTATGTGCAACTGCTGACACCACTCCTCCAGCTGTCCCTTGGGGTTGTTGTCCTCTGCCTGACTTGACGGGGGCAAGGGCTCTAGTGTCTGTATGTTGTTATTACTGACAGTGTACAGCTTTGCTACAGTAGCATACCAGGGTAGTTTCACTTCTTCCTCACCACAATTCAACACACGGATTGGTACTCTTCCCCTGCGTACATCCACCACCCCTCTAGCTGTCAGCAGTGTAGGTCTATGCTCTGAATATACCGGTTCTACAATTGCCTGGTATTCCTTTCTTCTGATACCCATAGCTGCTCGACACCATATCATTATTTCACTGTTTGGTGGTAATACAATGGGAAACGGGTCTGTTACCCGCGCACTGCCAATCTCCCCTCCAGACAGAATGTGAATTAAGGCATGGATTTCTCTTTGAAGGACTCTCCTCCGCCCAATGCCAGCAGTCTCTGTAATCTGTTGGAGTAAAAACATCACTTCTTCAAGGCAGTTTTCAATCACATTAGTACCAAGCACCATGTAAGGACATTTGTTATTGGGGTCATCTTCTACCACACATAACCTTTGGTCTCTCAACTCCACCCTCCCCAGCTTTATTGTCACCCCTCTAAACCCCACCTGATTCAGTGGTTGACCATTAGCTGCTAAAATGACAAGACTAGAGTCTGGGGGGCTAAGATCAGCATCAGACCAAAATTGCTTGTAAAGGATATGTGGGATGGTGGTGACTTGTGACCCAGTGTCCAATAGGGCCGATGTGGGGATTCCTTCTAGCGTAATGTTGAGGTACGGGTGGCCTCCCACATACCGACTACACCAGTCATATGGGCCCTGCCATTTTATTCCTGGGGGTTGGCCCGCGGACCCAGGAATCTCGGGTTTAAACGACATCCTCTTGCAAAGTGGCCCGGTTTGTTGCAACGAAGGCAAACAGTTTGTCCTAAAGAATCCGTGTGGTCGGTGGCTCTGTGTTGGAATGCTGCATTGGTCCCCTGAATGGGCGACTTGTTGATCTCCTCCACAGGTGACATGGCTCTGCGTCAGAATGGTGCGTTGGTCCCCTGCACGGGCGACATGAGCTTTCTTCTCATCCACGGAACATCCTCAGGGGATCCAGCTAACTGGATTTTGCTTGGTGGTTGTGCCTCCGGTCTGGCTTGCAAGAGTTTTAACACGTAGTCCATGTTTTTGGTTAGTTGTAACACATGATTACATAGGTCATCAGCAGATTTGGGTGCGACAGCTTGTCCTACCGCTTCTACAGAGTTTTTAGGGGTAGGCTCTAAGTTCATGTGAGAGGTATTAACCTGCCAGGATGGGATTGCAGGTTTTGCAGGTAATGGGTCTCGTAGTACAGTTATAGCACGGTCCTTTAAGGTATTAAAATCCACATCTGGATGATCTAGGACCCACATGTGCACCTGCTGACGGTGAAAGTCTGATCTCCACCCATTCATAAACTGTTCTGCAAGCAATTTATCTTCGTCTTGCACACTTGCTGGATCTACCTGTTTTATGGACCGGAGTGCCGCTTGTAAACGTAGGGCAAAGTCTCTGATGGTATCTCGAGGTCTCTGCTTGCATTGGTAGAATAGCATCCTTAATTCAGACTGTGTGCGTTTTTCAAAAGCAGCTTTGAGCTTATCAAACACATTTTCTATAGAGTCTCCATCAGCATCGCTCCAAGTCTCAGCTTCTAGCTCCGCTGCACCTATTAATTGTCCCTGCACAACGGAGGCTCGCTGCTTTCCTGTCATCGCATACATGTCCAGCACCGCACACATTTTACGTTTGAAAGCTGCTAAGGTACCGGGTTTACCTTCATACGTTGGTAACCACTTGGCTCCCGGTACATACGGCAAGGCAATTGGCATTATCGGGGCCATCGCTTCAGATGCTGCGGCTCCCTCACCAGCTGAGGAACCGGCTGCTGCTGAGTCTTGGGCATCCCCTCCCTCAAGGTCTCAGATATTGTTTGCTTCACTCATGACAGTGCCCCCTTAGTTAGCTGTTGCCAGCCGCTACGATCAACTTCTTCAGTCACCGGTGACTCTAAAAAAAAAAATGGCGGGGCTATCCTCGCACTCCTTTAGCCGCGCCCCCGCGACTCTCTCCGCTCTGTGACGCAGTTTAATTTCTCTATGACGCAGTAATGACGGCACGTTTTACAGTACACAAACATTCAATAAAGTCCAATTTAAGCACACAGTACCCGGTTCTACCAGGCCCGGTATCCTGTTCGTGACGCCAAACTGAGTCGGTCGACAGGGGTAGGGGTACTCGGATACCGGGATGGATGGGTTACTTCTGTGGGGATCACGGTTGGTCGATTCCCGGTTCCGTGCCCTGGACCGTCAGTAAAGGGATGGGGGTCAGGATGATGGGAGAATTGTGTCCTGACGCCTCCTGTGGTACCTGGTAAAGTCGGTTACCAGCGCTGTGTATGGTTGCTGAGGTGATCGGCATACGGCTTGTATGAACGCTATAGGCAGTAATGTCAAAGTAGGCACACACACACATTAAGACTTTGTTTCAGTACCTTTCTTTTACTGATGTCCGGTAACAGGTACAGTTCAGGAGGGTAACCAGGTTTTCGGTGCAGGTAGAGATATTCACCCTGGAGATTTGTGAGGCCTCCTCTAACAATGTGTGCGTTGTTTGAGATCAGTCCTGCCTTAAGCTGAGCCTGCCACCTTTTACTTTCTTTGGGGTCCTTCTCCACAACTGACAATGAGGACCTTTCCTTGGGGCTACCAATTCTCTTTCTGGGCCCCTGGTCCTATACTTGGTCAAGTTTGGCAACTCTTTCCCCTTCTTCTTCAGGGGGAGTAAATCCTCCTGATCTGTCCGGGTTTTCTATGCTATTCCTGAATTAATAGCAATCTCGGACTCCGGTGTCCGGGTGAGCTAAAGGGATAATAGTTTTATCTCTTTCTTTCTCCTTCTAGCCTCTGTCCCTCTCTCTAGGGCGCTTCACAACACAGACCTGTTTCCTAGTTCAGGGCTTAACTGGTCCCCAGCCAACAGCTCTCTGTCTCTCTCCTCCTTCACCCGTCTCTAGACTAACTGCCGCTTTGCTGTCTCCCTGGAAACTGACTCCTCCTCTCAGACCTGGGGTGGAAGGTGTTGTGTGTGCCCAAGTGTACATCTCTCCCTGCACCTATGGATCCTGTGGTAATCCCGCTCAGGGGTGCGACATTACCCTCTCTTTAGTAATGGAAACAATAAAACATAGCCGGCTGATGGTTCTCTAAGAATAGTAAAGGCCGCCTGATGGCCCTATAAAAATAGGCTTTGTGACTTTCAGAGTCCCTCCTTCATAAATGAAACATGATGTGTCTGATGATATCTCACACACCACATGGCCAGATAAGGTTGTAAAATGTTAAAATGACATTTCCTGGTGACTGCAATGCAAAAGTGAAAAAACGCATCAAAAACGCTACGTGTGAACATAGCCCAAGGTGTGGAGGAGCATTTTTGTTTTTGATTATTTATTTTGCTTTATATACAAGTTATTACCCTGGAAACGATGTTCCTTAACATATTTCCCAGGAAAATCCATTTTGGTTTCGTTTTGGTATATTTTTTTGTGAGTCCGTAAAAGTGGCGTTATACCTCTGACAACGTTGTTGACAGAAGTGACCTGGGAATCAGAAATGCTTTCAGAGGTCTTCCCCATGCTGTTCCCATGTCATTTGAGCACTGTTCCCATAGATTTGGGCAATATTTAGGCCCTCTGCAGACCGCTGGGGGGAGCCACCTGAAAAATGCTCGAGTTTCCCATAGACTTACATTGGACTCGTTGCTCGGGTCGAGCACCCGAGTATTCAATGCTCGGGTCGAGCACATATTGGAGCACCCGAGCATTTTAGTTTTCGCTCATCACTAGTTAAAATATAACTATTTGGCCACAATGATCAAAGGTATATGTGGAAAAAAAAGGACACAATTTCAGGAAAAGAACATCTCACCAACCATTAAGCATGGGGTGGATTAATCATGCATTGGGGTTGTGTTGCAACCAATGGCACAGGGAACATTTCACAGGTAGAGGGAATAATGAATTCAATGAAATTTCAACAAATTCTTCATGCAAACATAACACCATCTGTAAAAATGCTGAATTTGAAAAGAGGATGGCTTTTACAAATGGATAATGATCCTAAACGCAAAATCCACAATAGACTACCTCAAAAGGCGCAAGCTTAAGGTTTTACAATGGCCCTCACAGTCCCCTGATCTGAGCATCATTGAATATCTGTGGCTGGAATCTCACAGAACTGGAAGAATTTTCTAAGGAAGAATGGCTTAAAATCCCTCAAACAAGAATTGAAAGACTCTTGTCTGGCTACAAAAAGCATTTACAAGCTGTAATACTTTCAAAAAGGGGTGCTACTACGTACTAACCATGCAGGGTGCCCAAACTTTTGCATCAGCTAATTTTCCTTTTTGTTATTTTTAACCCCTTCCCGACATGCGCTGTATATATGCAGTGCTGTGGGAGCTGCGTTCCCGCAAAGCACTGTATGCGGAGCCCTGATCGCACAGGTTCACGCTGAGCGCCGCCACGATCAAGTGCGGATGTCAGCTC
This sequence comes from Phyllobates terribilis, assembly GCF_046119375.1. NCBI lineage: Eukaryota > Metazoa > Chordata > Amphibia > Anura > Dendrobatidae > Phyllobates > Phyllobates terribilis. The sequence goes on from NW_027362762.1 coordinate 745,568,546, forward strand.
AATGTGAGAGCTGACACCCCACAGCAATGCCCACGATCGGTGCTAGCACCGAACGCGGGTGTTTACCCCTATGATGCCGCTGTCAATAGTGACAGCGACATCGCAGGGCATCACAGATCGCGTTTTGTTGATGGGCTCCATGGTGACTCCCAGTCCTAAGATGGCCGAGGGGTCCTTCAGGAAGGTGGCCTGTCAGCACCTGCTCAGAGAGCAGGACCTGAGACGCCTCCTGCCTGCCTGTCAGACACTGATCTGATGCTAAGCAGTGCAGAGGCATTGCGGAGTATTAGATCAGTGATCAGAGCAGGGAAAGTTGATGTCCCACAGTGGGACAATGTGAAACAGTAAAAAAAGTTAATAAAAATTCTAAAAAAATTTTTTTTTAAAAATCACAAAATAAAGAACAAAAAAAAGAAAATAAATTAATCCAATAAATATATTTATTTGTGTAAAAAAAATAAACAAAAAAAGTATACATATTTGGTATCGCCACGTCCAGAATGACCCGACTTATAAAATTGTTCCACTAGTTAACCCCTTTAGTGAACACCGTAAAAAAAAAAGAAAAACAAGGCAAAAAACTATGCTTTATCATCATACCACCGAACAAAAAGTAGAATAAAAAGCGATCAAAAAAACAAATGAAAATAAATATGGTACCGCTGAAAACGTCATCTTGTCCTGCAAAAAACAAGCTGCCATACAGCTCCATCAGCTAAAAAATAAAAAAATTATAGGTCTCAGAATAAAACAATGCAAAAATGATTATTTTTTCTATAAAATAGTTTTCCTTGTGTAAAAGCGCCAAAACATAAAAAAAAGATACAAATGTGGTATTGCTGTAATCGTACTCACCCTTAAAATAAAGATGCTTTATCAATTTTACCACACGCGTAACGGCATAAAAAAAATCCCCAAAAAACAATTCCTAAATTGCTGGTTTTTGTTCATTCTGCCTCCCAAAAAACGGAATAGAAAGCGATTAAAAGATGTAATTTGCCCAAAAATTGTACCAATAAAAACATCAACTTGTCCCGCAAAAAAACAAGCTGTCACATAACTATGTTGGCAGAAATATGGAAAAATTATAGCTATCAACATATGGTGATGCAAAAACTTGTTTTTACAATAAAAAGCATCTTTTAGTGTGTGACAGCTGCCAATCATAAAAACCCGATATAAATCTGGTATCCCGGTAATCGCACCGACCCGAAGAATAAAGTTGCCTAATCACTTATACTGCATGAGGAACAGTATAAATAATAAATAAAACTAATTCTTCACCTTCTGATTTGTTCATTCTGCCTGCCAAAGATTGCACATTTATCCTGCGCTCAGGATTCAGACGGAACCCCTGGCACAAGATTCCCTGTAATGAGGCAGATGGAGGCACTGTGGACCCCGTAGGACCTGTGACCCGGCGGTGTCCATCTTTTTAGGCATGCATAAAAGCGTTGTCAGCCACAGTTTTGTGCACTTCTGAAAAGAAGGACAGTGCTGAATAGAGGCCATATGTAGACCAGAGTAACCCTGCTGCCTCATTAGAGTGAATGGATCCCTCGGGGGTTTCATCTGCATTATGTCACTCAGATATTTACATGGAAATCCCGATATAAGTGCTCAGTGTAGAACGCTGGATAAATGTGATCCCAAATGTTACAGAAAATGTTCCCAATAAAAGCTTCAACTCCATTCACAAAAAAAGCAAGTTCTCACTCAGGTCTGTCGTGTGTTAACAGAAATATAGGGGACTTTCACATTACTGGTAGCACAAAAGCTCTGGAAAACTGAAATTGCTTTTCGCCCTCCAAATAAAATCCAGCTAATTCTGCGCTCCCAAATCGAAATGTCCCCTTCCCTTTTGAGCTCCACAGTGTGCCTAAACCGCAGTTAGTATCCACATGTTTGGCATTCCTGTAGCGATGACAGCCAACCTAATTTACGGGTTCATGTTTCCAGAATCACGAGCTGAGCTGGGCATAATGTACTTGTCACTACAACATACTGGTCACTACAATCGCAGTTTGCTGTCTTCACTCAGCAACATCCACTGCTGCTTGTTTCTGGAAAACACACATGAAGTCAAAACCTTCTCTACACCTGTAGATAAATTCACAAAGGGGTAACATTTCCAAAATCTGGTCACTTGAGGGGGATTCTGCTCTTCCAGCATGTAGCAGCTCTGTATTTGGACTTCGCAAACTATTCTAGGAAAATCTGTTCTCCAGGAGACAAAAAACGCTGTGTCCCGAATCTCGACATATGGCTAAGCAGTACTGCACTGGACATATGGGACAAATTTTGGTTCCATTTTTACCCATTTTCCAGTGTGAAAATGTAAAATCTGCTGCTAAAACAAAATTTTAGTGGTAAAAATAGAATTATTTTTTCTTCATTGCCCAATGGTATAAAATGCTGTGACACACCTGTCGTGTCAATATGATCACAGGACCCCTAGATAAATTTATTGACATGTGTAGTTTGTAAAATGGGGTCACTTAAGGGGGGTTTGGCTGAGCTGGCACCTCAGGGGCTCTACCAATATGACATGGCACCCTCAAATCAGTCCAGCAAAATCTGAACTTCAGTATGGTGCTTCTTCCCTTCTAAGCTTTGCACTGTGCCTCAAAAGTAGTTTTCGACCACATATGGGATATATGCATGCTCAGGAGAAATTGCACAACAAATTTTGGGGTCCATTTTTTCCTGTTACCCTTGTGGAAATGCAAAATTTGAGGCTAAAAAACATTCTTGTGGGAAAAATGTGATTTTGTTTATTTTCATGGCTCAATGTTATAAACTTCTGTGAAGCACCTGGGGGTTCAGGGTGCTCACCACACATCTAGATAAGTTTCCTGATGGGTCTAGTTTCCAAAATAGTGTCACTTGTGGGGGGGTTTCCACTGATTAGGCACATTAGAGGCTCTCCAAACACGACATGGCATCTGCTAATTATTCCAGCAAATTTTGCATTCAAAAAGTTAAATGGCACTCCTTATCTTCTGAGCCCTGCCGTGTGCCCAAGCAGTCATTTTTCCCCACATATGGGGTATCAGTGTACTCAGGAGAAATTGCACAACAAATTTCATAGTGCAATTTATCCTGCTACCCTTGTGAGAAAGCAAAATTTGGGGCTAAAAAAATATTTTTGTGGCAAAAACGTGATTTTTTTTTTAAATTTTCATGGTTCAATATTATAAACTTCTGTGAAGCACCTGGGGGTTCAAGGTGCTCACTACACATCTATACAAGTTCCATGAGGGGTCTAGTTTCCAGAACCGTGTTGCTTGTGGGGGGTTTCCACTATTTAGGCACATCAGCAGCTCTCCAAACGTGAAATGGTGTCCGCTAATTCCAGCAAATTTTATATTCAAAATGTCATATGGCGCTCATTCCAAACAGTGGTTTTCCCCCACATATTGGGTATCAGTGTGCTCAGGAGGAATTGCACAACAAATTTTGGGGTCCATTTTCTTCTGTTGCCCTTGTGAAAGTAAAAAAAATGCGTCTAAAGTAAAAATTTTGTTGAAAAATTTCTGCCATATAGACCCCTCAAAGTCACTTCAAATGTGATAATGTGATGTGGTCCCTAAAAAAATGGTTTTGTAAATCACTGGTCAACTTTTAACCCTGATAACTTCCTAACAAAAAAAATTATATTTCCATAATTGTGCTGATGTAAAGTAGACATGTGGGAAATGTTATTTATTAACTATTTTGTGTGACATGACTCTGATTTAAGGGCATGAAAATACAGAAAAATCTTTAAATGAGGTGAGTCCAAACTTTTGGTCTGTACTGTACATATGTGTGTGTGTATGTATGTATGTATGTATATTATTATTATATTTTTATTTTTTTTTCCCTAAAAAACAAAGGACATGTGTCATCTTTAACTTCAGCCCTTTTAAAGATAATTTCATCTTCAACTTGCTTAACTGTTCACAATAACAGTAATTTTCACTACGGATGCCCAAATCTTTACATGCCACTGTAATTCAACTGAAACTGGCCCTTGGATGAAACAATGAGAAAAATGATGATATATGACAATGAGCAAAATGATCATATATGATATTCATATTGTCAACTAGGAGCTGGGAAATTCAAGTTAAAGGCTTTTAGGTGAGAATATTTATCTAGGTATGGATATAAAGAGTAAGAATATCCTGAGAGCTAGATTCCTGTCAGTCTATCAGTCTGGATTCCTTCATCCATGTGAGCCGCATTATTTTAATGGTGGACTTTTCATCCAGACCCTTATAACACTATTTATTTCTGGAGAAAAGAAAGACTCAGATTAAAATCCAACCTAATGTCTAGACATTAGATTTATACATAGTATTTCTATATCACTGTTATCTGCTATAGAAGGCACAGAACAAAGGGAGTTGGCTCTCATATTAATAGTTTGGGAGAGAACCGAAAGAGTAGTGCTCAGGGGTGGATGCTGTTCTTCTGTGAGACTGAGAATACAACAGAAACAAGTATTGCAGAGAACTTCAGAGAGGCATAAAGATTGGAAAGATGTTTCAGTAGTGGACCGGTGTTTGAGTATTGGTTTATGAGTATCCAGGTTAGTTGGTTTCCTATCGTGGGTCTCTGAACTGGACTCCTCAGAGTAAAATTTGGGTCTTGTGAAGGAGCCAGAGTCACATATTAGCAAATTGATTGGTTAGCAAAAGAGGTCACCTGGTGTACCAATGCTATAATTGTAGTGTTTAAAGATTGTGCTGTTCAATTATGTTCTGAAGCTTAACAGACCATTTGGGTTTTGACAACCATTTAACACTAAAGAAACAGTTACTGCTGTTTATATATTTCACTCCCTTGTGTGTGGGAGGAAACCAGAGTATGTCGAGGAAACCCACACAAACTCAGCAAGCACATAGAAACTCCAAGTTGTTCTTAGTCGTAAATGAATATATGCATTTAATTCTACAAAATATCTTGTGGTCCATTGAAGGTCTAGCTATACACCTAGCAGGATATTATGTTTAGTGTCACAAAGTTACTATACTTCTGGGAAAAGAGAGTGAAGGCTTCCCATAAGCACCAAAAAAGGCTAATATTGTTTGTTTAACAAAGCTAGACCATGGTTAATCTTTGGACCCTCATTCACCAATAAATAATTACATAAGACCCAATTTATCATTATATTTCCACCTCTTTTTTGGAGAGAAAATGGTTAGAATAGTGACTTATATGTTTGGATCTTATTCAACATTTAATTTACCCCTTTTTTTAAAATTAATTTTACTCTATTTCACCGGTTTCACTTTTTTGTTCAACAATGTGATCATGGTTTTTTCTTATATAGATGTTTTTAGCTTAATTTATCACTTGTGACTATTTACTAACATTCTATGCAATTATGCTCCAATAACTTACTGGGGAACAAAATTTGCCTTACTTTTTCACAGTTGAAAACTGAATTATGACATGTTAAAGGATCATGTGACTATCTTGCTATAAAAATGCAATAACAAAAAGTTAAAGTTAAAAAAGAGCTTCTTTGGGGTTTGAGAATTTTCCCAAAAATCAATGTGCCAATTTGAAGAATTTGCCAAGGAAAATGGAAATAAATACAAAAAGACAAAAAAGAAAAGTCTCTTAAAAAATGCAAATTATGAATCATGCCATAGTGTCTATTGATAGAGAGTAAGGCAGAAAAACATCTTTAGAACCTTAGTCCAACAGAATATATTTATTTTATTTGGTATTAGCAAAATGAAAGGATGATCCAAGGATATGTTATGAAATTATGAACAGTTGACATGGTTACCGCAAGTGTATCATCAGAAAAAATACATACTTCTTAACCCCTTTCCATCATACATAGTTTTTTTTTCACTTTTTATTGTTCATGCCTGCCTTCTAAGAACCATAACCTTTTTTAGAATTGAAAAAAAGCCTAGCAATTCGACCATTGTTTTATGGATTTCATTTTTACAGCAGTTAATCTAAGATAAAAATGTCATAGCTCACAGCTGAGATAAAGATGGAGGTGGGCTCTAGAAACTGCCAAGTGCAGATTCTCAGACACACATCCTGCTGAAATAGGCGCTGGCGTCAGTCGGCCCCCTCCCACATGTACCCGGTCGCAGTTGCACCATCTGTAACTGTGATCATTACATCCTTGCCAGTAGGCCAGCAGTTCTGATATGTTCTGTTGCTTATGCAGGCCTATATCAATCACAGTGTGCAACATGTGTAAATTAATAGGACAATACAGTGCTCATTAAACGTTTTTAAATATTTAATTCATTCTTTCTAGTAAAAGGTGTTGCCCCGAAACTCATAACCATTTATCTAGCTTGGAGGCAGAACCTCTAGCAGTGAGTCACAGGCTGCACTTTAATCTATAAGAGAGTTTTCTCTGCCTAAAGATCTAAACAATATTCTTCTTCTTTACAAGCATAATGTATAGGTATATACAGGTACATCTCTATATCCTAGTACATTATGGGTAAAAGAAAATCTAAAAAGAACGGTAAGGCTAAGTGCCCACGATGCAGAAATGCTGCATTTTTTTTCCGCTTCTCCCTGGCAGGAAAAACGCATATGGATTTTACATGCGTTTTTCCTGCCAGGTAGAAGCGTTTGTCAAGCGTTCTTCACATGCATTTCTGCATGCGGGTTATCAAGCGCTTTTCCAAGCAATTTTAGCATCACTAGGAAAAGTGCTTGACAACTTGGTCACACTATATAAATCCATGCAACCGGCATGGATTTATATAGTGTGACCAAGTAATAGTTAAAAAAAAGAATAAAAATGGTAAAGAATAAAAAAATAAAGAATATACTTTCCTTCCTTTCTCCGCTCCGTCTGGTCTGTTGTATAGGTCGCGGTGGTGTGAAAGGACCTGCGATGACGTCATTGAGTCATGTGACAGTTTACGCGACCGCCGACGTCAGCGGAATGAATGACGTCATGGCAGGTCCTCACACCACTGTGACCCATACAACAGACCGGACGCATCACTGAGGAGACCGGGGGACATCGGAAGGTAAGTATAATCTTTAGTTTGACGAAGGGAGAATGCTCCGCTTGTCAGCCTATCAATGCATTGTGCGATTGTGGGGTGCCAATGGGTTTCTATGGCAATCAGAGCCCTGACAATGGGCTCTGAGTCTGCTTTCAGATACAATAAGAGGTAGAGTAATGTACACTGACAGAATGAGGTAATGCACATGTAGTTAAGTGTATTACATACAGTCATGGCCAAAAGTGTTGGCATCCTTGAAATTGTTCCAGAAAATGAAGTACTGTATTTCTCCCAGAAAATTATTGCACCTACACATCTTTTGTTATACACATATTTATTGGAACAACACAATAAAACAGAAAAAAGACAAATTGGACATAATTTCACACAAAATCCCAAAAATGGACTGGACAAAATTGTTGGCACCTTTCCAAAATTGTGGGTACACAACTTTGCTTCAACCATGTGATGCTCATTCAAACTCACCTGGGACAAGTAGCAGATGTAGACAATATGAAAATCACACCTGAAACTAGATAAAAAGGGAGAACTTGACTCAGTATTTGCATTGTGTGTCTGTGTGTGCCACACTAAGCATGGAGAGTAGAAAGAGAAGAGAACTGCCTGAGGACTTAAGAACCAAAATGGTTGAAAAATATCAACACTCTCAAGGTTACAAGTCCATCTCCAGAAATCTTGATGTTCCTTTGTCCATGGTGAGCAACATAATCAAGAAATTTACAACTCATGGCACTGTAACTAATGTCCAGATGGTGGATAAGTAGCCGCAATCAAGTTCCAAAGACATTCAAGCTGTCTTGCATGCTCAGGGTGCATCAGTGTCAGCTCAAACTATCCGTCAACATTTGAATGAACTGAAACGCTATGACATGAGACCCAGGAGGATCCCACTGCTGACACGGACATAAAAAGCTGCTGTTAGAACCTTGCTCTTAGGTTTTTTCTATTGCTGGTCACATGACCTTGTTGGCCTATTTAGTCCTGCTCTGCCCTTCTGGCTTTGCTGGACTTCATTGTATTACTACTCTTTAGCTAGCCTGTGCTCAGTATCTAACTCTGTTAGTTTGCTTGGTCTTCGGACCTCTGTGTTCTATATATTTTGTTTGTTTGTCTGTCTGCTACTATTTCTGTTAGGAGGTGTCCATTTTGCTCCCAGTCCCTAGTACTTGTAGGGATTCCTTCCCCATATCTATAGGTCTCCGTACAGACTAGCTGAGGACTTTAGCAGGTCTGATCGCAGGATCAGGTTCCCTGTTACATCGTAGGGATCAAGCTGAGTTCTATCGTAGGGACAGATCTCCTCTCTTTCCTTAGCTCTGGTAGCAGAACATAACAGTAAGTCCAGCCTGCAAATTCTCTAAGGAAAGATTTTTCTGTTCCATCATGGTGTCGGTTCTGGATTTGGCTAAACGCCTGCAGGGACTCTCTCTGGAGGTGGCCGAGCTCCATCAGCACGTGAGTAACTGTCCTGGAGCACATTTCTTGGAGCCTAAGGTACGTTTGCCTGATTTATTTTTTGGTGAACACCAAGAATTTTTTTCATTTAAAAATGCTTGCTTATTGTATTTTCGTTTGAGACCCAGGTCCTCTGGGGATGAATCCCAGCGCATAGGGTTCATAATGTCACTTTTGCGCAAAGAGCCTCAGGAGCGGGCCTTTTCTTTGCAACCTAGTGATACATGCTTTAGATCAGTGGATAGTTTTTTTTCTGCTTTGGGGCTATTATATGATGATCCTGACCGTGTCTCATCTGCTGAGACTGAGTTGAGACGTTTGAGACAGGGATCAGGTAATGTGGAAAAATATTGTACTCATTTCCGTCGGTGGTCTACTCAAATAGGGTGGAACGATTCTGCTCTGAAGAGTCTGTTTCTTGCTGGGCTTAGTGAAAGGGTTAAAGACCTGCTAATTGCTTATCCCACACCTGAAGATTTGCAACAGGCTATGCAATTAGCTATACGGGTGGATAGGAGACTGCGTGCAAGGGTTAATGAGAGCAAATCCTCTGCTATGTCAGTTTCTGGTCATGAGAATGTGTGTACTGACAGTGGAGAGCCGATGGAGATTGGAGCGATGGCACCTCGCTCTCAAGAAAAGGACCGCAGATTTTCTGAAGGTTTGTGTTTCTATTGCGAAATTCTGGTCATTTCATTAAAAGCTGTGTGCTTCGTATGAAGAAAGAAAAAAAAATGGTCAGTCATGCCCGTATTGCCTGTTTAAATTCCAAGGGTGTATTTTTAGCTGCTTCCACTATTGCTCAGGAAAAATTAATGGAATTTCGGGTGTTTGTCGATTGTGGGTCTACTCTGAATGTAATTGATGGGGGATTCTTGGAAAAACTCAATTTAAAACCCGAACCTTTGTCATCCCCCATTGCTGTGGTTTCTGTGGATGGCTCCCCTTTGAAGAATGTTACTCTCAAGGTCTGTGAATTTCCTCTCACTATTAATGGTGTTCACCATGAGAAATTGGATTTGGTAGTTTTGAATAACTTGCCTTCTCCGGTGGTGTTGGGATTGCCCTGGTTAAAATTGCACAATCCTGTACTGGATTGGTCTACCAATGAAATTAAATCCTGAAGCCATAAATGTTATGACAAGTGTTGTAACGGGCGTATTGCAGCTGTGGATAGGGGGGAATTGCCTGTTCCTATTCAGGATTTTTGGAGAGTTTTTTCTGAGAAGGAATCGCAGGTTTTGCCTCCCCATAGAGACTATGATTGTACTATTGAATTTGTCCCTGGAGCGACTCTTCCTAAAAGTCGTTTATTTAACCTTACTATTCCTGAGAGAAAGGCTTTGGAGGAATACATACAGACAAGTTTGGCCGCCGGTCACATTAGGCCCTCTAAGTCTCCTGTGGCGGTTGGATTTTTTTTTGTAAAAAAAAAGGACGGCGGTTTACGTCCTTGTCTGGATTTTCGTGAGATTAACAAAATTACTGTACGCAATCCTTACCCACTGCCATTGATTCCTGATCTGTTTAACCAGTTAGTGGGGGCCAAGTGGTTCTCTAAAATTGACCTTCGGGGGGCATACAATCTGTTGCGCATGAAGGAGGGTGACGAATGGAAGACTGCTTTTAACACTCCTGTGGGTCATTTTGAGAATCTGGTTATGCCTTTTGGTCTCACCAATGCTCCTGCATTTTTTCAGAATCTTATTAATGACATCCTTAGACCTTTGATTGGCAAAAATGTGGTTGTGTATTTGGATGACATTTTGATTTATTCGCCGGATCTGGAGTCTCATTGGCGGAGCGTACGTGAAGTATTACAGTTATTAATTGACAATTCGCTTTTTGCTTAGCTGGAGAAATGTGAGTTCGCTGTACAGAGAATTAGTTTTTTGGGTTACATTATCTCCAGCGAAGGTTTTGCGACGGACCCGGTGAAAGTTCAAGCGGTGCAGGAATGGCCTAGGCCTATTGGTTTGAAATCGATACAGAGGTTTTTGGGTTTCGCCAATTATTATAGAAAATTCATTAAAAATTTTTCTATTATTGTCAAACCTCTGACCGATCTCACCAGGAAAGGTGCTGATGCGGTTCAGTGGACTTCTGAGGCCATTGAAGCTTTTGTGTATCTCAAGGAGAGGTTCACCTCTGCTCCCATCCTTATACAGCCTGATGTGACTAAACCGTTTTTGGTTGAGGTTGATGCTTCCTCTGTGGGGGTTGGCGCAGTATTGTCTCAGGATAACGGGGATGGAGTACATCCCTGTGCCTTTTTTTCAAAAAATTTTTCGGAGACTGAACTGAATTACGATATTGGTAATCGGGAATTATTGGCTATTAAACTCGCATTTGAACACTGGCGCCACCTCTTGGAAGGTGCTGAATTTCCCGTTCAGGTTTTTACGGATCATAAAAATCTGATATATCTTGATGCTGCCAAGCGCCTGAATGCCCGTCAGGCTAGGTGGGCACTGTTTTTCTCGCGGTTTAATTTTTCCGTTACTTACATCCCAGGTACTAAGAATGTTAAGGCGGATGGCTTGTCTCGCAGTTTTTCTCCCATAGTCGGTGCTGAGAAAGAGGAGAACATTTTACAAGAAGGTGTTGTGATTGCTGCTTTGGACTCCGTTTTGGAAGATGAGATTCTTAAAGCACAGGAGAATGCCCCATCTAACACTCCCCATAGGAGGTTGTTTGTGCCTGGGACCTTTAGGAGAGATTTGTTTGTTGAGTGTCACGAATCTCGGTTGGCAGGTCATCCCGGAATCTCTGAGACCAAGAGACTGGTGGGTCACAGTTTTTGGTGGCCTGGATGGCAGAAGGAAGTCATTAAGTGGGTGCGTCAATGTACTATATGTGCTAGATCTAAGTCCTCACATACTCCTTTTGCGGGGTTACTTTGCCCTCTGGAGGTTCCCAGTGCTCCTTGGACACATTTGGCTATGGACTTTATAACTGACCTTCCCCCCTCTGAGGGTTTTACTGTCATCTGGGTGGTCGTGGACCATTTTAGCAAGATGTGTCACTTGGTTCCCTTCGTCAAACTGCCCTGCGCTAAGACTCTCGCTAAGGCCTTTGTCAAGGAAATTGTCAGACTTCATGGCGTTCCTACTGACATTGTTTCTGATAGGGGACCTCAGTTCGTGGCTCGTTTTTGGCGCGCCTTTTGTGACAGGTTGGGAGTTCATTTGTCGTTCTCATCCGGATATCATCCTGAATCTAATGGCCAGACAGAAAGGAAAAACCAGGATGTTGAGCAGTTCTTGCGTTGTTTTGTGGCAGACAATCAAGAGGGGTGGTCTGAGTTTCTGCCACTTGCTGAATTTGCTCTGAACAATCATACATCTTCTTCTGCTGGTTGTTCGCCTTTTTTTTGTTGTTCTGGGAGACATCCGTCGTTTGGGTCGTTCTCCAAGTTGGTATCTGCCGTGCCTGAGGAGCAGAATTTTTCTGGCGATTTGGAGAGAGTTTGGACGGATGTGCATGGTAATCTTCAGGAGGCTAACAAAAAATCTAAAGACTACTTTGATAGGAAACGACAGGAGGTTTTGTTCGCTGTTGGTGACATGGTTTGGTTGTCCTCTAGGAATCTGCGGTTGAGGATTCCTTCTAAGAAATTGGGTCCCAAGTTTGTTGGGCCCTTTAAGGTGCTTCAGGTTGTCAACTAATCTGCTGTTAGGTTGGAGGTTCCTACCTCCTGGAGAATTAATCCGGTGTTTCATGTCTCTCTGTTGAAAAAAGCTGTTGTGTCGGATTGTGACGCCTCTGCCTCTGTTCCTCCGGTGGTGGAGGACGGGGAATATGAAATTTCTCGCATCCTTAATTCTAGACGGTATAGAGGTAGTTTGCAGTATCTCGTGGCCTGGAAAGGTTTCGGACCCGAGGATAACTCATGGGTGAGGTCGGATGATGTTTCCGCGTCCAGACTTATCAGAGCGTTTCACAGGAGATTTCCTGATAAGCCTGGTCCTAGGGGATCCGGAGGATCCTCTTAGAAGGGGGGGTACTGTTAGAACCTTGCTCTTAGGTTTTTTCTATTGCTGGTCACATGACCTTGTTGGCCTATTTAGTCCTGCTCCGCCCTTCTGGCTTTGCTGGACTTCATTGTATTACTACTCTTTAGCTATCCTGTGCTCAGTATCTAACTCTGTTAGTTTGCTTGGTCTTCGGACCTCTGTGTTCTATATATTTTGTTTGTTTGTCTGTCTGTTACTATTTCTGTTAGCAGGTGTCCATTTTGCTCCCAGTCCCTAGTACTTGTAGGGATTCCTTCCCCACATCTATAGGTCTCCGTACAGACTAGCTGAGGACTTTAGCAGGTCTGATCGCAGGATCAGGTTCCCTGTTACATCGTAAGGATCAAGCTGAGTTCTATCGTAGGGACAGATCTCCTCTCTTTCCTTAGCTCTGGTAGCAGAACATAACAGCTGCACTGCAGTTTGCCAAAGTGTACGTGTGTAAGCCAAAATCCTTCTGGGAAAGTGTCTTGTGGACAGATGAGATCAAGATAGAGCTTTTTGGTAAGGCACTTCATTCTACTGTTTACCAAAAATGAAAAGAGTCCTACAAAGATAAGAGCACGGTACCTACAGTCAAATTATTTGAAGGTTCAAAGATGTTTTGGGGTTCTTTTGCTGCCCTTGGCACTGGGTGCCTTGAATGTGCAAGGCATCATGAAATCTGAAGATTACCAATGGATTTTGGATCACACTTTAGTTTCCAGTGTCAAAAAGTTGGGTTTGCGTTCTAGGGCCTGGGTCTTCCAGCTGGACAATGTCCCCAAACATACTTCAAGAAGCACCCAAAAATGGATGTAAACAAAGTGATGAAGAGTTCTGAAGTGGCCAGCAATCAGTCTGGATTCAAATCACATTGAATACCCGTGGAGAGATCTTAAAATTGCTGTTGGGAGTAGGCACCCTTCAAATATGAGAGACCTGGTGCAGTTTGCAAAAGAAGAGTAGTCCAAAATTCCTGTTGAGAGGTGTAAGAAGCTTGATTGCAGTTATTTATTCCAAAGGGTGTGCAACCAAATATTAAGTTCAGGGTGCCAACAATTTTGTCCGGCCCATTTTTGTCTTTTTTTGTGAAATTATGCCCAATTTGCCTTTTTGTCTCAGTTTTTTTTGTGTTGTTCCAATACACACAGAGTAAACACGTATATAACAAAACATATGCAATAATTTTCTTGGAGAAATACTTCATTTTCTGGAACAATTTCAAGGGTGCCAAGCAGTGTCGGACTGGGGTGCCAAGGGACCACTAGTTACCAAATCCAGGGCCCCACTTTTCAGCTACATGCAAATGTGACATTATCCTCAATCACAAATTTATATAACAATGAACTGGGTAAATTGTTAAATGAATAAGATGCTGCTTTTGCATTTACATAGTGATTCAAGTATATAGTACAACTTACTGCTCATATAGAAGGGTTGTGGCCCACACTTGCACAGGGGCCCACTGGAGAATTCTCCTGTTCTCCTGTCGGTCAGTCCAAGCCTAGTGCCAACACTTTCGGCCATGACTGTATGTAATCATAGGATTGCATGTTCCTGTCTCCTTATGAAATAAAAAAAATAATCAAAATATTGCACATATCCTAAAATACCAGTAGGTACCACAAGTTAAAAAAAAAACAAAAACAAATCCTCTGTAAACAAAAAACTACAAAAATGATGACCCTCAAAAATGGATGTAAAAGATATTTTGTTAAAATAATTTTCTTGTGCAAAAGTAATAATAATAATAAAAAAAAAAGTTGGTTATTAATGTAATTAAACCATGCTGTAAAACTATTTATTTTGTATAGTTAACGCTGTAAGAAAGAAAATCTAAAAAAAAATAATGAAAAAGGATACCAAAATTACTAGATTATTCCTCATTCAGCTCCACAAAAAATTGATAAAAAGTGATCAAAAAGTACCCAAAAATAGAACAAGTGAAACTTTTTTTTGTGCAACAGTAGTAATACATCAAAACCTGTATACCGTAAATTGGGTATTGTTAATATCAAATCAATGTAATCAATGTGTCAATCAGTTTAATAGAAAGGGAAAAAGAAAAAAAACAAACAAGTATCGCATTTGTTTGTACATTCTCGTTCCCAAGAAGTGTAATACAAAGTTATCAGTCATACAAAAAATGTACCACTGAACTAAATTTTGTGACAACATTTTTGTGATTGAAAATTGTACAACTTATGGCTCTCAGAAGTAGTGTTGAGCCACCCCCGTAGTGTTCGAGTTCGGTTCGGTTCGTCGAACACCCGTGTGTTCGCCGAACTGTTCGTCGAACTGTTCGTCGAACACCTTCGAACACCGTTCTAACCAATGGCAGGCAAACAAAAACACATAGAAACACATAGAAAACACCTTCAAAGGTGTCCAAAAGCTGACAAACTGCTCAGAAGACATAACTAACACATGGAAAAGTAACAAGTACATATAGTCATGCGAAAATAAAAGAGGTGGAGGAGTAAAAGGAGGGGGAGACACAGATATAGGCATGTCATGCCCTTCTAAAATCCAAAAAGTGAGAAGCCGACACGGCCAGTCCGCTCCTGCCCGTGCCACCTCCGTGTCGCCGGGTTTGTGCCAGAGCCGCGGTGAACCCTGACGGCCAGCCCCCCTCTCCCAATACTGGTGCCTGTCCGCTGGTGGGTCGAGCGAGCCCCCCTGTGGTGGAGGCAGCTCTAAGCTTTTTAATTTAAATTGTCTCTCTAATTTGAATGAATACACTTTAAATCCATTTACAAGGATCTATTGGAGGGCAAGTCTCATGCCAGCAGCCGCGGTAATTCCAGCTCCAGTAGCGTCCACTAAAGCTGCTGCAGTTAAAAAGCTTTTATAAGGATCGAGCTCGGCTGTCCACCGCAAGGCATCCTACTGCCAGTCCCAGCCCCTATGCCTTGGGGTGCCTCCTGATGCTCTTCACTAAGTATCCCATGGTCCCGAAGCATTTCCTTTGAAAAAATTAAGTGTCTAAACTACAGGTGGTGCAGCTTGCTTAACAGCCGGGATAATCCGCTCACTAGCAGACACTGCTACTAGGCACAAAGTATTTCCTGGGCTAGATGCAGTTAAAAATTTGTAATTAGATACTCTCGTTGGATGCTGAGAAAGCATTCCATAGAGTCTCCTGGCACGCCATATATGATTCTCTTAAAAAGCTTGGGGTAGGGGTCTAGGGGACCCTTTTATAGCCAAAATCACGGCCCTGTATCGCAATACGTCACCTAGGCTGAAGATAAATGGAACTGTAGCACCCTGAGGGCTCGGTTGCTACAGACGTATTGCACCTCACCCAGAGGTGTGATATCTCACTCTTAGGTAAGGATGGAGTGTGGATCAGGACCCGACACCTGCATGCATTACACCACATTGCCGTGGGGCAGGGCGACCAATATGCCCCTGAGATGGGCACGACAGTCCCTGTCCCTGGCTGGAGTGGGGGGAGGGAACACTGAGGAAGGGGAACCCTGTAGTGCAGGAGCAGGGAGGAAGCAGTTCCTGGGTGCATTGAGAAGGGAGTATAAAAGGTGGGCACCATCTTAGTTCAGTGCAGAGAAGTCTGAGCAGAAGTGGCAGGGAGCAGGGGCTCTGCATGAGCTCTGCTCCGGAGGCGGGCCTAGTAACAGAGGCCCAGGCCTGGAAGAGGGAGAAGGAAGGAAGAGGAGCGGAGAAGGCTCCAGGAACGAGGAATGAAGGGATCCCAGGGGTGCGGACGGGCGAGTCGCCACCGCACGCCCGAATCCACCTGCGTGGAGGGGTCAGGCCAAAGGGGGAGACCGGTCCCCGAACTAGTGGAGGCAGGAAACGACCCTCAGCTAGAAACCGGAGGCTCTGACATTTTATGTGGCGCAGCCCCTCGCTACACCCGCTAGGAAGGCACCACATAGGGTCAGGGAAACTGGCGCCAAGTTTACCAAGAGGAGGCCCGAGGCAGCCGGACAGAAGTGTTGGTAAGAAAGGCCAGACAAAGGACACACAAAGGGGGTCCTGTGAAGTGCTCCAAAGTTATCTGGGAGTTGTCTGAGCCCCTCACCTGGTGAGCACAGTACGACGTGGGCAGCCGTTACCTGCAGACGTGGTCTGGATAATAAGAACTGTGAGTAAAGGCCCTGAACTGCATCACTGACTCCGTGTCGTTACTGCTGCTGCCCTGCACCATCACCCCCATCCTCCGCATACACTGCCCTGAGGCTATACTCCTCCCGTGGGGAGTTATGCTACGCTCTGCTGCACCCACAACACCAGCCTCAGTGGTCTGCCCTGTAGCGGCGGTTCACTCTGACCGCAATCCACGGGTGGCGTAGTCGGACATTTAAACATGAAAACCACATAAATAGTTCCGCCACTGGTTTGACCGCCCTGAGCCACGGAACTGGGTCGCCGCCACGAAGACTACAACCACCAGCATCCACCAAAAAGGGTCCGGCTCCGGGTGTCCCAAGGCCCAGGGGGTGCGTCAGAACATTTTCATCACCTTTCACAATCACCAATGGGACAAGGCAGTGATGTCCTCTGTCCCCTCTCTTATACATCCTAGTGACGGAGCACCTGCTCTCATCAATTCGCCATAACCCCAATATTAGGTGGATTGAGGTGGGAGGCACCGAGTACAAGTGCTCTCTATTTGCTGATGATGTCCTAGTATATATCACTCAATCACATATATCCATCCATGCTGTTATGGCTGAAATAGATCACTTTGTTACATGGTAAAATTTTAAAATCAATGCAGCGAAGTCTGAGGCCCTCGATGTCTCCCTCCCCAAATCCATATAGGATTCCATCCAGTCCAACTTTCCCTTTGCCTGGCCCTCACAGGGTATCAAATACTTAGGAATTCTTATTCATAGAGACCTCTCCCATCTATGTTATCTTAATTTTGGGCCCTTTATTGAACAACTCCATACAGACCACGGTTGGCAAGTTAGAACTGTAAGATTCACTACGTGAACCACTGGTGTTTTGTGGAAATGCACATGTACACTGCGTTCCAAATTATTATACAAAAAGTGTTTAGGAGTGATAAGGGAAGAATTTGTTTGTTTGTCAGTTAAACTCATTGATGGTGATGTGTGTCAGGGCTCTTTATATCACTGTAAGCAATTGCAGACACCTGTGCTAATTAGTTTGGCAGGTGTGTCCAATGAAAGGCAAGACTACTTAAGAAGGCTCTCTCACATTATTAAGCAGCCTACATTTTCTGCCAAAATGGGAAAGAAAAAGGATGTGTCGGCTGCTGAGAAGCAACAAATTGTGGAGTGTTTAGGTCAAGGCATGACTACAATCAACATTGTGCGATGATCAGGATGAAGTGTCTTGGCAATCAAGAAGTATGTAGCTGATTCACAGTACACACGTGTGCGTGCTGATAAGGGCAAATTGAGGACTCTTTCCTACAGGCAATTACGTCAGGTTGAAAGAGCAGCGGCAAAAAAGCCTTGTCATAGCAGCAGACAAGTTTTTGAAGCTGCTTGTGCCTCCAACGTCCCCCGAACAACAAGATGCAGGGTCCTTCAGAGGTTTGCAGCTGTGCATGCGCCATCCTGTCGACCTCCTCTATCCACTTCACACAAGCAGAAACGGCTCCAGTGGGCCAAACATTACATGAAGACTGATTTCAAAACTGTTTTGTTCACGGATGAGTGCCGTGCAGCGCTCGATGGTCCAGATGGATGGAGTGGAGGATGGCTGGTTGATGGACACCCCACGCAAACACGGCTACAGCGCCAACAAGGAGGAGGTGGAGTAATGTTTTGGGCTGGAATCATGGGGAGAGAGATTGTCGGCCCCTTTAGGATCCCTGAAGGCGCTAAAGATGAACTCCATAATGTATGTGTTATGTTCTGCTACCAAAGCTAAGGAAAGAGAGGAGATCTGTCCCTACTATAAGACTCAGCTGAATCCCTACGATGTAACAGGGAACCTGATCCTGCGATCAGACCTGCTAAAGTCCTAATCTAGTCTGTACGGAGACCTATAGATGTGAGGAGGGAATCCCTACAAGTACTAAGGACTGGGAGGAATATGGGACACCTCCTAACAGAAATAGTAGCAGACAGACGAACAAACAAAATAGATAGAACATAGAGGTCCGTAGACCAAGCAAACTAACAGAGTTAGATACAGAGCACAGGCTAGCTAGAAAGTAGATATACAATGAAGTCCAGCAAAGCCAGAAGGGCGGAGCAGGATTAAATAGGCCAACAAGGTCATGTGACCAGCAAAGGAAAAAAAACCTAACAGCAAGGTTCTAACAGTACCCCCCCTTCTAAGAGGATCCTCCGGATCCCCTAGGACCAGGCTTATCAGGAAATCTCCTGTGAAACGCTCTGATAAGTCTGGACGCGGAAACATCATCTGACCTCACCCAAGAGTTATCCTCGGGTCCGAAACCTTTCCAGGCCACAAGATACTGCAAACTACCTCTATACCGTCTAGAGTCAAGGATGCGAGAAATTTCATATTCCCCGTCCTCCACCACCGGAGGAACAGAGGCAGAGGCGTCACCATCCGACACAACAGCTTTTTTTAACAGAGAGACATGAAAGACCGGATTAATTCTCCAGGAG
The DNA here is from genome assembly GCF_046119375.1 of Phyllobates terribilis. NCBI lineage: Eukaryota > Metazoa > Chordata > Amphibia > Anura > Dendrobatidae > Phyllobates > Phyllobates terribilis. Next base: position 745,587,593 of record NW_027362762.1, read on the forward strand.
GTAGGAACCTCCAACCTAACAGCAGATTGGTTGACAACCTGAAGCACCTTAAAGGGCCCTACAAACTTGGGACCCAATTTCTTAGAAGGAATCCTCAACCGCAGATTCCTAGAGGACAACCAAACCATGTCACCAACAGCGAACAAAACCTCCTGTCGTTTCCTATCAAAGTAGTCTTTAGATTTTCTGTTGGCCTCCTGAAGATTACCACGCACATCCGTCCAAACTCTTTCCAAATTACCGGAAAAATTCTCCTCCTCAGGCACGGCAGATCCCAACTTGGAGAACGACCCAAACGACGGATGTCTCCCAGAACAACAAAAAAAAGGCGAACAACCAGCAGAAGAAGATGTATGATTGTTCAGAGCAAATTCGGCAAGTGGCAGAAACTCAGACCACCCCTCTTGATTGTCTGCCACAAAACAACGCAAGAACTGCTCAACATCCTGGTTTTTCCTTTCTGTCTGGCCATTAGATTCAGGATGATATCCGGACGAAAACGACAAATGAATTCCCAACCTGTCACAAAAGGCACGCCAAAAACGAGCCACGAACTGAGGACCCCTATCAGAAACAATGTCAGTAGGAACGCCATGAAGTCTGACAATTTCCTTGACAAAGGCCTTAGCGAGAGTTTTAGCGCAGGGCAGTTTGACGAAGGGAACCAAGTGACACATCTTGCTAAAACGGTCCACGACCACCCAGATGACAGTAAAACCCTCAGAGGAGGGAAGGTCAGTTATAAAGTCCATAGCCAAATGTGTCCAAGGAGCACTGGGGACCTCCAAAGGACAAAGCAACCCCGCAGCAGGAGTATGTGAGGACTTAGATCTAGCACATATAGTACATTGGCGCACCCACTTAATGACTTCCTTCTGCCATCCAGGCCACCAAAAACTGCGACCCACCAGTCTCTTGGTCTCAGAGATTCCGGGATGACCTGCCAACCGAGATTCGTGACACTCAACAAACAAATCTCTCCTAAAGGTCCCAGGCACAAACAACCTCCCATGAGGAGTGTTAGATGGGGCATTCTCCTGAGCTTTAAGAATCTCATCTTCCAAAACGGAGTCTAAAGCAGCTATCACAACACCTTCTTGTAAAATGTTTTCCTCTTTCTCAGCACCGACTATGGGAGAAAAACTGCGAGACAAGGCATCCGCCTTAACATTCTTAGTACCAGGGATGTAAGTAACGGAGAAATTAAACCGCGAGAAAAACAGTGCCCACCTAGCCTGACGGGCATTCAGGCGCTTGGCAGCATCAAGATATATCAGATTTTTATGATCCGTAAGAACCTGAACGGGAAATTCCGCACCTTCCAAGAAGTGGCGCCAGTGTTCAAATGCGAGTTTAATAGCCAATAATTCCCGATTACCAATATCGTAATTCAGTTCAGTCTCCGAAAATTTTTTTGAAAAAAAGGCACAGGGATGTAATCCATCCCCGTTATCCTGAGACAATACTGCGCCAACCCCCACAGAGGAAGCATCAACCTCAACCAAAAACGGCCTAGTAACATCAGGCTGCATAAGGATCGGAGCAGAGGTGAACCTCTCCTTGAGATACACAAAAGCTTCAATGGCCTCAGAAGACCACTGAACCGCATCAGCACCTTTCCTGGTGAGATCAGTCAGAGGTTTGACAATACTAGAAAAATTTTTTATGAATTTTCTGTAGTAATTGGCGAAACCCAAAAACCTCTGTATCGATTTCAAACCAATAGGCCTAGGCCATTCCTGCACAGCCTGAACCTTAACCGGATCCATCTCAAAACCTTTGCTGGAGATAATGTAGCCCAAAAAACTAATTCTCTGTACAGCGAACTCACATTTCTCCAGCTTAGCAAAAAGCGAATTGTCCATTAATAACTGTAATACCTCACGCACGCTCCGCCAATGAGACTCCAGATCTGGCGAATAAATCAAAATGTCATCCAAATACACAACCACATTTTTACCGATCAAAGGTCTAAGGATGTCATTAATCAGATTCTGAAAAAATGCAGGAGCATTAGTAAGACCAAAAGGCATAACCAGATTCTCAAAATGACCCACAGGAGTGTTAAAAGCAGTCTTCCATTCATCACCCTCCTTCATGCGCAACAGATTGTATGCCCCCTTAAGGTCAATTTTAGAGAACCACTTGGCCCCCAATAACTGGTTAAACAGATCAGGAATCAATGGCAGTGGGTAAGGATTGCGTACTGTAATTTTGTTAATCTCACGAAAATCCAGACAAGGACGTAAACCGCCGTCCTTTTTTTTTACAAAAAAAAATCCAACCGCCACAGGAGACTTAGAGGGCCTAATGTGACCGGCGGCCAAACTTGTCTGTATGTATTCCTCCAAAGCCTTCCTCTCAGGAATGGTAAGGTTAAATAAACGACTTTTAGGAAGAGTCGCTCCAGGGACAAATTCAATAGAACAATCATAGTCTCTATGGGGAGGCAAAACCTGCGATTCCTTCTCAGAAAAAACTCTCCAAAAATCCTGAATAGGAACAGGCAGTTCTCCCCTATCCAAAGCTGCAATACGCCCGTTACAACACTTGTCATAACATTTATGGCTCCAGGATTTAATTTCACTGGTAGACCAATCCAGTACAGGATTGTGAAATTTTAACCAGGGCAATCCCAATATTACTGGAGAAGGCAAGTTATTCAACACTACCAAATCCAATTTCTCATGGTGAACACCATTAATAGTGAGAGGAAATTCACTGACCTTAAGAGTAATATTCTTCAAAGGGGAGCCATCCACAGAAACCACAGCAATGGGGGATGATAAAGGTTCAGGTTTTAAATTGAGTTTTTCCACGAATCCCCCATCAATTACATTCAGTGTAGACCCGCAATCAACAAACACCCAAATTCCATTAATTTTTCCTGAGCAATCGTGGATGCAGCTAAAAATATACCCTTGGAATTTAAACAGGCAATACGGGCGTGACTGACCATTTTTTTTTCTTTCTTCATACGAAGCTCACAGCCTTTAATCAAATGACCAGATTTTCCGCAATAGAAACACAAGCCTTCTGAAAAACGACGGTCTTTTTCTTGAGAGCGAGGTGCCACCGATCCAATCTCCATCGGTTCACCACTGTTAGTACACACATTATCATAACCAGAAACTGACATAGCAGAGGATTTGCTCTCATTAACCCTAGCACGCAGTCTTCTATCCACCCGTATAGCTAATTGCATAGCCTGTTGCAAATCCTCAGGTGTAGGATAAGCAATTAGCAGGTCTTTAACCCTTTCACTGAGCCCAGCAAGAAATAGACTTTTCAGAGCAGAATCGTTCCACCCTGTTTGAGTGGACCAACGACGAAAATGAGTACAATATTTTTCGACATTACCTGATCCTTGTTTTAAACGTCTCAACTCAGTCTCAGCTGATGCCACACGGTCAGGATCATCATATAATAGTCCTAAAGCAGAAAAAAAACTATCCACTGATCTGAAGCATGTATCACTAGGTTGCAAAGAAAAGGCCCACTCCTGAGGCTCTTTGCGCAAAAGTGACATTATGAACCCTACGCGCTGGGATTCATCCCCAGAGGACTTGGGTCTCAAACGAAAATACAATAAGCAAGCATTTTTAAATGAAAAAAATTCTCGATGTTCACCAAAAAATAAATCCGGCAAACATACCTTAGGCTCCAAGAAATATGCTCCAGGACAGTTACTCACGTGCTGACGGAGCTCGGCCACTTCCAGAGAGAGTCCCTGCAGGTGTTTAGCCAAATCCTGAACCGACACCATGATGGAACAAAAAAAAAAAAAAAATCTTTCCTTAGAGAATTTGCAGGCTGGACTTACTGTTATGTTCTGCTACCAAAGCTAAGGAAAGAGAGGAGATCTGTCCCTACTATAAGACGCAGCTGAATCCCTACGATGTAACAGGGAACCTGATCCTGTGATCAGACCTGCTAAAGTCCTAATCTAGTCTGTACGGAGACCTATAGATGTGAGGAGGGAATCCCTACAAGTACTAAGGACTGGGAGGAATATGGGACACCTCCTAACAGAAATAGTAGCAGACAGACGAACAAACAAAATAGATAGAACATAGAGGTCCGTAGACCAAGCAAACTAACAGAGTTAGATACAGAGCACAGGCTAGCTAGAAAGTAGATATACAATGAAGTCCAGCAAAGCCAGAAGGGCGGAGCAGGATTAAATAGGCCAACAAGGTCATGTGACCAGCAAAGGAAAAAAAAACTAACAGCAAGGTTCTAACAGTATGTGGATTTTCTCAAACAGCACTTCCTGCCATGGTTCAAGAAGAAGAACCGTGTATTTCACAGCAAGATCATTTTTCTGCATGATAATGCACCATCTCATGCTGCACATAAAACATCTGCATCTCTGGCTGATATGGGCATAAAAGGGGACAAACTTATGGTGTGGCCCCCATGCTCCCCTGACCTCTACCCCATTCAGAACCTTTGGAGCATCATTAAAAGGAGTGTCTATGATGGCGGGAGGCAGTTCACATCTAAGCAACAGCTCTGGGAGGGTATTCTGTCCTCATGCAAAACAATTGAAGCAGAAACCATCCAAAACCTGACAAATTCAATGGACGAGAGAGTTCAGAAGCTCCTTTCGAACAAGGGGTCCTATGTGAAAATGTAACATCACCTAGAATAAAGTTTTGAGTTGAAAACTGTTTGATTTCAGTTTCTAACAACCTGCTAATGCTTATAATTTCAAAAATGACCATTTTTTTGGTCTTTATTAAAATGAAAAGGTTGATCGAAAAGTTTGGGGGATCTAAGAGTGTGGCAACCCAGTAGTCATGATTACTTCGAATTCTGACAATATGAGGGTCATGCTGCAGGTAGTGCAGCAAGAAGGCACTTATGTGCCTTGCGCATCTCGGAGCCCCAAAATTATTTTCCGGGCTAGATGCAGCTAAAAATTATTTTTAATTTTAAATCTGGTGAAGCTTTAGTATAGATGGCCTAATAGGATCAGTGCTGCACACTGCTACAAAGCCCAAATTATTTTCCAGTCAAGATACAGATAAACATGATTAGTAATTTGAAAGCTTAAAACGGTTGGTAGGGTGATTTTAACCAATCATCAAGCTTTTACTCTCCCCAGGATGACACAGGGGTAGAAAAGTCGTTTCGGATCCATGATTTGTTCATCTTTATGAACGTGAGTCTGTCTACATTATCAGTGGAGAGCCGCGTGCGCTTATCTGTCAGCACACCACCAGCAGCGCTGAACACACGTTCAGACAGAACGCTGGCTGCGGGGCATGACAAGATCTCCAAGGCGTAAGTGGCTAGCTCCGGCCATTTATCCAGATTGGAAGCCCAAAAAGAGCAAGGGTCCAGTGACACAGTCGTGGCTTCAATGTTTACTTGGAGATACTCCTGTACCATCGTCTCTAGGCGTTGACTATGTGTCAGACTTCTTGTCTCCTGTGGCCTTGCAAAGGATGGGCTAAAAAAGTGGTGAAATGATTCCGCAAAATTGATGTTACCAGCAGATACTGTGGTTCTGTTACGGTTTGAGTGCTGAACACTTGACGGTCCCACGGTTGGCAAGTTGGAACTGTGAGATTCACTACGTGCACCACTGGTATTTTGTGGAAAAGCACATGTAAGATTCTGCAACAGTCTCTGCTGATACTCCTGCATGCGTGCATCCCTTTCTATGGCAGGAATAATTTCTGCAAATTTACTTTTGTACCGGGGATCTAACAGTGTGGCAACCCAGTAGTCAGGATTATTTCTAATTCTCACAATTCGAGGGTCATGTTGCAGGTAGTGCAGCAAGAAGGCACTCATGTGTGTTGCGCATCCAGGAGCACCAAGTCCCTGTTGTGTTGGTGGCGAGGTAACAATCATGCTTCCTTCCTCTGTCCTCTCCCCCCAACCTCGCACAACAGAAATGTGATCAAGGTCTCCCTCATCTGATGAGTCTTCCATCAGTTCGTCCTCCACTTCTTCCTGGGCTCCTGCACCTTCCTCACTAGTTTGGCTGCTACCATGCGCCCTGGTAAAACCATCTCCCCCACCCTCACATGCCTGCCGCCTTGGTGCTGCCGACCGTCTGGACCTTGCAGATGTTAGCCCTTCCGCATACAACTCCTCCTCCTCTACTTCCTCCACCTCCTCTTGTGCCACCACCTGACTCCGAATTCTGTTTAACATGTGCTCCAGCATGTAAATCACCGGAATAGTCATGCTGATAATGGCATCGTCAGCACTAAACATCTTCGTCGCCATTTCAAAACTGTGCAGAAGGGTGCATAGGTCCCTGATCTGAGACCACTCCTCCAGCGTGATTTGCCCCACCTCTGAATCTCGTTGGCCCAGGCTATACGTCAGAACGTATTGCACCAGGGCTTGTCGGTGCTGCCACAGTCGCTGCAACATGTGCAGAGTTGAATTCCACCGGGTAGGCACATCGCATTTTAGCCGGTGAAGTGGCAGGCCCAACGACTTCTGTAGAGATGTAAGTCGCTGAGCTGCGGGATGCGAACGGCGGAAGTGAGCACACAGCGACCGTGCCCTCTGCAGAAGGCCATCTAGTCTGGGATAGTGGGCTAAAAATTGCTGGACAACCAGGTTCAACACGTGAGCCATACAAGGCACGTGTGTGACATTGCCCCGGCGAAGGGCCGCACCCAGGTTTGCAGCATTGTCGCACACGGCCTTCCCTGGTTTCAGGTCCAGTGGAGACAACCATTCATGAAATTGGTTCTCCAGAGCTGACCACAACTCCTCAGCTGTGTGACTCACATTTCCCAGACATTTCAATGTAAAAACCGCCTGATGACGTTGAGCCCTACTGCCAGCATAGTAAGGAGGTGTGCAGGATCCCTTCTGCGCAGTTAGAAAGCTTGTGGCATGACCAGACAGGCTTTGGGTGCAGGTGGAAGACCGAGAGGAGGTTGAGGAGGCAGAAGCAGTGGAGGAACTTTGACATAAAGAGGATTGACGCACAACTCGTGGGGACGGCAAGACTTGGACAGCAGCCCCTTGTCCTGCTGTCACCATAGTTACCCAGTGCCCAGTCAGCGACATGTAACGCCCCTGTCCATGCCTACTCGTCCAAGTGTCTGTGGTGAAATGCACCCTGTCACACACAGAGTTTCTCAAAGAAGCGGTGATGTTGTGTGCGACATGCTGGTGGAGCGCAGGCACACCTTTCTTTGAGAAGTAGTGCCGACTGGGCATCTGGTACTGGGGCACTGCGACGGACATAAGGTCTCGAAAATCCTCTGTGTCCACCAGGCGGAAAGGCAGCATTTCTGTAGCCAAGAGCTTGCAGATGGTGAAATTCAACCTCTTAGCTTTCTCATGGCTAGGAGGAAATGGTCTTTTACTTGTCCACATCTGAGGGACCGAGGGCTGGCTATTGTGCTTAGACGGGGTTGATAAGGGTGTCCCCGGCAAACTGCCGGTCTGTGAGGAAGATGCAGGCGGACATGTTAGGTTGCCTTGATCCAAAGGTGGTGCTATCGATGTCGGACAGCGCTCAACACCAGCTGGTGTTACCACCTCCAAAGAAAATGATGACCTGCCAATCATGCTGGCTGTTGCGGGTAAAGAGGTGGCAGGTCTGCGCCCCAAAACAGGTGTGACTGCTGTCCCCCCAGTCACAGAGGATGAAGAGGCCGCGGATGCACAAGATATGGCAGACGGTGATTGGCCCGGCCGGCTAGGCCGCATTGTAGCACACTGAGCTTCCCACTGCAACTTATGCTTCATGTCCATGTGCCGGTTCATGCATGAAGTACTCAAACTATGTATTTTTTGGCCTCTACTTAGCTTTTGCTGACAAATGTTACAGATAACACGAGTTGGGTCATCTTTATCGATCTGAAAAAATGCCCAGGCTATGCAAGGCTTAGCACCCATGCGACCTGAAGAGCCACCACGACTTGTGGTGAGAGGCAGAGTTGTGTTTGAGGATGCAGTTGTTGACGTGCTTCCAGTACTACGTCTCTGTCCAGGAAGGCGCAACCTGACCTCGTCGTCACTAGCATCTTCCTCCACCTCCTCTGCTGACCTCATCTCTTGGCTGACTGTGGGTTGACAGTAAGTGGGATCTCCGACCTCATCATCATCACCCTGTGCGTTATCACACCCGTCGTCCTCAGAGCCAACCTGTTCCTGCCCTGACAAAAAACTAAAGTTGTCGCTCCAATCAGGTATTTGAGTCTTATCATCGTCTTCCTCATTGTCTCCACCAACAGGAGTTACAGTTTGGGAATGAGGGTCTACATTATGGTCAGAACCTTCTGCGTCTGGTCCTGGATCCGACTCATAAAGATTCTGGGCATCAGTGCAGATCATTTCCTCGTCTGGATTCACAGAAGTGCTGGAGTCGACCTCTGATTCCCAGGCTATAGTATGAGTAAACAGCTCTGCAGACTCAACCATCTGTTCTACCTCATACTCAGACGGGCAGCTGGAGATTTGGGAGCTGTGAGGAAGCAAGTGCGATTTGGGTGACACCTTTGAGGACTGGAGTATTTGTGATGTTGAAGTTGATGTGGAGGAGAGCCCACTTAAAGGAGCACTTGATATCCGTTGAAGCACCTGCTGTTTTTGTGCCTCATCTGGAATTTGTAGCGATTGGCGTGGCCGTAAGAAAGGGATCTTATCACATTGTCCGCTAAAAGAAGTAGACATTTTAGTTTGGCTGGAAGATGGTCTTTCTTCTGCAGATGTTACTGTTGCTTTAACACCTACCCCACGGACACAACCTTTTTTCCCCTTCCCAACACGCCTATTCCCCTTTCCACCAGCAGCAGGCCTTTTTCCACTCATTTTGGTGGTTAACTAATTCACAACTCTGGAGTTGTTTGCACAAAAAAACAATGGATGGTAACCGAGCAGAGCTGAGTGGCCAAACTGTGGTATTAGGCCAAAACTATTGGCTGGGTTAGATGCAGAAAAAAATTATTTTGAATTTGCAACCTGATGGAGGTCAGTATAGATGGACTAATACAAATAGTCCCACACACTGCTAGAAGCCCAAATATTTTTTCAGAGGTACTGTAGATGCAGATAAAAATTATTTTTAATTTGCAACCTGATGGAGGTCAGTATAGATGGACTAATAGACCAAGTCCCACACACTGCTAGAAGCCCAAATATTTTTTCAGAGCTAGATGCAGAAAAAAATTATTTTTAATTTGCAACCTGATGGAGGTCAGTATAGATGGACTAATAGACCAAGTCCCACACACCGCTAGAAGCCCAACTATTTTTTCAGAGCTAGATGCAGAAAAAAATTATATTCAATTTGCAACCTGCTGGAGGTCAGTATAGAAGGACTAATAGAACAAGTCCCACACACTGCTAGAAGCCCAAATATTTTTTCAGAGCTAAATGAAGAAAAAAATTATTTTTAATTTGCAACCTGATGGAGGTCAGTATAGATGGACTAATAGACCAAGTCCCACACACTGCTAGAAGCCCAAATATTTTTTCAGAGCTAGATGCAGAAAAAAATTATATTCAGTTTGCAACCTGATGGAGGTCAGTATAGATGGACTAATAGAATGATGCTATGCCCAAAAGATTTTACTTCACTAGGTGCAGTAAAAAAATTGGTATTCTATACACAGGTGTTATATCTTGCAACACAGATAGGCTACTCCACTGACTAACACACTCTGCAATAGGCCAAAAAGGATTAGCTTTGCTAGATTCAGCCAAATGCTGTGAAAAAAACTTGCACAGCACTGGCACAGACCTGCCTGGCAAAAACTGATAGGAACTCATGTAACCTAGTCCTGAAAAGGACTCCAATTACAATTAGTCTTTACTCCCACAACCTATCTATTTAAGAGCACAGACCTCCCTGATAAAAGTCGTAGGAAATGCTGTAACCTAGTCCTTAAAAGGACTGCAATCACAACTATTCCCTACTCCCAAGCTATCTGTATATTTGTGCGAAAATTGGCTTGAAATTAACAAGGTATAGCGCACACAGCAACAGCGGTGCCGTCTAACACGCAGCTGCAGCAGTGAGAAAATGGTGGCGACGGGGAAAATGGCTTGGTCTTATAGGGCAAGGACATGTGACATACACTGCCAATGACACATGCCCTTGCTTGTGTGAAAAAAAGCACTTCGCTCCGTGTGTGCGCTGCTGATAGGCTGACAAATTGCACCTCCCCACTGCAAATGCGGGAAAGAGAAAAAAAAATGGAGATCTTCATTGTTCCTGCAGAGATCCATCCCCTGCCCCTCCCCCCGCCCCGCTGTACACTCAAACTGCGTATTAACATTAATTTTCATCATTACTGAGAAAAAATCCAGTTATGATTTTGGTGCACGAACAGTTATCGAACATAACCTCGAACAGCCGAATTTTTCTCAAATTGTTCGTGTTCGCCGAACGGTTCGAACACCGCCCAAAACAGCTCGAATTTGAGATTGGCGAACAGTTCGAGTAGAACAACGCTCATCTCTACTCAGAAGGCTCTCTTTAGGCAGAACAAAAATAAATTATTTCTCTATAACTGTTTAAGGACCAGTACATTTTTTTTGTTTTTGCACTTTCATATTTTCCTCACTGTAAAAGGACGAGATTCCCTCCAAAAATATCAGTTATTAATGGGGGAACTGTCCTACACCTCAATTGAGGTCCGGTATTAACTATTGCCGTCAAACTTGACTATTAATAATTAATATCCACTAAGTTATGCATTAGCGTTATCTGTGCCTTATACTATATACTAGCTGAGACAAAACCATGTACTAATAAAAGGTATTTATTACACACACAAAAGTCTACACTCTATTACATACGAATATATTTATACCCAAGATGGCCACTATAAATATATATATAGAGATTATATATATATATATATATATATATATACAGTACAGACCAAAAGTTTGGACACAACTTCTCATTTAAAGATTTTTCTGTATTTTCATGACTATGAAAATTGTACATTCACACTGAAGGCATCAAAACTATGAATTAACACATGTGGAATTATATACTTAACAAAAAAGTGTGAAACAACTGAAAATATGTCTTATATTCTAGGTTCTTCAAAGTAGCCACCTTTTGCTTTGATGACTGCTTTACACACTCTTGGCATTTTCTTGATGAGCTTCAAGAGATAGTCACCGGAAATGGTCTTCCAACAATCTTGAAGGAGTTCCCAGAGATGCTTAGCACTTGTTGGCCCTTTTGCCTTCACTCAGCGGTCCAGCTCACCCCAAACCATCTCGATTGGGTTCAGGTCTGGTGACTGTGGAGGCCAGGTCATCTGGCGTAGCACCCCATCACTCCCTTTCTTGGTCAAATAGCCCTTACACAGCCTGGAGGTGTGTTTGGGGTCATTGTCCTGTTGAAAAATCAATGATGGTCCAACTAAACACAAATCGGATGGAATAGCATGCCGCTGCAAGATGCTGTGGTAGCCATGCTGGTTCAGTATGCCTTCAGTTTTGAATAAATCCCCAACAGTGTCACCAGCAAAGCACCCCCACACCATCACACCTCCTCCTCCATGCTTCACGGTGGGAACCAGGCATGTAGAGTCCATCCGTTCACCTTTTCTGCATCGCACAAAGACATGGTGGTTGGAACCAAAGATCTCAAATTTGAACTCATCAGACCAAAGCACAGATTTCCACTGGTCTAATGTCCATTCCTTGTGTTCTTTAGCCCAAACAAGTCTCTTCTACTTGTTGCCTGTCCTTAGCAGTGGTTTCCTAGCAGCTATTTTACCATGAAGGCCTGCTGTACAAAGTCTCCTCTTAACAGTTGTTGTAGAGATATGTCTGCTGTTAAAACTCTGTGTGGCATTGACCTGGTCTCTAATCTGAGCTGCTGTTAACCTGCGATTTCTGAGGCTGGTGACTCGGATAAACTTATCCTCAGAAGCAGAGGTGACTCTTGGTCTTCCTTTCCTGGGGCGGTCCTCATGTGAGCCATTTTCTTTGTAGCGCTTGATGGTTTTTGCAACTGCACTTGGGGACACTTTCAAAGTTTGCCCAATTTTTCGGACTGACTGACCTTCATTTCTTAAAGTAATGATGGCCACTCATTTTTCTTTACTTAGCTGCTTTTTTCTTGCCATAATACAAATTCTAACAGTCTATTCAGTAGGACTATCAGCTGTGTATCCACCAGACTTCTGCACAACACAACTGATGGTCCCAACCCCATTTATAAGGCAAGAAATCCCGCTTATTAAACCTGACAGGGCACACCTGTGAAGTGAAAACCATTTCCGGTGACTACCTCTTGAAGCTCATCAAGAGAATGCCAAGAGGGTGCAAAGCAGTCATCAAAGCAAAAGGTGGTTACTTTGAAGAACCTAGAATATAAGACATATTTTCAATTGTTTCACACTTTTTTGTTAAGGATATAATTCCACATGTGTTAATTTATAGTTTTGATGCCTTCAGTGTGAATGTACAATTTTCATAGTCATTAAAAATACAGAAAAATCTTTAAATGAGAAGGTGTGTCCAAACTTTTGGTCTGTACTGTATATATATATATATATATATATATACATACATACATACATACACTAGCTATTGAGCCCGTTCTACGCCCGGGTGGCGAGCATTTTTATTGGTATATGGTTTCCCATACTGGTATTTGTGCCGTCCCCATCCTGGTATTTGTGCTGTCACCATCCTGGTCCCCCATCCTGTCATGTGCTACCCTCATCCCTATCCTGGTATGCATGGCACCTCTCACCCCCAATCCTGGTATGCATGGCACCCCTCACCCCCAATCCTGGTATGCATGGCACGCCTCATCCTTATCCTGGTATGCATGGCACCCCTCACATCTAATCCTGGCATGCATGTCACCCCTCACCCCCCAATCCTGGTATGCATGGTACCCCTCACACCCCAATCCTGGTATGCGTGGTACCCCTCATCCCCCAGCCCTGGTATGTGTGGCTCCCTCATTCCCCAATCCTGGTATGTGTGGCCCCTTCATCCCCCAATCCTGATATGTGTAGCCCCCTCATCCCTTTCACGCTGCACACATACAAAAAATAAATAAACACTTATACTCACCTTTCTTCCCTGTGCTCCAGCACTGCAGTGTCCTGCTCTGCCGGAGGCTAGGGGAGGAGTGTGGCGCCCGAGTACCCGTGTGCCTGGTATGTGTCTTCAGTAAAATGGCGCCGGATATTGCCATGTGCATGCGCCGATTCCGATGCCTTCACTCCGCCTCCGGTGTCCAGAGAGAAGAGAGGCGCCGCGGCTATGCTCTTCCCGGTCAGGTAAATATGCAAGTATGGCCCCGGAGATTGCGGTATTCGTTCAGTGTCTAAGCATACCGCAATCTCCGGCGCCATACACTCCTCTTACTTGTAACGGTTTCATGCGTGCTTCTGTCTGGAGCCAGACTGCGCAGGCATGTCGCGCTTGCGCAGTCTATAAAGGCTTCAGACAGAGACACGCATCCCCCGAGAGAGATTGGATTATATTATATATACACACATACACATACACACACACACACACACACACATATATATATTGATGCTACAAACCTAATCCAGTAAAATCACAATACCACACATTTAAACCCACAATTACTTAATAATATTCCACCCAAGTTTATCTGTCCACCCGACTATACTAATATTCCATATATATATACAGATATAAGGATATCAATATCTAGGGGGTTTAGTACAGGGTATGCAGGCTTCGTAAGTAAAGGAATTATACAGGACGATACTTAGCCATATCTCCTCATCTTGGTGCTCATTGAGAAGGAGCGCCACATGGCTAGCTCTGGGGCTTTTAAGCCCTCCACACAAGAGGAAGTGTCCAGCTTCATGTAACAGGAAATGATGTATTATACCTCGCCCACTGGCTTAAGTCCAAAAGTAGGTGGCCAGAAAATATTTATTTTGATTTACATATAAAACTATATTTACTAACACAAGCATAACATTGACAATTAAAATTTTATTCTGAACAATAATACAAAAGCCCTTAAATTTTATCAACGCAGGTGCTCAAACTGTTTTCCATTACAATTTGCACAGCTTTGAAGTCTACCTCTTACGCTTCGACAAACTTTTTTGCACAAGTGTCTTTAGGTATTAATTTCTTGAAATGCATCTCTTATGTAATTTTTCAAATCACTGACACTACTGAGCCAGTTTCACTTTACACCATGTTTGATAAATCTCCCCCTTCATAACCTTATTACACTTTCTGTCCACCTACTTCTGGACCACCCTGTGTATGTTTGTATCACATACATACATACATATACACACACTCAAAAAAATATATCTGCTCCAAAAAATAAAGGGAACACTTAAACAGAATATAACTCAAAGTCAAACTTCTGTGAAATCAAACTGTCCACTTAGGAAGCAACACTGATTGACAATCAACTTCACATGCTGTTGTGAAAATGGAATAGACAATAGATCGAAATTATTGGCAATTATCAAGACACCCTCAATAAAGGAGTGGTTCTGCAGGTGGGGACCACAAACCACATCTCAGTACCAATGCTTTCTGGCTGATGTTTTGGTCACTTTTGAATGTTGGTTGTGCTTTCACACTCGTGGTAGCATGAGACGGACTCTACAACCCACAGAAGTTGCTCAGGTAGTGCAGCCCATCCAGGATGGCATATCGATGTGAGCTGTAGCAAGAAGGTTTACTGTGTCTGTCAGCGTAGTGTCCAGAGGCTGGAGACGCTACCAGGAGACAGGCCAGTACACCAGGAGATATGGAGGGGGCCGTTGGAGGGCAACAACCCAGCAGCAGGACAGTTACCTCCACCTTTGTGCAAGGAGGAACAGGAGGAGCACTGCCAGAGCCCTGGAAAATTACCTCCAGTAGGACACAAATGTGCATGTTTGGCACCCCTGAGGGTTCAGTCGCCATAGAGGTACTGCATCTCACCCAGAGGTGTGGTATCTCACTCTCAGGTAAGGAGGGAGTACAGCTTGGGACCCTAACACCTGCATCCAACACATACCAGCAGTGGGGGCAGGGCGAGATTGCTCCGAAGGGAGAGCACAGTCCCGGGTCCCTAGCTGATGGGAGGAGCTATGTAGTGGGTGTAGGTGGAGAAAGTAGATTAGGGGAGCACATGAAAGGAGGGTATAAATAGGGAAGCCATCTTGTTTAGGAGGAGAGTAAGAGTAGAGAGCTTTTAGAGAGAACAGTCTACAGGGAGAGGAGTTGGGAGCAGGAGCTCTGTAGGAGCTCTGCTCGGGCAGAGGGCCTGAGGAGAGGCCCAGGACTGAAGGAGAAGGAGAGAGGAGCAGGAAGGGCTCCAGGAACAAGGAAGGGACCCCAGGGGTACGGGCAGTGCTGGAGGCCATCTGTACGCCCAAATCTACCAGGAGGTGGAGCGGTCAGGCCACACAAAGGGGACCGGTCCCTCAACTAGCAGAAGATGGTACGTCTCAACTAGAAACCGGAGGCTGAAGTATTTCAAGTCCTGCAGCCAACAGTCCATACCAGTCTCACCAAGAAGGTAGCTATAGAGGACCCAGGGGACGATACAGACCTCGCCCGACAAGGCCCGCGGGTACCAGATTGGGACACTTGGTATGAGGTGCAGGGAGATGGCCAGAGAGAGAACACACAGAAAGGGGTCCCGCTAAGTACTCCGGAGATATCTGAGGGTGGACTGAACCCTCCCTGAGTAAGCGCAGCACGACGAGGGAAGTTACACTGGTACCTGTAACTTGGATTGCAACAACCGTGAGTAAAGAACCTGAGGACTGCATCCCACTGTCTCTGTGATTATTACTGTAGCTGCGCCATCACTCCTGCACTACAATGCCCAGCATCATCTACTTCAATACAACATCTACACTGCCCTGGAGTGAAACTCTACCTGTGGAGAGCTGAACCAACCCAGCTGCACTAACACCAGCTCCAGAGGACCTGTGCTGCAGCGGCGGCTAACTATAGCCGCATACCACAGGTGGCGTCACGAATTGCATATATAAAAACTATAAAATCCCCTTTTTACTGACCGCCCTGGGTCACGGACCGGGTCACTGCCACTGTGATATCCCCCCCTAGCAACAACCGGCACGGCACCGAGTACCCAACGGCCCATGGGGCGCGTCACATGTGTCTGCACATACGGTTAGAAACCGACTCCATGAGGGTGGTATGGGGGCCCGACGTCCATAGATGGGGGTTGTGCTCACAGCCCAACACCTTGCAAGACGCTTGGCATTTGCCACAGAACACCAGGATTGGCAAAGTCGCCACTGGTGCCCTGTGCTCTTCACAGATGAAAGCAGGTTCACACTGAGCACATGTGACAGACGTGACAGAGTCTGGAGACACCGCGGAGAGTGATCTGCTGCCTGCAACATCCTTCAGCATGACCAGTTTGGCAGTGGGTCAGTAATGGTGTGGGATGGCATTTCTTTGGAGGGCCGCTCAGCCCTCCTTGTGCTCGCCAGAGGTAGCCTGACTGCCATTAGGTACAGAGATGAGATCCCCAGACCCCTTGTGAGACCATATGCTGGTGCGGTTGGCCCTTGGTTCCTCCTAATGCAGGACAATGCCAGACCTCATGTGGCTGGAGTGTGTCAGCAGTTGCTGCAAGATAAAGGCATTGAAGCTATGGACTGGCCCGCCCGTTCCCCAGACCTGAATCTGATTGAGCACATCTGGGACATCATGTCTTGCTCCATCCACCAACGTCATGTTGCTCCACAGACTGTCCAGGAGTTGGCGGATGCTTTAGTCCAGGGCTGGGAGGAGATCCCACAGGAGACAATCCGCAACCTCATCAGGAGCATACCCAGGCGTTGTAGGGAGGTCATACAGGCACATGGAGGCCACACATAATACTGAGCCTCATTTTGACTTGTTTTAAAGGACATTACATCAAAGTTGGATCAGCCTGTAGTGTGTTTTTCCACTTTAATTTTGAGAGTGACTCCAAATCCAGGCCTCCATTGGTTAATAAATTTGGTTTCCATTGATGATGATTTTTGTGCGATTTTGTTGTCAGCACATTCAACTTTGTACAGAACAAAGTATTCAGATCTAGGATAGATATATATAGACACACACACACACACACACACACACATTTTGGGGCACTTCCCTTCTACAATCCTCCTGATGTCGAGAACACGACAATGAAATTTGAGGGAAGTTTTGTACTGGGATTAATTTGCCTACTCAAACCCCATATATAAGTTGTGACAGTTCAGGATGGAATGAAGTATAATTCTGCACTTAGGTACCTAGACATCACCCATCACGGCCATCAACTCTTCCCTGCCTTTCACCGTAATCCAACGTATCCCTCCATAGAATACACTCTGCTTCTTTGTTTTCTTTCTCGGATCTTTAATCAAAGTCTTTTTGTTGTTAAAGTCTTTTTGCTGTGGTCATGTGGTTGCCAATCTTCAGGTATCTGCCTATTCCAAAGTCGTCTTACTGGTCAGACTCTGGAATGGCTTCACCCCCAGTCTATAGGTGGGCACACGTTACTATCCTGTGTACACCCCTCACCCTGCCAGTCTTTCCGTTCCTCTCCTGCAGTTTGCTTCTGCAGTGTTATGAGTACGTCTGGCATGATGATACTGCTGGATGTCAGTCTGTTGTTGGACCTCACCATGTGGTTTCTTTGAGCACCTCCTTCTTTTTGGGGTACGATCAATCGTGGTGTTTCAGTAGAGGCACGACTTCCCTCAGGCACGTCTTTAATCAGGCACTTTTCCTGTAGTCTTGATTGAAGATCATTGATGAGTTTCTTCCATGGATAGATACGCAGATCTTTACTAGGCAGGTCATAATTTCTCTAGTAGGGAGTGTTGTCTGTGATTGTGGGAAGAAACACCGTCTGATTCTAACAGACATTAAATCCACCCCTTACGAACTTCACCATTGTTAGAGTTGAAGTGGTAAATACCTTAGAAATTGAGGGGACCTGTCTCCTGAGAACCTCACTCTATTTCCACATTCACACAAAACACATTACAATTGCATTCCAAAGTAAGCTTTTGGTTTGAATGCATATAGAGACTTGAGCTAAAATAGCATGTATTCGAGTGATCCATAAAGCACACGCAGATCATTGATCCATGTGCAATTGGAGTTAACTACCGGCTGCAAACTCATGAACACCGTCACATGAACACACTTGCTGTGGACTGAGTATGTCCATGTACAGGTAGTCCCGCACTTACACTTCAAGTGTCTATATGCACACAAATGGAATTTCTGTATACAGTAAAACCCATAAATTTACATCAAATCATATATACACGATATATATTGGATTTTGGGTAAAAGACTGTATTTGTATTATGTCCTTAACCCCTATCTCCAGCTGAGCTCATGGTGCTCAGTCTGACTTCTGTGCAGTTGGGCAGACAGTCTTTTGATCCTCCTGCAAATCAGAAACAGTCCAATATATATGATTACGATCAGGAGGCAATGACAGGAACAGTTATCTTTGGGGCTTTATTACAGTCTCCTCCTCATGGCTGAAATCTGAGAGATGTTTCATCTCAGTGCCAAACACAAGAGGGGTCTTCCGGCATCTCTCAGGGGTATCTGGGTGCAGGTCAAGACTTCTCTCAGGAGTGATAGGTGTTCTTCAGCACTATGCTCTGCTACATAGATATCTAAAATGGGATTAAGGGAACAATACGCTCTTGGGAGTTCTCCCGATGCAGTTAATCAACATCCTGGCACTGGATAACCTCCCTTATTTTGTGCTTCCCTATCCCATCAAACTCCTGTTCCTTCAGTGTGACCTCCCCCTGTTACCCTTTCCTGAGCCGCCCAGTAAAATTCTATTTCATATCTAATGCCTCGACTTTTCAACCCTACAAAATAAATGCAATTTTCCTTTAGTCTGCTCCTAGTCAATTGCTTCTTTTTCCTATACAGACACCCCTTCCAGTTTTTCACAATTCAAAAGAGTAACATACAGCCCTCACAGCCACTTCTGTATTTAGTTGTATCCTGCATCAAGTTTTAAATAAAACCTTGTTATCCATCCAAACTTCAAGGTCTAAGCACACAGTATAACACGACACTCCATCGTGTACGTCAGTTACCTGTCCATGCTTCTCTGCCTGTCTTAGTTCACGTAATCAACACCCTTTATTCAATCCAAAATGCATAGAACCCCCCCTCCCCCAAAAAAAAAACGATCCTGCGAACTGTGCTACTACTAAATGAACCCTATTGAAAAACTGGAGCCAGAAAACAGAGAACGACCAGCATACTAACACATTCTGTTATAAATTGCATACACAGTGAGACTCATAAAACCTTTCTGCCACCTGTCTGAGCCTCACAGGTCTAACAATAGATTTAAATTGTAAAAGAACAAACCTAGTAAACAGAAAAGTAAAATAAACTAATAAGACTAAACAACTGTATACATAAAGGACAGTACAGATCTGTTTGAAACGCTGCTGATTGAGTATAAATCAAGGCCTTACTAGGGTGCAAAATTTACCCTTTCATCACTTGCTTGTTGTCAGCCATTTTGACACATCTGCACATGGTGGGGCAAATGAGACTGAGAGAAAATACTATGCCGTCTCTGTAAATGTCTGTTCTCCATGACAATATTGCTTACTCCTCACAATTAATTGTGCAATGACAATTTCTTGCAATATGTCCAAAGTGACCACATTTAAAACATTTAACAGAGCAATGTTTCCTCCCTCTCCTTGTACCTGACCATTTGCAGTACCTGGCAATATGACCAGAGCCAGCACAGGCATAATATCTAATGGATGCCATGCTTGATGTAGGGCCCCTAACAGAACATACTTCCTTTTGTCTGTGTGGCACCCTGCTACCACAGGTACCACAGGACCCAAAAGGGTGCATGGACGGGCTTCTCCACAAGAGGCCCTCACTACAAACAAACACCTCCACCTTTCCACCTGATACCACCAGAGGGAGCCCTGTTAGGGATATATATATACTGGAGGGAGGAGTTAGGTAGGCAGTGTGTGTGCTGGCACAGAGATAAGTGAAGAAGCAGCATGCGAGCTGCTGTGCTGAGGGCCAGCCATGGCCTAAAGCACATGCTGAAGCCTTGGGGCTTAGAGCGGGGCCGAAGGCAAAGAGAGAGGAGAGAGGAGTTATGGGGGCAGAGGAGCATCATAGGCTCACCCCAGAACACAAGCCGGACACCGGGTGCGCGCCTACAGGGTCCTCTACGCCCAGGGTAAACATATGTCAGGAGTAATCCGGCTAATGCCGTAATAGACCTACCTACAATAATGTCAATAATAAAATGGAAAAAAAAATCCCTGCACCTGCAGTCCCCTACTGTGCTGCTATAGGGATCACAGAGACAACTGATAAAACCATCCAATTAGACACTACATATGAACCAATCCAGTGGATAGCACAATGGTTAAAGTACCTGTGTAGTTTGCTTTGTCCTCCTATACTGTACTGGATTCTGGAATCCCTGTATAATTCCTGGCGGTGAAAAATTCTGTAATGGGAGCGTCCTCCCAGAGATGCCCCTTGCCGTGAATGTTCAGCTGGCGCTCGACCTGCAGCGTGCCCCGGCCGGAAGCTACGCAGCTAGCTGATGCCGCACCCGGGGGGTGGTTAGGGTGACGTCACTGCTCAGAGAGCCTCAGAGTGGCCACAAAATCCAACGCATATCGAAGGAATCACTGTCCTTCTTCGTCAGGGAGTGGCCCCCCCCATGCTCATCATGATTATATAGCAGTATTAATTAACCTTTCCACCTACAGAGGAGTTTTAATTCCCCTAAGCACACCTGATGTATAGGCTCCAGGAGACACACCCAGAGCAAAAAAGGGGCCCCTAGATATGTGATAAATAGTGGATGCAAATAGATATATAATATATTAAAAGGAGCCTGAAAAATATATAATAGTATATTTATTCTGGATGGAAAAACACTGATTAAAAATTAGTTTATTTAATAGTAATTTATTTAAAAGGTATATGAACCTATATCAAGAATTAAAAAGTGAAAAATATATATATGTGATTGCATGAAATATGAAATATAAATGGATGTATGAATATCTAATATGTACACATACACCCCCAATAAAAAGTTGTTATATCAACTATTAAAGTGATATTAAAAATATAATATATGATAATAAAGTGTATATATATATATAAAAACTAAACTAAGCCTTTTGGCAATTGTTCCCTAATCAGTCCTGAAAGGATGTCTTGTAGGGAACACAGATATTTGCTCCATCGATAGCCTACCTGCCCTTAAGGGAAAAAATATATAAATAAAAATATAGGAAGGTGAAAAAGTAAAAGATGAGGCATAGGGTTTCATGCAAAAAAAGGGGGTGGGGGGTGAGAGGGCTGACTGGATTTGGTGAACCCCTAATTAAAGGCATATAACTCGATCTCATGATTCAAACCCCTAGGTGCCAAACAATCCAGAGTAAAAATCCATTTGGATTCCACCCTGGACATTTGCCTTAGATAATCGCCCCCTCTCCAGTTCCTTGGCACTTTCTGAATCCCACAGAAAGACATGCCTATACAGGATCGGTTATGATAATCAGAAAAGTGTCAAGATAGGGGATGCCCTTTAAAACCCTTATTAATATTAGCCAAATGTTCCTTAATCCTAACCACAAGTCTACTTTTTGTTCGGTCTATATATATTTTGTCACACAGGCAACGAATCATATAGATGACACCCGTTGAATGACAGGATATAGAATCCTTGATGTTATAGGATCTCTTACCACTAGAGTCAGAAAATGAGGTCTGTATCCCCTGTTTTATATTTGTACGAGTGCAACAAGAATATTTGCCACAGGGATTGAAACCCATACTCATAGGGGCCACAGTTCTAGTAGTAACTTCGGTTTTTGGTTTAATTTTAATAGAAGGAGCTACAAGGTAACCCACCGTTTGAGCCTTTCTAAAAATAAATCTTGGGCGATCCGGTAATAACTCCCCTATGATTTTGTCCTGTTTTAGAATAGACCAATATCTACTAATGACGTTTGTAAAGTTTCTGTGATTAGAATGATATTGGGTAATTATTGGTAAGTGATATATCTGTTGTGAAATATTATCATCAAATTGAGCTGTTTCCTTTTGCTTGAACACTAGGTCCCTACGGGGAATTTTTTGCACCTCTTGTATAGATTTCTCAAGATGACCCTTGTCGTATCCCCTATTTAGAAATTGTTTTTTCACATATTCAGATTCGTCCAAAAAATCCCCCACATTTGTGCAATTTCTGCGAATGCGAGTAAACTGCCCCTTAGGGATGTTAGTTAGCCACACCAGTAGATGGCAACTGGTGATATGTATAAAACTATTGGAATCGACCAATTTACGATGACACTTTGTGGAAAGGCGACCCTGATTCACCATGATCGTCAGATCCAAAAAGTTAATACTAGTATTACTAACAGTAGGGGTAAATTCAAGACCGAAGTCATTCTCATTGAGGCTAGCGATAAATGATTGTAAGTCAGATTGTGTTCCATCCCAAATAAATACAATATTATCGATAAATCGTCGCCATAAAATTAGATTATTACGCAATTGCCTGTTGATAAAAATGCAAGTTTCCTCCCACTTAGCCACATACAAATTTTAATAACTTGGCGCGAAACGCGTTCCCATCGCAGTCCCCCAGGTTTGCAAATAAAAATCTTGCTCATGCATGAAATAATTGTGGGTAAGGATAAATTCAATGCTGTCCAAAATGAATTGGATTTGTGTGTCCTCATAGATATTAGCCTTTTGAAGGAAATGACCTGATGCTTCGCATCCTTTTTGTTGGTTAATAACCGTATATAGGGACTTGATGTCCAATGTACCCAAAATATATGCATTTTGCCATTGAATAGAATCTAGAATCTGTAGTATATGGCCTGTGTCCTTTAGAAAAGCCGGTAAATGTGGAACACATTTCTGTAGGTGGATGTCTACATACTTTTATGAATTGGCTGTTCGACAATTTATACCTGCAATGATGGGTTCTAAGAGGCGGGCATGTAATGCTTTTGTGTAATTTAGGAATATGGTAAAAATCAGCTATGGTCGGGATTTTTGTAAGCATATACTGATATTCTTTCTTATTAAGGATACCTAAGGATTTCCCTTTAGATGTAAATACACTCAGTTCCTTAATGAACTTTGTGGTAGGGTCACTTCTCAATTTTTTGTAAGTAACAGAGTCTCCTAAAAGTTTCAAAGATTCTTCATCATACATGGTCCTATCAAGAACCACAATGCCTCCCCTTTATCCGCTGGACGGATAATTATGCCATAATTCTCTTGTAGTCGGGTAATGGCCTCCTTCTCCTTTCTACTTAAATTTTGAGGAATATACTTAAGATTCCTCTTTTTAATTTTTCGGATATCTGAGATAACCATACTCTCAAATGCGCTGAATGCGCTGGAGTACTCATTGAGGGGGTTAAAGGTGGAGGGTCTGGATAATGTGGTGTGTACAAATCTCTCCTGTTTGACATTAGAAAAAACCCAAGTACTGATATCTTTTTTCATAAAATGCTTTTTTATAGCCAAATTACGTAAGAATTTTTTAATGCTAATATATAAATGAAATGGATATGCTTCAGGGGTTGGGGCAAATTTGAGTCCCCTTTGGAAGAGGCTTTCTTCTTCTTTATTTAGTACATGTGTACTTAGATTAAAGATTTTTTGGGGGTATGCACAGTTACTTTATTAATTTTGGTGCATTTCCTCCCTCTCTTACCTCTTTTGGTTTTAAAATTCTTGCCTTGAAAAATTCCCAGTTATTTTGGGGTTGCCGGTACGATCTAACATTTTTGCTTCTGCTTGTGGAACCGCCCCCGGGGTCCACTTGAAAGGGAGCCATTTGTAGTTCTATTTTTGCCACCACTCATATTTTTCCATTGATTCCTGTATTTGTTGGAATCCAAAAGGTCAGTGAAATGACTTGTTTAGACTTATTATTACGAATGAGTCCTGCAGTATTATGTTCCTCATTGTTATTCTCCAACGTGCTCACATCAGTGCCTACCACAAGAGAGTTGTCAATATTTAGCTCCTCTGGCAAAGCAGAAAGTTGTGTAAAACTATTGGCGATAGGAATGGTGGGAGTGTTATCTAATTCCCTACTACTGTCCTTACAGTGGGAAATGGTACCCTCCCCTCCATTACAATTTACAAGGAAAGAATTTCCCAGAGTCATGGGGTATTAAAACCAGAAGTATTACCCACCCTATTATCTTTTCTAGTGTGTACTGACATCGGAGTATATTGTGTGGAGTCGGTATTAGTATATGCAGAGAAAATTATCGAAATGTCTGATATATTGTGTGTAGGTGTAGCGTTATATTCATCAAGGACTAATAACTCATTTGTTTTTTTATGATTATACTCTACACTATGTTGGATAGATTGGGGAACTGGAAAGTGCACATATTGTGGTATATTGTCTCTTGTAAATTTCTTCATCTTTTTTTGTATAATCACCTTCTCTTTTTCATTGAGTCTATGCATAATATTCTTGGAAAGATTCTGAATCTCAGTCAGGTGATTAAAGGGTATCAATTTTTGAAAAGGTCAGCTATGTGGACACCAGTCCACCTCACATTATCCCTCCGTTTGTCTAGTATAAACTGGAGTGTCTTAGTGGAAAAACTAGAAAACATCTCGTCCCACTCTTGTTGCACAGATGGATCCCAAAATTACTAGCTAGTGTTTTGGAGACCACCAAGCACCTGGGTACCATCCCTTCTTGTTGATACCACTCCAGTGAAGCAACTTCCCATAGATCTCTCATCTCACTAAATAAGAGTTTCTCTAGGGACCTTAATAGAGTTCGGGCTTCATCAATTTCAACAATAGGTGGGTGATTCTGGGTAAAGAAGTCATGAATATGTCTAATCCTACTACCTCTGTCATCAAACAGAGAATTGATGGCCATGTATGTGCTGCTGAGTGGTATAACACGAGCACGGTAGTATATACTCCATTAAAAAAAAAAACAATTCTTCACCTGCTGTTGATTTGTTTATTCTGACTCCCAAAGATCACAGCATGGTTCGGCTCACATTTATCCTGCACTCTACACTGAGCGCTTACACCAGGATTTCCGTGTAAATCTCTGAAATATGTGATGCAGATGGAACCTCTGGTGGAAGATTCCCTATAATGACGCAGATGGAAGCAGTGTTGATGCTGTCTGGCCTGTGATCCGGCGGTGTCTGTCTTTTTAGGCATGCATAAAAGTGCCGTTAGCCACAGTTTTGTGCACCTCTGAAAAGAAAAGGACACCTCTGAACAGAGGTCAGATGGAGTCCAGAGTAACTTTGCTGCTTCATTATAGTGGATGGATCCCTTGGGGATTTCATCTGAATCATATAACTCGGAGATTTAGATGGAAACCCCAATGTAAGTGCTCAGCATGGAGTGCAGGATAAATGTGATCCTATACGTAAAAGCTTTGACTCAATACACAAAAAAAGCCCACACTCAGATACATCATCTGTTAATGGAAATATAGGGGACTGCCACGTTATTGGTAGCACAAAGGCTCTGGAAATGCTAAATGGCTCCTCGCACTCCAAAAGAAATTCAGCAAATTCTGTGCTTCGAAATCACAATGCCCCCTACCTTCTGAACCCCAGTGTGCCTGAACCACATTTAGAGTCCACATGTTTGGCATTATTGTATTGAAGAGAGACTGCCTAATTTACAGGTGCATGTCTCCAGAAGCAAGAGCTGGGTATAACGCACTGAGCAATACAATGTACTGGTCACGACAACATACTGTTCACTACAATGGCAGTTTGCAATTTTCACTCAGTAACATCCACTGCTGCTTGTTTCTGGAAAGCACCCAAATGAGTCAAAATTGTCACTACACCTGTAGATAAATTCCCAAAAGTGTATAATTTCCAAAATTGGGTCTGTATATGAAGTCTGCATACTATTCTAGGAAAATCTGCGCTCCAGCAGGCAAATAGCACTCCGTCCCTCCCGAGGCTCACCGTGTGGCTAGTCAATAATGTACCGCCATGTATGGGGTATTTCTATATTTAGCAGAAATTGTGGGAACAATTTTGGTGCCATTTTTACCCATCTCCAAGTGTGAAAATGTAAAATCTTGGGCTAAAGCAAAATTTTGGTGGTAAAAATGTAATTATTTTTTTCTTCACTGCCCAATGGTATAAAATTCTGTGACACATCTGTGTGTGTCAATATGATCTCTGCACCCCTAGATGAATTCATTGAGAGGTGTAGTTTGTAAAATGGGGTCTCTTATAGGGGGGTTCTGCTGTTCTTGCACCTCAGGGACTCTGCCAATGTGACATGGCACCCACAATCCAGTCCAGCAAAATCTGAACTCCAATATGGCGCTTCTTCCCTTCTGATCTTTGCACTGTGCCTCAAAAGTAGTTTTTGACCACATATGGGGTATCTGTGTACTCAGGAGAAATTGCACAACAAATTTTGGGGTTCATATTCTGCTATCCTGTGAAAATGAAAACATTTGGGGCTAAAACAATATTTTTGTGGGAAAACAATATTTTTTTCATTTTCACAGATCAATGTTGTAAAATTCTGTGAAGCACCTGTGGGTTTAAGGTGCTCACCACACATCTAGATAAATTAATTCCTTGAGGGGTCTATTTTCTAAAATTGGGTCACTTGTGAGGGTTTTCCACTGTTTAGGCACATCAGGGGCTCTCCTAACTCCACACCAGTATTCCATCAAAGTCCAAATGTCACTAGTTCCTTACTGAGCACTGCACCAAAACAGTAATTTCCCACCACATATAGGGTATCTGCGTACTCAGGAGAAATTGCACAACAAATTTCGGCTTCCATTTTCACCTGCTACCCTTGTGAAAATGTTTACGGCTCTACTTTTTAAACTTCTGTGAAGCACCTTGGGGTTCAATGTACTCACCACACATCTAGATAAGTTCCCTGAGGGGTCTAATTTCCAAAATGGTGTCACTTGTGGGGGATTTCCACTGTTTAGACACATCAGGGGCTCTGCAACATGGTGTCTGCTAATTATTCCAGCAAATTTTGCATTCAAAAAGTAAAATGCCACTCCTTCCCTTCCAACCCCTTCTGTGCAGCCAAACAGTAGCTTTCCTCCACATATTGGGCATCGGTGTAGTCAGGAGAAATTGCACAAGAAATTGTACCATGCAATTTTTCCTATTACCCTTATTAAAATGCAAAATTTGGGGCTAAACATTTTTTTGTGAGAAAAATGAGATTTTTTTTTTTATTTTCACGGCTCAACGTTATAAACTTCTGTGGAGCTCCTTAAGGTTCAAGGTACTCACCACACATCTATATAAGTTCCCTGAGGGGTGCAGTTTCCAGAATGGTGTCACTTGTGGGAGGTTTCCACTGTTTAGGCACATCAGGGGCTTTTCAAACGCAACATGGCGTCCACTAATTATTCCGGCAAATTTTACATTCAAAAAGTCAAATGGCGCTCCTTCCCTTCCGAGCCCTGCCGTGCGCCCAAACAGTGGTTTTCCCCCACATATGGGGTATCGGCGTGCTCAGTAAACATTGCACAACTAATTTTGGGGTCCATTTTCTCCTGTTATCCATGTGAAAAAAAAATGGGTCTAAAGTAACATTTTTGTCAGTTAAATGTTCATTTTTTTCCTTCCACATTCCATTAATTCCTAAAGTGTTAATAAACTTCTTGAATGTGATTTTGAGTACCTTGAGGGGTGCAGTTTTTAGAAAAGTGGAACTTTTGGGTACTTCCTATCATGTAGGCCCCCCAAAGTCACTTCAAATGCGATATGGTCCGTAAAGAAAATGGTTTTGTACATTTTGTTGGAAAAATGAGAAGTCGATAGACAACTGTTAACCCTTCTAACTTCCTAGCAAAAAAAAAATTATGTTTCAAAAATTGTGCTGATGTAAAGGAGACATGTGGGAAATTTTATTTTTTAACTATTTTGTGTGACATAACTCTGATTTCAGAGCATAAGAATTAAAAGTTTGAAATGGCAACATTTTTCAAACTTTTACCAAATTTCCATTATTTTCATAAATAAACACAAGTCAAATTGAACAAATTTTACCACTGTCATGAAGTACAATATGTCACTAAAAAAACAATATCAGAATCCATGCAATATGTTGAAGCGTTCCAGACTTACCTCATGAAATGACACTAGTCAGGATTGTAAAATTTGGCCTGGTCAAGAAGGTGAAAACAGGCTTGGGGGATGAAGGGTTAAGATGAAGCAAGTGAAACTAAATATCAGAGATTCTTTCATTTTTCTTATCAGAATTTGGACTACATTGGATTTGATGGACTATGTTGGAACAACTTGAGATCAATCTGGTTAACAAAATGGTCAATAGGGAATGGCGTAGGGTAATGTTTCTTTTTAATAAAATAGTTTTTTGTGTAAAACTTTATTATAACATTAGTAATCTGACAGACACCTTTTAAATTATTATCGCTGGGGCTTAGTGTCAGCCAGTGTTATTTTGTGGCCTCAAGACTAACACAATGCACATTTTTAATTCACTGCCTGAATGCGCCATGTGAACTGGGAATTAGTTGTTTACCCCCAGAAATAGACCATACAGTATGATAGTTTTACCTGAGATGGCTGCAAGCTTTTATTTTTAGATTAGGAAGTAACCAGCATCTAAGGACCTTACCATCCTAAGGGCTCATTCAGACCTATGTGCAAATGGGTTAAGATACAAACTACTAATGTCCGGACTAGGCCCTGGTCTACCAACTGGAGCATGACAGCTTCAAGTATTTCTATGAGGCTGTCATGCTTGGGTTGGATGACCCAAGGCCAGTCCGTGCGGTCCAAGATCGGACAGACATCCACAGAAATCTGCATGAGCCCTAAGGCTGCGTGCCCACAATGTGTTTTTAAAGCGTTTTGGCCGCGGAATTTCTGCAGCGAAAACACTTAAAAAACGATTAGTAATACGTGCCCCATGGTCCCCAATGATAATCCGCATGTGCTGTGCACATGCTGCGGAAATTTCCATTAATTTTGCGGACACACAGCGTAATTGCCGCCATTGACTTGCATTGAATCGCTTAATATCCGCATGGCTACATGTGCACATGCGGATATTAAGCGATTCAATGTGCGGATGGTACCCGGGTCTGGAGAAGAGGAGACTCTCCTCCAGACCTGGGTACCATGGCACCTGTTAAAAAAAGAATTTAAAGTAAAAAATAAAGATTATACTTACCTTCCGATGACCCCCGGTCTCCTCAGCGATGCGTCCGGTGTGTTGGGCGGCTCGTGATGGTCTAAAAGGACCTTCCATGACGTCATTTAGCCATGTGACAGGTCGCGTGACCTGTCACATGACTAAATGACGTCATGAAAGGTCCTTTCACACCACTGCGAGCCGTACAAGAGAACGGACGCAGCAGACAAAAGACCGGGGGCCATCAGAAGGTAAGTATAATCTTTATGTTTTATTTTTTACCATTCTTATTCTTTTTTTTAAATTATTACTTGGTTAGGCTGTGTGCCCACAATGCATTTTTTAAGCTTTTCCGCAGCTGCAATTCCGCTGCAGAAACGCTTAAAAAACGCTTGGTAGAAGGTCTGCCATGTCCCCCAATGATAATCCGCATTTGCTATGCACATGCTGCGGAAATTTCCGCTGTGGATTATCATTGCGGAAAAATCCGCAGCACTACCAATTATTTTGCGGAATCACGGCGTTTTTGCCGCCATTGACTTGCATTGGACCGCATGACATCCGCATCACTTCATCTGTACATGCGTATAACATGCAGTTCAATGTGCGGATGATACCCGGGTTCGGAGAAGAGGAGACTCTCATCCAGACCCAAGTACCATACTATCTGTAAAAAAAAAGAATAAAATAAAAAATATACATTATACTTACCTTCTGATGGCCCCCGGTGTCCTTGTCCTGACTTGCCGGCAGCTCGCGGTAGACTAAAAGGACCTGCGGTGACGTCATTTAGTCATGTGACAGGTCACACGACTGCTGACGTTGGCGGTCGCGTGACCCGTCACATGACTAAATGACGTCATGGCAGGTCTTTTTAGTCTACCGCGAGCTGCCGGCAAGCCAGGACGGATCGGATAAGGACATCGGGGGCCATCAGAAGGTAAGTATAATATTTATTTTTTATTTTTTACCATTCTTTCGGTCACACTATATAAATGCATGCCGTTTGCATGGATTTATATAGTGTTACCAAGTTGTCAAGCACTTTCCAAGTGATGCTAAAATTGCTTGGAAAGCGCTCGACAACCTGCATGCGGAAACGGATGTGAAAAACGCTTCACTTCCGCTTGTCCCTGGCAGGAAAAACGCATGTACAATCCCCATGCGTTTTTTCTGCCAGGTAGATGCAGAAACACTCAGGAAAAATCCGGTTGCATGGATTTATATAGTGTGACCAAGTTGTCAAGCACTTTTCCAAGTGATACTAAAATCACTTGGAAAAGCGCTTGATAACCCGCATGCAAAAACGCTTGACTAATGCTTCTACCTGGCAGGAAAAGCGCATGTAAAATCCCCATGCGTTTTTCCTGCCAGGGAGATGCGGAAAAAATATGCAGCATTTCGTCATCGTGGGCACTTAGCCTAAGAGTATCAGTTTACTGTTGTTGGTTTTGCATTAGCTGGTAATGAAAATGAAAAAAAAGAATAAATAAATAAATTAAGTTATTTCACATGTAAACAATTTTCCTGTGTTAGCTTGAAATCATAACCAGGGGCTCAAGAAGACAAAAATTAACTACTTCTATTCAAAAGAAATAGAAATAAATTACCCAAATACTGTTACATTTTGCATAAATGAATAGTTAACAAGCAAAAATAACATGGGTTCCTCGTATTTAACATATTCAACAAATTTAAAAATGACAGCAGTAACTAATACTATCAAGATGGAATGGTCCATGGTTGTTCATCACTTTACACCCTAAAAACACAAGCCAGCAGTCACTCCTGAGATGGCCTGTCACATTTAATGGTTCAATTCTGAAGGTTTTCTCAATACTCCTGCATTGGGTAGATAAATAGTGTGTGTGTGCATCTGGAGGAGTAAGGCGAAGGTATAGTGATGATACAGTCATTAGGGGACAAAAAAACAACACTGACTAATACCAAGTTCTAGTGATTGTAGTGGAAAGTTGTCTGTCAGATCCTTTATTAATACTGTAATAATAACGTGTTTATTTTAAAAATACTTTATTAAAAAAAATCCTGACATCGTCAGTGTTCCTCTGGGAAATTAAATATGCAAATTGTCTCTTCAGAGAAGAGGACTAAAACTCTAGCACCTCCTATTGTAATTAGCAATCCTAAAAGTCAGTATCTACCCTTTAACGAGCCTTGCCTTAGGATAAAAGCCAATCCAAAATCTCAGTTTGGAGACAAGGTTTTCGGGGTGTTGCCCCTCATCCTCTCTGATGAGGCAGGCTCTGGTAAGCCAGTCCGACACTGAATATGATCACAACAATACCAAATTTATGGAATTATTTGAATGATTTGCTACCTCTGCACAAGAAATGACTTATAAAAAAATATATTTTTTGTCTGTATATTCTGATACCCATAACCTTCTTCTTTTTTCATAGACTGAGATGTATGCAGGTTTGTTTTTGTTGAGGGACAAGCTGTACTTTGTAATAGTACATTTTCGTAAATATACAAAAAATGTTATCACAATTTTTATTTTTAATCCTGTAGTATAGTTGACATGTTAATTTTATTCTACAAGATCAACACAATTATGTTTATACTTAATTTATACATTTTCTATGTTTTACTACTTTTTCTCGAGAAAAAAACACTTAAAAAAGAGATCTTTTTCATTTTTCTGTATGAGGGCTGTTATTTTTTTGCAAAACAAGTTGTAGATTTTATTGGTATCATTTTAAAATACAAATGACTTTTTGATCACTATGTATTTTTTACATTTTTTAATCTGAAATGAAATAGCAATTATGGCATAGTTATTTATATTACCTTTATCACTGATAAATAATACAGTTTTACAGTACAGAATGTTACTAACATTTCAATGAAAAAATGAAACAAATTTGGTATAGTTTTTTTCACAATTAAACCATACTTTTATTTTTAAAACTGGAATTTGGGGTTCTTTTGTTTTTACACTTTTTAACACTTAATATTTATTTTATTTTCTACAATGCTTATTAGTACTTTGATCAGATTGAAAATGCACTGTGCAGCTTATGCAGTGCAGTGCATCCAACCTGCTACTGTATGACTGACAGCCTGATAGATTGAGCAATCTGAAAGAAACAAAAGCCATTGTTAACCCTATGTTTGTTACAGCAACAAAGCAGTTGCTTTTCTGGGGTCCTGATGGGCTGACAAAAGCAGCGATCTCCCTCTGTCACACTCCTTAAAGCTGCTGTCACTATTGACAGAGCCATCTGAGGGGTTCAAGTTCTGGGACTGGAGCTAGGTGTGGTCCCAGTACATGCAGCAGGAGCTCAGCTGTGTATAACAGGAGTTCCTGCTCTGGATGGCATGTGCACAAAGTTTGTATGTAACTGTATGCCTGATTGTAGTAAATTACACTGTGTGCCGAATTATTAGGCAAATGAGTATTTTGATCACATGATACTTTTTATACATGTTGTCCTACTCCAAGCTGCATAGGCTTGAGAGCCAACTACCAATTAAGTAAATCTGGTGATGTGCATCTCTGTAATGAGGAGGGGTGTTGACTAATGACATCAACACCCTATATAAGGTGTGCTAAATTATTAGGCAACTTCCTTTCCTTTGGCAAAATGGGTCAGAAGAGAGATTTGACGGGCTCTGAAAAGTCCAAAATTGTGAGATGTCATGCAGAGGGATGCAGCAGTCTTGAAATTTCCAAACTTTTGAAGCGTGATCACCGAACAATCAAGCGTTTCATGGCAAATAGCCAACAGGGTCGCAAGAAGCATGTTGGCCAAAAAAGGCGCAAAATAACTGCCCATGAATTGAGGAAAATCAAGTGTGAAGCGGCCAAGATGCCATTCACCACCAGATTTGCCATATTTCAGAGCTGCAACATTACTGGAGTATCAAAAAGCACAAGGTGTGCAATACTCAGGGATGTGGCCAAGGTAAGGAAGGCTGAAAAACGACCACCTTTGAACAAGAAACATAAGATAAAACATCAAGAATGGGCCAAGAAATATCTTAAGACTGATTTTTCAAAGGTTTTATGGACTGATGAAATGAGAGTGACTCTTGATGGGCCAGATGGATGGGCCAGAGGCTGGATCAGTAAAGGGCAGAGAGCTCCACTCCGACTCAGACGCCAGCAAGGTGGAGGTGGGGTACTGGTATGGGCTGGTATCATCAAAGATTAACTTGTGGGACCTTTTCGGGTTGAGGATGGAGTGAAGCTCAACTTCCAGACCTACTGCCAGTTTCTGGAAGACAACTTCTTCAAGCAGTGGTACAGGAAGAAGTCGGTATCGTTCAAGAAAAACATGATTTTCATGCAGGACAATGCTCCATCACATGCATCCAACTACTCCACAGCGTGGCTGGCCAGTAAAGGTCTAAAAGAAGAAAAAATAATGACATGGCCCCCTTGTTCACCTGATCTGAACCCCATAGAGAACCTGTGGTCCATCATAAAATGTGAGATCTACAGGGAGGGAAAACAGTACACCTCTCGGAACAGTGTCTGGGAGGCTGTGGTGACTGCTGCACGCAATGTTGTTCGAAAACAGATCAAGCAACTGACAGAATCTATGGATGGAAGGCTGTGAGTGTCATCATAAAGAAAGGTGGCTATATTGATCACTAATTTTTTTTGTTTTTGTTTTTGCATGTCAGAAATGTTTATTTCTAAATTGTGTGCACTGATATTGGTTTACCTGGTGAAAATAAACAAGTGAGATGGGATTATATTTGGTTTTTATTAAGTTGCCTAATAATTCAGCACAGTAATAGTTACCTGCACAAACAGATATCCTCCTAAGATAGCCAAATCTAAAAAAAAAAACACTCCAACTTCTAAAAATATTAAGCTTGGATATTTATGAGTCTTTTGGCTTGATTGAGTACATAGTTATTGATCAATAATAAAAATAATCCTCCAAAATACAACTTGCCTAATAATTCTGAACACAGTGTGTATGTATATATATATATATATATATATATATAGTATGATATGAACATACACATATATACACATTATATGCATATTATGTATGCAATATGCATATACACATGACACACATATACACTACCGTTCAAAAGTTTGGGGTCACCCAGACAATTCTGTGTTTTCCATGAAAACTCATACTTTTATTTATCA
Organism: Phyllobates terribilis; assembly: GCF_046119375.1. NCBI lineage: Eukaryota > Metazoa > Chordata > Amphibia > Anura > Dendrobatidae > Phyllobates > Phyllobates terribilis. The sequence goes on from NW_027362762.1 coordinate 745,621,902, forward strand.
AATGAGTTGCAAAATGATTAGAAAATATAGTCCGGACATTGACAAGGTTAGAAATAATGATTTTTATTTAAAAGAATAATTTTCTCCTTCAAACTTTGCTTTCGTCAAAGAATGCTCCCTTTGCAGCAATTACAGCATTGCAGACCTTTGGCATTCTAGCTGTTAATTTGCTGAGGAAATCTTGAGAAATTTCACCCCATGCTTCCTGAAGCCCCTCCCACAAGTTGGATTGGCTTGATGGGCACTTTTTGCATACCATACGGTCAATCTGCTCCCACAACAGCTCAATGGGGTTGAGATCTGGTGACTGCGCTGGCCACTCCATTACAGATAGAATACCAGCTGCCTCTTCTTCCCTAAATAGTTCATGCATAATTTGGAGGTGTGCTTTGGGTCATTGTCCTGTTGTAGGATGAAATTGGCTCCAATCAAGGGCTGTCCACAGGGTATGGCATGGCGTTGCAAAATGGAGTGATAGCCTTCTTTATTCAAAATCCCATTTACTTTGTACAAATCTCCCACTTTACCAGCACCAAAGCAACCCCAGACCATCACATTACCTCCACCATGCTTGACAGATGGCGTCAGGCACTCTTCCAGCATCTTTTCAGTTGCTCTTCTGGGTAATCCAAACACCTCAAACTTTGATTCGTCTGTCCATAAAACTTTTTTCCAATCTTCCTCTGTCCAATGTCTGTGTTCTTTCGCCCATATTAATCTTTTCCTTTTATTAGCCAGTCTCACATATGGCTTTTACTTTGCCACTTTGCCTTGAAGGCCAGTATCCTGGAGTCGCCTCTTCACTGTAGACATTGACACTGGCGTTTTGTGTGTACTATTTAATGAAGCTGCCAGTTGAGGAGCAGTGAGGCGTCGATTTCTCAAGCTAGAGACTCTAATGTACTTGTCTTGTTGCTCAGTTGTGCTGCGGGGCCTCCCACTTCTCTTTCTACTCTGGTTAGAGCCTGTTTGTGCTCTCCTCTGAAGGGAGTAGTACACACCATTGTAGGAAATCTTCAGTTTCTTGGCAACTTCTCGCATGGAATAGCCTTCATTTCTAAGAGCAAGAATAGACTGTCGAGTTTCACATGAAAGTTCTCTTTTTCTGGCCATTTTGAGAGTTTCATAGAACAAACAAATGTAATGCTCCAGATTCTCAACTAGCTCAAAGGAAGGTCAATTTTATAGCTTCTCAAATCAGCCAAACCGTTTTCAGCTGGGCTAACATACTTGTGCAAGGGTTTTCTAAACATCCATTAGCTTTCTTACACAGTTAGAAAAAACAATGTACCATTAAAACACTGGAGTGGTGGTTGTTGGAAATGGGCCTCTATACACCTATGTAGATATTGCAATAAAAACAAGACATTTGCAGCTAGAATAGTCATTTACCACATTAACAATGTATAGAGTGTATTTCTGATTCAGTTAATGTTAGCTTCATTGAAAAAAATGTGCTTTTCTTTCAAAAATAATGTAATTTCTAAATGACCCCAAACTTTTGAACGGTAATGTATATATGGTAAACATGTGTGCACATATTTACACAATATACATACTTACACATTAACCTCATAAAGATTCACCCATTTTCAGCCTTTTGGACACTGCATTTATTTTTCTTAAGTTTTTCATTGAAAAATTCAAGAGCCATAATATTTTTAGTTTTTAGTTATTGCAGCTGCATGAAGGCTTGTTTTTTGAGAGAATGAGTTGTATTTGCCATTGGCACCATTTTGGGATATATATAATTTTTTTTACCAACATACATTAACTTTTTAGGATGAGAAATAAAAAAGAAAAGCAAATATGTATATAGTTTTGTGTATGTTGTATTACACACAATAAACACAATGTTTGACCCCTTCCCGCATTAGGTTGTGTATTAATTAGAGGTATACTATTGGAGGTGGTGCCTGCCTCCATAGTTGGCTGAGCACTCATATCATCAGCCTAAGTCTGTTTCTTATTAGTTTTGGATACTAACTGCCCTTTAAATTTGTAGCATTTAGCCCAGAAGAGGTATGTTTGATAAATATTAGATTTAGGGTCCCATCAAAAAAAGGTATGCCTTGTTGTGGCTGGTGGGTTCTCATGAATTGGCCAATTTGTGCACTGAGCACCTTCATTTTTTTAAAGTATATTCTATATAGCGTTAAAAATGTAATTTATTTATTGTTATCATACATCTTAGTGTATACACCCAGAACTCTGACCGTATGAGAAGACTTCTGTCTACCGAATTAGTACAGTATCCTGTTGTCTCTAAGTCATTTTCTCATCAGCTGTTGTTAACGCGACTCACAAAGTAGTGACTTGGGGATAACCTAACACCAAGTTCACAACCTTGTATAGAGGAGAAAGGGTGATTACCTAGGAACTTTTTAGACTAAACTGCCAAGGTTAGGCCAAAGTCAATTTCATAGCAACCAATGGATTGACATCATCTACTGATAGATGTGCAACAGTCCCTAAGTGATTAGCAATCTTTTTCAAGTAAGTAACATTTCATATAAACACAAGTAAACCCATAAAATGGTGTATCATCTGTAAGTCACTAGTTATATAACTAAAAATTCAACTACATCTTGGTAACACTGGAATAGAATTTACAACAGGTTACTCATTTTGCCTAGCACCAGCATTGAGCCCCATTGAAGGACCTCTGGTCCCTCTTATGACATTTTTTAGATGCTAGGCTAACCCTCCTTCTTTACCAGCTTTTGGTTTCTGCCATGGTTCTTCTTGCGTGGACTGTGGTTCTCTTGGTTGCAGCACACAGTGACATTAAGTTGCAATGGCCGTGCCAAACATCAGAAGGAGAAGGCTTTTTAAAGGAGCATCGTGCTTCTATGAGTCACTGGTTATTGAGGTTTGTACCTTTCATTCCATTGAAGTGTATTTTTGCCTGTGGACCGACTTGGCTCTATTTTTGGCGAAAAGCAGACAGAATTTTTTTAGTCCTGTACAAACTTTTTAATAGCATGCAAAACTTATGCACATAATCTTTTTCTCTTTTTACATGATATACCCATATTGATCTTTATCATGCTTGCTGTCTTTTTGCATAAATTAAAAAATTTCTGTACTATACTATATTATACTTGTAAGCTGAAACCAATTAGCACATGAGGTATTTTCAGTTTTATGTGTCACATCTAATTCAATTCTAAACTACATTATTCTTCAGCTGAAAGAAAAACGGAGCATGATATCATGAGAGCTTAAAGCCAATAAACTGCAAATATCTCCATATACAGTACAGACCAAAAGTTTGGATGCACCTTCTCATTTAAAGATTTTTCTGTATTTTCATAACTATGAAAATTGTACATTCACACTGAAGGCATCAAAACTATGAATTAACACATGTGGAATTATATACTTAACAAAAAAGTGTGAAACAACTGAAAATTTGTCTTATATTCTAGGTTCTTCAAAGTAGCCACCTTTTGCTTTGATGACTGCTTTGCACACTCTTGGCATTCTCTTGATGAGCTTCAAGAGGTAGTCACCGGAAATGGTCTTCCAACAATCTTGAAGGAGTTCCCAGAGATGCTTAGCACTTGTTGGCCCTTTTGCCTTCACTCTGCGGTCCAGCTCATCCCAAACCATCTCGATTGGGTTCAGGTCTCGTGACTGTGGAGGCCAGGTCATCTGGCATGGCACCTCATCACTCTCTTTCTTGGTCAAATAGCCCTTACACAGCCTGGAGGTGTGTTTGGGGTCATTGTCCTGTTGAAAAATAAATGATGGTCCAACTAAACGCAAACCGGATGGAATAGTATGCCGCTGCAAGATGCTGTGGTAGCCATGCTGGTTCAGTATGCCTTCAATTTTGAATAAATCCCCAATAGTGTCACCAGCAAAGCACCCCCACACCATCACACCTCCTCCTCCATGCTTCACGGTGGGAACCAGGCATCCGTTCACCTTTTCTGTGTCACACAAAGACACGGTGGTTGGAACCAAAGATCTCAAATTTGGACTCATCAGACCAAAGCACAGATTTGCCCAAACAAGTCTCTTCTGCTTGTTGCCTGTCCTTAGGAGTGGTTTCCTAGCAGCTATTTTACCATGAAGGCCTGCTGCACAAAGTCTCCTCTTAACAGTTGTTGAAGAGATGTGTCTGCTGCTAGAACTCTGTGTGGCATTGACCTGGTCTCTAATCTGAGCCGCTGTTAACCTGCAATTTCTGAGGCTGGTGACTCGGATAAAATTATCCTCAGAAGCAGAGGTGACTCTTGGTCTGCCTTTCCTGGGGCGGTCCTCATGTGAGCCAATTTCTTTGTAGCGCTTGATGGTTTTTGCAACTGCACTTGGGGACACTTTCAAAGTTTGCCAAATTTTTCGGACTGACTGACCTTCATTTCTTAAAGTAATGAGGGCCACTTGTTTTTCTTTACTTAGCTGCTTTTTTCTTGTCATAATACAAATTCAAATTCAGTCTATTCAGTAGGACAATCAGCTGTGAATCCACCAGACTTCTGCACAACACAACTGATGGTCCCAACCCCATTTATAAGGCAAGAAATCCCACTTATTAAACCTTACAGGGCACACCTGTGAAGTGAAAACCATTTCCGGTGACTACCTCTTGAAGCTCATCAAGAGAATGCCAAGAGTGTGCAAAGCAGTCATCAAAGCAAAAGGTTGCTACTTTGAAGAACCTAGAATATAAGACATATTTTCAGTTGTTTCACACTTTTTTGTTAAGTATATAATTCCACATGTGTTAATTCATAGTTTTGATGTCTTCAGTGTGAATGTACAATTTTCATAGTCATGAAAATACAGAAAAATCTTTAAATGAGGTGTGTCCAAACTTTTGGTCTGTACTGTATATATTATCCTCCACAAGTTATTTGCGTTGAGTTGTTCGAGTCATTAAAGAACTGAATTTTCTCAAATAGTAATTGTCATTAGAATACATTTAAGTTGACACATGTGTAAGACTGGAATGTGGACATTCCTAGCATTCATCATAGTTAGTTACAGATGTAGCCTCATTCACCTTTACTGGAACTGCGTGAAAACGAAAAGGCAGCTGCTTCCCCTGCCGCCCACTTTTGCTGACTTCCATGTCCCTGAAGATATCCTCCATAGCAGGGGGAAAAGGGATAGGCTGTCATTTAAGGTGCCATACTAATGTATTTCACATGTGTCCACTATACTAAACTAAGACAAACATTTCCCAGTCACATACTGTGTGGTTTCAAAAGCAGCAATGTTGTCATAAGGAAACCAGAAAAACATGTAAAGACATATAAAGTAATGAAGCATTATGTTCAAGACTTAAAAACTTAAAAAAAAAGTATTTTTGTATAAATAATTATTTATTAAGCTCATAAAATTAGAATTATTTTAGAGACTACATTTGGAGTTTTCTACATCCCAGACAGTCTTGTAAACCAGTGTGAGATACAGATGTCTGAGAGACCACATGAAGGTCCTATGAGATTGACATTTAACATTCTGACCAAAATTCTTTTCTTTCGTCTTTGTCTCAGCTGCTTTGATGTTATAAAACTAACAATAAGTATTCACGGATCAATCTGTCACGATATGGTTATTTGTTCTAATTATCATAATGTTAGAGTATGTTGGGAATTGGATGTTTCGCTCCCAGCAGTTCGCCCCCAGCAATTCGCCCCGGGTACATTTCGCCCACGCACATTTCGACCCCAGCATTTGGCCCCCAGGATGTTTTGTCCCCGCACATCTCACCCCCCGCACATAATGCCCCCAGCTCGCCCCCATGTGGGGGCAAAACGTGCGGGGGCGAACAGCTGGGGTCAAATTGCTGGGGGCGAAACTTCCTATAACCATTTAATGAAGGCTTAATACACAGAATTGCATGCAGAAATTCTGAAGGTTATAAGGTAGGTATACAGGAGCATATTTTTAGTCCAAGTGCTGTCCGTGAAAAAATGTTCGACACTTAAACAAATGTTATTCAATTGGGCAATGTGGATGAGTGATTTTTTTTTCACACTCTACTGTGGGTCTCCTATACTGTTATTGCATATGCAGTGAGTGTCAGGGCTGCCCAAAATTTGGACGCACCCCAATATCCCTGAAGAGACTTAGAGGAGGGCCTCCTGAAAACAATGTTCCCATTATTAAGAAGTGGGTCGCCCATTGTGTTTGCCTATGCAGTGAATGCAAGGGTTGCCAAGGGTTGCCAAAAATTTGGAGGCACTCCAATGCCCCTTGGAAGAGACGTAGAGGCCTCATGAAAAAATGTTTCCATTATTAGGAAGTGGGTCTCCCATAGTGTTGGCCTATGCAGTGAATGCAAGGGCTGCCAAAAATTGGGAGGCACTCCAATGCCCCTTGGAAGAGACGTGGAGGAGGGCCTCATAAAAAAATGTTCCCATTAGAAAGGAGCGGGTCTCCTATACTTGTAATGCCCATGTGTTACGGATCCGGGTGGTGGAACCTCTATGCTGCGGTGCAAGGAGGGGCCAGAGGGGCGTGACTAAGTATCAACTTGGTCCGACCAATGTCACACGGCAGCTCAGTCGACTCCGTGAACCAGGGAGGAACCGAGCAGAGGGAGCAGGTGCCACTCTGGGACCGACTTTGTATGAGAGCCGGTGACTCCCACGCGTCAGAAGGCAGGAACTGACTGGTACAGCAGATGAGCTTCGGCTGGTAGGCTGACGAGTGGTCCGGGTAGACAATCAGGCTGATTAGGCAGATAGTCAGGCGAGTGTTCTGGGTAGGCAAGCTGGCGGCACAACAGGTAGCTGGCTGGTGCTTCCAGGTAAGCGGGCAGGCAGGCAAAGGCAGGTAACAGGCAGGTGCTTACAGGTAAGTGGGCTGGCAGGCACGACTGGTAACAGGCAGGTACTTCAGGTAAGCGGGCTGACAGGCACGGCAGGTAGCAGGCAGGTGCTTCCAGGTAAGCAGGCGGGCAGAGCCCATAGACAGACTGGCGGACTGGACTGTAGACCGACTGTCAGGCTGATGAGAAGTCAGGCTAGTGGACTGAACAGAAGATCAGACTGGCGGACAGGACTGACTTGCAAAGGACCTGGGGGCTGAAGCAAAGTAAGAATCACAAAGCAACAGCCTTGCATGGGCACCTCCATATTGGAGGAGGTGCCTCTTATAGGTAAAGCCCTCTGGTGATTGGCCGGGGACTTTTTAGGACGGCGTGCGCGGCCCCTTTAAGAGGGAGGGAGCGCGCGCCCTAAGCACAGTGCCAGGGAAGCAGCATGCACCAGCAGCAGCTGCAGGGAGGCCGGAAGACGCAGGAGCAGGACCGAGGCGGTAAGGGGGACGGCGTCTCAGCCTGGCAGGGTGCAGAGATGCCGATGCTACACCATGCACTAAGTGGAAAAAATAGGAGAACAAGACAGACAACCTGGTATTAATTGTAAAAATTCATTTTATTAATTTATAATATAAAAAAAGTTAGAAAAGACAGTACACAAGATGGAAGCACAACTGGAAACCTATAACAGTTAATAGCCCTAAGACAAGGGCAGTTATCTAGAGAAATTTCATTAAATTGCACTCCAAATGGGTCTAGGAAGATACCCTATCAAGAACAAATAAGGTCAGAATCTATCATTATTTTTAATATTATAAATTAATAAAATGAATTTTTACACTTAATACCAGGTTGTCTGTCTTGTTCTCCTATTTTTTCCATGTTTGTTTGACAGTTTATGGTTTCTGTAGGGGGGAACCGCTGCCCAAGGTTGGACAGCGATTCACCCCCTTGATGAATATTGTGTTCCTTCGGCCATGTTTTGGTGTCTACCATGCACTAAGTGTATGGGCTGACAAACATTTACCCTGGGGGGTATACCTGAACATACTTAATTTTTTTTTTTACAGGCATCATAAACACCCTTTAAAAAAATTATGTGGGTGTTGCATCACGGACCACGGTCACCCTGGTGATATGGTTTTAGAGGATGAGGATGAGGAGAACGAGGAGTACAAGAGGAAATAGCCAAAATCAGGAAGCGTATACCCATGTGTGGGTGTAAAAAGGTGCATGGGAATACACCTCCCAAAAAAAGACACTGGATTTGAGTTTGTTACATTGCTATCATTCGGTGGTATTAAGAATTCTGGCCCAATCCAGCCCTTGTTCATTTTTATAAGAGTCAGCCTGTCAGCATTTTCAGCTGACAGGCAGATGCCTTTATCAGTTATAATTCAACCATCAACACTAAAAACCCGCTCTGACAAAATGCTAGCGGCAGGGCAGGTCAGGACCTCCAAGGCGTAGAGAGACAGCTCATTCCACGTATCCACCTTGGATACCCAATAATTATAAGGCACAGAGTAATCACGGAGGACGTTGGTACGGTCGGCAAGGTACTCCCTCAGCATCTTCCCAAACTTTGCACTCTTTGTGAGAGTACCCTGCCCTCAGGGCCTGTGCAATGGGAGGGGCTGAGAAAATTCTCCCAGAACTTTGACAGTATTCCCCTGCCTCTGCTGGATTGGAGTTGTGTGTCTCTCGCCTGTAGTCCTTGGTTGTCCAATGAGCTGTGACCTCTGCCGCCAGCGTTTTTAGATGGGAATTTTTTTAATAGTTCTGCTAAAAGGGCTTTGTGGTACTGCCCCATTTTAGTAGACCTGTCTGCCTCAGGAATAATGTGGTTCTAGAAGTGTGATCAACCAGTAATGACTGCCACCCAAAATTTTGAGAAGGCAAGGGTCTTGGGAAAGGCAGCGTAACAAACTCAGCCATGCGTGCCAGACTGCTAACAGGCAAAACTTCCGTGTCCTCACCAAGAGTGCGACTGACCATGATCTCCTCTTCCTCCTTCTCCTCCTAGACAGAGGTCCTCAAGCCATCCACGCTGAACAGAAGGTATGACAGTTGTGCAGGTAGTACCATCTATAGCGCAAGAAACTAGCTTCTGTTCTTCCTCCTCCTCTTCCTCATTGTCACCCAATCCATGTTGGGATGAGATGAAGCTGGGCTGTGTGTAATCACCCTGTATGGTTCCTTGCTCCGTCTCATCGTGCTCTGCCTGCAATGTATCCTCTTTGATTGTGAGCAGAGAGCGTTTCAGAAGACAGAGAAGCGGGATGGTGATGCTAATTATGGCATCATCGCCGCTCACCATCTTGGTGGAGTCCTCAAAGTTTTGGAGGATGGTACATATGTCTGACATCCATGTCCAGTCCTGAGGTCTTATGTGTGGAGTCTGAACTGAATACCGACGACCTTGTTGATGCTGGTACTCAACAACTGCCCTCTTCTGCTCACAAATCCTTCCCAACATGTGCAGTGTAGAGTTCCAATGCGTGGGGACATCAAACACCAGTCTGTGAGCCGGAAGCTCTAAAGCGCTACTGAAACACGGCAGGGGCGGCGGAAGCTGTAGGTGACTTTCTAAAATGGGCACACAGGCAGCATACTTTAACAAGCAGATCGGCAGCTCTGGCTAGGGTTTGAGAAACCGCTGAACCACAAGGTTAAGCATATGGGCCAGGCATGGTACATGTGTGAGCTTGCCTCGCCTCAGAGCCGCCACCAGGTTTCGGCCATTGTCACACACGACCATGCCTGGCTGTAGGTTCAGTGGTGTGAGCCACAGATCTGCCTGCTCTTTCAGAGCTGTCCACAACTCTTCAGCATTGTGCGGTTTGTCATCTAAGCATATTAGCTTCAGCACAGCCTGTTGCCGCTTAGCCGAGGCAGTGCTGCAGTGCTTCCAGCTTGTGACTGATGTAGTCATTTAGAAGATGGAGGCTGAAGAGGAGGAGGAGGCTGAGGAGGATGACGTGCACGAGCAGTAGACTGTGGGGGCAACCCTGATTTACCTAGGGCCCGCAATCCTTGAGGTCGGGAGGACGTGTTCTATCCCATGGTCTGACTGGGTCCCGGCTTCCACTATGTTAGCCCAGTGTGCCATCAGCGAGATGTACCGTCCATACCTACAAGCACTTGTCCACGTGTCCGTGGTAAGGTGGACTTTCCCGGTAACTGCGTTGTTGAGGGCATGGCTAATGTTTTGGGAAATGTGCTTGTGTAATGCTGGGATGGCACACCGGGAGAAATAGTGGCAGCTTGGGACCAAGTACCAAGGGACGGCCGCCAGCAGGTTGCGGAATTCTTCCGTCTCCACGAGCCTAAAAGGCAACATTTCGAGTGCAAGCAGTCACGAAATGTGGGAATTTAGTAGTGTGGCCTGTAGGGAGTTTGCTGCATATTTGGGCTTGCATTCCAAGGACTGGGGCAGGGACAACTGAACGCTGCACTGGGACAAGGATGTGGACGTGCTTCCTGATGCTGCTACTTGAGAGTGTGCAGCGACATGTGCAGGGCAGGAGGCATCTTCGCATGCACCATGGACAGGGGATTGGCTTGCATGCACAACAGCGGAAGAAGCAGTGGTGCCACCCGCAGACACTGTTCCTAGACCCTGGGGTTCGGCCCACAAAGTCTGATGCTTTGCTGCCATGTGCCTGATCATTTTGGTGGTGGTCAGGCTGGTAGTTATGCCACCCCGGCTGATGCTGGCCTGGCAGGTGGTGCAAATGGCCTTTTTGGGGTTATTGGCAGAGTCTTTAAAAACCAACCAGACTCAGGACGACCTAACAGTTGTATTGGCAACTTCCTGCGTGTTGGTGTTACGGGGAATGGTTGCCTGCCTTCTGTCTGCGTCCACCACACTGCTTCTTCCGGTCTGTTGGGGTGATCAACCTCCCTCCCCCTGTGTGTTTTTCTGTCCTCACTCTGCATGTCCTCCTGCCAGGTTGGGTCAGTTACTATATCATCCACCACCTTGTCTTCCACTTCCGCACCCTGGTCCTCCTCCTGACTTTCTGGCAATTGTGTCTCATCATCGTCCACCTCTTGTGACACTTTCTCACCTTCGCCTTCGTGTGACCGTGGCTGCTCAAATATTTGGACATCACTACATGCGATCTCCTCTTGCCCCACTTCAAGTGGACCGGGCAAGAAGCCTGAATCTATAAACGGAAAAGTGAACAGCTCTTCGTAGTGTCCAAGTGTGGGATAAGTTGTCTCCGGGCAATCGGCATGATGGGAGGAAGGACGATCAGGGTGAGGAATATGCAGTCCAGACTTATGGCTACTGAGACTTGACCATGTGGAAGACAGGGTGGTGGTGGTGGCAAAGTGACTGGAAGCATTATCCGCTATTCAACCAACAACCTTTTGACACTGCTCTGGGTTCAATAGTGGTGTGCTGCGGTCCCCTATTAATTGGGACAGGAAGGTATTGAGAGAAGATGTGGGTGTTTGTTGTGGCACAATTTCAGCTTGCCCATGGCCTTGGCCTCTGCATGCACCATCACCATCACGTCCAGTTCCCCGTCCCTTGCCACTTGCCTTGCCCATTTTACATGGAGGACAATATCTTCCACGTTCACTACAAATAGCTGAATTTGGAGCAAACTTATATGTGATCCGTGTGAAAGAGGAATCACAGTTTTAAATACCTGGCCTGTAGGTAACTATTTTGAACAGCAAACCGGTGTCAAAAACTTTGCTGACACACTGAAACAAATTTTTAATGGAGGCCAGAAATGGCAGTATTTTCTGAAAACGTATTTGTAATCCGTGTGACGGAGAAACCACAGTTTTAAATACCTGGCCTGTAGGTAACTATTTTGAACAGCAAACCGGTGTCAAAAACTTTGCTGACACCCTGAAACAAATTTTTAATCGAGGCCAGAAATGGCAGTATTTTTTGAAAACGTATATGTGATCTGTGTGACAGAGAAAACACAGTTTTAAATAGTTGGACTTTTAGCGCTGTAATATGGAAAGGACAAGGCTATATTCTGCAGTGCCAACAAGCAATTGGCGCAGAAAAACTGTGTTCTCTGGATTACTTTTTAAGCAAATGAGGATTAAGATCCCCAAAAAATTATTCCTGAGACCTGGGCCTATGTCTAGAAATGTCTATCAGCAGCAGCAGACAGAACTGGAATGGAGCCTCTTGTGCTATATGCACTGCAGTCTGCTATATAGAATGCCTACCTGCCTATAAACACTGCCTGCCTGATATTTCTGCAGATGGATTAGTCCTCAGAAGGACTGTTTGTTGAGATTGATACGTGTAATATACTTCTGTTCTACCTACACTACCTAATAAACAAGCAAATCTCTCCCTATCTCAGCAGCACCTCTCCCTACACTGCATGATTGCGGAGTAGACTGACGATGCTGTGCGGCCAACCAATCACTGTAATGGCACAACCACCATGGCTGTGGCATTACAGTGAGTGGCAGGCAATCCCTGCATGTTCATTGGCTCTGTAAAGAGCGCCAAACATGCAGGGAGGGGACCCGAGTATCCGCACGTGCATCTCGCAAGTATTCAGTGAGCTCCGAGCATCTCAAGTACTGAGATGCTTGGGCGAGTACCGAGTACTTGCGAGTATGCTCGCTCATCACTAATATACAGTACATTGCAATTCTTTAAATAAGAAACTGTATTTAGTTTTGTAAATTGTTAAAGGTAATCTGCCAGCAGGTTTTTGCTATGTAATCTGAAGGCAGCATGCTGTTGGCGTTAAAACACAGATTTCAGCAATGACTCTCTTATTAAGCTCTGTTATTTTGTTTGCTTACAATGATTGTTTTAGCACCAGTAGCTTATCATTGCTGTGACTAACTGGTATCTGAGCCCTGGTCCCACACGGCCCCCCTCCTGTGATAGGCAGCTCACTGTCTATAGACATTGTAAATATAGAGCCTGGTGTGGGTGGGGTCAGCTTTCTCAGCTCTGCTTCATGTTAAATCTAAAGCACTGAATGTGTCAGAACGTTGGATTCAGCTTCTCATAGCCTACATCAGGCTGCTTTCAGATGAGGTAGCAAAGACCTGCTGACAGATTCCCTTTAATAACTGCTGCTGTGTAATGTAACGGGTCTGGGAGGTGGAACCTCTGAGCAACTATACAAAGGGGCAGTCCTTGTAAGGAAGCGGGTGGCTCCCAGGGAAGGCGGGCAGGTAGTCACGGCAAGTGACAGGGACAGTCTCTGGGTAGAAGGGCAGGAAGTCACGGCAAGTGATGGGGACAGTCTCTAGACGGGCAGGTGGTCACGGCAAGTGACAGCAGGGAAGAGTCTCTAGATAGGCTAGCAGGCAGGTAGAAGGTGAGCGCTCCCAGGTGAGCGGGCAAGAGTCTCTGGACAGGCAGGTGGTCACGGCAAGTGACGGCAGAGCCTCCAGGTAGGCTAGCAGGCAGGTAGAAGGTGAGCGCTCCCAGGTGAGCGGGCAAGAGTCTCTGGACAGGCAGGTGGTCACGGCAAGTGATGGCAGAGCCTCCAGGTAGGCTAGCAGGTAGGTAGCAGGTAAGCGCTCCCAGGTGAGCGAGTAAAAGTCTCTGGACAGGCAGGTGGTCACAGCAAGTGACGGCTAAGCCTCCAGGTAGGCTAGCAGGCAGGTAGCAGGTAAGCGCTCCCAGGTGAGCGAGTAAGAGTCTCTGGACAGGCAGGTGGTCACAGCAAGTGACGGCTAAGCCTCCAGGTAGACTAGCAGGCAGGTAGCTGGCAGGTACCTCCTGGTCCGCAGGCGGACTGATCCATAGACAGACTGGCAGGTGCTGGTAGGCAGACTTTCGGACCACAGGATAGCAAGCAGGTAAGCAGATATCAGGCAGGTATCAAGCAGGTATCAAGCAGGAATCTGGCAGGTGACTGGCAGGTAACTGGTAACGGGACCTGAGGACTGAAGCAGAGTTGAAAGGCTTTGCAACAACATTGCTCGGGCACCTCCATTTTGGAGGAGGTGCCGAATATATGGTGAGGTCCTCCGGCCATTGGCAGGGGACTCCTTAGGACGGCGCGCGTGGCCCCTTTAAGAGAGGGGGAGCGCGCGCGCGCGCCCCAAGCACAGAGGCCGGGAAGCAGCGCGCGCTGCCAGCAAAGTGGGAGGAAGACGCTGGGCACAGAGCGGAGAGGTGAGGGGAACGGCGTCCCTGCCTAGCAGGAGGCAGGGACGCCGACGCTACAGGTAAGAACAGAGTGCAGAAGGATGACTAATGAGAAAAAAAAAACATCTGAGTTTTCTAGATCAAAGGTGGACAATTTTTTATACACTCATGTGAACCGAGCTTTAAAGTGTCTGCTCTGTGAATGAGCATATACATAAGAAGCTATGAGTACATACATTTTAATTTTGTCACCATATTCAGTAGGTGTAAATAATGTATAGGGAGAAATGGTATGATTGTCTTGATCATTTTATTCAATACATGAACAGCCTTTGCATAAGGTAGGTTCTGTATTCACCATGCTCCAATCTTTCTATAAGTCACAAGTAAATAGACAAGTTTTACCAAGATCTGGCTTCCTCTAGTGCATGTTTGACCCTTTTAACCCATTAGTCTTTGCAGTTGCATAATTGTGAGTAATGTTTTACAAAATTTAATGGAGATGCTGCAGAGAAAATCTGCAGCATAAATTAATCAGTGCTGATCCACAGCATCTAAGGTTTTTCTGCAAATACCACAGACTTCACCCTTGGAATGAGTTATTTGCTGCTGCAGATTCAATTGTGATTTTTTTCTGCTCCAGAAGGTCCAGTGAGGAAATACCTTCAAAGGAGTTTTACAAAAGTGTACATTAATGACATTTAGTTGGTGGAGGTCTCTTTTTATTTAGGCACAATGGCTCATCCTTGCATGTGGCTGTTTCTGGTATTGCAAGTTGATCAATCTATTGCATTGCATAGGTTCACCAAAGTGTAGTCCTGGAACACCCTTTAGGATTGAGGTATTTGGTTAAATATCTCAGCAACAAAGAGTCTAGAGGGCATGCAATGCTCTTTGAAGTTTCCTTATGCCTGCTTAGCACTATCCACAAGGAGAAACAATCCCTATAGACGCAAACCCCCTGAGCCTCTCACCTATCAAATCAAAAACCTTGCTTTGCACTGAGGAGGGGCAAACCCCTGAAACACGAGTCTACAAATGTGTCTGGTTTGGCTTCTTATCCAAAAGTCATGTGGCAAGGCTTGTTAAAGGGTCAATATTGACTTTTAGAATTGCCAACAGATGGTGTTAGGGTTCAACCCATCTTTGGCTGTGTGCACACGATGCGTTTTTAATGCGTTTCCGCAGCGTTTTTGCAGCTGCGGAAACGCATTAAAAACGCATGGTAGAAGGGCAGCAATGTTCCCCAATGGTAATCCGCATGTGCTGTGCCCATGCTGCGGATTTTTCCGCAGCGTTTATGCTGCGCTCAAAAAGCAGCATGTCCATTAATTTTGCGGAAACGCGGCGCCGCCATTGACTTGCATTAGACCGCATGGATTACGCATCACTGTATATATAGATGCGTAATCCACACGTTCTAATGTGCGGATGGTACCCGGGTGTGGAGGAGAGGAGAGTCTCATCCACACCCAGGTACCAAAAAAGCTGTAAAAAAAGAATAAAATAAAAAATAAATGTATACTTACCTTCTGGCGGCCCGCGCACCGCTCCTGCTTGGTTCCCGGCACTTTGCAGTGAGTTGAAGGACCCGAGCTGACGTCAGAGTCATGTGACGGGTCACGTGACGCTGACGTCGGCAGGTCTTTCAATTCAATGTTGCCGGCAAGGGAGAACGGAGTGAGCGGGACACCGGGGGCCATCGGAGGGTAAGTATACATTATTATTTTTTTTTTACCACTCTCTCGGGTCACACTATATAAATCCATGCTGTTTGCATGGATTTATATAGTGTGACCTAGTTGTCACAAGCACTTTCCAAGTGATGCTAATCGCTTGGAAAGCGCTTGTCAATCCGCATGCGTTTTTTTCTGCCAGGGAGAAGCAGAAACGCTCAGGAAAAAATCCTGAGCATTTCTGCATCATGTGCACATAGCCTTTCTCTCTGAAGAGGCAATTTGCATCAGTAAAAAGTCATGAGATGCCTGCCCATGTTTGGAGTTCTTGCTGGCAGCACAGTGGAGTGTGCCAATGAGCCAATCCTTCATTTTTATAAGAATTTCTCAGAGATTTGAAACATGGCAGTGCTTTCCTTCAGCCTTACTAACATCTGCAAATTATGTAAAAAAAAACAAACAGATTTTTTTTTTTCAGTAAAATAACAGAATGCATGGTATATATTTGAAGGGCCCTATTATTTTGATAATGTTTTGATGATTTGTTACTGCTAAACAAGTAATGTATTCAAAATTATACAAAGAGAGTCTTACTAACAACACAGCTTAAGAAAAGTATAAGAAGCTTTAAAAATCAACACCTTGCATTAATTGGAAGTGTAGCTTACATGAGCGGGGTAAACATTTCACATCTTAGGATCTTTCTTGTCTATAAATATAAACATAGCCCTGCGTGCCAAAGGTTTTATGTGCATGTTCCAGGGGAAGACATCATAACAGATCTAAATCCATAAAACATTCTGACTATAAGATAGACAGTCTCTGCAACTCATCATTTCACACTTTACATATGTATTGGATAATTATGCATTATAGATGATAACTAATCAAAAACATAACTCCTAAGGAATGGTATGCAAAATTTGATATTATTTTGTTATTATGGCATTACCTTGTTGTACTACTCATTATATTGATAGAGAGAATTATTTTGGTGAATACCTTGAATGAACCCTTGTCAATTAACATCTGATTATGCACTTGTCAATGAATTCTTGCAAACGAAGTCTCATGTGTCCAAAAAAATCTTAATGAGAACGGAATAAATCAGTGTCCTCTTTCTAAAGCAATATTATTACTATTTTTCTATGAATGCAGTTTTTAGTCCTGTGAGTGATCTGATCAGGGTATCCTGTTCTCGATGTGTCATACCTACTCTTAACTATTTAGAGTAAATTACAGTAAACACCCCATAGAGTGAATCAATATGCTAATGTAGTGGTGGTTTCTGCTTGTTTGAATTTTCAAATTTCTGCATAAATGAATAAGAAACTATGGCGAGGGAAAAATTTGCTAAGGTATTGTACAAATGCACTAGAAATTGTAGCAAAAGTGGAGTACCTGGCGTGCAGCATATTAATTTTTTAGCCACTTTGTATACCTACCTCAACTTTTTATAAACATACCTTTAAAGAAAATCTGTCAGCAGGTTTTTGCTATGTAATCTGAAGACAGCATGAGATAGGGGTTTAAACACAGATTTCAGAGATGCCTCTCTTATCAAGCTTACCAATTTTCTTGTTTGCTTGCAATGATTGTTTTAGCCCAGTAGCTTATCATTGCTGTGACTAGCTGGTTACATGAGCCCTGGACTGACACGCCCCCTCCTGTGATAGGCAGCTCACTGTCTATAGATATTCCCAAAAATCGGAATAGAAAGTGATAAAAATGTCACATGCCCAAATATGGTACCATTAAAAACATCAACTCGTCCCTCAAAAACAAGCCCTTACATGACTCTGTCGGCCGAAATATGGAAAAATTATTGCAAAAACTAGTGTCTTTTAGTGTGTGACAGCTGCCAAACATAAAAACCCGATATGAATCTGGTATGGTGGTAATCGCACCGACCCGAAGATTAGAGTCGTCTAATGACTTATACTGCACGAGGAACGGCATAAACTCTAGGATTAGAGTTATGGTTAGGATTAGGGTTGTGTTAGGGTTAGGGTTAGGTTTGTGTTAGGGTTAGGTTTGTGTTAGGGTTAGGTTTGTGTTACGGTTAAGGTTGTGTTAGGGTTAGTGTTCTGTTAGGGGTAAGGTTGTGTTAGAGTTAGGGTTGTGTTAAGGTTAGGGTAAGGATTAGGGTTACGGTTAGGATTAGGGTTACGGTTAGGACTAGGGTTAAGATTAGGATTAGGGTTGGGTTTAGGGTTGTGTTAGTGTTATGGTTGTATTAGGGTTGTGTTGGGGTTGGAATTTTTTCAAAAGTAAAGAAAATGATGATGATATGGCGACTAGAGATGAGCAAATATGTTTGGGAAACGATCGGCACGAATATTGTGCATTCAGATTCGTGTTCGGGTTACCGAGCTTTTTGCGCAAAATCGGTAAAAGTCGGCCCCAAACACGAACATCCCTAGTTTCCTGCGCTGTCATCTGTGTGACAACGTGGGAATCAGGGGCTGTGACAGGCGGTCACAGCGCTGTTGGATCATACTGTCAGAATGATACCCGCAGCTGTGACTGTCTCCCGCGGTAAAAAGCTTACCGCGGGTGACAGGCGCCGGCTGATGGGACTACTAGCCCCATCATCCGGCGCCTGCTGTCACAGTACACACTCTACTCAAACGCCGCTGATGGGAGAAGTAACCTCTCAGCTGCGCTTGCGCAGTGAAAGTAAAAAATAAAGTTAAAATAAATGAATTATTTAAATAAAAATAGCAAACACATTATACTCACCTACGACTTACCTACACCTTGACCCCGATGTTCTCATCCCCTGTAAAAAGTAAAAAAAACATATTCTCACCTTACAGCTAAACCCTGAAGACATTGTCACCTGCAATAAAGGTAAAATAAACAAACCTCATCCTCACCTGTCCGCCGTAGTCCATATACTGAATGTCCGATGATGATCTCAGTGATGGCACGGCCACATCCGGAGATGTGATCATCCTATCCGGCAGCTGGCGACACACACTGACAGAAACTCTATGGCTCCCACAGTGTATCGCGAGAAGCTGTTGGCTGAGGTCACCAAAGTTCAAACAGCTGAAGATCAGCTGAGCGCTCCGGTGATCTCACTTACGGCATTAATGCTGTGTGGGAATTATCCCACGCAGTACTAATGTCCTAATGAGATCACTGGAGCTCTCAGCTGATCTTCAGCTGTTTGAACTCCGGTGACCTCAGCCACGGGGTACTCTGACAAGGAGGGAAAAGTTTTGGAAGATGCAAGCTGGACATGTGGCATGAACTGTCTTTCTACGCCTTGGAGGTCCTGGCCTCTAGCGTTTTGTCAGAGATGGTTTTTAGTGCCGCCGGGGGCATTATAACTGATAAAACTGATAGGCGCATCCGCCTGTCAACTGAAAATGCTGACAGGCTGACTCATAAAAATGAACAAGGGCTGAATTGGGCCAGACTTCTCAACACAACCACACAACCAGATGATAGCATCAAACATAAACTCAAATCCAGTGGTTATTTTTTTGGGGGTCTATTCCCATGCACCCCTTCAAATCCACACATGGGCATACCCTTCAGGAATTGTTCTATTTTATGTCGCCCTCCTTCTTCTCCTCATCCTCTACCACCATATCACCAGGGAGACCGTGATGCAACACCCACATAATTTTTTAAGGTTGTTTCTGATTAGAGACGAGCAAATATTTCAATATTCCTTTCGGATTACAATTACCGTTTTGCAATATTCGCCAATGTAATTGTGAAATATTCTCCGAACATTACCAAACGCTATTGGATTCAATGGGTGCCAAAACCAAACATATGCACAACATCTTCAAACGGGACCAAAAGCTGCCAAAACATATCTATTTAGGGGCAGTCACCAGGAAAGTGCCATTAATTGACCCAGAGTACAAGTCGTATAATTATTATTATTCATTATTATAGCGTCATTTATTCCATTGCACTTTACATGTGAAAAGAAGTCACTGACTGGTACAAGAGCAGAGAGGACCCTGCCGTGAGGGCGCACAAACAGTCTATAAGGGACTGGTGAGGTTACAGTAGGTGAGGGTACAGCTGGTCGTGCAGCGGTATGGTGAAGCGTGGGTTACTGCAGGTTGTACGCTTGTCGGAAGAGGTGGGTCTTCAGCTTCCTTTTAAAGGTTTCAACAGTAGGTGAGAGTTTAATATGTTAGAGTACACAGTTTAAGAGTAGAAGGGATGCAAGGGAAAATTCTTGTATGCGATTGTGGGAAGAGGAGAGAAGACTGGACTAGAGAAGGAGATCTTGTGAGGATCAGAGGTTGCGTGCTAGTATGTACCGGGAGACTAGGTCACAGATATATGGAGCAGACAGGTTGTGGGTGGCTTTACATGTCATGGTTATGGTTTTGAACTGAAGTCTCTGGCCAATGGGGAGCCAGTGAAGTAATTATAGATTGCAATATTATAGATTGCTGGAGCCAGTCCACAGTAAAAAAGCAGCCATAGAGTGTCCAGGAACCTTCCCACACGCTTTTCTTAGCCGGGGCTGCTTCTCGGCAGGGTTTTACGGGCCCACCAAAGAATCCTCAGGTGAGCCTTCGCTTCTCCATTAGGAGAGTTCATGATAGCGCAAACTTTGCAGTTGCTATGATTCTCTTGGGCGGGGGGAGAAAGGTAGGCCCTCAAAATCAAATCCTCTGGTGGGCCCAATGTTTTTCACTGACACTGCTTCTCGGTGAGAGTTGTATTTCACCACAGCCATATTCTTTAGCTTAGTGAAAGGACTGGCATAGAGAGAAACCGTATCTACTTAAACTGTCATTTCTCCACCACCAGGTTCCACCCATTGTCACACACGACTATGCCTGGCTGTATGTTCAGCAGTGAGAGTCACAGATCAGGCTGCTGTGTTACAGCTTTCAACAACTCTGCAGTGGTGGGCGGTTTGTCACCTAAGCATTAACCATATTATTCTCAGCACAGCCTGTTGCCACTTGGCCAAGGCTGTGCTGCAGTGCTTCCAGCTTGTGACTGATGTGGACATTTTGGAGATGGAGGCCGAACCGGAGGAGGAGGTGCTGGAGCTGAACAATGTGATTACATTGAGGTTACATTGGCGAGTCTGGTTTTTATACTAAAGAAAGATCCTACTGTGTTTTTATTTATTTCTTTTTTACGTCTCTTCAAATGTGTATTGGAGTGCGTCCTAATTTTTGGCAGCCCTTGAAATTGTTGCATATGCAATAACAGTATAGGAGACACACTCCTTAATAATGGGAATGACAATTCAAATAGATTCTATGTTCTAGAATATTAACTGTCTTATCTGAAATTCTTTTACGGGAGAGGTATCGCAGTATGGATAGCGTATTATACCGATCCAGCCAGGTATTATTGCCTTATACTGCGTGCTGCCCAAATTTTTTTTAAATCGATTCTATTGCCTGTTGATAACGCTGTCAGGTGCATTTACAATAGGAACAGGTGCTGCTGCTAGGTGGTATCATCACCAGGTACACATGAGTGTTCATTCTGATCGCATAAATGTCTTCCACAGTTCATAACTTTTTTTTTATTTTTTTTTTATTTCTTTGGCCTTATATACAAGTCATTACCCTGGAAAGAATGTTTCTTAACATTTTTTACATTTTAACTTGTATGTTTTGTTTTTTTTGTCAGTCCGCAAAAGTGGCATAATACTCTGACAACATTATTCACAGATATGCTATTTGTCAGAATGAGAATAGGTTTGAACCCTCAACTGCAATACTTTAAATGGAGTGTAATATGTGACACGCTCACAATAATTGCTGGATTATTAGGGCAGTCATATGGGATAACGTCTGATGGCAATGGTTTCAGGAAGTTGCCTAATAGTATGGTATTTGTCAGCGACCAAGTGTCAATTGGTTCAACAAAACACAGGTGGCTGTCTTTAAAGGGAGTGGAATATTTGGCACGCTCCACAAAATCTCTGCATTATTACGGCAGTGATAGGGATCACGTGCGTCTGGTCATTGAAAAAAGTTCCTCTGCTTCCACAATACAGTAATATGAACAAAATGAAAAAAAATCTGGCTGTATTCTGTGAACAAGCAAATGGAGCAGTAAAATGGTGTACACTGACACACTGCTACAATCTATAAATGGAGGACAATATTTTCCACGTTCACTACAAATGGCTGGATTTGAACCGCAGTTATATGTGATACGTCTGACGGAGTACCACGGTTTTAAATAGCAGGCCTGTAATTTACCAATATTGTTCTACACAGAGACCTAGTGTGAATAGCTTGACCGACACACTGCAGCAAAATGAAAATGGAAGAAATGGCTGATTTTGGAACACTATTATAGGTGATATGTCTGACAGAGAACCACAGTTTTAAATAGCAGGCCTGTAATTTGCTAATACTATTCTTCAGAGACACCTAGTGTGAATAGCTTGACCGACACACTGCAACAGAATGGAAAAGGAGGCCAATATTTTCCACGCTCAGTTTAAATTTCTGGATTTTTATCGCTGAAATATGAAACAGATCTGGCTTTATTCTGCAGTGAGAACAAGCATATGGAGCAGAAAAATGGTGTACTCTGTATTGCTTTTTAAGCAAATAACCAGGATTAAGATAAAAAAAAATTGCCCTGGCCCCTCATATCTGGGGCTATGTCTACAAATATCTGTAATTATTACAGCAGCAGCAGACAGGACGTTCAATGGACCCTCTTGTGCTGTATCATACACTGCAGTCTGCCACATACACTGCCTGCCTGCCTAGCACTGATTATATGCAGCTGGATTAGTCCTCAGAAGGACTTTTAGTTCAGATGGATATATACATATATATATATATATACAGTACAGACCAAAAGTTTGGATACACCTTCTCATTTAAAGATTTTTCTGTATTTTCTTGACTATGGAAATTGTACATTCACACTGAAGGCATCAAAACTATGAATTAACACATGTGGAATTATATACTTAACAAAAAAGTGTGAAACAGCTGAAAATATGTCTTATATTCTAGGTTTTTCAAAGCAGCCACCTTTTGCTTTGATGACTGCTTTGCACACTCATTGCATTCTCTTGAGGAGCTTCAAGAGGTAGTCACCGGAAATCGTCTTCCAAGAATCTTGAAGGAGTTCCCAGAGATGCTTAGCACTTGTTGGTCCTTTTGCCTTCACTCTGTGGTCCAGCTCACCCTAAACCATCTTGATTGGGTTCAGGTCATCTGGCGTAGCACCCCATCACTCTCCTTGGTCAAATAGTCCTTACACAGCCTGGAGGTGTGTTTGGGGTCATTGTCCTGTTGAAAAATAAATGATGGTCCAACTAACGCAAACCGGATGGAATAGCATGCCGCTGCAAGATGCTGTGGTAGCCATGCTGGTTCAGTATGCCTTCAATTTTGAATAAATCCCCAACAGTGTCACCAGAAAAGCACCCCCACACCATCACACCTACTCTTCCATGCTTCACAGTGGGAACCAGGCATATAGAGTCCATCTGTTCACCTTTTCTGCATCACACAAAGACACGGTGGTTGGAACCAAAGATCTCAAATTTGGACTCATCAGACCAAAACACAAATTTCCACTGGTCTAATGTCCATTCCTTGTGTTCTTTAGCCCAAACAAGTCTCTTCTGCTTGTTGCCGGTCCTTAGCAGTGGTTTCCTAGCAGCCATTTTACCATAAAGGCCTGCTGCACAAAGTCTCCTCTTAACAGTTGTTGAAGAGATGTGTCTGCTGCTAGAACTCTGTGTGGCATTGACCTGGTCTCTAATCTGAGCTGCTGTTAACCTGCGATTTCTGAGGCTGGTGACTCGGATAAACTTATCCTCAGAAGCAGAGGTGACTCTTGGTCTTCCTTTCCTGGGGCAGTCCCTATGTGAGCCAGTTTCTTTGTAGCGTTTGATGGTTTTTGCAGCTGCACTTGGGGACACTTTCAAAGTTTTCCATATTTTTCAGACTGACTGACCTTCATTTCTTAAAGTAATGATGGCCACTCCTTTTTCTTTACTTAGCTGCTTTTTTCTTGCTATAATACAAATTCTAACAGTCTATTCAGTAGGACTATCAGCTGTGTCTCCACCAGACTTCTGCACAACACAACTGATGGTCCCAACCCCATTTATAAGGCAAGAAATCCCACTTATTAAACCTGACAGGGCACACCTGTGAAGTGAAAACCATTTCCGGTGACTACCTCTTGAAGCTCATCAACAGAATGCCAAGAGTGTGCACAGCAGTCATCAAAGCAAAAGGTGGCTTCTTTGAAGAACCTAGAATATAAGACATATTTTCAGTTGTTTCACACTTTTTTGTTAGGTATATAATTCCACATGTGTTAATTCATAGTTTTGATGCCTTCAGTGTGAATGTACAATTTTCATAGTCATGAAAATACAGAAAAATCTTTAAATGAGAAGGTGTGTCCAAACTTTTGGTCTGTACTGTATGTTGTGGAATACCTATACTAACAGGATGTTCAAAGGACCCTCTTGTGCTGTATCAGGCACTGCAGTCTGCCACATTCCCTGCCTAACTCCTGCTATCACCACTGAATATATGCAGATCGATTAGTCCTCAGAAGGACTGTTAATTCAGTTGGGTATATATACGTTGTGGAATACCTATACTAACTATAAACAAGTAATTCTCTCCCTGACGCAGCAGAACCTATCCTTACTCTGCCTGATTCCGGGGTAGACTGTGACGAGCATAGTGGTGCCAGGTCTTATATAGACCTGATGAAGCTGTGCGGCCAGCCAATCACTGTAATGCCACAAACAACATGGCTACGGCATTACAGTGGGTGACAGGAAATCCCTGCATGTTCATTGGCTCTATAAAGAGCGCCAAACATGCAGGGAGGGGACCCGAGTTCCCGCCCGAGCAACCCAGAAATACTCGCCGAGCTTGTCGAGCACAGTGATGCTCTGGCGAGTACCAAGCAGTGGCGAACATGTTCGCTCATCACTAATATTTAACCATTCTTTTGTTGAATGAGTTTTGTGCTTTTGGCAGGGTATTTCTGCATGATTCATGTTTTCTTGAGATTCAGTTCATGGTCAGATGTCCTGACATTTTCTTTTAGAATTTGATAATAAAATTCAGAATTCTTTGTTCCTTCAATGATAATAAACTATCCTTGCCCAGAAGCTGAAAAACAGGCCCAAACCATGATAGTAATACCATCGGGTTTCACAGATGATAGTAGATTTTTATGCTGTTAGGGTGTGTGCCCACAATGCGTTTTTTAAGCGTTTCCGCAGCGGCAAAAACGCTGCAGAAATGCTTAAACGCATGGTAGAAGGCCTGCCATGTTCCCCAATGATAATCCGCATGTGCTGCGCACATGCTGCGGAAATTTTCGCTGCGGGTTATCATTGCGGAAAATAACGCAGCACTACCAATTATTTTGCGGAAGCGCTGCGTTTTCGCCGCCAGTGACTTTCATTGGAACGCTTGGATTCCGCATCACTGGATCTGTACATGCGGAATCCAAACGTTTTAATGTGCGGATGGTACCGAGGTCTGGAGGACAGGAGACTCTCCTCTGGACCCGGGTACCATAGAACCTGTAAAAAAAAGAATAAAATAAAAAATAAATATTATATTTACCTTTTGATGGCCCCTGGTCTCCTTGTCTTTGCTTGCCGGCAGATAGCGGTGGACTGAAGGACCTGCGCTGACGTCATAGTCATGTGACGGCAGGTCCATCAGTGTAGTGTACCGCGAGCTGCTGGCAAGCCAGGATGGAGCGAATAAAGACTCCGGGGGCCATCGGAAGCTAAGTATAGATTTATTTTTTTATTTTTTACCATTCTTTAAGGTCACAGTATATAAATCCATGCCGGAGGCATGGATTTATATAGTGTGACCAAGTTGACAAGCACTTTCCAAGTGATGCTAAAATCGCTTGGAAAGCGCTTGTCAACCCGCATGCGGAAATGCATGTGAAGAACGCTTCACATCCACATGTCCCTAGCAGGAAAAACGCATGTACAATCCCCATGCTTTTTTTCTGCCAGGGAGATGCAGAAACGCTCAGGAAAAAATCCTGAGCATTTGTGCATTGTGGGCACATAGCCTTATGCAGTTTTTTTTCTTCCTCCAAACATAATGACTCTCATTTAAACTAAAAAGCTGTATTTTGGTCACATCCATCTACAGAACATTGTTCCAATAGCCTTCCGGCTGGTACTCATGAATATTAACATTAGTTAATGTGAAAGAGTCCTTTAGTTGTTTAACGGTTACCTTGGGTTCCTTTGAAACCTCTCTGATTACTCCAAGAGCAAGGCATATAATAATCATTGTTAATTACAGGGAAGGTAATAATAGTCTTGAATTTCCTTAAATTGTACACAATCTGACTATGGATTGGTGGAATCTAAACTCCTTACATATGGTTTTGTAACCTTTTCCAGGCTGATGAGCATCAACAACTCTTCTTCAAAGGTGCTAAGAAATCTCCTATGTTTATGCCATGTTACACTTCCAGAAACACGTTGTTAAGATCATATTTTAATAGATCCCTGTTCTTGAAATAAAACAGGTCACCCACTCTCACCTGATTGTCATCTCATTGATTTTCAAAACAAATTTTTACATACTTCTGCCACTCACAGACATACAGTTATATGAAAAAGTTTGTGCACCCCTATTAATCTTAAGCTTACTGTTTTTTAAAAATTGGTCTTTTTGCCACAGCTATTTCAGTTTGATATATGTAATAACTGTTGGACACAGTAATGTTTCTGCCTTGAAATGAGGTTTATTGTACTAACAGAAAATGTGCAATCTGCATTCAAACAAAATTTGACAGGTGCATAAGTATGGGCACCTCACCAGAAAAGTGACATTAATATTTAGTAGATCCTCCTTTTGCAAAAATAACAGCCTCTAGTCGCTTCCTGTAGCTTTTAATGATTTTCTGGATCCTGGATGAAGGTATTTTTGACCATTCCTCTTTGCAAAACAATTCCAGTTCAGTTAAGTTTGATGGTCTCCGAGCATGGACAGCCCTCTTCAAATGATCCCACAGATGTTCAATGATATTCAGGTCTGGGGACTGGGATGGCCATTCCAGAACATTGTAATTGTTCCTCTGCATGAATGCCTGAGTAGATTTGGAGCGGTGTTTTGGATCATTGTCTTGCTGAAAGATCCATCCCCTGGGTAACTTCAACTTTGTCACTGATTCTTGAACATTATTGTCAAGAATCTGCTGATACTGAGTGGAATCCATGCGTCCCTCAACTTTAACAAGATTCCCGGTGCCGGCATTGGCCACACAGCCCCAAAGCATGATGGAACCTCCACCAAATTTTACTGTGGTTACAAGTGTTTTTCTTGGAATGCTGTGTTTTTTTGCCGCCATGCATAATGCCTTTTTGTATGACCAAACAACTCAATCTTGGTTTCATCAGTCCACAGGACCTTCTTCCAAAAATAAATTGGCTTCTCCAAATGTGCTTTTGCATACCTCAGCCGACTCTGTTTTTGGCGTGCTTGCAGAAACGGCTTCTTTCGCATCACTCTCCCATACAGCTTCTCCTTGTGCAAAGTGCGTTGTATAGTTGACCGATGCACAGTGACACCATCTGCAGCAAGTTGATGCTGCAGCTCTCTGGAGGTGGTCTGAGGATTGTCCTTGACTGATCTCACCATTCTTCTTCTCTGCCTTTCTGATGTTTTTCTTGGCCTGCCACTTCTGGCCTTAACAAGAACTGTCCCTGTTTTCTTCCATTTCCTTACTATGTTCCTCACAGTGGAAACTGACAGGTTAAATCTCTGAGACAGCTTTTTGTATCCTTCCCCTGAACAACTATGTTGAATAATCTTTGTTTTCAGATCATTTGACAGTTGTTTTGAGGAGCCCATGATGCCACTCTTCAGAGGAGATTCAAACAGGAGAACAACTTGCAAGTGGCCACTTTAAGTAGCTTTTCTCATGATTGCATACACCTGGCTATGAAGTTCAAAGCTTAATGAGGTTACAAAACCAAAAAAAGTGCTTTAGTAAGTCAGTAAAAAGTAGGTAGGAGTATTTAAAACAAGAAAATGATAAGGGTGCCCATACTTATGTACCTGTCAAATTTTGTTTGAATGCAGATTGCACATTTTCTGTTAGTACAATAAACCTCATTTCAAGGCAGAAACATTACTGTGTCCAACAGTTATTACATATATCAAACTGAAATAGCTGTGGCAAAAACACCAATTTTTATAAAACATTAAGCTTAAGATTAATTATTTTCCTCAATTAAAAAATGACACAGTTGAATATTCTTGACTCATTTGTTGGCTGTAGTTCTATTTATCTATTGTTAGTAACTTTGTAAAAATATGTGTAGTTTTAATTCAAATTTATGTAGAAATTTGGAAAATTCTGAAGGATTCACTAGCTTTCAAGCACCACTGTAAGTTACTCAAGTCGTGTTGTAAAGAGTAGAAAATTATATTTTATTCCTTGCACATTGTTCCAAATTCATCTTGTGGTCATTTTTCTAAATTTTGCGCAATTTTTTGCTATTAGGTCTCAAGAGTTCATAAAAGGTTCTAGCATCAGTATAGTTTGTATACAAATGATAATTTCATATTGTGTATATTTCTGAGTATCTACATATGTACTGTAATTTAGCATTAAACTTATGCCCAACATTTGATGTCATTACTTTTCATCTCACCTGCCAGTAAACATCATGCAGAATACACCATTACAGGGGAAATGTAGTATTAAATGGCAGCCATTTTAAAGAATGGCAGTCTATATAATTAAAGGACTTTCCAAATTAGAATAGTAGCTTCACATACAGAACAGTTATTCATTCTGGCTCAAAAATGGGTCACAAATGAGACATACCGTCTATGAAGTACAAATGTCCTAATAGGGCATATAGAGAAAACTGTCCTTATGAGAGAATGCCTTTAAGTTAAAGATTTAACAGGACATGCCAATTGTTGATCATACCTTTAAATACTAAAAAAAAATGTTATAGAGCATAATTGTGATCTGGCTTTCCACACTATAACTTCAATTTTGTAGATTTTAGAAAAGCTCTTTTTTGGCTTCTAAAATTAGGACAGCAGTAGAGTATTTCCCCTAGTTTTCTATTCAGAGTTGTTAGAAAGGTTTCTTCAAATTTTGAAGTAAAAAATATATTTTGATTTATTATTTTATAAGCTTACATATTTTTTCCAAAATAATATGAAAAAATACATATGCTATAACTGAAAAAGTATGAAACTTTTTGTAGGATAAAATTATGGGGGCAAATCATCAAAATGTCTAGCCTTTGTTTCAAGAAATGAGGTGTCTTATAATGAAATTCTGTTTTAAATCTTTCTGTTGTGAATAAATACATAATAGACATGTTCAGCCACATGAATATATACACATTTAATATAAAATATCATCCCATTAAATAAAAGATGAATAACAGCTGATAAAGTGTTGTAAGCATGTATTCAAAATGTATTACAAGTAAAGTAAAAAATAATTTTCAAATATGTAATTTCCGTCATTTTGGATAATCCAGACAAAAAGCAATATCGCAATAACAATATTGTAAACACAGAAACTATGAAACAACTGTCAAAAGTGAATACAGCCAGTATAAAAATGTAAACATTTAACAAAAGATATAACACACATGGTAAATAATTTCTACCAGACTTTGGTTAAGTGCGTCAAATAGACAGGGGGTATTACCATTTGTGAATGTATAACGTAATCTAATCATTTACCATCAGATAAAAAAACACTTAAAGGGAACCTATCACATGAAAAACGCTATTAACCTGCAGCTATGGGATTGATCTGCAAGTTGATAGTATTCTAAAACTGCCAGGCATTTAGAGCCTCGCTGTCGGGAGGAAATTAACTTTATTCCTCCTGGCAGCGTGACTGTTTCAGTCATGGAGGTGGCTCAGGTTCAGTCACTTCCCGGTGTATAGAGAGCAACAATTGTAACTGTGCCCCCTGCACTGACTGACAGGAGGCTCAGCATTAGAGCGGGCTGTCAGTCAGTGCCAGGGGTGCAGTTACAGCTGCTGTTCTCTATACACAGAGCAGCGCCACCCCAATGACTGCAACCCAAATGTTGCCAGGAGGAATAAAAATTTTCTCCCGGCAACGGGGCTCTTACTGCGGGTGCCAGGCAGTTCCAGAACGCTATTATCCTGGAGAATATCCTGATATTTGCAGGTTAATAGTGTTTTTTCACATGATAGGTTCCCTTAAAGCAACATCCACGAAAGAAGATAAAAGCAAATCATTGGCCAATGGATGTAATCTTATGAATTTGGTTAGGAATACCAGCAGTAGGGATCTAGGACCATCCAATTAAGTATTTTAATAATTTATTTTCTACAAGACCATTGTGTAAGGTATATATGTCTCTGTTCATTACCGAGCAGATGTATGGCTTTTCCACCCTCTTATGTCAGTGATAGTCTTGAAGTTTAGTAGGATGTGTAGGGTTTGGTACTCACTCAGCTGCAGTTGAGCATAAACCGCACTTTCAAAGCAAACAAAACACAGCCTTGTCTGGCACAAAGTAACAAAGCAGAAAAATAAACAGTCCAAACAGTACTGCAGGTTTTCCCGCTCACAGTCAGAGTCCTCTAGCACAGACACACTGGAGGTCTCCACACCTCCAGCCACAAACATTGAATGAGACACTCGGTCTCCATTTTATTTATAAGAGGCACACCCTGGGGTGGGGATATGTGAGCAGACATTCCCTCTCATCTCTTATGACTGCTCGTAAAAACTGGCCTTGATACACCCTATTAACCCTCTCAGCACTACGTGTGCTGGAACATGCTTTTTCCCGAGTTTACATCACTAAAGCTACTAACTTCAGTGATACATATCTCCCCTCAAGGACCTATCCGGCGGCCATCTTTCATACCCCCCTCTGCCCAAAGCCAGGGGGCTTGACACCTTCTGCTAACAAACAGTGGGCCCTCGACATTGTGTCAGCATTGACATGCAGTTTCCCAGGCCTATGCTCTACATGGAAGCTAAAATCCTGAAGGGCTAGGAACCACCTGGTCACTCGGGCATTGTTCCCCTTCTTTTCGTTCATCCATGGTCCACGGTCTGATACCAGCCTGAACTTCCTGCCTAAGAGGTAGTATCTTAGAGTGTCCAACACCCACTTGATGGCAAAACATTCCTTCTCCACTGTGGAGTAGTTTTTCTCACAAGATGTTAGCTTCCGGCTTAAATACATTATGGGGTGCTCTTCCCCATTCATCTCTTGTGATAGGACAGCACCCAGCCCAATATCTGATGCATCCGTTTGGACCACAAACTCTTTAGAGAAATCTGGTGCCACCAACACTGGCTGTTTACACAGGGCTTGCTTTAGTTCCTGGAAGGCCATCTCAGCCTCTGGAGACCACTTAGCCATAGCCGATATTGTCCCTTTAAGGAGGTCGGTCAAAGGGGCGGCTATCATGTCGAACTTAGGGATGAACCGGCGGTAGTAGCCCACAATGCCCAGGAACTCTCTGACCTGTTTTTTTGAGAGAGGTTGTGGCCAACACTAGATCACCACAATTTTATTTGTTTGGGACTTTATCACGCCTCAGTCTATGACATAGCCAAAATATTTGGTTTCCTCCATGCCCATGGCACATTTCTTCGGGTTGATGGAAAACCCCTACTTCCATAGAGCATCAAATATCTCCTGGACTTTGCTCAGATGGCTTCCTCAATCCTGGCTGTAGATCACGATATCATCCAGGTAGGCTGCTGCATACTTCTAGTGGGGAGCTAAGATCCGGTCCATGGCCCCCGGACACCTCCAGCTCAGGGATGTTGGTCTCCGGGGATGCTGTCGCTTCATCATCCCCAACAAGCAAACAAAAAGGAAACCCGTCTGCGGCGGCCTGCGATGAGGTTTCATTTGAAGCAACCTGGTTGTTGTCCAGACAACCTGGCTTCCTCCCTTTCTCCCTCCAGTCCCAAAACAAGGCAGAGTCCCGGACTATTATAACTGGGTGCAACAGGTTCTTGACCATGCCCACCTCATGGGACTCAGCACCACAGTTTAGGTCTATTACCACTCAGGTCACAGGATAGTTCTTAGCGTCCCCATGGATACAACGGACGCCGATCTTTTTCTCCAGAATCAGTCGATGAGGAATTGTGGCCCTCACTAGCGTTACCAAACTCCCCGAGTCCAACAGACTAGTCATTTGCACTCCATTTACTGACACAGGGCATGCTTGTGGACCCTCGCCTTGTTGAGCAATAGCACTGCAGGCAGGATATGCAAAATGCGAACAACACAGTCCTGCTCTGTAGTCCATTGACTCATTGGTCACGGGGCGATGGGCAGCTATATGACCTGGGGTGTTACACCTCCAACAAATTACATTATTGGATGGGGCCTTTAGTAGCAACTCGGACCCCTCCTGGACTCTAGGACGCTCCCAGATGTGGCTCTAGTGCCCCTCTTTTGGGTGTCCACCCCCCTTTGGAATCCCCAATATGGAGATGCTAGAGATGACTCGCCCAGTGGGATATGGGGGACTCGGTACCCGGGCCTTGACCTTCTGTGGGATGTCATGGCAGTCGGCTCCCGGGCCCATACCCTTGGGTCACTCTTTAAAAGGGGGGTTTTAGTGTTTTTAGTTTGTCTCGCGATGCCACCTGTGGCTTCCGGTATTGGTTACCGGCGCTGCTGCAGACATCCGGGAGTGATGGGATGGCAGCTGGGAGTTTTCTGCTCCCCACAGGCGGAGCGGGCCCCCGGGGCTGGGTTGATGGATGCGATGCAGGTGAGAGATGGCCCGGTCGGGTCAGGGGGAATGACGGACACGCACACAGGGGATTCGCTTCAGTACCTTTACTGGTGTAACGGCAGGTATGGTCCAGGGTACTTGCTAGGAAGGGTGCACTTCAGGACTCTCCCCAATGAGCGGGTATAAGGCCTCCTGATCCGTGTCTCCCTCTCTCTAAGCTTCTGGCCAGCCTGGAACTTGGCCTGGCTTCTATGTTGCATTGCTCTCTCACCTGACTGCTTGGTAGTAGGACTTTTCTTTGACAACCACTATCCCTGGACGCCGGGGCCTTCGTGGTTCCTAGTCCTGTATTTGATGGTAGCTTCAGGATGACCAGGGGTCTGGAAGCCTCCTGGTATGCCGGTTGTCCCTACTAGGTATAGAGAACCCTGTAGGCGCGGACCCGGTGTCTGGATTGTGTCTTGGGGTGAGCCTGTGATGCTCCTCTGCCCCCTTAACTCCTCTCTCCTTGCCTTGGCCACTCTTGGGGCCCTCAATACAGCAGCAGACGTGCTGCTTCTTCACTGGTCTAAGTGCCAGCACACTGTCTGACTGAACTCAGCTGCCTGACTCCACCCTCCATATATATATCCCTAACAGGCTCCCTCTGGTGGTATGAGGTGGAAGGGTGGAGGTGTTTGTTTGTAGTGAGGGCCTCTTGTGGAGAAGTCCGTCCATGCACCCTTTTGGTTCCTGTGGTACCTGTGGTAGCAGGGTGCCACACAACCCCTTGCCTCCTCAAGGAACTCTCTATCGCCTGGTACTTTTCAACCAACCCCAACCCCACCAGGTCATCAGCATTACAGGGATCTCCCTGGGCAACCCAGGATTGCACCGACCTCGCAAGGGAGTGTATGAACCTGTCCATGACAACTTTATCCACCATTTCAGCTGGGGAGGAAGATTCAGGTTGCAACTAGTGATGAACGAGTGTGTTCTATTAACCCTTTTGGCGAGCATGCTCGGGTGCTCGCCGAGTATCTACGGCGTGCTCGAATGTTATGTTTGTGTCACTCTGTGTGCATGATTTGCGACTGTTTGACAGCTTTAATACATGTGAGGAATGCCTGTTTGTTAGGGTTACAGAACATGCTCACTCATCATTAGCTGCAACCACTTTTTTACCGGGTGTAGGAGGTCGAACATTTGGGAGGTTTGTCATTGCTATAGGCCCAGTGGTGCACCCGTTGCACCCTGACAGTCAGAGTCACTCCCAAGCGTGCCAAGATCTCTGTTTTGAATTTGGAGTACTCCTTTGCATCCTGCAAGGCCAGTTCATAATAGGCCTTCTGCAGCTCCCCTGTTAAATATGGCTCCAGCACCTCCATCCACTGCTCCGGAGGCAATTTCTCCTGTGCCGCCACCCTTTCAAATACAGTCAGGAACTCCTCGTTGTCATCACCCTGGGTCATCTTTTGTAAAGCTCTTCCTACCGCCTTCCTGACGTGTGAGTCATCACCCGGACTTGGGGGTGGGACGGTTGTCCTGCTCTGGATGGCGGTTGCCAGAAGCTGCATCTGCTGGCGCTGCTCCTGCTGGTGCTGTTAGATTTGCTGTTGCAACAGCGTGTTGGTCTCATGCTGGTGCTGCTGCGACTGGACCAGGTGTTTAAGTAGGTCCTCAATTTTGTCTGGCGTCGCTTGCTGGCTTGCGGCCTTTACCCAGGACACATACTGTTTCCTGTAGCAGTCACACTGCCCCTTGGAATTTGTGACCGTGCTTCTAGCACCAATTGTAGGGTTTGATACTCACTCGGCTGCGGTTGAGGTAGGCACAGGAGTCAATTACTTTGAAATGTCCAAGGCAGGTTTATTCAGACTTCATAAACCGCACTTTCAAAGTAAACAAAACACAGCCTTGTCCAGCACAAAATAACAAAGCAGAAAAATAAACAGTCCAAACAGTACTGTGAGTTTACTTGCTCATAGTCATTGTCCTTTAGCACAGACACTCTGGAGGTCTGCACACCTCCAGCCACAGACACTGAATGAGACACTCGGTCTCCATTTTATTTACAAGAGGCACGCCCTGGGGTGGGGATATGTGAGCAGCCATTCCCTCCCATCTCTTATGACTGCTCGTAAAAACCGGCCCTGATACACCCTATTAACCCTCTCAGCACTAAGTGTGCTGGAGCATACTTTTTCCCGAGTTTACATCACCAAAGCTACTAACCTCAGTGATACATATCTCCCCTCAAGGATCTGTCCAGCGGCCATCTTACAGGTGTTTAAGCCATATTTGATTGAAATCATCACGGACACATTTAGCACAAAAATAATAAATAGTACCACATTGGGATGAAAAACATATGTGCCTGGTGACCTTCTGCAGAAGAACGGTTACCCTTTAATTCCACTCGTACAACATTTCTGGAAAATAACTTATAAATCAAAAAGTATACTCCAAGTGAAAAATATAACCTTCACCTTGATATCAGATCCTTAGGAACAGTTCCTAATTGAAGCCTTTCTGCCCAAAACTTAACTGTGCTCCCTCTCTTTTTTCTTCATTCATCAGGAGGAATTCATTAGGATTGTGTGCCATGTTATACATAGAGTGGAACTGTATTCTGGTCACAATCCATATCTCTATGGGTATAAGGATCTGGGTCTGGATTGGAATTATATTATTGCAACAATTAGGGGTAGCACAGGCAGGTTGCGTAGTCAGAAGATAGTCAGAGGTCGGTACACAGGAGTAGCAGGATGATATATAGGAGCAGCAAGTATAGTTGTCAGTGGAAAGGCAGAGGTCGGGAAACGGTAACAGCAGTACAATATGGAGTAGCAGCAGGTAGCATGGGAGAGCTTACCTACATTCTGTGAGCTCAATAATCTTGCAAGGAAGCAAGTGCTAGGCCAGGTTTAAATAGGGTGTTCAATCAGGAAATCACATGGTGGAGGCAATCAGGAACAACATAGGTACTGGTATCTGAACAAGCAAGGAGCTGTCCAGAGAGCTGAATAGCTCATATGAATAGAGCTGCTGCCTTGTCAACAAAAATCACTAGGTTTGAGTCCTGACAATGGGTTTACTAGCTCACATAACATCCAAGCTAAACATCTCACACTTATTGACACAGTATCAAGCAGTGTGAGAAGCTTAGCTGGCCAAGGACAATTTGGAAGGCTGCTATCTCACTTGACTCACTCATGCACATGAATTTCTTGGGGAAAGTGAAGTATGGCACTGGCAGAATTCTCTGATATTTGCTTACCTACCTGTAGATCTAAAAGGGTTTGAGAGTTTTAATTTAAACTGCCCAAACATCGTCTCCACCAGCATTAGTCGAGATGCCCTCTTTAGATACAGTAGTCACCTAGTCACATTGAAATTAGTGGATTTGGTCCATTATAATCTAATGTATGTAGGGGCTTTTAAATGTTCAAGTTATTCTATTTGTCTGTCTATGCTAAGAAGAGTGTGTATGGTGCAAGAGAGTGGTCAATGACCATATCTCATCCATGGGTATTGCCAGTTTTTTGTTCCAAACTGAACTTATTCTGCACTAGATAATAAAAACTCTATGGGAGCAATTCATTAAAACGTTTATGCCAGAAAGTAAAAGCTTTGAAATGCATAAGAGTTTTGAAAAATTGCAACATTTTTGCCCAACGAGGAGTTAAGGAAAAATGTTGCAACTTTTGGCCCTTTCATTCCAGTTTGAAGCAGTTCTTCCCAAAATGACCAAAGCTGGGGAGGAGTCCGGGTTGGACGGGGCATGATGATATCCGCCCTTCCAATTCATTAAAAATGCCAGCTTTTTGCACGCCA
Organism: Phyllobates terribilis; assembly: GCF_046119375.1. Classification (NCBI taxonomy): domain Eukaryota; kingdom Metazoa; phylum Chordata; class Amphibia; order Anura; family Dendrobatidae; genus Phyllobates; species Phyllobates terribilis. The sequence continues at coordinate 745,658,013 of NW_027362762.1, forward strand.
GAAATGTTACTTCAGACTCTGACTGCAGTAGTATTTCTGGCGAGACACAAAGAGGTGTCCCTCAGAAGAAGGGCTGAATTCATTAAATGGCATGCGCCGCTTAATGAATTCAGAGCACTGTACTCCAGCAAGCCCTTCATTAAGACTAGCATGCTCAACGGCACTCTTAATGAATCAGCTCTTACGTGTTTGTCGGAGAACCAAACAATTCAAAATTCAACTTGAAAATTCAAATAATATGAAACTGTAATAAACATATACAATGCAGCGATCTTCTGATTTATTACCGTAGATACATCATCTGTCATATATAATGTAAATTGTAGCTATATTCCTTCAAGTTGAACTCTTCACCCATGTATGCCACAACATTTTTTACCTTCAAAACACTTTTGATTCCTTGGTGAGGAGTTCATTTTGAAAGAATCTGGCTGCTTTATATATGATGGTATGTAAGATAATAAATTAGAATACTGAACTGTTTCATATCTGCATTTATGCATTTAGGATTTATATTATTTAATTTTAGATTTTTTTTCTCTTTTTCCTTTGAAAACTGAAAAGAAAAGTAATACAAAAAGTAATCATAGTAATACAAAATTGGTATTAATGTATTTTAGAAAATTTGACAGAAAAAGTATTTAAAATATTTTACGTAAAAAGGTAGTAGAGTATATTTGTAAATTTATTTTTTTTACATGGAAAGGCATGATACAGTGCTGGATCTATCATACTTTGATTATACTTTGATTATGAATGGCATCCAACTGACCCTATTGACTTACCCTATTGGCTCTGAATGGACCCTATTGACATATTGGGCCCATTTGGAATCTTAGTCTGCTGTTTCATCACATTTGAAGTAAGTATAAAAATAGCGCAGAATTAGGCACCATAATGGAACGCCAACAATTTCATTGTAAGTCAGTTAGGTCTGTCTGATGTCTTTGAGATTCTTCATACATTATGAACGGAAGCCACAATGTGAACATAGCCTTACATGCACTTTTGATATTATTGCAGCATGCTTTAGGCATTCATGGCAGTCATATCAAATCCATTTGCAAAACTGAATTATTCTTGCCTTAGTAACAAGCTAAGCTGTGCTGCATCATTTATACTATATGTGCTATGCCAAAGAATGTAAAACAGGGTGCAAAAAGATAGTAACATAGATTCACACATGGTGGTCCTATCCTGTCCTAAATATACATTTTTTGAAAATAAATATTTAATCCTATCTAGGGCATGTATAATTTCGATACTAGAGCTGTCTCTTCTCAAGATAGGATTGTATATGATTCCTCTTACAGACAGATAACTTTCAGAAGTATAAAAACAGCTAGATATGGGATAATAAATAAAGTGGAAAAGTGACCAGCTTTTCTAGACGCTGATGTTATCTGTAAAATAATTACATATTTGCAGAACGCATTGATTCAACCTTTTCATGTAAATGGTCATATACTGTGTAGGTTTTCATTATCTACCTTTTTTTGTTAAAATGTTTATTGTTCTTTCCTGAAAGGCCTCTATAAACAGTTTTGTCTATTATATTACAACAGGAACAATAAATATCTTTGTACCATGTTAGTCAGTAGATAGAAAAATATAAAAATTTGAGAGTCCTCAGTGGTTGATACATTTTAATGGCTAACTGAAAAGATGGTAACAAATTGCAAGCTCTTGAAACTACTCAGGTCTCTTCATCAGGCATAATATAACACAAAATCTGAAGAGTCACATATTTATACACAACAGGGCACCAGAATAAAGTGCATAAATATCTGACTTCAAATTTCGTGTTATATTATGCCTGCTGAAAAGACCTGAGTAGTCTCGAAAGCTTGCAATTTGTTACCATCTTTTCAGTTAGCCATTTAAAGGTATCAACTAGTGTTGAGCGATACCTTCCGATATCAGGAAATATCGTATCGGATTGGATCGGACCGATACTCAAAAAGTATCGGATATCGCCGATTCCGATACCGGAAACCAATGCAAGTCAATGGGACACAAATATCGGAATGAAAATAAACCCTTTCTTTCCTTGTAGGTAAATTCTACATGAAGTAAAACAACTAAGAATAATGTAGAATGTATTATGCGAAAAGCCGTCTATTCATCAGCGCATACACCGGTACCCGACAATTTATAACAGACAGAATAGAGCTTCACACATAGATTAGATAGATAGAAACATGTCAGTCACATATATATGAAGTACAGTGACAGTGTTGATTACTGTACTTGTCATTTAGTGTAAAGGATTTATTTAAAAAAATAATAGTGTTTTAATGCACCGTCTCTTTAAAAAAGCCGGCCGGCAATTCAGCATCTGTACCCGACAATTTAGAATAGAAGGAATAGAGAATCATACATAGATTAGATAGATAGAAACATGTCAGTCACATATATATGAAGTACAGTGACAGTGTTGCTTACTGTACTTGTCATTTAGTGTTAAAATAAAGGATTTATTTAAAAAAAAATTGGCGTGGGGTTCCCCTTAATTTTAGTCTCTAGCGGAGGTTAAGCAGACAGCTGAGGCAGATGTTTGAAGCCTGGGAAGGGGGTAATACCCACGGAGCTTCCCAGACTACTAATATCAGCCCCCAGCGGAATACTTAGCCTTTACTAGCTATTAAAATGGGGGACCCCCCAAAAAATGACGTGGGGTTCCCCCTAATTTAATAGCTAGCAAAGGCTAGGCAGACAGCTGGAAACACCAGCCGTCAGCCGCCCCAGAAATGGTGCATCCACAGGATGCGCCAACTCTGGCACTTAGCCTCGCTCTTCCACGCTGCCCTGGTGCGGTGGCAGGGGGTAATGGGGCTGGGGTTCATGTCAGCGCCAGCTGCCATGAAGCCCAGGTTAGTAATGATGGGCGTCTATAAGACACCCCCATTACTAACCTACAAAGTGTTAAAAAGAAAACACACACTACACCCAGAAAAAAATAATTTATTTGAAATAAAACACACCATTTTATTTAATTCTTAGTTTACTAAAAAAAAATAGTTACCTGTCCACGTTCCTGCGCTGATCTCCCATGCACAGCTGTCACATCTGGAGATGGTGACAGCTGTGCATGGCTGCTGTAAGCTCACACTGCCGGGAACACGTCCGCTCCCGGCAGCGGGAGCCACTGACTGAGGTCACCGGAGTGCATTCAGGCAGCGCAGCTCCGGAGACCTCCTTTACGGCACTGCTGTACCGTGGGAATTTCTCACGGTACAGCAGGGCCGTAAAGGAGCTGACCGGAGCAGCGCTGCCTGAACTCCGGCGAACCCGCTTATGCAATGACGGGGCTGCTTTACGGCCCCATCATTCTAGCGCCGGCAGCAGTTCAGAGCGGTCACATTCTATGTGGCTGCTCTAAACTGGAGATCATCGTGGGACACTCGTGGACTACTACGGAGGGGTAAGGATAAGGTTGTGGTTTATTATTTTATATTTTATTACAGGAGATCGATGGCTTCGGGGAATTAGGTGTCTAGGTGAGTATAGGTGTAGTTTTTTATTTTTTACTTTATTTAAGGTGGCGATCGGCGGGGACAGGTAATGTATGAACTAGTTTATTGTAGGTAACCACTGGCCACCAATGACATGTATTTAAAATTTATTGGGGACACAGTAGGGCAATTTAAATAGCAGGATCAGGCTGATGGGAACTACTGCTCCCATCGAGCTGATCCTGCTGGCACGAGTGGACGGGGGACACACATAGGCCGATGGGAGTAGTAGTGTCACATCGGCCTATGTCTGCCTGCACGCACACACCCCCAGACATCGCACAGACACCGCACACACCCGCAGACATCGCACAGACACCGCACACACTCGCAGACATCGCACAGACACCGCACACACCCGCAGACACCGCACAGACACCGCACAGACACCCCACACACTGCGCACACCCGCACAGACACCCACACACACCAATCATGACCGGTCTGGGAGGTGAGGCTGACCTGTGCGGCCGTGGGAAAGTTCATGTGAGTTCATGCAATGCAGTCAAGCATGAACTCACATGAACCCTCTGAGGGCACCGCGGCGACTTCAAATGAACAGCTGATCGGCATCACCTGATACCTCAGCTGTTCATTTGAAATAACCGGCGGGAAAGCGCAGCACAGAACGGGAAAGCCGGCGGTGAAGTCTTTTCACTGCCGGCTTCCCCGCCCGGGTTCTTCGCTCCCCGCTCCTTGGTGCTGCGCTCCCCGCCCGGTCCTAACTTACAATCGGGATGGGAGGTGGCGAGGGGAGCGGAGGATCGGGGTGGGAGGCTGCGGGGAAGCAGTATGGGGCTGTGTGATTGTTTAAAAGCCGGCGGCTTTTTACCGCGCGCCGGCTTTTAAACAATCAGGAGAATTCTCCCACGCTGGGATGGCATTCTGATGACAGGCTGGATCTCAGCTGAGCGCTGCCATCCAGCTTGTCATCCTTCAGAGACACTGCAGAGCGCAGGCATTATGGGAACTTCCGATTCCGGTATTCGATATTGTAAAAGTATCGGAATTAAGTATCGGAATTCCGATACCGCGAATATCGGCCGATACCCGATATTTCAGTATCGGAATGCTCAACACTAGTATCAACCACAGAGGACTCTCAAATTTTTATATTTTTCTATCAACTGACTAACATGGTACAAAAATATATATTTTTCCTGTTGTAATGTTGTAATGTAATATACAAAACTGTTTATCCAGAAAAGACCTTGTAAGCTATCAGTCCCATTGATATGTGATAAGGAGTAAACTTATGTATATGTATTACTAATGTAATGCATGAACAGTTAAAAAATAGTTTTGTAATATTACCAGTATTGTTCTTTCTAACCATTAAAATGAATCTGTCAGAGGTTTTTGCTATGTAATCTGAGAGCTCCATAATGTAGGTGCAGAAACCATGACTAAAGTGATAAGTCACTTACTAGACTGTGTTTTGCTGTTTCAATACAATCAGTGTTTTATCAGCAATAGATTATCACTACAGGACTATGTATATTGTGCCTTCTAGTCCAACCACACCCCAGCACTGATTAGCAGATTTCTGTCACTATGTAATGTACACAAAGTGCTGCGGTGTGGGCAGAGTTATACACAGCTCAACAACTGAGCTCTGCTAGACTGCAGGAGAGAAGACTGTGACTCTAATATAACTGCAGCACCCAGTTAACTAACTGATACATTGCTGGAATCAAGGTCTCTGTTCCTACCTCATTATTCTATCAGATTACATAGCAAAAACCTGTTGACAGATTCCCTTCAAAGGGAAATTGTGTTGTAAATGCAGTCAGATCTGTGGTCAGCATGGTAAAGAGGATAAGCTAAGCAGAATAATATATCGATTTGTTAGAAAAGATTAAATAAAATTTGTATTTTATTCATTGGATTCCCTGGTGTTTGCATGAGTCCAGTGGGTGGTCCAACTGAGTAATTGACAGCTGAAATTACATGGGCAGTCATACACAGAAGATTCACTAAATAGGACCGCCCACTTGACCCATATGCTTACAAACACCAGAGAACTCAATGAATAAAATGCAATGATTTACTGGTTCAGTGGAAAGGATGAATAGGATGGATAGACATATAGTGACGAGTGTTGAGCGAGCACTAAAATGCTCGGGTGCTCGAAGCTCAGGCCGAGCTCACCGTGATACTCGGGTGCTCGACCCGAGCAACGAGCACAATGTTAGTCTATGGGAGAGACAAGCATTTTTGCAGCGGCACCCCCGGCAGTCTGTAGAAAGCCTAAAAAGTGCCCAAAACGATAGTGACAGTGCTCAAATGACATGGGAACAGCATGGGGATCGCCCCAGGAAGCATTTCTGAGCCCCAGGTCACTGCTGTCAACAACGTGGTCAGAGGTATTAAGCCACTTTTACGGGCTCACAATAAAACGTTCAAAAACGAAACTGAAACTGCTTTCCTGTGAAATATGTTAAGGAACATCCTTTCCATGGTAAAGACTTGTGTATAAGGTGAAATAAATAACCAAAAACAAAAATACTTCTCCACACCTTGGGCTATGTTCACAAGTAGCATTTTTTATGCGTTTTTTCACTTTTGTATTGCTTTCAACCGTGACAAATGCATTCACCGGGAAATGGCATTTTAACATTTTACAACCTTATCTGGCCATGTGCTGTGTGACACATGCATACAGTGCTGAAAAGACATGGGAACAGCATGGGGAAGACCCCTGGAAGCATCTCTGACTCCCAGGTCACTGCCTAAAAGTGTGCCCATCAGAAGTGATCCTTGCCGCATCAGAGGATGCAGACTTGCAACTATCCCCGTGCAAGTCCTTGTCCCAGGGCAGTGTTCAATTGTACCTCCACCATTCCTTGCAATGCAAGCGCAAGTATGCAGCCTGCCACCCACCCACCCCCAGGCTGCAATACCATACTGCTTGCTTGCACTTGAAATTGGGCCTTTTAGGCATGTGGAGGCAGAATCTGGCCACCACGTCATGGCTGCGTCGGCAGCCTGGTATCCATACTCAGTCCCCAGCACCCCGGCGGCCAGGTGTCCATGCTTGGTCCCCAGCCGCCAGGTGGTGGCCGGGTGCGCACACACGGTCCCCAGCCGCCTGGGGGCGGCAGGGTGTCCATAAACGGTCCCCAGCCGTTCCTGTTTGAAGGACAGCCTAACCACAAACACGTGGACAAGTGAATGTGGCCAGGGGTGGTCCATCTCACTGACCCCGTCACACTGGGTTAATATTGTGGAAGACGGGACACAGTTGGACACTGGGATACAACACGTCCTCCAGACATAGAAGATTGCGGGTCCTGGGTCAATCAGAGTTCAACACAAAGTTCAGAAGGTAGACAGCAGCAGTGGTCAGCCTCCTATACAACGAGTAAATTCATGATCATGAGGCCATCCATCTCCTTAGCTTTCTGTTCCTTGGAATGCAAGCGCATGTATGTAGTAGCGGCTAGGCCTGAGGTGGTCAGCGTTTTGGCGCATATCCTACCTCCTCCGAGGATTGCTGGATGTTTTTCTGCTACTATCCCAGTTCTATGACTCCCGTTAAAACAAAGCTTCAGGTGATGAATGATGGATGAGGTGGTGGCAAAGGAGAAAGAGCAGGAGGAACAGGTACCATTCACATCAATATCAGGCCAGTCAACCACACATGTTTTGTAGCATATGTTTCTGTACCAAAAGGAGCGGTTCGGCTACACAGTTATAGGGCATACAGTGAGTGCAATGACTACCAAAATTTTGAGGCACTCCAATGCCCCTTGGAAGTGACATGGAGGTCAGAGGGCCTTAACTAAACTGTTTTTTCCATTCATAGCAACTGGGTCTCCTGTACACTGTTGGCCTAAGCAGTGAATGGAAAGCTTTCCAAAAATTATGAGGAACTGCAATGCCCCTTGAAACAGATGTGGATTACAGCGTACTAAAAACCTTCCACCCATTATTGGGGAGTGGGTCTCCCTTAGTGTTCGCCTATGCATTGAAAAGCAAAAGCTGACTAAAATTAGGAGGAAATGCTATGCCCGTTGGAAGAGTCGTGGAGGTCAGAGTTAATTAAAAACAGCATTTCAGTGCCCCTTGGAAGAGCTGTGGAGTTCAGAGTGGTTTAATAAGATGGTTTTAATGCGCCTTGGAAGAGACGTGGAGTTCAGAGTGGTTTAACAAGACGGTTTTAATGCCCCTTGGAAGGGATGTGGAGATCAGAGTGGTATAATAAGACGGTTTTAAAGCCCCTTGGAAGAGACGTGGAGGTCAGAGTGGTTTAACAAGATGGTTTTAATGCCCCTTGGAGGAGTGGTGGAGGTCACAGTAGCTTAACAAGACAGTTTTAATGCCCCTTGGAAGAGTGGTGAAGGTCGCAATGGAATAAAAAGACAATATCAATGCCCCTTGGAAGAGAGGTGGTGGTCACAGTAGCTTAACAAGACAGTTTTAATGCCCCTTGGAAGAGTGGTGGAGGTCACTGAAGCTTAACAAGACAGTTTTAATGTCCCTTGTAAGAGTGGTGGAGGTCACAGTAGCTTAACAAGATGGTTTTAATGCCCCTTGGAAGAGCGGTGGAGGTCACAGTAGCTTAACAAGATGGTTTTAATGCCCCTTGGAAGAGTGGTGGAGGTCACAGTAGCTTAGCAAGATGGTTTTAATGCCCCTTGGAAGAGTCGTGGAGGTCACAGTAGCTTAACAAGACGGATTTAAAGCCCCTTGGAAGTGCTGTGGAGTTCAGAGTGGTTTAACAAGATGGTTTTAATGCCCCTTGGAAGAGTGGTGGAGGTCACAGTAGCTTAACAAGACGGTTTTAATGCTCCTTAGAAGAGCTGTGGAGTTCAGAGTGGTTAACAAGACGGTTTTCATGCCCCTTGGAAGAGTGGTGGAGGTCACAGTAGCTTAACAAGACAGTTTTAATGCCCCTTGGAAGAGTGGTGGAGGTCGCAGTGGAATACAAAGACAATATCAATGCCCCTTGGAAGAGTGGTGGAGGTCACAGTAGCTTAACAAGATGGTTTTAATGCCCCTTGGAAGTGCTCTGGAGTTCAGAGTGGTTTAACAAGAGAGTTTTAATGCCCCTTGGAGGAGACGTGGAGGTCACAGTAGCTTAACAAGACGCTTTTAATGCCCCTAGGAAGAGACGTGGAGGTCACAGTAGCTTAACAAGACAGTTTTAGTGCCCCTTGGAAGAGTGGTGGAGGTCGCAGTGGAATAAAAAGACAATATCAATGCCCCTTGGAAGAGTGGTGGAGGTCACAGTAGCTTAAAAAGACAGTTTTAATGCCCCCTGGAAGACTGGTGGAGGTCACAGTGGAATAAAAAGACAATATCAATGCCCCTTGGAAGAGTGGTGGAGGTCACAGTAGCTTAACAAGACGGTTTTAATGCCCCTTGGAAGGGTGGTGGAGGTCACAGTAGCTTAACAAGACGGTTTTAATGCCCCTTGGAAGAGCTGTGGAGTTCAGAGTGGTTTAACAAGACGGTTTTAATGCCCCTTGGAGGAGACGTGGAGGTCACAGTAGCTTAACAAGATGGTTTTAATGCCCCTTGGAAGAGCTGTTGAGTAGAGATGAGCGTTGTTCTACTCGAACTGTTCGCCAATCTCAAATTCGAGCTGTTTTGGGCGGTGTTCGAGCCGTTCGGCGAACACGAACAATTTGAGAAAAATTCGGCTGTTCGAGGTTATGTTCGATAACTGTTCGTGCACCAAAATCATAACTGGATTTTTTCTCAGTAATGATGAAAATTAATGTTAATACGCAGTTTGAGTGTACAGCAGGGTGGGGGGAGGGGCAGGGGATGGATCTCTGCAGGAACAATGAAGATCTCCATTTTTTTTTCTCTTTCCCGCATTTACAGTGGGGAGGTGCAATCTGTCAGCCTATCAGCAGCGCACACACGGAGCGAAGTGCTTTTTTTCACACAAGCAAGGGCATGTGTCATTGGCAGTGTATGTCACATGTCCTTGCCCTATAAGACCAAGCCATTTTCCCCGTCGCCACCATTTTCTCACTGCTGCAGCTGCGTGTTAGACGGCACCGCTGTTGCTGTGTGCGCTATACCTTGTTAATTTCAAGCCAATTTTCGCACAAATATACAGATAGCTTGGGAGTAGGGAATAGTTGTGATTGCAGTCCTTTTAAGGACTAGGTTACAGCATTTCCTACGACTTTTATCAGGGAGGTCTGTGCTCTTAAATAGATAGGTTGTGGGAGTAAAGACTAATTGTAATTGGAGTCCTTTTCAGGACTAGGTTACATGAGTTCCTATCAGTTTTTGCCAGGCAGGTCTGTGCCAGTGCTGTGCAAGTTTTTTTCACAGCATTTGGCTGAATCTAGCAAAGCTAATCCTTTTTGGCCTATTGCAGAGTGTGTTAGTCAGTGGTGTAGCCTATCTGTGTTGCAAGATATACCACCTATGTATAGAATACCAATTTTTTTACTGCACCTAGTGAAGTAAAATCTTTTGGGCATAGCATCATTCTATTAGTCCATCTATACTGACCTCCATCAGGTTGCAAATTAAAACTAATTTTTATCTGCATCTACAGTACCTCTGAAAAAATATTTGGGCTTCTAGCAGTGTGTGGGACTTGTTCTATTAGTCCATCTATACTGACCTCCATCAGGTTGCAAACTGAATATATTTTTTTCTGCATCTACCTCTGAAAAAATATTGGGCTTCTAGCTGTGTGTGGGTCTTGTTCTATTAATCCATCTATACTGACCTCCATCAGGTTGCAAACTGAATATAATTTTTTTCTGCATCTAGCTCTGAAAAAATATTTGGCCTTCTAGTAGTGTGTCGGACTTTCTCTATTAGTCCATCTATACTGACCTCCATCAGGTTGCAAATTAAAACTAATTTTTATCTGCATCTACAGTACCTCTGAAAAAATATTTGGGCTTCTAGCTGTGTGTGGGACTTGTTGTATTAGTCCATCTATACTGACCTCCATCAGGTTGCAAACTGAATATATTTTTTTCTGCATCTACCTCTGAAAAAATATTTGGCCTTCTAGTAGTGTGTCGGACTTTCTCTATTAGTCCATCTATACTGACCTCCATCGGGTTGCAAATTAAAAATAATTTTTATCTGCATCTACAGTACCTCTGAAAAAATATTTGGGCTTCTAGCTGTGTGCGGGACTTGTTGTATTAGTCCATCTATACTGACCTCCATCAGGTTGCAAACTGAATATATTTTTTTCTGCATCTACCTCTGAAAAAATATTTGGCCTTCTAGTAGTGTGTCGGACTTTCTCTATTAGTCCATCTATACTGACCTCCATCAGGTTGCAAATTAAAACTAATTTTTATCTGCATCTACAGTACCTCTGAAAAAATATTTGGGCTTTTAGCAGTGTGTGGGACTTGTTCTATTAGTCCATCTATACTGACCTCCATCAGGTTGCAAACTGAATATATTTTTTTCTGCATCTACCTCTGAAAAAATATTTGGCCTTCTAGTAGTGTGTCGGACTTTCTCTATTAGTCCATCTATACTGACCTCCATCAGGTTGCAAATTAAAACTAATTTTTATCTGCATCTACAGTACCTCTGAAAAAATATTTGGGCTTCTAGTAGTGTGTCGGACTTTCTCTATTAGTCCATCTATACTGACTTCCATCAGGTTGCAAACTGAATATAATTTTTTTCTGCATCTAGCTCTGAAAAAATATTTGGCCTTCTAGTAGTGTGTCGGACTTTCTCTATTAGTCCATCTATACTGACCTCCATCAGGTTGCAAATTAAAACTAATTTTTATCTGCATCTACAGTACCTCTGAAAAAATATTTGGGCTTCTAGCAGTGTGTGGGACTTGTTCTATTAGTCCATCTATACTGACCTCCATCAGGTTGCAAACTGAATATTTTTTTTTCTGCATCTACCTCTGAAAAAATATTGGGCTTCTAGCTGTGTGTGGGTCTTGTTCTATTAATCCATCTATACTGACCTCCATCAGGTTGCAAACTGAATATATTTTTTTCTGCATCTACCTCTGAAAAAATATCTGGCCTTCTAGTAGTGTGTCAGACTTTCTCTATTAGTCCATCTATACTGACCTCCATCAGGTTGCAAATTAAAACTAATTTTTATCTGCATCTACAGTACCTCTGAAAAAATATTTGGGCTTCTAGCAGTGTGTGGGACTTGTTCTATTAGTCCATCTATACTGACCTCCATCAGGTTGCAAACTGAATATATTTTTTTCTGCATCTACCTCTGAAAAAATATTGGGCTTCTAGCTGTGTGTGGGTCTTGTTCTATTAATCCATCTATACTGACCTCCATCAGGTTGCAAACTGAATATATTTTTTTCTGCATCTACCTCAGAAAAAATATTTGGCCTTCTAGTAGTGTGTCGGACTTTCTCTATTAGTCCATCTATACTGACCTCCATCAGGTTGCAAATTAAAACTAATTTTTATCTACATCTACAGTACCTCTGAAAAAATATTTGGGCTTCTAGCAGTGTGTGGGACTTGTTCTATTAGTCCATCTATACTGACCTCCATCAGGTTGCAAACTGAATATAGTTTTTTCTGCATCTTCCTCTGAAAAAATATTGGGCTTCTAGCTGTGTGTGGGTCTTGTTCTATTAATCCATCTATACTGACCTCCATCAGGTTGCAAACTGAATATATTTTTTTCTGCATCTACCTCTGAAAAAATATTTGGCCTTCTAGTAGTGTGTCGGACTTTCTCTATTAGTCCATCTATACTGACCTCCATCAGGTTGCAAATTAAACTAATTTTTATCTGCATCTACAGTACCTCTGAAAAAATATTTGGGCTTCTAGCTGTGTGTGGGACTTGTTGTATTAGTCCATCTATACTGACCTCCATCAGGTTGCAAACTGAATATATTTTTTTCTGCATCTACCTCTGAAAAAATATTTGGCCTTCTAGTAGTGTGTCGGACTTTCTCTATTAGTCCATCTATACTGACCTCCATCAGGTTGCAAATTAAAAATAATTTTTATCTGCATCTACAGTACCTCTGAAAAAATATTTGGGCTTCTAGCTGTGTGCGGGACTTGTTGTATTAGTCCATCTATACTGACCTCCATCAGGTTGCAAACTGAATATATTTTTTTCTGCATCTACCTCTGAAAAAATATTTGGCCTTCTAGTAGTGTGTCGGACTTTCTCTATTAGTCCATCTATACTGACCTCCATCAGGTTGCAAATTAAAACTAATTTTTATCTGCATCTACAGTACCTCTGAAAAAATATTTGGGCTTCTAGCAGTGTGTGGGACTTGTTCTATTAGTCCATCTATACTGACCTCCATCAGGTTGCAAACTGAATATATTTTTTTCTGCATCTACCTCTGAAAAAATATTTGGCCTTCTAGTAGTGTGTCGGACTTTCTCTATTAGTCCATCTATACTGACCTCCATCAGGTTGCAAATTAAAACTAATTTTTATCTGCATCTACAGTACCTCTGAAAAAATATTTGGGCTTCTAGTAGTGTGTCGGACTTTCTCTATTAGTCCATCTATACTGACTTCCATCAGGTTGCAAACTGAATATAATTTTTTTCTGCACCTAGCTCTGAAAAAATATTTGGCCTTCTAGTAGTGTGTCGGACTTTCTCTATTAGTCCATCTATACTGACCTCCATCAGGTTGCAAATTAAAACTAATTTTTATCTGCATCTACAGTACCTCTGAAAAAATATTTGGGCTTCTAGCAGTGTGTGGGACTTGTTCTATTAGTCCATCTATACTGACCTCCATCAGGTTGCAAACTGAATATATTTTTTTCTGCATCTACCTCTGAAAAAATATTGGGCTTCTAGCTGTGTGTGGGTCTTGTTCTATTAATCCATCTATACTGACCTCCATCAGGTTGAAAACTGAATATATTTTTTTCTGCATCTACCTCTGAAAAAATATTTGGCCTTCTAGTAGTGTGTCGGACTTTCTCTATTAGTCCATCTATACTGACCTCCATCAGGTTGCAAATTAAAACTAATTTTTATCTGCATCTACAGTACCTCTGAAAAAATATTTGGGCTTCTAGCAGTGTGTGGGACTTGTTCTATTAGTCCATCTATACTGACCTCCATCAGGTTGCAAACTGAATATATTTTTTTCTGCATCTACCTCTGAAAAAATATTGGGCTTCTAGCTGTGTGTGGGTCTTGTTCTATTAATCCATCTATACTGACCTCCATCAGGTTGCAAACTGAATATATTTTTTTCTGCATCTACCTCAGAAAAAATATTTGGCCTTCTATTAGTGTGTCGGACTTTCTCTATTAGTCCATCTATACTGACCTCCATCAGGTTGCAAATTAAAACTAATTTTTATCTGCATCTACAGTACCTCTGAAAAAATATTTGGGCTTCTAGCAGTGTGTGGGACTTGTTCTATTAGTCCATCTATACTGATCTCCATCAGGTTGCAAACTGAATATAGTTTTTTATGCATCTTCCTCTGAAAAAATATTGGGCTTCTAGCTGTGTGTGGGTCTTGTTCTATTAATCCATCTATACTGACCTCCATCAGGTTGCAAACTGAATATATTTTTTTCTGCATCTACCTCTGAAAAAATATTTGGCCTTCTAGTAGTGTGTCGGACTTTCTCTATTAGTCCATCTATACTGACCTCCATCAGGTTGCAAATTAAAACTAATTTTTATCTGCATCTACAGTACCTCTGAAAAAATATTTGGGCTTCTAGCTGTGTGTGGGACTTGTTGTATTAGTCCATCTATACTGACCTCCATCAGGTTGCAAACTGAATATATTTTTTTCTGCATCTACCTCTGAAAAAATATTTGGCCTTCTAGTAGTGTGTCGGACTTTCTCTATTAGTCCATCTATACTGACCTCCATCAGGTTGCAAATTAAAAATAATTTTTATCTGCATCTACAGTACCTCTGAAAAAATATTTGGGCTTCTAGCTGTGTGCGGGACTTGTTGTATTAGTCCATCTATACTGACCTCCATCAGGTTGCAAACTGAATATATTTTTTTCTGCATCTACCTCTGAAAAAATATTTGGCCTTCTAGTAGTGTGTCGGACTTTCTCTATTAGTCCATCTATACTGACCTCCATCAGGTTGCAAATTAAAACTAATTTTTATCTGCATCTACAGTACCTCTGAAAAAATATTTGGGCTTCTAGCAGTGTGTGGGACTTGTTCTATTAGTCCATCTATACTGACCTCCATCAGGTTGCAAACTGAATATATTTTTTTCTGCATCTACCTCTGAAAAAATATTTGGCCTTCTAGTAGTGTGTCGGACTTTCTCTATTAGTCCATCTATACTGACCTCCATCAGGTTGCAAATTAAAACTAATTTTTATCTGCATCTACAGTACCTCTGAAAAAATATTTGGGCTTCTAGTAGTGTGTCGGACTTTCTCTATTAGTCCATCTATACTGACCTCCATCAGGTTGAAAACTGAATATAATTTTTTTCTGCATCTAGCTCTGAAAAAATATTTGGCCTTCTAGTAGTGTGTCGGACTTTCTCTATTAGTCCATCTATACTGACCTCCATCAGGTTGCAAATTAAAACTAATTTTTATCTGCATCTACAGTACCTCTGAAAAAATATTTGGGCTTCTAGCAGTGTGTGGGACTTGTTCTATTAGTCCATCTATACTGACCTCAATCAGGTTGCAAACTGAATATATTTTTTTCTGCATCTACCTCTGAAAAAATATTGGGCTTCTAGCTGTGTGTGGGTCTTGTTCTATTAATCCATCTATACTGACCTCCATCAGGTTGCAAACTGAATATATTTTTTTCTGCATCTAACTCTGAAAAAATATTTGGCCTTCTAGTAGTGTGTCGGACTTTCTCTATTAGTCCATCTATACTGACCTCCATCAGGTTGCAAATTAAAACTAATTTTTATCTGCATCTACAGTACCTCTGAAAAAATATTTGGGCTTCTAGCAGTGTGTGGGACTTGTTCTATTAGTCCATCTATACTGACCTCCATCAGGTTGCAAACTGAATAAATTTTTTTCTGCATCTACCTCTGAAAAAATATTGGGCTTCTAGCTGTGTGTGGGTCTTGTTCTATTAATCCATCTATACTGACCTCCATCAGGTTGCAAACTGAATATATTTTTTTCTGCATCTACTTCTGAAAAAATATTTGGCCTTCTAGTAGTGTGTCGGACTTTCTCTATTAGTCCATCTATACTGACCTCCATCAGGTTGCAAATTAAAACTAATTTTTATCTGCATCTACAGTACCTCTGAAAAAATATTTGGGCTTCTAGCAGTGTGTGGGACTTGTTCTATTAGTCCATCTATACTGACCTCCATCAGGTTGCAAACTGAATATAGTTTTTTCTGCATCTACCTCTGAAAAAATATTGGGCTTCTAGCTGTGTGTGGGTCTTGTTCTATTAATCCATCTATACTGACCTCCATCAGGTTGCAAACTGAATATATTTTTTTCTGCATCTACCTCTGAAAAAATATTTGGCCTTCTAGTAGTGTGTCGGACTTTCTCTATTAGTCCATCTATACTGACCTCCATCAGGTTGCAAATTAAAACTAATTTTTATCTGCATCTACAGTACCTCTGAAAAAATATTTGGGCTTCTAGCTGTGTGTGGGACTTGTTGTATTAGTCCATCTATACTGACCTCCATCAGGTTGCAAACTGAATATATTTTTTTCTGCATCTACCTCTGAAAAAATATTTGGCCTTCTAGTAGTGTGTCGGACTTTCTCTATTAGTCCATCTTTACTGACCTCCATCAGGTTGCAAATTCAAAATAATTTTTTTCTGCATCTAACCCAGCCAATAGTTTTGGCCTAATACCACAGTTTGGCCACTCAGCTCTGCTCGGTTACCATCCATTGTTTTTTTGTGCAAACAACTCCAGAGTTGTGAATTAGTTAACCACCAAAATGAGTGGAAAAAGGCCTGCTGCTGGTGGAAAGGGGAATAGGCGTGTTGGGAAGGGGAAAAAAGGTTGTGTCCGTGGGGTAGGTGTTAAAGCAACAGTAACATCTGCAGAAGAAAGAGCATCTTCCAGCCAAACTAAAATGTCTACTTCTTTTAGCGGACAATGTGATAAGATCCCTTTCTTACGGCCACGCCAATCGCTACAAATTCCAGATGAGGCACAAAAACAGCAGGTGCTTCAACGGATATCAAGTGCTCCTTTAAGTGGGCTCTCCTCCACATCAACTTCAACATCACAAATACTCCAGTCCTCAAAGGTGTCACCCAAATCGCACTTGCTTCCTCACAGCTCCCAAATCTCCAGCTGCCCGTCTGAGTATGAGGTAGAACAGATGGTTGAGTCTGCAGAGCTGTTTACTCATACTATAGCCTGGGAATCAGAGGTCGACTCCAGCGCTTCTGTGAATCCAGACGAGGAAATGATCTGCACTGATGCCCAGAATCTTTATGAGTCGGATCCAGGACCAGACGCAGAAGGTTCTGACCATAATGTAGACCCTCATTCCCAAACTGTAACTCCTGTTGGTGGAGACAATGAGGAAGACGATGATAAGACTCAAATACCTGATTGGAGCAACAACTTTAGTTTTTTGTCAGGGCAGGAACAGGTTGGCTCTGAGGACGACGGGTGTGATAACGCACAGGGTGATGATGATGAGGTCGGAGATCCCACTTACTGTCAACCCACAGTCAGCCAAGAGATGAGGTCAGCAGAGGAGGTGGAGGAAGATGCTAGTGATGACGAGGTCAGGTTGCGCCTTCCTGGACAGAGACGTAGTACTGGAAGCACGTCAACAACTGCATCCTCAAACACAACTCTGCCTCTCACCACAAGTCGTGGTGGCTCTTCAGGTCGCATGGGTGCTAAGCCTTGCATAGCCTGGGCATTTTTTCAGATCGATAAAGATGACCCAACTCGTGTTATCTGTAACATTTGTCAGCAAAAGCTAAGTAGAGGCCAAAAAATACATAGTTTGAGTACTTCATGCATGAACCGGCACATGGACATGAAGCATAAGTTGCAGTGGGAAGCTCAGTGTGCTACAATGCGGCCTAGCCGGCCGGGCCAACCACCGTCTGCCAAATCTTGTGCATCCGCGGCCTCTTCATCCTCTGTGACTGGGGGGACAGCAGTCACACCTGTTTTGGGGCGCAGACCTGCCACCTCTTTACCCGCAACAGCCAGCGTGATTGGCAGGTCATCATTTTCTTTGGAGGTGGTAACACCAGCTGGTGTTGAGCGCTGTCCGACATCGATAGCACCACCTTTGGATGAAGGCAACCTAACATGTCCGCCTGCATCTTCCTCACAGACCGGCAGTTTGCCGGGGACACCCTTATCAACCCCGTCTAAGCACAATAGCCAGCCCTCGGTCCCTCAGATGTGGACAAGTAAAAGACCATTTCCTCCTAGCCATGAGAAAGCTAAGAGGTTGAATTTCACCATCTGCAAGCTCTTGGCTACAGAAATGCTGCCTTTCCGCCTGGTGGACACAGAGGATTTTCGAGACCTTATGTCCGTCGCAGTGCCCCAGTACCAGATGCCCAGTCGGCACTACTTCTCAAAGAAAGGTGTGCCTGCGCTCCACCAGCATGTCGCACACAACATCACCGCTTCTTTGAGAAACTCTGTGTGTGACAGGGTGCATTTCACCACAGACACTTGGACGAGTAGGCATGGACAGGGGCGTTACATGTCGCTGACTGGGCACTGGGTAACTATGGTGACAGCAGGACAAGGGGCTGCTGTCCAAGTCTTGCCGTCCCCACGAGTTGTGCGTCAATCCTCTTTATGTCAAAGTTCCTCCACTGCTTCTGCCTCCTCAACCTCCTCTCGGTCTTCCACCTGCACCCAAAGCCTGTCTGGTCATGCCACAAGCTTTTTAACTGCACAGAAGGGATCCTGCACACCTCCTTACTATGCTGGCAGTAGGGCTCAACGTCATCAGGCAGTTTTTACATTGAAATGTCTGGGAAATGTGAGTCACACAGCTGAGGAGTTGTGGTCAGCTCTGGAGAACCAATTTCATGAATGGTTGTCTCCACTGGACCTGAAACCAGGGAAGGCCGTGTGCGACAATGCTGCAAACCTGGGTGCGGCCCTTCGCCGGGGCAATGTCACACACGTGCCTTGTATGGCTCACGTGTTGAACCTGGTTGTCCAGCAATTTTTAGCCCACTATCCCAGACTAGATGGCCTTCTGCAGAGGGCACGGTCACTGTGTGCTCACTTCCGCCGTTCGCATCCCGCAGCTCAGCGACTTACATCTCTACAGAAGTCGTTGGGCCTGCCACTTCACCGGCTAAAATGCGATGTGCCTACCCGGTGGAATTCAACTCTGCACATGTTGCAGCGACTGTGGCAGCACCGACAAGCCCTGGTGCAATACGTTCTGACGTATAGCCTGGGCCAACGAGATTCAGAGGTGGGGCAAATCACGCTGGAGGAGTGGTCTCAGATCAGGGACCTATGCACCCTTCTGCACAGTTTTGAAATGGCGACGAAGATGTTTAGTGCTGACGATGCCATTATCAGCATGACTATTCCGGTGATTTACATGCTGGAGCACATGTTAAACAGAATTCGGAGTCAGGTGGTGGCACAAGAGGAGGTGGAGGAAGTAGAGGAGGAGGAGTTGTATGCGGAAGGGCTAACATCTGCAAGGTCCAGAAGGTCGGCAGCACCAAGGCGGCAGGCATGTGAGGGTGGGGGAGATGGTTTTACCAGGGCGCATGGTAGCAGCCAAACTAGTGAGGAAGGTGCAGGAGCCCAGGAAGAAGTGGAGGACGAACTGATGGAAGACTCATCAGATGAGGGAGACCTTGATCACATTTCTGTTGTGCGAGGTTGGGGGGAGAGGACAGAGGAAGGAAGCATGATTGTTACCTCGCCACCAACACAACAGGGACTTGGTGCTCCTGGATGCGCAACACACATGAGTGCCTTCTTGCTGCACTACCTGCAACATGACCCTCGAATTGTGAGAATTAGAAATAATCCTGACTACTGGGTTGCCACACTGTTAGATCCCCGGTACAAAATTAATTTGCAGAAATTATTCCTGCCATAGAAAGGGATGCACGCATGCAGGAGTATCAGCAGAGACTGTTGCAGAATCTTACATGTGCTTTTCCACAAAATACCAGTGGTGCACGTAGTGAATCTCACAGTTCCAACTTGCCAACCGTGGGACCGTCAAGTGTTCAGCACTCAAACCGTAACAGAACCACAGTATCTGCTGGTAACATCAATTTTGCGGAATCATTTCACCACTTTTTTAGCCCATCCTTTGCAAGGCCACAGGAGACAAGAAGTCTGACACATAGTCAACGCCTAGAGACGATGGTACAGGAGTATCTCCAAGTAAACATTGAAGCCACGACTGTGTCACTGGACCCTTGCTCTTTTTGGGCTTCCAATCTGGATAAATGGCCGGAGCTAGCCACTTACGCCTTGGAGATCTTGTCATGCCCCGCAGCCAGCGTTCTGTCTGAACGTGTGTTCAGCGCTGCTGGTGGTGTGCTGACAGATAAGCGCACGCGGCTCTCCACTGATAATGTAGACAGACTCACGTTCATAAAGATGAACAAATCATGGATCCGAAATGACTTTTCTACCCCTGTGTCATCCTGGGGAGAGTAAAAGCTTGATGATTGGTTAAAATCACCCTACCAAACGTTTTAAGCTTTTAAATTACTAATCATGTTTATCTGTATCTTGACTGGAAAATAATTTGGGCTTTGTAGCAGTGTGCAGCACTGATCCTATTAGGCCATCTATAATAAGCTCCACCAGATTTAAAATTAAAAATAATTTTTAGCTGCATCTAGCCCGGAAAATAATTTTGGGGCTCCGAGATGCGCAAGACACATAAGTGCCTTCTTGCTGCACTACCTGCAGCATGACCCTCATATTGTCAGAATTCGAAGTAATCATGACTACTGGGTTGCCACACTCTTAGATCCCCCAAACTTTTCGATCAACCTTTTCATTTTAATAAAGACCAAAAAAATGGTCATTTTTGAAATTATAAGCATTAGCAGGTTGTTAGAAACTGAAATCAAACAGTTTTCAACTCAAAACTTTATTCTAGGTGATGTTACATTTTCACATAGGACCCCTTGTTCGAAAGGAGCTTCTGAACTCTCTCGTCCATTGAATTTGTCAGGTTTTGGATGGTTTCTGCTTCAATTGTTTTGCATGAGGACAGAATACCCTCCCAGAGCTGTTGCTTAGATGTGAACTGCCTCCCGCCATCATAGACACTCCTTTTAATGATGCTCCAAAGGTTCTGAATGGGGTAGAGGTCAGGGGAGCATGGGGGTCACACCATAAGTTTGTCCCCTTTTATGCCCATATCAGCCAGAGATGCAGATGTTTTATGTGCAGCATGAGATGGTGCATTATCATGCAGAAAAATGATCTTGCTGTGAAATACGCGGTTCTTCTTCTTGAACCATGGCAGGAAGTGCTGTTTGAGAAAATCCACATACATTATGGAGTTCATCTTTAGCGCCTTCAGGGATCCTAAAGGGGCCGACAATCTCTCTCCCCATGATTCCAGCCCAAAACATTACTCCACCTCCTCCTTGTTGGCGCTGTAGCCGTGTTTGCGTGGGGTGTCCATCAACCAGCCATCCTCCACTCCATCCATCTGGACCATCGAGCGCTGCACGGCACTCATCCGTGAACAAAACAGTTTTGAAATCAGTCTTCATGTAATGTTTGGCCCACTGGAGCCGTTTCTGCTTGTGTGAAGTGGATAGAGGAGGTCGACAGGATGGCGTATGCACAGCTGCAAACCTCTGAAGGACCCTGCATCTTGTTGTTCGGGGGACGTTGGAGGCACAAGCAGCTTCAAAAACTTGTCTGCTGCTATGACAAGGCTTTTTGGCCGCTGCTCTTTCAACCTGACGTAATTGCCTGTAGGAAAGAGTCCTCAATTTGCCCTTATCAGCACGCACACGTGTGTACTGTGAATCAGCTACATACTTCTTGATTGCCAAGACACTTCATCCTGATCATCGCACAATGTTGATTGTAGTCATGCCTTGACCTAAACACTTCACAATTTGTTGCTTCTCAGCAGCCGACACATCCTTTTTCTTTCCCATTTTGGCAGAAAATGTAGGCTGCTTAATAATGTGAGAGAGCCTTCTTAAGTAGTCTTGCCTTTCATTGGACACACCTGCCAAACTAATTAGCACAGGTGTCTGCAATTGCTTACAGTGATATAAAGAGCCCTGACACACATCACCATCAATGAGTTTAACTGACAAACAAACAAATTCTTCCCTTATCACTCCTAAACACTTTTTGCATAATAATTTGGAACGCGGTGCACATGTGCTTTTCCACAAAACACCAGCGGTTCACGTAGTGAATCTTACAGTTCTAACTTGCCAACCGTGGTCTGTATGGAATTGTTCAATAAAGGGCCCAAAATTAAGATAACATAGATGGGAGAGGTCTCTATGAATAGGAATTCCTAAGTATTTGATACCCTGTGAGGGCCAGGCAAAGGGAAAGTTGGACTGGATGGAATCCTATATGGATTTGGGGAGGGAGACATCGAGGGCCTCAGACTTCGCTGCATTGATTTTAAAATTTTACCATGTAACAAAGTGATCTATTTCAGCCATAACAGCATGGATGGATATATGTGATTGAGTGATATATACTAGGACATCATCAGCAAATAGAGAGCACTTGTACTCGGTGCCTCCCACCTCAATCCACCTAATATTGGGGTTATGGCGAATTGATGAGAGCAGGTGCTCCGTCACTAGGATGTATAAGAGAGGGGACAGAGGACATCCCTGCCTTGTCCCATTGGTGATTGTGAAAGGTGATGAAAATGTTCTGACGCACCCCCTGGGCCTTGGGACACCCGGAGCCGGACCCTTTTTGGTGGATGCTGGTGGTTGTAGTCTTCGTGGCGGCGACCCGGTTCCGTGGCTCAGGGCGGTCAAACCAGTGGCGGAACTATTTATGTGGTTTTGATGTTTAAATGTCTGACTACGCCACCCGTGGATTGCGGTCAGAGTGAACCGCCGCTACAGGGCAGACCGCTGAGGCTGGTGTTGTGGGTGCAGCAGAGCGTAGCATAACTCCCCACGGGAGGAGTATAGCCTCAGGGCAGTGTATGCGGAGGATGGGGGTGATGGTGCAGGGCAGCAGCAGTAACGACACGGAGTCAGTGATGCAGTTCAGGGCCTTTACTCACAGTTCTTATTATCCAGACCACGTCTGCAGGTAACGGCTGCCCACGTCGTACTGTGCTCACCAGGTGAGGGGCTCAGACAACTCCCAGATAACTTTGGAGCACTTCACAGGACCCCCTTTGTGTGTCCTTTGTCTGGCCTTTCTTACCAACACTTCTGTCCGGCTGCCTCGGGCCTCCTCTTGGTAAACTTGGCGCCAGTTTCCCTGACCCTATGTGGTGCCTTCCTAGCGGGTGTAGCGAGGGGCTGCGCCACATAAAATGTCAGAGCCTCCGGTTTCTAGCTGAGGGTCGTTTCCTGCCTCCACTAGTTCGGGGACCGGTCTCCCCCTTTGGCCTGACCCCTCCACGCAGGTGGATTCGGGCGTGCGGTGGCGACTCGCCCGTTCGCACCCCTGGGATCCCTTCATTCCTCGTTCCTGGAGCCTTCTCCACTCCTCTTCCTTCCTTCTCCCTCTTCCAGGCCTGGGCCTCTGTTACTAGGCCCGCCTCCGGAGCAGAGCTCATGCAGAGCCCCTGCTCCCTGCCACTTCTGCTCAGACTTCTCTGCACTGAACTAAGATGGTGCCCACCTTTTATACTCCCTTCTCAATGCACCCAGGAACTGCTTCCTCCCTGCTCCTGCACTACAGGGTTCCCCTTCCTCAGTGTTCCCTCCCCCCACTCCAGCCAGGGACAGGGACTGTCGTGCCCATCTCAGGGGCATATTGGTCGCCCTGCCCCACGGCAATGTGGTGTAATGCATGCAGGTGTCGTGTCCTGATCCACACTCCATCCTTACCTGAGAGTGAGATATCACACCTCTGGGTGAGGTGCAATACGTCTGTAGCAACCGAGCCCTCAGGGTGCTACAGTTCCATTTATCTTCAGCCTAGGTGACGTATTGCGATACAGGGCTGTGATTTTGGCTATAAAAGGGTCCCCTAGACCCCTACCCCAAGCTTTTTAAGAGAATCATATATGGCGTGCCAGGAGACTCTATGGAATGCTTTCTCAGCATCCAACGAGAGTATCTAATTACAAATTTTTAACTGCATCTAGCCCAGGAAATACTTTGTGCCTAGTAGCAGTGCCTGCTAGTCAGCGGATTATCCCGGCTGTTAAGCAAGCTACACCACCTGTAGTTTAGACACTTAATTTTTTCAAAGGAAATGCTTCGGGACCATGGGATACTCAGTGAAGAGCATCAGGAGGCACCCCAAGGCATAGGGGCTGGGACTGGCAGTAGGATGCCTTGCGGTGGACAGCCGAGCTCGATCCTTATAAAAGCTTTTTAACTGCAGCAGCTTTAGTGGACGCTACTGGAGCTGGAATTACACGGCTGCTGGCATGAGACTTGCCCTCCAATAGATCCTTGTAAATGGATTTAAAGTGTATTCATTCAAATTAGAGAGACAATTTAAATTAAAAAGCTTAGAGCTGCCTCCACCACAGGGGGGCTCACTCGACCCACCAGCGGACAGGCACCAGTATTGGGAGAGTCTTTGCCTATGCCTTCCAAGCAAAAGCTGCCAAAAATTAGGATGTAGGAACTTGCAATGCTGGCAAAACCAACCATGGTCACCCTGGTGGTATAGTGGTGGTGGAGGCTGAGGATAAGGAGAAGAGAAAAATGCAGCCGAAATGAGGTAGCGTACATCCATGTGTGGGTGTGAAGCGGTGCATGGGAATACACCTCCCGAAATAACACAGTGGATTTGACTATGTTACTCTGCTGTCATTTGGTGGTGATGAGAAGTCTGGCCCAATCCAGCCCTTGTTCATTTTGATAAGGGTCAGCTTGTCAGCATTATCAATTGACAGGCGAGTGCGCTTATCAGTTATAATTCCCCCAGCGGCACTAAAAACACGCTCCGATAACACGCTAGCGGCAGGGCAGGCCAGGACCTCCAAGGCGTACAGAGCGAGTTCATTCCAAGTGTCCAGCTTGGATACCCAATAATTAAAAGGCACAGAGGAATCACGGAGGACGCTGGTACGGTTGGCAAGGTACTCCCTCACCATCTTTTGAAACTTTCCACTCCTTGTGGGAGTATCCCGCGCCTCAGGGCCTGTAAGCTGGACGGGTCTCAGAAAACTGTCCCAGAATGTTGACAGTGTTTCCCTGCCTCTGCTGGATTGGAGTTGATACTAGCAGGATACCAGCTCCTGTTCTTCCTCCTCCTCCTCCTCCTCTCCCTCATTGTCCCCCAATGCACATTGGGATGAGATGAGGCTGGGCTGTGTGTAATCGCTACGGCTTCTTGATCCATCTCATCATACTCTGGCTCCAATGCCTCCTCTTTAATTCTCTGCAGAGAGCGTTGCAAAAGACAGACAATTGGGATGCTGACGCTAATGATGGCGTCATCGCCACTCACCATCTTGGTGGACTCCTCAAAGTTTGTCAGGATGGTACATATTTCAGACATCCAGGTCCACTTCTGAGGTCTTATGTGTGGAGTCTGACCTGAATATCGACGGCCTTGTTGCAGCTGGTACTCCACAACTGCTCTCTTCTGCTCACAAATCCTTTGCAACATGTGGAGGGTAGAGTTCCAAGGTGTGGGGACATCACACACCAGTCGGAGTGCCGGAAGCTGCAAACGCTGCTGCAACACAGCAAGGGTGGCGGAAGCTGTAGCCGACTTCCCAAAATGAGCTGACAGGCGGCGTACTTTGACGAGCAGATCTGGCAACTCAGGGTACGATTTAAGAAACCGCTGAACCACGAGATTAAGCACATGAGCCAGGCATGGTACGTGTGTGATCTCGCCTCGCCTCAGAGCCGCCACCAGGTTATGGCCATTGTCACACACGACCATGCCTGGATGTAGGTTCAGCGGTCTCAGCCACAGATCTGCCTGCTCTTTCACAGCTGTCCACAACTCACAAGCAGTGTGAGGTTTATCACCTAAGCTTATGAGTTTCAGCACAGCCTGTTGCCGCTTGGCTGAGGCAGTACTGCAGTGTTTCCAGCTTGTAACTGATGTGGTGATATCTGAGATGGAGGCTGAACATGAGGAGGAGGAGGAGGATGATGCGCAGGAGCTGTACACTGTGGGGGCAACTCTGACTGACATAGGGCCCGCAATCCTCGGTGTGGGGAGGATGTGTTCCGTCCCAAGGTCCGACTGGGTCCTGGCTTCCACTATGTTTACCCAGTGTGCCGTCAGGGAGATGTACTGTCTCTGGCCACAAGCACTTGTCCACGTGTCCATTGTCAAGTGGACTCTCCCAATAACTGCGTTGTTGAGGGCACGGCAGATTTTTTGGGACACGTGCTTGTGTACTGCGGGGATGGCACACCGTGCAGAATAGTGTCGGCTGGGGACCGAGAACCGAGGGACGGCCACCGCCATAAGGTTGCGGAAGGATTCCATCTCCACCATCCTGAAAGGCAGCATTTCCAACTCAAGCAGTTGCGAAATGTGCAAATTTAGGACTGTGGCCTGTGGGGCGTTGGCTGCGAACTTGCGCTTTCGTTCAAAGATCTGGGATATGGACAATTGAACGCTGCGGTGGGACGTGGACGTGGACATTGATGCTGTTTCATGAGAAACTGCCATAACAAGTGAAGACTGAGAGGAGGGGGCATCATTGCATGCAGTATGGACAGGGGATTGCCCTGCACGCACAACAGGGGGTTTTCTTACACGCACAACAGCGGAAGAAGCAGTGGTGACACCCGCTGACACTGGTCGTGGACCCTGGGGTTCGCCACACAAAGTCGGGTGCTTTGCTGACATGTGCCTGATCATGCTGGTGGTGGTCAGGCTGGTAGTTTTGTCACCCCTGCTGATGCTGACATGGCAGGTGGTACAAATGGCCTTTTGGGGTTTATCAGCAGAGTCTTTAAAAGTATTCCAGACACTGGAAGACCTACCGGTTGAACTGGCAACGTCCCTCGTGTTGATGTTACCCGCCTTCTGTGTGCGGCGACCACACTGCTTCTACCTGCCTGTTGGGGTACTCTGCCTCCCTCCCCCTGTGTGCTGCTGGCCTCGCTCTGCGTGTCCTCCTGCCACGTTGGGTCAATTACTAGATCATCCACCAACTCCTCCTTTTTCACTTGCGCACCACGATCCTCCTCCTTACTTCGTGGCAATTGTGTCTCGTCATCGTCCACCTCTTGTGACAAATTGCCAGCGTCGACTTCCTGTGGCAGTGGCTGTTCAAATATTTGGGCATCGCTACATGGGATCTCCTCTTCCACCACTTCAAGCAGATCAGGCGAGGGGCACAAATATGGAAATGGACTAGTGAACAGCTCTTCAGAGTGTCCAAGTGTGGGATCAGTTGCTGTCTGACGACACTCGGCATGGTGGGAGGAAGGAGAATCAGGGTGAGGAGGAGTATGCGGTCGAGACTCACGGCTACTAAAACTTGACCGTGTGGAAGACAGACCGGAGGTGGTGGTGCCCAGGTAAATGGAAGTATTATCTGCTATCCAATTAATAACCTGTTCACACTGATCAGTTCGCAATGCTGGTGTTGTAGTGTGCTTCCCTAGTAATTCGGACAAGAAGTGGGAGCGGGAAGATGTGGCTGTTGGTGGTGGCACATTTTCACCTTGACCATGGCCCCATCCTGTACACGCACCATCACCAGAGCGTCCACGCGCCTTGCCCATTGTAAATGAAGTAAAATAGCTTACACTCGCACTATCAATGGTAAAAGGGTAATAAAAAGGAGATTAGAACCGTGGAAGAGGAAAACCACAGTTCTATTTCTCTGGCCTACACCAGAATCTTTTAAACTTATATTTGTGTCTGTACACTGAGCGAGACACTCAATTTTATCTTTTATGTAAAAAAGGCAAAAAGGTGGATAATACAGAGATTTGAACGGTGGAACTGCAAAACCACAGTTCCAGTTATCTGGCCTACACCAGAATCTTTTTAACAGATATATTTGTGTCTGAACAGTCAGCGAGACACTATTACTGTTTTTTTTACGCAAAAAAGGCCAAAAGCTGGATAATACAGAGATTTGAACCATGGAACTGCAAAACTACAGTTATAGTTATGTGGCCTACACCAGAATCTTTTAAACAGATATCTTTGAGTCTGAACAGTCAGGGAGACACTATTACTGTTTTTCTTTTTATGGAAAAAATGCCAAAAGCAGGATAATACAGAGATTTGAACTTTGGAGCTTCAAAACCACAGTTATAGTTATCTGGCCTACACCAGAATCTTTTAAACAGATATATTTGTGTCTGAACAGTCAGGGAGACACTATTACTGTTTTTTTTTACGGAAAAAATGCCAAAATCAGGATAATACAGAGATTTGAACCGTGGAACTGCAAAACCACAGTTCTAGTTATCTAGCCTACACCAGAATCTTTTAAACAGATATATTTGTGTCTGAACAGTCAGGGAGACACTATTACTGTTTTTTTTTATGGAAAAAATGCCAAAAGCACGATAATACAGAGATTTGAACCGTGGAACTGCAAAACCACAGTTATAGTTATCTGGCCTACACCAGAATCTTTTAAACCGATATATTTGTGTCTGAACAGTCAGGGAGACACTATTACTGTTTTTTTACAGAAAAAATGTCAAAAACAGGATAATACAGAGATTTGAACTGTGGAACTGCAAAACCACAGTTCTAGTTATCTGGCCTACACCAGAATCTTTTAAACAGATATATTTGTGTCTGAACAGTCAGCGAGACACTATTACTGTTTTTTTACGGAAAAAATGCCAAAAGCAGGATAATACAGAGATTTGAACTTTGGAGCTTCAAAACCACAGTTCTAGTTATCTGGCCTACACCAGAATCTTTTAAACCGATATATTTGTGTCTGAACAGTCAGGGAGACACTATTACTGTTTTTTTTTACGGAAAAAATGCCAAAATCAGGATAATACAGAGATTTGAACCGTGGAACTGCAAAACCACAGTTCTAGTTATCTGGCCTACACCAGAATCTTTTAAACAGATATATTTGTGTCTGAACAGTCAGGGAGACACTATTACTGTTTTTTTTTACGGAAAAAATGCCAAAAGCACGATAATACAGAGATTTGAACCGTGGAACTGCAAAACCACAGTTATAGTTATCTGGCCTACACCAGAATCTTTTAAACCGATATATTTGTGTCTGAACAGTCAGGAAGACACTATTACTGTTTTTTTACAGAAAAAATTTCAAAAACAGGATAATACAGAGATTTGAACCGTGGAACTGCAAAACCACAGTTCTAGTTATCTGGCCTACACCAGAATCTTTTAAACAGATATATTTGTGTCTGAACAGTCAGCGAGACACTATTACTGTTTTTTTTAAGGAAAAAATGCCAAAAGCAGGACAATACAGAGATTTGAACCGTGGAACTGCAAAACCACAGTTCTAGTTATCTGGCCTACACCAGAATCTTGCAAACAGATATATTTGTGTCTGAACAGTCAGGGAGACACTATTACTGTTTTTTTTTTTGCGGAAAAAATGCCAAAAGCAGGATAATACAGAGATTTGAACTGTGGAACTCCAAAAACACAGTTCTAGTTATCTGGCCTACAACAGAATCTTTTAAACAGATATATTTGTGTCTGAACAGTCAGGGAGACACTATTACTGTTTTTTTATGGAAAAAATGCCAAAAGCAGGATAATACAGAGATTTGAACCATGGAACTGCAAAACCACAGTTCTAGTTATCTGGCCTACACCAGAATCTTTTAAACAGATATATTTGTGTCTGAACAGTCAGCGAGACACTATTACTGTTTTTTTTACGGAAAAAATGCCAAAAGCAGGATAATACAGAGATTTGAACTGTGGAAATCCAAAAACACAGTTCTAGTTATCTGGCCTACAACAGAATCTTTTAAACAGATATATTTGTGTCTGAACAGTCAGGGAGACACTATTACTGTTTTTTTATGGAAAAAATGCCAAAAGCAGGATAATACAGAGATTTGAACCATGGAACTGCAAAACCACAGTTCTAGTTATCTGGCCTACGCCAGAATCTTTTAAACAGATATATTTGTGTCTGAACAGTCATCGAGACACTATTACTGTTTTTTTTACGAAAAAACGGACAAAAGCTGGATAATACAGAGATTTGAACCGTGGAACTGCAAAACCACAGTTCTAGTTATCTGGCCTACACCAGAATCTTTCAAACAGATATATTTGTGTCTGAACAGTCAGGGAGACACTATTACTGTTTTTTTTTGCGGAAAAAATGCCAAAAGCAGGATAATACAGAGATTTGAACTGTGGAAATCCAAAAACACAGTTCTAGTTATCTGGCCTACAACAGAATCTTTTAAACAGATATATTTGTGTCTGAACAGTCAGGGAGACACTATTACTGTTTTTTTATGGAAAAAATGCCAAAAGCAGGATAATACAGAGATTTGAACCATGGAACTGCAAAACCACAGTTCTAGTTATCTGGCCTACGCCAGAATCTTTTAAACAGATATATTTGTGTCTGAACAGTCATCGAGACACTATTACTGTTTTTTTTACGAAAAAACGGACAAAAGCTGGATAATACAGAGATTTGAACCGTGGAACTGCAAAACCACAGTTCTAGTCATGTGGCCTACACCAGAATCTTTTAAACAGATATATTTATGTCTGAACAGTCAGGGAGACACTATTACTCGTTTTTTTTTTTGCGGAAAAAATGCCAAAAGCAGGATAATGCAGAGATTTGAACCATAGAACTGCAAAACTACAGTTCTAGTTATCTGGCCTGCACCAGAATCTTTTAAACAGATACATTTGTGTCTGAACAGTCAGCGAGGCACTATTACTGTTTTTTTTTTATGGAAAAACGGCCAAAATCAGGATAAATACAGAGATTTGAACCGTGGAACTGCAAAACCCAAGGTCTAGTTATCTGGCCTACACCAGACTCTTTTAAACAGATCTATTTGTGTCTGAACAGTCACAGACACACTAAATTTTTTTTTGGGGGGGGGGAAATATCAAAAAGTTAATATGACGCGTATTTGTACAGTCTGACTGAGGGAAAAAAAAATACAGGATTTAGATGAAAAAAAAATGGATTTTTCCTGGCCCCTGAGACCGGGGGATAAGTCTAGCAATTTGACCAGCAGCAGCACACAGGACTGTAATGCAGCGTTTGTTGGCATAACCACTGCATCTCTTATACAGCCTGCCTGATATCTGGGATGGATGTTAGTCCTGAGAAGGACTGTTTGATTGATTTGGCAGGCTTTAGAGACCCTACACTACCTATTTCGTACTATACATCTCTCCCTAGCTCAGCAGCACTGACCCTACACTGTCTGATCCCGGGCGACTGTGTCCAAGATGGCGGCGCCCAGTTTTAAATACTCAAGGTGATGCTGTGCGGCCAGCCAATCACTGTAATGCCCACAAACAACATGGGTGCGGCATTACAGTGACTGGTTGGCAATGCCTGCATGTTCATTGGCTCTATAAAGAGCGCCAAACGTGCAGGGTGGAGACCCGAGCTCCCGCCCGAGTAACCCGGAAATGCTTGGTGCTCGCCAAACATCCCGAGTAGTGAGATGCTCGGGCGAGTACCGAGCAGTGTCGAGCATGCTCGCTCAACACTAATAGTGACATATAGTTACAATATGCTCCCATTGTAAAATGTTCCCCTCTAAGGCTATGTGCCCACGATGCGGAAATGAAGCAGAAAATTTCTGCAGCATTTCTGCATCTCCCTGGCAGAAAATGCATGCAGATTGTGCATGCGTTTTTCCTGCAGAATACATGCGGATCCACATGTGTGTTCACATGCGTTTCCGCATGCAGATTGACAAGCACTTTCCAGGCGATAGCATCACTTGGAAAGTGCTTGACAACTAGGTCACACTGTATAAATCCATGCAAACAGCATGGATTTATACAGTGTGAACCGTAAAAATTAAAACAAATAAAGCTATACTCACCCCCGAGGCCCCGGCGTGGCTGCAGCGCTGCTTCCTGGCTGGTTCCCGGCTGCCGGCATATCGCGAGACAGAGCGGTGAAGGGCCTGCGGTCACATGACTGTGACGTCACCGAAGGTCCTTCAGCGCTGCTGGCATTCAGAGAGAAGACGCCGGACAGGTGAGTATAAACTTTATTTGTTATTTTATTCTTTTTTTACAGGTACAATGGTACCCAGGTCTGGATGAGAGTCTCCTCTCCTCCAGAACTGGGTACCATCCGCACATAGAGACGCATAGAAGCCGCTTGTAAAAATGTACAGTCGCGGTTTCTATGCGTCTCAATGCAAGTCAATGGCGGGAGTTCCGCTGCACTTCCGCAAAATTAAATGACATGCTGCGGATTTTTGTACGCAGCATAAACGCTGCGGAAAAATCCGCAGCATGTGCAAAGAACATGCGGAATCCCCTTGGGGACCATGGGGTGCGGATTACCTAGCGTTTTACAAGCGTTTCCGCTGCGGAAATTCCGCAGCATAAACGCTTGGAAAACGCTACGTGGGCACACAGCCTAAGCATACATTTTCACTGGATCCCTATACATAGTATAGCATAATTTACTACTCATATGACATATTCTAATTTTCCACCTATTAAAAGGGGGTTTCATATGCGAGTCTTGAAATAAAAATCCTCTAGAGTAAGGTGCACAAAATCTTTTAAGAGACGCACAACTTTTAATAATTTGGCTGTCTTCCATAAAATAAATCTAGCCAGCTATTATTTGGTGTAGATTTCACCTGCAATTTATGACCGCTTTCTTTCATACAATATAGTAAAATTGTTGCGCAGCAGTTATCATGCAACCTTTTACAAAGTAAAGTAAGCTAGGGGATTCGGAATAGCACAATATGGATAAGTAAATTAAAATACAGCATTAATTAGAGTTATAAAAAATAACTTTTAATGACATATTCTTAAAATAGTATGCCTTAACCCCTTTACAACCCAAGGTGGTTTGCACATTAATGACCAGGCCAATTTTTGCAATTCTGACCACTGTCAATTTATGAGGTAATTACTCTGGAACTCTTCAACGGATCCCCCTGATTCTGAGAATGTTTTTTCGTGACATATTGTACTTCATGATTGTGGAAAAATTTCTTTGATATCGCTAGCGTTTATTTGTGAAAAAAAGGGAAATTTGGCGAAAATTTTGCAATTTTCAAAATTTCAATTTTTATGCCTTTAAATCAGAGAGATATGTCACACAAAATAGTTAATAAATAACGTTTACCACATGTCTACTTTACATCAGCACAATTTTGGAACCAC
Source organism: Phyllobates terribilis (assembly GCF_046119375.1). Taxonomy (NCBI): domain Eukaryota; kingdom Metazoa; phylum Chordata; class Amphibia; order Anura; family Dendrobatidae; genus Phyllobates; species Phyllobates terribilis. The sequence continues at coordinate 745,690,892 of NW_027362762.1, forward strand.
ATTTTCTTTTATTAGGGAGCTATAAGGGTTAAAAGTTGACCCGCGATTTCTCATTTTTCCAACAAAATTTACAAAACCATTTTTTTTAGGGACCGCATCACATTTGAGGTCACTTTGAGGGGTCATTATGACAGAAAATACCCAAAAATGAGCACCCCTGAAGGTGCTCAAAACCACATTCAAGAACTTTATTAACCCTTCAGGTGCTTCACAGGAATTTTTGGAATGTGGAAAAAAAAATGAACATTTAACTTTTTTCACAAAAATGTTAATTTAGACCCAATTTTTTTTATTTTCGCAGGAGTAACAGGAAAAAATGGACCCCAAAATTTGTTGTGCAATTTCCCCTGAGCATGCAGATACCCCATATGTGGGGAAAAAACAGTGTTTGGGCGCACAGCAGGGTTCGGAAGGGAAGGAGTGCCATTTGACTTTTTTATTTTAAAATTTGCTTGAATAATTAGCGGATGCCATGTTGCGTTTGGAGAGCCCCTGATGTGCCTAAACAGTGGAAACCCCCCACAAGTGACACCATTTTGGAAACTAGACCCCTCAGGGAACTTATCTAGATTTGTTGTGAGCACCTTGAACCCCCAGGTGCTTCACAGAACTTTATAACATTGAGCCGTAAAAATAAAATTTTCACATTTTTCCTGCAAAAATGTTTTTCAGCCCCCAATTTTGCATTTTCATAAGGGTAACAGGAGAAATTGCACCATGCAGTTTGTTGTGCAATTTCTCCTGACTAAGCAGATATCCCATATGTGGGGGAAAACCATTGTTTGGGTGCACGGCAGGGTTCGGAAGGGAAGGAGCGCCATTTGACTTTTTGATTGTAAAATTGGCTTGAATAATTAGCTGATGCCATGTTGCGTTTGGAGAGCCCCTGATGTGCCTAAACAGTGGAAACCCCCCACAAGTGACACCATTTTGGAAACTATACCCCTCAAAGACTTTATCAAGGGGTATTTTGAATCCTGAGGTACAACACAGAATTTGATAACATTAGGTCATCATGTTGAATAAGTTGTCATTATTCTTGAGCGCAAGTGCTCGCTACTTGAGTTTGCATCGGGTACTCAGGTATGCACCATGTATCGTTGGTGTTCGAGTGACATGTTCAAGTCCTCGCCCGCATGTTTCATGGTTATTAGACACGCAAAAAAAACATGCAGAGACCGCTCGTGCATGGCAGACAATCCCCACAAGGTTTTTTTGGCCGCTAAGCATATGGGGTGGAGACTCGAGCATGTCACTCGAGCACCCACGATACTCAGTGCATACCTGAGCACCCGATGCAAACTCAAGTAACTCAACACTTTTTGCCATATCGTCATCTTTTTTTTTTTACTTTTGAAAAAAATCCCAACCCTAACCCTAGCCCAACCCTATCCCTAGCCCAACCTTAGCTCAACCCTAACCCCAACCCTAACCCTAGCCCAACCCTAACCCTAACCCAACCCTAACTCTAATCCTAGCCCAACCCTAACCCTAACCCCAACCCTAGCCCAACCCTAAACCTAACCCCAACCCTAGCACAACCCTAACCCGAGAGTTTATTTTTTCCACCGTTCCTCGTGCGGTATAAGTGATTAGACGACTTTATTCTTCGGGTCAGTGCAATTACAGCGATACCAGAATCATATCGAGTTTTTATGATTGATAGCTGTCACACACTAAAAGACACATTTTTTTGTAAAATCTAGTTTTTGCATCACCATATTTTGAGAGCTATAATTTTTTGATATTTTGGCCGATAAAGTCATGTTACAGCTTGTTTATTGCGGGATGAGTTGACGTTTTTATTGGTGCCATTTTCAGGCATGTGACATTTTTTGATCGCTTTCTATTCCAATTTTTGCAAATCAGAATAAACAAAAAACAACAATTCAGGAATTGGTTTTTTTTTATTTTTTATTCTGTTCCGCGTGTGGTAAAATTTATAAGGTAGCTTTATTCTTCGGGTCAGTACATTTACAGCGGTACTACATTTATATCGTTTTTCTATGTTTTGCCGCTTTTACACATTAAAAGCTATTTTATAGAAAAAATTATTTTTTTGCATCGCTTTATTCTGAGAGCTATAACTTTTATATTTCTCGGCTGATGGAGCGGTATGGTGGCTTGTTTTTCGCGGGACAAGATAGCGTTTTCAGCAGTACCATTTTTATTTATATTCGTCTCTTTGATCGCGTGTTATTCCATTTTTTGTTTGGCGGTATGGTGATAAAGCATTGTTTTTTGCTTCGTTTTTTTTTTGTTTACTGTGTTCACTAAAGGGGTTAAATAGTGGGACAGTTTTATAGGTCAGGTCGTTCCAGACGCGGCGATACCAAATATGTGTACTTTTATTGTTTTGTTTTGTTTTTTTTCATAATAATATTTATTGATGGGTACATTATATTTTTATTTTTGGTGGATTATTTTTTATTTTTTTAATATTTGTACTTTTTTTTTCACTTTCTGACACTTTTTTTATTTTTATTCTTTATCCCACTATGGAACTTTCACTTTTTTTTATTCTGATCGCCTGTATAGCACAGGAATGCAGCACCATCCCTGTGCTATACAGGCTTGTCAGTGCTGCTGATGCAGAAGATATTTTGGTCATGCACTGCGCATGACCAAAATATCTTCCTGCTGTCTGGTGACCCGGATGTTGTCATGACGACATTGGGTCACCATGGAAACATCCGGGAAGCCGTGGTAGACAGCGCTGGAGGCTGGCAGGAGAGGTGAGTATCCCGATCACCTCCCCTTGCCACCACAATGCTGCGATCAATTTCGATTGCAGCATTGCGGGGGTTATTGTGCCGGGAGCGGTGCGGGACCGCTCCCTGCACATAGCACTGGGTGTCAGCAGTGACAATCAGCTGACACCTGGCGGCGATCGCCTGTGTGCGCGCGCGATCGCAAAGACATATTAATATGCATCAGGCTCTTAAAGCCCAGGGCGCAGATACATAATGTATTAATACGTCTTGGGCTTTAAAGGGGTTAAAGTGCAGAAATAGTACAATAAAAACACCAGAGCAAGCGAATGGTGAGGTACAAAAAAACCTAAATGCACAATGGTACAAATAACCCACTCCAAATGGGTAATGTTTTTAAGCGCCCCTTGGATCCAGGTACTCCAATTGCACTGTGTGCCGAATTATTAGGCAAATTAGTATTTTGATCACATGATATTTTTTATACATGTTGTCCTACTCCAAGCTGCATAGGCTTGAGAGCCAACTACCAATTAAGTAAATCTGGTGATGTGCATCTCTGTAATGAGGAGGGGTGTTCACTAATGACATCAACACCCTACATAAGGTGTGCTTAATTATTAGGCAACTTCCTTTCCTGTGGCAAAATGGGTCAGAAGAGAGATTTGACGGGCTCCGAAAAGTCCAAAATTGTGAGATGTCTTGCAGAGGGATGCAGCAGTCTTGAAATTTCCAAACATTTGAAGCGTGATCACCGAACAATCAAGCATTTCATGGCAAATAGCCAACAGGGTCGCAAGAAGCGTGTTGGCCAAAAAAGGTGCAAAATAACTGCCCATGAATTGAGGAAAATCAAGCGTGAAGCGGCCAAGATGCCATTCGCCACCAGTTTTGCCATATTTCAGAGCTGCAACGTTACTGGAGTATCAAAAAGCACAAGGTGTGCGATACTCAGGGACATGGCCATGGTAAGGAAGGCTGAAAAATGACCACTTTTGAGCAAGAAACATAAGATAAAATGTCAAGAATGGGCCAAGAAATATCTTAAGACTGATCTTTCCAAGGTTTTATGGACTGATGACATGAGAGTGACTCTTGATGGGCCAGATGGATGGGCCAGAGGCTGGATCAGTAAAGGGCAGAGAGCTCCACTCCGACTCAGACGCCAGCAAGGTGGAGGTGGGGTACTTGTATGGACTGGTATCATCAAAGATGAACTTGTGGGACCTTTTCGGGTTGAGGATGTAGTGAAGCTCAACTCCCAGACCTACTGCCAGTTTCTGGAAGACAACTTCTTCAAGCAGTGGTACAGGAAGAAGTCGGTATCGTTCAAGAAAAACATGATTTTCATGCAGGACAATGCTCCATCACATGCATCCAACTACTCCACGGCGTGGCTGGCCAGTAAAGGTCTAAAAGAAGAAAAAATAATGACATGGCCCCCTTGTTCACCTGATATGAACCCCATAGAGAACCTGTGGTCCATCATAAAATGTGAGATCTACAGCGAGGGAAAACAGTACACCTCTCGGAACAGTGTCTGGGAGGCTGTGGTGGCTGCTGCACGCAATGTTGATCGAAAACAGATCAAGCAACTGACAGAATCTATGGATGGAAGGCTGTTGAGTGTCATCATAAAGAAAGGTGGCTATATTGATCACTAATTTTTTTGGTTTTTGTGTTTGCATGTCAGAATTTCTAAATTTTGTGCACTGATATTGGTTTTCCTGATGAAAATAAACAAGTGAGGTGGGATTATATTTGGTTTTTATTAAGTTGCCTAATAATTCGGCACAGTAATAGTTACCTGCACAAACAGATATCCTCCTAAGATAGCCAAATCTAAAAAAAAAACACTCCAACTTCCAAAAATATTAAGCTTGGATATTTATGAGTCTTTTGGGTTGATTGAGAACATAGTTGTTGATCAATAATAAAAATAATCTTCTAAAATACAACTTGCCTAATAATTCTGCACACAGTGTATACCCTGTTAATAAAACCATTAATTAATTAATTAATGCTGTTTTTTGATTAACCTTTTACAAAGCCCTACTCACTTTTTAAAAAAGTGGCAGAACTGGCACATAAAGGCAAAAAGTCACAACATTTTGCTCATATTGCCTTGGCGCCAAGTGATGATAAATTGCTCACAAAGAGCTTAGAGTTAGTGTGAATTCTTAAAATTATACCAATCATAATAATAACATTAATATCACAATTCATAGTAAATATTTATTCACGCTTTTCTACAATTTCTGTTTGTCACAACATTTTGCAGCTGCACAAATTTTAACCAGATATGCAATTAAACTTTTAGTTGAATTCTCTTAGTAATTTTTATGAATTATTTACCTGATTTAGAAAACTCTTCAAACCATTAAACTTAGATAAAAACATAAATCCCATCAAAATATCGGCTCCGACAGAAAATTAATTCAGGAGAGACAATAGTATGCTGTGTTTGAAGCACAGCCCAGTTAAGGATGTAAAGCCAAAATTCCAACTTGTAGACAGCTATTTACATTTTATTAAAGTTAATCAATAAAAGCTCTGAATTCTGGCAACAGGCGATCCTCTCGGTCCTCGGAGAAAGCAGATCAGTAGATTATGGAGTGATTGATAGCCATCTTCTTCATATATGACAGCAAAGTGTTTTAATGCTCTTAAATTGTGCAAAACCGGGAAAAAACTGACTTTCTCTACATATCATCTAAGAAAATGTGTTCTTCAGCAGTTAAAGGATAATAGGTTTTTACATTGAGCAAGTGAAAATATTTATTCATATCAAACAATATTTGCCAAAGTTATTAAAGCTAATAAAACTTCTATGATCGTTATGTCCAGTAGTTTTGTTAAGAATTTTCCTTAAATTCTCAGTCATTTGTGCTGTGGAACTCTTATTCCTAATATACTTAAGAAAGTTGTTATCATTCCCTGCCACATTTCAGATACAGTAGTTGAGTTCCAGTCATGGTCACTATTTCTACAATCTTGCTAGCTCAATTTCTCCTTACAACTCTCCTCTTTTCCCGATTTTTTTATTAAGTTGACCATATACCTTAGAGAGCTGTCTGCTGAACACAATGATGCTCTTCTCTATAACATGGAAGGAAACAATAATAACTTACAGTTGAATACAGGTCTAAATCCACATTTGGCTGACAGCTATTCAAAGCATTTTGACTAGATCACTCACGATATACTTAAAGGTGAATCTCACAATCAATGTTTATACCAACCACAGCACATTGTAGGTACTGTAACGGTGTATAACTATTGTTGGAATCTATCAGGTTATTTTAACTAAATCGTACTTTATTCCAATATTCTAATAAAGTGCTTGGTGCACCTTGGACATGGCTGAATGGTTCATTGCACTTTCTTACATACATGTCTTCAAGTTTTCTGTCCTGCTTGTTTAACAGCATTGGGTTCACAGGAGTCAGGTTTGTCTCCAATTAAATCTTGTACCGTTTGTAAAAGAACTGGCACGTGCACAAAAAACAGCTATGTAAGATGTCACTGGAGACAGCACTGACTCTTGTTAAGACAGCATTGTCAATCAAGAAAGACAAAGTTGGAGATAGGTGGAAGATATGTACATGAAAAGTTGTACAGGACCACTTGGCCAAATCCAAGGTGCTCCAATATTGGAATCAAGGATGAATTAGTGAAAACTACGTAATGGATTTTAACAGGAAAGATATAATTTTTCTCCGGGCATAGATACCAGGTGAGGTTCAAACACTGATTAGTAGATAACATACTCCCTTAAGGCTATGTGCCCACGATGCAGAAATGCTCCGGATTTTTCCTGAGCATTTCTGCATCTCCCTGGCAGAAAAAACACATGCGGATTTTACATGCATTTTTCCTGCCAGGACTAAGCGTAAGTGAAGCGTTTTTCACATGCGATTTCGCATGCGGGTTGTCAAGCGCTTTCCAAGCGATTTTAGCATCACTTGGAAAGTGCTTGACAACTTGATCACACTATATAAATCCATGCAACTGGCATGGATTTATATAGTGAGACCAAGTTATAGAAAAAGAATGGTAAAAATAAAAAATAAACCTTATACTCACCTTCCGATGACCCCTGGTCTCCTCCGATGCGTCCGGTGTATTGGGCAGTTCGTGGTGGTCTAAAAGGACCTTCCATGACGTCATTTAGTCATGTGACAGGTCACGCGACCACCGATATCAGCGGTCGCGTGACCTGTCACATGACTAAATAACGTCATGGAAGGTCCTTCTAAACCATCGCGAGCCATTGGGAAGCCAGGACGCATCACTATGGAGACCAGGGGCCATAAGAAGGTGATTATAATGTATTTTTTTATTTTAAATTATTTTTTTTTACAGGTACTATGGTACCCGGGTCTGGATGAGAGTCTCCTCTTCTCCAGACCGGGGTACCATCCGCACATTGAATCGCTTAATATCCACATGTGCACATGTAGTCATGAGGATATTAAGTGATTCAATGCAAGTCAATGGCGGTGAAAACGCCGCAATTACGCAAAATAATTGGTAGTGCTGCGGATTTTTCCGCAATGATAATCCACAGCGGAAATTTCCGCAGCATGTGCACAGCACATGGGGATTATCATTGGGGAATATAGCCGACTTTCTACCAAGTGTTTTTTAAGTGTTTCTGCGGTGGAATTGCCACTGCGGAAATGCTTAAAAAACGCACAGTGGGCATACAGGGAATCTGTCAGTAGACTCAATCTTCCTAAGCCATCTATATGGGCATGTATATTTATGTCCAGAAATAATTGGACAGTGACACTAGTTTTGGCATTTTAACATATTCAAGGTACAGTTATGTAATCAATATGGGCTAAGTGCAGACTCTCAGCTTTAATTTGAGAGTATTCACTCCCTAATTGGAGTAAGGGGTTAGGAATTACAGCTCTTTAATATGGAGCTATATCTTTTTAAAGGGCCCAAAAGGAATTGGACAGATATCTCAAAAGCTCTTTAATGGGCTGCATGGGCTATTCCCTCATTAATCCGTAATCAATTAAGCAGGTAAAAGGTCAGGAGTTGATTCTAGGTGTGGAATTTGCATTTGCAAGCTGATGCTGTGAACCCACAACATTCTGTTAACCCCTTAACGACCTTGGGTCTTTCTGTTTTTGTGTTTTCATTTTTTGCTCCCCTTCTTCCCAGAGCCAAAACTTTTTTAATTTTCGTTCAATATGGCTGTGTGAGGGCTTATTTTTTGCGGGACGAGTTGTACTTTTAAACGCCTTCACTGGTTTTACCATATCGTGTGCTGGAAAACGGGAAAAAAATTCCAAGTTACGGTGAAACTGCCAAAAAAATGCAATTCCACAATTGTTTTTTGGGTCCTTTTTCTACCACGATGTTTTGATCGCCCATTATTGCATTTTATTACAATGTTGCAGTGACCAAAAAAACGTAATTCTGGCGTTTAGAATTTTTTTCTCGTTACGCCATTTACTGATCAGATTAATTCTTCTTTTATATTGATAGATCGGGTGATTCTGAACACAGCGATACCAAATATGTGTATGTGGCTTTTTTTTTTATATATTTTATTTTGAATGGGGCGAAAGGGGGGTGATTTAAACTTTTATATTTTTTTATTTTTTTTATATTTTTAAAAACTTTTTTTTTACACTTTCTGCTTGCTTCTACAGTCTCTATAGGAGACTAGGAGCAGCAGTTGTCTGATTGCTTCTACTGCATACAAGCGATGAGCAGATCGCTTGTATGCAGCAGAAATGCTCACTTGCTATGAGCGCTGACCACTAGGTAGCGCTCATAGCAATTGAGACATGACAACCACAGGCGTCTTCTGCAGACCCTGGGTTGTAATGCCCACCCATTGGTGACCCACGATCATGTGACGGGGTCACCGATGGGCGGGGCTTAGGAAACGCTTCCCGGAAGCGCGAGTTAAATGCCGCTGTCAGAGATTGACAGAGGCATTTAACATGTTAACAGCCGGGGGTGGATCGCGATTCCACCCGCGGCTGTTGCGGGCACAGGTCAGCTGTAATAATCAACTGACATGTGCTCGATTCAGTGCGGGCTCACCGGCGGAGCACCCGCTGAACCGGCCTTCCCGACCTGGTGCGTACTATTACTGACCAGGTCAGAAAGGGGTTAAAGGAGCTCTCAATGGAATAGAAATAGACCATCATTAGGCTGAAAAAAAAGAAGAAATCCATCAAAGAGAGAGCAGAAATGTTAGGAGTGGCCAAATCAACAGTTTGGTACATTCTGCAAAGAAAAAACTCACTGGTGTGCATGGGAACTCAAAAAGGCCTGGACATCCATGAAAGACAACAGTGGTGGATGATTGCATAATCCTTTCTATGGTGAAGAAAAACCTCTTCAGAACATCCACCTAAGTGAAGAACACTCTCCTGGAAGTAGGTGTTTCAGTATCTAAGTCTACTATGAAGAGAATATTTCATGAGATCAAATACAGAGGTTTCACCTTAACGTGCAAACCATTAATAAGCCTTAAAAAATAGAAAGGCCAAGTAAGCCAGACCAATTCTGGAAAAGCATTCTTTGGTCAGATGAAATTATGATCAAACTGTACAAGAATGATAGGAAGAAGAAAGTACGGAGAGGGGTTGGAATGGTTCATGATGCAAAGCACACCACATCCTCTGTAAAATATGGTGGAGGCAGTGTGATAGCATGTGCATATATGGCTTCCAATAACCCAATAACTAGTGTTTATTGAGGATGTGACTGAAGACAGAAGCAGCCAGATGAATTTTGAAGTGTACAGGGCTATACTTTCTCTTCAGATGCAACCAAATGCTGCAAGGTTGATTGGATGGCGTTTCACAGTACAGATGGACAGCGACCCAAAACATACTTTCCTCTGAAGACATTTTTAAGGCAAAGAAGTGGAATATTCTGCAATGGCCTAGTCAAACACCAGATCTCAACCCTGTTGAGCAGCATTTCACATGCTTAAGACAAATCTGAAGGCACAATACCCACAAAAAGCAATAACTTAAGTCAGCAGCACTAAAAGCATGGCAAAGCATTACGAAGGAGGAAACCCAGCATTTGTAGAGAATCTTTTTCAAGCAATGACTACCTGAAGTCTAGAAGCCATGGATGTCACCAAAGTAATACAAATTAACTTTTTAATTATGGCAAAGTTCATTTGTCCAATTACGTTTGAGACCCTAAAATGAGGTGGTTTTGTAGAAAAATGTTTGCGAATCCCAAACATTTCACAGGATATTTTTGTTCAACCCCTTTAATTAAACCTAAAACTCTACACTTCAATTGCATATTAAATGTTTCATTTTATATAAAAAATAATGACATGCAGGGCCCAAATCACAAAGAGTCACTGTCCAAATATTTCTGGATGTAACTGTAGGTCACAGAATGCTGAATAAAGTGATACATTGATATCTGTGATCTGATGTCTTCTTCCAGAGAAATCCACGTTTTTCTTATATGTAAATGAACTGTTAAAAACTAACACAGATCTGTATGAGAATCTGTCTGAGCGTGGTAATTTAATGACAGGTTATTTCCATACACACTTCCATAATAGGGCTTAGATATTATACACAGTAGACAAATCCTGAGAATCAACACTGGAACATAACAGAAATCACTGAATATACTTTGGTGGTGCTCAGCAATGATAATTAGAAAGTCCAGAAGATAATTGCAAAATATATACTGTATTAAGAGATGAATTGCACCACTCGCCAGCATGCTCAAATTCAGCAAACTTTATTTCAAAGGCATTCAAATGCAGCAAATAGGCTGTATTAATGCCTTGGAATAAAGTTTGCTGAATTTTAATGTACTGTTGGGTGCTGCAATTCATCTCTTAATATATGTTTTGCAATTATAACTAGTATTATCACAGTAAATCTGTCCTCTCGGATGATACATATTACACTTAAAGGGGATATCCGGGACTTTAAAAAAAAGGCATGTAGTAAAGGCAACTACCTGTCTGTTGTACCCGGCATCGGTCATTGACCGCTCCTACCAGAGACTCAGCTGCTCCCTGTCAACACAGCAGCAGTTTCCCTTCCTGTTGACAGGGCGGGACTATGGGTGTCATGATGATTGACAGCCATCTCTCTGCTACCTGATTGGGGGAACTATAACTACATGCCTTTTTTTAAAGTCCCAGAATATCCCCTTTAATGCTATTCTCTGTGTTTTTGAACCAAGTAGTTCTGCTTTTGCTGTAGACCAGTGTTTCACAAACTCCAGTCCTCACGGCCCCCAACAGTTCTTGTTTTCAGGATTTCCTGATGCCTTGATGATACTTCTGTCACCTGTGCAATACTAAGGAAATCCTGAAAACATGACATGTTAGGAAACACCGCTATAGACTAAGTGGTCATATGATCTCTCAATAAATTGCAAATTAATAAAAGAGTACAACGTGAATGAGTGTTATGTAAGATCATTTAGAAGGAATCAATAATGGAAAAAATATATATTTTCCTTAAAGAGCTCGACAGCCACCTATAGAAAGGCCTCTTAAATAATTAACCTATATATACATTTAGACTAGTAAGCTAGTAGTCTGCAAGGGGTTAACATTAGCATGTAAATCTTTTATGCATTTTCCATCTTAACCAAATGTCTTAAAATCTTGGCAAAGCTAATCACTTATATTCATCTGTTTCTAATTGTAACATGGCTTCTTAACACATCAATAGTGAGGAAGTGCCAACGGGCAGGGATCATGTACAATCTTGTTTTTATGCAGACCAAGTTTTTGACCCATAGTTTTGTGGTATTGTTTGTTTCATTCATATGTACACCCATATTGTTCTCTTAGATTCCAAAATCACATTATTGCCAAGAGTTAATAAAAAGCAGTTTATAGGGATTGAGAAGCATATGGGGCAAATTACTAAAAAAATATTAATATGCTGTACAAGGGCTTTTGGTATTAAGCAGCAAAATGTGTTTGAGTTTAGTGTTTTCCACAGTTGTTCAGTTTTTTATGCCCAAGTTAACAGCATTTCAGCACATTTGTTTGCTTTTTTGATGCATGATATTAAAGTGCACCTCTACTTTAAAAAAACATATATAACAGAATATGTCCATTACACTGTGTTCCAAATTATTATGCAAATAATATTTTCTCAGATTTTCCCAAATTACTTATATGAATTGCAGTCATTGTAATTTTCCAGTCAAATAACTATTAGAGTACAATTGAAAGGTTTTTGTACAAACTGCCTATGATAACAGTATATTTTTAAAAAAATAAAAAACTCAAACTGCACTCAAAATGCATGTTCCAAATTATTATGCACAGCAGAGTTTTCAACCTTTTCATTTTAATAAAGAACAAAAAAATTGTCATTTTTGAAATTATAAGCATTAGCAGGTTATTACAAACTGAAATCAAACAGTTTTCAACTCAAAACTTTATTCTAGGTGATGTTACATTTGCACATAGGACCGCTTGTTTGAAAGGAGCTTCTGAACTCTCTCATCCATTGAATTTGTCAGGTTTTGGATGGTTTCTGCTTTAATTGGTTTGCATGAGGCCAGAATACCCTCCCAGAGCTGTTGCTTAGATGTGAACTGCCTCCCGCCATCATAGACACTCCTTTTGATGATGCTCCAGAGGTTCTCAATGGGGTTGAGGTCAGGGGAGCATGGGTGCCACACCATAAGTTTGTCCCCTTTTATGCCCATAGCAGCCAGAGATACAGATGTGTTATGTGCAGCATGAGACGGGGCATTATCATGCATGAAAATGATCTTGCTGCAGAATGCACGGTTCTTCTTCTTGAACCATGGAAGGAAGTGCTGTTTGAGAAACTCAACATACATTATGGAGTTCATCTTTACCCCTTCAGGGATCCTAAAAGGGCCGACAATCTCTCTCCCCATGATTCCAGCCCAAAACATTACTCCACCTCCTCCTTGTTAGCGCCGTAGCCGTGTTTACATGGGGTGTCCATCAACCAGCCATCCTCCACTCCATCCATCTGGACCATCGAGATCATTTCATGCATGATAATGCCCCGTCTCATGCTGCACATAACACATCTGCATCTCTGGCTGCTATGGGCATAAAAGGGGACAAACTTATGGTGTGGCACCCATGCTCCCCTGACCTCAACCTCATTGAGAACCTCTGGCGCGTCATCAAAAGGAGTGTCTATGATGGCGGGAGGCAGTTCACATCTAAGCAACAGCTCTGGGAGGGTATTCTGTCCTCATGCAAAACAATTAAAGCAGAAACCATCCAAAACCTGACAAATTCAATGGACGAGAGAGTTCAGAAGCTCCTTTCGAACAAGGGGTCCTATGTGCAAATGTAACATCACCTAGAATAAAGTTTTGAGTTGAAAACTGTTTGATTTCAGTTTGTAATAACCTGCTAATGCTTATAATTTCAAAAATGACAATTTTTTTGTTCTTTATTAAAATGAAAAGGTTGAAAACTCTGCTGTGCATAATAATTTGGAACATGCATTTTGAGTGCAGTTTGAGTTTTTTATTTTTTTTTAAATATACTGTTATCATAGGCAGTTTGTACAAAAAACCTTTCAATTGTACTCTAATAGTTATTTGACTGGAAAATTACAATGACTGCAATTCATATAGGTAATTTGGGAAAATCTGAGAAAATATTATTTGCATAATAATTTGGAACACAGTGTATATAAAGTGTTGGAATATTCCTAGGACCTCATGATTAGCGGGCACATCTTTGCTATGGTGGTAAATTTGCCTCAGATTTGTTACATAATTTTCTGTGACTGACAAATTTAAGCAATGGCCCTTGTGCCTGCTACAAAAATAACCTAATTTGGATGAGTAGAATACATTTTCACAGAAATTCCTACTACAAATACATGTGCGTCTATCATATAATGCTACAAGTGTCCCTCTGTCTGAAGCCTCTATAGACTGCGCAAGTGCGACACGCCTGCTCAGTCTGACTCCAGACAGAAGATGCATGGAGCCGCTACAAGTAAGAGGCGTGTATGGCGCCGGAGATCGCGGTATGCGTAGACACTGAACGCATACCCCGATCTCCGTAGCCATACTTACATACTAACCTGACTGAGAGGAGCGTTGTCGCGGCGCTTCTCTTCTGGCCGGAGACCAGGGGCGGAGTGAAGGCACATTTGAGTGTGTCTTCAGCAAAATGGCACCGGACAGCGCGGTATGGGCACGCACGTACTCCGGCGCTGCACTCCTCCCCCGGCCACCGGCAGAACAGGATACAGCAGCACTGGAGCACAGGGAAGAAAGGTGAGTATGTGTTTTTATGTGTGCAGCATGAAAGGGATGAGGGGTACCATGCATACAAGGATTGAGGGGTGAGGGGGCCACACATACCAGGATTGGGGGATGAGGGGGCCACACATACCAGGATTGGGGGATGAGGGGGCCCACACATACCAGGATTGGGGGATGAGGGGTACTATACATATCAGGATTGAAGGGTCCCATGCATACCAGGATTGAGGGGTGAGGGGTGCCATGCATACCAGGATTGGGGGATGAGGGGACCATGCATACCATTACTGGGGGATGAGGGAACCATGCATATCAGGATTGGGGGTGAGGGGACCATGCATACCAGGATTGGGGGATGAGGGGGCCACACATACCAGGATTGGGGGATGAGGGGCACCATACATACCAGGATTGGGGGTGAGGGGACCATGCACACCAGGATTGGGGGATGAGGGGTACCATGCATACCAGGATAGGGATCTTGGGGGGCCATGCATACCTTGATTCGGATGAGGGGCCATGCATACCAGGATAGGGATGAGGGGTACCATGTATACCAGAATAGGGATGAGGGGTACCATGCATAACAGGATGAGGGATGGGGTGCCATGCATACCAGGATAGGGATGAGGGGTACCATGCATACCAGGATAGGGATGAGGGGTACCATGCATACCAGGATGAGGGGTACCATACTTACCAGGATAGGGATGAGGGATGGAGTATCATGCATACCAGGATGAGGGATGGGGTGCCATGCATGCCAGGATAGGGATGAGAAAGCCATGCATACCAGGATGAGGGGTGCCATGCATGCCAGGATTGGGATGAGGGGTGCCATGCATGCCAGGATTGGGGATGAGGGGTGCCATGCATGCCAGGATTGGGAATGAGGGGTGCCATGCATGCCTGGATTGGGGATGAGGGGTGCCATGCATACCAGGATTGGGGGTGAGGGGTGCCATGCATACCAGGATTGGAGGTGAGGGGTGCCATGCATACCAGGATAGGAATGATGGGGTGCCATGCATGCCAGGATTAGAGGTGAGGGGTGCCATGCATACCAGGATTGGGGTTGAGGGGTGCCATGCATACCAGGATTAAGGGTGAGGGGTGCCATGCGTACCAGGATAGGGATGAGGCATGCCATGCATACCAGGATAGGGATGAGGGCAGCACATAACAGGATAGGGGGACAGGATTGGGGAGCCCAAATACCAGGATGGGGTAGCCCAAATGCCAGGATGGGGGCAGCACAAATACCAGGATGGGGGCAGCACAAATACCAGCATGGGAGACCATATAACAATAAAAATGCTCACCACCCGGGCGTAGAACAGGCTCAATAGCTAGTGTAAATATATCCTTGTACCCCTTTAACTACTGCTCTGGTCCATCAATATGAGAATTTCTGAAGGTCTCATCAGTTGGACATTCATCAATCTGTATGATGACTCCAAAATAGAGATGAGCTAATTTTCTAAAAGTCAAAGTTTGAGAGATTTACTCAAATTTGACCCTGAAATTTCATTCACATCCAATTTATTTGATGCAAATTGAAAGTGTCCTGATTAAAAGAAGTTTAATATGCTCTGAGGTATTTCCATAACCCAAAACATAATAAATGGAGGCCTGGGAAGGGATTAAAAATAATAAAATATTATACTTACTGTCAGGGATTCTATACGATCCCGAGTACTCAGTGACAATCTCTGTGATCTCTTGAGTGAACAGCTCTCTGCTGCCCCCTATCGCCCGGACAATTACACGATTGGCCGACGATCAATATAGGAGGCCTCAGGCTGTTCTCACTAGGTAGTTAATGGCAAGCTAACAGTGAGCGTATGGCATAAACACCTCCGAATTCCAACACATGGAATATGTGTATATGCCCTCGTACGATCGCTGATAGTCTCACGATAACCCAAGAAAGCTTATTCGCTGCCACCACCAATCAGTTTTATTTTTTTAGACTATTAAAATCCAATACAGGCCTGATTGGGCGCTTGCTTTCTGGTAGCGTATATGGCTTCAGAGAAGGTACAGAGCAAATGAAACAGAACTATTACATTTTATATTTAATCCAAAGGCAGTCAGTATTTATGAATAAATATACAAAAGATTTTACAAATGGGGACAAAATAATGCAGCATATACAGTTGCACAAAATAAAAGGGATTAACAGAAGAACTTACTATACTGATTGCAGAGACGATTCAGTTTAGCTGGAGGAGAGCACTCCAATTGACCGTTATGGGGCGTGGCCCCTGCTTACACGAAAATATGTATCTCCCAGCACGAGCAAAGATCAATATTCGGCTTGATCTTTTATGCCGAATTGGGCCCTGCCCACACACTCCCCTGTGATGACCTCACGTGGGCTGGTCTCTGTCCTTAATGGTTTTATTAAATCTCTAATTTCTGTCATATCTCCTCGTTTGATGATCGCAAAAGTTAGCAAGTGATGCCATATTTTTTATTGCAATTTTACCTTTCCTTAGAGATAAAACATGACATGGCTGCTGTCCGTTATCTTTTATCTGTTGCGTTACAGCTCACCGAAAAAAATATATACCCCAGAACCATTGGAATTATAAAAATTCCGCTATTCCATATTTCCTTTTGGTGCCTATGTGTCTGGAGATGAAAGGAATATGCAACTGGGAATGACCTGACTATTTTAAGGAGTGTGATATATTCCCTTTGATGCTGAATGAGATGTTTCCTATCTCCTTCTAGTGTCCTACTCATTATCTCTAATCAAATACATAACTCATTCAGTCTCTGGCCCATATGTTCAAAGCTGTCTATTCATCACACATATCTCTTTTACCAGGAGCTCCATTTCGTTTATCACTTCTTGTGTGCACTGCCACTTTACATAGAAGCAGCTTTTTAGATTGCTAGCTGTTCTTACTGCAAATGGGATAGGGGAGGGGGGACTGAAGAGTTTGGAGGGAGAGACTGAAGAGATTTTTTTTTATATTTTCTGATACTCACCTGCCCCTCACCTGTTCTGCTGCTCCAGCTCCACAACAGATCCTCCATTCGCTCTCTCCAGTTCTCCAGTGCTGACTCTGAAGCCTCCAATATGATCAGTGTTGACTGAGTCTTACGTACATCATTGACATCTATGATATACTTTGCGCCACAGGTCACGACCCTTGTCATAAATGTCAAGAAGGTTCACGTGACCTAGTCAGCAATGGACATGCAGCAGCCCTAGAACTCAGCAACAGAAGTCCAAAGGGAATGAGTGGACAGGGAGTTGTGACAGGAAAGGTGAGGTTAGTTGAGTTTAACTTTGTAACATTTTTTTTTAACCCCTGCACCTACATTATAAAAAATCCAGTAAAATGGAGTCTGGACAGCATTCCTCTGAATTAAAGCAAATCAAATTACCAAAACTTTGGATTCTTGTGAATTCAGTTTTTTTGCGAAATTCATACTAAATTTCATTTGCTTTGAATCAATTCGCTCATTCCTAATTCAAAATATAAGATTTTTAGTTCTGACGTCTGTGCTTTTGTGTTTTGCAAACAAAGGGAACTGATGTCTGAATATGTGGATTCAAATGTGAGGCATTGGGAAGGGAGTATAATTGTATGGGGGTGTTTGCTGGTGACCCTGTTGCAAATTTATACACTTAAAGAAGTACTCCCACTAAGTACTCCCTCTGGTGTCCAGCGCGGTTCTTCACTGCTTCTAAGTGACATCACAGCAATTCAAACCAGCGTTCTCACTCTATGCTCTATTTGTGAGCTGGAAGTCTCTTTTACTCGTTGAGATGCTCCATAGACTTACATTGTAAAGTCATGCAGAGCGCAGTATGACTCAGAGGAGTCTACAGAGAAGTGACATCACTGAAAAGCAGAGAAGAACAGCGGTAGACTCAGGAGAGAGCAGCGGTAGGTGAATATATTAATACCTTCACACTACATTACATGCATATACACACATTTAATGAATACAAATCTTAGTGGGAGTGCTTCTTTAACCAGCTTGGCTACTATAGTATGCTTCATTTTTTCTGGTTTGTTTCAATCAAAATTATTTGAGCCCCATTGCAAATTAGGTTTATTAGCAAAATTTCAAAACTTTCTTCTGCTTGGAATAAACCTTTCAAACAAGAACAATTTATATACCTCAACACAACTAATACAACAAGTGGTGTCTGTAAATTCAATACACGATGCCACTGTTACTGAATTATGCATCCTCCTCATGGCAAGCATCTTTATTATTTAGTAGAAAAGACCATAGCTGTTATGACTGGCTGTAAACGTGATATACCTCTAGACTCCAGATTTTGGTAGCATTTCTGATGAATCTTACCTCATTCCTTATGGTCTAGAGACAACAGTTCAGAAATATTCTTGGGTTTGTGTGCTGTTATACCTTCTTCAAATCCATTTTCTGTGATGGCCACTCCAGACTTTTCCAGACTTGGAAAACCAAGTTTTGGTGGACTCTGAGGTATGCTTGGGATCATTGTCCTGTTGGAAGGTCCAATAACGCACAAGCTTCAGCTTTCTCGCAGAATACATGATGTTTTCTTCTGGGATTTCTTAAAACTTGATTGAATCCACACTAAACTCCACATGTAGCTTATTTCAACCATCTGAGAAAGTATAGCAGCCCCAGAGAATCATAGAGTCACTGCCATGCTTCACTGTAGGCAGGATGTTCTTTTCAGCTTATGCTTCATTCTTCTTCTTCCAGACATATCGCTGAGCTATAGGCCTGAAAAATTCCAGTTTTGTTTTAACACTTCACAGAATCCCCAAATTTCTGTGGCTTATTTATATAAGCATATTGGTGCAGATATGTCTTGTGTTTTTGTATCAGAATTGGTGTACGTCTTGGAGCTTGAACATGGAGACCTTCAATTGTTTAGTATACACCTTACTGTGCAAACTGAAACCTCAGTGCTTTCTAACACCAAATCTTGCTGAAGGTTTTTTACCAACAGGCGAAGATTCCTCAGGGATGCTATCAGAAGCTGGTGCCTGGCTGTACATGACATTTTCAGCAAGCATTCTTAAATGGAAGAATGAGTAATGTTAGGTATTCCATAGGAATTGACACTTGTTGGGGCACAAAACTCCAGCTCATGAATCAATGAAGCCGCAATGATTTAGTGCTCACTTTTTTGGAAAAATATCCTCAATATGAAACAGATGTCAGGGTTCAAAGACCCCTTTATGAAGTAACAGAGATGCACTACTGTTACTTGATATAGGGTTCTTTGAACACTGAAATTGTATATTCAAGAGACTTCTAATAGTCAACATCACGGCTTCATTGGTTGAGGTGCAAAACTCCAAGTAAAGACTCAGTGTCCAACCTTGTGGAGTAACTAAACATATTCTTTGTTCCTTTTGAGTATGTTTTTTCCCCAGCCTGATTTAATACACTTGGACATGGGATTATTAACATTGGTAGCAGCTATAAGTGGCTTTACTACATTACATGTCTACATTGAAGTGGAGTCGATCGTAGTAGAACCCCTCAAGGTGAGTACCCTTTGTCCATCCCCAGTTATGACGAGACTGAACATATTCACCCTATGTGTGCCATTTCTGATTTTTTTTCATGCTGCATTTACATATATATATGGGAATATCTTCAAGACTGTTGTAAAGACATCCTTGGCTATTTGATGAATTTGGTTAATAGAATGCCAAAAGTGTCCATGTTTTCAGAAAAATTGTATCAGGCTATTACTAGAAAAAAAAATTCCACCAGATTTTATGTGCATTCTTAACAGACAAGCCTATCGATAGATAGATAATGTTTTCTGTTTATTTGTTATAATGAATGTTATAATGGATGTTTCTTTATTCAACCCTCTAGGAGATGCAACAATGGATTACCGCTTCTTTATCCAACCAAAGCTCCAAGACCAATGGCTACAAGGAAGATAATGAAAGGAGTTGACTCTCATCTTCATACACCACACGGCTTGTACTTTTGGATCCTACATTTTTAAGGTCCTGATTTTGCTGTGCTCCAAAAAATTGAAAACAATGGGAAATTATGTCCTTGTCTCATGGATTACTGCACTGTCCCTGATCGCAATATTAACTAATGCCAACATTAAAAAAAGTAACACTTTCATCACAGAATCAGACCCAGCCCGATGTATGAGGCACCATTATGTGGATTCTATCAATCATCCACAGCACAAATGCACTGCAAAGGTAAAGTCACTGTGTTTTCTCTTGCTATCTTAGACTACATTCCCACAATGAGCTTTTGGTGAGTTTTCTGCACCTATTATTTAAATTAGGTTACTTGCGTTTTTTATTGTGTTTTTGTGTGCACTTCTTTTGACGCTGCAGTTTTTGTCTGTTGTTGGTATGTCAAGCTTTAAATAAATTTGCTTTGTTTTTGATACTTCCTGGTATTTGGCTTTGACAAAACTTTATTGATATGGTTAGGTGCGGATTACATGTGTTTCTCATGCATTTCCATCGTGGAAATGCACTTAAAACACATCTGCATTTTTTACCTGCGGAATTTCCGCCCCTAATGCAAGATTATGGGGAAATTCTGCAGAGGAAACCCACCGTACCTGCAAGAGAAACTGACATGCCGTGAATTTGAAACACGCACCTCAGGTCAGCTTACACTGCATTAAAAAGAAGTTCAGTGGGTAGGAGATTTATATAAATCCCATTCACTTTACTTAAACTGTAGGACGCTCCGTTTTTGACTCAGCAAAAATTCATAGCATTAAAAACACATCAAAAGCTCATTGTGGGAACGTAGCCTTACTGTTTATATTTTGCAACATTAGATAATTATATAAGATGGTTATAATGTTAGTGTATATGGTCCTGAATCACATTTTACATGGAAACTCTGCTTAATCAAGGTCTGAATTTACAGTAAAACCTATTTAAGATCAACATACAAAATTGCAGTGAACTCATTTCTTCAAGGATTATTCTTTCAAATAAGAAGGCCAATCAATGTATATGGAAGCTAAAGACATTGAACATGCATAACGAAAATATTTTGTCTAGATCAGTGAAGGCATTCTCAAAGCAGTGGTCTTTTGGAGAGGTATGATTAAGGAAAATCGTTTGCTGTATGACCTGTAGGGTAATGCATAAAATTGTAATAGAACTGATAACTATTTTTAAATTCATGGTTTTGTAGTCTGATAAGTATGTGAGCTTACTGCACTGATAATACCTACCCTGCATTATCAGTGCAGTTTCCATCACTTGCGAGTTTGAAGAATCCTTTGTGAAATAATGGTCTCCTGGAGCAGTAACAGCTGAGAGGCAGTGGTAACGCTGACTATTGCAAGTTGTGCACTCTCCCTCCCACCTACAGCACCATGAAGAGCTCTCTGTACACTCTCCCTACCACCTAGAGCATCATGAAGAGCTCTCTGTACACTCTCCCTCCCACCTAGAGCATCATGAAGAGCTCTCTGTACACTCTCCCTCCCACTTAGAGCATCATGAAGAGCTCTCTGTGCACTCTCCCTCCCACCTAGAGCATCATGAAGAGCTCTCTGTACACTCTCCCTCCCACTTAGAGCATCATGAAGAGCTCTCTGTGCACTCTCCCTCCCACCTAGAGCATCATGAAGAGCTCTCTGTGCACTCTCCCTCCCACCTAGAGCATCATGAAGAGCTCTCTGTACACTCTCCCTCCCACCTAGAGCATCATGAAGAGCTCTCTGTACACTCTCCCTCCCACCTAGAGCATCATGAAGAGCTCTCTGTACACTCTCCCTCCCACCTAGAGCATCATGAAGAGCTCTCTGTGCACTCTCCCTCCCACCTAGAGCATCATGAAGAGCTTTCTGTACACTCTCCCTCCCACCTAGAGCATCATGAAGAGCTCTCTGTACATTCTCCCTCCCACCTACAGCACCATGAAGAGCTCTCTGTACACTCTCCCTCCCACTTAGAGCATCATGAAGAGCTCTCTGTACACTCTCCCTCCCACCTAGAGCATCATGAAGAGCTCTCTGTACACTCTCCCTCCCTCCTAGAGCATCATGAAGAGCTCTCTGTACACTCTCCTTCCCACCTAGAGCATCATGAAGAGCTCTCTGTACACTCTCCTTCCCACCTAGAACATCATGAAGAGCTCTCTGTACACTCTCCCTCCCACCTAGAGCATCATGAAGAGCTCTCTGTACACTCTCCCTCCCACCTAGAGCATCATGAAGAGCTCTCTGTACACTCTCCCTCCCACCTAGAGCATCATGAAGAGCTCTCTGTGCACTCTCCCTCCCACCTAGAGCATCATGAAGATCTCTCTGTACACTCTCCCTCCCACCTAGAGCATCACATGTGCTACTGTTAATTGTAAAGGATTAAATAATGCTGCTAGAGAGGATGGAGTGTATATGAGGACTATGTTGCTTCTGGTGAGTAAAGGGAATGTGATGTTGCTACCAGTGTGTGTGTGGTGCTACCAGTTGGGTTGACAGGGGAAGAGGAGATTATGGTGGTGATGATCCCCTCTTGGATGGGAAAGGGTATTTGTTTATTGCTGCTGGTGAGATATTTTTGCATTGTGGAATTTGGCAGTGCTGAGGAGGTATTTAGCGCTGTACTGTGGTATTTATTTGCTACTGTTGTAATAGTTATGTTGTGCTGCAAAGTGGTATTTGTATTTTACTTCTGATTTTGTGCTTTGTGTATTTTCTGTTTTGTGTATTGTGCACTTTGCTGATTTTGAAACTCCCTTGTAACATCATAGAAAGAGTCAAGCATGGAGTCACCATTACACTGACAGCAGCTAAGATACCAGTCATGGCAGAAATGTGGGTTATTATTGTTCCTATGGTGGGACCTGAATTGACAAGACATTCCTGGCATATCCAGTGAATATTCAATAGATGTCTAAGGTGAGAAAACCTCTATGTAGAGCAGTCAGATGAGTACATACTTTGAACGCTTATGGCCACCTTTGCTTTCACATGGATATGAGGGAAGGCCATATCTATTATGTTATGTTCTGCTACCAGAGCTAAGGAAAGAGAGGAGATCTGTCCCTACTATAGGACTCAGCTGAATCCCTACGATGTAACAGGGAACCTGATCCTGCGATCAGACCTGCTAAAGTCCTAATCTAGTCTGTACGGAGACCTATAGATGTGGGGAGGGAATCCCTACAAGTACTAAGGACTGGGAGGAATATGGGACACCTCCTAACAGAAATAGTAGCAGACAGACGAACAAACAAAATAGATAGAACATAGAGGTCCGTAGACCAAGCAAACTAACAGAGCAAGACACAGAGCACAGGCTAGCTAGAAAGTAGATATACAATGAAGTCCAGCAAAGCCAGAAGGGCGGAGCAGGATTAAATAGGCCAACAAGGTCATGTGACCAGCAAAGGAAAAAAAACCTAACAGCAAGGTTCTAACAGTACCCCCCCTTCTAAGAGGATCCTCCGGATCCCCTAGGACCAGGCTTATCAGGAAATCTCCTGTGAAACGCTCTGATAAGTCTGGACGCGGAAACATCATCTGACCTCACCCAAGAGTTATCCTCGGGTCCGAAACCTTTCCAGGCCACAAGATACTGCAAACTACCTCTATACCGTCTAGAGTCAAGGATGCGAGAAATTTCATATTCCCCGTCCTCCACCACCGGAGGAACAGAGGCAGAGGCGTCACCATCCGACACAACAGCTTTTTTTAACAGAGAGACATGAAAGACCGGATTAATTCTCCAGGAGGTAGGAACCTCCAACCTAACAGCAGATTGGTTGACAACCTGAAGCACCTTAAAGGGCCCTACAAACTTGGGACCCAATTTCTTAGAAGGAATCCTCAACCGCAGATTCCTAGAGGACAACCAAACCATGTCACCAACAGCGAACAAAACCTCCTGTCGTTTCCTATCAAAGTAGTCTTTAGATTTTCTGTTGGCCTCCTGAAGATTACCACGCACATCCGTCCAAACTCTTTCCAAATCACCGGAAAAATTCTCCTCCTCAGGCACGGCAGATCCCAACTTGGAGAACGACCCAAACGACGGATGTCTCCCAGAACAACAAAAAAAAGGCGAACAACCAGCAGAAGAAGATGTATGATTGTTCAGAGCAAATTCGGCAAGTGGCAGAAACTCAGACCACCCCTCTTGATTGTCTGCCACAAAACAACGCAAGAACTGCTCAACATCCTGGTTTTTCCTTTCTGTCTGGCCATTAGATTCAGGATGATATCCGGACGAAAACGACAAATGAATTCCCAACCTGTCACAAAAGGCACGCCAAAAACGAGCCACGAACTGAGAACCCCTATCAGAAACAATGTCAGTAGGAACGCCATGAAGTCTGACAATTTCCTTGACAAAGGCCTTAGCGAGAGTTTTAGCGCAGGGCAGTTTGACGAAGGGAACCAAGTGACACATCTTGCTAAAACGGTCCACGACCACCCAGATGACAGTAAAACCCTCAGAGGGGGGAAGGTCAGTTATAAAGTCCATAGCCAAATGTGTCCAAGGAGCACTGGGGACCTCCAAAGGACAAAGCAACCCCGCAGCAGGAGTATGTGAGGACTTAGATCTAGCACATATAGTACATTG
Organism: Phyllobates terribilis; assembly: GCF_046119375.1. Taxonomy (NCBI): domain Eukaryota; kingdom Metazoa; phylum Chordata; class Amphibia; order Anura; family Dendrobatidae; genus Phyllobates; species Phyllobates terribilis. The sequence goes on from NW_027362762.1 coordinate 745,715,430, forward strand.
GCGCACCCACTTAATGACTTCCTTCTGCCATCCAGGCCACCAAAAACTGCGACCCACCAGTCTCTTGGTCTCAGAGATTCCGGGATGACCTGCCAACCGAGATTCGTGACACTCAACAAACAAATCTCTCCTAAAGGTCCCAGGCACAAACAACCTCCCATGAGGAGTGTTAGATGGGGCATTCTCCTGAGCTTTAAGAATCTCATCTTCCAAAACGGAGTCTAAAGCAGCTATCACAACACCTTCTTGTAAAATGTTTTCCTCTTTCTCAGCACCGACTATGGGAGAAAAACTGCGAGACAAGGCATCCGCCTTAACATTCTAAGTACCAGGGATGTAAGTAACGGAGAAATTAAACCGCGAGAAAAACAGTGCCCACCTAGCCTGACGGGCATTCAGGCGCTTGGCAGCATCAAGATATATCAGATTTTTATGATCCGTAAGAACCTGAACGGGAAATTCTGCACCTTCCAAGAAGTGGCGCCAGTGTTCAAATGCGAGTTTAATAGCCAATAATTCCCGATTACCAATATCGTAATTCAATTCAGTCTCCGAAAATTTTTTTGAAAAAAAGGCACAGGGATGTAATCCATCCCCGTTATCCTGAGACAATACTGCGCCAACCCCCACAGAGGAAGCATCAACCTCAACCAAAAACGGCCTAGTAACATCAGGCTGCATAAGGATGGGAGCAGAGGTGAACCTCTCCTTGAGATACACAAAAGCTTCAATGGCCTCAGAAGACCACTGAACCGCATCAGCACCTTTCCTGGTGAGATCAGTCAGAGGTTTGACAATACTAGAAAAATTTTTTATGAATTTTCTATAGTAATTGGCGAAACCCAAAAACCTCTGTATCGATTTCAAACCAATAGGCCTAGGCCATTCCTGCACAGCCTGAACCTTAACCGGATCCATCTCAAAACCTTTGCTGGAGATAATGTAGCCCAAAAAACTAATTCTCTGTACAGCGAACTCACATTTCTCCAGCTTAGCAAAAAGCGAATTGTCCATTAATAACTGTAATACCTCACGCACGCTCCGCCAATGAGACTCCAGATCTGGCGAATAAATCAAAATGTCATCCAAATACACAACCACATTTTTACCAATCAAAGGTCTAAGGATGTCATTAATCAGATTCTGAAAAAATGCAGGAGCATTAGTAAGACCAAAAGGCATAACCAGATTCTCAAAATGACCCACAGGAGTGTTAAAAGCAGTCTTCCATTCGTCACCCTCCTTCATGCGCAACAGATTGTATGCCCCCTTAAGGTCAATTTTAGAGAACCACTTGGCCCCCAATAACTGGTTAAACAGATCAGGAATCAATGGCAGTGGGTAAGGATTGCGTACCGTAATTTTGTTAATCTCACGAAAATCCAGACAAGGACGTAAACCGCCGTCCTTTTTTTTTACAAAAAAAAATCCAACCGCCACAGGAGACTTAGAGGGCCTAATGTGACCGGCGGCCAAACTTGTCTGTATGTATTCCTCCAAAGCCTTCCTCTCAGGAATAGTAAGGTTAAATAAACGACTTTTAGGAAGAGTCGCTCCAGGGACAAATTCAATAGAACAATCATAGTCTCTATGGGGAGGCAAAACCTGCGATTCCTTCTCAGAAAAAACTCTCCAAAAATCCTGAATAGGAACAGGCAATTCTCCCCTATCCAAAGCTGCAATACGCCCGTTACAACACTTGTCATAACATTTATGGCTCCAGGATTTAATTTCACTGGTAGACCAATCCAGTACAGGATTGTGAAATTTTAACCAGGGCAATCCCAATATTACTGGAGAAGGCAAGTTATTCAACACTACCAAATCCAATTTCTCATGGTGAACACCATTAATAGTGAGAGGAAATTCACTGACCTTGAGAGTAATATTCTTCAAAGGGGAACCATCCACCGAAACCACAGCAATGGGGGATGATAAAGGTTCAGGTTTTAAATTGAGTTTTTCCACAAATCCCCCATCAATTACATTCAGTGTAGACCCGCAATCAACAAACACCCGAAATTCCATTAATTTTTCCTGAGCAATCGTGGAAGCAGCTAAAAATATACCCTTGGAATTTAAACAGGCAATACGGGCGTGACTGACCATTTTTTTTTCTTTCTTCATACGAAGCTCACAGCCTTTAATCAAATGACCAGATTTTCCGCAATAGAAACACAAGCCTTCCGAAAAACGACGGTCTTTTTCTTGAGAGCGAGGTGCCACCGATCCAATCTCCATCGGTTCACCACTGTTAGTACACACATTATCATAACCAGAAACTGACATAGCAGAGGATTTGCTCTCATTAACCCTAGCACGCAGTCTTCTATCCACCCGTATAGCTAATTGCATAGCCTGTTGCAAATCCTCAGGTGTAGGATAAGCAATTAGCAGGTCTTTAACCCTTTCACTGAGCCCAGTAAGAAATAGACTTTTCAGAGCAGAATCGTTCCACCCTGTTTGAGTGGACCAACGACGAAAATGAGTACAATATTTTTCTACATTACCTGATCCTTGTTTTAAACGTCTCAACTCAGTCTCAGCTGATGCCACACGGTCAGGATCATCATATAATAGTCCTAAAGCAGAAAAAAAACTATCCACTGATCTGAAGCATGTATCACTAGGTTGCAAAGAAAAGGCCCACTCCTGAGGCTCTTTGCGCAAAAGTGACATTATGAACCCTACGCGCTGGGATTCATCCCCAGAGGACTTGGGTCTCAAACGAAAATACAATAAGCAAGCATTTTTAAATGAAAAAAATTCTCGATGTTCACCAAAAAATAAATCCGGCAAACATACCTTAGGCTCCAAGAAATATGCTCCAGGACACTTACTCACGTGCTGACGGAGCTCGGCCACTTCCAGAGAGAGTCCCTGCAGGTGTTTAGCCAAATCCTGAACCGACACCATGATGGAACAAAAAAAAAAAAAAAAATCTTTCCTTAGAGAATTTGCAGGCTGGACTTACTGTTATGTTCTGCTACCAGAGCTAAGGAAAGAGAGGAGATCTGTCCCTACTTTAGGACTCAGCTGAATCCCTACGATGTAACAGGGAACCTGATCCTGCGATCAGACCTGCTAAAGTCCTAATCTAGTCTGTACGGAGACCTATAGATGTGGGGAGGGAATCCCTACAAGTACTAAGGACTGGGAGGAATATGGGACACCTCCTAACAGAAATAGTAGCAGACAGACGAACAAACAAAATAGATAGAACATAGAGGTCCGTAGACCAAGCAAACTAACAGAGCAAGACACAGAGCACAGGCTAGCTAGAAAGTAGATATACAATGAAGTCCAGCAAAGCCAGAAGGGCGGAGCAGGATTAAATAGGCCAACAAGGTCATGTGACCAGCAAAGGAAAAAAAACCTAACAGCAAGGTTCTAACATATTATTAATCTTTATAATACTTTAATATAGAAAGAATTCTAAATTCTTATCTTTTTAACAACTTGTAGGTCACCTCTATCTTCCTTCAGGCTCTCAGTAGATGTTGAGAAACCTGAGATGAGTAGATCTGGCGATTTTGGCTACATACAATTGCCTTGATTTTAATGGTATGATTTTAATAATGTTCCTTATTATGATGCTATGGGATCTTTCCAGACCTCACAGCACAATAAACCCAAGATGAAAAAAATAAATAAAAACACTAATGCTCATGTCAGCACTCACCTGTCTAGCCACCCTCACTGCTATTTGCCTCCATCCGGTATGTTGCACGTCTTCTTTGCACTATCATGCATTGCATCTCTAGCCTCTTTATTCTAGACTGGGACTTCTGGGTGTGAGTAGGCCATGGACATCCCTGAGCGTCTTTAGGCTGTGACATCTGTTGTAACATTGTGATGTCAGGCAGCGAGTAGCGAGGGTGGCTGAACAGGTGAGTAGTAAAGTGAGTATTAGGTTTTTTTTTTACTTTTTGATGGCCTTCTACAGTTCAGCAAAATGGTGGATATCTAGTCACCACTTTGCTGAATTAGCATAAAGCAAATAAAAAAAATATCTATATTCTACTGAACAAGGATTTTTGTAAAATTAGAGGATAATTCAAATTCACTTGAATAAATTTGCTCATCTCTACTTAAATTCTTAATTTTAATTATATTAAGATGGATATTCATTTAATTCCCTTCACTTATTAAAAAGATGCCATGTGAAAGGTTTTTTAAATGAGTATCATTCCATTGATATGGCCACATTAACACCTTACCAGTAGAGCTAATTGTCTTTTTTCACTTTAATTTTCTCCTATTCTTCCAACAGTCAGAACTTTTTTATATATATTTTTTTATTTTTATATCAACATAGCTACATATAAAGACTTCTTAATTTGTGGGTCATTTTGTTGTTTTGGTTGACACCGTTAATTTTTCCATACAATGTGTTTCTTGGGTTTTGTTTTCAAAGGGTTCAGTGTATTGTAAAAATGACTTTGCAACATGCTTCTTCACATCAATACGATTACAGCTATACCAAGCAATTTTTTTCTATATTTTGGAAGATCTAAATGTTGTAAAAAAATGGGTTGAGATTCATAACTTTTTGTTTTATTTTTCTGTCAATGCAGATGTACAGTGTGAGGACTTGTTTTTTGCCTGGGGAGCAACACTTTTCATTGATCCACTAATTCTGTCATTGTGATTTTTTTCTTCACAGCAATGACCAAATGGATTAATTCATTTTATAATTTGATAGATGGGACTTTAACGGCAACAGCAATATCAGTCCTCTTAGGGCACTTGAACCTGTGATCTTTTTATTGTTTGTACTGTATACAACAATCATTACTATTGCAGTAGAGAGTAAGAGTAACAATCTCCTATGACAATTTATGGGTGTACCAAAATGGCAATGACAGGGTCTTCAGTTGTCCCTTCTGCTGTCAATGTAACCTATTGACATCCTGAAACAGATGTTCCACTGGCATACTTAAATGCCACAAAAAACAATACTTCAAGGCCACTGTCAAAAAATATCAGCAGAACTTAATTAAACAACAGTGACAGGAGCAAGCTCTGATTACTGCTGGTAGAGGCAAGTGTTGGCTATATAATACTGACATCACATGCCCTATATAGAGCAGGGATCAGAGTAGATCTTGAATCTGCTCCATACCCATGTACCTGACCGGTGATGTCACATGCCGGGACAGGTTTAAATCAGTGGATTCAGAAAGGGTTGGGCTACATGGGTGACCTTATTAGAGAATTATTGTTGCAACACCTATTATCAGCTGTAATGTACTTTATTAGTGTAAGCTTTAAAGCCACCCAAGGTAATAAAAAAAAACAATTGGTATGTGAGGTGCATTTTAACCCCTTTACACCTGAAGGTTGTTTGCACGTTAATGACCAGTCCAATTTTTACAATTATGACCAGTGTCAATTTATGAGGTAATAACTCTGGAACGTTTCAATGGATCCCACTGATTCTGAGATTGTTTTTTCATGACATATTGTACTTCATGATAGAGGTAAAATTTCTTCGACATGATGCATTTATTTGTGAAAAAATTGGAAATTTGGCAAAAATTTAGAAAATTTCACAATTTTCAAACTTTGAATTTTTATGCCCTTAAATAAGAGAAATATGTCACACAAAATAGTCAATAATAACATTTCCCACATGCCTACTTTACGTCAGCACAATTTTGGAACCAAATTTTTTTTTGTTAGGAAGTTATAAGGGTTAAAAGTTGACCAGCGATTTCTCATTTTTCCAACAAAATTTACAAAACCATTTTTTTAGGGACCACATCACATTTGAAGTGACTTTGAGGGGCCTTTATGACAGAAAATACCCAGAAGTGATACCATTCTAAAAAAAGCACCCCTCAAGGTGCTCAAAACCACATTCAAGAAGTTTATTAACCCTTCAGGAGCTTCACAGGAATTTTTGTAATGTGGAAGAAAACAATGAACATTTAGCTTGGATCCCAAAATTTGTTGTGCAATTTCTCCTGAGTAAGCCGATACCCCCATATGTGTGGGAAAACCACTGTTTGGACACACGGCAGGGCTAGGAAAGGAAGGAGCGCCATTTGACTTTTTGAATGTAAAATTTGCCTAAACAGTGGAAACCCCCCACAAGTGACCCCATTTTGGAAACTACACCCCTCAAGTATTTTTATCAAGGGGTATAGTGAACATTTTGAACCCAGAGGTACGACACAGAATTTGATAACATTAGGTCATCATATTGAATAAGTTGTCATTAGTCTTGAGTGCAAGTGCTCGCTACTTCAGTTTGCATTGGGTACTCGGGCATGCACCAAGTATCGCGGGTGTTCGAGTGACATGATCGAGTCCCTGTCCCACATGTTTCACGGTTGTTGGACACCAAAAAAAAACATGCGGGGATTGCTCATGTATGGCAGGCAATCCCCACATATTTTTTTGGCTCTGCCTCATCTGTCTCATTACAGGGAATCCACCAGGGGTTCCGTCTGAATTACTTATTTCAGAGATTTACACAGAAACCCCGGTGCACAGGATAAATGTGAGCTGAGCCATATTGCGATCTTTGGGAGGCAGAATGAAAAAATCAGCAGCAGGTGAAGAATTGGTTTTATTTATTTTTTACACTATTCCTCGGGCAGTATAAATGATTAGACGACTTTATTCTTTGGGTCGGTGCGATTACAGCGATACTAGATTTATATCAGGTTTTTATGTTTGGCTGCTGTCACACACTAAAAAATGCATTTTTTTGCAAAGACTAGTTTTTGCATCGCATTCGCTATATTTTGAGAGCTATAATTTTTCCATATTTCGGCCGACAGAGTCATGTAAGGGCTTGTTTTTGAGGGACAAACAAAAACCAACAATTCAGGAATTGTTTTTTTTTTTTTTATGCTGTTCCGCGTGTGGTAAAATTTGATAAGGCAGCGTTATTCTTCAGGTCAGTACCATTACAGCGATACCACATTTATACAGTTTTTTTATGTTTTGGCGCTTTTGCACAATAAAAACTATTTTATAGAAAAAATAAATTTATTTGCATCGCTTTATTCTGAGAGCTATAACTTTTTTATTTTTCGGCTGATGGAGCTGTCTGGCGGCTTATTTTTTGCAAGACAAGCTGACGTTTTCAGCAGTACCATTTTATTTATATTTGTCATTTTGATCATGTTTTATTCCACTTTTAATTCAGTGGTATGATGATGAAGCACCGTTTTTTGCTTTTTTTTTTTCACGGTGTTCACTAAAGGGGTTAACTAGTGGGACAGTTTTATAGGTCAGGTCGTTCCGGATGCAGCGATACCAAATATGTTTGCTTTTTATAATAATATTTATTTTTGGGTACTATAAATATATATATATATATATATATATATATATATTTATACATATACAGGGTGGTCCAAAAGTAGGTGGACAGAAAGTGTAATAAGGTTATGAAGGGGGAGATTTATCAAACACTAAATTGCAGCCGCCTGTCTGGATCATCCTCCAATAAACCATGAATTAGACGTGGACGATAAGCTTTCCACCCAATAGATTTCAGGATTCGCATGATAGAAGATCGTGAAATCCCCAATTCCACAGAGGCTCTTCTGGTGGACTTTTTTGGACTCTGAACAAATGTTTCAGCCACAAGTTGTTTATTATCTTCTGTACAGACTGTTTTGGGTCGACCAGTTTTTGGAGCATTAAGGATTGAGCCAGTGTCATTGAATTTGTCACGAATGCGGTAAATGGTTTGTCTCTTTGGGGCTTGAGTACCAAATGTTTTAACCCAATTTGCCCTAACGGTTTCAGCATTTTGAGATTTCCAATACTTAAAATCCATTTTCTTTGATCTGTATTTAAATTACTTGCCATTATGTGTTATCTGAATTATGTGAAAAGAAAACAGATTTGGGGGAGATCTATCTGTGAAAACTAAACCTGTGAAACTGGCTCAATTGCCCTTAGCAACCAATCAGATTCCACCTTTCATTTTCCAAACAGTCTGTGATGAACGAAAAGTGGAATCTGATTGGTTGCTAAGGGCAACTGAGCCAGTTTCACTTTACACCATGTTTGATAAATCTCCCCCCTCATAACCTTATTACACTTTCTGTCCACCTACTTTTGGACCACCCTGTATGCATATATATATATATATATATATATATATATATATATATTTTTACACACTGCTCAAAAAAATAAAGGGAACACTTAAACAACAGAATATAACTCCAAGTAAATCAAACTTCTGTGAAATCAAACTGTCCACTTAGGAAGCAACACTGATTGAAAATCAATTCCACATGCTGTTGTGCAAATGGAATAGACAATAGATGGAAGTTATTGACAATTATCAAGACACACTCAATAAAGGAGTGGTTCTGCAGGTGGGGACCACAGACCACATCTCAGTACCAATGCTTTCTGGCTGATGTTTTGGTCACTTTTGAATGTTGGTTGAGCTTTCACACTCGTGGTATGATGAGACAGACTCTACAACCCACAGAAGTTGCTCAGGCAGTGCAGCTCATCCAGGATGGCACATCAATGTGAGCTGTGGCAAGAAGGTTTGCTGAGTCTGACAGACGTGACAGAGTCTGGAGACGCTGTGGAGAGCGATCTGCTGCCTGCAACATCCTTCAGCATGACCGGTTTGGCAGTGGGTCAGTAATTTTGTGGGGTGGCATTTCTTTGGAGGGCCGCACAGCCATCCATGTGCTCGCCAGAGGTAGCCTGACTGCCATTAGGTACCGAGATGAGATCCTCAGACCCCTTGTGAGACCATATGCTGGTGTGGTTGGCCTTGGGTTCTTCCTAATGCAGGACAATGCCAGACCTCATGTGGCTGGAGTGTGTCAGCAGTTCATGCAAGATGAAGGCATTGAAGCTATGGACTGGCCCGCCCGTTCCCTAGACCTGAATGTGATTGAGCACATCTGGGACATCATGTCTCGCTCCATCCACCAACGTCACATTGCACCACAGACTGTCCAGGAGTTAGCGAATGCTTTAGTCCAGGTCTGCGAGGAGATCCCACAGGAGACCATCAGCAACCTCATCAGGAGCATGGCTAGGCATTGTAGGGAGGTAGGTCATACAGGCACGTGGAGGCCACACACAATACTGAGCCTCATTTTGACTTGTTTTAAGGACATTACATCAAAGTTGGATCAGCCTGTAGTGTGTTTTTCCACTTTAATTTTGGGGGTCACTCCAAATCAAGGCCTCCATTTGTTAATAAATTTGATTTCCATTAAGGATTTTTGTGTGATTTTGTTGTAAGCACATTCAACTTTGTACAGAACAAAGTATTCAATGAGAATATTTCATTAATTCAGATCTAGGATGTGTTATTTGAGTGTTCCCTTTATTTTTTTGAGCAGTGTATATATATATATATATATATATATATATATATATATATATATATATGTGTGTGTGTATATGTACAGTACAGACCAAAAGTTTGGACACACATTCTCATTTAAAGATTTTTCTGTATTTTCATGACTATGAAAATTGTACATTCACACTGAAGGCATCAAAACTATGAATTAACACATGTGGAATTATATACTTAACAAAAAAGTGTGAAACAACTGAAAATATGTCTTATATTCTAGGTTCTTCAAAGTAGCCACCTTTAGCTTTGATGACTGCTTTGCACACTCTTGGTATTCTCTTGATGAGCTTCAAGAGGTAGTCACCGGAAATGGTTTTCACTTCACAGGTGTGCCCTGTCAGGTTTAATAAGTGGGATTTCTTGCCTTATAAATGGGGTTGGGACCATCAGTTGTGTTGTGCAGAAGTCTGGTGGATGCACAGCTGATAGTCCTACTGAATAGACTGTTAGCTACTTTTTTCTTGCCATAATACAAATTCTAAGTAAAGAAAAATGAGTGGCGATCATTACTTTATGAAATGAAGGTCAGTCAGTGTGAAAAATTGGGAAAACTTTGAAAGTGTCCCCAAGTGCAGTTGCAGAAACCATCAAGCGCTACAAAGAAACTGGCTCACATGAGGACCACCCCAGGAAAAGAAGACCAAGAGTCACCTCTGCTTCTGAGGATAAGTTTATCCGAGTCAGCAGCCTCAGAAATCGCAGGTTAACAGCAGCTCAGATTAGAGACCAGGTCAATGCCACACAGAGTTCTAACTGTTATGTTCTGCTACCAGAGCTAAGGAAAGAGAGGAGATCTGTCCCTACGATAGAACTCAGCTGAATCCCTACGATGTAACAGGGAACCTGATCCTGCGATCAGACCTGCTAAAGTCCTAAGCTAGTCTGTACGGAGACCTATAGATGTGGGGAAGGAATCCCTACAAGTACTAAGGACTGGGAGGAAAATGGGACACCTCCTAACAGAAATAGTAGCAGACAGACGAACAAACAAAATATATAGAACATAGAGGTCCATAGACCAAGCAAACTAACAGAGTTAGATACAGAGCACAGGCTAGCTAGAAATGAGTTATACAATGAAGTCCAGCAAAGCCAGAAGGGCGGAGCAGGATTAAATAGGCCAACAAGGTCATGTGACCAGCAAAGGAAAAAACCTAAGAGCAAGGTTCTAACAGTACCCCCCCTTCTAAGAGGATCCTCCGGATCCCCTAGGACCAGGCTTATCAGGAAATCTCCTGTGAAACGCTCTGATAAGTCTGGACGCGGAAACATCATCTGACCTCACCCAAGAGTTATCCTCGGGTCCGAAACCTTTCCAGGCCACAAGATACTGCAAACTACCTCTATACCGTCTAGAGTTAAGGAAGCGAGAAATTTCATATTCCCCGTCCTCCACCACCGGAGGAACAGAGGCAGAGGCGTCACCATCCGACACAACAGCTTTTTTTTAACAGAGAGACATGAAATACCGGATTAATTCTCCAGGAGGTAGGAACCTCCAACTGACAAGCAACCCCGCAGCAGGAGTATGTGAGGACTTAGATCTAGCACATATAGTACATTGACGCACCCACTTAAAGACCTCCTTCTGCCATCCAGGCCACCAAAAACTGCGACCCACCAGTCTCTTGGTCTCAGAGATTCCGGGATGACCTGCCAACCGAGACTCGTGACACTCAACAAACAAATCTCTCCTAAAGGTCCCAGGCACAAACAACCTCCCATGAGGAGTGTTAGATGGGGCATTCTCCTGTGCTTTAAGAATCTCATCTTCCAAAACGGAGTCCAAAGCAGCTATCACAACACCTTCTTGTAAAATGTTCTCCTCTTTCTCAGCACCGACTATGGGAGAAAAACTGCGAGACAAGGCATCCGCCTTAACATTCTTAGTACCAGGGATGTAAGTAACGGAGAAATTAAACCGTGAGAAAAACAGTGCCCACCTAGCCTGACGGGCATTCAGGCGCTTGGCAGCATCAAGATATATCAGATTTTTATGATCCGTAAGAACCTGAACGGGAAATTCCGCACCTTCCAAGAAGTGGCGCCAGTGTTCAAATGCGAGTTTAATAGCCAATAATTCCCGATTACCAATATCGTAATTCAGTTCAGTCTCCGAAAATTTTTTTGAAAAAAAGGCACAGGGATGTAATCCATCCCCGTTATCCTGAGACAGTACTGCACCAACCCCCACAGAGGAAGCATCAACCTCAACCAAAAACGGCTTAGTCACATCAGGCTGCATAAGGATGGGAGCAGAGGTGAACCTCTCCTTGAGATACACAAAAGCTTCAATGGCCTCAGAAGACCACTGAACCGCATCAGCACCTTTCCTGGTGAGATCGGTCAGAGGTTTGACAATACTAGAAAAATTTTTTATGAATTTTCTGTAATAATTGGCGAAACCTAAAAACCTCTGTATCGATTTCAAACCAATAGGCCTAGGCCATTCCTGTACAGCTTGAACTTTAACCGGGTCCATCTCAAAACCTTCGCTGGAGATAATGTAACCCAAAAAACTAATTCTCTGTACAGCGAACTCACATTTCTCCAGCTTAGCAAAAAGCGAATTGTTAATTAATAACTGTAATACCTCACGTACGCTCCGCCAATGAGACTCCAGATCCGGCGAATAAATCAAAATGTCATCCAAATACACAACCACATTTTTGCCGATCAAAGGTCTAAGGATGTCATTAATAAGATTCTGAAAAAATGCAGGAGCATTAGTAAGACCAAAAGGCATAACCAGATTTTCAAAATGACCCACAGGAGTGTTAAAAGCAGTCTTCCATTCGTCACCCTCCTTCATGCGCAACAGATTGTATGCCCCCTTAAGGTCAATTTTAGAGAACCACTTGGCCCCCATTAACTGGTTAAACAGATCAGGAATCAATGGCAGTGGGTAAGGATTGCGTACAGTAATTTTGTTAATCTCACGAAAATCCAGACAAGGACGTAAACCGCCGTCCTTTTTTTTTACAAAAAAAAATCCAACCGCCACAGGAGACTTAGAGGGCCTAATGTGACCGGCGGCCAAACTTGTCTGTATGTATTCCTCCAAAGCCTTCCTCTCAGGAATAGTAAGGTTAAATAAACGACTTTTAGGAAGAGTCGCTCCAGGGACAAATTCAATAGAACAATCATAGTCTCTATGGGGAGGCAAAACCTGCGATTCCTTCTCAGAAAAAACTCTCCAAAAATCCTGAATAGGAACAGGTAATTCCCCCCTATCCACAGCTGCAATACGCCCGTTACAACACTTGTCATAACATTTATGGCTCCAGGATTTAATTTCACTGGTAGACCAATCCAGTACAGGATTGTGAAATTTTAACCAGGGCAATCCCAATATTACTGAAGAAGGCAAGTTATTCAAAACTACCAAATCCAATTTCTCATGGTGAACACCATTAATAGTGAGAGGAAATTCACAGACCTTGAGAGTAATATTCTTCAAAGGGGAACCATCCACAGAAACCACAGCAATGGGGGATGATAAAGGTTCGGGTTTTAAATTGAGTCTTTCCAAGAATCCCCCATCAATTACATTCAGAGTAGACCCACAATCAACAAAAACCCGAAATTCCATTAATTTTTCCTGAGCAATCGTGGAAGCAGCTAAAAATACACCCTTGGAATTTAAACAGGCAATTCGGGCATGACTGACCATTTTTTTTTCTTTCTTCATACGAAGCTCACAGCCTTTAATCAAATGACCAGATTTTCCGCAATAGAAACACAAGCCTTCAGAAAATCTACGGTCTTTTTCTTGAGAGCGAGGTGCCACCGATCCAATCTCCATCGGTTCACCACTGTTAGTACACACATTCTCATAACCAGAAACTGACATAGCAGAGGATTTGCTCTCATTAACCCTTGCACGCAGTCTCCTATCCACCCGTATAGCTAATTGCATAGCCTGTTGCAAATCTTCAGGTGTAGGATAAGCAATTAGCAGGTCTTTAACCCTTTCATTGAGCCCAGCAAGAAATAGACTTTTCAGAGCAGAATCGTTCCACCCTGTTTGAGTAGACCAACGACGGAAATGAGTACAATATTTTTCCACATTACCTGATCCCTGTTTCAAACGTCTCAACTCAGTCTCAGCTGATGCGACACGGTCAGGATCATCATATAATAGTCCCAAAGCAGAAAAAAAACTATCCACTGATCTGAAGCATGTATCACTAGGTTGCAAAGAAAAGGCCCACTCCTGAGGCTCTTTGCGCAAAAGTGACATTATGAACCCTATGCGCTGGGATTCATCCCCAGAGGACTTGGGTCTCAAAGGAAAATACAATAAGCAAGCATTTTTAAATGAAAAAAATTCTCGGTGTTCACCAAAAAATAAATCCGGCAAACATACCTTAGGCTCCAAGAAATGTGCTCCAGGACAGTTACTCACGTGCTGACGGAGCTCGGCCACCTCCAGAGAGAGTCCCTGCAGGCGATGAGCCAAATCCTGAACCGACACCATGATGGAACAGAAAAATCTTTCCTTAGAGAATTTGCAGGCGGGACTTACTGTTATGTTCTGCTACCAGAGCTAAGGAAAGAGAGGAGATCTGTCCCTACGATAGAACTCAGCTGAATCCCTACGATGTAACAGGGAACCTGATCCTGCGATCAGACCTGCTAAAGTCCTAAGCTAGTCTGTACGGAGACCTATAGATGTGGGGAAGGAATCCCTACAAGTACTAAGGACTGGGAGGAAAATGGGACACCTCCTAACAGAAATAGTAGCAGACAGACGAACAAACAAAATATATAGAACATAGAGGTCCGTAGACCAAGCAAACTAACAGAGTTAGATACAGAGCACAGGCTAGCTAGAAATGAGTTATACAATGAAGTCCAGCAAAGCCAGAAGGGCGGAGCAGGATTAAATAGGCCAACAAGGTCATGTCACCAGCAAAGGAAAAAACCTAAGAGCAAGGTTCTAACACTAACAGCAGACACATCTCTTCAACAACTGTTAAGAGGAGACTTTGTGCAGCAGGCCTTCATGGTAAAATAGCTGCTAGGAAACCACTGCTAAGGACAGGCAACAAGCAGAAGAGACTTGTTTGGGCTAAAGAACACAAGGAATGGACATTAGACCAGTGGAAATCTGTGCTTTGGTCTAATGAGTCCAAATTTGAGATCTTTGGTTCCAACCACCGTGTCTCTGTGCGACGCAGAAAAGGTGAACGGATGGACTCTACATGCTTGGTTCCCACCGTGAAGCATGGAGGAGGAGGTGTGATGGTGTGGGGGTGCATTGCTGGTGACCCTGTTGGGGATTTATTCAAAATTGAAGGCATACTGAACCAGCATGGCTACCACAGCATCTTGCAGCAGCATGCTATTCCATCCGGTTTGCGTTTAGTTGGACCATCATTTATTTTTCAACAGGACAATGACCCCAAACACACCTCCAGGCTATGTAAGGGCTATTTGACCAAGAAGGAGAGTGATGGGGTGCTACGCCAGATGACCTGGCCTCCACAGTCACCAGACTTGAACCCAATCGAGATGGTTTGGGGTGAGCTGGACCGCAGAGTGAAGGCAAAAGGGCCAACAAGTTCTAAGCATCTCTGGGAACTCCTTCAAGATTGTTGGAAGACCATTTCCGGTGACTACCTCTTGAAGATCATCAAGAGATTGCCAAGAGTGTGCAAAGCAGTCATCAAAGCAAAAGGTGGCTACTTTTAAGAACCTAGAATATAAGACATATTTTCAGTTGTTTCACACTTTTTTGTTAAGTATATAATTCCACATGTGTTAATTCATAGTTTTGATGGCTTCAGTGTGAATGTACAATTTTCATAGTCATGAAAATACAGAAAAATCTTTAAATGAGAATGTGTGTCCATGTCCAAACTTTAGGTCTGTACTGTATGTGCCAGCCTATTTATCAGCTGTGCCCACCAGCCTGTCTGTTAGCCGTGCACGCCAGCTTGTCTACCTGCCATGCCCGCCGGCTTGCCTACCTGTATCACCTGTCAGTTTACCTGCCGTGCCCGCCGGTTAACCTACCCGGATCACCTGTCAGGCTACCTGCCGTGCACGCCTGCTTGCCTACCCGGATCACCCGTCAGGCTACCTGTTGTGCCCGCCTGCTTGCCTACCCTCATCACCTGTCTGTCTACCGGCCGTGCTCATCCGCTGTGCCTGCCAGCTTCAGCCATCTGACCCGTGGGAGTCGCCTGCTCTCACACAAGGTCAGTCCCAGAGTGGCACCTGGTTCATCTTCCCGGTCCCTCCTTTGTTCACGGAGTCAACTAAGCCGCCATGTGGCCAGGGTCGGTCTGGGTAGGCACTTAGTTACTCCCCTCTGGTCCCTCCTTTCATCTAATTGACATGCTGTGAATTTGAAACACGCACCACAGGTCAGCTTACACTACATTAAAAAGAAGCACAGTGTGCTGGAGATTTTTATAAATCCCATTCACTTTACTGGAACTGTAGGATGCTGCATTTTTGACTCAGCAAAAATACATAGCATTAAAAACACACCAAAAGCTCATTGTGGGAATGTAGCCTTACTGTTTATATTTTGCAACATTAGATAATTATATTAGATGGTTATAATGTTAGTGTATATGGTCCTGAATCACATTTTACATGGAAACTCTGTTTAATCAAGGTCTAAATTTACAGTAAAACCTTTTTAAGATCAACATACAAAATTGCAGTGAACTCATTTCTTCAAGGATTATTCTTTCAAATAAGAAGGCCAATCAATGTATATGGAAGCTAAAGAGATTGAACATGCATAACGAAAATGTTTTGTCTAGATCAGTGAAGGCATTCTCAAAGCAGTGGTCTTTTGGAGAGGTATGATTAAGGAAAATCGTTTGCTGTATGACCTGTAGGCTAATGCATAAAATTGTAATAGAACTGATAACTATTTTTAAATTCATGGTTTTGTAGTCTGATAAGTATGTGTGCTTACAGCACTGATAATACCTACCCTGCATTATCAGTGCAGTTTCCATCACTTGAGAGTTAGAAGAATCCTTTGTGAAACAGTGGTCTCCTTGAAGAGCTCTCTGTACACTCTCCCTCGCACCTAGAGCATCACCTGTGCTACTATTAATTGCAAAGGATTAAATAATTCTGCTAGAGAGGATGGAGTGTATAGGAGAACAATGTTGCTTTTGGTGAGTAAAGGGAATGTGATGCTGATACTGGTGTGTGTGTGTGTGTGTGTGTGTGTGTGTGTGTGTGTGGTGCTACCAGTGGGATTGGAGTGGGAAGAGAGGATTATGGTGCTGATGATGACGACATCACTTGGGTGGGAAAGGGTATTTGTTTATTGCTGCTGGTGAGATATTTTTGCATTGTGGAATTTGGCAGTGCTGAGGAGGTATTTAGCGCTGTACTGTGGTATTTATTTGCTACTGTTGTAATAGTTATGTTGTGCTGCAAAGTGGTATTTGTATTTTACTTCTGATTTTGTGCTTTGTGTATTTTCTGTTTTGTGTATTGTGTACTTTGCTGCTTTTGAAACTCCATTGTAACATCATGGAAAGAGCCAAGCATGCAGTTACCTTTACACTGACAGCAGCTAAGATACCAGACACGGCAGAAATGTGGGTTATTATGGTTCCAATAGTGGGACCTGAATTGACAAGACATTCCTGGCATATCCAGTGAATATTCAATAAATGTCTAAGGTGAGAAAGCCTCTATGTAGAGCAGTCAGATGAGTACATACTTTGAACGTTTATCGCCACTGTCAGGAAAATATTAGTATCAGGAAAATGTTCTTCCATATCTGCCTGACATAGATGTTCATTCCCTCCCTTATTTCCCTTCTGCTCAGCACAAAAGCCCCAATTAGCACATGCCTGAGAAATAGCTAATGCAAACAATGCCAGGCAAGGAGTGTTATAACTTTGTTCGGAAGCAAGCATCTTTTCTCTGAAAGACGCAGGAGGTAATTAAAACACAGACCTGAGATAGATTGACACCTTCTCCCAGGCCAGAGTTTGGAGGAAAGAGGAAATGGTTTGTTAAGTTCAAAGGCACTCACAACAATTCCCAGCCACCAGCCATAGCCAGATCGACTCCGATATGAACTATGAAATATTATGAGTTCCATACGTCCGACAGTAATGGGACCCATATGTGTAGTGACCAAATCAGCCCAGGAATGTAGTTTTCCAGGGCTGTAACCAAAATCAGGGAGCTGTAGCGCAAAAACACCAGAATGGCAGACTGCAGCTATGTGATGTGTGATATCTAAATAAAGATAAAATCATAAGGGAAAAAATGGCGTGGTTTGCTCGCTTCTGCGATCAACGAGCGATGAGTTATCGCAGAAGTCAGCGTTTTTAATAAGAATGTACAGGCTGGAGACCGGCCCACATGATGTCACCACAAGGGGCGTGTGGCCAGATCTCCCCTTAGGTATAAAAGAATCCATGGAGAAGACAGGAGCTCTCATTGCCAGGGAGGAATAAGAATTATAAGCAACGGGTCCTGTTCAATAACAGCATATTCCAACTGGAGAGCCCCTCCTCTACCTATATTGAATCGTCTCCGTGATCGTATAGTGTAAGTTTCTTCTTTTTACCCTGTTTATTTTATGTAACTGCGTATGTATTTTAATGTCTTCTTTGTAACATACTTGTATATATTTTCCCTAAACACTGCCTCCCTTTTGGATTAAATATAAAATTTAATAGTTCTGTTTCTTTTGTTCTGTAATCGTTCCCTTCCCCAAAGCCATATACGCTACCAAAATGCAGGCGTCCGGCCAGGCCTGTATTATATTTCAAACTCGGCCGGTGGTGGCAGAGAGTATTAATAATTGGGCTAACGTGAAGCTGACAGTGACCATATGGAAGGCGTTAAACACGGATTCCAGGCTGTGAAACCCAGGGTGTTGCGCCATACGCTCACTGGTCGCTTACCGATACCTACGTAGAGAGTAGTCTGGATCGCGTGCTCGCGACTCCGGATGAAATACTGACAGCGTGACGGCACGGTGAGATATTACGTGATCTCCCCGGTGTCGTCCCTCTGTGTGTGTTGGAAATTCCTGACAGCCACCTTTGCTTTCACATGGATATGAGGGAAGGCCATATCTATTATTAATCTTTATAATACTTTAATATAGAAAGAATTCTAAATTATTATCTTTTTAACAACTTGTAGGTCACCTCTATCTTCCTTCAGGCTCTCAGTAGATATTGAGAAACCTTAAAACCTGAGATGAGTAGATCTGGCGATTTTGGCTACATACAATTGCCTTGATTTTAATGGTATGATTTTAATAATGTTCCTTATTTTGATGCTATGGGATCTTTCCAGACCTCACAGCACAATAAACCTACGATGAAAAAAATAAATAAAACACTAATGCTCATGTCAGCACTCACCTGTCCAGCCACCCTCGCTGCTCGTAGCCTCCATCCGGTACCTTGCACATCTTCTTTGCACTATCACGCATTGCATCTCTAGCCTCTTCATTTTAGACTGGGCCTTCTGGGTGCGAGTAGGCCATGGACATCCCTGAGCATCATTAGGCTGTGACGTCTGTTGTAACATTGTGATGTCATGTGGACTGGATGGCAGGCAGCGAGTAGCGAGGGTGGCAGAACAGGTGAGTAGTAAAGTGAGTATTAGTTTTTTTTACTTTTTGATGGCCTTCTACAGTTCAGCAAAATGCACAAACAGTTAGAAACCGACTCCATGAGGGTGGTATGAGGGCCCGAAGTCCACAGATGGGGGTTCTGCTCACAGCCCAACACCATGCAGGACGCTTGGCATTTGCTGAAAACCAGGATTGGTAAAGTCGCCACTGGCAGACTTGACAGAGTCTGGAGACACTGTCGAGAGTGATCTGCTGTCTGCAACATCCTTCAGCATGACCGCTTTGGCAGTGGGTCAGTAATGGTGTGGGGTGGCATTTCTTTGGAGGGCAGCACAGCCCTCCATGTGCTTGCCAGAGGTAGCCTGACTGCCATTAGCTACTGAGATGAGATCCTCAGACCCCTTGTGAGACCATATGCTGGTGCGGTTGGCCCTGGGTTCTTTCTAATGCAGGACAATGCCAGACCTCATGTGGCTGGAGTGTGTCAGCAGTTCCTGCAAGATGAAGGCATTGAAGCTATGGACTGGCCCACCCGTTCCCTGTCAGTTTACCTGCCTTGCCCGCCGGCTTGCCTACCCGGATCACCTGTCAGGCTACCTGCCGTGCCCGCCTGCTTGCCTACCCGGATCACCCGTCAGGCTACCTGCCGTGCCTGCCGCTTGCCTACCTGCATCACCTATTTGTCTACCGGCTGTGCTCATCCGCTGTACCTGTCAGCTTCAGCCATCTGACCCGTGGGAGTCGCCTGCTCTCACACAAAGTCGGTCCTAGAGTGGCACCTGATTCACCTTCCTGGACCCTCCTTTGTTCACAGAGTTGACTAAGCCGCCATGTGGCCAGGGTTGGTCCAGGTAGGCACTTAGTTATGCCCCTCTGGTCCCTCTTTGCATCTCAGCACAGAGGTTCCACCATCCGGATCTGTAACAGAAGCAATGACTTCAGCAGCAATCCATTCCTTGTGAATCTCCTCAAAATTTTTGAATGGCCTTTTCTTAATCCTTTCAAGGCTGCGGTTATCCCGGTTGCTTGTGCACCTTTTTCTACCACACTTTTTCCTTCCACTCAACTTGCCATTACTATGCTTGGATACAGCACTCCGTGAACAGACAGCTTCTTTAGCAATGACCTTTTGTTGCTTACCCTCCTTGTGTAGTGTGTCAATGTCTGCCTTCTGGACATCTGTCAAGTCACCAGTCTTCCCCATGATTGTGGAGCCTACTGAAACAAACTAAGGGACCTTTTTAAACGCTTAGGAAGCCTTTGCAGGTGTTTTATGTAAATGATTCTAATTTACTGAGATTATGACTTATGTGTTTTCATTGGCTGTAAGCCATAATCATCAACATTAACAGAAATAAACACTTGAAATAGATCACTCTGTTTGTAATGACTCTATATATTTTTGTATTGAAGAACTGAAATAAATTAACTTTTTGATGATATACAAATTTAGTGAGATGCACCTGTATGAGTTTCACTTTTTGTATTGAAGAACTGAAATAAATTAACTTTTTGATGATATTCTAATTTTGTGAAAAGCATCTGCATGTGTGTGTTTATATATATATATATATATATATATATATATATATATATATATATATGTGAGTGTGTGTGTTTTTTATTATTATTTTTTTACTTTTAAAAAAATATTTTTTCAACTTTTTTTCACTTTTTTTACTTAGTCCCAAGTGCAGAAAGTGGGACTTTCACTTTCTGCAGTTTGATCGCAGTTATAATGTACAGCAGTGCAGGATCACTGCTATACTTTTATAACCTGTCAGTGCTGCAGTCACAAGTTAGTTTGACCATGCACTGGGCATGATCAAAGTAACTTGATGGTGCCTGGTGACCCGGATGTCGCCATAATGACATCGGGTCATCATGGCAACGATTGGGACCCCACGCTGAAGGCGCGGGGTCTCCGATCTAAGAGCAGAGGGGATTTTGTCTCTCTGCTCACCCACTAAATGCTGTGTTCACAGCTATCACAGCATTTAGGGGGTTAAAGTGCCGGGAGCGATGCAGGCAGAATCAGCTGACACCCTGCGGCATATACACAACCTGTATGCGGGCGCGATCGCCATGTCGTAATAATACGTACCTGGTCCATAAGGCTCAGGGCACAGGGATGTATTACTACGTACCATGTCAGAAAGGGGTTAAAGAACCTTTTTCTTTCATACAAAAGCAAATGAACTGATATAATGGTAATCAGAGAAACATGTGTTTCCAATATTCTGTGTATCACTGTACTACAACAATATATTGGTTTATTCAGAAACATTAAAATTCATTCTCATGCCATTTTCAAGTCACAAGTCACAGCCCTGCCCTCAAATATCCTGAAGAAGCAGATTCCTTCTTCTAGGGATGGGTCTCACATTTATAATATCACCATTTTTTTGCTGAAATATCTTAGACTTAGATCTTGTTTTTTGTATAAAAGAAGACACAATGTACTTTTTTAGAGCACTGATTGAGATATCTACTGTTGCCTTAAAGAGTAATTGTGGCTTTATTTTTTATTTAATAAATCAAAATGTTCATATAAATAAGCAACTTTGTAATATATCTTATCAGAGACATTTGTTTTTTTCTAGTCCTGGATGGATATTTTACTCGCAATTCATGGGTAAAATCTGTATTCATTGAAAACAGATTTTCTTGTTACAGAGATAGGAGTTGTCAGTTGGTGCTTTTAAAATTCTATGGTGAGGGGAGGTGGAGGAGGAGGGATCAGTTACAGTTCTCAGTAGAACTTTATCAGCACCAACTGTCAACTCCTATCTCAGTAGTGGGAAAAGACAGAAGACAGAAGAAGTGAATTTCTCTAATAAGATATATTACAACATTTCTTATTTTGACGTGTACTGTTGATTTGTGGAAAAAAAAGTTACTCTTTAAATTTTCTAAAGCCATTTTTTCCTAAACTGTTCATAAAAATCATTAATGAATGATGCATGCTACTGTGAGGCATCTTTCACAGGCATGAATAGGGCCGGACTGGGTCAAAAAAGCAGCTCTGCCACATAAACCCCACCAGCCCACATACTATACATACACACGGTCTGTATTTTCAGCGCTTTGAACGCAGTATACTTTATGCTGCATCCAAAGCGCTGCAGGCAGGTAAATCCGCATGTGTTCATTGGACCATTCACCGCATTCTATACATTGCACTGACAAAATTTCTCTTGCGGCGACTAGCGTCTCCTCAACAGAAATTGACATGCTGCAGTCTGGAAACACACGCCACATATCCGTGTCCACAGGTGATCCGCAGGTGAGCGGAGATGCAAAGTGGGCATGGGATTTCTACAAATCCCATCCACTATGCTGTAACATCTGGTCGCTGTGGATTGTATGCTTTACTTTGTCGTGTCCCTCACTCTCCTAAAAGGAGTTATTTGAAGAGCCGCATATGAATGGCGCCACAGTGCACATGATCGGCCACAGCTCCATTTACATGGTGCTCTACAGAGCTCCGATTTTCGGGATCATGGTGGTCCCAGCAGTTGGATCTCCAGTGATTGGACAGTTATCCCCTATCCAGAGGAGAGGGGTTTACTTGGGATAAGCAATTTAAACAGGTTTTCCAATATTAATTTTTATTTGGCCATAGTAATATTGAAAATACTAAACCGCCTCTCTGACAACAGGACTGGAGAAGTGGTACTGTGCAGTGTATATATACAGGACAGGAGAAGTGATATTGTGCAGTGTATTTATACAGGACAGGAGAAGTGATATTGTGCAGTGTATATATACAGGATAGGTGGAGTGGTACTGTGCAGTGTATATATACAGGACAGGAGGAGTGGTACTGTGCAGTGTATATATACAGGACAGAAGGAGTGGTACTGTGCAGTGTATATATACAGGAGAAGTGGTACTGTGCAGTGTATATATACAGGACAGGAGGAGTGGTACTGTACAGTTATATACAGGACAGGAGGAGTGGTACTGTGCAGCGTATATATACAGGATAGGAGGATTGGTATTGTGCCGTTATATACAGGACAGGAGGAGTGGTACTGTTCAGTGTATATATAAAGGACAGGAGGAGTGGTACTGTGCAGTGTATATATACAGGACAGAAGGAGTGGTACTGTGCAGTGTATATATACAGGACAGGAGGAGTGGTACTGTGCAGTGTATATATACAGGACAGGAGAAGTGGTACTGTGCAATGTATATATACAGGACAGGAGAAGTGGTACTGTGCAGTGTATATATACAGGAGGAGTGGTACTGTGCAGTGTATATATACAGGACAGGAGAAGTGATACTGTGCAGTGTATATACAGGACAGGAGGAGTGGTACTGTGCAGTGTATATATACAGGACAGGAGACGTGGTACTGTGCAGTTTATATACAGGACAGGAGGAGTGGTACTGTGCAGTGTATATATACAGGACAGGAGGAGTGGTACTGTGCAGTGTATATATACAGGACAGGAGAAGTGGTACTGTGCAATGTATATATACAGGACAGGAGGAGTGGTACTGTGCAGTGTATATATACAGGACAGGAGAAGTGGTACTGTGCAGTGTATATACAGGACAGGAGGAGTGGTACTGTGCAGTGTATATATACAGGACAGGAAGAGTGGTACTGTGCAGTGTATATATACAGGACAGAAGGAGTGGTAATGTGCAGTGTATACACACAGGACAGGAGGAGTCGTGCTGAGAGTAGCACCTGCCTCCTGAGCTCAAGCACTTCCAGGAGGAGGGTCGTCGTCTGCCTCTCTTCTCCCCAGGGAGAGGCAGGCCTACTGGGAGGCCGGCATGGCTTCCCAGCCTCCTATCCCCCGGTGTATGCCGGCGGGGGAGAAGGAGCCTCAACAACCGGCCCAGGAGGGAGTGAAGAGATCGGGAAGGGTGAGGAAGAGCACATCCACCTGCTCCAACCCCGAGACTGTTCACCGCCCGCCCAGAGAGGGAGACCGGGGCACCCCAGGCCCCAGGAACAAGAGCCCAGCAAGATCCTGGGGGGAGATGAGCTCCAGCGAGTCCACAAGTTCCTTCTCCTCCCGAGTGGTCGCCACGTTGCGAGAGTACGAGGACGCCGGCAAAGCACTAACCCAGCTGAAAGAGGAGCTGAGGGAGGCCCGGATCCTGAACACCCGGGCGTCCAACAAGGAAAGACCCGTGACCTCCCAGAGGTTTAAAGCCCTCAGAGACGAGGTGGTCAGGTTAGTGCTCCTCCGGGAGGGGATTGAGAAAAGCGCAAGTCCCTTCCTGGAGAGGTTTAAGAACCAGCGGCGGTTCTCAGAAATGAAGGGATTAAACACCTCAGGAGAACCGCCAGCCGGCGTCCTTAGTGAAGAGGAGGAGGATGAAGATGTGACTGGAGTTTCAGTTGCTGGAGCCAGTGAGGGGCAGAGCCGGAGCTCAAGTGGTCTCCCTGCAGGGCAGAGGACTCCGACAGCAGAGGCTGGAGTGTCGGGGGAGGAGGAGGAAGGAGGGCTGCTGAGGGAGATCCGACTGCTGGAGTCCCCAGTGGACCTGACAAAGTTTTCTTTCGGTGAGGACAAGCCAGTGGAGGAGACCAAGAGGAGGAAGAGGAAGACCGGAGGAGCCGCACAGGAGGTGGTGAGTTACAAGTATGTACCAATGTCTGTTGTTGCCCCTGCCACCTTCTGTTTAAACCCCACCAAACCTAAAGGCACACGCTCTGCAGTGGGCTCGAGGCAGAGGCAAGGTTGGGAGAGGAGAAGGACGTCCGGTGATGCTGTCATCTGTGCGGGGAACAGTGCAGGGGGTGAGGCTGTGGAGGTACTCACAGCGCCGGACATAGGGAGTTCTGTGGAGTTTCCCAAAAAAACACATCTGCGAGGAACACTGGGCACACTGCTGCGACAGGGGGGCAGTGTGCCCCAGCGCCCAAAA
The DNA here is from genome assembly GCF_046119375.1 of Phyllobates terribilis. Taxonomy (NCBI): domain Eukaryota; kingdom Metazoa; phylum Chordata; class Amphibia; order Anura; family Dendrobatidae; genus Phyllobates; species Phyllobates terribilis. The sequence continues at coordinate 745,740,284 of NW_027362762.1, forward strand.
GGACACTAAGACCCCAAAGTCTGTGGGTGCAGGGCGGGCAGCGGTGCCCAACAAACAGTCTGCCCAGCACAAGGAACAAAATGCTCCAGTAGGGGGGCGGGGCGCTCCAGGAGACGACGTGCAGAAAGCCAGCAGCAACCAAAGGGAAACGGGTGTGGTGCTGCAGGGAAAGGAGTCTCTGGGAGTGCTCCCCTCCCCCGGCCCAGCAGGTGTGAGTGCAGGGACACCAGACACAAGGGAGGAAGGAATGGAGGTGACTGTGGAAGGTGCAGAGAACAGAGGAGGTAATGGGGTGACAAGTAAAGGGAATGGAAGTAGTGGTGCAGTGAATGATGGGAGTAATGGTGGAGCAAATGGTGAGAGTAATGGTAGAGCAGATGGTGAGAGTAGTAGGAATGGTGGAAGTAGTGGTGCAGTGAATGATGATGCAGCAAATGGTGGGGGTAGTGGTGCAGTGAATGATGATGCAGCAAATGGTGGGGGTAGTGGTGGAAAGAATGCTGGGAGTAGTGGGAATGGTGGGAGTAGTGGTGTAGCAAATGTTGGGGGTAGTGGTGTAATGAATGGTGGGAGTAGTGATGCAAGAAATGGTGGGAGAAGTAGTGGAGTGAATGATGGGAGTAATGGTCCTGCGAATGGTGTGAGTAGTAGTGGAGCGAATGGTGGGAGCAGCACTGGTGTTGGTGGGGGGGAAGTAGGCGCTGGTCCCGCTGCCCCCCCAGCATTGGCGGGGGCTTCACCCCAAAGCTATTCAGAAGCTGTCAGTGCTGGGGGTAGTAGTGCGCCCTCGTCTGGTGGCCCTGGGGATGGTGAATTGCAACAGCAGCTCCTGGACGCCCTGAGGAGAGGGGAGAGTTCCATCACTGTAGAGGGGAGGGAGGTTGATCTGTCTTTCTGGATAGAGAGACATGGTCTTTCAGCCTTCCGAGATAGAGGGGCAGAGACTGTCTGGTCTCTGCCGACAACGGAGCAGAGGAGTAACCGTAGGAACTTGGTCCGTCTCCAGTGGGTAAGCAAGGATGCCTGTCCTGATAGGTCGAAGGTGGTTGAGCTCCTGCTGGGGATGGACTTTGCGGAATATGACATCTTTGCCTTGATCCATCCCTACGGGACCTCCTACTTCGATGTCAGCTTCGTGAGACCGGAGGGCCTTGAGCTTTTCTGGTCTCGCCATGAGCTGGCTCGGAGTCGCCCCGAATGGCATGGTCTCTTTCCCCTGGCAATAACCCACCAAGATTCAGTCAGGAAAGTGACCGTTTTGACTAGTAACGAGTCGCTTTCCTGTATGGACATTACTACCTGGGTTAGTCGATACGGAGAGGTCACCAATATTCATGAAAAGAATATGGATGACCATGGTATCTGGTCAGGGGCCTGGACCTTCATGGTGAGATTGAAGGTTTCGGGAAACACTGTTACCCATATCCCCTCCTCAACCTTTTTGGGGAGGGATAGGATCTTGATTTTCTACCGGGGGCAGCCTAAGGTCTGTCACAGGTGCGGTAGCCCCACACACTTCAGTGCGCAGTGTACCACCCAGAAATGCACACTGTGTGGGGACCTTGGTCATCTTGCTGCTGCCTGTCGCAGGATTAGGTGTAACTTGTGTGGTGACCTCGGTCACCCGTTCAGTCGCTGTCCGCGTTCCTTCGCCAATACGGTCCTGAAAGCGGCGAGTGCGAGACAGGTGAAAGCCGGGACTAATCTTGCCGGTGAAGGGACCAGTAGGGGCGGGGAAGGTAGGGAACCGATGAGGAGCAAGCTGCCGCCATCCACCATCAGGCGGCAGGAGCAGCGCCGTGGGGACAGGGGGCAGGGAGTAATGTCCCTAAACTCTGACCCAGGTACTTCACTTGCAGCTGAGGATCCTAAAGACAGCGAATTGAGCGAGGAAGTCAAGAGACTTGAAAGGGAAGAGCGAGAGGACGCCACTTCTTCCCAGGAACCCTCTTCTGGTGACAGTCTAGATGAGGGAGAGGGGGAGTGGTCACAGAAAAAGAAAAAGGGTTACAGGAAAACGGCCAGAGGTAGGAGGGGGACGAGGTCTCGAGCTGCCTCTTTGGAGTGCGACCCCTCTGACTCTCTGGCCGTGATCCAAGCGCCATTGGAGGGTTCAGCCGCCCCCCCTCTGGTGGATCTCTCCAACCAGTTCGGGGTTCTCCAGGACCTCCCTCTGGAGGGGGGAAGTGGGGACCCGGGGCCGGAGGTTGCGGACAAGGTGGTTGGGGCTCAGGAGATGGCTGGGTCTTCCTCTCGGGGGGCGAATACAAAGCCCTCTGGGGGGACGACTAACCCAGGACCACCAGACGAGGGCAAGAATGTATGTAAGGAGAGAATGGACGAGTCTGTTTGTTTTAAGCGCACTAAAAACCCGTCATTATCAGAGGAAGAGGTTGGGACTGTCAGTGGTGGGAAGAAAAAGGCTATCTAATTCAATCAATCATGATGGCGGCACCCACCCCGTTGACACTGGCAACTATTAATGTTTGCAGCATAAAGTCAGATGCGGCAAGGTACACGGCCTTTCATTTTCTCGGCCAACTTGACGCCGACATTTTGTTTTTGCAGGAGACCAGGTTGACCGATATATCAACCTTGCATAAAGCAAGGCGGGAGTGGAGGCATGGGCCCTCCTACTGGTCTCTTGCGGCCGAGCCATATAGCGGGGTGGCGGTCCTTTTTAAGACCGCAGCGGTTGAATGCAGATGAGTGATCGAATTAGAAATGGGGAGATGCTTGATCCTAGATGTCTCCATGGGGGGACAAGAGCTTCGGCTCATTAACATCTATGGTCCCCAGTCCAAGTGGGATCGCAAATGTCTCTTCCTGAAGATCAAACCTTTTTTATTTTCGAGTTGGCAGGTGGTCTTCGAAGGGGATTTCAACAATGTCACGAGATCCTGTGATAGAGGAGGTTCCGGAGACCGGCTGGCTTATGACTGCGTCGCGTTAAACAGGATAGTGAGTGAGGCTCGCCTGGTGGATGTCCACATCCGGCACAACCCGGGCAACACGGGATTCACCTTTTTTAGAGGTAGTCAGTGCAGGTCTAGGCTAGACAGGTTTTATTTGAAGGAGGAGGCCGTCTCTTCACCGTTGTCGGTTGTGGAGGTGGAGTTCTCCGATCACTGTTTGATTATGTTTTCTCTGAATGTTACAGAGACTCCTCGGATGGGAAGAGGCTATTGGAATCTGAATTCGTCACTCCTTGAGGAAGAAGCTGTAAGACGGTCTTTTGAGGAATTCTTTCAGAGCCAGGTACCATTGCTGGGCCTAAGTAACACTAAGTCAGAGTGGTGGGAGATGTTCAAACATCGGGTGGCGAGATTCTTCCGGCAGCTCTCGAACCTCAGAAGCCTGAACAGGGATCGCCTGTATCCGAGACTGAGGAGGAAACTCGAGCATCTTGTCTCGACTGGAGGTAGCCGCGAGGAGATCTCCAGAGTGAAGTCCTTGCTGAAGAGGTGTCAGTACGATAGGCACGCATCTTTGGTTTTCGAGAGGGACTACGGGAAGTACTGCTCGCCCGACCCTTACAGAAACTGTAAGATGTCAGTGAATAGTAAGATAGTGACGGGGCTGGTGGACAGTACGGGGTCCCTGAGAAAGTCCAGATCAGGGATCTTGGAGGTCATCAGTTCCTACTACTCGCACCTCTTGGGAAGGAGGGAGCTTGATCGTGACAGGATGTCGGCTTTCCTGGCTGAATCTGTTCCTGAGCCAGGGGCTGACCTCTCGCTGGGCGTTTTGGCAGAAGCGATCAAAGAAGAGGAAGTGAGACTGGCGATCGATGGGCTTAGGCCCAAAAATTCGCCAGGTCCGGATGGCTTAACATCCGAGTTCTTTAGGACCTTTAGGGACTCTTTGGTCCCCCTCTTGACTCAGGTGTTTAACGAGTGTCTCTCCTCGGGCACTCTGCCGAGATCGTTAAGGAGGTCAGCTTTGATCATTTTGTCAAAGGGTAAGGATCCGTCACGCATTGAGAACTGGCGTCCTATAGCACTTCTCAATGTGGACAGGAAGATTTTGTCTAAGATACCTTTCAACAGGCTGGTGAAGTTTGCACCCCGGCTCCTTTCGGAGGTTCAGCACTGTTGCGTTCCTGGCCGTAGCACTTTCAGTGCTGTTCTAGGTTTCTGAGAGGCCGTGGAGCAAGGCAGGGCGGGCCTCTGGAAGGGGTTCTTGCTGACCCTGGATCAGGCAAAAGCCTTTGATCGGGTTAACCACGAGTACCTCTGGTCCACTCTTTTGAGGTATGGTCTGCCTGGAGGGTTTGTGGACTGGCTTAAGACCTTGTATGCAGGGGCTGAGACTTTCCCTCTGGTGAATGGGTGGATTGGACAACCTTTCGGGGTAGGATCCGGTGTCCGTCAGGGCTGTCCTCTTAGCCCTTTGCAATCGATCCCTTCCTCAGAAGGATCGATTGTGGACCGTTGGCGGGGGTGCGGATGGGCGGGGCGGCGCCGGAGGCTATCCTGAGGGTGGTGGCCTACACGGACGATGTCACCGTCTTTGTTTCTTCGCAAGAGGAGGCAGTGGTGGTGATGTCAGAAGTGGAGCGCTACTCTAAGGCATCCGGGTCCAAGGTCAACCAGGATAAGTGTGAGAGTCTCTGGCTGGGAGGCGGAGATCCTGGGTTTGATCTTCCGGACACCCTCCCCGAACCCCAAGAACATGCCAAAGTCCTGGGCATCGAATTCGGCCAGGGTGATTACCCCACGAAATACTGGGAAGGCAGAATCAAAGGTGTCGCCCAAAGAGTGGACCAATGGAGGGGTTGGTCTTTGACCCTGAGGGAAAGGGTTGGCCTGTGCAAGGCTTTCCTGCTCCCCTTGCTAATCTACCTGGGCAGCGTCTGTGTCTTGCCAGAGCCTCTCTGGACATGGGTCTACAGTCTGTTCTTCCAGATGTTATGGGGGAACAGACTGAACCTAGTCAAGCGGGAGGTCACTTACCGCACGAGGAGACTAGGGGGTTTGAATATGGTGAACCCCGTGGTGTTCCTAGTGAACACCTTCTTGAAAGTGAACGTGGCACACCTCTGGAAAGAGAGGGCTCCTCCGTGGGCATTCTCCTGCAAGGGATGGTTTCAGCCATTCTTCCAGGAATGGGAGACAGGGGGAAGATTGAAGGATCTTCGCACACCACATGGGCATCTCCCGGCTTATGTTACCCCGGTTCTGAAAATGATCCGCCGGTGGGGTCTGGGAATGTGGGAGGTGAGGTCCCTCCCGAGGAAACTCCTCGATATGAGGGTCTTGCTTTCTCATTTTCAGAGTCCATTGGCCCTCAAAGACTGCCCAAGTCGGGATCTGGAGGTTGGGTTGAGTTTGTTAAATTCTAGCAGGATCCCGGAGAAGTACTGGGACTTGACTTGGCGCTGCTTCCATGGTAAGCTGTATGTGAGGGACAATTTGAAGTACAGGAGCTCCGAGGACAGGAATTGCCCCGTGAGGCTTGTGCTAATGTGCTGGAAAGCATGGAGTACTTTCTGCTTCATTGTCCCTTTAATACAGAGGTGTACAACAGGGTGGGGGCTTCCATTGGTTGGCCGCGGCTGGCTGCTCTGTCCTACGCCGGGTGGGCCTATGGAGCGTTCGGAGACCTTGGGAGAAGGGACCGAAACACTTTATTCATAGTCAGCGCAGTGGTGAGGTATTTCACGTGGAACGCACGAGTTTTAGTCTCGACGCAGAGTAAAATCCTCCATGTAGATGAAGTCTGTAGGAACATCCTTGGTGACCTGGTGAAGGTACGTTCTCTGGAGTATGAAGGACTGGGTGCCCGGAGGGCGGCCCGTCTCTGGAGGGGCTTTTCCTTCAGGGTGCCTTAGTCCGGTAGTACTCCTATATCCTGGTGGTGGGCTGATGTCTTTCCACCCTAGATTTTTGTTTTGTATTTGTCTCCTGAATAGAAGGTTTGCCGGCATCGAACTTGAGCCTTGGATGGTGAGTGTGTAGGTTGTGTTCTGTATATATTGTATATAATGTATAATAGGGGGTTTTAGTTAGGTTGGGTGGGGGATTTGGGGGGGTTTTCATCGGCGGTGATAAGAGGACTGATCTGGCCTGGTCCAGGCCCCACCTGGGGAAAAACTTTGGGGCCTGATCCTAGCTCGGAGTAATCCTGAACTTTGTGGCCAGAGCAGGATCAGGGGTGGCGGGATAGTTAGTGTAGGTCTGTGTTTTATATATATATATATTAAAAAATTACAAAAAAATATATACAAAAAAAAAATACAAAAAACATACAAAAAAAAAAAAAGGGTTTAAAATTGTTCATGTCACTATTGTATATATTGTTATTTTTGGTTTTCTGTGGTGTGAATGAGGTGCGGTAAGTGTGTGACTAAGGTCAGGCAGTGGGACCAGTAGGTTAGTGTTAGTTTCCGGTTGTATATACGTTATATTAGGTTTAGTGTTTTGTGTTTCTAGTGTTTTATTGTATATAATCTTGTATATAGGACGGTGTTTTATGTGTATATAGGACGGTGTGAGTGTTGTGTGGGATTGTATATAGTAGTATAAATGAAGCTGGGCCGGGGGTTTTATAGGTTTTATAATAGTTATTTCCTGTATATGTATATATTCCTGGGGGGATTTATTTTCTGTGATTTGTCGTCTTGTTTTGTTCATATGTTTGGTGTCCTGTAATGTATTATTGTTCTGTCATGTACTGTACTTATTCTATCAATAAAAAAAAGACCTGCAGTGTATATATACAGGACAGAAAGAGTGGTACTGTGCTGTGTATATATACAGGACAGAAGGAGTGGCACTGTGCAGTGTATATATACAGGAGAGGAGAAGTGGTACTGTGCAATGTATATATACAGGACAGGAGAAGTGGTACTGTGCAGTGTATATATACAGGAGAAGTGGTACTGTGCAGTGTATATATACTGGACAGGAGGAGTGGCACTGTGCAGTGTATATATACAGGACAAAAGGAGTGGTACAGTGCAGTGTATATATACAGGACAGGAGAAGTGGTACTGTGCAGTGTATATACAGGACAGGAGGAGTGGTACTGTGTAGTGTATATATACAGGACAGGAAGATTGGTACTGTGCAGTGTATATATACAGGACAGGAGGAGTGGTACTGTGCAGTGTATATATACAGGATAGGAGGAGTGGTACTCTGCAGTGTATATATACAGGACAGGAGGAGTGGTACTGTGCAGTGTATATATACAGGACAGGAGGAGTGGTAATGTGCAGTGTATATATACAGGACAGGAGGAGTGGTACTGTGCAGTGTATATATACAGGACAGGAGAAGTGGTACTGTGCAGTGTATATACAGGACAGGAGGAGTTATACTGTGCAGTGTATATATACAGGACAGGAGGAGTGGTACTGTGCAGTGTATATATACAGGACAGGAGGAGTGGTACTGTGCAGTGTATATATACAGGACAGGAGGAGTGGTACTGTGCAGTGTATATACAGGACAGGAGGAGTGGTACTGTGTAGTGTATATATACAGGACAGGAAGATTGGTACTGTGCAGTGTATATATACAGGACAGGAGGAGTGGTACTGTGCAGTGTATATACAGGACAGGAGAAGTGGTACTGTGCAGTGTATATACAGGACAGGAGGAGTGGTACTGTGTAGTGTATATATACAGGACAGGAAGATTGGTACTGTGCAGTGTATATATACAGGACAGGAGGAGTGGTACTGTGCAGTGTATATATACAGGATAGGAGGAGTGGTACTCTGCAGTGTATATACAGGACAGGAGGAGTGGTACTGTGCAGTGTATATATACAGGACAGGAGGAGTGGTACTGTGCAGTGTATATATACAGGACAGGAGAAGTGGTACTGTGCAGTGTATATACAGGACAGGAGGAGTTATACTGTGCAGTGTATATATACAGGACAGGAGGAGTGGTACTGTGCAGTGTATATATACAGGACAGGAGGAGTGGTACTGTGCAGTGTATATATACAGGACAGGAGGAGTGGTACTGTGCAGTGTATATATACTGGACAGGAGAAGTGGTACTGTGCAGTGTATATACAGGACAGGAGGAGTGGTACTGTGCAGTGTATATATACAGGACAGGAGGAGTGGTACTGTGCAGTGTATATATACAGGACAGGAGAAGTGGTACTGTGCAGTGTATATACAGGACAGGAGGAGTGGTACTGTGTAGTGTATATATACAGGACAGGAGGAGTGGTACTGTGCAGTGTATATATACAGGACAGAAGGAGTGGTAGTGTGCAGTGTATATATACAGGACAGGAGGAGTCGTGCTGAGAGTAGCACCTGCCTCCTGAGCTCAAGCACTTCCAGGAGGAGGGTCGTCGTCTGCCTCTCTTCTCCCCAGGGAGAGGCAGGCCTACTGGGAGGCCGGCATGGCTTCCCAGCCTCCTATCCCCCGGTCTATGCCGGCAGGGGAGAAGGAGCCTCAACAACCGGCCCAGGAGGGAGTGAGGAGATCGGGAAGGGTGAGGAAGAATACATCCACCTGCTCCAACCCCGAGACTGTTCACCGCCAGCCCAAAGAGGGAGACCGGGGCACCCCAGGCCCCAGGAACAAGAGCCCAGCAAGATCCTGGGGGGAGATGAGCTCCAGCGAGTCCACAAGTTCCTTCTCCTCCCGAGTGGTCGCCACATTGCGAGAGTACGAGGACGCCGGCAAAGCACTAACCCAGCTGAAAGAGGAGCTGAGGGAGGCCCGGGTCCTGAACACCCGGGCGTCCAACAAGGAAAGACTCGCGACCTCCCAGAGGTTTAAAGCCCTCAGAGACGAGGTGGTCAGGTTAGTGCTCCTCCGGGAGGGGATTGAGAAAAGCGCAGGTCCCTTCCTGGAGAGGTTTAAGAACCAGCGGCGGTTCTCAGAAATGAAGGGGTTAAACACCTCAGGAGAACCGCCAGCCGGCGTCCTTAGTGAAGAGGAGGAGGAGGATGAAGAGGTGACTGGAGTCTCAGTTGCTGGAGCCAGTGAGGGGCAGAGCCGGAGCTCAAGCGGTCTCCCTGCAGGGCAGAGGACTCCCACAGCAGAGGCTGGAGTGTCGGGGGAGGAGGAGGAAGGAGGACTGCTGAGGGAGATCCGACTGCTGGAGTCTCCAGTGGACCTGACGCGGTTTTCCTTCGGTGAGGACAAACCAGTGGAGGAGACCAAGAGGAGGAAGAGGAAGACCGGAGGAGCTGCACAGGAGGTGGTGAGTTACTAGTATGTACCAATGTCTGATGTTGCGCCTGCCACCTTCTGTTTAAACCCCTCCAAACCTAAAGGCACGGGCTCTGAAGTGGGCTCGAGGCAGAGGCAAGGTGGGGAGAGGAGGAGGACGTCCGGCAATGCTGCCAACTGTGCGGGGAACAGTGCAGGGGGCGAGGCTGTGGAGGTACTCACAGCGCCGGACATAGGAAGTTCTGTGGAGTTTCCCACCCTGCCCTCTGCGGCTAAGCCGGTTATCACCGGGGCTGGGGGGGCAGGGAAGGATGTGAAAAACACATCTGCAAAGAACACTGGGCACACTGCTGCGACAGGGGGGCAGTGTGCCCCAGCGCCCAAAAAGGACACTAAGACCCCAAAGTCTGTGGGTGCAGGGCAGGCAGAGGTGCCGAGAAAACAGTCTGGCCAGAACAAGGACCAAAATGCTGCAGTAGGGGGGCGGGGCGCTCCAGGAGACGACCTGCAGAAAGCCAGCAGCAACCAAAGGGAAACGGGTGTGGTGCTGCAGGGAAAGGAGTCTCTGGGAGTGCTCCCCTCCCCCGGCCCAGCAGGTGTGAGTGCAGAGACACCAGACACAAGGGAGGAAGGAATGGAGGTGACTGTGGAAGGTGCAGAGAACAGCAGAGGTAATGGGGTTACAAGTAAAGGGAATGGAAGTAGTGGTGCAATGAATGATGGGAGTAATGGTGGAGCAGATGATGGGAGTAATGGTGGAGCAGATGGTGAGAGTAGTAGGAATGGTGGAAGTAGTGGTACAGTGAATGATGATGCAGCAAATGGTGGGGGTAGTGGTGCAGTGAATGATGATGCAGCAAATGGTGGGGGTAGTGGTGGAATGAATGCTGGGAGTTGTGGGAATAGTGGGAGTTGTGGTGTAGCAAATGTTGGGGGTAGTGGTATAATGAATGGTGGGAGTAATGGTCCTGCGAATGGTGTGAATAGTACTGGAGTGAATGGTGGGAGCAGCACTGGTGTTGGTGGGGGGGAAGTAGGCGCTGGTCCCGCTGCCCCCCCAGCATTGGCGGGGGCTTCAGCCCAAAGCTATTCAGGAGCTGTCAGTGCTGGGGGTAGTAGTGCGCCCTCGTCTGGTGGCCCTGGGGATGGTGACTTGCAACAGCAGCTCCTGGACGCCCTGAGGAGAGGGGAGAGCTCCATCACTGTAGAGGGGAGGGAGGTTGATCTGTCTTTCTGGATAGAGAGACATGGTCTTTCAGCCTTCCGAGATAGAGGGGCAGAGACTGTCTGGTCTCTGCCGACAACGGGGCAGAGGAGTAACCGTAGGAACGTGGTCCGTCTCCAGTGGGTAAGCAAGGATGCCTGTCCTGATAGGTCGAAGGTGGTTGAGCTACTGCTGGGGATTGACTTTGCGGAATATGACATCTTTGCCTTGATCCATCCCTACGGGACCTCCTACTTCGATGTCAGCTTCGTGAGACCGGAGGGCCTTGAGCTTTTCTGGTCTCGCCATGAGCTGGCTCGGAGTCGCCCCGAATGGCATGGTCTCTTTCCCCTGGCAATAACCCGCCAAGATTCAGTCAGGAAAGTGACCGTTTTGACTAGTAACGAGTCGCTTTCCTGTATGGACATTACCACCTGGGTGAGTCGATACGGAGAGGTCACCAATATTCCCGAAAAGAATCTGGATGACCATGGTATCTGGTCAGGGGCCTGGACCTTCATGGTGAGATTGAAGGTTTCGGGAAACACTGTTACCCATATCCCCTCCTCAACCTTTTTGGGGAGGGATAGGATCTTGATTTTCTACCGGGGGCAGCCTAAGGTCTGTCACAGGTGCGGTAGCCCCACACACTTCAGTGCGCAGTGTACCACCCAGAAATGCGCACTGTGTGGGGACCTCGGTCATCTTGCTGCTGCCTGTCGCAGGATTAGGTGTAACTTGTGTGGTGACCTCGGTCACCCGTTCAGTCGCTGTCCGCGTTCCTTCGCCAATGCGGTCCTGAAAGCGGCGAGTGCGGGACAGGCGAAAGCTGGAACTAATCTTGCCGGTGAAGGGACCAGTAGGGGCGGGGGAGGCAGGGATCCGGTGAGGAGCAAGCTGCCGCCATCCACCATCAGGCGGCAGGAGAAGCGCCGTGGGGACAGGGGGCAGGGAGTAATGTCCCTAAACTCTGACCCAGGTACTTCACTTGCAGCTGAGGATCCTAAAGACAGTGAATTGAGCGAGGAAGTCAAGAGACTTGAAAGGGAAGAGCGAGAGGACGCCACGTCTTCCCAGGAACCCTCTTCTGGTGACAGTCTAGATGAGGGAGAGGGGGAGTGGTCACAGAAAAAGAAAAAGGGTAACAGAAAAACGGCCAGAGGTAGGAGGGGGACCAGGTCTCGAGCTGCCTCTTTGGAGTGCAACCCCTCTGACTCTCTGGCCGTGATCCAAGCGCCATTGGAGGGTTCAGCCGCCCCCCCTCTGGTGGATCTCTCCAACCAGTTCGGGGCTGTCCAGGACCTCCCTCTGGAGGGGGGAAGTGGGAACCCGGGGCTGGAGGTTGCGGACAAGGTGGTTGGGGCTCAGGAGATGGCTGGGTCTTCCTCTCGGGGGGGCAAATACAAAGCCCTCTGGGGGGACGACTAACCCAGGACCACCAGACGAGGGCAAGAATGTATGTAAGGAGAGAATGGACGAGTCTGTTTGTCTTAAGCGCACTAAAAACCAGGCATTATCGGAGGAAGAGGTTGGGACTGTCCGTGGTGGGAAGAAAAAGGCTATCTAATTCAATCAATCATGATGGCAGCACCCACCCCGTTGACGCTGGCAACTATTAATGTTTGCAGCATAAAGTCAGATGCGGCAAGGTACACGGCCTTTCATTTTCTCGGCCAACTTGACGCCGACATTTTGTTTTTGCAGGAGACCAGGTTGACCGATATATCAACCTTGCATAAAGCAAGGCGGGAGTGGAGGCATGGGCCCTCCTACTGGTCTCTTGCGGCAGAGCCGTATAGCGGGGTAGCGGTCCTTTTTAAGACCGCAGCGGTTGAATGCAGACGAGTGATCGAATTAGAAATGGGGAGATGCTTGATCCTAGATGTCTCCATGGGGGGACAAGAGCTTCGGCTCATTAACATCTATGGTTCCCAGTCCAAGTGGGACCGCAAATGTCTCTTCCTGAATATCAAACCTTTTTTATTTTCGAGTCGGCAGGTTGTCTTCGGAGGGGATTTCAACAATGTCACGAGATCCTGTGATAGAGGAGGTTCCGGAGACCGGCTGGCTTATGACTGCATCGCATTAAACAGGATAGTGAGTGAGGCTCGCCTGGTGGATGTCCACATCCGGCACAACCCGGGCGACACGGGATTCACCTTTTTTAGAGGTAGTCAGTGCAGGTCTAGGCTAGACAGGTTTTATTTGAAGGAGGAGGCCGTCTCTTCACCGTTGTCGGTTGTGGAGGTGGAGTTCTCCGATCACTGTTTGATTATGTTTTCTCTGAACGTTACAGAGACTCCTCGGATGGGAAGGGGCTATTGGAAGCTGAATTCGTCACTTCTTGAGGAAGAAGCTGTGAGACGGTCTTTTGAGCAATTCTTTCAGAGCCAGGTACCATTGCTGGGCCTAAGTAACACTAAGTCAGAGTGGTGGGAGATGTTCAAACATCGGGTGGCGAGATTCTTCCGGCAGCTCTCGAACCTCAGAAGCCTGAACAGGGATCGCCTGTATCAGAGCCTGAGGAGGAAACTCGAGCATCTTGTCTCGACTGGAGGTAGCCGCGAGGAGATCTCCAGAGTGAAGTCCTTGCTGAAGAGGTGTCAGTACGATAGGCACGCATCTTTGGTTTTCGAGAGGGACTACGGGAAGTACTGCTCGCCCGACCCTTACAGAAACTGTAAGATGTCAGTGAATAGTAAGATAGTGACGGGGCTGGTGGACAGTACGGGGTCCCTGAGAAGGTCCAGATCAGGGATCTTGGAGGTCGTCAGTTCCTACTACTCGCACCTCTTGGGAAGGAGGGAGCTTGATCGTGACGGGATGTCGGCTTTCCTGGCTGAATCCGTTCCTGAGCCAGGGGCTGACCTCTCGCTGGGCGTTTTGGCAGAAGCGATCAAAGAAGAGGAAGTGAGACTGGCGATCGATGGGCTTAGGCCCAAAAAGTCGCCAGGTCCGGATGGCTTAACATCCGAGTTCTTTAGGACCTTTAGGGACTCTTTGGTCCCCCTCTTGACTCAGGTGTTTAACGAGTGTCTCTCCTCGGGTACTCTGCCGAGATCATTAAGGAGGTCAGCTTTGATCATTTTGTCAAAGGGTAAGGATCCGTCACGCATTGAGAATTGGCGTCCCATAGCACTTCTCAATGTGGACAGGAAGATTTTGGCTAAGATACCTTTAAACAGGCTGGTGAAGTTTGCACCCCGGCTCCTTTCGGAGGTTCAGCACTGTTGCGTTCCTGGCCGTAGCACTTTTAGTGCTGTTCTAGGTGTCCGAGAGGCCGTGGAGCAAGGCAGGTCGGGCCTCTGGAAGGGGTTCTTGCTGACCCTGGATCAGGCAAAAGCCTTTGATCGGGTTAACCACGAGTACCTCTGGTCCACTCTTTTGAGGTATGGTCTGCCTGGAGGGTTTGTGGACTGGCTTAAGACCTTGTATGCAGGGGCTGAGACTTTCCCGCTGGTGAATGGGTGGATTGGACGACCTTTCGGGGTAGGGTCCGGTGTCCGTCAGGGCTGTCCTCTTAGCCTTTTGCTTTACGCGTTTGCGATCGATCCCTTCCTCAGAAGGATCGATTGTGGACCGCTGGCGGGGGTGCGGATGGGCGGGGCGGCGCCGGAGGCTATCCTGAGGGTGGTGGCCTACGCGGACAATGTCACCGTCTCTGTTTCTTTGCAAGAGGAGGCAGTGGTGGTGATGTCAGAAGTGGAACGCTACTCGGAGGCATCCGAGTCCAAGGTCAACCAGGATAAGTGTGAGAGTCTCTGGCTGGGAGGCGGAGATCCCGGGTTTGATTTTCCGGACACCCTTCCCGAACCCCAAGAACATGCCAAAGTCCTGGGCATCGAATTCGGCCAGGGTGATTACCCCACGAAAAACTGGGAAGGCAGAATCAAAGGTGTCACCCAAAGAGTGGACCAATGGAGGGGTTGGTCTTTGACCCTGAGGGAAAGGGTTGGCCTGTGCAAATCTTTCCTGCTCTCCTTGCTAATCTACCTGGGCAGCGTCTGTGTCTTGCCAGAGCCTCTCTGGACACGGGTCTACAGTCTGTTCTTCCAGATGTTATGGGGGAACAGACTGAACCTAGTCAAGCGGGAGGTCACTTACCGCACGAGGAGACTAGGGGGTTTGAATATGGTGAACCCCGTGGTGTTCCTAGTGAACACCTTCTTGAAAGTGAACGTGGCAAACCTCTGGAAAGAGAGGGCTCCTCCGTGGGTGCTTTAGTCCGGTAGTACTCCTATATCCTGGTGGTGGGCTGATGTCTTTCCACCCTAGATTTTTGTTTTTTATTTCTGTCTCCTGAATAGAAGGTTTGCCGGCATCGAACTTGAGCCTTGGATGGTGAGTATGTAGGTTGTGTTCTGTTTATATTGTATATAATGTATAATAGGGGTTTTTAGTTAGGTTGGGTGGGGGATTTGGGGGGGGGGGGTCTTCATCAGTGGTGATAAGAGGACTGATCCGGCCTGGTCCAGGCCCTGCCTGGGGAAAAACTTTGGGGCCTGATCCTAGCTCGGAGTAATCCTGAACTTTGTGGCCAGAGCTGGATCAGGGGTGGCGGGATAGTTAGTGTAGGTCTGTGTTTTATATATATATTAAAAAATTACAAAATAAAAAAAAAAATACAAAAAATACAAAAAAATATACAAAAAAAAAACAACAAAGGTTTAAAATTGTTCATGTCACTTTTGTATATATTGTTATTTTTGGTTTTCTGTGGTATGAATGAGGTGCGGTAAGGGGGTGACTGTAAGGTCAGGCAGTGGGACCAGTAGGTTAGTGTTAGTGTCCGGTTGTATATACGTTATATTAGGTTTAGTGTTTTATTGTATATAATCTTGTATATAGGACGGTGTTTTATGTGTATATAGGACGGTGTGAGCGTTGTGTGGGATTGTATATAGTAGTATGAATGAAGCTGGGCCGGGGGTTTTATAGGTTTTATAATATTTATTTCTTGTATATGTATATATTCCTGGGGGGATTTATTTTCTGTGATTTGTCGTCTTGTTTTGTTCTTATGTTCGGTGTCCTGTAATGTATTATTGTTCTGTCATGTACTGTACTTATTCTATCAATAAAAAAAAGACCTGCAGTGTATATATACAGGACAGGAGGAGTGGTACTGTGCAGTGTATATGTACAGGACAGGAGGAGTGGTACTGTGCAGTGTATATATACAGGACAGGAGGAGTGGTACTGTGCAGTGTATATATACAGGACAGGAGGAGTGGTACTGTGCAGTGTATATATACAGGACAGGAGAACTGGTACTGTGCAGTGTATATATACAGGACAGGAGGAGTGGCACTGTGCAGTGTATATACAGGACAGGAGGAGTGGTATTGTGCAGTGTATATATACAGGACAGGAGGAGTGGTACTGTGCAGTGTATATATACAGGACAGGAGGAGTGGTACTGTGCAGTTTATATATCCAGGACAGGAGGAGTGGTACTGTGCAGTGTATTTAGGCTTAGTGCCCACGATGCAGAAATGAAGCAGAAATTTTCCTGAGCATTTCTGCATCTCCTTGGCAGAAAAACGCATGCGGTTTTTACATAAATACGGACCATGTGCACAGAACTTGCAGAATGTCATAGGAAGTCATGGGATAAGGTATGCAATGTGTTTCTGGAGCTTTTACGCGCTGTAAATACGCACCAAAAAAAGCACCAAAAACGCATCGTGGTCACACAGCATTAGAACTCTGAGTTGTCCAGTCATTTGTTTATTTACCTACCATAAAGATAAGTAGATAACCTCAGACTCCACACAGAATGCATGGTACACTGACAACAGTAGCCAGGTAGGCCATTTTATGACCTAACAGACCAGTCTACTGGGCAACTGCCCAATATGGCAGACTATCAGTCCGGGCCTGGGCATGAGCATCTAGAACTATGTCATTTTTTTACTATGGGCCTAAGAACTAATGAGCAGGTACTTGCTAACTACCTGCTTCCTGTGCACGGTGCTGATCTCTACCGATACAGAGTGGTCACAGATCGCTCCTGCTGGTGATTCTGCGGCTTACACTGATGTCATGTCGACAGAGCAGTGGCTTTTCTTCCGCTCTGCTCTGTTGACAGCCGGTGACTGCTAATGTCATGCTGATTGATAGACAGCTCCCCGTTGCCTTATTGCTGGGAGTTAGCTGTCAATCAGCATAACGTCGACAATCACACCCCAATGACAGAGCAACCTGGAAGAAGACGAGCTGCTTTCTATTGTCATGGAGCTGCTGAATCGCAGGCAGGAGCGGTCAGTGAGCAAGTAGAATAGGCAGGTAGTTACTTCTGTTGGCAACTACCTGCCTGTTAGTTTTTAGATCCATAGTAAAAGAAAATAAAATAGTCCCGCACAACCCCTTTAATAAGTTGGAAATAGCCAACACTTCCACCAGCAGAGCAGATATCTCTTGTCCCACACCCTTTCCATATTTGTTTTGCTCTGTAGTGATCTCCTTATCTGCATAATTTCTTACCTCTCTTCAATGTATAATAAAATATTTTATTTTCTCTAAAAAAACATAAGTAATTTTTAATACCTTAATTTATAAATAGCAGTTCAGAGGAATGGACATCCCCAAAGTTAAAAAAAAATGCTACCATGATGTAGTTCAGGATCAGATGGAAAAATGGTTGGACTACTCAGGTAGATAGGTTAATATTGAACAAGTCTCTTTTCCCCAACCTTTACTTTCTCTTTACTTTTCCCCAACCTTTACTTCTACTTTCTATAATAAAAAGCTTCTACTGGGCATCAAAGCCTCTCTAAAGGTTTTTAAACATTCTATTTCTACCACCCAGTCACAAAATGTACTGCCTGTACGTGATCTACTGTACTTGATCTACTGCTATGTATTTTGCAACCAGAAATGCAAGAACTTTCTCACTAAATCTTTGGGGACATACAACATCAAAGATCTTATCCTAAATAACACCATGGTCCTGTTAAGCATAATAATAATAATTCAAAAATACAACATTAACAAATAGGTAATTTTACACAATGCTTTGTTAACTTCTATTAAAAGTTCCATTTTTTTTTAATAAAAAAAATATGAAAGGTATAGCAAGTGTTTCTAAACTTTTAGTGGCATGTCTACAAAATGGTAGATTTATTTTGGTATGACCTTTTCTCTTAGTGACCAGCTTATTGCTATTGTATGGACTGAAACAGTCTCAAGTACAAATCACTGGCTAGTATGTCATAAAATTTCTCTTAGGTGGCATTTTTCTCCCTCATGGTTAGTTCATATGATCCCAACTTTCCATGACATATATCAGTGTTCCCCAACTCCGGTCCTCAAGAGCCACCAACAGGTCATGATTTCAGGATTACACAAGTGATGGAATTATTGGCTGTGCAGGTGATGTAATTATCACCTGTGCAATACTAAGGAAATCCTGAGAACATGAACTGTTGGTGGTTCTTGAGGACTGGAGTTGGGGAACACTGATATATGTCATAAGCTTTTCAATAGCTATCTACATATCTACTGAAAGGATGCTGTTATGGGTGATGGATTCCATACAGTGCCATCCATTATGCATAGACTACATGCTTGGGATGGACACTGGGGAAACTTTATATTTTGCTTCCTATTAAAAATACCTCCGTTCTTGAGAGCTGAGTGATATTTAGTTCTATAGCTTACTGTTAATTGCCTAGGTTACTGGCCACTTATGTAGCCTGTTAGCGATTGCAGGTCTCCTAGGCATGGAGTGCAGTGGTTACAAGCTGTTTTCTATAAAGCTAGAATGCACTGATTTCAAACTAGCCAGGTGGCAGAAGTTCACTTGTAGCTCCAGATTCCAGCCAGGTTAAGTGTCACTACACTTTACTGATGCTGCAGAGTCAAAGCTGCCTCTGATTACAACATTGGAGAGTGCAACCATGCCGCTAGCCCAAACTGTCAATTAATTAGGAGCGCACCGCCCCCTGGCAAGCAGGAAGTATGTTGGCTGGGAATCAGTTCGTATCTAAACTGCAGTGTTTAGAAATCTGCTGTAATACATCAGAAAAATTGCAGCACACATATCACACTAGCACACAGAGCATGTCCTACCCATAACAAGCACACATCACTCATCACAGAAGCACAGGACACATTATACAGACTTCTATAAAGTGCATGATAAATCCCAGCTGAGTGTGATTGGATTATAGAACAATCATTACACTGATAATTATATGCATATCCCAGCTGTTCTCATGGACTTTAAATCAATATGTAAACCAGTAAGATTTTTATTATACAGAATATACCGTGCCAGTGAATATCCCTGAAACATGTTATATCATACACACAGTTTTGGGAATGTTACATAGTGTTTAGTTTAATGATGTAGCCAGCTTAAACTTGACAAATAACGCACCATCATAATAGCTTGTCACAGAAGGTTATCTCACCTAATACGATTAAGATATTTTAACATTGCACAAGACATTGACGGGTGTCAGATTGAGTATCAAATTATACTTTTTTCCACTGTTTTATCCCACCACTGTTTAATATTTATTAAAGGGAAGCTATTATCAGAAAATTACCTGTTGTTTAAATCAGATTTTTTGTGTTACATGTATTTTTTTTTAATTAGCAATGTTATTTTTCTTTTTTCATATCATGATCTTTATTAAAAAAAAATAGTAGTCTTGAAAATTTTTACACTGGCCACTGAGGCTTTTTAAGCCTTATACTTCCTGCACTTCTTTCAAGAAAGAATCCATATCAGAGACAGGGTTACAAAGACAGGTAACACCCCTATACATAGCAAATAACATGATCCACCAATCACAATAGGAGATGTCACAGCCGACCCTGCTTCACATTGACCTTTACACATGCTTATTAGACAAATCAATAGAAAAGATAGGGTCAGGTTCCGACCAATATGGCTATGTACATGTGGATTTCCTGAAACAATAGGAATTTAGAATCTAAAAAAGCCTTAGTGGCCAGTGTGAAAATTGCAAAATTTATATTTATTATTTTTAATATAGATCGTGATATGTTAAAAAAAACAGGAAAACAAAACAAAAACAACACTGACAAAAATGTTTAAAAAATACATAGGATTGCTGCTTCCAACAAGTGATGCTATAGAGTTCAAGTCCTCTTCCTCTCTGAAAAGGCAATTTGCATATTAAATTTCCCAGAGGAGCATTGCAAGGCAAATAAGCCTCCTTACAATGGCATGCCAGAGTCGGTATGTCACTCTCCACAAGGAGGAACGTTACCCCTTAGACCTCAGTCCAAAGGCTCTCACCTAACCAAATCAGATCTCATACTTTGCCTCGTGAGGGGCAATATCCCAAAACACTGTCTGCAAATTGAGATCCTGATTTGTTTTTTATTTTAAGTCATATTATAAGGCTTGTTAAAGGGTCTAGATAGTGACTTGTAGGATTGCTGCTTCCAGCAGGTGGCACCATAGAGTTTAAGTCTTCTTCCTCTCTGAAGAGGCAATTTGCATATTAAAAAGTAAATGTAATACAAAAACCTTATTTAAACAATAGGTCATTTTCTGATGATAGTTTCTCTTTAAGGTAAATTTAGCTACATCTTTATCTTAGGTTAGACTAAATTTACTAACATAAATGTTAAAAAAAAAATATATTTTAATCAGTTTTTTAATCCAATGCCATGATATAGTATAACAATCTGCTTACAGCAATACCTAAGGGAAACTGTAATTTCACTTTTACTGCTACCATGGTCAGAGTTGAGGTACTGAGCTGTCCCTGGGACTTTCCCCATGTGCCTCCAACTATTATGCATTCCATGTGTAGCGCCCCGAGGGCTCGGCCGCTACAGGGGTATTGCACCTCTGCCAGAGGTGTGGTATTCCACTCCCGGGTAAGGATGGAGTATGGACCAGGACTCAGTAGCTGCATGCACCACACACACCCCATTTCCGAGAGACAGCTCAACGGTGCTCCCACTAGACAGAAGTGCAGGCACGACCGACTATGTCCCTGTCTGGAGTGGGGAGGGGGGGGTGGAACACCCAGTGCTGTAGGGGCAGATAGGGGTTGGTTCCTGAGCGTAGGTAGGAGCCCATTGGTTGCTGGTCACCTGGGCTCATGTTTCTAGAGGGAGGTATAAAAGGTGGGCACCATCTTAGTTCTGGGTCAGTTCAAGCAGGAGGAGAAGAGAGAGGAGTTCGGCCAGAGAGGGCTGACAGGGAGCTCTGGCTCAGTCTGGGCCCAGCTCCATGAGGCAGGCCTGAGGAGAGGGCCAGGAACAGAAAGGAACAAGAACAGAAAGGAACAAGAACAGAAAGGAACAGAAACAGAAAGGAACAGCAAAGAAAGAGAGGAAGAAACAGAAGGGCTCAGGAACAAGAAGGTGGAAGGGACCCTAAGAACCCACGAGAATCCAGGGTGAAGGGTCAGGCAGATTAAGGGTACCGGATCCCAAGTTGGTGGAGGAGAAACAACCCTCAGCCAAAGACCGAAGGCTGTGACCATTTATTGGTGCAGCACCTCATCAAACCTGCTAGGAAGGCACCATATAGGACAGCGGAGGACGGGGCCCACGTTTAACCGCACAAGTCCGCGGCAGCTGGACAAAAGTGGGTCACTGGTGAGGCAGGCCAGAGAAAGGACAAAAGGGGGTCTTGAGCCATACTCCTGAGCTGTCTGGGAGTTGACCGAGCCCCTCACCTGGTGGACGCAGCACGGCTCGGGCAGTCATTCCCTGCAGAAGTGACTTGGATATTAACCGTGAGTAAAGACCCTGGACTGCAGTACGTTGTCTGTGTGCTTTTTCGCTCCTCCGGCATTACCGGTACTGGGACTCTCACCACCATCACTCCCACCATCCACCACACTGCCCTGGGGCCGCACTCTTCCCGTGGGGAGTCACACCAACCCAGCTGCATACATCATCGGCCCCAGCGGTCTGCCCTGCAGCGGCGGTTCCTAATAACCGCAATCCATGGGTGGCGTAGTCGGACATCTCTTAAAACATCTAAAAGACTGCCACTGGTCTGACCACCCTGAGCCACGGGACCCGGTCGCCACTACTACCCCCATCGACTCCCTATTGCCCGGTTCCGAGTGCCCCACGGCCCAGGGGGCGAGTCACATGCGTCCTTACTGAGATGGTGACTGGGAGGGAGAAAGAGATGGCACTGGATTGTGGATCAATGGTATGGTTAGAGGGGTTAAATTGAAAGGTCAATGCATTCCAAACAGCAGTAATATGCTATAAAAACTGTTTAATGTGTACAAATTGTTTTAGTACAATTTCAATAACAATTTCATATTTCATATATTACCAGATGAAATGTCCTTAATCCTTGTTTGGCAATTGTAAACATTTTCTTTTGGCACAAAAGCCTCCTATATCAGATCCAGATCCAAAGACATGCAGAAGACACAGAAACAGTCAGCTCCAAATGCACTGACTTAGGCTAAGGCTAAGCATTTTCAATTTGGTATGTTTTTTGGATAGGAAGAGTCCATGTGTGCCCTAATAGCCTCATAGATTCCAATATATTACCTTTCAAAACATTTGGTTTTGAACATTATGTTTAGAGGGTTTCTCAGTGAAGGACTCTCACAAATTACATATTGCTGGTCTAGGCCATTAATGTTTCTTCCCATTAAGCCACCAAATAAACAATGCAATGCTAAAATGTCCTGTATACTAATTTGTCTGTTCTCTTTTAGACCACATTCAGAAAGCATTACTGATGGATTATAGTGAAATTACTTCTCAATTCTAATACTTAGCCTGAGTATGTGAAGTGATGACAGACATTTCACATGAATTCTTTGTCTAACATCTTCAACCTGTAGGATGTGTCTAGTTTTCAGAGAATTATTTTGGAATGATAATATATGATCAAAGATAACAAGGGAACACAATTCATATACCCCATTCTCTAGACCAGTCAAAGGAGGCAGGAGCTGTATGATCCATATGTTTATGCTATACTTTGAAATTCTTGTAATGTTCTACAATTTTTTACCAGCAACATAGTCAATAGAGGTGTTTATAGGAGAAAGCATGCCATCATGTTTTTCACTTCCAGTGCTTGAGCTCCCTGATCACATCCTTTTAGGAAATAAAGATTGCATGACCTTACATCTTTATCGTTCATTCAGAAGACTGCAGATTTATTAGAAACTCCCACCACAGTAGAAATAGTAATGGTGTAAGCACAACTGGGGACTACTTTTCCAAGCATCGTCACAATTTGATGCTAAATTACCAGAAAAACATAAGTCTAGCATGAACATACCACCATGTTGTAAGGACACTTTATTTTCCTTTTCCAAATCCCTCCCGTTCCTGAAGACTCCATATTTTGAAATTGAAAAAAAAAAATTAGGTTTTAATCTTTTTTCAGACTTTGAACAAAATGCATCCTGGAAATCAGAGGCCCTGAACCTTTAGTAACTTCATGAGCCACTCAAGGCATTAGAAGGGAAAATTGGTCTATTAAATACAGTGGCGTGTTTACCCATTTTCTAATTTTTTATTCTTTTGTATGTTTGTCACACTTAAATGTTTCAAATCACAAAACAAATTTAAATGTTAAACAAAGATAACACATGTAAACACTGAATGCAGTTTTTATATGAAAGTCTTTATTATTAAGGGAAAAAGAAATCCAAACCTACAGGGCCCTGTGTGAAAAATTGATTGCCCCCTAAACCTAATAACTGTTTGGGCCACCCATAGCAGCAACAACTGCAATTAAGCATTTGCAATAACTGGCAATGAGTCTTTTACAACAGTCTGGAAGAATTTTGGCCCACTCATCTTTGCATCTCATTTGGATTAAGGTTAGGACTTTGACTAAGCCACTCCAAAGTCTTAATTTTGTTTTTCTTAAGCCATTCAGAGGTGGACTTGCTGGTGTATTTTGGATCATTGTCCTGCTGCATAACCCAAATACGCTCAGCTTGTGGTCACGAACAGATGGCCGGACATTCTCCTTCAGGATTTTTTGGTAGATATCAAAATTCATGGTTCCATTTACCACAGCAAGTCTTCCAGGTCCTGAAGCAGCAAAATAGCCCCAGACCAACACACTACCACAACCATATTTTACTGTTGGTATGATGTTCCTTTTCTGAAATGCTGTGCTACTTCTATGCCACATGTAATGGGACATACACCTTTAAAAAAGTTCAACTTTTGTCTCGTCGGTCCACAGAGTAGTCTCCCAAAAGTCCTGGTGACCATCAAGATGTTTTCTGGAAAAATTGAGACAAGCCTTTGTGTTCTTTTTTCTCAGCCGTGGTTTTCATCTTGGAACTCTGCCATGCATGTCATTGTTCCCAGTCTCTTTCTTACGGTGGAACCACAAACACTAACCTAAACTGAGGCAAGTGAGACCTGCAGTTCTTTGGTTGATGTTGTGGGTCTTTTGTGACCTCTTGGATGAGTCGTAGTTGCGCTCTTGGGGTAATTTTGATCAGCTGGCCACTCATGAGAAGGTTCACCACTGTTACATGTTTTTGCCATTTGTGGATTTTGGCTCTCACTGTGGTTTGCTGGAGTCCCAAAGGGACTTTAGGAATGGCTTTATAACCTTTTCCAGACGGATAAATCTCAATTATCTTGTTTCTCATTTGTTCCTGAATCTCTTTGGATTGCAGCATGATGTTTAGCTTTTGAGGATCTTTTGGTCTACTTCACTTTGTCATGCAGGTCCTATTTAAGTAATTTCTTAATTGAGAACAGTGGCAGTAATCAGGACTGTGTGTGGTTAGGGATATTGAACTCAGCTTCCCAAAGATGTGATAAACAACAGTAATTTTATGTTTAAAGGGGGTAATCACTTTTTCACACAGGACCCTGTAGGTTTAGATTTTTTCCCCTTAATAATAAAGACCTTCATTTAAAAACTGCATTTAGTGTTTACTTGTGTTATCTTTGTCAAATATTTAAATTTGTTTTGTGATCTGAAACATTTAAGTGTGACAAACATGCAAACAAATAGGAAATCAGGAAGGGGACAAAGACTTTTTCACACCACTGTATATGGAAATGATCTGAAACTTACATTTTCTTTTTCATGTAATTACTGATCAGTAGAGATTGAGAGAACAAAAGATTTTGAAATTTGAATTTGCCATCTTCATCAAAATGTTTTAAAAAACATTGATTCACAGTGAGTACTGCAAAGTATAATAGTCTCAGGTCTCTTAGGACTGCACAGAACCACTTTCAAAATCTTTAATGCAAACACATGCTTGGAAATGTCAAAGTGTCCATATAAACAGATGGTGACAAGTGGTAACCAACAGCCTGTTTAACACCACATTTCACTAAAAGAATTTTTAAGCTTTTTAATTGTAAAGACGGTCCAAAAATTATCCCTTTTTGGAGGCACGTGCCTGTCTTGCAGGTGTTTATACACAAGCAATGCACACAGAAAAAGCTGTGGCTTTTTCATTAGAGGTGGTGCAAAAATAATCCCTCTTTGGGAGGCACCAAAAGGATTACTCTTTTCTAAATGAAAATTCAATAGCTTTTTTACAAGCTGTCAAAAAAAATATCTCTGTTTTGAGATTAGCAAACCGCAGCACATTCACTGTTTAGACAGTGAAGAAGCAATGACACAGGTGTATCTCTAATTAACTCAGATGTTGCCAAAAAATAAGAAGCTTCCAAACACATGACATCATATGGGCAGTCCAGAATTGTTTAAAGGCATAGTAATCTTAGTGTATGTAAACTTTTGACTTTACAGTAAGTAATAAAAATGCCTTAAAACATTCTCTCTCTCTCATTATTCTGGCATTTGGCAAATGGTAATCCTAATTGACCTAAATGGGAAAGGTTTATTCTGATTTCGTGTCAGATATTGAGAAAAACATCCATATGTGTCTTTTTATACAGGTGTAAACTTTTGGCTTCAAATGTAATATATTTATTGTGCCCATAAATAAATATTATTATGAAAAAAAATAAACAATAAAAGTATACATACAGTTATATGAAAAAGTTTGGGCACCCCTATTAATCTTAAGCTTAATGTTTTATAAAAATTGGTGTTTTTGCAACAGCTATTTCAGTTTGATATATGTAATAACTGTTGGACACAGTAATGTTTCTGCCTTGAAATGAGGTTTATTGTACTAACAGAAAATGTGCAATATGCATTCAAACAAAATTTGACAGGTGCATAAGTATGGGCACCTCACCAGAAAAGTGACATTAATATTTAGTAGATCCTCCTTTTGCAAAAATAACAGCCTCTAGTCGCTTCCTGTAGCTTTTAATGATTTCCTCGATCCTGGATGAAGGTATTTTTGACCATTCCTCTTTACAAAACAATTCCAGTTCAGTTAAGTTTGATGGTCACCGAGCATGGACAGCCCTCTTCAAATGATCCCACAGATGTCCAATGATATTCAGGTCTGGGGACTGGGATGGCCATTCCAGAACATTGTAATTGTTCCTCTGCATGAATGTGTCACGGGTGTGTCGCCACGAAGATCGTCACGATTACACAGCCTGACTTCTCGCAGCTGACTTTTTGGTGCTTTGTGTTTTTCGGCAGTGAGGGAGTTAATTCTCTCTCTCTCTGTGCTAGACGAGGTCCAGCCTCGCCCAGCTGCAATCAATGCTGCTGTAGTGAGACTCCTTCAAATGCCTGCTGGTCTGTTAGGGAAGTGTCGGTGAAAGCATTTCATGCAGACTAACAGAGCGGATCGTGGTATTTGGAGTTTCAGAGATAAGTGTATTCGGAGAGTTTTTTCCCTTCCTCGCTTTATCATTTATCTCCTTTCCCGTTGGTGTTCCCTCTGTTGCAGTTGTGTAGTTTTTGTATGCAAGGTGGTTTTGGTTTTTTCCCTTGTACTGTCTCGTTCGTCTAAGTACTGTGTGTGGGCATATTATTACTTGTCCCCTTTTGTTGTGATCGGGGTCCTTCTCAGGACTAGATTATTTAGGTGCAGGGATCCTCAGGAGGTAGGGGTTACGCTGGCGGCCTGGACCTCTGTACCTTTAACAGTACCTCCAGGTTGAGGGATTAGCCAGGGCCTCAGCTTAGGGTCAGCTTAGGCCCCCTACCTCCAGTATACAGAGACAGCGTGACATTTTCACCGACCACTTAGTTTTTCTCCAGCTACCATGGATCCAGTAGCCGGTCTAGCTCGGCAGTTGCAGAGTTTGTCCATGGAGCTGGCGGACGTTAGGTCCAAGGTTTTGTATCCTCAGGAGCAAGCCGGACCAGAACCTAAAGTAGCTCTCCCTGACAGGTTCACTGGGGGGCGGTACAAGTTTTTTGTTTTCCGGGAGGCATGCAAGTTGTACTTTCGGCTGCGACCTCGGTCATCGGGGAGTGAAGAACAAAGGGTGGGAATTGTCATTTCGCTCCTACAAGGGGACCCACAATCTTGGGCGTTCTCTCTTCCCCCGGGCTCCCCGGCTCTCCAGTCAGTGGATAGGTTTTTCGCTGCTCTGGGACTCGTATATGATGACCCAGATCGGATCTCCCTTGCTGAGTCTAAGTTACGTAGGATCCAGCAGGGAGAT
The DNA here is from genome assembly GCF_046119375.1 of Phyllobates terribilis. NCBI lineage: Eukaryota > Metazoa > Chordata > Amphibia > Anura > Dendrobatidae > Phyllobates > Phyllobates terribilis. Next base: position 745,767,152 of record NW_027362762.1, read on the forward strand.
CGTCCGGCGGAGGAATTCTGTTCGGAGTTCCGTAGGTGGGCCACGGACACCCAGTGGAATGACCCGGCTCTTAGGAGCCAGTTTTGTCAAGGTTTATCCGACAAATTACAGGATGTGTTGGCACAGTATGACTCTCCCGCGTCACTGGAAGCCGCTATGGCCCTTGCTATTCGCGTTGACAGACGGCTTCGGGACAGGTGCGGGATAACTCTACCCCCTGTGATGACTCCACCTCCTACAAGGTCCCCTCATATGGTGGTTCCCCTGGTCAGTCCAGAGGAGCCTATGCAATTAGGAGGGACATCATTTCGGGGGAGGGGACCGGTGGTGCGCCATAAGACAGGAAGGTGTTTCTTCTGCGGGAGAAAGGGACATTTTATTGGGGGGTGTCCATCCCGTCCCTTGCAGGGTGAAGAGTCGTCGGAAAACTGTTGATCCCAGGTTGTGTGGTGGACGGCAATCTGGGAGTAGGTATTTCGTCCCTAGGTTCGTCTCAGTTTCTCGTACCGGCGGAGGTGGTGGTGGGTACGAGAACTGAGAGGATATCTGTTCTTCTGGATAGTGGGGCCGGGGCTAATCTGGTTGATGCTCGGTTTGCCCGGGTTCAGGGTATGCGATTGAGTGAGTTGGCTAAACCCATCCCCATATTCTCGATCGATGCCAGGCCTCTCGGTCAGGGAAGTTTTTTGCAAGCTGTGCATGACGTAAAACTTCAAGTGGGGGCGATACATAAAGAACTGTTGTCTTGCTACATGTTGGAGGGTCTTCCCACTCCTATAGTGTTGGGCCTTCCTTGGTTAACTAAGCATAACCCGGTTATTAATTGGCAAACCAGAGAGATAAGCCAATGGAGTAAATTCTGTAATAAAAACTGCATGAACACGGTCATCGGTGCGGTTACTCCTTGGGTCTTACCTCCATTTCTGGCGGACTTTGAGGATGTATTCTCGGAGAAAGGGTGTCAGGAACTACCTCCTCATCGCGAGTATGACTGTTCTGTAAAACTGCTCCCTGAGGCCAAGTTACCTAAAGCTAGGTTGTATAACCTTTCTGGTCCTGAGAGGCAGGCCATGAAGGATTATATTTCAGAAAGTCTGGCTAAGGGGCATATTAGACCTTCATCTTCACCGGTGGCTGCAGGGTTCTTCTTTGTTAAGAAGAAAGATGGAGGCCTACGCCCTTGCCTGGATTTCCGTGAACTTAATCGGATTACGGTCCGAGATCCGTATCCGCTCCCACTTATTCCCGATCTCTTTAATCAGATCGTGGGCGCCAAATGGTTCTCTAAGTTAGATCTCAGGGGGGCGTACAATCTGATTAGGATGAAGGAGGGGGATGAGTGGAAGACGGCGTTTAACACTCCGGAGGGGCATTATGAGAACCTTGTCATGCCATTCGGTCTGACTAATGCCCCGGCGGTGTTCCAACACTTTGTTAATGACATTTTTCGCCGCCTGGTGGGACAGTTTGTTGTCATATATCTGGATGATATCTTAATTTACTCGCCGGATCTGGTGTCTCATCAGGAGCACATTAGGCAGGTGTTACAGATCTTGCGGGATAATAAACTGTATGCCAAATGGGAAAAGTGTGTGTTCGCCGTACAGGAACTCCAGTTTTTAGGCTTCCTGGTTTCAGCGTCCGGTTTTCGTATGGACCCTGGGAAAGTGCGGGCAGTTCTTGAGTGGGATCGGCCAGAGAATCTTAAGGCACTACAACGTTTCCTGGGGTTTGCTAATTATTACCGGAAGTTCATTCGTAATTTCTCGTCCATGGTTAAGCCTCTCACAGACATGACTAAAAAGGGGACGGATTTTTCTAGGTGGTCTGACAAGGCTTGTCAAGCATTCTCCTCCTTGAAAAAATGTTTTGCCTCGGCACCCATACTCATTCAACCGGATGCGTCACAGCCATTCATTGTAGAGGTAGACGCTTCCGAGGTAGGGGTGGGAGCAGTATTGTCACAAGGTTCGTCCCCTGGTAAGTGGCATCCGTGCGCCTTTTTCTCTAAAAAATTGTCGTCCGCTGAGAGGAATTACGATGTCGGCAATAGGGAACTCTTGGCCATTAAGTTAGCTTTTGAGGAGTGGCGCCATTTTTTGGAGGGGGCAGTCCATCCGGTCACCGTCATCACCAATCACAAGAACCTGCTATATCTGGAGTCCGCGAAACGTCTGAATCCCAGACAAGCTAGGTGGTCATTGTTTTTTACCAGGTTTAATTTTGTCGTTACATATCGTCCTGGGTCAAAAAATGTAAAGGCGGATGCCTTATCTCGTAGTTTCCCTGGGGCCGGCAATACAGACGACCCGATTCCTATCCTTCAGGAGGGGGTGGTGGTTTCGGCAGTATGCTCTGAGCTGGAGGAGGAGGTATTGGAGGCTCAGGGGGACGCCCCTGTTGGACCTCCGAGGAGACTGTTTGTTCCAGATCAGTTGCGACAAAAGGTGATCGAGGCACACCATAACTCAGTTTTTGCAGGACACCCGGGGAGTAGAGCAACTGTGGATCTCCTCTCGCGTCGGTTTTGGTGGCCTAACTTACATAAGGAGGTGGTAACTTTTGTCGCGTCCTGTGGGGTTTGTGCGCGCTCTAAGACCTCACATACCCGTCCGTCTGGGGCCCTCTTACCTTTGAAGATCCCGGAGCGTCCTTGGACTCATCTGTCTATGGACTTTATTACGGACCTCCCTCCGTCTTCGGGTAAAACGGTCATACTCGTTGTAGTGGACAGGTTCAGCAAGATGGCACATTTTATCGCTCTTCCGGCACTCCCTAATGCCAAAACTCTTGCGCAGGTGTTCATTGGGGAGATTGTGAGGCTTCACGGGGTACCCTCCGAGGTGGTGTCTGATCGGGGGTCTCAGTTTGTGTCTAGAGATGAGCGTTGTTCTACTTGAACTGTTCGCCAATCTCAAATTCGAGCTGTTTTGGGCGGTGTTCGAGCCGTTCGGCGAACACGAACAATTTGATAAAAATTCGGCTGTTCGAGGTTATGTTCGATAACTGTTCGTGCACCAAAATCATAACTGGATTTTTTCTCAGTAATGATGAAAATTAATGTTAATAAGCAGTTTGAGTGTACAGCGGGGTGGGGGGAGGGGCAGGGGATGGATCTCTGCAGGAACAATGAAGATCTCCATTTTTTTTTCTCTTTCCCGCATTTGCAGTGGGGAGGTGCAATCTGTCAGCCTATCAGCAGCGCACACACGGAGCGAAGTGCTTTTTTTCACACAAGCAAGGGCATGTGTCATTGGCAGTGTATGTCACATGTCCTTGCCCTATAAGACCAAGCCATTTTCCCCGTCGCCACCATTTTCTCACTGCTGCAGCTGCGTGTTAGACGGCACCGCTGTTGCTGTGTGCGCTATACCTTGTTAATTTCAAGCCAATTTTCGCACAAATATACAGATAGCTTGGGAGTAGGGAATAGTTGTGATTGCAGTCCTTTTAAGGACTAGGTTACAGCATTTCCTACGACTTTTATCAGGGAGGTCTGTGCTCTTAAATAGATAGGTTGTGGGAGTAAAGACTAATTGTAATTGGAGTCCTTTTCAGGACTAGGTTACATCAGTTCCTATCAGTTTTTGCCAGGCAGGTCTGTGCCAGTGCTGTGCAAGTTTTTTTCACAGCATTTGGCTGAATCTAGCAAAGCTAATCCTTTTTGGCCTATTGCAGAGTGTGTTAGTCAGTGGAGTAGCCTATCTGTGCTGCAAGATATACCACCTGTGTATAGAATACCAATTTTTTTACTGCACCTAGTGAAGTAAAATCTTTTGGGCATAGCATCATTCTATGAGTCCATCTATACTGACCTCCATCAGGTTGCAAATTAAAACTAATTTTTATCTGCATCTACAGTACCTCTGAAAAAATATTTGGGCATCTAGCTGTGTGTGGGACTTGTTGTATTAGTCCATCTATGCTGACCTCCATCAGGTTGCAAACTGAATATATTTTTTTCTGCATCTACCTCTGAAAAAATATTTGGGCTTCTAGCTGTGTGTGGGTCTTGTTCTATTAATCCATCTATACTGACCTCCATCAGGTTGCAAACTGAATATAATTTTTTTCTGCATCTAGTTCTGAAAAAATATTTGGCCTTCTAGCAGTGTGTCGGACTTTCTCTATTAGTCCATCTATACTGACCTCCATCAGGTTGCAAATTAAAAATAATTTGTATCTGCATCTACAGTACCTCTGAAAAAATATTTGGACTTCTAGCTGTGTGTGGGACTTGTTGTATTAGTCCATCTATACTGACCTCCATCAGGTTGCAAATTAAAAATAATTTTTATCTGCATCTACAGTACCTCTGAAAAAATATTTGGGCTTCTAGCTGTGTGTGGGACTTGTTGTATTAGTCCATCTATACTGACCTCCATCAGGTTGCAAACTGAATATATTTTTTTCTGCATCTACCTCTGAAAAAATATTTGGGCTTCTAGCTGTGTGTGGGACTTGTTGTATTAGTCCATCTATACTGACCTCCATCAGGTTGCAAACTGAATATATTTTTTTCTGCATCTACCTCTGAAAAAATATTGGGCTTCTAGCTGTGTGTGGGTCTTGTTCTATTAATCCATCTATACTGACCTCCATCAGGTTGCAAACTGAATATAATCTTTTTCTGCATCTAGCTCTGAAAAAATATTTGGCCTTCTAGCTGTGTGTGGGACTTGTTGTATTAGTCCATCTATACTGACCTCCATCAGGTTGCAAATTAAAAATAATTTGTATCTGCATCTACAGTACCTCTGAAAAAATATTTGGGCTTCTAGCTGTGTGTGGGACTTGTTGTATTAGTCCATCTATACTGACCTCCATCAGGTTGCAAATTAAAAATAATTTTTATCTGCATCTACAGTACCTCTGAAAAAATATTTGGGCTTCTAGCTGTGTGTGGGACTTGTTGTATTAGTCCATCTATACTGACCTCCATCAGGTTGCAAATTAAAAATAATTTGTATCTGCATCTACAGTACCTCTGAAAAAATATTTGGGCTTCTAGCTGTGTGTGGGATTTGTTGTATTAGTCCATCTATACTGACCTCCATCAGGTTGCAAACTGAATATATTTTTTTCTGCATCTACCTCTGAAAAAATATTTGGGCTTCTAGCTGTGTGTGGGACTTGTTGTATTAGTCCATCTATACTGACCTCCATCAGGTTGCAAATTAAAAATAATTTGTATCTGCATCTACAGTACCTCTGAAAAAATATTTGGGCTTCTAGCTGTGTGTGGGACTTGTTGTATTAGTCCATCTATACTGACCTCCATCAGGTTGCAAACTGAATATATTTTTTTCTGCATCTACCTCTGAAAAAATATTGGGCTTCTAGCAGTGTGTGGGTCTTGTTCTATTAATCCATCTATACAGACCTCCATCAGGTTGCAAACTGAATATAATTATTTTCTGCATCTACCTCTGAAAAAATATTTGGCCTTGTAGCAGTGTGTCGGACTTTCTCTATTAGTCCATCTATACTGACCTCCATCAGGTTGCAAACTGAATATATTTTTTTCTGCATCTAACCCAGCCAATAGTTTTGGCCTAATACCACAGTTTGGCCACTCAGCTCTGCTCGGTTACCATCCATTGTTTTTTTGTGCAAACAACTCCAGAGTTGTGAATTAGTTAACCACCAAAATGAGTGGAAAAAGGCCTGCTGCTGGTGGAAAGGGGAATAGGCGTGTTGGGAAGGGGAAAAAAGGTTGTGTCCGTGGGGTAGGTGTTAAAGCAACAGTAACATCTGCAGAAGAAAGACCATCTTCCAGCCAAACTAAAATGTCTACTTCTTTTAGCGGACAATGTGATAAGATCCCTTTCTTACGGCCACGCCAATCGCTACAAATTCCAGATGAGGCACAAAAACAGCAGGTGCTTCAACGGATATCAAGTGCTCCTTTAAGTGGGCTCTCCTCCACATCAACTTCAACATCACAAATACTCCAGTCCTCAAAGGTGTCACCCAAATTGCACTTGCTTCCTCACAGCTCCCAAATCTCCAGCTGCCCGTCTGAGTATGAGGTAGAACAGATGGTTGAGTCTGCAGAGCTGTTTACTCATACTATAGCCTGGGAATCAGAGGTCGACTCCAGCGCTTCTGTGAATCCAGACGAGGAAATGATCTGCACTGATGCCCAGAATCTTTATGAGTCGGATCCAGGACCAGACGCAGAAGGTTCTGACCATAATGTAGACCCTCATTCCCAAACTGTAACTCCTGTTGGTGGAGACAATGAGGAAGACGATGATAAGACTCAAATACCTGATTGGAGCGACAACTTTAGTTTTTTGTCAGGGCAGGAACAGGTTGGCTCTGAGGACGACGGGTGTGATAACACACAGGGTGATGATGATGAGGTTGGAGATCCCACTTACTGTCAACCCACAGTCAGCCAAGAGATGAGGTCAGCAGAGGAGGTGGAGGAAGATGCTAGTGACGACGAGGTCAGGTTGCGCCTTCCTGGACAGAGACGTAGTACTGGAAGCACGTCAACAACTGCATCCTCAAACACAACTCTGCCTCTCACCACAAGTCGTGGTGGCTCTTCAGGTCGCATGGGTGCTAAGCCTTGCATAGCCTGGGCATTTTTTCAGATCGATAAAGATGACCCAACTCGTGTTATCTGTAACATTTGTCAGCAAAAGCTAAGTAGAGGCCAAAAAATATATAGTTTGAGTACTTCATGCATGAACCGGCACATGGACATGAAGCATAAGTTGCAGTGGGAAGCTCAGTGTGCTACAATGCGGCCTAGCCGGCCGGGCCAACCACCGTCTGCCATATCTTGTGCATCCGCGGCCTCTTCATCCTCTGTGACTGGGGGGACAGCAGTCACACCTGTTTTGGGGCGCAGACCTGCCACCTCTTTACCCGCAACAGCCAGCGTGATTGGCAGGTCATCATTTTCTTTGGAGGTGGTAACAGCAGCTGGTGTTGAGCGCTGTCCGACATCGATAGCACCACCTTTGGATCAAGGCAACCTAACATGTCCGCCTGCATCTTCCACACAGACCGGCAGTTTGCCGGGGACACCCTTATCAACCCCGTTTAAGCACAACAGCCAGCCCTCGGTCCCTCAGATGTGGACAAGTAAAAGACCATTTCCTCCTAGCCATGAGAAAGCTAAGAGGTTGAATTTCACCATCTGCAAGCTCTTGGCTACAGAAATGCTGCCTTTCCGCCTGGTGGACACAGAGGATTTTCGAGACCTTATGTCCGTCGCAGTGCCCCAGTACCAGATGCCCAGTCGGCACTACTTCTCAAAGAAAGGTGTGCCTGCGCTCCACCAGCATGTCGCACACAACATCACCGCTTCTTTGAGAAACTCTGTGTGTGACAGGGTGCATTTCACCACAGACACTTGGACGAGTAGGCATGGACAGGGGTGTTACATGTCGCTGACTGGGCACTGGGTAACTATGGTGACAGCAGGACAAGGGGCTGCTGTCCAAGTCTTGCCGTCCCCACGAGTTGTGCGTCAATCCTCTTTATGTCAAAGTTCCTCCACTGCTTCTGCCTCCTCAACCTCCTCTCGGTCTTCCACCTGCACCCAAAGCCTGTCTGGTCATGCCACAAGCTTTCTAACTGCGCAGAAGGGATCCTGCACACCTCCTTACTATGCTGGCAGTAGGGCTCAACGTCATCAGGCGGTTTTTACATTGAAATGTCTGGGAAATGTGAGTCACACAGCTGAGGAGTTGTGGTCAGCTCTGGAGAACCAATTTCATGAATGGTTGTCTCCACTGGACCTGAAACCAGGGAAGGCCGTGTGCGACAATGCTGCAAACCTGGGTGCGGCCCTTCGCCGGGGCAATGTCACACACGTGCCTTGTATGGCTCACGTGTTGAACCTGGTTGTCCAGCAATTTTTAGCCCACTATCCCAGACTAGATGGCCTTCTGCAGAGGGCACGGTCGCTGTGTGCTCACTTCCGCCGTTCACATCCCGCAGCTCAGCGACTTACATCTCTACAGAAGTCGTTGGGCCTGCCACTTCACCGGCTAAAATGCGATGTGCCTACCCGGTGGAATTCAACTCTGCACATGTTGCAGCGACTGTGGCAGCACCGACAAGCCCTGGTGCAATACGTTCTGACGTATAGCCTGGGCCAACGAGATTCAGAGGTGGGGCAAATCACGCTGGAGGAGTGGTCTCAGATCAGGGACCTATGCACCCTTCTGCACAGTTTTGAAATGGCGACGAAGATGTTTAGTGCTGACGATGCCATTATCAGCATGACTATTCCGGTGATTTACATGCTGGAGCACATGTTAAACAGAATTCGGAGTCAGGTGGTGGCACAAGAGGAGGTGGAGGAAGTAGAGGAGGAGGAGTTGTATGCGGAAGGGCTAACATCTGCAAGGTCCAGACGGTCGGCAGCACCAAGGCGGCAGGCATGTGAGGGTGGGGGAGATGGTTTTATCAGGGCGCATGGTAGCAGCCAAACTAGTGAGGAAGGTGCAGGAGCCCAGGAAGAAGTGGAGGACGAACTGATGGAAGACTCATCAGATGAGGGAGACCTTGATCACATTTCTGTTGTGCGAGGTTGGGGGGAGAGGACAGAGGAAGTAAGCATGATTGTTACCTCGCCACCAACACAACAGGGACTTGGTGCTCCTGGATGCGCAACACACATGAGTGCCTTCTTGCTGCACTACCTGCAACATGACCCTCGAATTGTGAGAATTAGAAATAATCCTGACTACTGGGTTGCCACACTGTTAGATCCCCGGTACAAAAGTAAATTTGCAGAAATTATTCCTGCCATAGAAAGGGATGCACGCATGCAGGAGTATCAGCAGAGACTGTTGCAGAATCTTACATGTGCTTTTCCACAAAATACCAGTGGTGCACGTAGTGAATCTCACAGTTCCAACTTGCCAACCGTGGGACCGTCAAGTGTTCAGCACTCAAACCGTAACAGAACCACAGTATCTGGTGGTAACATCAATTTTGCGGAATCATTTCACCACTTTTTTAGCCCATCCTTTGCAAGGCCACAGGAGACAAGAAGTCTGACACATAGTCAACGCCTAGAGACGATGGTACAGGAGTATCTCCAAGTAAACATTGAAGCCACGACTGTGTCACTGGACCCTTGCTCTTTTTGGGCTTCCAATCTGGATAAATGGCCGGAGCTAGCCACTTACGCCTTGGAGATCTTGTCATGCCCCGCAGCCAGCGTTCTGTCTGAACGTGTGTTCAGCGCTGCTGGTGGTGTGCTGACAGATAAGCGCACGCGGCTCTCCACTGATAATGTAGACAGACTCACGTTCATAAAGATGAACAAATCATGGATCCGAAACGACTTTTCTACCCCTGTGTCATCCTGGGGAGAGTAAAAGCTTGATGATTGTTTAAAATCACCCTACCAACCGTTTTAAGCTTTCAAATTACTAATCATGTTTATCTGTATCTTGACTGGAAAATAATTTGGGCTTTGTAGCAGTGTGCAGCACTGATCCTATTAGGCCATCTATAATAAGCTCCACCAGATTTAAAATTAAAAATAATTTTTAGCTGCATCTAGCTCGGAAAATAATTTTGGGGCTCCGAGATGCGCAAGACACATAAGTGCCTTCTTGCTGCACTACCTGCAGCATGACCCTCATATTGTCAGAATTCGAAGTAATCATGACTACTGGGTTGCCACACTCTTAGATCCCCCAAACTTTTCGATCAACCTTTTCATTTTAATAAAGACCAAAAAAATGGTCATTTTTGAAATTATAAGCATTAGCAGGTTGTTAGAAACTGAAATCAAACAGTTTTCAACTCAAAACTTTATTCTAGGTGATGTTACATTTTCACATAGGACCCCTTGTTCGAAAGGAGCTTCTGAACTCTCTCGTCCATTGAATTTGTCAGGTTTTGGATGGTTTCTGCTTCAATTGTTTTGCATGAGGACAGAATACCCTCCCAGAGCTGTTGCTTAGATGTGAACTGCCTCCCGCCATCATAGACACTCCTTTTAATGATGCTCCAAAGGTTCTGAATGGGGTAGAGGTCAGGGGAGCATGGGGGTCACACCATAAGTTTGTCCCCTTTTATGCCCATATCAGCCAGAGATGCAGATGTTTTATGTGCAGCATGAGATGGTGCATTATCATGCAGAAAAATGATCTTGCTGTGAAATACACGGTTCTTCTTCTTGAACCATGGCAGAAAGTGCTGTTTGAGAAAATCCACATACATTATGGAGTTCATCTTTAGCGCCTTCAGGGATCCTAAAGGGGCCGACAATCTCTCTCCCCATGATTCCAGCCCAAAACATTACTCCACCTCCTCCTTGTTGGCGCTGTAGCCGTGTTTGCGTGGGGTGTCCATCAACCAGCCATCCTCCACTCCATCCATCTGGACCATCGAGCGCTGCACGGCACTCATCCGTGAACAAAACAGTTTTGAAATCAGTCTTCATGTAATGTTTGGCCCACTGGAGCCGTTTCTGCTTGTGTGAAGTGGATAGAGGAGGTCGACAGGATGGCGTATGCACAGCTGCAAACCTCTAAAGGACCCTGCATCTTGTTGTTCGGGGGACGTTGGAGGCACAAGCAGCTTCAAAAACTTGTCTGCTGCTATGACAAGGCTTTTTTGCCGCTGCTCTTTCAACCTGACGTAATTGCCTGTAGGAAAGAGTCCTCAATTTGCCCTTATCAGCACGCACACGTGTGTACTGTGAATCAGCTACATACTTCTTGATTGCCAAGACACTTCATCCTGATCATCGCACAATGTTGATTGTAGTCATGCCTTGACCTAAACACTCCACAATTTGTTGCTTCTCAGCAGCCGACACATCCTTTTTCTTTCCCATTTTGGCAGAAAATGTAGGCTGCTGAATAATGTGAGAGAGCCTTCTTAAGTAGTCTTGCCTTTCATTGGACACACCTGACAAACTAATTAGCACTGGTGTCTGCAATTGCTTACAGTGATATAAAGAGCCCTGACACACATCACCATCAATGAGTTTAACTGACAAACAAACAAATTCTTCCCTTATCACTCCTAAACACTTTTTGCAAAATAATTTGGAACACAGTGTACATGTGCTTTTCCACAAAACACCAGTGGTTCACGTAGTGAATCTTACAGTTCTAACTTGCCAACCGTGGTCTGTATGGAGTTGTTCAATAAAGGGCCCAAAATTAAGATAACATAGATGGGAGAGGTCTCTATGAATAGGAATTCCTAAGTATTTGATACCCTGTGAGGGCCAGGCAAAGGGAAAGTTGGACTGGATGGAATCCTATATGGATTTGGGGAGGGAGACATCGAGGGCCTCAGACTTCGCTGCATTGATTTTAAAATTTGACCATGTAACAAAGTGATCTATTTCAGCCATAACAGCATGGATGGATATATGTGATTGAGTGATATATACTAGGACATCATCAGCAAATAGAGAGCACTTGTACTCGGTGCCTCCCACCTCAATCCACCTAATATTGGGGTTATGGCGAATTGATGAGAGCAGGTGCTCCGTCACTAGGATGTATAAGAGAGGGGACAGAGAACATCCCTGCCTTGTCCCATTGGTGATTGTGAAAGGTGATGAAAATGTTCTGACGCGCCCCCTGGGCCTTGGGACACCCGGAGCCGGACCCTTTTTGGTGGATGCTGGTGGTTGTAGTCTCCGTGGCGGCAACCCGGTTCCGTGGCTCAGGGCGGTCAAACCAGTGGCGGAACTATTTATGTGGTTTTGATGTTTAAATGTCCGACTATGCCACCCGTGGATTGCGGTCAGAGTGAACCGCCGCTCCAGGGCAGACCGCTGAGGCTGGTGTTGTGGGTGCAGCAGAGCGTAGCATAACCCCCCACGGGAGGAGTATAGCCTCAGGGCAGTGTATGCGGAGGATGGGGGTGATGGAGCAGGGCAGCAGCAGTAATGACACGGAGTCAGTGATGCAGTCCAGGGCCTTTACTCACAGTTCTTATTTTCCAGACCACGTCTGCAGGTAACGGCTGCCCACGTCGTACTGTGCTCACCAGGTGAGGGGCTCAGACAACTCCCAGATAACTTTGGAGCGCTTCACAGGACCCCCTTTGTGTGTCCTTTGTCTGGCCTTTCTTACCAACCCTTCTGTCTGGCTGCCTCGGGCTTCCTCTTGGTAAACTTGGCGCCAGTTTCCCTGACCCTATGTGGTGCCTTCCTAGCGGGTGTAGCGAGGGGCTGCGCCACATAAAATGTCACAGCCTCCTGTTTCTAGCTGAGGGTCGTTTCCTGCCTCCTCTAGTTTCAGGGACCGGTCTCCCCCTTTGGCCTGACCCCTCCACGCAGGTGGATTCTGCCGTGCGGTGGCGACTCGCCCGTCCGCACCCCTGAGATCCCTTCGTTCCTCGTTCCTGGAGCCTTCTCCGCTCCTCTTCCTTCCTTCTCCCTCTTCCAGGCCTGGGCCTCTGTTACTAGGCCCGCCTCCGGAGCAGAGCTCATGCAGAGCCCCTGCTCCCTGCCACTTCTGCTCAGACTTCTCTGCACTGAACTAAGATGGTGCCCACCTTTTATACTCCCTTCTCAATGCACCCAGGAACTGCTTCCCCCCTGCTCCTGCACTACAGGGTTCCCCTTCCTCAGTGTTCCCTCCCCCCACTCCAGCCAGGGACAGGGACTGTCGTGCCCATCTCAGGGGCATATTGGTCGCCCTGCCCCACGGCAATGTGGTGTAATGCATGCAGGTGTCGGGTCCTGATCCACACTACATCCTTACCTGAGAGTGAGATATCACACCTCTGGGTGAGGTGCAATACCTCTGTAGCAACCGAGCCCTCAGGGTGCTACAGTTCCATTTATCTTCAGCCTAGGTGACGTATTGCGATACAGGGCCGTGATTTTGGCTATAAAAGGGTCCCCTAGACTCCTACCCCAAGCTTTTTAAGAGAATCATATATGGCGTGCCAGGAGACTCTATGGAATGCTTTCTCAGCATCCAACGAGAGTATCTAATTACAAATTTTTAACTGCATCTAGCCCAGGAAATACTTTGTGCCTAGTAGCAGGGTCTGCTAGTCAGCGGATTATCCCGGCTGTTAAGCAAGCTACACCACCTGTAGTTTGGACACTTAATTTTTTCAAAGGAAATGCTTCGGGACCACGGGATACTCAGTGAAGAGCATCAGGAGGCACCCCAAGGCATAGGGGCTGGGACTGGCAGTAGGATGCCTTGCGGTGGACAGCCGAGCTCGATCCTTATAAAAGCTTTTTAACTGCAGCAGCTTTAGTGGACGCTACTGGAGCTGGAATTACGCGGCTGCTGGCATGAGACTTGCCCTCCAATAGATCCTTGTAAATGGATTTAAAGTGTATTCATTCAAATTAGAGAGACAATTTAAATTAAAAAGCTTAGAGCTGCCTCCACCACAGGGGGGCTCGCTCGACCCACCAGCGGACAGGCACCAGTATTGGGAGAGGGGGGCTGGCCATCAGGGTTCACCGCGGCTCTGGCACAAACCCGGCGACACGGAGGTGGCACGGGCAGGAGCGGACTGGCCGTGTCGGCTTCTCACTTTTTGGATTTTAGAAGGGCATGACATGCCTATATCTGTGTCTCCCCCTCCTTTTACTCCTCCACCTCTTTTATTTTCGCATGACTATATGTACTTGTCACTTTTCCATGTGTTAGTTATGTCTTCTGAGCAGTTTGTCAGCTTTTGGACACCTTTGAAGGTGTTTTCTATGTGTTTCTATGTGTTTTTGTTTGCCTGCCATTGGTTTTAACGGTGTTCGAAGGTGTTCGACGAACAGTTCGACGAACAGTTCGGCGAACACACGGGTGTTCGACGAACCGAACCGAACTCGAACACTACGGGGGTGGCTCAACACTATTTGTGTCCAAGTTCTGGAAGGCGTTTTGTGCACGGCGGGGTATGCATTTGTCGTTCTCATCGGCTTTTCATTCTCAGACCAATGGTCAGACGGAACGTATGAACCAGAGCTTGGAGACATATCTCCGGTGTTTTGTGTCAGAGAACCAGGAGGACTGGGCTTCTTTCTTACCTCTGGCAGAGTTTGCTCTTAATAATAGGCGGAGCGAGTCCACTGGTAAGTCCCCGTTTTTTGGGGCATATGGTTTTCACCCCCAGTTTTGTACTTTCAGTAGGGGGGGCTCTTCGGGGGTTCCTGAGGAGGAACGTTTTTCCTCATCATTCGCTTCAGTATGGAGAGGGGTGCTGAAGAATCTGAATACTATGGGGAACCGATACAAACGTATGGCTGATAGGAGGAGAGTGTCTGGAAAGGGTATGGTGTCATTGGAAAGGGTATGGTCCTGAGGAGAGGATGTGGGTTCCTGCGTCGGATATTAACGCAGACCGATTAGTTCGGGCCTTCCACACGACTCACCCGGATAAACCTGGCCCTGAGGGTCCGGAGGCCCCTCGTAGAAGGGGGGGTACTGTCACGGGTGTGTCGCCACGAAGATCGTCACGATTACACAGCCTGACTTCTCGCAGCTGACTTTTTGGTGCTTTGTGTTTTTCGGCAGTGAGGGAGTTAATTCTCTCTCTCTCTGTGCTAGACGAGGTCCAGCCTCGCCCAGCTGCAATCAATGCTGCTGTAGTGAGACTCCTTCAAATGCCTGCTGGTCTGTTAGGGAAGTGTCGGTGAAAGCATTTCATGCAGACTAACAGAGCGGATCGTGGTATTTGGAGTTTCAGAGATAAGTGTATTCGGAGAGTTTTTTCCCTTCCTCGCTTTATCATTTATCTCCTTTCCCGTTGGTGTTCCCTCTGTTGTAGTTGTGTAGTTTTTGTATGCAAGGTGGTTTTGTTTTTTTCCCTTGTACTGTCTCGTTCGTCTAAGTACTGTGTGTGGGCATATTATTACTTGTCCCCTTTTGTTGTGATCGGGGTCCTTCTCAGGACTAGATTACTTAGGTGCAGGGATCCTCAGGAGGTAGGGGTTACGCTGGCGGCCTGGACCTCTGTACCTTTAACAGTACCTCCAGGTTGAGGGATTAGCCAGGGCCCCAGCTTAGGGTCAGCTTAGGCCCCCTACCTCCAGTATACAGAGACAGCGTGACAGAATGCCTGAGTAGATTTGGAGCGGTGTTTTGGATCATTGTCTTGCTGAAAGATCCATCCCCTGCGTAACTTCAACTTTGTCACTGATTCTTGAACATTATTGTCAAGAATCTGCTGATACTGAGTGGAATCCATGCGTCCCTCAACTTTAACAAGATTCCCGGTGCCGGCATTGGCCACACAGCCCCAAAGCATGATGGAACCTCCACCAAATTTTACTGTGGGTAGCAAGTGTTTTTCTTGGAATGCTGTGTTTTTTTTGCCGCCATGCATAACGCCTTTTTGTATGACCAAACAACTCAATCTTGGTTTCATCAGTCCACAGGACCTTCTTCCAAAAAGAAATTGGCTTCTCCAAATGTGCTTTTGCATACCTCAGCCGACTCTGTTTGTGGCGTGCTTGCAGAAACGGCTTCTTTCGCATCACTCTCCCACACAGCTTCTCCTTGTGCAAAGTGCGTTGTATAGTTGACCGATGCACAGTGACACCATCTGCAGCAAGTTGATGCTGCAGCTCTCTGGAGGTGGTCTGAGGATTGTCCATGACTGATCTCACCATTCTTCTTCTCTGCCTTTCTGATGTTTTTCTTGGCCTGCCACTTCTGGCCTTAACAAGAACTGTCCCTGTGTTCTTCCATTTCCTTACCATGTTCCTCACAGTGGAAACTGACAGGTTAAATCTCTGAGACAGCTTTTTGTATCCTTCCCCTGAACAACTATGTTGAATAATCATTGTTTGCAGATCATTTGACAGTTGTTTTGAGGAGCCCATGATGCCACTCTTCAGAGGAGATTCAAACAGGAGAACAACTTGCAAGTGGCCACTTTAAGTAACTTTTCTCATGATTGCATACACCTGGCTATGAAGTTCAAAGCTCAATGAGGTTACAAAACCAAAAAAAGTGCTTTAGTAAGTCAGTAAAAAGTAGGTAGGAGTATTTAAAACAAGAAAATGATAAGGGTGCCCATACTTATGCACCTGTCAAATTTTGTTTGAATGCAGATTGCACATTTTCTGTTAGTACAATAAACCTCATTTCAGGGCAGAAACATTACTGTGTCCAACAGTTATTACATATATCAAACTGAAATAGCTGTTGCAAAAACACCAATTTTTATAAAACATTAAGCTTAAGATTAATAGGGGTGCCCAAACTTTTTCATATAACTGTATTTGGTATGCCGTGTCTGGAATGACCTGACCTATAAAACTGTCCCACTAGTTAACTCCTTTAGTAAACACCGTAAAAAAAGAAAATAAAAAACAAAGCAAAAATGATGCTTTATCATCATACTGCCAAACAAAAAGTGGAATAAAATGCGATCAAAAAGACAAATGTAAATAAAAATGGTACCGCTGAAAATGTCATCATTTCATGCAAAAAAACAAGCTACCATGCAGCTCCATCAGCCGAAAAATCAAAAAGTTATAGCTCTCAGAATAAATTGATGCAAAAAAAATATTTTTTGTATAAAATAGTTTTTATTGTGTAAAAGCGCCAAAACATAAATCACAATATAAATTTAGTATCGCTGTAAACGTACTGACCTGAAGAATAAAGCTGCCTTATCAATTTTACCACACGAGGAATGGCATAAAAAAAATTCCTGAATTGTTGTTTTTTGTTTATTCTGCCTCCCAAAAATCGGAATAGAAAGCGATCAAAAAATGTCATGTGCCCGAAAATGGTACCAATAAAAACATCAACTTGTTCCACAAAAAACAAGCCCCTATATGACTCTGTCAGCTGAAATATGGAAAAGTTATAGCTCTCAAAATATGACGATGCAAAAACTAGTCTTTTTTAGTGTGTAACAGATGCCACACATAAAAACCCTATGTAAATCTGGTATTGCTGTAATCGCACCGACCCAAAGAATAAAGTCCAATTCTTCACCTGCTGCTGATTTGTTCACTCTGCCTTTCAAATATCGTAGTAAGGCTCCGCTCACATTTATTCTGAGCTCTGCGCTGAGCACTTACACTGGGGTTTCCGTGTAAATCTCTGAAATACGTGAGTTAGATGGAACCCCAGGCAGAAGATTCCTTGTAATGAGGCAGATGGAGGCACTGTGGATGCTGTTTGGCCTGTGATTCCCACGGTGTCCGTCTTTTTATTAGGCGTGCATAAAAGTGACACTGTATTTTGAACCTCTGAAAAAAAGGTCACCACTAAACAGAGGCCAGACGGAATCCAGAGTAACTCAGCTGCCTCATTATAGTGAATGGATCCCTCGTGATAGGGTTGTGTTAGAATTAGGGTTGTGTTAGGGTTAGGGTTGTTTTAGGATTAGGGTTGTGTTGGAGTTAGGGTTGTGCTAGGGTTAGGGTTGTGTTAGGGTTAGGATTAGGGTTAGGATTAAGCTTGGTTTAGGGTTCGGGTTGGGATTTTTTAAAAAATAAAGAAAAAAAATGATGACGATATGGCAACTAGTGCTGAGCGAAAGTGCTCACTACTTGAGTTTGCAATGGGTGCTCGGGTATGCACCGAGTATTGTGGGTGCTCGAGTGACATATTTGAGTCCCCACCCCGCATGTTTCGCGGCTGTTATACAACCAGAAAGAACACGCGGGGATTGCCTGCCAAATACGAGCAATCACCGCATTTTTTTCTTGGGTGTCTAACAACCGTGAAACATGCGGGACAGAGATTCGAGCATGTCACTGGAGCACCTGCAATACTTGGTGTATACCCGAGCACCTGTTGCAAACTCAAGTAGTGAGCACTTGCGCTCAAGACTAATGACAACATATTCAATATGATGACCTAATGTTATCAAATTCTGTGTAGTACCTCTGGATTCAAAATGTTCACTATACCCGTTATACTCCTTGAGGAGTCTAGTTTCCAAAATGGTGTCACTTATGGGGGGTTTCCAATATTTTAGCACATTAGGGGCTCTCCAAATGCGACATTGCGTCTGCTCTCGATTCCAGCCAATTTTGTGTTAAAAAAAAATCACACAGTGCTCCTTCCCTTCTGAACCCTGTCATGCGTCCAAACAGTGGTTTCTTCCCACATATGAGGTATTAGCTTACTCAGGAAAAATTGCACAACAAATGGTATAGTGCAATTTCTCCTATTACCCTTATGACAATTCAGAATTGGGGGCTGAAAACATTTTTGTGGGAAAAATGTGAAAATTGTATTTTTACGGCTCAATGTTATAAACTTCCGTGAAGCACTTCTGTGAAGCATGGGGGTTCAAGGTGCTCACCACTTATCTAGATAAGTTCCCTGAGGGGTCTAGTTTCCAAAATTGTGTCACTTGTAAGGGTTTTCCACTGTTTAGGCACATCAGGGACTCCCCAAATGCGACATGGCCTCCGCTAATTATTAAAGCAAATTTTACATTCAAAAAGTCAAATGGCGTTCCTTCCCTTCCGAACCCTGCCGTGCACCCAAATAGTGGTTTTCCCCCACATATGGGGTATCCACATGATTAGGAGAAATTGCACAACAAATTTTGGGGTCAATTTTTTCCTTTTTCCCTTGTGAAAATAAAAAATTGGGGTCTAAAGTAACATTTTTGGGAAAAAAAGTTAAATGCTTATTTTTTCCTTCCACATTCCAAAAATTCCTGTGAAGCATCTGAAGGGTTAATAAACTTCTTGAATGTGGTTTTGAGTACCTTGAGGGGTGCATTTTTTAGAATGTTGTCACTTTTGGGTATTTTATGTCATATAGACCCCTCAAAGTGACTTCAAATGTGATGTGGTCCCTAAAAAAATTGTTTTGTAAATTTTGTTGGAAAAATGAGAAATTGCCGATCAACTTTTAACTCTTATAACTTCTTAAAAAAATTGTGGTAAATGTTATTTATTAACTATTTTGTGTGACATAACTTTCTGATTTAAGGGCAGGAAAATAGAAAATTTTAAAAATGCAAAATTTTCTAAATTTTCACCAAATTTCAGATTTTTTCACAAATAAACGCAAGTCATATCGACTAAATTTTAGCACTATCATGAAGTACAATATGTCATGAAAAAACAATCTCAGAATCAGTGGGATCCATTGAAGCATTCCAGAGTTATTACCTCATAAAGTGACAGTGGTCAGAATTGTAAAATTTGGCCAGGTCATTAACATGCAAACAACCTTCGGGCGTAAAGGGGTTAAAGTGATGGTCTGAAAGCATGAATACCTGATTGTCATTCCCTTTCCTAACGTTAACAATACACCTGTCATTGCACAAGTGTTCCAGAATACAGCTTGCCATGCTCTCCAGCTTGACTGAGGGCCCCATTGGTTCACTTTACAAACCCCTCTGCAATAGTTGGTCATAATGACTAGCACCATCTTGTAAGGATTGTATGAACGGTGTGCTGTGTCACGACTAGTGATGAGCGAGCATGCTTGCTACTGCTTGCTGCTCGCCCGAGCATCTCACTGCTCGAGATGCTCGGCACTCGCCGAGAATTTCCGGGTTGCTCGGGCGGGAACTCGGGTCCCCTCCCTGCATGTATGCCGCTCTTTAGAGAGCCAATGAACATGCAGGGATTGCCTGCCATGCACTGTAATGCTGTAGCCATGCTAGTTGTAGGCATTACAGTGAATGGCTGGCCGCACAGCGTCATCAGGTCTATATAAGACCTGGTGCCGCCATGCTCATCACTGTCACTCCAGATCAGACAGATCTGATTGTGTATTAGGTAGTGTAGGGATAAAAAACGTACATTACACATATTCATCTTAACAAACAGTCCTTCTGAGGACTAATCCATCTGCAGAGTTATCAGGCAGGCAGGGTGTATAGGCAGGCAGTGTATATAGCAGAATGCAGTGCATATAGCACAAGAGGCTCCATTTCAATTCTGCCTTCTGCTGCTGTTAGATATTTCTATACAAAGGCCCAGGTCTCAGGGGCCAGGAATACTTTTCTTTGGATCTTAATCCTCATTATTTGCTTAAAAATCAATCCAGAGAACACCATTTTTTCTGCGCCATTTGCTTGTTGGCACTGCACAATACAGCCAGGTTCTTTCCATATTAGAGCGCTAGAAATCCAGCTATTTAAAACTGTGTTTTCTCCGTCAAACGGATCACATATATGTTGTCAGAAAATACTGCCATTTCTGGCCTCCATTAAAAATTTCCTTTAGTGTGTCATTGAAGAAATTCACCGCAGTTTGCTGTTCAAACTACTTACCTACAGGCCAGGTATTTAAAACTCTGTTTTCTCCATCACACGGATCACATATAAGTTCGCTCCAAACTCAGTCATTTGTAGTGAGCGTGGAAGATACTGTCCTCCATTTAAAATGGGCAAGGCACGTGGCAATGGATGGGGAACTGGATGTGATGGTAATGGTGCATCATTCAGAGGCCGAGGACAAGGCCGTGGGCAAGGCGAAATTGTGCCATAACAAACACCCACATCTTCTTGCCTGACCTTCCTGTCCCAATTACTAGGGGACAGCAGCATACCACTATTGAACCCAGAGCAGTGTCAAAAGGTTGTTGGTTGGATAGCGGATAATGCTTCCAGTAACTTAGCCACCACCACCACCACCACCCTGCCTTCCACACGGTCAAGTCTCAGTAGCCGCGAGTCGGGACCGCATATTCCTCACCCTGATCCTCCTTCCTCCCACCATGCCGAGTACCCAGAGACCACTGATCCCACACTTGGACACTCTGAAGAGCTGTTCACTTTTCCATTTATAGATTAGGGCCTCTCACCCGGTCCACTTGAAGCAAGGGAAGAGGAGATCGCGTGTAGCGATGCCCAAATATTTGAACAGCCACGGTGGGTGACGGTGGGAAAGTGTCACAAGAGGTGGACGATGATGAGACACAATTGCCAGAAAGTCAGGAGGAGGATCAGGGTGCGAAAGTGGAAGACGAGGTGGTGGATGATATAGTAACTGACCCAATCTGGCAGGAGGACATGCAGAGCAAGGACAGCAGCACACAGGAGGAGGGAGGCAGAGCACCCCAACAGGCAGGAAGAAGCAGTGTAGTGGCTGCAGACAGAAGGCTGGCAACCATTCCCCGTAACACCAACACGAAGCAAGATGCCAGTACAACTGTTAGGTCTTCCCGAGTCTGGTTGTTTTTTAAAGACTATGCCGATAACTCCAAAAAGGCCATTTGCACCACCTGCCAGGCCAGCATCAGCAGGGGTGGCAAAACGACCAGCCTGACCACCACCAGCATGATCAGGCACATGGTAGCAATTCACCCAACTTTGTGGGCCGAACCCCAGGGTCCAGGAACAGTGTCTGCGGGTGGCATCATTGCTTCTTCCGCTGTTGTGCATGCAAGCCAATCCTCTGTCCATGGTGAATGCGAAGACACCTCCTGCCCTGCACCTGTCGTTGCACACTCTCAAGTAGCATCATCAGGAAGCACATCCATGTCTTTGTCCCATCGCAGCGTTCAGTTGTTCATACCCTGGTCCTTGGAACGCAAGCGCAAATATGCAGCCAACACCCCACAGGCCACACTACTAAATTCTCACATTTCACCACTGCTTGCGCTCGAAGTGTTGCCTTTTAGGCTCGTGGAGACGGAAGCATTCCGCAACCTGATGGCGGCAACCGTCCCTCGGTACTCGGTCCCCAGCCGCCACTATTTCTCCCGGTGTGCCGTCCCCGCATTACACAAGCACGTGTCCCAAAACATTAGCCGCGCTCTCAACAACGCAATTACCGGTAAAGTCCACCTAACCAAGGACATGTGGACAAGTGCTTGTGGACAGGGACGGTACATCTCGCTGACGGTACACTGGGTTAACATAGTGGAAGCCGGGACCCAGTTGGACCTTGGGACGGAACACGTCCTGCCGACACCAAGGATTGTGGGCACTAGGTCAATCAGGGTTGCCCCCACGGTCTACAGCTCTTGCACCTCATCCTCCTCAGCCTCCTCCTTCTCTTCAGCCTCCATCTCCGAAATGACCACATCAGTCACAAGCTGGAAGCACTGCAGCACTGCCTCGGCCAAGCGGCAACAGGCTGCTGAAGCTAATATGCTTAGCTGAAAAACTGCACAATGCTGAATAGTTGTGGACAGCTCTGAAAGAGCAGGCAGATCTCTGGCTCACACCGCTGAACCTTCAGCCAGGCATGGTCGTGTGTGACAATGGCCAGAACCTGGTGGCGGCTCTAAGGCAAGGCGAGCTCACACATGTACCATGCCAGGCCCATGTGCTTAACCCTGTGGTTCAGCGGTTTCTCAAATCCTACCCGGAGCTGCCGGATCTGCTTGTTAAAGTACGCCGCCTGTGTGCCCATTTTAGAAAGTCAGCTACAGTTTCTGCTGCCCTTTCCGTGCTTCAGCAGCGATTGCTGCTTCCGGCTCACAGACTGGTGTGTGATGTCACCACGCGTTGGAACTCTACACTGCAGATGTTGGGAAGGATTTGTGAGTGGAAGAGGGCAGTTGTTGAGTACCAGTATCAACAACGCCGTCAGTATTCAGTTCAGACTCCACACATAAGACCTCAGGAGTGGACATGGATGTCAGACATATGTACTATCCTCCAAAACTTTGAGGACTCCACCAAGATGGTGAGCGGCGATGACACCATAATTAGCGGCACCATCCCGCTTCTCTGTCTTCTGAAACGCTTTCTGCTCACAATCAAGGAGGATGCATTGCAGGCTGAGCACGATGAGATGGAGCAAGGAACCATACAGGGTGATTACACACAGCCAAGCCTCATCTCATCCCAACGTGGATGGGATGAGGAGGAGGAAGGACAAGAGCTAGTTTCATGCACTATAGACTGTACTACCTGCACAGCTGTCATACCATTCAGCGTGGATGGCCAGAGGACAGAGAGGAGGAGGAGGAGGAGAGCATGGTCAGTCATCCTCTTGGTGAGGACACAGAAGTCTTGCCTGTTAGTAGTCTGGCACGCATGGCTGAGTTTATGTTATACTGCCTTTCCCATGACCCTCGCGTTCTCAAAATTTTGGGTGACAGTCATTACTGCTTGGTGACACTTCTAGACCCATGCTACAAGGAGAACTTTCTATCTCTTATTCCTGAGGCGGACAGGTCTACAAAAATGTACCAGAAGGCCCTTGTTGCGGAACTATTAAAGAAATTCCCATCTGAAAACGCTGGCGGCAGAGGGCACACTTCGTTGGACAACCAAGGAGTACAGGCGAGAGAGACACAACTTCAATCCTGCAGAGGCAGGGGAACACTGTCAAAGTTCTGGGAGAGTTTTCTCAGACCCTCCCATCGCACAGGCCCTGAGGCGCGGGGTACTCTCACAAGGAGTGCAAAGTTTGGGAAGATGCTGAGGGAGTACCTTGCCGACCGTACCAACGTCTTCTGTGATTCCTCTGTGCCTTTTAATTATTTGGTATCCAAGCTGGATACATGGAAAGAACTGGCTCTCTATGCCTTGGAGGTCCTGACCTGCCCTGCCTCCAGCGTTTTATCAGAGCAGGTTTTTAGTGCCGCTGGTGGAATTATAACTGATAAGCGCATCCGCCTGTCAAATGAAAATGCTGACAGGCTGACTCTTATAAAAATGAACAAGGGCTGGATTGGGCCAGACTTCTCAACACCACCGAATGATAGCAGCGTAACATAAACTCAAATCCAGTGTCTTTTCTTGGGAGGTGTATTCCCATGCACCTTTTCGCACCCACACATGGGTATACGCTTCCTGATTTGGGCTATTTGCTCTTGTCCTCCTCCTTCTCCTCATCCTCCACCACCATATCAAAAGGGTGACCGTGGTCCGTGATGCAACACCCACATAATTTTTTTAAAAGGTGTTTATGATGCCCGTAAAAAAAAATTTTTATACAGTATGTTCATGTATACCCCCCAGGGGTAAATGTTTGTCAGCCCATACACTTAGTGCATGAGCATTACAAGTATAGGAGGCCCGCTCCTTTCTAATGGGAACATTTTTTTATGAGACCCTCCTCCATGTCTCTTCCAAGGGTCATTGAAGTGCCTCCAAATTTTGGCAGCCCTTGCATTCACTGCATAGGCCAACACTATGGGAGACTCTCTCCTTTCTAATGGGACTTTGTCGTTACTGTGGCTCTGCTCGATGTGTCTTTAAATTTTTAGTGGAGTTTTTCCTAATATTGGTCAGCTGTTGGACTCACTGCATACCCTATAACTGTATAGCAGACTCTCTCCTTTCTAAATGGAATTTGTCATTGCCGTGGCCCTGCTCTATGTGTCTTTAAATTATTAGTAGGATTTTTTCCCAAATTTTGGCAGCCGTTGCAGCTACAGCATGGGCATTACCACCTGCTCCTTTATAATGGGAACATTTTTTTTACTGAGACCCTCCTCTATGTCTCTTCATAGGGGTGTTGGGTTGCGTCCAAATTTTTGGCAGCCCTTGCAGTCACTGGATATGCAATAACAGTATAGGAGACCCACTTGTTAATAATGGGAACAACAAAGCTTAGCCGACTGATGGCTCTCTAACAATAGCTAGGGCTGACTGCTGGCCTTTTAAGAATAGTAAGGGCCGTCTGATGGCCCTATAAAAATAGGCTTATGACATTCAGGGTCCCTCCATCATAGATAAAACAGGATGTGTCTGACGATGTGTCACACACCACATTGGCAGATAAGGTTGGAAAATGTTAAAATGACATTTCCCGGTGAATGCATTTGTCTTAAAAAATAATGTAAAAAAAACAAAACAATAGGATCTTTCTTTAGTATAAAAAACAGTGTCACCAATTTAACCTCAATGTAATCACATTGCTCAGCTCATGCACCTCCTCCTCCATCTCCAAAATGACTACATCAGTTACAAGCTGACAGCACTACAGCACTGCCTTGGCCAAGCGGCAACAGGCTGTGCTGAAGATGACATGCTTAATTGACAAACCGCCCAGCGCTGCAGAGTTATTGAAAGCTGTAACACAGCAGCCTGATCTGTGGCTCTCACCGCCGAACATACAGCCAGGCATGGTCATGTGTGACAATGGGCAGAACCTGGTGACGGAGAAATGACAGCCGGGGTAGATACGGTTTCCCTCTATGCCAGTCCTTTCACCGAGCTAAAGAATATGGCTGTGGTGAAATACAACTCCCACTGAGAAGCTGTTTCAGATTGAAAAACATTGTGCCCACCAGAGGATTTGATTCTGAGGGATAACCTCTCTCACCCGCTCAAGAGCCCCATAGCAGATGCAAAGTTAGCGCTATCATGAACTCTCCTAAGGTAGAAGCCAAGGCACACCAGAGGATTCTCTGGTGGGACTGTTCAACCCTGCCGAGAAGCAGTCCTTGCTAAGAAAAGTATGTGGGAAGGTTCCCGGACACTCTATTTTTACTGAGGAGGAAACACACACAAACACGGGGAGAACATACAAAGTCCTTGCAAATGTTGTCCTTGCTGGGATTTGAACCCAGGATCCCAGCACTGCAAGGCTTCAGTGCTAACCACTGAACCAATGTGCTGCCGTTCACACTCTAATATCTAACAGGCTGGAGAAACTTGCACCTACTGCCACTCTATCTTCAGCTCCTGTGTGAGAAAATGTTTTTGGGCAGCCACTCAGTCTACCACATAAAATTCCTGAGAAGGAAATTGGGGATGGCTTCGCTACTGGTACTGGGGGCAGTGCGAATACCATGGTGCTGTACCATAGTTTGCTGGAAATATTCCAGGCTAGTAGGAGGCAAGCAAATTCCCACAGAAAAGTACCAGCAGTAATGTTCAGGCCACATTTCAAGTGCAAGCAGCTTTAGAGGACTTCCTGGGAGAAATGACACGCAGGGTAGATACGGTTTCCCTCTATGCCAGTCCTTTCACCAAGCTAAATACAACTCTCAGCAAAAAAAGTTGTGGACTGGCTCCGTACCGTCCTTGGCCAGATTCACCTGTCCACGTGTTTGTGGTTAGGCGGTCCTTCCCAGTAAGTGCACTGGGGAAGGCACGGGTAATGTTGTGGGTCCCGTGCTTGTGGAAGGCGGAAGCGATACCAGGAAATATAGTGGCGGCTGGAGACCGAGTATGGACACCCGGCCGCCGCTGGCATGAGGTTGTGAAAAGTTCCGCATCCACGAGCCTAAAAGGCCACATTTCAAGTGCAAGCAGCTGTCAAAAATTTGGCAGTATAGTATTGCAGCCTGTGGGTGGGTGGGTGGCTGCCGGCATACTTGCGCTTACATTCCAAGGAATGGGGTAGGGTCAACTAATGCAGTGGGACAAGGACGTGGACGGTGATTGTTGCAAGTCTGCAACGACAGGTGCATGGCGGGAGGCATCTTCACATGTGCCAAGGATCACTTATGATGGGCACACTTTTAGGCAGTGACCTGGAAGTCAGAGATGCTTCCAGAGGTCTTCCCCATGCTGTTCCCATGTCTTTTCAGCACTGTATGCATGTGTCTGATGATGTGTCACACACCACATGGCCAGATAAGGTTGTAAAATGTTAAAATGACATTTCCTGGTGAATGCATTTGTCTTGGTTGAAAGCAATGCAAAAGTGCAAAAACGCATCAAAAACGCTACGTGTGAACATAGCCCAAGTTGTGGAGGAGTATTTTTGTTTTTGGTTATTTATTTTGCCTTATATACAAGTCATTACCCTGGAAAGGATGTCCCTTAACATATTTCCCAGGAAAATCCATTTTGGTTTCGTTTTTGTATGTTTTATTGTGAGTCCGTAAAAGTGGCGTAATACTCTGACCACGTTGCTGACAGAAGTGATCTGGGAGTCAGAGATGCTTCCAGGGGTCTTCCCCATGCTGTTCCCATGTCATTTGAGCACTGTCACTATCGATTTGGGCAATTTTTAGGCCCTCTGCAGGTCGCCGGTGGAAGCCGCCTGAAAAATGCTCGAGTTTCCCATAGACTTATAGCACCCGAGTATTCCAATTTGCTCGACCCGAGCAATGAGTACCCGAGCATTTTAGTGCTCGCTCATCACTAGTCATGACTCTAGGCACCAGTGACATGGATTCTTTAGAGAGTGGATGTGTTACTTGCTGATGATGTTTCTCACTCAGGCAGTATTCCCTCTGATGAAACAGGAACTCCACATGTAAAGCTTTAGCAAGGAAGTATCCAGTTCATTTTATAAAAATGAAGTGAACTTTACTGTTGGAACTGTTGCAACATATATGCACTAGGTAGTAGGTCCAAACCTAGGTTTTGACATCTTCTGTTTTAGAATATTCTCACACTGGCTTAGATTCTCTCATGCAAGAGAATCAGGCCAATTATGTAATGACACTCGGCTCATACTTTGTCAGAGTTTGATCCGAGTGTCATCTGAGTGTGATCCGATTCAGTCACATGAAAGAATCGCACCACAGGGGGGAGAAGATGGAGAGCTTAATTTCTCTATCTTTTCCATTGTATATCAATCGGATGACATCTGAATGCAGTACGATTTTTCACAGGCACTCATAGACTTGTATGGGTGTGCATGATCCGAATATCGGTTCCACTCACAGCATGCTATGATTTTTTTCTCATGCCAAATCAGCATGAGAAAATAATCATAGACCTGTACTGCCCCATAGTATAACAATGGGCCGAGTGCTGTCCGATAAAACACCGGATAGCACTCTGCCGTGTTATATGTCAGTGTGGGCAAGCCCTTGTACAGAGATATCGGTTTCATATGGTGGCACATCACTTGTGACTAATATTTCAGCAATATGGCATGTGTGGCTTGAATATTCAATTCTATCTGTCCTTATTTGGCTTGGCAAGTCCAGTGTTTCTTCACTACACTCCCAGGTCTGGCCTACACATTTTCTCTTCAGCCTCACTTCTCCTGTGCTGTTGAAGGGCTCCGACAAACCCATTGCTATAACTTCTTGGGCTACTGGTTGTACCCATGACAGCTGAGCTCTTTTTCCACTTCCCAGGTTCCAAGATGTTCTGGCCATTTAAGGATGGCCAGAACATTACAAGGTAAACACGCTATGACAGTTAAGTGCCGACAGCTGTCTGTGACAGCTGAGTGGCATGAGAAGAGGTGCAGGGACCCATGCCGGTGGTTCCCACACCCAGATCGCTGTGATCGGTCAGTCAATCTGACTGACTGATCTCAGCATGATCGTGCAGGAGATGCTGAAATACAGTGGGGGAAATAAGTATTTGATCCCTTGCTGTTTTTTTAAGTTTGCCCACTGACAAAGACATGAAAAGTCTATAATTTTAAGGGTAGATTAATTTTGACATTGAGAGAATATCCCCCCAAAAAAGCAAGAATATCACATTGTATAAATTATTTTTTTTTTTTTTTTTGCATTTTGCAGTGATTTGATCCCTCTGGCAAACAACACTTAATACTTGATGGCAAAACCCTTGTTGGCAAGCGCAGTAGTCAGACATTTTTTTGTAGTTGATGATGAGGTTTGCGCACATGTCGGGAGGAATTTTAGTCCGCTCCTCTTTGCAGATCATCTCAAAATGAGTCAGATTTTGAGGCTGTCGCTGTTGCCATGGTGACCAGAGGTCGTCATGACGACCCCTGGGTCACCAAGATACGGAAAGATGCTGAGACCATGCTCACAACATGGGCTCAGGAGCTTTCACTAAAGGTATAATGCACTGAAATCTAGTGGGACTAAGTAAAAAAATTGTAAATTTTTTTAAAAAAATATGTAAAAAAATATATAAAAAAAATAAATTAATAATAAAAATATTCACTAATAAATACACATTTTTATGTTAAAAAACATGAATAAATAAAAAAGTACACATATTTGGTATCGCCACATCCGGAGCGACCCCTTCAGTGTACGCCGTAAAAAAAAGACCTTAAAAAACGAGGCAAATGATGCTTTATCATCATATCTTTGGAAAAGAGTGGAATAAAACGCGATAAAAAAACTGATATAAATAAAATTGGTACCACTGAAAACGTCATCTTGTCCAGCAAAAAACAAGCTGCCATTCAGCCCCATCAGCAAAAAAAATATTTTTTCTATAAACGTTTTTATTGTGTAAAAGCGTCAAAACTTTAAAAACGCTACAAATGTGGTACCGCTATAAAGGTACAGACCTGAAGAATAAGCGAATAGAATAGAAAGCGATCAAAAAATGTCATGTGCCCAAAAATGTTACCAATAAAAACGTCAACTCGTCCCGCAAAAAACAAGCAGTCACATGACTGTCCCTATAATGAGGCAGATGGAGCCACTGGGGACATCATCTGGCCTGTGATCCGGCGGTGTCCGTGTTTTTAGGCGTACATAAAAGCACGGTTGGCCGCAGTTTTGTGAACCTCTGAAACGAAGGACAAGGCTGAACAGAGGCCAGATGGAGCCCAGGGTAACTCTGCTGCCTCATTATAGTGAATGGATCCTCTGGGGGGTGTCATCTGAATCACGTCACTCAGAGATTTAGATGGAAACTCCAAAATAAGTGCTCAGCATAGAGCACCGGATAAATCTGATCAAATATGTTATGTAAAATGTTCCCAATAAAAGCTTCAAATTTATCCACAAAAAAAAAACACTCAGGTCCATCATCTGTCAATGGAAATATAGGGGGCTTCCACGTTACTGGTAGTACAAAGAGTTTGAAAAAGTGAAATGGCTCCTCGCCCCCAAAAGAAATTCAGCTCTCTGAAATTCTAATGCCCCCTGCCCTTCTGAGCTCCATTGTGTGCCTAAACCACATTTAGCATCCACATGTTTGGCAGGGGTATAATTTCCAAAATGGGGTCACTTGAGGGGGATTCTGCTTTTCTAGCACTTAGAGGCTCTGCATATGGAGTCTGCAAACTATTATAGGAAAATGTGCGCTCCAGGAGGCAAATAGCGCTCCGTCCCTCCTGAGTGTCGCCGTGTGGCTAAGCAGTACTGTACAGCCACATATGAGGTATTGCCACATTCAGTAGAAATTATGGGACAAATTTTGGTGCCAGTTTTATCCATTATCTCCATTTGAAAATGTAAAATCTGGGGTTAAAACAATTTTTTTGCGATAAAAATGTAATTATTTTTTCCTCCTTGCCCAATGGTATAAAATTCTATGACACACCTGTGGTGTCAATATAATCATTGCATCCCTAGATGAGTTCATTGAGAGGTGTAGTTTCTAAAATGGGGTCACTTAAGGGAATTTCTGCTGTTTCGGCACCTCAGGGGATCTCCTAGTGGGACATGGCACCCTCAACCATAACAGTAAAATCTATAATATGCGCTCCTTCCCTTCTGACCTTTGCACTATGCCTCAAAAGTAGTTCCCAATTACATGTAGGGTATTGGCGTACTCAGAGGAAATTTCACAACAAAATGAGAGGTCAATTTTCTCCTGTTACCCTTGTGAAAATAAAAAATTTGGGGCTAAAAGAAATTTTTTGTGGAAAAAAATAGATTTTTTTTATTTTCATGGCTCTACGTTATAAACTTCTATGAAGCACTTGGGTGTTCAAAGTGCTCACCACACATCTAGATAAGTTCCTTGAGGGGTCTAGTCTCTAAAATGGGGTCACTTGTGGGGGGTTTCTACTGTTTAGGCACATCTGGGGATCTCTAAATGCGACATGGCGTCCGCTCTCAATTCCAGCCAATTTTGCGTTTAAAAAGTCAAATGGTGCTCCTTCCCTTCCAAACCCTGCTGTGCGCTCAAATAGTGGTTTTCCCCCCACATATGGGGCATCAGTGAACTCAGGAGAAATTGCACAACAACTTTTGGGGTCCATTTTCTCCTGTTACCCTTGTGAAAATAAAAACATTGAGGCTAAAAGTTAATTTTTTTAAAAAAAGTTTGATTTTTTTATTTTCATGGTTATAAACTTCTGTGAAGCACCTGGAAGTTCAAAGTGCTCCTCACCACACATCTAGATAAGTTTATTGAGGGTTCTAGTTTCCAAAATGGTATCACTTGTGTTTTTTTTTCACTGTTTAGGCACATCAGGGGCTCTCCAAATGCAACATGGCGTCCGCTAATTATTCCATCAAATTCTGAATTCAAAAAGTCAAATGGCGCTCCTTCCCTTCCGTACCCTGCCGTGTGCCCAAACAGTGGTTTTCCCCCACATATCGGGTATCGGCATGCTCAGGAGAAATTGCACAACAAATTTTGGGGTCCATTTTTATCTGTTACCCTTGTGAAAATAAAAAAAATTGGGTCTAAATTTAATTTTTTGTGAAAAAAAGTTAAATGTTAATTTTATTCTTCCTCGTTGCTACAGTTTCTGTGAAGCACCTGAAGGGTCAATAAACTTCTTGAATGTGGTTTTGAGTTCCATGAGGGGTGCAGCTTTTGGAATGTTGTCACTTTTGGTGAACTTATAACCCTTATAACTTCCTAACAAAAAGAATTTTGGTTCCAAAATTGTGCTGATGTAAAGTAGACATGCGGGAAATGTTATTTATTAACTATTTTGTGTGACATATCTCTCTGATTGGACGGCATAACAATTCTAAGTTTGAAAATTGCAACATTTTCAAAATTTTCGCAAATTTCCGTTTTTTTTTCACAAATAAACGCAAGTTATATTGTATAAATTTTACCACCATCATGAAGTACAATATGTCATGAAAAAACAATCTCAGAATCAGGGGAATACGTTGAAGCATTCTAGAGTTATTACCTCATAAAGTGACAGTGGTCAGATTTAAAAAATAAGGCCTGGTCATTAACCTACAAAGTGAATCGGTTCTTTAGAGGTTAAGTCAGGAAAAAAAACAAAAACGTGTGCATAAGATTTCTGAAATGTCAACTTTTGTGAATATTGTAAAACGCAGCTTCTTTTCTGCAGAAAAAAAAGAAGCCGAAAAATGTTGCAAATATGCTGCATGTGAACACATACTAACAGGGTTTGCAATAGGGAAATCTCTTGCTTGAACATACTCAGAATGCAGCCTAGTCGGTCACACTTTCTGTGACTGGTTTCATTCTCTTTACTTCACTAACTGCTCACTCACTCTCTAACCAGGAAATAACTTTTTTTCACTAACAAAAACTCCTCTAATCTCCAGGACTGGCTAACTGTAACCCTTTCTTTACCCTCGGCCTGCAATGTTAATTTCAATTTCCTCAAATGTTTACATTAAAAACATTATTATAAATTAAAAAGTTGCATCAAACACTCACATACAAAAATACACTAGTATAGCATATCATTATATCCAAAATAACCATAACAATGTCTTCAGGGGGCTGTGTCAGTGATCTTATCACTCCTTTACAGTCATCATAATCTATTTTATTTTGACTGTCAGCCTCATCTGTGCCTGGAATAACTCAATGTCCCCCTCCACATCCAATTGCTGCTGCTCCTTCTTCCACTTCTCCACATACTGCTACTTGTAAGATGGACCTTAACCCCTTCCTGACATGAGCAGTATATGTACGGTGCTGCGGCAGCTGCAATCCTGCAAAGCGCCGTACATATACTTTTTCACGATCGCGCAGGCTCAAGCTGAGCGCTGCCGCGATCGAGTACGGGCATCAGCTGTACATAAAAGCTGACACCCTGCAGCAACACCCATGATCGGTGCTATCACCGACTGCGGGTGTTTAACCCCTCTGATGCCGCTGGCAATAGTGACACCAACATCATGGAGCATAGCAGAGAGAGGGATCTCCCTGTCTACTCCCATCGGCACATTGCAATGCGATCGCGTTATGTTGATGGTCTCCATGGTGACCCCAGGCCGAAAGATGGCAGTAGGGTCACTCAGGGACGGTGGCCTGTTAACGCCTGCTCAGAGCAGGAGCTGACACGCCTCCTCCCTGCCTGTAAGATGCTGAGCTAATGCCCTGCAATGCTATAGAATTGCAAAGTTCGCTCAGAAAAGTGTGACTGTTGTCCCTATCTTCAAAAAGGGGAAGAAAGTGGACCCAGGGAACTATAGGCCTGTGAGCCTTAGGTCTATACCAGAAAAGATATTTGAACAAATTATTAAACAGCATGTATGTACAGGTGCATCTCACTAAATTAGGATATCATCAAAAAGTAAATTTTTTTATTGTTGCTTTTTTTCAACAATATTAAACAACTGAATGAACATCCTCCGAGCCCGGTGATTCCATAATTTTTGCCAGGGGTTGTAGAATGTAGATCACGTTAAGTAATTATCCCCCTCTACGCCTCATTGGTCAGACCTCATCTGGAATACTGTGCCCAGTTCTGGGCACCACATTTTAAAAAATACATACAAAAACTGGAGAAAGTTCAGAGAAGAGCTACCAGAATGGTGACTGGTCTACAAACAATGTCCTGAGGAACAGTTAGAGAATTTGGAAATGTTTAGCTTGCAAAAGAGAAGACTGAGAAGAGACTTAATAGCTGTCTACAAATATCTGAAGGGATGTCACACTGTAGAGGGATTAACTATATATCATTTGCACAAAAAAGACTAGAGGCAATGGGATGAAAGTGAATGGGAGAAGATACAAATTAGATATTCGAAAACATTTTGACACTGAGAGTGATCAATGAGTGGAACAGGCTGCCATGAGAGGTGGTGAGTAGTGATGAGCGAGTATGTTCGGTTAACCCTTTCGGCGAGTATGCTCGGGCTCGGGCGGTACTCGGTGATATGTTTGAATCACTCCCGTGTGCATGATTTCCGACTGTTTGACAGCTTTAATACATGTGAGGAATGCTTAAGAAATTGAGCATGGGGTTGGACACGATGACCCTGGAGGTCCCTTCCAGCTCTAACATTCTATGATTCTATGAGAGTATTACATCAGTGATCAGGGCAGGGAAAGTTGATGTCCCATCCCGGTATAATGTGAAAAAGTAAAAAAAACAGTTATTAAAAACTGTAAAAATATTTTTTTAAAAAATCACAAAATAAAAAAAATAAATAAACAATATTACACCAATAAATACACTTGTTTGAATAAAAGAAAAAAAAAATGTACACATATTTGGTATCGTTGCATCCGGAACGACCCAACTTATAAAACTGTCCCACTAATTAACCCCTTTAGTGAACACCGTAAAAAAAAAAGGGGAAAAAAACCTATGCTTTATTATCATACCACCGAACGAAAAATGGAATAAAACTTGATCAAAAAGACGAATGTAAATAAAAATGGTATCGCTGAAAACGTCATCTTGTCTCGCAAAAAAATAAAAAAGTTACAGCTCTCAGAATAAAGCGATACAAAACTAATTATTTTTTCTATGAAATAGTTTTTATTGTGTAAAAGCACCAAACATAAACAAATTATATCTGGTAAATGTGGTATCGCTGTAATTATACTGACTCGAAGAATAAAGCTGCCTTATCAATTTTACCACATGCAGAACGGCATTAACCCCTTAAGCCCCGCGGGTGGTTTGCACGTTAATGACCGGGCCAATTTTTACAATTCTGACCACTGTCACTTTATGAGGTAATTACTCTCGAACGCTTCAACGGATCCCCCTGATTCTGAGATTGTTTTTTCGTGACATATTGTACTTCATGATTGTGGAAAAATTTCTTCGATATCACTTGCGTTTATTTGTGAAAAAAACGGAAATTTGGCGAAAATTTTGAAAATTTTGCAATTTTCAAAATTTGAATTTTTAAGCCCTGAAATCAGAGCGATATGTCACACAAAAGAGTTAATAAATAACATTTCCCACATGTCTACTTTACATCAGCACAATTTTGGAACCAAAATTTTTTTTTGTTAGGGAGCTATAAGGGTTAAAAGTTGACCAGCGATTTCTCATTTTTCCAACAAAATTTACAAAACCATTTTTTTAGGGACCACATCACATTTGGAGTCACTTTGAGAGGTCTTTATGACAGAAAATACCCAAAAGTGACACCATTCTAAAAACTGCACCCCTCAAGGTGCTCAAAACCACATTCAAGAACTTTATTAACCCTTCAGGTGCTTCACAGGAATTTTTTGAATGTGGAAGAAAAAAATTAACATTTAACTTTTTTCACAAAAATGTTAATTTAGACCCAATTTTTTTTATTTTCACAGGGGTAACAAGAAAAAATGGACCCCAAAATTTGTTGTGCAATTTCCCCTGGGCACGCAGATACCCAATATTTGTGGAAAAAATACTGTTTGGGCGCACGGCAGGGCTCGGAAGGGAAGGAGCGCTATTTGACTTTTTGATTGTAAAATTTGCTTGAATAATTAGCGGACGCCATGTTGTGTTTGGAGAGCCCATGTGTGCCCAAACTTTGGAGCTCCCCCACAAGTGACCCCATTTTGGAAACTAGACCCCCCAAGGCACCTTTCTAGATGCATAGTGAGCACTTGGAACCCCCAGGTGCTTCACAAATTGATTCGTAACAATGAAAAAGTGAAAAAAAAAAACACTTTTTCATTTTTATGAATCAATTTGTGAAGCACCTGAGTGTTCCAAGTGCTCACAATGCATCTAGATAGGTGCCTTGGGGGGTCTAGTTTCCAAAATGGGGTCACTTGTGGGGGAGCTCCAATGTTTGGGCACACAGCGGCTCTCCAAACGCAACATGGTGTCGCTAACAATTTGAGCCGATTTTCCGTTAAATTTGTTAGAGGACACCATGTTGCATTTAGAGAGTCCCTGTGTGCCCAAACATTGGAGCTCCCCCACAAGTGACCCCATTTTGGAAACTAGACCCCCCAAGGCACCTATCTAGATGCATAGTGAGCACTTGGAACCCCCAGGTGCTTCACAAATTGATTCGTAACAATGAAAAAGTGAAAAAAAAAACACTTTTTCATTTGTATGAATCAATTTGTGAAGCACCTGAGGGTTCCAAGTGCTCACTATGCATCTAGATAGGTGCCTTGGGTGGTCTAGTTTCCAAAATGGGGTCACTTGTGGGAGAGCTCCAATATTTGGGCACACAGCGGCTCTCTAAATGCAACATGGTGTCCGCTAACAAATTTAACGCAAAATTGGCTCAAATTGTTAGCGACACCATGTTGCGTTTGGAGAGCTGCTGTGTGCCCAAACATTGGAGCTCCCCCACAAGTGACCCCATTTTGGAAACTAGACCCCCCAAGGCACCTATCTAGATGCATAGTGAGCACTTGGAACCCCCAGGTGCTTCACAAATTGATTCGTAACAATGAAAAAGTGAAAAAAAAAACACTTTTTCATTTTTATGAATCAATTTGTGAAGCACCTGGGGGTTCCAACTGCTCACTATGCATCTAGATAGGTGCCTTGGGGGGTCTAGTTTCCAAAATGGGGTCACTTGTGGGAGAGCTCCAATGTTTGGGCACACAGGGACTCTCTAAATGCAACATGGTATCCGCTAACAAATTGAATGGAAAATCGGCTCAAATTGTTAGCGGACACCACATTGCGTTTGGAGAGCTTCTCTGTGCCCAAACTTTGGAGCTCCCCCACAAGTGACCCCATTTTGGAAACTAGACCCCCCAAGGCACCTTTCTAGATGCATAGTGAGCACTTGGAACCCCCAGGTGCTTCACAAATTGATTCGTAATAATGAAAAAGTGAAAAAAAAAACACTTTTTCATTTTTACGAATCAATTTGTGAAGCACCTAGGGGTTCCAAGTGCTCACTATGCATCTAGATAGGTGCCTTGGGGGGTCTAGTTTCCAAAATGGGGTCACTTGTGGGGGAGCTCCAATGTTTGGGCACACAGGGACTCTCTAAATGCAACATGGTATCCGCTAACAAATTGAATGGAAAATCGGCTCAAATTGTTAGCGGACGCCACATTGCGTTTGGAGAGCCCCTCTGTGCCCAAACTTTGGAGCTCCCCCACAAGTGACCCCATTTTGGAAACTAGACCCCCCAAGGCACCTTTCTAGATGCATAGTGAGCACTTGGAACCCCCAGGTGCTTCACAAATTGATTCGTAATAATGAAAAAGTGAAAAAAAAAACACTTTTTCATTTTTACGAATCAATTTGTGAAGCACCTAGGGGTTCCAAGTGCTCACTATGCATCTAGATAGGTGCCTTGGGGGGTCTAGTTTCCAAAATGGGGTCACTTGTGGGGGAGCTCCAATGTTTGGGCACACAGGGACTCTCTAAATGCAACATGGTATCCGCTAACAAATTGAATGGAAAATCGGCTCAAATTGTTAGCGGACGCCACATTGCGTTTGGAGAGCCCCTCTGTGCCCAAACTTTGGAGCTCCCCCACAAGTGACCCCATTTTGGAAACTAGACCCCCCAAGGCACCTTTCTAGATGCATAGTGAGCACTTGGAACCCCCAGGTGCTTCACAAATTGATTCGTAATAATGAAAAAGTGAAAAAAAAAACACTTTTTCATTTTTACGAATTAATTTGTGAAGCACCTAGGGGTTCCAAGTGCTCACTATGCATCTAGATAGGTGCCTTGGGGGGTCTAGTTTCCAAAATGGGGTCACTTGTGGGGGAGCTCCAATTTTTGGGCAAACAGGGACTCTCTAAATGCAACATGGTATCCGCTAACAAATTGAATGGAAAATCGGCTCAAATTGTTAGCGGACGCCACATTGCGTTTGGAGAGCCCCTCTGTGCCCAAACTTTGGAGCTCCCCCACAAGTGACCCCATTTTGGAAACTAGACCCCCCAAGGCACCTTTCTAGATGCATAGTGAGCACTTGGAACCCCCAGGTGCTTCACAAATTGATTCGTAATAATGAAAAAGTGAAAAAAAAACCACTTTTTCATTTTTACGAATTAATTTTTGAAGCACCTAGGGGTTCCAAGTGCTCACTATGCATCTAGATAGGTGCCTTGGGGGGTCTAGTTTCCAAAATGGGGTCACTTGTGGAGGAGCTCCAATGTTTGGGCACACAGGGACTCTCCAAATGCAACATGATATCCGCTAACAATTTGAGCC
This sequence comes from Phyllobates terribilis, assembly GCF_046119375.1. Classification (NCBI taxonomy): domain Eukaryota; kingdom Metazoa; phylum Chordata; class Amphibia; order Anura; family Dendrobatidae; genus Phyllobates; species Phyllobates terribilis. Next base: position 745,804,866 of record NW_027362762.1, read on the forward strand.
GACAATTTGTTAGCGGATATCATGTTGCATTTGGAGAGTCCCTGTGTGCCCAAACATTGGAGCTCCCCCACAATTGACCCCATTTTGGAAACTAGACCCCCCAAGGCACCTATCTAGATTCATAGTGAGCACTTGGAACCCCAGGTGCTTCACAAATTGAATCATAAAAATGAAAAAGTGTTTTTTTTTTCACTTTTTCATTTTTACGAATCAATTTGTGAAGCACCTGGGGGTTCCAAGTGCTCACTATGCATCTAGAAAGGTGCCTTGGGGGGTCTAGTTTCCAAAATGGGGTCACTTGTGGGGGAGCTCCAAAGTTTGGGCACAGAGGGGCTCTCCAAACGCAATGTGGTGTCCGCTAACAATTTGAGCCGATTTTCCATTTAATTTGTTAGCGGATACCATGTTGCATTTAGAGAGTCCCTGTGTGCCCAAACATTGGAGCTCCCCCACAAGTGACCCCATTTTGGAAACTAGACCCCCCAAGGCACCTATCTAGATTCATAGTGAGCACTTGGAACCCCAGGTGCTTCACAAATTGATTCATAAAAATGAAAAAGTGTTTTTTTTTTCACTTTTTCATTTTTACGAATCAATTTGTGAAGCACCTGGGGGTTCCAAGTGCTCACTATGCATCTAGAAAGGTGCCTTGGGGGGTCTAGTTTCCAAAATGGGGTCACTTGTGGGGGAGCTCCAAAGTTTGGGCACAGAGGGGCTCTCCAAACGCAATGTGGTGTCCGCTAACAATTTGAGCCGATTTTCCATTCAATTTGTTAGCGGATACCATGTTGCATTTAGAGAGTCCCTGTGTGCCCAAACATTGGAGCTCCCCCACAAGTGACCCCATTTTGGAAACTAGACCCCCCAAGGCACCTATCTAGATTCATAGTGAGCACTTGGAACCCCAGGTGCTTCACAAATTGATTCATAAAAATGAAAAAGTGTTTTATTTTCACTTTTTCATTTTTACGAATCAATTTGTGAAGCACCTGGGGGTTCTAAGTGCTCACTATGCATCTAGATAGGTGCCTTGGGGGGTCTAGTTTCCAAAATGGGGTCACTTGTGGGGGAGCTCCAATGTTTGGACACACAGGGGCTCTCCAAACGCAACATGGCGTCCGCTAACAATTTGAGACGATTTTCCATTCAATTTGTTAGCGGACACCATGTCGCGTTTGGAGAGCCCGTGATGTGCCTAAACAGTGGAGCTCCCCCACAAGTGTCCCCATTTTGGAAACTATACCCCTCAAAGATTTTATTAAGGTGTATAGTGAACATTTTGAACCCAGAGGTACGGCACATTATTTGTTTACATTAGGTCATCATATTGAATAAGTTTTCATTATTCTTGAGCGCAAGTGCTCGCTACTTGAGTTTGCATCGGGTACTCAGGTATGCACCATGTACAGCGTGTGCTCGAGTGACATGCTCGAGTCCCTGCTCCGCATGTTTCACAGTTATTAGACACCCAAAAAAAAACATGCGGGGATCGCTCGTGCATGGCAGGCAATCCCCGTAAAGTTTTTTGGCCGCGAAGCATATGGGGCAGAGACTCGAGCATGTCACTCAAATACCCACGATACTAAATGCATACCAGAGCACCCGATGCAAACTCAAGTAGCGAGCACTTGCTCTCAACACTAGTCGCCATATCGTCATCTTTTTTTCTTACTTTTGAAAAAAATCCCAACCCCAGCCCTAACCCTAGCACAACCCTAGCCCCAGCACAACCCTAGCCCCAGCACAACCCTAGCCCCAGCACAACCCTAGCCCCAGCACAACCCTAGCCCCAAACCCAGCCCTAACCCTAGCCCAATCCTAACTCAAGAGTTTATTTTTGACGCCGTTCCTTGTGCGGTATAAGTGATTAGACGACTTTATTCTTCGGGTCGGTGTGATTACAGCAATGCCAGAATCATATGGGGTTTTTATGACTGACAGCTGTCACACACTAAAAGACGCATTTTTTGTAAAATCTAGTTTTTGCATCGCCATATTTTGAGAGCTATAATTTTTCCAAATTTTGGCAGACAGTCATGTGACGGCTCGTTTTTTGCGGGATGACTTGACGTTGTTATTGGTGCCATTTTCAGGCACGTGACATTTTTTGATCGCTTTCTATTCCGATTTTTGGGAGGCAGAATAAACAAAAACCAACAATTCAGGAATTGTTTTTTTTTTTTTTTTTTTATTCTGTTCCGCGTGTGGTAAAATTGATGAGGCAGCTTTACTCTTCGGGTCAGTACGTTTACAGCGGTACCACATTTGTATAATTTTTCTATGTTTTGGCGCTTATACACAATAAAAGCTATTTTATAGAAAAAAATATTTTTTAGTATCGCTTTATTCTGAGAGCTATAACTTTTTTATTTTTCCGGCTGATGGAGCTATATGGCGGCTTGTTTTTTGCGGGACGAGATGACGTTTTCAGCGGTATCATTTTTATTTATATGCGTCTTTTTGATCGCGTGTTATTCCACTTTTTGTTTGGCGGTATGGTGATAAAGCATTGTTTTTTGCTTGGTTTTTTTTTTTTTTTTTTACCGTGTTCACTGAAGGGGTTAACTAGTGGGACAGTTTTATAGGTCAGGTTGTTCCGGACGCGGCGATACCAAATATGTGTACTTTTATTGTTTTTTTTTTATTTTTTTTATAATAATATTTATTGATGGGTACATTATATTTTTATTTTTGGTGTATTATTTTTTTTATTTTTTTATAATATTTTTGCACATTTTTTTTTTTTCCACTTTCACACAGTTTATACACTTTATTACTTTGTCCCACTCTGGGACTTTCACTTTTTTTTTTCTGATCGCCTGCATGGCACAGGAATGGAGCACCATCCCTATGCCATGAAGGCTGTCAGAAGTGCACAGTGTGAAGATTGCTTGGAGATGCACTGCGCATGTCCAAGCAATCTTCCTGCTCTCTGGTGACCCGGATGTTGTCATGACGACATCGGGTCGTCATGGCAACACCCGGGAAGCCTTTGCAGACTGCGCTGGAAGCCGGAAGAGGAGGTGAGTATCTGCGATCACCTCCCCTTGCCCCCGCAATGCCGCGATCGACTTCGATCGACTTCGATCGCAGCATCGCGGGGGTTAATGTGCTGGGAGCGGTGCGTGACCGCTCCCTGCACATAGTACCGGGTGTCAGCTGTGACAATCAGCTGACACCCGGCGGCGATCGCGCCCGCACAGCCTGTGTGCGCGCGCGATCGCCATGACGTACTAATACGGGTCTGGCTCTTAAGTCCCAGGGCACAGACGCGTATTAGTACGTCAGATGTTATTAAGGGGTTAAAATAAAAACAAAAAAATTATTCTTGAGTTGCTTGTCTTTGTTCATTCTGCCTCCCAAAAATCGGAATAGAAAGTGATCAAAAAATGATATGTGTCCAAAAATGGCATCAATAAAAAAGTCAACTCGTCCCGCAAAAAACAAGGCATCAAATGACTCTGTTAGCCAAAATATGGAAAAATTATAGCTATCTAAATATGGCGATGTGAAAAGTATCTTTTAGCGTGTGACAGCGGCCAAACATAAAAAAACAATATAAATCTGGTTATCTGGTAATCTCACCGACCCAAACAATAAAGTTGTCTAATCACTTACACTGCACGAGGAAAAATAAATAAAACCAATTCTTCACCTGTTATTGATTTTTTCATTTTGCCTCCCAAAGATCGCAGTAAGGCTCGGCTCACATTTATCCTGCGCTTTACGCTGAGCGCTTACACCGGGGTTTCCGTGTAAAGCTCTGAAATATGTGATTCAGTCTGAACCCCCGGCAGAAGATTCCCTGTAACGAGGCAGATGGAGACATTGTGGACACTCTCTGACCTGTGATCCGGCGGTTTCTATCTTTTTAGGTGTGCATAAAAGCTCAAGGTTTCATCTGAATCATGTCATTCAGATATTTAGATGGAAACCCCGATGTAAGTGTTCAGCGCAGAGTGCAGGATAAATGTGATTCCAAACATTATGTAAAATGTTCCCAATCAAAGCTCAATCCACAAAAAAAGCAAATGCCCACTCAGGTCTGTCATCTGTTAACAGAAATATAGAGAGCTTCCACATTACTGGTAGTACAAAGGGTCTGGAAAAGCGCTATGGCTCCTCGCCCCCCAAAATAAATTAAGCAAATTCTGCACTCCCAAATCCAAATGCCCTCCTCTTTTCTGTGCCCCACAGTGTGCCTAAACTGCAGTTAGTGTCCACATGTTTTGCATTTTTGTATCAATAAGAGTCAGCCTACTTTATGGGTGCGTGTTTCCAGAAGCACGATCTGGCACTACAATGTACTGGACACTACAACATACTGGTCACTACAATGTACGGGCACTACAATATATGGGTACTTCAATCAACTGGGCCCTAAAATAGCAGTATCTCATTTTCACTCAGCAACATCCACTGCTGCTTGTTTCTGCAAAACATCCATGGAGTCAAAATCGTAAAATCAATAACTACACCAGTAGATACATTTCCAAGGGAGTATAATTTCCAAAATAGGGTAATTTGAGGGGGGATTCTGCTCTTCTAGCCCTTGAGGCTCTGTATATGGAGTCCACAAACTATTCTAGGAAAATCTGTGCTCCAGGAGGCAAATAGCGCTCCGTCCCTCCCAAGTCTCGCCGTGTGGCTAAGCAGTACTGTACAGCCACATATGGGGTAGTTCTACATTCATCAGAAATTGAGGGATACATTTTGGTGCCATTTTTACCCATTTCCCAGTGTGAAAATGTAAAATCTGGGGCTAAAACAAAATTTTGGTGATAAAAATGTAATAAATTTTTCTTCACTGCCCAATGGTATAAAATTCTGTGACACACCTGTCTTGTCAATATGATCACTGCAACCCTAGATGAATCAATTGAGAGGTGTAGTGTGTTTATGTGGTCTCTTGTGGGGGGCTCTGCTTTTATGGCACCGTAGGGGCACTTCTAATGTGACATGGCACCCTAAAACCAGTCCAGCAAAATCTGAACTCCAATATGGTGCTTTTTCCCTTCTGAGCTTTGCACTGTGCCTCAAAAGTAGGTTTTGACCACATATGAGGTATCAGTGTACTCAGGAGAAATTGTACAACAAATTTTGGGGCCCATTTTCTCCTGCTATTCTTGTGAAAATGAAAACATTTGGGGCTAAAACAACATTTTTGTGGGAAAAATATATTTTTTCATTTTCACAGGGATAATAGACTATATATATAGTCAGGCACTGCCATCTTATATGCTTTGTCATCTATGCAATTTAGTTACCACATTGTAATTTTTAATTATTTTTTTTTATTTTTTTGATTAGGGGTTATATTTATGCACTGTACTGACTATTTTGTGATGGCTAATTGTATTTTATTCCTCTTTTTGGATTAATTTTGCTATCTTTTTTAGCTTTAGTGTACCATTACTTTATATTGTATTTTTGCATATTTCACCGCAACCAGCATTGTGGCATATACTATCTGTCCCCTGCCTTGCTTTTCCACCTGTTGCTTTTATTCCTTATTTGATTATAATCTTATGATCAATAAACAATTATTTTATTTGAATATATTATTGTTGTGTAGTCTTCTGTAGGTATATCTTGCTGCATTAAATAGTCTATCACCAAAGTATGAACACCCCAACATTTGCAGCATTTAACTCCAGTGGGTTGCTGCACTACAATTCAGGCAGTGCTTTGAATGGCCATTCTGTTTTTGCAAAGCCAAGAAGGTGTGCTTTGCCATATAAGAATGGTTAAAATGAATAGATGCTTTCCTGGTCATAGCTACCACCTTCCTCAAGTTGGTATATTCTTTTAAAAAATGTTGCATGATTAGATTCCATACACATGCCATGCAGGGGGCATGAGTATCTTTGCACAAATATATAGTAAGTCAGCAAACATGCTCTGGGCATTGTCACCTATGACAGTTTCCAGTTGCAGTTATAAGGGAACAATCCAGCATGAGACTTGCTGTAGATGCGCAGTAGCAACTCATCTGCTGTATGGCTTTGTACCCGATGCTTTCAAGCTGTAAAACAGCTTGGCAGCGCTTTACATTGCATGAACAAAAACAATGAGGGAGTTGTGTGGAATCAATGCTGTGCCCTGCTGTTGTTGGGGATGTTTTATGTTTGTTGAGGAGAATCATTTCTTGAAAGGCAGCCAACTCCACTACTACAGTAACTTGACCAGATGAGAGTTTAGTTGGCATACAAGTGGATACCTGGGAGTGTACATCTGTTTCCTCGACACACAAACAGGGATAGATATCTGGTGGTACAATGGAGAAGGGGGAGGAGCAGTATTCTGAGTATGAAAATCAGTAGTAGTGGATGACGATGAGGGTGATGATCACATAGACCAGCTACTACTTGAGGATGCAGCCTAGCTGACAGAACAAGCATGAGGAGAAGGAGTAGAAGGACAACTTGAGTAGAGATGAGCGTTGTTCTACTCGAACTGTTCGCCAATCTCAAATTCGAGCTGTTTTGGGCGGTGTTCGAGCCATTCGGCGAACACGAACAATTTGAGAAAAATTCGGCTGTTCGAGGTTATGTTCGATAACTGTTCGTGCACCAAAATCATAACTGGATTTTTTCTCAGTAATGATGAAAATTAATGTTAATACGCAGTTTGAGTGTACAGCGGGGTGGGGGGAGGGGCAGGGGATGGATCTCTGCAGGAACAATGAAGATCTCCATTTTTTTTTCTCTTTCCCGCATTTACAGTGGGGAGGTGCAATCTGTCAGCCTATCAGCAGCGCACACACGGAGCGAAGTGCTTTTTTTCACACAAGCAAGGGCATGTGTCATTGGCAGTGTATGTCACATGTCCTTGCCCTATAAGACCAAGCCATTTTCCCCGTCGCCACCATTTTCTCACTGCTGCAGCTGCGTGTTAGACGGCACCGCTGTTGCTGTGTGCGCTATACCTTGTTAATTTCAAGCCAATTTTCGCACAAATATACAGATAGCTTGGGAGTAGGGAATAGTTGTGATTGCAGTCCTTTTAAGGACTAGGTTACAGCATTTCCTACGACTTTTATCAGGGAGGTCTGTGCTCTTAAATAGATCGGTTGTGGGAGTAAAGACTAATTGTAATTGGAGTCCTTTTCAGGACTAGGTTACATCAGTTCCTATCAGTTTTTGCCAGGCAGGTCTGTGCCAGTGCTGTGCAAGTTTTTTTCACAGCATTTGGCTGAATCTAGCAAAGCTAATCCTTTTTGGCCTATTGCAGAGTGTGTTAGTCAGTGGAGTAGCCTATCTGTGTTGCAAGATATACCACCTGTGTATAGAATACCAATTTTTTTACTGCACCTAGTGAAGTAAAATCTTTTGGGCATAGCATCATTCTATTAGTCCATCTATACTGACCTCCATCAGGTTGCAAATTAAAACTAATTTTTATCTGCATCTACAGTACCTCTGAAAAAATATTTGGGCTTCTAGCAGTGTGTGGGACTTGTTCTATTAGTCCATCTATACTGACCTCCATCAGGTTGCAAACTGAATATATTTTTTTCTGCATCTACCTCTGAAAAAATATTGGGCTTCTAGCTGTGTGTGGGTCTTGTTCTATTAATCCATCTATACTGACCTCCATCAGGTTGCAAACTGAATATATTTTTTTCTGCATCTACCTCTGAAAAAATATTTGGCCTTCTAGTAGTGTGTCGGACTTTCTCTATTAGTCCATCTATACTGACCTCCATCAGGTTGCAAATTAAAACTAATTTTTATCTGCATCTATAGTACCTCTGAAAAAATATTTGGGCTTCTAGCAGTGTGTGGGACTTGTTCTATTAGTCCATCTATACTGACCTCCATCAGGTTGCAAACTGAATATATTTTTTTCTGCATCTACCTCTGAAAAAATATTGGGCTTCTAGCTGTTTGTGGGTCTTGTTCTATTAATCCATCTATACTGACCTCCATCAGGTTGCAAACTGAATATATTTTTTTCTGCATCTACCTCTGAAAAAATATTTGGCCTTCTAGTAGTGTGTCGGACTTTCTCTATTAGTCCATCTATACTGACCTCCATCAGGTTGCAAACTGAATATAATTTTTTTCTGCATCTACCTCTGAAAAAATATTTGGCCTTCTAGTAGTGTGTCGGACTTTCTCTATTAGTCCATCTATACTGACCTCCATCAGGTTGCAAATTAAAACTAATCTTTATCTGCATCTACAGTACCTCTGAAAAAATATTTGGGCTTCTAGCAGTGTGTGGGACTTGTTCTATTAGTCCATCTATACTGACCTCCATCAGGTTGCAAACTGAATATATTTTTTTCTGCATCTACCTCTGAAAAAATATTGGGCTTCTAGCTGTGTGTGGGTCTTGTTCTATTAATCCATCTATACTGACCTCCATCAGGTTGCAAACTGAATATAATTTTTTTCTGCATCTAGCTCTGAAAAAATATTTGGCCTTCTAGTAGTGTGTCGGACTTTCTCTATTAGTCCATCTATACTGACCTCCATCAGGTTGCAATTTAAACTAATTTTTATCTGCATCTACAGTACCTCTGAAAAAATATTTGGGCTTCTAGCTGTGTGTGGGACTTGTTGTATTAGTCCATCTATACTGACCTCCATCAGGTTGCAAACTGAATATATTTTTTTCTGCATCTACCTCTGAAAAAATATTTGGCCTTCTAGTAGTGTGTCGGACTTTCTCTATTAGTCCATCTATACTGACCTCCATCAGGTTGCAAATTAAAAATAATTTTTATCTGCATCTACAATACCTCTGAAAAAATATTTGGGCTTCTAGCTGTTTGCGGGACTTGTTGTATTAGTCCATCTATACTGACCTCCATCAGGTTGCAAACTGAATATATTTTTTTCTGCATCTACCTCTGAAAAAATATTTGGCCTTCTAGTAGTGTGTCGGACTTTCTCTATTAGTCCATCTATACTGACCTCCATCAGGTTGCAAATTAAAACTAATTTTTATCTGCATCTACAGTACCTCTGAAAAAATATTTGGGCTTCTAGCAGTGTGTGGGACTTGTTCTATTAGTCCATCTATACTGACCTCCATCAGGTTGCAAACTGAATATATTTTTTTCTGCATCTACCTCTGAAAAAATATTGGGCTTCTAGCTGTGTGTGGGTCTTGTTCTATTAATCCATCTATACTGACCTCCATCAGGTTGCAAACTGAATATATTTTTTTCTGCATCTACCTCTGAAAAAATATTTGGCCTTCTAGTAGTGTGTTGGACTTTCTCTATTAGTCCATCTATACTGACCTCCATCAGGTTGCAAATTCAAAATAATTTTTTTCTGCATCTAACCCAGCCAATAGTTTTGGCCTAATACCACAGTTTGGCCACTCAGCTCTGCTCGGTTACCATCCATTGTTTTTTTGTGCAAACAACTCCAGAGTTGTGAATTAGTTAACCACCAAAATGAGTGGAAAAAGGCCTGCTGCTGGTGGAAAGGGGAATAGGCGTGTTGGGAAGGGGAAAAAAGGTTGTGTCCGTGGGGTAGGTGTTAAAGCAACAGTAACATCTGCAGAAGAAAGACCATCTTCCAGCCAAACTAAAATGTCTACTTCTTTTAGCGGACAATGTGATAAGATCCCTTTCTTACGGCCACGCCAATCGCTACAAATTCCAGATGAGGCACAAAAACAGCAGGTGCTTCAATGGATATCAAGTGCTCCTTTAAGTGGGCTCTCCTCCACATCAACTTCAACATCACAAATACTCCAGTCCTCAAAGGTGTCACCCAAATCGCACTTGCTTCCTCACAGCTCCCAAATCTCCAGCTGCCCGTCTGAGTATGAGGTAGAACAGATGGTTGAGTCTGCAGAGCTGTTTACTCATACTATAGCCTGGGAATCAGAGGTCGACTCCAGCGCTTCTGTGAATCCAGACGAGGAAATGATCTGCACTGATGCCCAGAATCTTTATGAGTCGGATCCAGGACCAAACGCAGAAGGTTCTGACCATAATGTAGACCCTCATTCCCAAACTGTAACTCCTGTTGGTGGAGACAATGAGGAAGACGATGATAAGACTCAAATACCTGATTGGAGCGACAACTTTAGTTTTTTGTCAGGGCAGGAACAGGTTGGCTCTGAGGACGACGGGTGTGATAACGCACAGGGTGATGATGATGAGGTCGGAGATCCCACTTACTGTCAACCCACAGTCAGCCAAGAGATGAGGTCAGCAGAGGAGGTGGAGGAAGATGCTAGTGACGACGAGGTCAGGTTGCGCCTTCCTGGACAGAGACGTAGTACTGGAAGCACGTCAACAACTGCATCCTCAAACACAACTCTGCCTCTCACCACAAGTCGTGGTGGCTCTTCAGGTCGCATGGGTGCTAAGCCTTGCATAGCCTGGGCATTTTTTCAGATCGATAAAGATGACCCAACTCGTGTTATCTGTAACATTTGTCAGCAAAAGCTAAGTAGAGGCCAAAAAATACATAGTTTGAGTACTTCATGCATGAACCGGCACATGGACATGAAGCATAAGTTGCAGTGGGAAGCTCAGTGTGCTACAATGCGGCCTAGCCGGCCGGGCCAACCACCGTCTGCCATATCTTGTGCATCCGCGGCCTCTTCATCCTCTGTGACTGGGGGGACAGCAGTCACACCTGTTTTGGGGCGCAGACCTGCCACCTCTTTACCCGCAATAGCCAGCGTGATTGGCAGGTCATCATTTTCTTTGGAGGTGGTAACACCAGCTGGTGTTGAGCGCTGTCCGACATCGATAGCACCACCTTTGGATGAAGGCAACCTAACATGTCCGCCTGCATCTTCCTCACAGACCGGCAGTTTGCCGGGGACACCCTTATCAACCCCGTCTAAGCACAATAGCCAGCCCTCGGTCCCTCAGATGTGGACAAGTAAAAGACCATTTCCTCCTAGCCATGAGAAAGCTAAGAGGTTGAATTTCACCATCTGCAAGCTCTTGGCTACAGAAATGCTGCCTTTCCGCCTGGTGGACACAGAGGATTTTCGAGACCTTATGTCCGTCGCAGTGCCCCAGTACCAGATGCCCAGTCGGCACTACTTCTCAAAGAAAGGTGTGCCTGTGCTCCACCAGCATGTCGCACACAACATCACCGCTTCTTTGAGAAACTCTGTGTGTGACAGGGTGCATTTCACCACAGACACTTGGACGAGTAGGCATGGACAGGGGCGTTACATGTCGCTGACTGGGCACTGGGTAACTATGGTGACAGCAGGACAAGGGGCTGCTGTCCAAGTCTTGCCGTCCCCACGAGTTGTGCGTCAATCCTCTTTATGTCAAAGTTCCTCCACTGCTTCTGCCTCCTCAACCTCCTCTCGGTCTTCCACCTGCACCCAAAGCCTGTCTGGTCATGCCACAAGCTTTCTAACTGCGCAGAAGGGATCCTGCACACCTCCTTACTATGCTGGCAGTAGGGCTCAACGTCATCAGGCGGTTTTTACATTGAAATGTCTGGGAAATGTGAGTCACACAGCTGAGGAGTTGTGGTCAGCTCTGGAGAACCAATTTCATGAATGGTTGTCTCCACTGGACCTGAAACCAGGGAAGGCCGTGTGCGACAATGCTGCAAACCTGGGTGCGGCCCTTCGCCGGGGCAATGTCCCACACGTGCCTTGTATGGCTCACGTGTTGAACCTGGTTGTCCAGCAATTTTTAGCCCACTATCCCAGACTAGATGGCCTTCTGCAGAGGGCACGGTCGCTGTGTGCTCACTTCCGCCGTTCGCATCCCGCAGCTCAGCGACTTACATCTCTACAGAAGTCGTTGGGCCTGCCACTTCACCGGCTAAAATGCGATGTGCCTACCCGGTGGAATTCAACTCTGCACATGTTGCAGCGACTGTGGCAGCACCGACAAGCCCTGGTGCAATACGTTCTGACGTATAGCCTGGGCCAACGAGATTCAGAGGTGGGGCAAATCACGCTGGAGCAGTGGTCTCAGATCAGGGACCTATGCACCCTTCTGCACAGTTTTGAAATGGCGACGAAGATGTTTAGTGCTGACAATGCCATTATCAGCATGACTATTCCGGTGATTTACATGCTGGAGCACATGTTAAACAGAATTCGGAGTCAGGTGGTGGCACAAGAGGAGGTGGAGGAAGTAGAGGAGGAGGAGTTGTATGCGGAAGGGCTAACATCTGCAAGGTCCAGAAGGTCGGCAGCACCAAGGCGGCAGGCATGTGAGGGTGGGGGAGATGGTTTTACCAGGGCGCATGGTAGCAGCCAAACTAGTGAGGAAGGTGCAGGAGCCCAGGAAGAAGTGGAGGACGAACTGATGGAAGACTCATCAGATGAGGGAGACCTTGATCACATTTCTGTTGTGCGAGGTTGGGGGGAGAGGACAGAGGAAGGAAGCATGATTGTTACCTCGCCACCAACACAACAGGGACTTGGTGCTCCTGGATGCGCAACACACATGAGTGCCTTCTTGCTGTACTACCTGCAACATGACCCTCGAATTGTGAGAATTAGAAATAATCCTGACTACTGGGTTGCCACACTTTTAGATCCCCGGTACAAAAGTAAATTTGCAGAAATTATTCCTGCCATAGAAAGGGATGCACGCATGCAGGAGTATCAGCAGAGACTGTTGCAGAATCTTACATGTGCTTTTCCACAAAATACCAGTGGTGCACGTAGTGAATCTCACAGTTCCAACTTGCCAACCGTGGGACCGTCAAGTGTTCGGCACTCAAACCGTAACAGAACCACAGTATCTGCTGGTAACATCAATTTTGCGGAATCATTTCACCACTTTTTTAGCCCATCCTTTGCAAGGCCACAGGAGACAAGAAGTCTGACACATAGTCAACGCCTAGAGACGATGGTACAGGAGTATCTCCAAGTAAACATTGAAGCCACGACTGTGTCACTGGACCCTTGCTCTTTTTGGGCTTCCAATCTGGATAAATGGCCGGAGCTAGCCACTTACGCCTTGGAGATCTTGTCATGCCCCGCAGCCAGCGTTCTGTCTGAACGTGTGTTCAGCGCTGCTGGTGGTGTGCTGACAGATAAGCGCACGCGGCTCTCCACTGATAATGTAGACAGACTCACGTTCATAAAGATGAACAAATCATGGATCCGAAACGACTTTTCTACCCCTGTGTCATCCTGGGGAGAGTAAAAGCTTGATGAGAGCAAGGGTCCAGTGACACAGTCGTGGCTTCAATGTTTACTTGGAGATACTCCTGTACCATCGTCTCTAGGCGTTGACTATGTGTCAGACTTCTTGTCTCCTGTGGCCTTGCAAAGGATGGGCTAAAAAAGTGGTGAAATGATTCCGCAAAATTGATGTTACCAGCAGATACTGTGGTTCTGTTACGGTTTTACCCTACCAAACGTTTTAAGCTTTCAAATTACTAATCATGTTTATCTGTATCTTGACTGGAAAATAATTTGGGCTTTGTAGCAGTGTGCAGCACTGATCCTATTAGGCCATCTATAATAAGCTCCACCAGATTTAAAATTAAAAATAATTTTTAGCTGCATCTAGCCCGGAAAATAATTTTGGGGCTCCGAGATGCGCAAGACACATAAGTGCCTTCTTGCTGCACTACCTGCAGCATGACCCTCATATTGTCAGAATTCGAAGTAATCATGACTACTGGGTTGCCACACTCTTAGATCCCCCAAACTTTTCGATCAACCTTTTCATTTTAATAAAGACCAAAAAAATGGTCATTTTTGAAATTATAAGCATTAGCAGGTTGTTAGAAACTGAAATCAAACAGTTTTCAACTCAAAACTTTATTCTAGGTGATGTTACATTTTCACATAGGACCCCTTGTTCGAAAGGAGCCTCTGAACTCTCTCGTCCATTGAATTTGTCAGGTTTTGGATGGTTTCTGCTTCAATTGTTTTGCATGAGGACAGAATACCCTCCCAGAGCTGTTGCTTAGATGTGAACTGCCTCCCGCCATCATAGACACTCCTTTTAATGATGCTCCAAAGGTTCTGAATGGGGTAGAGGTCAGGGGAGCATGGGGGTCACACCATAAGTTTGTCTCCTTTTATGCCCATATCAGCCAGAGATGCAGATGTTTTATGTGCAGCATGAGATGGTGCATTATCATGCAGAAAAATGATCTTGCTGTGAAATACACGGTTCTTCTTCTTGAACCATGGCAGGAAGTGCTGTTTGAGAAAATCCACATACATTATGGAGTTCATCTTTAGCGCCTTCAGGGATCCTAAAGGGGCCTACAATCTCTCTCCCCATGATTCCAGCCCAAAACATTACTCCACCTCCTCCTTGTTGGCGCTGTAGCCGTGTTTGCGTGGGGTGTCCATCAACCAGCCATCCTCCACTCCATCCATCTGGACCATCGAGCGCTGCACGGCACTCATCCGTGAACAAAACAGTTTTGAAATCAGTCTTCATGTAATGTTTGGCCCACTGGAGCCGTTTCTGCTTGTGTGAAGTGGATAGAGGAGGTCGACAGGATGGCGTATGCACAGCTGCAAACCTCTGAAGGACCCTGCATCTTGTTGTTCGGGGGACGTTGGAGGCACAAGCAGCTTCAAAAACTTGTCTGCTGCTATGACAAGGCTTTTTTGCCGCTGCTCTTTCAACCTGACGTAATTGCCTGTAGGAAAGAGTCCTCAATTTGCCCTTATCAGCACGCACACGTGTGTACTGTGAATCAGCTACATACTTCTTGATTGCCAAGACACTTCATCCTGATCATCGCACAATGTTGATTGTAGTCATGCCTTGACCTAAACACTCCACAATTTGTTGCTTCTCAGCAGCCGACACATCCTTTTTCTTTCCCATTTTGGCAGAAAATGTAGGCTGCTTAATAATGTGAGAGAGCCTTCTTAAGTAGTCTTGCCTTTCATTGGACACACCTGCCAAACTAATTAGCACAGGTGTCTGCAATTGCTTACAGTGATATAAAGAGCCCTGACACACATCACAATCAATGAGTTTAACTGACAAACAAACTAATTCTTCCCTTATCACTCCTAAACACTTTTTGCATAATAATTTGGAACGCGGTGTACATGTGCTTTTCCACAAAACACCAGCGGTTCACGTAGTGAATCGTACAGTTCTAACTTGCCAACCGTGGTCTGTATGGAATTGTTCAATAAAGGGCCCAAAATTAAGATAACATAGATGGGAGAGGTCTCTATGAATAGGAATTCCTAAGTATTTGATACCCTGTGAGGGCCAGGCAAAGGGAAAGTTGGACTGGATGGAATCCTATATGGATTTGGGGAGGGAGACATCGAGGGCCTCAGACTTCGCTGCATTGATTTTAAAATTTTACCATGTAACAAAGTGATCTATTTCAGCCATAACAGCATGGATGGATATATGTGATTGAGTGATATATACTAGGACATCATCAGCAAATAGAGAGCACTTGTACTCGGCGCCTCACACCTCAATCCACCTAATATTGGGGTTATGGCGAATTGATGAGAGCAGGTGCTCCGTCACTAGGATGTATAAGAGAGTGGACAGAGGACATCCCTGCCTTGTCCCATTGGTGATTGTGAAAGGTGATGAAAATGTTCTGACGCACCCCCTGGGCCTTGGGGCACCCGGAGCCGGACCCTTTTTGGTGGATGCTGGTGGTTGTAGTCTTCGTGGCGGCGACCCGGTTCCGTGGCTCAGGGCGGTCAAACCAGTGGCGGAACTATTTATGTGGTTTTGATGTTTAAATGTCCGACTACGCCACCCGTGGATTGCGGTCAGAGTGAACCGCCGCTACAGGGCAGACCGCTGAGGCTGGTGTTGTGGGTGCAGCAGAGCGTAGCATAACTCCCCACGGGAGGAGTATAGCCTCAGGGCAGTGTATGCGGAGGATGGGGGTGATGGTGCAGGGCAGCAGCAGTAACGACACGGAGTCAGTGATGCAGTCCAGGGCCTTTACTCACAGTTCTTATTATCCAGACCACGTCTGCAGGTAACGGCTGCCCACGTCGTACTGTGCTCACCAGGTGAGGGGCTCAGACAACTCCCAGATAACTTTGGAGCACTTCACAGGACCCCCTTTGTGTGTCCTTTGTCTGGCCTTTCTTACCAACACTTCTGTCCGGCTGCCTCGGGCCTCCTCTTGGTAAACTTGGCGCCAGTTTCCCTGACCCTATGTGGTGCCTTCCTAGCGGGTGTAGCGAGGGGCTGCGCCACATAAAATGTCAGAGCCTCCGGTTTCTAGCTGAGGGTCGTTTCCTGCCTCCACTAGTTCGGGGACCGGTCTCCCCCTTTGGCCTGACCCCTCCACGCAGGTGGATTCGGGCGTGCGGTGGCGACTCGCCCGTCCGCACCCCTGGGATCCCTTCATTCCTCGTTCCTGGAGCCTTCTCCGCTCCTCTTCCTTCCTTCTCCCTCTTCCAGGCCTGGGCCTCTGTTACTAGGCCCGCCTCCGGAGCAGAGCTCATGCAGAGCCCCTGCTCCCTGCCACTTCTGCTCAGACTTCTCTGCACTGAACTAAGATGGTGCCCACCTTTTATACTCCCTTCTCAATGCACCCAGGAACTGCTTCCTCCCTGCTCCTGCACTACAGGGTTCCCCTTCCTCACTGTTCCCTCCCCCCACTCCAGCCAGGGACAGGGACTGTCGTGCCCATCTCAGGGGCATATTGGTCGCCCTGCCCCACGGCAATGTGGTGTAATGCATGCAGGTGTCGGGTCCTGATCCACACTCCATCCTTACCTGAGAGTGAGATATCACACCTCTGGGTGAGGTGCAATACGTCTGTAGCAACCGAGCCCTCAGGGTGCTACAGTTCCATTTATCTTCAGCCTAGGTGACGTATTGCGATACAGGGCCGTGATTTTGTCTATAAAAGGGTCCCCTAGACCCCTACCCCAAGCTTTTTAAGAGAATCATATATGGCGTGCCAGGAGACTCTATGGAATGCTTTCTCAGCATCCAACGAGAGTATCTAATTACAATTTTTTAACTGCATCTAGCCCAGGAAATACTTTGTGCCTAGTAGCAGTGTCTGCTAGTCAGCGGATTATCCCGGCTGTTAAGCAAGCTGCACCACCTGTAGTTTAGACACTTAATTTTTTCAAAGGAAATGCTTCGGGACCATGGGATACTCAGTGAAGAGCATCAGGAGGCACCCCAAGGCATAGGGGCTGGGACTGGCAGTAGGATGCCTTGCGGTGGACAGCCGAGCTCGATCCTTATAAAAGCTTTATAACTGCAGCAGCTTTAGTGGACGCTACTGGAGCTGGAATTACGCGGCTGCTGGCATGAGACTTGCCCTCCAATAGATCCTTGTAAATGGATTTAAAGCGTATTCATTCAAATTAGAGAGACAATTTAAATTAAAAAGCTTAGAGCTGCCTCCACCACAGGGGGGCTCGCTCGACCCACCAGCGGACAGGCACCAGTATTGGGAGAGGGGGGCTGGCCATCAGGGTTCACCGCCGCTCTGGCACAAACCCGGCGACACGGAGGTAGCACGGGCAAGAGCGGACTGGCCGTGTCGGCTTCTCACTTTTTGGATTTTAGAAGGGCATGACATGCCTATATCTGTGTCTCCCCCTCCTTTTACTCCTCCACCTCTTTTATTTTCGCATGACTATATGTACTTGTCACTTTTCCATGTGTTAGTTGTGTCTTCTGAGCAGTTTGTCAGCTTTTGGACACCTTTGAAGGTGTTTTCTATGTGTTTCTATGTGTTCTTGTTTGCCTGCCATTGGTTTTAACGGTGTTCGAAGGTGTTCGACGAACAGTTCGACGAACAGTTCGGCGAACACACGGGTGTTCGACGAACCGAACCGAACTCGAACACTACGGGGGTGGCTCAACACTAAACTTGAGGCTTGCTCTGATTGATGGCCAGCTTGCTTTTCCCAAATGAGCAGGTGCTGTTGCTTCATGTGCTGATGGAGAGCTATAGTTCGCAGTTTATGCGAGCCTGGACATCTAGAGCTTATTTTCATCCTGAGGATCCTGCAGGCTGCCAAAAATGTGCATAAGATTTCCAAAACTCGAGATGCCCGCACGTACGACTTGCCTCCACCACTGCTAGTGCTTTCAGGTGCATTTGAGCCTCCTCAGCAAACAGCACGCCATTGAGAAGATGTGGCGAATTCACTGTGACATGCGCTTCTTAATCAATTTGGCGCAATATCAGTCTTAAAGAATCGGCCTCAAAGAATATTCCTAGTGCTTTAATGTGCTGTAATGGTTAAACCCCACAATGTTATTGTTTTCTCTGGGTTCTATTAGAAAAAGTTGGCTACAAGTTCACTACACATAAATGTTTTTACACTTCTGGAAAGTATTGTTATTGTTAGATGTCCAGACACCTAAGGAGAATGTTTACAATGTGGAAATATAAAACAAGGATGGGTTACTATTTCTGCTTAATTTGTAGGTTCTTATGAGGCCACTTTGCTATTGTAATTTATTTAAAACGGTGTTTTACCTGCTCAGAAGATGAAAAACATGTAGGAAACTAACAGTATTTAACCCCTTAAGCCCCGAGGGTGGTTTGCACGTTAATGACCAGGCCAATTTTTACAATTCTGACCACTGTCACTTTATGAGGTAATTACTCTGGAACGCTTCAACGGATCCCCCTGATTCTGAGATTGTTTTTTCGTGACATATTGTACTTCATGATTGTGGAAAAATTTCTTCGATATCACTTGCGTTTATTTGTGAAAAAAATGGAAATTTGGCAAAAATTTTGAAAATTTTGCAATTTTCAAAATTTGAATTTTTAAGCCCTGAAATCAGAGAGATATGTCACACAAAAGATTTAATAAATAACATTTCCCACATGTCTACTTTACATCAGCACAATTTTGGAACCAAAATTTTTTTTTGTTAGGGAGCTATAAGGGTTAAAAGTTGACCAGCGATTTCTCATTTTTCCAACAAAATTTACAAAACCATTTTTTTAGGGACCACATCACATTTGAAGTCACTTTGAGAGGTCTTTATGACAGAAAATACCAAAAAGTGACACCATTCTAAAAACTGCACTCCTCAAGGTGCTCAAAACTACATTCAAGAACTTTATTAACCCTTCAGGTGCTTCACAGGAATTTTTTGAATGTGGAAGAAAAAAATGAACATTTAACTTTTTTCACAAAAATGTTACTTTAGACCCAATTTTTTTTATTTTCACAGGGGTAACAAGATAAAATGGACCCCAAAATTTGTTGTGCAATTTCCCCTGGGCACGCAGATACCCAATATTTGGGGAAAAAACACTGTTTGGGCGCACGGCAGGGCTCGGAAGGGAAGGAGCGCCATTTGACTTTTTGATTGTAAAATTTGCTTGAATAATTAGCGGACGCCATGTTGTGTTTGGAGAGCCCCTGTGTGCCCAAACTTTGGAGCTCCCCCACAAGTGACCCCATTTTGGAAACTAGACCCCCCAAGGCACCTTTCTAGATGCATAGTGAGCACTTGGAACCCCCAGGTGCTTCACAAATTGATTCGTAAAAATGAAAAAGTAAAAAAAAAAAACACTTTTTCATTTTTATGAATCAATTTGTGAAGCACCTGGGGTTCCAAGTGCTCACTATGAATCTAGATAGGTGCCTTGGGGGGTCTAGTTTCCAAAATGGGGTCACTTGTGGGGGAGCTCCAAAGTTTGGGCACACAGGGGCTCTCCAAACGCAACATGGTGTCCGCTAACAATTTGAGCCGACAATTTGTTAGCGGATATCATGTTGCATTTGGAGAGTCCCTGTGTGCCCAAACATTGGAGCTCCCCCACAAGTGACCCCATTTTGGAAACTAGACCCCCCAAGGCACCTATCTAGATTCATAGTGAGCACTTGGAACCCCAGGTGCTTCACAAATTGATTCATAAAAATGAAAAAGTGTTTTTTTTTTCACTTTTTCATTTTTACGAATCAATTTGTGAAGCACCTGGGGGTTCCAAGTGCTCACTATGCATCTAGATAGGTGCCTTGGGGGGTCTAGTTTCCAAAATGGGGTCACTTGTGGGGGAGCTCCAAAGTTTGGGCACACAGGGGCTCTCCAAATGCAACATGGTATCCGCTAACAAATTGAATGGAAAATCGGCTCAAATTGTTAGCGGACACCACGTTGCGTTTGGAGAGCCCCTCTGTGCCCAAACTTTGGAGCTTACCCACAAGTGACCCCCCAAGGCACCTTTATAGATGTATAGTGAGCACTTGGAACCCCCAGGTGCTTCACAAATTGATTCGTAAAAATGAAAAAGTGAAAAAAAAACAACTTTTTCATTTTTATGAATCAATTTGTGAAGCACCTGGGGTTCCAAGTGCTCACTATGAATCTAGATAGGTGCCTTGGGGGGTCAAGTTTCCAAAATGGGGTCACTTGTGGGGGAGCTCCAATGTTTGGGCACACAGGGACTCTCCAAACGCAACATGGTGTCCGCTAACAATTTGAGCCGACAATTTGTTAGCGGATATCATGTTGCATTTGGAGAGTCCCTGTGTGCCCAAACATTGGAGCTCCCCCACAAGTGACCCCATTTTGGAAACTAGACCCCCCAAGGCACCTATCTAGATTCATAGTGAGCACTTGGAACCCGAGGTGCTTCACAAATTGATTCATAAAAAATGAAAAAGTGTTTTTTTTTTCACTTTTTCATTTTTACGAATCAATTTGTGAAGCACCTGAGGGTTCCAAGTGCTCACTATGCATCTAGATAGGTGCCTTGGGGGGTCTAGTTTCCAAAATGGGGTCACTTGTGGGGGAGCTCCAAAGTTTGGGCACACAGGGGCTCTCCAAACGCAACATGGTGTCCGCTAACAATTTGAGCCGACAATTTGTTAGCGGATATCATGTTGCATTTGGAGAGTCCCTGTGTGCCCAAACATTGGAGCTCCCCCACAAGTGACCCCATTTTGGAAACTAGACCCCTCAAGGATTTTATTAAGGTGTATAGTGAACATTTTGAACCCAGAGGTACGGCACAGAATTTGTTTACATTAGGTCATCATATTGAATAAGTTGTCATTATTCTTGAGCGCAAGTGCTCGCTACTTGAGTTTGCATCGGGTACTCAGGTATGCACCATGTACAGCGTGTGCTCGAGTGACATGCTCGAGTCCCTGCTCTGCATGTTTCACGGTTATTAGACACCCAAAAAAAAACATGCGGGGATCGCTCGTGCATGGCAGGCAATCCCCGTAAAGTTTTTTTGGCCGCGAAGCATATGGGGCAGAGACTCGAGCATGTCACTCAAATACCCACGATACTCAATGCATACCAGAGCACCCGATGCAAACTCAAGTAGCGAGCACTTGTGCTCAACACTAGTCGCCATATCGTCATCTTTTTTTCTTACTTTTGAAAAAAATCCCAACCCCAGCCCTAACCCTAGCACAACCCTAACCATAGCACAACCCTAGCCCCAGCACAACCCTAGCCCCAGCACAACCCTAGCCCCAAACCCAGCCCTAACCCTAGCCCAATCCTAACCCAAGAGTTTATTTTTGACGCCGTTCCTTGTGCGGTATAAGTGATTAGACGACTTTATTCTTCAGGTCGGTGTGATTACAGCAATGCCAGAATCATATGGGGCTTTTATGACTGACAGCTGTCACACACTAAAAGACGCATTTTTTGTAAAATCTAGTTTTTGCATCGCCATATTTTCAGAGCTATAATTTTTCCAGATTTTGGCAGACAGTCATGTGACAGCTCGTTTTTTGCGGGATGACTTGACGTTGTTATTGGTGCCATTTTCAGGCACATGACATTTTTTGATCGCTTTCTATTCCGATTTTTGGGAGGCAGAATAAACAAAAACCAACAATTCAGGAATTGTTTTTTTTTTTTTTTTTTTATTCTGTTCCGCGTGTGGTAAAATTGATGAGGTAGCTTTATTCTTCGGGTCAGTACGTTTACAGCGGTACCACATTTGTATCCTTTTTCTATGTTTTGGCGCTTATACACAACAAAAGCTATTTTATAGAAAAAAATATTTTTTAGCATAGCTTTATTCTGAGAGCTATAACTTTTTTATTTTTCGGCTGATAGAGCTGTATGGCAGCTTGTTTTTTGCGGGACGAGATGACGTTTTCAGCGCTACCATTTTTATTTATATGCGTCTTTTTGATCGCGTGTTATTCCACTTTTTGTTTGGCAGTATGGTGATAAAGCATTGTTTTTTGCTTCGTTTTTTTTTTTTTTTTTTTTACCGTGTTCACTGAAGGGGTTAACTAGTGGGACAGTTTTTTAGGACAGGTTGTTCCGGACGCGGCGATACCAAATATGTGTACTTTTATTGTTTTTTTTGTTTTTTTTTGTAATAATATTTATTGATGGGTATATTATATTTTTATTTTTGGTGGATTATTTTTTTTATTTTTTTTTTGATATTTTTGCAATTTTTTTTTTTTTTTTTTTCCACTTTCAGACAGTTTATACACTTTATTACTTTGTCCCACTCTGGGACTTTCACTTTTTTTTCTCTGATCGCCTGCATGGCATAGGAATGGAGCACCATCCCTATGCCATGCAGGCTGTCAGCGGTGCAGTGTGAAGATTGTTTGGAGATGCACTGCGCATGTCCAAACAATCTTCCTGCTGTCTGGTGACCCGGATGTTGTCATGACGACATCGGGTCATCATGGCAACACCCGGGAAGCCTTTGCAGACTGCGCTGGAAGCCGGAAGAGGAGGTGAGTATTGGCGATCACCTCCCCTTGCCCCCGCAATGCCGCGATCGACTTCGATCGACTTCGATCGCAGCATCGCAGGGGTTAATGTGCTGGGAGCGGTGCAGGATCGCTCCCTGCACATAGTACCGGGTGTCAGCTGTGATAATCAGCTGACACCCGGCGGCGATCGTGCCCGCACAGCCTGTGTGCGCGCGCGATCGCGATGACGTACTAATACGGGTCTGGCTCTTAAGTCCCAGGGCACAGACGCGTATTAGTACGTCAGATGTTGTTAAGGGGTTAAAGTCTACAATAATTTTATGTTCATACAATTTAGAAACAGCATTTTTTTCATTTATAATTTTCACATAAGTATTTCTTTTTAATTTTAGAAGCTAGAAATGGAAAAACAATGCTTTCAGCCAAAAATGTACTTGTGCTGCTTCCTTTCCTTTGTCATCACTGTCTAAATGAAGGACCCATTTCAAATGCTCAACTGCTGCTCCATAGCAAGTTCTCCTCACTGCAGTCATTCTGCTATGCGAGTTCATGGGTAATGTAGATAGGTTATAGCAGGTGCCAATGGCAGATATAGATAGAAGAGGGCCCCTGTGCAAGAACAATATGTGGGCCCTTTGCAGTCCAATAGCTCATTTATTTATTGTACTTTACTCACTTATATAGCGCCATTAATTCTACAGTGCTTTACAGACATTATCATCACTGTCCCCATTGGGGCTCTCAATCTAGATTCCCTATAAGTATGTCTTTGGAGTGTGGGAGGAAACTGCAGTATGCAGAGGAAACCCACGCAAACATGGGGAGAACACTCAAACTCCTTGCAGATGTTATCCTTGGTGGGATTTGAACCCCAGTGCTGCAAGGCTGCAGTGCTAACTACTGAGCCATCATAATGCCCTCATCATGCATAATTACTCCTGCTTTGGACGCGGAAATGGCCACCTTAGCTCTTGGGCCTCTGTGCGGTTGCACACAGTGGCGTACCGCCAATGTCAGCAGGCCACGCGACTGCTATGGGGCTCATGAGCCAGGGGGCCCCGGTGTCAGCGCCGGCATCGGGCCCCCCTCCGAACCTCCGTGAGAGCAAGGATGATGGAGGAGGGTGTGTCAGCTGATGCTTCCACCCCCATCATTCTTCCTCGGCATCTGACGTGTCAGAGTAGCAGGCACAATGACGTACTTACAGCGCGTCCACTGTTCTGAGATGTGCAACGCTTCCCACCACAAGCTCAGAGTGGTGGAATATAATACTCATCTTTTATATATTATTATATATAATTATACTGTATGAAAATAATTATACAGTGTAAAGTTTTGTGTGGAGTCCATCATACTGTGTGGAGGGCTGTGTGGGGGCCATTATATTGTTTGGAGGGCTAGTGAGGGCCAATACACTATATGTAGGCAAATTATACTGCATGGAGCGCTGTGTGGGGGTCACAGTTGGGGGATAATACTGTATTGGGGTCACCATACTTTGCCTTGAGAGGTGAAGTGGGGTACAATAGGTTCATTATACTGTGCATGTGGAGGCTAAAGTGGAGAAATTCACCATGGGGGTATCATACTGTGTTTGGGGGACACTTTTGTTGGCATCATACTTTATGGGGCAATGGAAGAAGAATCTAGGACTTCAGCAGAAGGAAAATTACTATATAAAGGCTGGAAAGTTGTAAGATAAGCTCTTCTGTGACCCCGACAATTATTTAATGTTTTGGGAAGGTGGGGGGGCCAAATTTGAACTTTTGCTATGGGGCCCCATGATTTCTATGTACATTCCTGGCTGCGCAGGCTGCACCAATGATATGTTTGCCCTTGGTAGGTGCTCAATCATTGAGGCTAGAGTACCACAGCAACATTAGTTCACCTGTGAGTTGCGGTAAAACATCACCACAACTTGGTTACAATGGTTACAACCTATTTCCTTGTTAGGGCAAAATAATTTTTACAATTCCTGTATAACATTTTCCACATAGGCGAACAACTAGGTTTGTATGAGTCACTGTACAGCCAGTTTCAAACATTTGACATTCACAACCTGGGTAAGTATACTTAACGGGTCTCCTGACACAAAAGTATACCTATGAAGCAGTTGAGGGAAAGTTGAACATGTATAGCTGCCCTATGGCTGTGAATTTAGCTGGCAATGTAAGGGAACATATTATGCCTTAGGATAAATTCCCATGATGAGTTTTTGGTGAGTTGTTAATGCTGCATATTTTTTCTACACAAAAAATGCAGAATATTAGGCTGCATTCAGGGTATGTGCACACGATGCAGAAATGCTCAGGATTTTTTCCTGAGCGTTTCTGCATCTCTCTGGCAGGAAAAAACGCATGCGGATTGTACATGCGGTTTCCTGCCAGGGACATGCGGAAATGAAGCGGTCTTCACTTTCATTTCCACATGCGGGTTGACAAGCGCTTCCCAAGCGATTTTAGCATCACTTGGAAAGTGCTTGTCAACTTCACACTATATAAATCCATGCAACCGGCATGGATTTATATAGTGTGTGAATGTCAAAAAATAAAAAATAAATATATACTTTACCCTCTGATGGCCCCCGGTGTCCTGATTCGCTCGGTCCCGGCTGCCGGCAGTGAAGACTTTAGGACCTTCCGACGTCAGCGTCACGTGACCCGTCACATGACTCTGATGTCAGCGAAGGTCCTTCTTCATTCAACCCCGAAGTGCGGGGAATCAAGCAGGAGCGCTGCGCGGGCCGTCAGAAGGTGAGAATATATATATTTTTTATTTTATTCTTTTTTTTGTTAATGGTACCTGGGTCTGGATGAGAGTCCTCTCCTCCACACCCGGGTACCATCCGCACATTAGACCGCATGAAAAGCGCATCAACATATACAGTGATGCGGATTCCATGCGGTCTAATGCAAGTCAATGGCGGCAAAAGAGCAGCGTTTCCGCAAAATTAATTGACATGCTGCACAGCACATGCGGATTTCAATTGGGGAACATTGCTGCCCTTCTACCATGCGTTTTTCATGCGTTTCCGCGGCGTTTACGCAACTGCAAAAACGCCGCGGAAACGCATGAAAAACTCATCGTGTGAACTCAGCCTCACACTTTCAGTATCTGGTCAGCATTTTACATCACAAAATCAGAAGTGGAATGATCAGAAGAAAAGTATAATAGAAACACGTCACCACTACTGTATTTATCACCCACTTCTGGTTTTGGCTTACAAATACAGATGTGAAATACTGACCAAATACTGAATGTGTGAATGTGGCATTAGAGTTTCAGCAAAGTGAATGGGATTTATAGAAGTCTCATGCCCACTGTGCTTTTATTTTTTACACAGCATAAATTGACCTGTGGTGTGTTTTTGAAATCTGCAAAGTGTCAATTTCTCTTGTGAATATGCTGATTTAGGCCATGGCTCCACTATCAGTATTTGGTCAGTATTCAATCAGTATTTTTTTCTCAGGAGTGGGAGCCAAAACCAGGAGAGCAACAGTCAGAGAAAAGGTATAATAGAAACAAGTCACCAATTCTGCATTTATCACCCACTCCTGGTTTTGGCTCCAACCCTGAGAAAAAATACTGACTGAATACTGACCAAATACTGATAGTGGGGCCGTGGCCTTAATGTGCGAATCTTCCCCATTAGATATGGAAACTCTGCAGGCAAAAAAACGCATTTATGTTTTTAGTGCATTTCCAATGCGGTAACACAGCGAAAATGCATGTAAACTATTCATGACTGTATCAGTAAAATTTTGTCATAGCCAAATACCAGGTTGTATTAAAAATGAAGTAGCTTAATTTCAAACATTACAGATCAAAAAGAGACAAAAATGGCTGCATTAAAAACCACGCTAAAACCACATATAAAAAAAAAGCAGTAGCAATGAAAAAAAGAACCCAAGAAACTTTACCTAGCTAATAGATGCAGAAATACTGTAAAAAATCTAAATCAAAAACTCCCCAAATATTCATCGTAGAAATGTAGCCTTAGGTTAAGTTCACACAATGAGATTTTGGTGAAGTTTTAACCCAGTGTATTTTCATTGTGTCAAATTTGTAGTGTATTACAGTTTCAGCAAAGTGAATGGGATTTATAGAAATCTCATGCCCACTGTGCTTTTTTTTTATAAACTGACATGTGATGCTTGGTTCAAATCAGCAACATGTCAATTTCACTGTCAACTACACTGAGTTTTATGTGCAGATTTTCCTCATAAAATTGCATTAGATTCAGAAAATCTGAAAGTAAAATACTAACCAAATACTAACGGTGTGAGCGTGGCATTAGGCCACGTGTACTTGTTGAATATTTTTTACCTCCGTATGTGTAAACCAAAACCAGGAGTGGAACAATCAGAGGAAAAGTAGAATAGAATAGAATAGAATACAATTCAATACAATAGGTTTTAACTTACCGGTACATACTGTATACTGATTAAATATACTGACCAAAAATTGTATGTGTGAACATGGCCTAACTAATAGGGCTAATAAGCAATGCAGGTGGATTTTAGCTCTGCAATCACTAGATTTTTGAATGTAGTTCAATGTAGTAGGATGTAGTAGACTGTAGTAGGAGTGGCTTTGACTTACATATATCACAGTATCGATAGATGGATAGATGTATGTAGACCTAACTTTTCCTCTCAGTCCTCCCTTTCTATATATACTGTGTTCCAAATTATTATGCAAATAATATTTTCTCACATTTTCCCAAATTACCTATATGAATTGCAGTCATTGTAATTTTCCAGTCAAATAACTATTAGAGTACAATTGAAAGGTTTTTGTACAAACTGCCTATGATAACAGTATATTTTTAAAAAAATAAAAAACTCAAACTGCACTCAAAATGCATGTTCCAAATTACTATGCACAGCAGAGTTTTCAACCTTTTCATTTTAATAAAGAACAAAAAAATGGTCATTTTTGAAATTATAAGTGACGCGCCCCTGGGCCTGTGTCGCGCTGCGTTGCGCACGCGGGAGCTTACCCGGAGCCGGATCTCTTGAGGGTTGTAGTCTCGTGGCGGTGATCCGGTCCGTGCCCAGGGAGTCAGACTAAGTGGCGCTGTATTAGCGGTAGATGTTGGACGACTACGCCACCCGTTGAGTACAGCTAAGGAGCTGCCGCTGCAGGGCAGACCGCTGAGGCCGGTGGTAGGATTGTGCAGCGTGATAGTATAACCCCCAACGGGAGGGGTATGGCCTCAGGGCAGCCGACGTGGATGATGGGGGTAGCAGGAACCACTCGGAGACGGTACGGTGTAGTTCAGGGTCTTTACTGGTGACAAAGATAGACCCTCCCGGAGTACTGGCTAGCGATTGGGGCCTGGTCAGTCCTTGAGCAGATGGGATCTCCCCTGGCCAGGCGGAGTTGTAGGCCTCCCAAACTAACGATACTCTTCCGGCTACCTTGCTAGAGGCGGGTATAAGTAGCCCACGTCCCTGAGTGTACCGTGTGGTGCTCACCCGTATGGCCGGTGACTCGGGGCCTTCTAGCAGCTTCCGCTCCACGACGGCGGTGCTGGTCCCACGCATGTGACCGTGCCTTCGGGTTTCTGGGGCAGAGGACCTGCAATCCCCTGCCGGTCGGTTTCTGCTGCTGGATAGGAGTTAGTCCCCACAGCCTCGGACTCCGGGTCCGGTGATAACTTTCCAGTCAGGGCGAGCTCTGCAGCTGCCAGCCCCTGACTCCTTGTAGTACTGCTCCCACAGAGCTCCTGATGTTCTTTTCCTATATCTGCTTCTCTGTCTCTACTTCTTCTCTACTCACTAACCCTGCCTCAGCCCTAGGTTTATATAGGGGAAGTTCTTCCCCTCCCAGGACTGGGCAGGAGGTGTGGCATGCACAGGATCCCTGACCAAGAGACCTCCCACCTGCTCTCAGACATAACATTGCTTGTTACTGTGGAAACCAGACCCCTGGGGTGCCACATTCCCCCCTAGTGAAATTTAGTACTCCGGGACTAAACATATTTTTAGAAAAACATAACAAGGTATAAACAATAATAATACAATAAGAAAAACACATAAAGATGGCTACGGCGTGTCCGCAACCGGGTGCAGTCTTTGAAGAAAACAAAGGTGTCCATTTCACCAAAACAGGGAGACGTAACCAGGTAGGGGTCTGTCCTGCCCCGAGTCCTTAACAGTCTTTTAGTCCATTCCTGGGTTACGCTCCAACCAATTGTACAAGGATTCCCGGTAAATCCACCAAGGACTCCTAAAAATAACTAGAAACACATAATTATTTACAAGTAACAGACAGGTGACCACAAATAAAACAATTTAAACACTTCAAATCCTCCAACGTGCGGGTAACTGGCCTCTAGTGGCCCTAGTGGACCTACGGAGCTGACTGTCTGGCCCTGAACTACAGGGTGTAGGAGCTATCAAGGATAAACTGGGCAGCTGTCTACGGGCTCTTTGGCTCACTAGGGGTATGGCAGGCTCACTATGAGCAGAGGGTTGATCCTCCTGTTCTGCTTGTGTGGAGTCTGCTGCCTCCTGGACCGGCTGCTCTTCCAGCTCTACCTGTTGCTCCGTAGGCACTTGGGATGCTGGTTGGAGGAACGTGAGGACGGGTACCACATGTAACGGGTCCGGGAGGCGGAACCTCTGAGCTACTATACAAGGGGGCGGCCCTTGTAAGGGAGCGGGTGGCAGTCTCTGGGTGAACGGACAGGGAGTTACGGCAAGTGATCAGGGCAGTCTCTGGGTAAGGGGTAGGTACGACCTGTGATGGCGGAGCCTCCGGGTAGGCTAGCAGGCAGATGGTAGATGTGTGCTCCCAGGTGAGCAAGCGAGAGTCTCTGGAATAGCAGGTGGTCACGGCACGTGACGGCGGAACCTCCGGGCTGGCAGGCAGGTAGGTAACGGAGAAGCGCTCCCAGGTGAGCGGGCAAGAGTCTCTGGAATAGCTGGTGGTCACCGCACGTGACAACGGGACCTCCGGGCTGGCAAGCAGGCAGGTAACGGAGATGCGCTCCCAGGTGAGCGGGCAAGAGTCTCTGAGATAGCTGGTGGTCACAGCACGTGACAACGGAGCCTCCGGGCTGGCAAGCAGGCAGGTAGCGGAGAAGCGCTCCCAGGTGAGCGGGCAAGCTGGTCCATAGACAGACTGACCGGAGTTGTAAGGCAGACCGTCGGACCTCAGGCAAGCAGGCAGGTAGCTGATGTGCGCTCCCAGGTGAGCGGACAAGTTGGTCCTTAGACAGACTGACCGGAGTTGTAAGGCAGACCGTCGGACCTCAGGCAGGCAGGCAGGTAACAAGTATTCAGGCAGGAATCAGGCAGGTAACTAGCAGGAAACTGGCAGGAAACTGGCAGGTAACTGGCAGGTAACTGGCAACGGGACCTGAGGGCTGAAGCACAGGTGAGACACAGGTGCAAACAACATTGCTCGGGCACCTCCATTTTGGAGGAGGTGCCTTATATATGATGAAGTCCTCCGGCCATTGGCCGGGGACTCCTTAGGACGGCGCGCGCGGCCCCTTTAAGAGGAGGGGAGCGCGCGCGCGCGCGCCCTAAGCACAGGGGCCGGGAAGGAGCGCGCGCTGAGAGCAGAGCGGGAGGAGGACGCCGGGAAGGAGCGCGCGCTGACAGCAGAGCGGGGAGAGGACGCCGGGCACGGAGCAGAGCGGTGAGGGGAGCAGCGTCCCTGCCTAGCAGAGGGCAGGGACGCCAGCGCTACAGTACCCCCCCCTTTAGGCCCCCCCTTTTTTAGGCCAGACAGAAATTTAGCTAGGATGAGAGGGGCATGGATGTTCTCCCGGGGCTCCCACGTTCTCTCCTCAGGACCAAACCCCTTCCAATCTACCAGAAAAAAGGTCTTTCCTCTTACCCTTTTGGTGGCAAGAATGTTCTCTACCTCAAACTCGTCCTCAGCAGAAACCGGAGCAGGAGGCGTACCTGTAGACTTGGAAAAAGAGTTAAGCACCACAGGTTTGAGGAGAGACACATGGAAGGAGTTAGGGATCCGTAAGTTGGCCGGGAGTTTCAATTTATAGGCCACCGGGTTGATCTGACTGATGACCTCCAGTGGGCCGATGAACCGAGGCCCTAACTTATAGGAAGGGATCTTGAGCCGGACATATTTGGACGAGAGCCAGACTTTATCCCCAGGGCGGAATTGAGGAGGGTCCAGACGTTTTTTGTCAGCGTGTCTTTTCATACGCTCGGATGACAGAAGGAGTGCGGACCGGGTACTCTCCCATATGGAGGAAAATTTGTTAACAAGAGATTCCGCAGCCGGATTGTCCGCCGAGGTGGAGACGGGAAACGGGATCCGAGGATGCTGACCGTAGACTACAAAAAACGGGGATTTGGAGGAAGACTCGCTCTCGTGATTGTTGTACGAGAATTCGGCCCATGGCAGGAGATCCACCCAGTCAGAATGGTGGGCATTAACGAAGTGCCGAAGGTAACTG
Organism: Phyllobates terribilis; assembly: GCF_046119375.1. Lineage (NCBI taxonomy): Eukaryota > Metazoa > Chordata > Amphibia > Anura > Dendrobatidae > Phyllobates > Phyllobates terribilis. The sequence continues at coordinate 745,835,887 of NW_027362762.1, forward strand.
GTCAGGTTCTGATTGATCCGCTCCACTTGACCATTAGACTGTGGGTGGTAAGCGGAGGAGAAGTCCAGGGTGACGTCCAGCAATTTACAAGTGGCTCTCCAGAAACGGGAAGTGAACTGTACCCCACGATCCGACACGATGTGACAGGGCAGGCCATGAAGACGGAAGATGTGGCGGATAAAGTCTTTAGCCAGCTCGGGTGCAGACGGAAGACCTGGCAGTGGAATGAAGTGAGCCATCTTGGAGAAGCGGTCAGCGACCACCCAAATGACCGTACAACCGGCAGAGACGGGTAGATCAGTAATGAAGTCCATCGCTATATGCTGCCAGGGGGCAGCAGGTACTGGCAGAGGTAGGAGGCGGCCGGCCGGCAGGTGTCTCGGAACTTTGTTGCGGGCGCAGGACACACAGGCAGAAACAAAGTCTATTACATCCTTGTGCAGGTTAGGCCACCTGTAGTGCCGGGTAATAAGCTGGAGGGTCTTTTTCTGACCGACGTGGCCAGCTAGTTTAGACGAATGACCCCAGTGTAGGATCTTCTCCCGATCAGGTACTGGTACGAACGTCTTACCAGGAGGAAGACGATTTAGACTCACGGGAGCCACCTGCATTACTCTGGCGGGATCGATGATATGTTTCGGATCCTCCTCGAGATCAGACACCAGAAAGGACCGAGACAAGGCGTCCGCCTTGACGTTTTTGTCAGCCGGGCGAAAATGAAGGACAAAATCAAAACGAGCAAAAAACAAGGACCACCGGGCTTGGCGCGGGTTAAGTCTCTGGGCATGCTGGAGGTAAGCCAAGTTCTTGTGGTCAGTGTAAATTATTACTGGGTGAAGAGCCCCCTCGAGCAGGTAACGCCACTCCTCCAATGCCAGTTTGATGGCCAATAACTCTCGGTCTCCTATGGAATAGTTGCGCTCAGAGGAGGAGAAGAGTTTAGAGAAGAAGCCACAAGTTACCATCCTCCCGGAAGATGATTTTTGAGTAAGTACCGCTCCGGCTCCAGAGGAGGAGGCGTCAACTTCCAGGAAGAACTGTTTGTTGCCATCTGGGCGATGCAGCACCGGGGCAGAAGAGAAGGCCTGTTTAAGGGAAAGAAAGGCCTCCTCTGCTTCGGGTGGCCACTCTTTGGGATTAGTACCTTTACGGGTGAGCGCAGAAATTGGGGCCGTCCGGGAAGAGAAGTGTGGTATGAAGAGGCGGTAGTAGTTGGCGAAGCCCAGGAATCGCTGAATGGCCTTCAACCCCTCCGGTCGGGGCCATTTCTCGATGGCAGACAGTTTCTCAGGATCCATTTGTAGGCCGGTCTGAGAGATAATGTAGCCCAGAAACGGAAGCGAGGTCTGCTCAAAGAGGCACTTCTCAAATTTAGCGTAGAGATGGTTCTGCCTTAGCCTGAGCAGGACCTGACGAACGTCCCTCCGGTGAGTCTGGAGATCCGGAGAGAAGACCAAGATGTCGTCCAGGTACACCACTACGCAGGAGTAGAGAAGGTCCCGGAAGATGTCATTGACCAACTCTTGAAAGACGGCAGGAGCGTTACAGAGACCAAAGGGCATTACCAGGTATTCATAGTGGCCGTCCCGGGTGTTGAATGCCGTCTTCCATTCATCCCCCTGACGAATACGAACCAGGTTGTACGCCCCACGAAGGTCCAGTTTGGTGAAGATCCTAGCCCCCCTCAGGCGATCAAATAATTCTGGAATGAGCGGAAGGGGGTACTTATTCTTCACCGTGATCAGGTTTAGGCCTCTATAGTCTATACAGGGACGGAGAGAGCCGTCCTTCTTTTTGACGAAAAAGAAGCCTGCTCCCGCCGGGGAGGTAGATTTCCGGATGAATCCTCTGGCCAGATTCTCCTCAATATATTCGGACATTGACCGGGTCTCAGCAGCGGATAAAGGATAGATACGCCCACGGGGAGGAGTAGTACCGGGTAGCAGATCGATGGGACAGTCGTATGGTCTATGTGGTGGTAATGTCTCTGCCTCCTTTTTATTAAAGACATCTGCATAAGACCAATAAGGAATCGGAAGTCCAGGTAGATTAGCTGGGGTAGGAGAGGGACGGACGGGATGGACGGGAACCAGGCAGGTTTTATGACAGTCTTGTCCCCAGCGAAGGACCTCTCCGGTTTGCCAGTCTAGCACGGGTGCATGTCTCTGGAGCCAGGGCAGACCTAGCAAGAGGGCGTGAGAGAGTCCAGGCAGAACATGAAAGGAGATACTTTCAGAATGCAGCATTCCCACCTGCAGGGTAATGGATTCGGTGATGAGTTGAATGGGGCGAGGTAAGAGGCCCCCATCCACGGCAGCAACAGACAAGGGTACAGCCAGAGGTTTGGTGGGGATGTGGTATTTCTCAACCAGGGACTGAGAAATAAGGTTCCCGGCTGCTCCAGAGTCAAGTTGGGCTAGTTCGAAATAACGGTTCTCCCCGTAGATGATCGAAACTGACAACAGCAGGGATGGAGAGGATTTATTCTTGTCTAGGTGGACCTCTCTGAGCGAACCTAGACACAGGCGTTTCCCGACCTCTCCGGGCAGGCACGGATCCGGTGCTCCTTACTGCCACAGTAGAAGCAGCTCCCCTCGGCACGGCGTGAGTCCTGACGGGTTTTGACCATCTTGGTCTGGTCGACCTGCATAGGCTCAGGAGAGTGTACCTGGGGAGAGATGGAGGGAATGACGGGTTTCTGGAAAGTAGGAGCTAAACGTGGAATCCTTCTCTCACGGGTGACCTCTTTGGCACGCTCCTGGAACCGTAGGTCAATCCGGGTGGCAAGGGTTATTAGATCATCGAGAGAGGTAGGAATGTCCCGACCAGCAAGTTCATCTTTAATACGACCGGACAGACCCTCCCAGAAGACGGATACCAGAGCGTCGTTATCCCAGGCCAGCTCCGAGGCAAGGGTGCGGAACCGTATGGCATATTGGCCCACGGTGAGACCCTCCTGACGGAGGCGTAGCAGAGAGGATGCGGATGAGGTCTTCCGTCCGGGTTCGTCGAAGACTTTCCGGAAAGCCGAGAGAAAAGCAGGCAAGTTGGACACCAGGGGGTCTCCTCTCTCCCATAGAGGATTTAGCCAGGCCAGGGCCTCCCCGGTGAGATGGGACATGATAAAGGCAATTTTGGCCCGGTCGGAATTAAACTGATGGGACAAAAGTTCAAAGTGCAGGGTGCACTGATTTATGAAGCCCCGAGCCTGGACGGGGTCGCCTCCGAAGCGAGGAGGTGCAGAGAGCCGGGGTCCGGGGAAGGATACCATAGTATTAGTGGGCAGCGGAGCTGCCGGAATGCAAGATATGGCACTGGCGGAGGTTGTTGGTGGATCAGACAGAGTGTTCAGGCGAGTATTAACATTCCGCAGGTGACCCAGGATGGCCTCCTGTTGGGACCTCTGACGGGACAGTTCAAGACAGAGGTCCGAGAGCGAGGGAGCTTGGGTGCCACCGGGTTCCATGGCCCGAGCAAACTGTAACGGGTCCGGGAGGCGGAACCTCTGAGCTACTATACAAGGGGGCGGCCCTTGTAAGGGAGCGGGTGGCAGTCTCTGGGTGAACGGACAGGGAGTTACGGCAAGTGATCAGGGCAGTCTCTGGGTAAGGGGTAGGTACGACCTGTGATGGCGGAGCCTCCGGGTAGGCTAGCAGGCAGATGGTAGATGTGTGCTCCCAGGTGAGCAAGCGAGAGTCTCTGGAATAGCAGGTGGTCACGGCACGTGACGGCGGAACCTCCGGGCTGGCAGGCAGGTAGGTAACGGAGAAGCGCTCCCAGGTGAGCGGGCAAGAGTCTCTGGAATAGCTGGTGGTCACCGCACGTGACAACGGGACCTCCGGGCTGGCAAGCAGGCAGGTAACGGAGATGCGCTCCCAGGTGAGCGGGCAAGAGTCTCTGAGATAGCTGGTGGTCACAGCACGTGACAACGGAGCCTCCGGGCTGGCAAGCAGGCAGGTAGCGGAGAAGCGCTCCCAGGTGAGCGGGCAAGCTGGTCCATAGACAGACTGACCGGAGTTGTAAGGCAGACCGTCGGACCTCAGGCAAGCAGGCAGGTAGCTGATGTGCGCTCCCAGGTGAGCGGACAAGTTGGTCCTTAGACAGACTGACCGGAGTTGTAAGGCAGACCGTCGGACCTCAGGCAGGCAGGCAGGTAACAAGTATTCAGGCAGGAATCAGGCAGGTAACTAGCAGGAAACTGGCAGGAAACTGGCAGGTAACTGGCAGGTAACTGGCAACGGGACCTGAGGGCTGAAGCACAGGTGAGACACAGGTGCAAACAACATTGCTCGGGCACCTCCATTTTGGAGGAGGTGCCTTATATATGATGAAGTCCTCCGGCCATTGGCCGGGGACTCCTTAGGACGGCGCGCGCGGCCCCTTTAAGAGGAGGGGAGCGCGCGCGCGCGCGCCCTAAGCACAGGGGCCGGGAAGGAGCGCGCGCTGAGAGCAGAGCGGGAGGAGGACGCCGGGAAGGAGCGCGCGCTGACAGCAGAGCGGGGAGAGGACGCCGGGCACGGAGCAGAGCGGTGAGGGGAGCAGCGTCCCTGCCTAGCAGAGGGCAGGGACGCCAGCGCTACACCACAACTGCACCATTGACTTGAGTCCAGGATCGAGGGAAGTCTCCGAGCACAGTACTAACCATATCTTCCCTTTCCTCTACGGGTCGAGGGTCTTCTTGCTCTCCTTCTGGGTTCCGTAGCTGTTCGGGACACTTCTTCAGGTGATCCCGGGATACAATGGCTGTGGTTTCCCCTCCGTCTTTACTGATGGTACAAACCTTTGGGTTGTCGTGGCTTGAGGGCAGTACGGTGTACGGGTCCTTCTCCCACTGGTCGTCCAACTTGTGGAGCCGTCTCTTCCTCTTCAAGACCTGCTCTCCGGGTACCAGGGGAACAGCGGGAGCATACTGGTTGTAATTTTTCTCTTGTCTTTCCCTAGCGAGACAGAGACTTCGCTCCACGCTCTCTTGTACTTTCCGGTACTGCTGCTGCCTCTCTGTGTCCCAGTCTGTTTCCGGTGAAGTGTCCTCGGGTGTCAGGACTCCCATTTCCAGGTCAACAGGTAACTTACCAGGTCTCGCCCTCATTAGGTAAGCCGGGGTACAGTTGGTGGAACCTACCGGGATGTGGTTGTATAGGTCCACCAGATCGGGCAGCTTCTCAGGCCACAGACTGCGTTCTTCCAGGGGCAATGTTTTCAGGAGATCCATTACCACCTGGTTCATTTTCTCACAAAGTCCATTAGTTTGCGGATGATAGGGTGTCGTCCTTATCTTCCGGCAGCCATACAGATTGCAGAATTCTTGGAAGATCTCCGCTTCAAAGGCAGGTCCCTGGTCCGTCAGCACTTGGTCCGGGTATCCGTGTGGACGGCAGAAGTGCTGCTGGAAGGCTCTAGCTGCTGTTTGAGCCGTTAAGTCCTTAACGGGGACGACAACCAAGAACCGGGAGTAATGATCCACAATGGTTAACGCGTAGACGTAGCCACTTCTGCTTGGGGTCAGTTTTACATGATCCAAGGCTACCAGTTCCAACGGCTGCCGGGTGACGATGGACTGCAGGGGAGTCTTCTGGCTGGCACGGTCCTTCCTTCTTAGGTTGCACGGGCCACAGTCTCTGCACCACCTCTCGATGGTTCCCCTCATGCCTACCCAGTGGAACCGCCCACGCAGCAGGAACTCCAGCTTCTTCCATCCCAAGTGTCCAGCCCCGTCGTGGTATGCTTCCATCACCATGGCTGCGTCTCTCCGTGGCACCACTACTTGCCAGATTAGTTCATGCGTCCGGGAGTTAACCATTCTGCGGCACAACTTCCCCTTGTAAAGGAACAGTCGACTCTTCTCAGCCCACAGTTGCTTGGCTTCCTCCGGAGCGTCTGGGTCAAGGCGAGCCTCTGGCCGAGTCAGCATCTCCTTCACCAGCCGGACGGCAGGGTCACTGTCTTGCGTTTCCTCCCAGTTGTAGTGAGGCAAGGGGTTAAACGTAGCGGCTTGCTTACTCCTTACCCGATGGGAATACTGGATAGTCCCATGACGGTGGAACGCGGGGAGTTCGACTTCTTCCAGTCCCTCTGGATCTTCTCCTTCGTCCGGTAGGTTTGGCATCCTGGACAGGGCGTCCGCGTTGGTATTGGAGCGTCCTGCCCGGTATTTGATTGTGAACTCGTAGTTGGACAGACGGGCCATCCATCTCTGCTCTAGGGCACCGAGTCTTGCCGTGTCCAGGTGTGTCAACGGGTTGTTATCCGTGTACACGGTGAACCGGGAAGAAGCGAGGTAGTGCTTAAAGCGTTCGGTGACTGCCCACATCACTGCCAGGAACTCTAGCTTAAATGAGCTGTAATTCTCAGGGTTTCTTTCGGTGGGTCGCAGTTTTCGGCTAGCGTAAGCGATTACTCGTTCTTTCCCCTGCTGGATCTGGGACAGTACGGCTCCTAGCCCGATGTTACTTGCGTCGGTGTAGAGGATAAAGGGCTGGCTGTAATCAGGGTACGCCAGGATTTCATCCCCCGTGAGGGCCATCTTCAGCTGGCGGAAGGACTCTTCTTCTAACTTCTCCCATTTGAAGGGCGGCTTCTGGTTCTTGGCCTTCCGGGACTGGCCTATCAGGAGGTCCTGCATAGGAGCTGCCTTTTTGGTGAAACCGGGGATGAATCTGTGGTAATAGCCTACCAACCCGAGGAACTGCCGCACTTCCTTTACACTGGAGGGACTTGGCCATTCCTTAATTGCGGTGATCTTATCAGGGTCGGGAGCCACTCCATCAGCGCTCACCACGTGTCCCAGGTACTGCACCTTTGGTTTCAGGAGGTGACACTTGGAGGGTTTCACCTTTAGGCCGTAGCTTGCCAGAGCTTCGAACACTTCCGCCAGGTGTTTCAGGTGGTCCTCATACGTCTTGGAATATACGATGACATCGTCCAGGTACAGCAGGACCGTCTCGAAGTTTCTGTGGCCCAGACAGCACTCCATTAATCGTTGGAAGGTTCCTGGTGCGTTGCAGAGTCCGAACGGCATGCAGGTAAACTCGCTAAGTCCCATCGGGGTGGTGAATGCGGTCTTCTCCCGGTCCGCCTCTGCTACAGGAACCTGCCAGTACCCACTAGTGAGATCCAAGGTAGAGAAGAAGTTAGCAGATCTTAAAGCAGCCAAAGACTCCTCTATCCTTGGTAAGGGGTACGCATCCTTGTGTGTGATACGGTTGATTCTCCGGTAATCTACACACATCCTCATGGTGTTGTCTTTCTTTTTGACTAAGACTAGTGGAGCTGCCCAGGGGCTACAGCTATCCCTGATCACCCCAGCCTCCTTCATGTCTCTAAGCATCCCCTTGGCGTGTTGGTAGTGTGCAGGGGGTACGGGTCGATACCTCTCTTTTATGGGAGGATGGTCTCCCGTGGGGATGTGGTGTTCTACCCCCTTGACTCGCCCGAAGTCTAACGGGTGTTTACTAAACACTCTCTCGTACTCTTGAACCACCCGATAGACTCCCTGTTTCTGGTGTGAGGGAGTGGAGTCAGTACCCAAATGTAGTTGCTGACACCAGTCCTCCATTGTTTTCTGAGAGCCGTTACCTTCCTCCGGGGAAGATGGAGGCAAGGGTTCTACGGACTGTATGGAATCTTGATTGATGGTATACAATTTGGCTAGCGTGGCATACCGGGGCAGGTACACTTCCCTCTTCCCGATATTTATTATGCGAACGGGCACCCTCCCATGGCGTACATTGACCACCCCCCGTGCTGTCAAAATGGTGGGCCTACTGTCTGAGTAAACTGGTTCTACCATTGCCTGGTAATCTCTACCTCTCAGACCAATAGCTGCCCGGCACCAAATCATCATTTCACTTTTCGGGGGCATGGCAATAGGGAAAGGGTCACACATTCGCACGCTACCAATCTCACCACCGGAGAGTTCTAGCTGTTGCCGTCGCATCAGTGCCCGGATCTCTTTCTTGAGCACTCGCTGCTGGCCAGAGCTGGCGTTCTTGGCAACCTGCTGTAAAAGGAAAATCACCTCTGCAAGACAATTTTCAATTACATTAGTTCCTAGAGTTATCTTTGGGTGACTCTCGTGTTTGTCAATGTCTACAATGATCAGTCCCTGTGCTGCCAGTTCGACTCTACCGATTTTAATGGTCACCTCTTTAAATCCAATCTGTGGCACGGGCTGACCATTGCTGGCGATGATACTCAAGTCGTCGTCAGGGTAGCGGGTGATATCCGAGTCATTCCAGTACTGCTTGAAGAGCACGTACGGGATAGTGGTGACCTGTGACCCGGTGTCCAGTAGGGCACTCATAGGAATGCCATCCAGTACCACGGGTAAGACTGGACATCCTCCCACATATTTGTCGCGCCAGTTCGATGGGCCTGGTGATCTTTTTCCTGGGGGTTGGCCCTCTACCCCAGGTTGTGCCAGTTTAAAGGACAGTACCTTGCCATATGTCCGGGTTGATTGCAGCGGCGGCAGATGGGTCGTCCGTCCTCGTTGTATCGGTCGCTGGGTCTTCCTCTGGCCGGTGGGGTCCTCCTTGGTCGACGCCACGGGATGTCCTCCGGTCCGGATGCCAGCTGGATCTTCCCTGGAGTGGAAACCTGTAAAGACTGCACAGTTCGGGTTAGCGCAGCAACGCTTTTAGCTAGCTCTTGGACCTGATGGTGCAGGTCTGGAGCCGGGTCATTGTTCAAAGCCTGCGCATCAGCCCCCACAGGCCCTGCCGACAAGGGCGCCGCCTCCTGGTGGTAAGTGGCAGTGGGGCGTCTGGGGGTCACAACGCCACCTGGTGCCGGTTCTCGAAGCACCCGGATGGCTCTGTCCTTGAACTGTGCAAATCCCAGATGAGGGTCCTGTAAGGCCATTGCCCGCAACTGGGTTCGGTGGGCATTGCAATATAAACCCTCTATAAATTGTTCAGTCAACAGCCTGTCCTCGTCTCCCACGCCGTCAGGGTCGGTCTGCTTAATGGCTCTCAGGGCCTCTTGTAGGTTCAGGGCATAGTCCCTTATACTCTCATGTGCCCGCTGTTTGCACCCGTAGAATCTAAGCTTGATCTCGGCTGAGGTGCGGGTATCAAAGGTGTCCCTCAGCCGGGTTAGTATCCCTGCGACAGTCCTCCCCCCAGGTGGCCAGGACTTTACCTCCCTTTGGGCTGCCCCGGTTAATTGGGCCACCAGGATGCTCACTTTTTGCTCCTCTGTGAGGGGGTACACCTGGAAGAGGCTATCCAGCTTTTCTCTAAAGTCATGCAGGGTATGTGACTCCCCTGAGTACTGGGGTAGCCAGGCTGCCCCCGGGATATAGGGCATGGTGAAAGGCATGACCGCAACAGCGGTGGCGCTGGCGGGGGTTGAAGCGGTGAAGCTCTCCTCCGTATCCGACATCCTTCTCCCCCCTAGTGGACCGTGGCCTACCTTGCGATGATCCTCTTCCGTAGGCCGCGGCTCCGCAGTGGATCGTCAGGGTTGAGGACCTTCCGTCGCGCTCCTGTGACGTCGGCGTCTGCTGGGCTCCTTCCAGGACCTTACGCAACGTCCGGACGTGAGGCGGGGCTTCAGTTCTCGCGTGCTTTCGGAGTCCACACCCCTCTTCTTCCCGCGCGGCGTCTTCAAGATGGCGTCCAACGGCGGGAAAACTCCACGGAAGGCGGGAAGAAGGCTGAAAATGGCGCCGGATGGCGGGAATCTTCACCGATGGCGGGAAGAAGGCTGAAGATGGCGCCGGATGGCGGGAATCTTCACCGATGGTAAGTTTAAAAGTCTCTTTTTTTTTCCAGGCACGCAGTACCCGGTGGTTGCGGGCACGGAATCCTGCCGACTACGCCAAAAGTTGACGCGCCCCTGGGCCTGTGTCGCGCTGCGTTGCGCACGCGGGAGCTTACCCGGAGCCGGATCTCTTGAGGGTTGTAGTCTCGTGGCGGTGATCCGGTCCGTGCCCAGGGAGTCAGACTAAATGGCGCTGAATTAGCGGTAGATGTTGGACGACTACGCCACCCGTTGAGTACAGCTAAGGAGCTGCCACTGCAGGGCAGACCGCTGAGGCCGGTGGTAGGATTGTGCAGCGTGATAGTATAACCCCCAACGGGAGGGGTATGGCCTCAGGGCAGCCGACGTGGATGATGGGGGTAGCAGGAACCACTCGGAGACGGTACGGTGTAGTTCAGGGTCTTTACTGGTGACAAAGATAGACCCTCCCGGAGTACTGGCTAGCGATTGGGTCCTGGTCAGTCCTTGAGCAGATGGGATCTCCCCTGGCCAGGCGGAGTTGTAGGCCTCCCAAACTAACGATACTCTTCCGGCTACCTTGCTAGAGGCGGGTATAAGTAGCCCACGTCCCTGAGTGTACCGTGTGGTGCTCACCCGTATGGCCGGTGACTCGGGGCCTTCTAGTAGCTTCCGCTCCACGACGGCGGTGCTGGTCCCACGCGTGTGACCGTGCCTTCGGGTTTCTGGGCCAGAGGACCTGCAATCCCCTGCCGGTCGGTTTCTGCTGCTGGATAGGAGTTAGTCCCCACAGCCTCGGACTCCGGGTCCGGTGATAACTTTCCAGTCAGGGCGAGCTCTGCAGCTGCCAGCCCCTGACTCCTTGTAGTACTGCTCCCACAGAGCTCCTGATGTTCTTTTCCTATATCTGCTTCTCTGTCTCTACTTCTTCTCTACTCACTAACCCTGCCTCAGCCCTAGGTTTATATAGGGGAAGTTCTTCCCCTCCCAGGACTGGGCAGGAGGTGTGGCATGCACAGGATCCCTGACCAAGAGACCTCCCACCTGCTCTCAGACATAACATTGCTTGTTACTGTGGAAACCAGACCCCTGGGGTGCCACATAAGCATTAGCAGGTTATTACAAACTGAAATCAAACAGTTTTCAACTCAAAACTTTATTCTAGGTAATGTTACATTTGCATATAGGACCCCTTGTTCGACAGTAGCTTCTGAACTCTCTCGTCCATTGAATTTGTCAGGTTTTGGATGGTTTCTGCTTCAATTGTTTTGCATGAGGACAGAATACCCTCCCAGAGCTGTTGCTTAGATGTGAACTGCCTCCCGCCATCATAGACACTCCTTTTGATGATGCTCCAGAGGTTCTCAATGGGGTTGAGGTCAGGGGAGCATGTCCCCTTTTATGCCCATAGCAGCCAGAGATGCAGATGTGTTATGTGCAGCATGAGACGGGGCATTATCATGCATGAAAATTATCTTGCTGCGGAATGCACGGTTCTTCTTCTTGAACCATGGAAGGAAGTGCTGTTTGAGAAACTCAACATACATTATGGAGTTCATCTTTACCCCTTCAGGAATCCTGAAAGGGCCGACAATCTCTCTCCCCATGATTCCAGCCCAAAACATTACTCCACCTCCTCCTTGTTAGCGCCGTAGCCGAGTTTGCATGGGGTGTCCATCAACCAGCCATCCTCCACTCCATCCATCTGGACCATTGAGATCATTTCATGCATGTTGTTAGAAATGAAGGCTATTCCATGCGAGAAATTGCTAAGAAACTGAAGATTTCCTACAACGGTGTGTACTACTCCCTTCAGAGGAGAGCACAAACAGGCTCTAACCAGAGTAGAAAGAGAAGTGGGAGGCCTCTTTGCACAACTAAGCAACAAGACAAGTACATTAGTCTCTAGTTTGAGAAATCAAAGCCTCACAGATCCTCAACTGGCAGCTTCATTAAATAGTACACACAAAACTCCAGTGTCAACGTCTACAGTGAAGAGACGACTCCGAGGTGCTGGCCTTCAGGGCAAAATGGCAAAGAAAAAGCCATATCTGAGACTGGCTAATAAAAGGAAAAGATTAATATGGGCAAAAGAACACAGACATTGGACTGAGGAAGATTGGAAAAAAGTTTTATGGACAGACGAATCAACGTTTGAGGTGTTTGGATCACATAGAAGAAAATGTGTGAGACGCAGAACAACTGAAAAGATACTGGAAGAGTGCCTGATGCCATCTGTCAAGCATGGTGGAGGTAATGTGATGGTCTGCGGTTGCTTTGGTGCTGGTAAAGTGGGAGATTTGTACAAGGTAAATGGGATTTTGAATAAGGAAGGCTATCACTCCATTTTGCAACGCCATGCCATACACTGTGGACAGCGCTTGATTGGAATCAATTTCATCCTACAACAGGACAATGACCCAAAGCACACCTCCAAATTATGCATGAACTCTTCAGGGAAGAAAGAGGCAGCTGGTATTCTATCTGTAATGGAGTGGCCAGTGCAGTCACCAGATCTCAACCCCATTGAGCAGTTGTGGGAGCAGCTTGACAGTATGGTACGCAAACAAAAGCCCATCAAGCCAATCCAACTTGTGGCAGGGGCTTCAGGAAGCATGGGGTGAAATTTCTCAAGATTACCTCAGCAAATTAACAGCTAGAATGCCAAAGGTATGCAATGCTGTAATTGCTGCAAAGGGAACATTCTTTGACGAAAGCAAAGTTTGAAGGAGAAAATTATTCTTTCAAATAAAAATCATTATTTCTAACCTTGTGAATGTCTGGACTATATTTTCTATTCATTTATTCATTTTGCAACTCATTTGATAAATAAAAGTATGAGTTTTCATGGAAAACACAAAATTGTCTGGGTGACCCCAAACTTTTGAACGGTAGTGCATATATATATGTATATATATACAGTACAGACCAAAAGTTTGGACACACCTTCTCATTTAAAGATCTTTCTGTATTTTCATGACTATGAAAATTGTACATTCACACTGAAGGCATCAAAACTATGAATTAACACATGTGGAATTATATACTTAACAAACAAGTGTGAAACAACTGAAAATATGTATTTTTTTCTAGGTTCTTCAAAGTAGCCACCTTTTGCTTTGATGACTGCTTTGCACACTCTTGGCATTCTCTCGATGAGCTTCAAGAGGTAGTCACCGGAAATGGTTTTCACTTCACAGGTGTGCTCTGTCAGGTTTAATAAGTTGGATTTCTTGCCTTATAAATGGGGTTGGGACCATCAGTTGTGTTGTGCAGAAGTCAGGTGGATACACAGCTGATAATCCTACTGAATAGACTGTTAGCTGCTTTTTTCTTGCCATAATACAAATTCTAAGTAAAGAAAAATGAGTGGCCATCATTACTTTTAGAAATGAAGGGCAGTCAGTCTGAAAAATTGGGAAAACTTTGAAAGTGTCCCCAAGTGCAGTTGCAAAAACCATCAAGCGCTACAAGAAATTGGCTTACATGAGGACCGCCCCAGGAAAGGAAGACCAAGAGTCACCTCTGCTTCTGAGGATAAGTTTATCTGAGTCACCAGCCTCAGAAATCGCAAGTTAACAGCAGCTCAGATTAGAGACCAGGTCAATGCCACACAGAGTTCTACCAGCAGACACATCTCTTCAACAACTGTTAAGAGGAGACTTTGTGCAGCAGGCCTTCATGGTAAAATAGCTGCTAGGAAACCACTGCTAAGGGCAGGCAACAAGCAGAAGAGACTTGTTTGGGCTAAAGAACACAAGGAATGGACATTAGACCAGTGGAAATCTGTATATACAGTACAGACCAAAAGTTGGAACACACCTTCTCATTTAAAGATTTTTCTGTATTTTCATGACTATGAAAATTGTACATTCACACTGAAGGCATCAAAACTATGAATTAACACATGTGGTATTATATACTTAACAAAAAAGTGCAAAACAACTGAAAATATGTCTTATATTCTAGGCTCTTCAAAGTAGCCACCTTTTGCTTTGATGACTGCTTTGCACACTCTTGGCATTCTCTAGATGAGCTTCAAGAGGTAGTCACCGGAAATGGTTTTCACTTCACAGGTGTGCCCTGTCAGGTTTAGTAAGTGGGATTTCTTGCCTTATAAATGGGGTTGGGACCATCAGTTGTGTTGTGCAGAAGTCTGGTGGATACACAGCTGATAGTCCTACTGAATAGACTGTTAGAATTTGTATTATGGCAAGAAAAAAGCTGCTAAGTAAAGAAAAACGAGTGGCCATCATTACTTTAAGAAATGAAGGTCAGTCAGTGCGAAAAATTGGGAAAACTTTGAAAGTGTCCCCAAGTGCAGTTGCAAAAACCATCAAGCGCTACAAAGAAACTGGCTCACATGAGGACCGCCCCAGGAAAAGAAGACCAAGAGTCACCTCTGCTTCTGAGGATAAGTTTAGCTGAGTCACCAGCCTCAGAAATCACAGGTTAACAGCAGCTCAGATTAGAGACCAGGTCAATGCCACACAGAGTTCTAGCAGCAGACACATCTCTACAACAACTGTTATGAGGAGACTTTGTGCAGCAGGCCTTCATGGTAAAATAGCTGCTAGGAAACCACTGCTAAGGACAGGCAACAAGCAGAAGAGACTTGTTTGGGCTAAAGAACACAATTAATGGACATTAGACCAGTGGGAATCTGTGCTTTGGTCTGATGAGTCCAAATTTGAGATCTTTGGTTCCAACCACCGTGTCTTTGTGCGACGCAGAAAAGGTGAACGGATGGACTCTACATGCCTGGTTCCCACCATGAAGCATGGAGGAGGTGTGATGGTGTGGGGATGCTTTGCTGGTGACACTGTTGAGGATTTATTCAAAATTGAAGGCATACTGAACCAGCATGGCTACCACAGCATCTTGCAGCGGCATGCTATTCCATCCGGTTTGTGTTTAGTTGGACCATCATTGATTTTTCAACAGGACAATGACCCCAAACACACCTCCAGGCTGTGTAAGGGCTATTTGACCAAGAAGGAGAGTGATGGGGTGCTACGCCAGATGACCTGGCCTCCACAGTCACCAGACCTGAACCCAATCGAGATGGTTTCGGGTGAGCTGGACTGCAGAGAGAAGGCAAAAGGGCCAACAAGTGCTAAGCATCTCTGGGAACTCCTTCAAGATTTTGGAAGACCATTTCCGGTGACTACCTCTTGAAGCTCATCAAGAGAATGCCAAGAGTGTGCAAAGCAGTCATCAAAGCAAAAGGTGGCTACTTTGAAGAACCTAGAATATAAGACATATTTTCAGTTGTTTCACACTTTTTTGTTAAGTATATAATTCCACATGTGTTAATTCATAGTTTTGATGCCTTCAGTGTGAATGTACAATTTTCATAGACATGAAAATACAGAAAAATCTATACATGAGAAGATGTGTCCAAACTTGAGGAGACTTCATGCATCAGGCCTTCATGGTAAAATAGCTGCTAGGAAACCACTACAAGGGCAGGCAACAAGCAGAAGAGACTTGTTTGGGCTAAAGAACACAAGGAATGGACATTAATAAATATTACATTTTAGTTAGGTTTGTAAAAAAATGTTTTAATTACTAAAATAATTAACATACACCCAAATTCTGGGGGAATATTGGGACACTGCTGTATATGAGTAGTTATTAAGTTTTAAACAGCTGTGGCCCACAATAATCCTGATTGCAATACAGGATGCAATGATATAAGAATATAAAGTTTTTAATGGATCTCTGACCAATGTCCTTTTTATAATAAAGGCCATGACTAATTGATTTGATATCCATTTGTAGATAAGGGATCAATAGAGATTTAGTAGTCAGCTTTCTCACTTCCCTAGTTATAATTAGTTTTCTCTTTTCCTTAGCTATAATTGATCTCATATGTTTAATCTGAGGGTAATATGTCCCCTTTCCAGAGATGTCTTATGGATTTTAATTTTTCTCTATGACACACATTTTCAAAATATCTAGATTTATTCAGTATCGAGTATGAGTGCCACGCACAGAAATATCCACATTTACATGCTGACATGCTATCAATGAGGTTATTAATAGTTATCTGAGTAATGCACTTGGGTACACATCATGAAGATCTGCTACTGGCAGCTCCCATTGCATCGCCGACCAACGATGTCCTAAATATGCTTGATGGAATACAAGTCCAAAGACGCTACAGGCCATGATAGCACAATTTAGGCCACATAAGATGGTCACTGATATCACCACAATCTGGGGAGTAGGAAATTCCTTTGTGAAGGCATCGTCATGGAATTGTCCACATGATCTCCATGATCTTCGCACTCAGGACAAAAGCAGGACTTATCGCTGAAGAGGATCGACCTAACTGAACATCTGTCTCTTTGCCTAACGTTGTGCATATTCTCTACCTTCTGTTGGTCTGAGTAGACATGATTTAATGCCTTTGGCTTGGTATATAACGTCCAATTTCACTTGCAGAACAGAACGGTTCAGTCATGGAACCAGTGGTATGGCCATTTCTCCAAAGTTTCGCAGGACCCATTTTTCAACACTACAGTGCCAGGTCATATGATGTTCATGCTACTGTGAGCAGCCTGCATGGTCTAAATGTACTACCATGACCTACAGCATCTCCAGACTTTTCTCCCATGGAGCACATCTATGATCTCATTGGTTGGCTATTGCAAAAGAAGTTGCCAGCAGCGGATCTTGATGATTTGCATGCCCTAGTGCATTCAGCATTGCAGAACATTCCTTAGATAGCTATTAGTAACCTCATTGATTGCAGCCAGGGAGTGTTTATATTGAATAAATTAAGATATTTTTAACATTTTGCTTTACATTTTTTCATAATTTGTATATCATTAACATGTCTATTGATCCTGTGATTTACATAATCACATTTCTTTTTCTTCTTGGTGTTGCAATTTCACTGTTGAGGAGTGTACGTAAAAAGTCATTCAATTTGTTATGTTGATAATGGCTTCATATAAACTGCATATCTTTTGGGCAAATGGCAGAGATTAGTCATGAAGAATTCATAAAGTATCAAAATATATTTCAACCAGATAAGCTTAGCTTGTTTTATTAGTTACATTGTTATTTACAATTAACATCTGTTCCCCAAATGCACACATTCAAATGTAAGTTTACTGCGTATGACACACCACAAATTGACAAAATTGAAGTTACTACATAAGTGTATACAGATGATGTGGAATATCTTGCCATAATTCGGCAAAAAGAACTTAATAAAAATATTGACTATAGCATACAGAGTATAATATACTGGAGAAACCTCTTCGGAGCGCTGATTAATCAATTGTGATGTGAAATGTTTCTCGAACATGTCACTTAGATTTGTTACATAGATTAGATTTTTTTTTTTCTTCTGCATTGTTAGACGTTGATGCCATGGTTCAGGGGCATAGTTGTGGGTGCTGTACCAGAATTTTTAACCCCTTTCCGATGTAGTCAGTAATAGTACGCACATCGTTGGAAAAGCCGGTTCAGCGGGGGCTCCAGCGGTGAGCCCGCACAGAACCGGGCACATGTCAGCTGATTCTTACCAGTTAACCAGTTAAATGCCGCTGTCAATCTCTGACAGCGGCATTTAACAGCGCCGCGCCAAAAGCGCGTCACTTACCCCGCCCAACAGTGACCTTGTCACGTGATCACGTCTCGGAAATGGCGCCATTTTTTTTTTTTTTTAGCAAATTTTTGATTTTTTTTTCACCACTTAAATAAAAAAGGACCTATACATGTTTGGTGTCAACGAACTCTTAATGACCTGGAGAATAATAATGGCAGGTCAGTTTTATCATTCAGTGAATGTGGTAAAAAAAACAACTGTGGAATTGCATTTTTTTGCAATTTCACCGCACTTGGAATTTTTTTCCCGTTTTCCAGTACACGATATGATAAAACCAGTGATGGCGTTTAAAACTACAACTTGTCCCGCAAAACATAAGCCCCACATGGTCATATTGAATGAAAAATAAAAAAGTTCTGGCTCTAGGAAGAAGGGGAGCAAAAAACGAAAATGCAAAAATGGAAATTGCTCCCGGTCATGAAGGGGTAAAAGTGTTCAATTTGTTGCAGAAACAATACCACCTTTGATTTTTTGTTTCTCAATAGAAACGGTGCCTCTCTTGTTCAGTCATTGTGCGTGGTATTGCCGCTGAGCTGCACAATACCATACTTGCCCTTTGATAAAGGTGATATTGTTTCTGGAAGAAATAAATATCATAAATGTAAATGTTATTAACATGGCAATCAAGCAAAATAGGTAAGTCTAGTTTTGTGCCATTGTATGACTTAGATGAAATACCAGACACAAACATTGGACAAGAGACGGGCTGAAATTCTCTGGTCCCAGCGAATGCAAACAATTTGCAAATTGATTTGCACAAATTACTAAAAAATGCCTGCTGCATTTTTACACATTGTATTAGATTGTATCAGTCACAGATGGCCAACATGACCTCAGACGTAACACTCAGTCTCTCCCATAATGCCTTGCAGCTATTACATCACATGGTATAGCTGTCACATGCTGTCTAGCGCTGTGTATCTGAGGTCTATTCTAGATGCCGCTGTAACTTAAACGGTGAAATTCCCTCTTGTACTGCATGGGTTAATGGCAGTTCTATTGCCGTGTCCTTGTGTATGAGTTATAGTGTGAGTCTCCCCCCCCTAGCCTTTAAGTAGCCTCTCCTTCTACCAGGTGGTGCTACTGATAGTTTCACTCTATACCTGGAAGCCGTGCTGTGCAGTCCTGTTCGTTTGTGCCGCTAAAGTCCTTTCCTTTGAGATTGCTGTACCTTTGTTCTGTGGAAGGAGGTGAGGGGAATTATCGCAGGGCTTGTGGGGGAGTTAGGGCTTAGGGTGGAGACCCGAACCTTCTCGCCATCAGAGATACCTTCGGTGTCAGGGCTATTCAGAGTTCCCAGTCTAGGGACAGACTAGTTTTCCCTGCTCACCCTGCCCGTAGCTGCCATTTCCTCACCAGCATTCCCATTACACCGTGACATTATCAGCAGCCGTACCATTTTCCTTGAATCACTAGGTCTCAGACTGCCTCAGCTGATGCATTTTCTCGCCTGATGCAGACCATCTCTGAAGAGGTAGCTGGTCTGCGAACTCAGGTAGTGCAACAGCTGCAGCAAGTTGTGGGTTACCTGGCCTCGGCTCATGCTCAGGCCGTGCCAGAACAGAAGGTCTCTCTTCCAGATAAATTTGTCTCGTCCCCCAGAAAACCTTTTTTTTTCCGTGAAGCCTTTAAGCTTTATTTCAGGCTCCAGCCCCATTCATCTGTAAGTGAGAAACAGTGGGTGTGGATTGTTATCTCCCTTCTTAAGGGGGACCCCCAGACCTGGGCCTTCTCCCTCCCTGGCAACTCACCATCGCTGCGGTCGGCGGACGGGTTTTTTGCTTCTCTGGCTCAGGTGTATGGTGAACCTGATAGGGTGACCTTTGCCGAGTCTAATCTCCGTAAACTCAAGCAGGGAACATGGGCAGTAGAGGAGTACTGCTTGGAGTTTCGGAGATGAGCGACTGACATCCAGTGGAACGACCCAGCCCTCAGGAGTCAGTTCAGTTTGGGTTTGTCAGCTAGACTGCAAGACACAGTGGTTCAGTACACTGAACCTGAGTCATTGGAGGCTGCGATGTCTCTAGCCATACGGGTTGACAGATGCCTGAGGTAGAGACCAAGACCTTCTTTGTCTCCTGTTCCTATCCCTGCTGAGGAGACTATATCCGATGAACCCATGCAGTTGAGGGTAGTAGGTTCTCGTGTTAAACCTCCTATGGCTACTGTTCCTCAAGTGGGTGTAGCTTGTTTTTTCTGTGGAAAATATGACCATTTTATTAAGGTTTATCCACTTCGCTCTAAGACAACCACGCAGTCTCAGAAGCAGCCTACCTCGGGTCGTTCGGAAGGAGACAACCGGAAGGTTTATATTTCCTTCCTCGCTAGGTCTCCGTTTACACTGTCTGCCAAGGCTGTGGTAGATGGTAAAACCGAGACTGTACTTGTTCTGGTCAATAGCGGAGCGGGTGTCAATTTGATGGATTCTCGCTTTGCTCAGGCTCATGGTCTCGCCAGCAGTGCTTTAGTGAGACACAGTCCTATCGCCTCGATCGACTCAGTTCCACTCAGCCAGAAGGTCCTCTCCCAAGTGGTGTGTAATGTGAACCTGAGCATAGGAACTCTCCACCAGGAGGTCCTGTCCTGTCACCTCTTGGGGAACCTGCCCACTCCCATTGTATTGGGCCTTCCCTGGCTGGAGAAACATAACCGAGTGGTTGACTGGCGGGCCAGAAAAGTTGTAAGTTGGGGAGCTTTCTGTGTGAGTAATTGCCTAGATACAACTATTTCTACCATACTGGTTGCACCAACTCCTACCCCACTACCAGAAGTGATTGGGAGTGAATCTGGAAAAGGGGGTGGAGTCCGGACTGCGCCTCAGATTAATGGTGGGTCTAGGCGTCGTTCCAGGAGGAGGGGCCAGGGAAGGATGCAGCTTCCTACTGTGCTCTCCAGGGGAGGGAGCACTGGACCCTGGGGGGACGCTGCTGCCGTTTGCCGTTCTGAGTGTGTGCCCTCTGACTGTGACCGCAGATGTGGAAATAAATGTGCAGGTCCAGACCTGAGAGTAAACGAATATGTGTGGGTGTTGTCCAAGCATGTCAGGTGGAAGCGTGCTGCTTGGGATCCTAGTTTCGGGGTTATTGGTCCATTTAGGATATCGGCCATTTACAACCCTGTGTTATACCAACTCGAACTACCCCCAGTGTTGGAAACCCGTAATGTTTTTCATATCTTATCACTCAGGAAATGTGGACCTATTCTGGACATGTCTGGTTTAGAGTCCGGAGGCATCTCTTAAAAGAGGGGGTACTGTCACTCGCTGTCTAGCGCTGTGTATCTGCGATCTATTCTAGATGCTGCTGTAACTTAAATTGTGAAATTCCCTCTTGTACTGCATGGGTTAATGCCAGTTCTATTTCCGTGTCCTGGTGTATGTGAGTTTCTGTGTGAGTCTCCTCCCCCTAGCCGTTAAGTAACCTCTCCTTCCACCAGGTGGTGCTGTTGTTGAAGTTTCACTCTATACCTGGAAGCCGTGCTGTGCAGTCCTGTTCGTTTGTGTCGCTGAAGTCCTTTCCTTCGAGATTGCTGTACCTTTGTTCTGTGGAGGGAGGTGAGGGGTATTAGCGCAGGGTTTGTGGAGGAGTTAGGGCTTAGGGTGGAGACCGATACCTTCGGGGTCAGGGCTATTCAAGGTTCCCAGTCTAGGGACAGACTAGTTTTCCCTGCTTACCCTGTCCGTATCTGCCATTTCCTCACCAGCATTGCCACTACACCATGACAATAGCATACCCAATCACGTGGAACTATCATAGCCTGTATAAAAGTCACACAGGGAATGCAGCAGCTATTTTAGGTAGATTGTAGTTTTTACATTTCTCGTACAATCATTTGTATAAAGAGGGAAATATTGTAAAAGAAACAAAACAAAATGAAAACAAAGGAAAATTCCCAAAAATCCAGCTATTTAACTGACTGTCTACATCACTATGCATCAAACTTTTTTTTTTGCATATCTATTTTACTAGTCAAATTTTACATCCATATACGCCAAACCAATACAGTGCCCTGTTGCTGGTACTGACTTTTTAGTTGTGTACTTACTGTAAAGTTTCTGCTCAGTCTGCAGCGCTTCAGATACACAAGGGAAGCAATTTCTTAAACAACGTCCAGGCAGGATTATTCAAACTTCATAAACCGTGCAGTAAATAAATCATATAACGGACCTTGGGCGTAAGGAAAACAAGTTCAATGGCACATTGTCCACACCTCATGGATGGGGGGATATGTGAGCAACCAGTCCCACCCATCTCTCTGAATTCTCCTAAACCCATCCCTTGACATTTTACCTGCTGGAGCCTGCTTTATCAGGCTTACAACAGCGAGGCTACCAACCTTGATGGCACATATCTCCCCTCGAGGACCTGTCCAGCAGCCATCTTACACTACCTAGCATTTGTTATTTTTAGTTAAGAGTTTATATTTTGTTGAAAGAATAGAACATATTGAATAATATAGCCATTTAACTGTGCATGTATGCTTTTCACACTGGTTTTACTAGTCCAATTTGTCAACTGTACATGCCACACTTATGCTGTGGCCTGCTTCCACATTTTGCTTTCTGAACGTGCACCTACATACCTAGCATTTCCTATTACATACTTTTTGACAAGGGTTTAATAATTCATGTTGAAAATGCTGTTATAATTGAATTATAGTGTACAAAATGTTTGGTAAAAGAAAAAGTGGCAATAGATAAGGTAGCGTTAAAAAAATGTAAAATTAAAAAAAAAGCATACCACAGCTAAGAATTGGGGAGCCGCTAGCAGTGGCAAAAGCACCACCACAACCAGGCAATAATACTACCAAACGTATGTCAAAATTGTCCTTTTTTGCCTCCAACAAGCGTATTTGTGGGGAGGAGGTGAAGGATGTTATGAAAAATATGATATATCACTCATATCATTCACAGTCGAATGCTGTTACCTTTGACAGTTTAAGGGCTCGCTCACATACCCATATAAATCGGATGAGTGCAATGCGAGAAAACATCGCATTGCACTCTGACCATTGTAAGTCAGCGCTCATCAGCGAGTTTTTCCTCAGCTCTAATCGGACTGAAGAAGAAATTGCAGCATGCTGCGAGTGGGTGCAAGAAACGGATCGCACTCACCAAAGCAAGTCATTTGGTGCGAGAAACGGATCGCATTCGCCAATGCAAGTCATTGGGTGCGAGAATTAAAAATAATAAAAGAAAAAAACATGAAGATCCAGCAAAGTCCACCAAATCCAAAGTAGTCCAAAAATGGGAACCTGAAAGACATAAAAAGAAAGAATTAAATAAATCAAGACAAGACACAGTCCCTCGATCACCAATTTATTATTAAAATAAAAACGCCCACAGGTCTGACAATTCTGCACAGCGACCTATGGTGAGTCGTTCAGCGAACAACACTTCATAGGTCACTCCCGGTTATGTCTCACGCTCGATGACATTAGTAACTCAGTAACATCATTGTGAGTGAGACTTGAGCGGGAGTAACCTATGAAGCATTGTTCTCAGAACAATGCTCCATAGTTGCAGTAGAGATTCAATGCTGCTGGCTCCTTCCAGACCCAACGGCTCGGAGCAGCAGTGATGTCAGCAACTACACCACTCATCAGAGTCGCCGAGTCTCATAGAGGCTAGCATGACTCAGCGACTCTGATGAGAGATGTAGTTGCTGATATCACCGCTGTTCATAGCCGCCAGGTCTGGAGGGAGCTGGCAACTTTGAATCTCTATTGTAACCTAAGGAGCGTTGTTCTGAGAACAACGCTTCATAGGTCACTCCCGGGCATGTTTCACGCTCGATGACGTCAGTCACTCAGTAACATCATTGAGCATGAAACATGACCGGGAGTGACCTATGAAGTGTCGTTAGCTAAACTATGCTCCATGGATTGCTATACAGAATTCCTGGACATCGTGAGATCGCGATGGATTACGTCGGACCTGCATGGGTTTCATTGTAAAGTTAGTGAATGAGGGACAGTGTCTTGTCATTATTTATTTAATTTTTTCTTTTTATGACTTTCAGGTTCCCATTTTTGGACTACTTTGGATTCAATGGACTTCGTCAGATCTTCATGCTTTTTTTTTTTTAATACATTGGTGAACGAGGTGTGGGGGAGTGTTTTTTAAAATAAACTATTTTTTCTATGTGTGTTTTACTCGATTACCAAGTTAGTAATGGGAGTGTCTGATAGACACCTTTCCATTACTAATCCCTGGGCTTTATGATAGCTGACATTACAAAGCTGACATAAACCCCATAAACCATTACCCCGATTGCCACCACTCCAGTGTAATTGGGAAGAGCCGGGCCAAGTGCCAGAATTTTCATGTGATGTGCCAATTCTGGGGTGGCTGCAGGCTTGTATTTTTAGGCTGGAACGGGCCCAATAACCAGGGACCTTCCCAGCCTGATAATGTAAGCCCGTAGCTCTCTACTTTACCTTGGCTATTTATCTAAAATAGGGGAGACCCCACGTAATTTTTTTAAATTATTTACGTATTGAATAGGTTAAATAAGGCCTTTCATGTGGCACTAAAGGGTGGAAGTTTATTATCTGTACTATAGGGGGCTTGTGAAATGATATGACTACAAGATATCTAAATATTCTATCTATGTATCTACAGTATATCTGTCTATAAGATTGCTTTATTAGTTTAAAAACTAGCTTAAAATTACATAGAGAATTACTGTATGTAAAAGATGATGTTAAAAATGCATTGTATACAGATTGCATATGCACGTATGCTAGTTGAGAAAAATCTCATTGTACTTGTGAAGTGACCGAGGGCAAGGCCGCGCGTTGGTATCTATGATCTGGCCCAGCAAGATCCCCACACACAGACTCTATCTTGATAACCGTATCTTTACTTGTATACATTTTTAACACAGCAGAACACAGTAAATGACAACCGTAAATGTTCACAGCAATAACGTGTACTAATAAGCTGACCCTCACTGTCCCTACTCACACGTTACCAGTCCTTTACTCCAGAAGGATGTGTCCCCCGTCGCAGGCCTATCTGTCTTTGCAGGAGGGCGTCCCAGCCGAAGAAAAAAAACCAGGAACAACAAATTTCGCTGAAAGGAGGGAATACTTCGGCCTCTCGCCAGAGGTCCCGCTTACAGTCTCTCTGATCCGGTAGCAGCTTTTGTGGATTCCCTTATGTAGTCCACACTCCAGTAGCAGGGAGTGTGATAGCTGTATCCTTCAGCAGTGCAGAAGCTGAGGAAGGCTCTGAGGATAAGGTGTCAGATAAAAGAAATCACGTTGAGAGTCTCTTCTGCGCCACGCACGAGGACCTGCACACCATCCTGGCTCTTTTCACAGACAACAGCAGACTCTTCGCGCGCTTTTTCCTGCTTCCCACTTTGGTCACGTGACTCTCTAGGGCGGGGCACAGGATGCTCAGTCTTTTTCTCTGTCATCACACCCTGCGCAGGTGCAACCTCTGGCCACAAGGTGGCAACATCATCCTGCGTAATCACTTCTGTAACAGGCTCTATTTCAATTATCACGGAACAGCCAGAGCCGGCCAGCTCACTACACTTGCATGACACTTGTGACTCGCCCCCTGGGCCGTTGGGCACTCGGATCCGGGCAATAGGGGAACGATGGGAGTAGTAGTGGCAACCCGGTTCCGTGGCTCAGGGTGATCAGGCCAGTGGTAGTCCGTTATGTGTTGATGATTATGTCCGACTACGCCACCCGTGGATTGCGGTTATTAGGAACCGCCGCTGCATGCAGACCGCTGGGGCTGATGAGGTGTGCAGCTAGGATAGTGTGACTCCCCACGGGAAGAGTGCGGCCCCAGGGCAGTATAATGGATGTTGGGAGTGATGGTAGTGAGAGTCCCAGTGCTGATAGTGCTGGAGGAGCAAGGAGCACACAGACAACAGGTTGCAGTCCAGGGTCTTTACTGAAACAGGTAAACTGACCCATAAACAGTCCCAGCTAGGAGGGGACCTGGATGTCTGAGAGCAACGGGGAAATTGGCCCTGGTCAGGGTGAGGGTGTAGGCCTACCGTGCTTTCTGCGCTCCTTCTGGCTATCTCCTCCTGATAGGGTAACAGCCCACGTTTCCGAGCTTTCCGTGTATTCTCGCCTGTATGGCCTGCGACGTGGGTTCCTTTCTGCTCCCAGCCTTGTACGGCTTTTCTGGTCCCTTCTGTTGTGGCAGGGCCTCCAGGCTTCTTAGGCCAAGGAATATACAGTCCCTTGCGGACTGGTTATCTGCTGGAGGATGTAGAATCCTCCCAGCCTCAGACACCAAAGTCTGGTAAAGTCAGTCTTTTATCTGCCAAGACAGGCTCTCTTCGCCTCTTGTCTCTGGCTTGTGGCTCTCCTCCTGCCACACTTCCTCTTAGGTGCAGTGCAACTTTCTGTCCCTGCTCCACTCTGGGACATGTCTCAGTGCTGAGACAGGCAATCCAGTTCTCTCTAACCCTGCCCCCAGTACCAGCTTTTATAGGGGCAGCCTGCTCCCCCTACTGGCCTGAGACAGGAGGCATTGCATGCTAATGTTCCCCTGACCAGGGAACCCCCCCCTTGCTCTCAGACACAGCTTTATTACATTTGGTGGCATCCAGGCCAGGGTGACACATTCCCCCCTAGTGAAATTTAGTACTCCGGGACTAAACAGTAAACAAAGACAATATGCATAACCATAAAACAATAACAGACAGACGACGCACAGATTGAGTTCTTAAGGTCACAGTGTGGCCTGTGACCGGGTGTCCATATCACCAGCACAACGGGGAGCCTTAACCAGGTGGGGGTCTGTCCTACCCCAAGTCCTTTACAGTCTTAGTTCATTTCTGGGTTAGGCTCCGAACGCAGTCCATACAAGATCCCGGTTATACAAAGTCCATAACCTGTGAGTCCTTACGGTAGCTGCAAGAAACTGAAACACAGAATTACCAAACATGCATGTAACTTTGCAAACAATTCAACATTTGGCAACAGGGTTATTTACAATTTTAGTACACGCTATATTCTCCAGCGAGCGGGTATCTGTCCCTTTGTGCTCCTGGTTGACCTCCTTAACCCACTGTCTGGTGGTGGACCAACCTGGCTTTCCCCACTAGCGTTAGGGGTACAGCTACCAGCTGGGTGTACAGGTAGGGCAGGCAGCTGTCTGCGGGTCCTTTGGCTTATCGCAGGCATGGCAGGCTCACTGTCAGCAGAGGGTTGACTCTCCTGGGCTGCTGGTACAGGCTCTTCTGCCTCTGGAACCGCTTGCTCCTCTTCACCTTCCAGCTCTGGTGTTGGTTGTTGCTGTGCCGGTTGCAGGAAATGCAGGACAGGTACCACTATGGCATCATTTATGCGAGTCCAGGACTGAGGGAACTCTCCGAGAACGGTGCTGATCATTTCTTCCTTGTCCTCTGCGGGTTCAAGGTCACTCTGATCCTCTTCTGCACTACGGAGTTGCTCGCGGCACCTTTTGAGGTGGTCTCTGGAGACGACACTAGTGGTTTCTCCTCCGTCCTTGGTGATTACGCACACCTTTGGGTTGTCGTGGTCAGACTGCAGTACGGTGTAGGGTTCCCTTTTCCACTGGTCGTCCAACTTATGTAGCCTTCTTTTTCGCTTTAGGACTTGCTCACCAGGTTCTAGGGGACCAGCAGGGGTGTGTTGATTGAAGAGTTTTTCTTGCCTCTCTCTCACCTGGGCCAGGCTCTTCTCCACACTCTCCTGTACCTTCTTGTACTGCAGTTGCCTTTCCGTATCCCAGTCCGCATCCGGGGAGGTGTCCTCAGGTATTAGGACTCCCATCTCCAGGTCTACGGGCAGCTTACCTGGTCTAGCTCGCATCAGGTAAGCCGGGGTGCAGTTTGTAGCGTTCACCGGGATATTGTTGTACATATCTACCAGGTCCGGCAATTTTTCTGGCCAAAGGCTGCGTTCCTCCAGGGGCAACGTCTTCAGGAGATCAATGACTATATTGTTCATCTTCTCACACATCCCGTTGGTTTGGGGGTGGTAAGGCATTGTCCGAATCTTCTTACAGCCATAGAGGTTGCAGAACTCCTGGAAGATTTCAGCTTCGAACGCTGGACCCTGGTCTGTCAGGACCTGTTCCGGATACCCGTGAGGACGGCAGAAGTATTGTTGGAAGGCTCTGGCCGCTGTTTGGGCTGTCAAGTCCTTTACCGGGACCACCACTAGAAAACGGGAATAGTGGTCCACGATTGTCAGGGCATAGATGTATCCAGACCGGCTTGGAGCCAATTTGACGTGGTACAGAGCTACCAGCTCAAGAGGCTGCGTGGTGACGATGGGCCTCAAGGGTGTCTTCTGGCTGGTGCGGTCCTTCCTCCTCAGGTGACAAGGGCCACAGTCTCTGCACCACTTTTCTACAGCTCCTCTCATGCCGACCCAAAAGAACCTTCCTCTTAGCAGGAGCTCCAGTTTCTTCCAACCGAAGTGCCCCGCTCTGTCATGGTAAGCCCCCAAGACCATAGCTGCATCCCGCCTTGGGACCACGACTTGCCAGGTCAGCTCGTGCGTCCGGTGGTTGACAATCCTTCTGCACAACTTGCCTTCGTAGAGGAACAGCTTGCTCTTCTCCTTCCATAGCTGCTTGGCTTCCTCTGGGGCATCTGGATCTAGGCGGGCATCTTCCCGGGTCAGCAGATCTTTCACCAGGCGGACTGCAGGGTCACTATCTTGGGTCTCGGCCCAGCTGTGGTGAGGTAGGGGATTGATCATCACAGTTGTTAGATCCTCCTCCTTCACGCGGTGAGAGTGTTGAGCGGCTCCATACCGGTGAAACGCGGGGAGTTCTACCTCCTCCAGCTCTTCTGGGTCTTCGTCACCTTTAGGTAAGTGAGGCATCCTCGATAGGGCGTCAGCGTTGGCATTGGTTTTGCCGGCCCGGTACTTGATCACGAAGTCATAGTTGGAGAGACGGGCCATCCACCGCTGTTCTAGGGCACCCAGTCTTGCATTGTCCAGGTGTGTCAACGGGTTGTTGTCCGTGTACACGGTGAACTTCGCGGAGGCCAGGTAATGCTTGAAGCGTTCCGTCACGGCCCATACCACCGCCAAGAATTCAAGCTTGAAGGAGCTGTAATTCTCCGGGTTCCTCTCAGTGGGCCTCAGCTTCCGGCTGGCGTATGCGATCACCCGTTCTCTGCCCTGTTGGTTTTGGGACAGTACGGCTCCCAGTCCCACATTACTGGCGTCTGTGTGAAGGATAAAAGGCTGATCATAATCAGGGTAGGCCAGGATCTCGTCCCCTGTGAGGGCCATCT
Source organism: Phyllobates terribilis (assembly GCF_046119375.1). NCBI lineage: Eukaryota > Metazoa > Chordata > Amphibia > Anura > Dendrobatidae > Phyllobates > Phyllobates terribilis. The sequence continues at coordinate 745,864,489 of NW_027362762.1, forward strand.
TTAGCTGGCGGAAGGACTCCTCTTCCGGTTTATCCCACTTGAAGGGCGGCTTTTGACTTCTGGACTTAGACTGTCCGATCAGGAGGTCCTGCATAGGAGCTACCATCTTAGTGAACCCGGGGATGAACCTTCGGTAGTAGCCTACCAACCCGAGAAACTGTCTCACCTCTTTGATGTTCGAGGGGCTTGGCCAGCTCTTGATTGCCGTGACCTTGTCAGGGTCGGGGGCCACTCCTTCCGCGCTTACCACGTGCCCTAGGTACTGGACCTTCGGTTTCAGCAGGTGACACTTCGATAGTTTCACCTTCAGGCCATAGCCTGCCAGGGCTTCGAACACCTCGGCCAAGTGCTTTAGATGGTCCTCGTAGGTCTTCGAATAGACGATCACGTCGTCCAGGTAAAGGAGGACCGTCTCGAAGTTTCGGTGCCCTAGACAGCATTCCATCAGCCGCTGGAAGGTCCCTGGTGCGTTGCAGAGCCCGAAAGGCATACAGTTGAATTTGCTCAGTCCCATCGGGGTGGTGAAGGCGGTCTTCTCCTTGTCAGCCTCTGCCACAGGAACCTGCCAGTACCCGCTAGTAAGGTCCAAAGTAGAAAAGAAGTTAGCTGATTTTAGTGCGGCTAAAGACTCCTCTATTCTAGGCAGCGGATATGCGTCTTTGTGGGTGATACGGTTGATTTGTCTATAGTCGATGCACATTCTCATGGTGCCGTCTTTCTTTTTCACCAGAACCAAGGGAGCTGCCCAGGGGCTACAGCTGTCTCTAATGACCCCAGCTTCTTTCATTTCTCTTAGCATGCCCTTGGCGTTCTGATAATGTGCAGGGGGTACAGGCCTGTGTCTCTCTTTTATTGGTGGGTGGCTCCCTGTGGGGATGTGGTGTTCTATCCCCTTTACTCTGCCGAAGTCTAGCGGGTGCTTACTAAAGACTCTCTCGTACTCCTGTACCACCCGGTAGACTCCTTGTTTTTGGTGCAGGGGAGTGGAGTCATCACCCACGTGGAGTTTCTGGCACCAGTCCTCCTTTTGTTTCTGGGAGCCATTACCCTCCGCCTGAGGAGATGGAGGCAAGGGTTCCACGGCCCTGATAGCTTGGTGTTCAACAACAAACAGTTTGGCGAGTGTAGCGTACCTGGGTAAGTGTACTTCCCTCTCCCCAATGTTAAGGATGCGGACGGGCACCCTCCCATGATGGACATCAACCACCCCCCGGGCTGTCAAAATGGTGGGCCTGCTGTCTGAGTACACGGGTTCTACCATGGCTTGGTAGTCTCTACCTCTCAACCCGATTGCAGTCCGACACCAGATCATCATTTCACTTTTGGGAGGCATGGAAATGGGGAATGGATCACTGAGTCTTACGCTACCGATCTCACCACCAGACAGTTCTACCTGCTGCCGTCTCATCAGGGCTTTTATCTCCTTGTTGAGGACTCTCTGTTGGCTGGAACTAGCATTCACCGCCACCTGTTGTAAGATTACAATTACCTCTGAAAGACAATTTTCAATTACGTTAGTACCCACAGTTATTTTAGGGTGACTTTCACGACGGTCAATGTCCACAATAATCACTCCCTGTGCCGGCAGTTCAACTTTACCAATTTTAATGGTCATCTCCTTGAACCCCATCTGCGGCACGGGTAAGCCATTACTGGCGATGATGCTCAAGTTACTGTCTGGATACCGTGTGATATCAGCATCAGTCCAATACTGCTTAAAAAGTACATAAGGGATAGTCGTTACTTGCGACCCAGTATCCAGCAAGGCGCTCATGGGGATACCGTCCAGCACCACGGGTAAAACCGGGCACCCCCCAACGTACTTATCACGCCAATTATAAGGGCCTGGTGATCTTATGCCTGGGGGTTGGCCCTCTGCCCCAGGTTGGACCCGTTTAAATTACAGTACCTGGAAATGTGTCCGGGCTGGTTGCATCGGCGGCAAATGGGCTGTCCATCCTCTGCGTAGCGGTCTGTGGGCCTCCCTCGGAACGACGGGATCCTCCTCTGTCGACGCCACGGGACATCCTCCGGACTTGAAGCCAGCTCGATGGGTCTTGACGGGTCCACTTGCAACGCCTGGACGGTCCTGGTCAATGCCGCGACGCTCCTGGTCAGCTCCTGGACTTGGTGGTGCAGGTCTTTCGACGGGGCTTGGTTCAGGGCCTGTACATCAGCCCCCACGGGGTCCATAGAGGAGGGCGCCGCCTCCTGGTGGTAGGTGAGAGCAGGGCGCCGGGGGTTTATAGCGCCACTGGTTGCAGATTCACGGAGCACCCTTATGGCCCTGTCCTTAAATTGGGCAAAGGTCAGGTCAGGGTTCTGAAAGAACATGAGGCGCAGTTGGGCCCTGTGGGCGCTAGACAGCAGACCTTCTATGAATTGTTCTGTTAGCAGCTTATCCGTTTCCTGCACACTGCCAGGGTCAGTTTGTTGGATAGCCCTCAGGGCTTCCTGCAGATTTAGGGCATAGTCTCTGATGCTGTCCTGTGCCCGCTGCTTACATCCATAGAACCTCATTTTAATTTCAGTGGAGGTACGTGTGTCAAAGGTACCCCGCAGCCGGGCCAGAATACCCTTCACAGTCCTTTTCTCCTCAGTGTGCCATGACTTTACCTCCCTTTGGGCTGCGCCAGTTAACTGCCCTGTTAATATGCTGACCTTCTGTTCCTCTATCAGGGGGTAAACGTGGAACAAACTGTATAGCCTTTCCTTGAAGTCAGTTAGGGCATGGGGCTCCCCTGAGTATTTGGGCAGCCAGACCGCTCCAGGGATGTAGGGCAGGGAAAATGGCATCACCGCTGCTGCAGCTGCGTTGGTGGTAGTGGGCGCCTCTGTATCCGACATCTTTCTACCCCCCTAGTGGACCGTGGCCTACCTTCCGACGATCCTCTTCTGTAGGCCGCGGCTCCGCTGCTGCTGCTATGGACGAGGACCTGGCGTCGCGTCCTGATGACGTTAGCATCGCTCTCTCTCCCTTCCAGGACCTTGCGCAGCGTCGGTGCGTGGGGCGGAGCTTCGGATCTCGCGCGGTTTTGACGTCCACGCCCCTCTTCTTCCCGCGCGGCGTCCTGAAGATGGCGTCCGATGGCGGGAAACAGCTGCGGATGGCGGGAAGACGGCAGAAGACCGCGGGAAACGGTCCAAGATGGCGTCTGATGGCGGGAATCGGCTCCGGATGGCGGGAAACGACTCCGGACGGCGGGAAACTTCGTCACAGGTAAGTTACAAAACTCTTTTTCAGGCACGCAGTACCCGGTGGTTGCGGGCACGAAATCCTGCCGACTACGCCAAAGCTGACTCGCCCCCTGGGCCGTGGGGCACTCGGATCCGGGCAATAGGGGAACGATGGGAGTAGTAGTGGCAACCCGGTTCCGTGGCTCAGGGTGGTCAGGCCAGTGGTAGTCCGTTATGTGTTGATGATTATGTCCGACTACGCCACCCGTGGATTGCGGTTATTAGGAACCGCCGCTGCATGCAGACCGCTGGGGCTGATGAGGTGTGCAGCTAGGATAGTGTGACTCCCCACGGGAAGAGTGCGGCCCCAGGGCAGTATAATGGATGTTGGGAGTGATGGTAGTGAGAGTCCCAGTGCTGATAGTGCTGGAGGAGCAAGGAGCACACAGACAACAGGTTGCAGTCCAGGGTCTTTACTGAAACAGGTAAACTGACCCATAAACAGTCCCAGCTAGGAGGGGACCTGGATGTCTGAGAGCAACGGGGAAATTGGCCCTGGTCAGGGTGAGGGTGTAGGCCTACCGTGCTTTCTGCGCTCCTTCTGGCTATCTCCTCCTGATAGGGTAACAGCCCACGTTTCCGAGCTTTCCGTGTATTCTCGCCTGTATGGCCTGCGACGTGGGTTCCTTTCTGCTCCCAGCCTTGTACGGCTTTGCTGGTCCCTTCTGTTGTGGCAGGGCCTCCAGGCTTCTTAGGCCAAGGAATATACAGTCCCTTGCGGACTGGTTATCTGCTGGAGGATGTAGAATCCTCCCAGCCTCAGACACCAAAGTCTGGTAAAGTCAGTCTTTTATCTGCCAAGACAGGCTCTCTTCGCCTCTTGTCTCTGGCTTGTGGCTCTCCTCCTGCCACACTTCCTCTTAGGTGCAGTGCAACTTTCTGTCCCTGCTCCACTCTGGGACATGTCTCAGTGCTGAGACAGGCAATCCAGTTCTCTCTAACCCTGCCCCCAGTACCAGCTTTTATAGGGGCAGCCTGCTCCCCCTACTGGCCTGAGACAGGAGGCATTGCATGCTAATGTTCCCCTGACCAGGGAACCCCCCCCTTGCTCTCAGACACAGCTTTATTACATTTGGTGGCATCCAGGCCAGGGTGACACACTTGCATGATATTCATCCTACTTTTCTGGATCAACATCGGCCCGATTTGTTATACGCTAGTGTGGCTCCAGCCTGAGGCCACGTTCACACGTTCAGTATTTGTAAGCCAAAATCAGGAGTGAAAGAATCAGAAGAGAAATATAGTAGAAATATGTGCACCACTTCTGCATTTATCACCAATTTTTCACCCACTTCTGGTTTAGGCATACAAATACTGATGTAAAATACTGACCAAAAACTGAATGTGTGAACGTGGCCAAAGTCAGCCTTCTGAGCAGAAATGTCTGCCTGATCACAAATGACTGAGAGTGATAACTTTTTGACCATTTTTTAATTTTAAAATACATGAAAAGGCTGTCAATATACTGTGTTCTTTAAGGGAATTTGTTACCATGTGTTTGCTACCCCATCTGAGAGTAGCATGATGTAGGTACAAATACACTTTTTTTTACATCAATATATCACTTACTAGGCCGCTTGCTGCCATTTTGAATAAAAACTTTTTATCTGCTGAAGATTAAGCAGTTCTCTGAATGCTGAGCTCTGTATAATCCCATTCTTTCTTCTAATTGACAGCCTTATGTGTACACTGTGTTCAATGGTGGGTGCATGGTTGTACTTTCTGGCAGTAGGCCAGTAGTCCTCTAGTTATAAACTCCTGCTGATAAAACAATGATTTTATAAAAACTACACTAAGCTGCCCAGTAAGGCTATATTCACATTTTCAGTAACCATCAGTTAGAAAGGATCAGCAGCAATCTGTTTAAAAAAAAAAGTTGTAGAGATACAACTTTTTTGTCAGTTTAAAAAAACTGATTTCAACTGGTTCCGTTTTTCTAAAATTGAAGTCTATGGAAAGCTGATCCATTAAACAGTGATCAGTTTTTTGGTTCATGTGAAAAGGACCCGTTTTTTTCTCACTGGATCAGTTTCAAATGGAACAAAACAGATAGTTTTTTATCTGATCAGTTTTCCATAGACTTCAATGTTAAAAAAACAGATCCAGTTGAAATCAGTTATTTTTAGCTGGACAAAAAAGTTGTTTCAGCACAGGATTGTTATTGTATGCTTTCTAACAGATGATTACTGAACATGTAAACATAGCCTAAGTGATGCATCATTGGAACCAAGGTCTCTTCCCTTACATTATGCTGCTCTCAGATTAGGTAACAAAAACCTGGGTGACAGATTCCCTTTAAATTGGCTGGTTTTCTACCAGTTACCTTAGTTTGTATGGTGAGGTTACTTAGACAGTACAGGCTGACTGTAGGACCGTGTTTGTTTTAAAGACATTGGATTGAGAAAGTTCGGATACAATCCTAGGAGACCTCAGAGCAGGGTCAGACTGGGGTATATGGGGCCCACAGGGGGAATTGATTCTAGGGGCCCACCCAACCGTTACATGCAAATATCTGTAAGCCGCTAGTGGAGCATCGACTGTAAAACACTGGAGGCTCCTGCACATCTACTGTTCGCACACCATAACTTGTATGAATGGATCAGTGGTCAAGTTGCACATGCTGCTCCAGTCTAATGAGGATAAAAGCTCTACCGATCAGTATGGGTCTCAGCAGTCAGACCCCCACCAATCGATAACTTATCACTTATCCTGTAGAGAGGTGATTACTTTTTTCCATCGGATAAATCTTGTAAGTGCATCTATGCCACTGTTTTCCAAGTATTTAATCTCTAACGGAAATAAAGAATCTTCTCCTAATTAATATCAGAGAGAACAAATGACCGCCATACACAACAAAATCCACTATACCAACACCCATAATACCACATACAAAAGAGAGAAATACCACCACACCATGACCAGACCACATATTTCAAGCATATACAGTTGTGCTTAAAAGTTTACATACCACGGCAGAATTTTTGCTTTCTTGGCCTTGTTTCAGAGAATATGAATGATAACAAAAAACTTTTTCTCCACTCATGGTTATTGGTTGGGTGAAGCCATTTATTGTCAAACTACTGTGTTTTCTCTTTTTAAATCTTGATGACAACCAAAAATATCCAAATGACCCTGATCAAATGTTTACATACCCCAGTTCTTAATACCGTGTACTGCCCCTTTTAATATCAATGACAGCTTGAAGTCTTTTGTGGTAGTTGTGGATGAGGTTCTTTATTTTCTCAGATGGTAAAGCTGCCCATTCCTGGCAAAAAGCCTCCAGTTCCTGTAAATTCCTGGGCTGTCTAGCATGAACTGCGCACTTGAGATCTCCCCAGAATGGCTCAATGATATTGAGGTCAGGAGACTGAGATGGCCACTCCAGAACCTTCACTTTATTCTGCTGTAGCCAACAACAGGTCAACTTGGCCTTGTGTTTTGGATCGTTGTCATGTTGGAACGTCCAAGTACGTTCCATGCACACCTTCCGGGCTGACGAGTGCAAATTTGCCTCCAGTATTTGCTGATAACGTGCTGAATTCATCTTTCCTTCAACTTTTACCAAGTTTCCTGTGCCTTTGTAGCTCACACATCCCCAAAACATCAGCGATCCACCTGTGCTTTACAGTAGGAATGGTGTTTCTTTCATCATAGGCCTTGTTGATCTCTCTCCAAATGTAACGTTTATGGTTGTGGCCAAAAAGTTCAATTTTGGTCACATCACTCCAAATTACTTTGTTTCAGAAGTTTTGAAGCTTGTCTCAGTGCTGTTTGGGGTATTGTAGGTGAGATACTTTGTGGCATTTGCGCAGTAATGGCTTTCTTCTGGTGACTCGACCATGCAGCCCATTTTTCTTCAAGTGCCTCCTTATTCTGCATCTTGAAACAGCCACACCGCTAGTTTTCATAGAGTCCTGAATTTCAGATGATGTTATTTGTGGGTTTTTCTTTGCATCCCGAACAATTTTCCTGGCAGTTGTGGCCGAAATTTTTGTTGTCTACCTGACGGTGGTTTGGTTTTTACAGAGCCCCTGATTTTCCATTTGTTAATCACAGTTTGAACGCTGCTGACAGGCATTATCAATTCCTTGGATATCTTTTTGTATCCCTTTCCTGTGTTATACAGTTCAACTACCTTTTCCCGTAGATCCGTTGACAATTCTTTTGCTTTCCCCATGACTCACAATCCAGAAACATCAGTGGCAGGATGAAAGATGCAAGAGTCTGTCTGGATCCCAAAAACTCACTCAGCTTTTATGCACACACACTGATTACAATCAAACAGGTCACAGGTGAGGATGTTACTAGTAGAGATGAGCGGTGTTCGACTAGAACTGTTCGCCAATCTCAAATTCGAGCTGTTTTGGGCGGTGTTCGAGTTGTTCGAGGAACCCGAACGATTTGCAAAAAATTCGGCTGTTCGAGGTTATGTTCGATAACTGTTCGTGCACCAAAAGCGTGTCCTGCATGTCTGGCGCTATTTAGAGCACCAATCATGCAGGGATTGTCTGCCACTCACTGTAATGCCACAGCCATGGTGGTTGTGGCATTACAGTGGTTGCCCAAATCGATGGGAACAGTGCCAACAGTGAAACATGAAAAGCCGGCAATTCAGCAGCGGCATACACCTGTACCCGACAATTTAGAACCGAAAGAATAGGGCATCACACATAGATTAGATAGATAGAAACATGTCAGCCACATATATACGAAGTACAGTGAAAGTGTTGCTTACTGTACTTGTCATTTAGCGTAAAGGATTTATCAAAAAAAATAATAGTGTTTTCATGCACCGTCTCTTTAAAAAAGCCGGCCGGCAATTCAGCATCTGTACCGGACAATTTATAACAGACAGAATAGAGCTTCACACATAGATTAGATAGATAGAAACATGTCAGCCACATATATACGAAGTACAGTGACAGTGTTGCTTACTGTACTTGTCATTTAGCGTAAAGGATTTATCAAAAAAAATAATAGTGTTTTCATGCACCGTCTCTTTAAAAAAGCCGGCCGGCAATTCAGCAGCGGTACCCGACAATTTATAACAGACAGAATAGAGCTTCACACATAGATTAGATAGATAGAAACATGTCAGTCACATATATATGAAGTACAGTGATAGTGTTGGTTACTGTACTTGTCATTTAGTATTAAAATAAAGGATTTATTATTAAAAAAATTGGCGTGGGGTTCCCCTTAATTTTAGGCTCTAGCGGAGGTTAAGCAGACGGCTGGGGCAGATGTTTGAAGCCTGGGAAGGGGGTAATACCCATGGAGCTTCCCAGGCTACTAATATCAGCCCCCAGCTGAATACATAGCCTTTACTAGCTATTAAAATGGGGGACACCCCAAAAAAAATGACGTGGGGTCCCCCCTAATTTAATAGCTAGCAAAGGCTAGGCAGACAGCTGGGGGCTGATATTAATAGCCCAGGAAGGGAGCCATGAATATTGGCCCCCTCCCAGGCTAGAAACACCAGCCGTCAGCCGCCCCAGAAATGGCGCATTCATAGGATGCGCCAATTCTGGCACTTAGCCTCGCTCTTCCACGCTGCCCTGGTGCGGTGGCAGGGGGTAATAGGGTTGGGGTTGATGTCAGCTTATAATGCCAGCTGACATCAAGCCCAGGTTAGTAATGGAGAGGCGTCTATAAGACACCCCCATTACTAACCCCATAGTCAAAGTTAAAAAAAACACAAACACCCAGAATAAAGTCCTTTAATTGAAATAAAGACACAATCCTTTATTGTTCTAAATTAAACCATACTTACTGTCACGCCCATTCCAGCTGAAGCCAACGATCTCCTGCAATAAAAGAAAAATAATAAAGCAACCTCATCCTTACCTTTCCATGGTTCCCACGACAGCTTCAGCTCTGCTACATCGAGATGACAGGCTGGACCGCAGCAGAACGCCGCCATCCAGCCTGTCATCCCGCAGACACTGAGAAGCGCAGGCTTGCTTGCGCTGCTCAGCGTCTCTCTGTGACGACATCCAGATGAGCCGAGTTCATGTCCAATGAACTCGGCTCACCTCATGCACGTCACTGACAGCGTGGGAAAATTCTCACGCTGAAGCGGTGAGTGCAGGAGAATTCTCCCACGCTGTCAGTGACGTGCATAAGGTGAGCTCATGTCCAATGAACTCAGCTCACCTCCTGCACTTCACTGACAGCGTGGGAGAATTCTCCTGCACTCAGCGCTTCAGCGTGAGAATTCTCCCACGCTGAAGCGCTGAGTGCAGGAGAATTTTCCCACGCTGTCAGTGACGTGCATAAGGTGAGCTCATGTCCAATGAACTCAGCTCACCTCCTGCACGTCACTGACAGCGTGGGAGAATTCTCCTGCACTCAGCGCTTCAGTGTGAGAATTCTCCCACGCTGAAGCGCTGAGTGCAGGAGAATTTTCCCACGCTGTCAGTGACGTGCATGAGGTGAGCCGAGTTCATTGGACATTAACTCGGCTCATCTGGATGCCCTCACAGAGAGACACTGTGGAGCGCAAGCAAGCCTGCGCTTCTCAGTGTCTGCGGGATGAGAGGCTGGATGGCAGCGTTCTGCTGCGGTCCAGCCTGTCATCTCGATGTAGCAGAGCTGAAGCTGTCATGGGAACCATGGAAAGGTAAGGATGATGTTGCTTTATTATTTTTCTTTTATTTCAGGAGATCGTTGGCTTCAGCTGGAATGGGCGTGATGGTAAGCATGGTTTAATTTAGAACAATAAAGAATTGTGTGTTTATTTCAATTAAAGGACTTTTTTCTGGGTGTTGTGTTTTTTTTAAATACTTTACTAGAAATTCATGGTGGTCATGTCTAATATTGGCGTGACCCCATGAATTTCGGGCTTAGGGCCAGCTGATAATGCCAAGCTGGCCCTAACCCCT